>NC_140086.1:158002077-159202077 GCF_964237585.1 Gallinula chloropus | reverse complement strand
TAAATCTGTATCTCTGCCTTACAGCTGGATGAAATTTTGCACCAAGAAGCTTAAGAGAAATGTTTTAAAGCTTTGGCTCGAATCCAAAACTCTTAAGTTCCTGTTTAACTCAAAAACACTTGAAAGTTGACTCAAAGTCAATGGTTTTAGTCACATTTGTGGATTTGAGAGAGGGCATAGCTGCTTGTGGGAGCAGGCCCTTGCGCGATTAAGGAAGCTTAAGTTTTCACAGCAGCTGAGCCGTTGTGTTTTATGGGAACTGCAGGTTTGCAACACTTGTGAAATGAGGCAACTTTCTGGTATGGAATTAGATCTGCCAAATGAAATTGCCGGTGCAAACGACCTGTCGGATTTCACAGGGTTGGTCAGCAAAAGGGTGAAGACTTGTAGCGCAGGCTCTGAGATTTATGTTCTCTCCAAGGGGTTTCTGTACATGTGATACATTGGAAAAATGCATTTACTTGAATGTGAATAACAAACAAAACCAAACCATTAAACAAAGGCAAATGAATCTTTTGGCATTTTGATATAGAGTCCTTGCTGAGTTCATATAATTTGGAGGGGTGGGGGGGATTATTAATCAAAAAACAAAAGCAAAGCTTGCTGTAATTCATGTGCTTTCCTGAAGCTGTTACAACAGCCAGAGCAGTTTGAGGGAATCAGCCAGAGGTGACAAGTTAAATAATATTCCTGGCCTGAGACTACCAAAATTCAGTCCTACTGTGAATTAATGCAGCAAAAACCATCTCCTCATGGGAAGCCTTTCCTGGTATAGAATTTGTCAGGGTTTAAATCTGTAACCATCCTGTGGTTGTTATGGGATGTTTGAAGGAGGTAGCTGTGTGCAAGAAAGAACGGCTGATGTTGCCTGAGTGGTAGTTTTGCCATGAAACATTAGAGTGATGCTCACAACTGCCCTGAGCTAGAAAGCAAGCAGCCTTTAGCTCTTGTTCATATAAGGCACCTGCATACATATGATTACTCTGTTGAGAGCAGAGGAGAAATAATGATTAAGCCCTCTAAACTCTCTGACCTTCATATTGCAAAGCGGAGTGTGCTTGAGGCCGCCCTGCTTCTTGTGTGCCTCTGCTGAAGCCAGTGGAGGAAGGCAGCAGAGGGATCTCGTTGCAGAGTGCGCTCTGTCGGGCGCGTTCTTGTTTAGTTTCAGTCTCATAGGTCTCATCTCTACTAGTACATGAAGATTGCCAGGACAGCTCTTCAGCCTTCAGGCCAGATGCCAGAGCGTGACTTCTGCCCATACTATTAAGCTCCTTCAGCTTCTAAAATGAGGAGCCTGTGCAAGCTGCCCATTGAGAATGGTCCATGGGGCAGCCTAACTCCCAGCTCATTCCCAGCAACTGTGAGATACCGCTAGATTGCTTGGGGCAAAACGTGGCCAGGAGCCATTCTAAAAATTTAACAGTATAAATGATTAAGTACTTAAAACAGACCTTTGCACCATTTGATTTATTAGCTTAGATGGAGTATGCTGTGCTCACATTGCTCGGGGTGTGAGCCTGAGGGAGGTATTTTCCTCTAAGGCAAACTCTTCATCGCATTGAAATCAGTGATCAGTTTTTGTTGTGTTAGAGATTACTGGGGGATCCGGCCTGTGATGTGACAATCTGAGGGCTTCCCAATGAGGAAAACAAAGTAGCATTTCTGGCTTGATTTTCAGTTTCACCTGTGTATTAGTAAACCAAATATTTTATAAATATTCTATCAGAACAAGCATTTGCACATCTCTAGATTTTTTTTTCGTAATAGTTCTGTGGGTTTTAGTTTTTGAGGAGAGGGGGGAAGGTGAGAAAAGTGGGTGGTAGAAGCAGGCCACTCACACTGCTGAATTGGATCTTTTTTTAGTTTCTGACACTTTCAGGTTTGCAGCACTGCAACCAACCCAAGAAGGCGGCTTTGGGGAAAAGCTGGTTTACTTTAGGTTAAGACTTTACCCAGTAAATGACTTTTCTGCAGGAAATTCCTTTTCCACTCCTGTGTCTGCATATTGAGGCAGATCAAATCTCAATCATCCTTCTTTCTTTTAACCTGCACATATTTTAATCCCAAATATAGTCAGTTCTTCCTTAAAGTTCTTCCTTTACATCATTCTGGGATGTAAAGCTGGAGCTGTCCAGCGAGCCTCACAGCACCTCCTTGCCTCCTTGTAGGTATGCAATGATATGTATCAAAGCACTGCACAAACATTGTCTTTGCCTCCTTATCTTTCTATTAATAACAACCAGCCCTGACAAATGAAGGCTTCCCACTTCCCACGGGTTTGCTTTATTAAACTATTTCTTTATCCAACATTACTTTCTTTAACTGCTAATCTTTCTTTTTTTATTTTTTAAAAATTTTAATAGCTGTATTTGATTTGAGCTGGCAAGTATTGGGTAGAGAGCTTCATTGGATGAATTTTGCTGTGACCCTTAGTGCAAAAGAAGACCAATAGAAGCCAGTCGTTTGCCATTGCCATCAGTCAGCTAACAAGTACTGTCCTTCAGATGAATGGCTCCTCAAATTTCATCAGTCATGTCCAAATGCATGAAAAATTCACTCCTGGTTTCTGGTGCCAGTGTGGGGATAATTTCTAGATCTTTCCTGCAATGCTCTTTCCCATGCAACATGTCATACTTTCCTAAGTACTGATCAGTTCTCTGGCTCTGGGGTCACTTGGATTGGCTCTCAGAAGCAGAAGTTCTGCATGGCCTTGACAAAGGTTGTATCATTTGGGAAGTGCTGTGGCAGAGACAGTGAGTGGCATTCTGAGAAAGCCAGCCCACAGAGATGGGTTTCAACATCCTGTCCTGACCTCTGGCTCACTACGACCTCATTGTTGTGCAAGTGAGCCCACGTTGAGAGTCAGGTGCCGGGAGCGTGCTGCTTCTGCCCGTGTATGTCTTGTTCCCCAGACTGACAGCTCTATTGTGGAGCTAAATGGGTGGAGAACTTGGAAGCTGTCCTTCTCCAGGAATGATCAGTTGTGTTTGTACAGAAACGCAGCTTGTTTTCACTAAATAAGAGGGAAAATCCATTTGGCATTTCAGGAGCTGTAAAGTACTTCGACAACAGAGCTGTAAGAAAGTGAAACTAATTAAAACTCTATAAACTTCTACATAATCCTGGCTGAATGACTATCCGCTCTGGGTTGTGTATGCCGGGAAAGTAAATAGTGAGCAATGCAGATGGAGATTAAAATACATTAACTGTCCTCACTGCAATGCTAAGCCCTTGCCCTGGTAATAGTAGCTGAAGTGCCAGAGCACTGGAAGGGAGCCACCTGCCTCTGGGGCTATGGGGTAATCTCTTTTGCTGTTACCCAGGTTCCTGGGACGTGGGAGGCTTTCTGAATGCTGTTATCCCTGTGCTGCCTTAGTTTTGGGAGTATTGTCCTCTAGCATGGGTGGCCTTTCCCGTGGAAAGGAAGGAGGAAAGAAGGGAAAAGTGAATAAAAGGAAGTGTGCTGATGAGCCCAAACAGGTTGGCTGCAGGGCTGCCAGCCAGGCTCTGTTAGCAGGCGCCTCTGTGCATGGACTAAAGTATCGATTCCCTTTGAGTGGCAGTAGCAGACTCCCACAGCCCAGACCTGGCTTGGGTTTCAGGAGGCTCAGGCCAGTAGAAGCAGAGATGGCCTGTGACCCAGTACCAGTGGCTGTACTTTGTAGTGCAGCCATCACGGGCGTAACATTTCTGCTTCCTCAGTTCCAGTCCGCAGGGTTACTTAGAGGAGTGCTGTGGTCCTGCTGCTTCTTTGTTTTGGGGGAGAGGTCATCCAGGGACAAGACTGCTCTCCTGTTATTGATTGACTTTTTCAAAGCCAAGAGGAAGGCCAGGGTTATCCCACTGGCTGACAAGAATGATGTCTTGGAGCACATGACATGACTTTCACTAGGTGAGCTCCAAATCAGATGGACTGAGGATCTTTCCTCATCCTATCTCATGTTCTTCTGAGAGATCAATGATTTAGTCCATCTTGAACTTGAGATCTCCCCACGTGTAACAAACACCTACTTCCTCAAAACAAGTGTCTTTTCATGAATATTTTCAAGTCTTGTCAGATGCTCTGTATTGCTTTCTTTCAGACAAAAAAAAAAAAAAAAACTTTAAATGAAAATTCTATCTTTAAATATGAAATAAAAACCATACCTTATCGTATTTGGAATAATATTTTAATTATGAGTACACAGAGTCCAAAGCATTTGAAGCATGAGTGAAGAAGCCCTCAAAGCCTTCTTCACGTGCTGTGAGATTTTCCATTGCTGCAACTTACGAATGATGCCTCTTGTCCTTTTACCATCAACTTGAGAAGAGTGACCCTTCTGTAATTCCCCTTCAGGTAGTGAAAGACTGTTGTTAGACCTTCTCCCAGTCTTGGAGTTAAATGTCACTGTGATATGTGTTTTTCAAATACTAAAGGTGTGGAGCCCAAGAGTTAGCAGTTTGAGGAATAAGTAGTGGATGGAGAGAAAGAGAACTACAAAAGAGCCAGTGAGGTAACACTGATCATCAGCAATGAGCTATTGTGAAGCCTTGGGGCAAAGGAACATTTTATGTAGGTCCCATTGTTGACATTCCATGAACAGAGCAGATATCACCAGCTGATTAAAGTCTGTATCCAGAATGGGACATGGAGTTTTACCCTTTTTAGGTGGGAGCGTGCTGGCAGACATCCGAAATACAAAGGTTAGGATCATGTTTGATGAGCTAGAATTTGGGACACCTCTGAAGGGAGGCCTTGAGGTGTAGTGGCAGTGTGACAATGATGGATGGGTGAATGATCTTTGCAGAGACTATACAGGTAGTTAGGAGTTTGCCTGGGAGAGAGAGCTGAGGTGCTGTCGTTCATTTGGGTAAATGTGACTTCTAAATTTGAGCTACTTTGGATTCCCTGTGGGTTTTATCTCCAGTGTGTAAGTCTTCTCATCCTAAAGTAGATGTTTAAAGCAGAAATGGTGGATTTTTCCTTGGTAGTGCTTCCCTTTTCCACTGAGTACTATGGACCCTAAAGCAATGCCTCCTGAAATAGCTGAGTGAGGTGAATCACATTTTGGCTTCTGAGGAGATTCATAGTAATGTCAATTGGGTGGGAAGAGTGGGGAAGAATTAGTCATGGGTTTGGTGTAAAGACCCAGGAAAAGAGCAGGCATGAAGGCAGGAGTGCTGTGAAAGGCTTGCTCCCCTTCCAGATTGTGAACATGATATCAACAGATACAGGGTACAAAGAGCAAAACTCTCCAAGGAGGTGAAATTGGAAAGTATTTTTAAACAATTTTAAGACAGCTGTACCCTGTGATTCAAATGCTAGTTTTCTTCTTTTAATACCTCATATTTCTTTGGAAGGGCATGGAGACTTGGTTGGACAAGTCCAGTTCATGGGTGGCCTTAAACAGTTTTGTTTTGTATACTGTGACTCAGAGAAGCACTTAGCACATGCACAGTTTTCGGTGGATGGAGAACCTACCCTCTCCACCCTTATTCAGCAGAGCACGTAGGCAGATGCTTAATGGAGGCAAATCTCCAAGTTTCAAAGACAACAGTGAAGTTCAGTGGTGGGCTCAGTGTAGCAGATGCTTGAGGTTTTTTAATTTATTTCTGAATAAAGATGAATTTAATCTCGTGCTGAGAGCTGAGCATGTGTTTAGTTGCTTTATTGAACTGAGGTCCTACTCCCCATTCTGTGCAGATTTATATTCTCTTTCTCCAGACTTCCTGGAAGAGCTGCAGAATACATGCCAGCCTCCAAGATCATGTCTCCCAGATCATTTGGGGTTCACTAGCCAGTAGCACTATTTTATGTAGCCGCCTGGATTAACTCAGAGATGAGTAATGACAAGGAGTTGAAAGAGCTGAAGTATGACTTGAAAAGGAGACTGTTTTTCTTGAACTGTGCTAGCAGCCTTTCCTTTTACTGTAACCTTAGCTGGGTCAGGTTTCAGGTTCCTGTGAAAACGTACCTTCTATCACAAATGGAAATTATTTTTCTGGTGAAGTAGAGCCAAATGATTGTACACTGCCAAGTGCCACTGCACTCACAAAGCTCCTGAGTAGAGAAAAGCCAAAGATATCTTCAAGCAGGGGACTGACCTTTTGGGTTTTTCAACAAGGGAAGTGTTTCCCCCGTGCTGGCTCTCTTAGCAATGTCCTTTAATAAGAATCTCTTTTGCATACATCTTGTGTATGAAGCAACCACATTACAGTGAATATAAATCCATCCTGGCCACAGAAAAGACTTATCTTCTCCTCCTCCCCTAGGCTGTTCTCTGTTTCCCTCCTTGAATAGCATTCTTCATCCTCCTGGTCATGCATATTCATTCAGGTGATTAATATTCAGCAAATATTCTGGCTGTCCTTATTCTCTCCTATGTATTGTCATCTCCTGTTAGAGAGAAGGAGCTGCTCAGATGAAGGTTGGCATTTGTTGCAAGTGCATTCCACTGAATACCTGGTGTTTTTCCCAAAGCATATGTTTTCACAGACAAAAGTGCTGGTGATGGCAGGAACCCCTGTAAAACTTGCCAGATGCTCACCTGCCCTGGAAACTCCCTACCTGTATTGAAACAGAGTATGGGTTTTGTCAAGGAAGTGTGGGATTTTCTTTGAGTTTGCTGCATCAAGCTCTTTCACTAATGCTATTTTCATGGTGCAGGGCAGAAGCTGAGTTTCTATGGACACAAATTAACAGGTTTTTGTGTTTAATTGGACCGTCCTTCCCAAACATTCAGGTGAATGAACACTTGATCTCATTGTAGAAATGGTGTATTTGGACAGCTTAACTCAAGCCAGGGGTATTTCTCAAATTAATTTATTTGCATTGTCTCTTTGGAGAACTAAAAATTAAATACACCTTTGTCTTCCCCATCTCTCCCCCTGAGTTTCAGGGCAAAACTATCAACTTTCTGCTTGCTGAAGGCAATTTCACTGTACTGTTGATGTTTGAGTGATGATGTTTGTTGAATTTAAGGCCTCACCACTCCCAGATGTTTTACAGAAACCCCTGGGAAGAGATGCAGCAGGGATCTTCAAAGCAGTGCTGCTTCACAGGAATGAAGGGTAGGAATCAGCATCCTCCTGACAGGATTCGTACCATTACCATAGATGTCTTCTCAGGAGGGGAAAGTGCATTGACTTAATAAGGAGCACAGGTGGCTAGTTTAGACTGAGACTTCATTTTTATGTGGCAATGGAGAAGGATCCTTCTCTTGTGGACTGTGGACTGAGCACATGTTTTGTGGTTGATAACTACAAAATTGTTTGGTGTTGGAAGGTCACTTTGTCGTGTTCAGTAAAAGAAAGAAAACAGTTGTCCTCTAAATTTTATAAGATGTGTTCCTGCATTATGTAGTCATCACCTATAAAAATGTTTTTATATCTCCTGTTTTATATAGTGTCTAAAAAAATTAGGAAGGATTCAAGGCCAGGTTGGATGGGGCTTTGAGCAACCTGGTCTAAGTGGAGAGTGTCACTGCTGTGGCAGGCGATGGGACTGCTTTGAGGTCCCTTCCAACCCAAACCACTCCATGATCTAAGCTACTTTGTCCTGATAGTGGGTGAGACCCAGCTAATGCAGTCAGTGGAGGTCAGGAACTGATTTATTTCAGACTAAAGATTTAAAATGGCAGTTTGAGCTGCACCTGAAAAATTCCTCCTTCTCTTCCTGAATTGCGACGGGATCCCCAGGTGATCAGCTCAGCTGTTGCTCTGTTTTGAAGTCTGAGTTATTTGAAATAGATCCCACTGGTTTTCTGTGTGTGGCTTTCTGATGAGATGCTGTTCCATGGGATAGATTTCTCCAGGGCTCTGTAAGTACTAGATACCACATTTTTATTTTATTTTCTTTAAAAGGGAGTTTTTGCTCTGTTACTTTGAGACAACATCTCTGATGTCAGCACCTCTGCTTTTGTTCAGCATGCCACCAGCAGGTGTTTTACAGGGAGGTGTAACAGCTCTTTCTGAAAAGCTGGCTTTTATTAGACAACTAGAATATGGTATCTGGGAATTCTTACGTGAGAGTAGGAAAGCCGAGCGTGTGCATCTGTCCATGTTTGGCAGCACTCGCTGCCTCCCGGGCTTCCCTCCCCCATCTTGGCAACAAGTGTAGCTCTGTCATGTGTCATCCTTTTCCACTTCAAGCCTTTCCTTCGGTTTTCAGTCATCCTGAGTTCATCCTCTCTGCTGCTTCTTATTACAAGGTATTTAAACTTAGAACATGCTGTCCATTGTATCTCTCTGGACATGTAGTCCCATTCCTATATTGACAGTTTGGGAGCCTATTCATGGCTTTGGGGGCTTGTTTATCTTATTGTAGCCCTTTCTCACACATTTAACAGAAGAAAACAATCTCCAATGCAGGTGACTTACAGTAGCAGTGTTCATTTATCTATATCTATATCTCTATATCCATATCCATATCTACATCTACCTCTACATCAACATCTATATCTATCTTAGAGGAACACAAATATCTTTCAGACCAAGCCTCTATGTTAATTGTTTTTGAAAATAAGTTGTAAGTCCTCTCTAAGATACACGAAATAACCACAGCTTCTGGTAGGAACTGAGAAGGGGCAACACTGATGGGTCAGATTTGTCTGTGCCCAGAGCTCTCCGTATGGATCTACTGAAGCATGTTCCATATATACAATTTTACATATGTATTTTTATGACTTCATGTTAGTAATTTCTGAGAGTACTGGTGTGACAAAGAACTATTTCTCTGTATATAAATGTTAGCAATATTGGAGCCCTTCTATTTTCAGAGGAGCACCCACTGCTATTAGAATCATAGAATCATAGGATGTGTAAGGTTGGAAGGGACCTTTAGAGGCCATCTAGTCCGACTCCTCTGCAGTGAGCAGAGACATCTTCACTAGATCGAGTCGCTCAGAGTCCCATCAAGCCTGACCTTGAATATCTCCAGGGATGGGGCCTCCACTACCTCTCAGGGTAACCTGTTCCAGTGATCCATCACCCTCGTATTGAAGAACATTTTCCTAATATCCAACCTAAATCTCTCCTGTTCGAGTTTAAACCCATTATCCCTTTTCCTACTGCTACATGCACTCAAGAACAGTTCTTCCCCAGCTTTCTGGGGTGCTATAAGGTTCCCCCAGAGCCCTCTCTTCTCCAAGCCTAACTCTCTCATTAGTGCCTTGCAATTTCTAACAATGTAATGTAGTAATATGTTGCTCTCTCTTAAGTTGTTCTTTCCATCTGCCCTTCCCATATTTAGAATGGTCTTATGGTGAGGTCCTCTGGTCATATTTTATAGCTGCACGCCCTCTGACTAAGGGCATTAATCCTTTCATGGATTAATGAAGAGCAGAGACCATGGCCAAGGGGAAAGGTCTAACAAAATGACCACAAGAGACGTGGGCACTGATGCACTAGAACAATTCATCCTCTACTTTTCTGAAAGTCCTCTTGGTTGTGAACAGGAAGTTGACCAAAGGCTCCATATATTATCCTGAAGAGTGGCCAGCAGACTTAGTTTGTGACCCTGCTCTAGAAAGTAAAGGACTCTTTTTCACCTTCACTTCTGGCTCAGTGTCTTATTTTTACTTGTTCATAAATGTCCACAGTGGCACAGAGAAATGAAGGTAGACATTTATCTGCATGTTTTAGCTAAATATGCAAGACAACATAGAACCCATTTGGTGGGAAGAGGTCATGGAATATTAGCTGTCTTAAGAGAAATGCAGATTGAGTAAAGTAGTGCATTAGTTACTCAAAGCAACTAGTATTTCAAAATATATACACAGTCACAGGCCCAATTATTTCCTTTAAAATTCTACATTACTTAAATGTTTCCCTTTTTTGCTATTCTTTATTATTTTTTAAATGGGTTTTTTAGGCCTTTTGGGTTTGTCAGCTTTAAATACATATTTTAACCACCCCCTCACCCCCCAAGAAAGCTGTTTATTGTGGTAAGCAGAGAGAAAATGAAAGCAAAAGTAACATTATACGTGGAAGGCACTTTTCCCTCTAGCCAAGTGAACCAAAGCTGACCCTAAAGCAAATGTGACATCTAACCTTTCTTGTTCCTACACATGCTGTGCTAAACTTGACCTCTGTCTGTTCTTTCCCATCAACTTAGGAAGTGGACAGCTGAACATGCAGTGTATTTACAGTACATGGAGATGTCTCAAGTTTCTTCTTTGAAGTGAGACAGTGCTTTGGCCTGTGAGGTAGCAGAGGGGCGGAGGGATAGAAGGGAAGAAATGTCTCTGCTATGTCAACTCACATGACTGGGGCTGACATGACCACTACAGACTGCTTTCTGGCAGGGCAGGCTGGAGTTCTGTGCCTTGTAAGATGGCATCTGCCCTGGCTGCGGAACAGAGTCATTGCCTTGATCTCCTTGACCTGACCATGCATGGTCAGTATCCTGGAAGACTTTGCTATGGGAGATGGAAATTCAGGTCTTCCTGGAGGGAAAAACAGCAGCTTCATGGTGTTTATTTGAAAAGAATGAAGTCTGAGAAAGGCTTTTTGTTTGTATTTCAAGACTTCCTCTTTTGTAACAAATTTCTAACAGCAAAGTTAGAAATAGATAGAAATTGTATTGTACAAAGAACAGTTGATCTTTAGAGACCAACATTGCTGATGAAATCTATTGTCATGATCATTTACTCCACTTCTTATTAAGTGAAAAGGAATTCAACGACATAAAAAGGGTTCTGCAATCACTTAACACATCTTAAAGCACTGAAATGTAAAGTCAGTGTACAAGGAGTCTGGTGGTTTCCCTGGGTAAAAGCTGCCTGTATTGTGTTAGAGTCATTCTATGCAAATAGAAAAGCAAAAGCATTTTGTGTGTTACCAAGGCTTTATATCCCCTCAGAAAGATTTCGTTCCACAGTTTGAAAATGAAAGTTACTGTCATTGATATGTCACTCCTGAATTTTCTCAGCCCTCTCTTAAAGGGTTTTTCCAGAGTTTTTCTTGCTTCAAGCACTATTCCAACTCAGGTATGCACCGAGGTGTGTAGTTCTGTGGGCTTGTCTCCACTGGCTTCAGTGGGCATACTTCCTAGTGTGAAAATTTCAACATATTCCTTGGATTCAACTCTAAATATACATTTATTAAATATACTGAATACGCATTTCATAAAATTTACTTGGGGATGTACTATCATCCTGCACTGAACCTGCAATTTTTTTGAAGCTTCCATGTTGGTGTTACTGTTCTTTTTCTCACTACCATCTACACTCAGGACTCAGCAGTCTGAATTCTGAGGCTCAGGAACTTGTGTCTTTCTTACTGGCTAACAAGAGCTAAGGATCAGCTTACTGGAATGCCTACTTTTCCTATATGGTCAATGGAAGCACTTTCCTCAAGCCTTCTGAGCCAACTTCTTTCTTGAATGTAACCATGTTACCATTAAAGGGTAGCTGAAAAAATTCCACACATGAGCTTTAATTGGATGAGATTAACCTTTTTGATGCAGGTGACATAAATTGTGTCCTGAGCTTTGTTAATGCTGTTGACCAAAAGAGGTCCAGAACAGGTGGTTCATTTGTAGATGCCTACATTTAGTCAGATGAATGCCACCTGATGTCTTGGACCTAGGCAAGTATTGCTGTAAATCTTATCTGTCATGAGGGGATGTCTGTACCTGACCCAATTATGAATGGGAACTGCTATGAAAGTGTTGGGGATTATTGTACTCATGAATGAGAAAATCTATTTTGTGCTGCTGCTTTACTTTTTGTTTTGTTTTGTTTCTGTCTATTCATCCAGATAGTTCTCCACTGTGAATCTTCTGTGAACCTGCCCTTGTCTGTTCTGCTGGAAAAGTACTGTGAAGCTTTGTCAGCCCGCACCAATGTCACAGGTATTTATTTCTCTATTTCTTGTTGGCTTCTTGTTACTGTAGGATCTGTTTTCAAAGTGTCCTTGCTCCTGGAACATCTTCTCCTGCTGAGATAAACATAGTGCCTCCAGCCTTGGGTTTTCATTGGTAACAATGTATGGTGGTGTGCCATGGGAAGAAAACTTTGAGTCTTGCACACCTAGGAAGAGCTTCAGGTGAACCAAGACTGACAGCCCTTGTTTGTAATTCAGTGTGTCACACTGGCTACACTCAGGGGCTGATAGGATAGATGAAGGTTAGTGCAGTGAAAGTGTCTGTGGCCAGACTGGTCCAGACTTGTTGCCAAAGGCTGTTCCCAAGTGCAACTTGGAACATCCAGGCTGAGTAGGCAAAGACAGGTGGATGTGCTAGTAAAATCCAGCCATTGTGTGGCATTCACTGGGGTTCTCTGACCAAACTGACAGCTCATTTAAGCTAGGGATAAACTTTGGGTCATTTCAAACTGATCAATGAAGTATTTACAGTGAAAAACCACCCATTCTTCAAATCAGAGTACATATATTTAACCACAAAACTTTGCCCTTTCTGTTTCCTGATCCCACTATCAAGCCTCTGAAATCTGACTCTGACTCTTCAGGCTTGGACAGAAAGCTTTTCTCACAGAGAGGTAGGGCAGGGGCACCTAGGGGCACTGGCAGAGTGGGAAGGGGAATATCACATATTCTTTAGATGCCTCAGGGCAGAGAGCAGGAACAGGTGGGGGGGAATACGATGCCTTTGCTTCCCTCATTCCACTTTTTGAAAGCAGGGCAAAGTACTGATTCTTGTGCTTGATTCTTGGCTAAAACATGCCAGCACAAAAATGATACTGTAAGAGATGTGAAACTGGATCCAGCTTTGCTTCAGGAGTGAGAGAGGTCCACTCACAGCCTCTCCTCTGTGGGGTGACTGGAGGGATGTGGTGTGCTGCAATGAGTGATGCTGCTGGGGGCAAAAGTAGAGTTGCTTTTTTTCCCCCTTCACTTCTCTTTCCTCCTGGTAAATCTTCATGAAGAGAGGAGTTTAAAATACCTTGTAATGATGTAGATACTCTCATTCAGCCAGTTTCCTGCCCCTGAGAAATGGCAAAGTAAATGAGGCTCAAGGAAGAAAAAAATCTTTTTGTATAATCTATTAGATCAATTGTGTTTTACTCTGACTGTATCAATCCCTTAAGGACAGCAAACTGATCTGAATAAGCTGATCAAACTGAAGTCTGAAAGTTGTGTTGCCTTAACTGCCTCTTAATTTGCATATAAATGGGTGTGCTGACCTGTATTATGAACCTAGCCTGAGCTCTGCCACTTGTGCTGTTGTGTTCCAGGGAGCCACTCTGCCTAGTGGTATATTTGCTTGTACAAATTTTAATGACCATCTATTACATTCTGTGTCTGGAAACAAAGGAAAGATAGATAAGGTCTTGTGAAACCTCCCATGATTTTTGGACTTTTCTTTCAGGTGTTCTTTGCCTCTTGCATATTTTTGTAAGTAGTATTGTAAAACTTGCCATTAATTCTTCATCTGCTTTTCCTTTTCCAAAGCTTCTATTGCAAAAATCCTCCAAATTTCACATCAAGCCATCTTAGAAGCTGGCAAACAATTTACTTCTCAATTGTTGACCAAAAAAATAATTTTCTGGGCTGTTTACATGATGAATAAACAGAGGGCATCTTCTCAGGCTGAGTGCAAATCCTGTAATAGCCTTTTAATGTGAAAAGGGAAAATAGAAGTGACAGAAGCTTCTGTCTTCTGTCATTGTAAGGTGTCACTGATCAAGAAGTAAAGCACTTTTCTGAAATTATTGAAACTTGCTTGTTATATAGAGACAACACAGCATGCAGCTTTTCTAGAACATACCTTCCCATGATGCTTGAGACTGCAGCATCCTTCAAAATCCTGTGAACCCAGACCCTGCTTTGAGCATGGGCTTATACACAGAGTAAAACCCAAAGCTGCTGCCTGTTCAGACCGGTTGGACATCAGCCTGGACTGGGGCATAAGCATGAAGTGAACTTGGGGACATGCTAGGGACAAAAGTGCACTTTTTTGCTTAGTGTGGGGGAATGTACTTTTCACCATATGATGGGTCACCAGCATAATGCTTCTGTTACACGTTCTTTTTGTCTTCCATGACAACTGCAGGATCTTCAGAAAGGTCTGGACTATTCAGCTACGAGTCTTCTACTAAAAATGGAGGTTTACAATATAGTGATCTCTTCATAGTCAGTAGAGTTCTAATTCTATAATTGAAGTCCAAAGCATGATTTCATCCTAAACTAGGATCCAAAATGGAGCAGAAATTACATGGTTTTTATTTAAAGGGATCCAATGATAACAAGCTCCAGTGACTAGGTCTTCTCTAATTGTTTTTATGCCCAAAATTAGGTGAGCTGTGTGCATCCTTATTTTTGAACTCTCATAACAATAGGGATGTATCACATTGAAACATTAGTGTGCTCCATTCAGCAGTGTGGATGTACAGAGACCATAGAATCTGCAATGTCTGTGTCTTCTCTGGCTCATGTTCTTTCCTCTTTTAGAGGGGAAGAAAAATCAACAACAAAAAAACCCCAAAACCCAAGGAGAGCCATATTGAACAATCTTTATTTATAGCTGGGAGAACAGTAAACATTAAAGTTTTTTAATTGGCTATCTTCCCTGTCTCTTTTCCAGAAGATGCTGTTAATTAGTCCAATATGTTAATTTCCTCCCCCTATAATTACTAAATTCACACCCCAAATATGTTCACACTAAGTATCCCAAGCAGATGGCATAAAATCCTTTGGAGAATTTCATGTATGTGTAATTTAGCTGAATTGCTGAGTGAACGACATTGTAAATTCAGCATGAAGTGATTTAAACCAAGCAATACTTTTTCAGAGGTGGAAGGCAATATAACTCAATCTCTCTTTTGGGCATTGTTTCCTTGAAAAATCCCTGGATGACACCTTGATGATTGCTTGGGTACATTTTTTTTTCTTTTGAGGTTGATAGGAATTTGTGGTTTTATTTGTAAACCTGAAGACGAATTTTATTTAATTATTACTTTGCCTTCACATGTAAGAGGAATTGGTTATGATGGGAGGATTTTTCTACAGTGACTCAGATGAAGATGTTCCTGAAGTTGTAATTGCCTGATATGGTTTGGCTAGAATTACAGTAATATTCAGGATGATCAGATGACTGTAATTCTATATATCTGTGTGATTTATGCACTGAGTTATAGCTTGAGTTTTTATAGGTACTTGGAGGAAGTAGGTTCTCAGTTCGCACTGACAGTCCATGGGTTATGTCATGCTCCCCTTCGTATGCTTTGACTCTCCCTTTTCTGTTTTCACTAGAGACTACAAGTCTTGACTTATATCTGACCCTACTCACTTTTGATTTCCATGGCAAACTTTCGATCTCACTTTTTGATCCATTGACATGTATGAGCAGACAATCTTTAAGACCTCCTCAAAGGATGATTCATCTGAAAACAGGAATTTTGTCCAAAAAATAAACCAGAAGATGGATGACCAGTGCTACTGTACTGATTGTATCAGTATTAGAATTACATTCTTTGTTTTTCCTTTCTTTCTTACTCTCCAGTCACTCTGAAAGTTGTAATTTGCATTTACGGATTTTAAGACTATTCAGACAAACCAAAAAAGAGAGGTAGTAGATGTCATGCATTTTGTTTCATGAAGTCCTGGGATCCACTGAAAGCAAAAATGTTTTGTTCCCCCTGGTGTCTGCGTTCTCTTGAGGTGGAGGTTGGTTCCTTGCTCTCATTCTGGTCACTTTTCAGTACTGTGGAGACCTGTTGTCCCACAGAAATGATGTAAACCTTCTGATTCTGAGTGGTACAGGATTCCACCTGCACAAATTCTGTCTTACAGTACTCTGGTGGTGTTTTCTCAAGTCTCTGGGGAAACTCTGGGTTAAGGAAAGTGTTGGTGGGTGTAGCAGGAATGTATCCAGGGATGGATTTCAACATACAACTCCTCAAAGATGCTAGTCAAGTCTCCAACTAACTTGACATCACTTGGAGATCACCATTACCTTCTTCAGCACTTACAATAGCACAAAACTGGGAAGGTGTGAGAAGTGGTTTCTTATTCTGTGTTGAACCTCTTCCTCAAAGTATAACCCAGGTAGGCAGCTAAGCACCACGCAGCCACTTGATCCCTCTTCCCAAATAGAATGGGGAAGAGTGTCAGGAGGGTAAAAGCGAGAAAACCTGTGAGTTGAGATAAAGACATTTCAATAAGTAAAGCAAAAACTGTGCACTTGAGCAAAGGAAAACAAGGAATTCATTTCCCACCTCCCATCAGCAGGCAGGCGTTCAGCCATCCCCAGGAAAGCCAGGCTCTGTACACGCCTAAGGGTGACTTGGGAAGACAAATACCATCACTCCCCCATGCTGGTCTGCCTAACTCATGGAGACATTCACACTCTTTTAATGAACTCAGAGAGAAATATTTACACCACCAGCTGATCCACTCAGCTGTTGATAGCTGTTTATCAAAAACAAAGACAGGTCTCCAGGGTCTTTTTGTGTTGAAATAAAGTCAGCTTCTTTACAACAGTCACATCGTACATTATTCTCAGAGTTTCATGGGCACAGCACCTCTGCCTATCTCCTCTGAGATTTCTTCCATTGTAGGGGTTTATTGGTCAGTCACAACTGGCCAAAGCAAAGTTCATTTGAGAGAAGGATTTATGCAATCTCATGTCGTTCAGAAGCAAGAATCAAACTTCTCTGGTCACTTCTTAGCATGGCTATCAGCGTTGAACTACTAATGACATCATGCCCAGAGGTCTCATGTGAACCAACTGCCCAGGTGGCCAGGAAAGCCAATGACATCCTGGCTTGTATCAAAAATAGTGTTGCCAGCAGGCCTGGGGAGGTGATTGTGCCCTTGTACTTGGCATTGGTGAGACTGCACCTTGAGTACTGTGTCCAGTTCTGGGCTCCTCACCATAAGAAGGACATTGAGGTCCTTGAGCGTGTCCAGAGAAGGGCAACCAGGCTGGGGAAAGGGCTGGAGGGCAAATCCTATGAGGAGCAGCTGAGGGAGCTGGGGATGTTCAGCCTGGAGAAGAGGAGGCTGGGGGGTATTTGTGCTTTTCTATAGTGGTTTTCTATAGTGATTACAAACCCATATAAATTGGGGAAAAGTAGTGTCCAAAAATGTGGGTTTCTGGTTGAAATGAAAAAATCAAAACATTTCTTTGGAGAACCAATTAAAAAACTTAATTCTATCACTCTTTTATAGATTATATTTATCTTGACAACTTCAATTTGAAATAGTCCTTCACGAAACAAGTCAAATATCAAAAAGCTACATTTCAAACATTAAAAATGGTCAAGTTCATTTTTCAGAAAATTATTCCCCATCATTTTGCTAAGAAAGAGTCTGAAGGCTTGATGCTACGTTTGGGCAGTGTTTCTGCCACCTTGAAGCTAACCATTCATTACAGTGCTTTTATTTCCATCATTTTTTGTTTTGATGTTGTCCCCAGACATATCTGCCTCTGTGACCGTGACACAAGTGCAAGTGTCTCCAAACAAGGTTTTTTAACTACTGTGAGACAGACCCTGCAGAATCTGTGAATTATTTTATTCTTAAATAGTTCCTGTTTTCTTGGAGCTTTATTCAAACAAAAAAACCCCGAGCTTTCTAGGTTTTGTTTATGGAGGATTTGTATGTGCTACTTTAGTGGAAAGGGGTTTGTCATCTGTGTTTTGTCATCTTTTTCATCCAGATTCTATGTACTGCTCTCATCTCTAACCCAGAAGCAACACAGGCCTTTTCTCAAAGCAGTCTCCGTGCCTATTGTAAGGGTGGTGGTCCTGGTATGGCCTGTTTGTCTGCAGGAAAGATATTCAGTGTTAAGTTGTTCAGTTCAAAACTTGGTAACAGGACTTGATTGCCTGGTTAGCTTTTGTCCTTGGTTCACTCTTCTGATTGCTTATGAATATCTGCCTATCAGGCAGGTGTAACTATCTTGGGCTTGCTGACATTTTCTTGGGCTGTGTGTGCTGGTCATAATACCGTCCTGATTGGCTGTTCATGCAGGCTTAACTGGGTAATTTCTGCTTAATGTGAGTATGGAGGTCACCTCTGTGAACTGGGCAGGTGGGACTGAACCTGGAGTTTCAAAGCAAAAGCTAATACCTGAAATCAGAAGTGCCCAGAAGCCATTGCACTATCACTGGGGTCTCATGTTTTCACAGGGTGGGACTGGTTTCCCAGATTACATCTCAGTGGAATGGGGTTTATTTGTTCCCACATCAGTGCTGAGGACTCTTTAAGATGCTCTACGTTAACCAAGACCTGCAGAGCTGACAGATATGATAGAGAACCCACAAGAGACTTGTGTCCTCTAGAACAGCTGCTTCTGGCTGGAAGGATCTCTCAGGGCATGGCCAGCTGGTCCAGGGAGGGGACTGTCCTGCTCTACACTGCACTTGAGTCCTGGGTGCAGTGTTGGATGCCACAATTCAAGAGTGACACAGAAATATTGGAGAGTTTCCAGAGGAGGGCAACGAGGATGGGGAAGGGTCTGGAGGGGAAGTTTGATGAGGAGAGGCTGAAGTCCCTTGGTTTGTACAGCCTGGAGAAGAGGAGGCTGAGGGGAGACCTCATCGCAGTCTGTGGCTTCCTGACAAGGGGGAGGGAAGGAGCAGGTGCTGATCCCAGGTGATCAGGGATGGAACCTGAGGCAACGGCATGAAGCTGCAACAGGGGAGGGTTAGGCTGGATGTTAGGAAGAGGTTCTGTACTAAGAGGGGAGTCAGCACTGGCACAGGCTCCCCAGGGAAGGGGTCACAGCTCTGAGTTCAAGAAGCATTTGGACGATGCCCTCAGTCCCATGCTCTGACTTGGACTCCTGCCTGGGTTCTATGATTCTATGAATTGAACACCATATAGCATGTAGTCTGCAAGATGGGGTTTAAATCCACATTTATAACTCAAGTCCATATATGAAATATTCATTGACAAGGGGATTTAATCACAGATGCTTTGGCTACCAAAACAAAAAAGTCATGAGTGTTTTGCCTTGCTGCACCTGCTCTACACAGGTTGTAGGTTTGGCTTGGCTGACTGCTGTTAATTTTTAGTAGTCAGATTCAATCAGTCATTTTTTTAACAGATGCAAGTTTCATGACAGACAAACATAGTCGGTAACTTGCTTTCTTTCCAGACCTGCAAAGGTGAGGCTTTCACTGCTCCAGCAGTAAGTTATTTCTGCACATTGCACTATTCTGTTTCTTGGAAACAGAAGATTTGGCCTCATTACATCCCTAAATAGCCCTCCACAGTAATGGCATGGCAGCAATTCTCACTGTTTCCCTTCTGATTTTTCCAGCAGGTCACATCAACAAGCACTTCCATTTATAATGATACTTGGATGAGCTACTCATTTCAACGTATGCTTTGCACTCTCTTGGCGTCAGCCTTGCAGGCTGAAACTACGTACGCTGCTCCTGCAGCTGCCTCTGAGGCACTTAGGCATGTGCTTTCATCACATCTACACAACCCAGTTACTGCTTAGAGGCACAGAGTTAACTCTGAGCATCAGCTTTTGCCGGATCAAAGCTCAAGCTAAAGACACAGGCAATCTCCCCAGCACTTCCTATTTTCAGATGTTGCAATAGCTATTTTAATAGAGGTGATGATGTTGGTTTATTTCCCACTGCCTCGAATGACATACCAGGCAGTCTAGCACAGCTTGCTTGTACTTCCCAAAATAAAACAGTCCCTGTTGTATGTTGTTGTACAATTTGTATCTCTGCCACTGGCCCTTATAATATGAAAAGTTGCATTTCTTAAGTCGGGTGCCATTCCAAGCTGAGGATATGGAAAAACTCTTATGTATTAAGAAACTATGAGACAGTCCATCAAGTTTTGTTGTCCACTACAGAGGATTATTTAGAATCATAAAATCATGTAGGTTGGAAAAGACCTTTAATAAGATCCAGTTCAACCTGGAGTATTGTGTTCAGTTCTGGGCTCCCTGGTATAAAAAAGACAGGGATCTCCTGGAGAGACTCCAGAGGAGGCTACAAAGATGATTAAGGGCCTGGAGCATCTCCCCTATGAGGAAAGGCTGAATGAGCTGGGACTGTTCAGCCTAGAGAAAAGAAGACTAAGGGAGGACCTTATTAATGCTTATAAATATCTTAAGTATGGGATGCAGGGGGAATCAGCCAGCCCCTTTTCAGTGGTCTGTGGAGACAGGACAAGGGGCAATAGCTGCAAGTTGGAGCACAGGAAGTTCTGCACCAATATGCAGAAGAACTTTTTCACAGTGAGGGTGACAAAGCCCTGGGACAGGCTGCCCAGGGAAGTTGTGGAGTCTCCTTCTCTGGAGATATTCAAGACCTGTTTGGATGCCTATCTGCGCAATATGAGCTACGGACCCTGCTTTGACAGGGGGGTTGGACCCGATGATCTTTTGAGGTCCCTTTGAACCCCTGTGATTCTGTGATTCATACAACCAAGTCCACCACTAAACTATGTCCCTAGGCACCACATCTACTTTGTACATTTGCTGTACAAAGAAAATATTTATGATATTTGTAGGGTTTTCGGGGGGACTTAGGTGGAGGCTCTTTGTTTTTGGGGCGTTTTTTTTCTGTAAATGGTTTATGGATGAGATACAGAAACATATCTAAATGTTTCCACATTTAGCCTATGTGTCCAGAGGCTGGCAAGTTCTTCCAAAATTTACAGTAAAAATCTCCACGCTGTGTCAGTGAAACTCTAAAGTGCTCATCTGTTACAGTAATGAGAGCTATTCAGAGGCTTTTGGGGGTTTTTTTGGGATGGTGGGGGTTTTTCTTCATGAGTAGTTATTGTTTCTGGTCTGGCCATGTGTTGTGATTCTGCATGTGAGGGATGTTTCAGTAAGAAGTTGCTCCAGTGCCTTGATCCCATGAATGGGTGATTTTGCAGAACCTCAGCAAACTACCAAATGAAGTAATCTTTGCTTAGAAGTGGGACCAGCTACATTGGAAGCAGTGCTGGTGAGTTAAGATGAAATATCAACTCCCCTGATATGAGTAATCACGTTTCTCAGACCTTATGGTATACAAAGTAGGAAGGTAACAACCCTCTGAGCACCATCAAAACAGTGTCTCAGTGGCATCAGGTCTGAACTGGCTGAAAAGACAAATCTGTACTATGCCTGCCTGGAGTCACCAAGATATCGGGTATGTGGGTGTAAAGGAGGACTGCAGAACAAGGTTGCTGATGATATCAAGTCAGGGCAGATCCCATGATCCTGTTAGATACTAGAAGCATTTACAGTGATAAACCTGATGGCATTGCCATGGTGGTTCCATGCTGCCAGCTTAAGATGCCCTAAGGGAAAAGTGAACAGTGTAAAATTTTAGAGGAATGCAAATAAGATGGGCATAGCTCATAGACAAAAACATGTTACAGTGGGAACATGCCCCTGAGTTTTGTTTCATATTTCACATGGGTGGTACACCTCAATCCTGGATCTGTCACTTCTGCATGGTATGTTCTCAGCAGACTCTCAGTAATGACTGTTACAATGCCACAGTTCATCAAATGTACTTAAGTCTTTGAATTTATGCAGTTGGTACAATAAATACCATTTGCTGAATCTGGGTTCTAAAATAGATACCATTTTTTGTACACTTGGCAGATAAAAATATACTCTGTAGAAGCTCTCATTTTGTCAAGTTCTACTAAACAGATGGAGTGCCTTTTCTGTTCACATGGAATCACGTCAGTGAATCTGGTCTTAAATGAAAACACCTCCTGTCCTTTAAATGAACATTTCTTTCTAGGTTTGTGGGTTGATGAGCCCTTCAGGCAGTGAAATAACACTGTGGCCGATCTAGAGAGTAAACCCACATAACAATAGTGATACTACAAACTGCACTATTTGGAAGGATGGGTGGTTCAAGAGGAAGTCTAAAATGTATAGTGCTGGAGGATAACTGTTATTAGGAAATGGGAGGTGGACTAGAATGGGAATTTTTTGTGTGCTTGTTTCTGATTTCAATAACACGCTCAAGACCTTATGACCCCGTGGTGGAGTGGGATCTCCTGTTTAGGAATGAGCCTTTAGATATGTTCTTGTTGACATACAGTTGTCTTGCCTTTGTGTCCCTGTGTTTGACAAAATGGATGTTTCCTTTTGGAGAGGTGTCCCTGAGCCACACTCAGAGCCATATTCGCCATATGGACAGACTGAGGTGAGACTAGACTCCATCCATTTCTTTGAGAAGGTTTAATCAGAAACCTTAGGTCCCTGTGTATAAACTCACACCTGCCAGCACCGCCTTACTTCACTAGTGTCTAGTGAAATCAAAAAAGAGGATGACCTTCTACCGCCTGTTCTTAGTACGTTGCAAGATGTGGTCAGAGCTGTTTGAGAATCCAGCAAATGGTCTGAGGAAGAGAGAGTGGTGGGATGCTTCCTATTTACAGAAGCTGTCATGGCCTACCATGGACTAGAATGTGCACACGGACACTGGGATTAGAGGTTCAGCTGGCATAAATCAGCTGTCGTAAAGTTACAGCTGGCAGCTCATGCCTCCTTGTTTAGCTCTCAACTGCATCCCTTGGTCGACCTTTTGTGAACAAACTCTGTTATGCATGGAATTGATTTGCCTTGGCCTCCAACCCTGAGGTGCAGACATCTTATTGTATGGTCCCATGTATGGAAGAATAGTTAAGCACTAAAGCTAGTCAAAGAGCAAAGCTGATCTGTAAAGCTCTGGCTCTCCATTGTTCAGATTTCTTATTCCACTGCAAAGTAAGAACTGTGCAATTTATTTTTTTCCCCTCCAATCATTCATCTTGCTCATTAAACTGTCAGAATGTGGATGCTGGCTGCATAAGAAAAAGATAATGGGAAATGTTAACATAGTTTCTGTAAGCCACTAGGACTTGAACTGTTCAACCACTTCACCTTGTGTGTATCTCTACTCGTATGTGAAGACTCATTCACTACAGTGATACACACGGTTGAGTAGTGTGGCTTGTGTGCATAAAAATTTTAGACAAAAAGTTTGTTTATGGATGCAAATATTTCAAGTGTACATACAAAAAGAGACAAATGCAAAACAGATTCCTAAAGGTGGACCTGTTATGTGGTATCTCAACTCCATTAATGTGTTACAGGATTTGGATTCTATGACTCTAAATAGCCCTGCTGTAAAAAAACCCCTAGCTGATCTGTGGGATTCTTTGTCTTCCCTAAACCCCTCTAAAGAACACCATGGGGAACTCTACCATTGGAAGGCTCTGTCTTCATCCTCTTGAAACTCCATCTCATGCACATGTCCTTGCTGCATAAGACCAAGCATTTAGCAGCTGATCTCTTGACTGTTAAATGAACATACCAGAGAAACTTCATTTTGTTGAGGAAATCCTCTGGGATGAATATGGAGGCTGGAACAATGCTTATGTGTTGGCTTTACTGTGTGCCCCTGTACTGGGCATTGGTGAGGCTGCACCTCTAGTGCTGGGTTCAGTTTTGGGCCCCTCACTACGAGAAGGACATTGAGGTCTTGGAGTGTGTCCAGAGAAGGGCAACCAGGCTGGGGAAGGGGCTGGAGAGCAAACCTTACAGGAAGCAGCTAAGGGAGCTGGGGGTGTTCAGCCTGGAGAAGAGGAGGCTGAGGAGAGACCTTATCACCACCTACAGTTACCTGAAAGGAGGTTGTAGAGAGGTGGGGGTTGGTTTCGTCCAAGCAACAGGTGATGGGATGAGGGGGAATGAGCTCAAGCTGCACCAGGGCAGGGTCAGATTAGACATTAGGAAAAAAATTTTCACCAAAAGGGTTATTGGGCACTGGAACAGGCTGCCCAGGGAGGGGGTTGTGTCACCAACCCTGGATGTATTTAAAAGACAGGTAGATGAGGTGCTCAGGGATGTGGTTTAGCAGAGGACAGAAATGGTAGACTCGATCTCAAAGGTCTTTTCCAACCTAGTGATTCTGTGTTCTTCTCTATGCATCTAATTATAGCTACTTTTGGAGACAGGAAATGTAGTAGTAGGTGTACCTTCAGTCAGAACCAATAGGGCTATTCTGGTATTTTTAACCAAGCCTATGTTTTTATGTTGTATAGAAGCAGCCTAAGGCCCACTCAGCTGCAGATGTCTACTTCGCAGTATCTAGACTCACAGGAAATTAATCATACTCCTAAGAACCTTCTTTTCTTTGAAAGTATCCCTGAGGTAATTTAGGAGCATGTGGATAACTATTACTTTCTGCCTTCTGTGTAAATAAAGGGGAAAGTGTTAATATCAAAAGGGAGATATAGTTGAAATTTCGTTATTAATCTGCTTAAGGAGACTGCTGGTGAGTTCATCACTGTGAATGTGGGTATGAAATCTTCAGATGAATCTTCAGTGTGTAGCCACACTTTAGAGGATCAGGTCTTTGAAACTTGTATTAGCAAGCTAAACCCAAGATTTCTGGTTAAGATGGGTGGCTTCTTATCTGAGCAATTTTTTGTGGTTTAAAAAAAATATATAGATATATGTATTAAAATACAGACATGTATATGTATAAATATGCATAAACATCTAGTTATTTTTAAAATGAAAAGTGTCAGTGTGGTGAAATTGTTGTTCTTCCAGTAGCCACTGGGTGAACTTTGAAACCTTCGTGTTCTAGGATTTTGGAGTATGATGCTGTCATGTCTCCAGAAAAATATATCCTGTTCTCTTGTTTAAGTTCATCTAAAACTTTGCAAGAATTTCCATTTTCTTCATGGATAATTAAACTCAGTGATTTCTACAGGATGCTCACCAATTTTCCCCCCATTTCTCCTAGAGGTTTTAAAAGGGTTGAGTTTCAGAGGGGGGAAATGCTACTTTAAATGCTATTTTAAATGCCATGATTGTCTACCTGAAGGGATTGTCATTTCTGCTTTGGAGAGAGACTGCCCAAAACACTCCAACCAGGCTGGTGTTCTCCCATGTTGTTTTGATTGACTGCTCCTCTTCTTTTACTTAGTTTCCTATGAAGCCTTCTCATGTACAAATGTAAAACATTTATTAAACAGAAAAGATAGTTTTCCAGCTTGCTATAAAATAACTTATTCTGCCGCTCAGGATATAAACCTCTGAAATAAATGATACAGAAATTCACTCAGCATACGTATTAGTTTTAAAAAGCAATGATTTTTTTAATGAGATGCCAATCAAACTCAATATAGTTATATATGTTATTAAACTTTTGGCTACTATTTCCCTAACCTGCAGGATAAGATTATATGATCATTTTCAGCAGGGAGACAGGGAGCTCAGGGGCATCAGTGGAAACACACACAATAGAAATTATTATGCCTTCTGTTTTTCTATTATAATCATTAGATTTTCATCAAAATCCACAAGAACATGAAGTAAATGTGGTGGTTGTATTTGAGAAAACACACATTTGAGGAAAAATATATGCAGCATTACACGGTATCTATTATTTTGCTTTTCTGCAGTCCCATAGACCACAGATGAAACAAGCAAAGAATTCTTGATCTGCATTGCAGATTTTGGAGCACTTTTTAACTCTTCAGCTCGTTTCAGGAGGCTTGACTGTTATAGATTATTTAACTTTGGGTCCATCATTTTCAGTGTTACAACAAATAGAAATATTTTGTTCTGGTTAGCTTTCCATAGTTTATAATTAAAAGAATTAGTCATGAAAACATCCTTGCAGAATCCATGGAAACTGAGGAGTGGATATTTTTATCTGTTTTATATATGGCAAAAAGTTAAATGATTTGCCAAGAAATCAAAGCCAATCACTGGAGGAATATCAGAACTTGAGCCGTTCTTGCTCTGCAGCCTGCCAGTGGTGCTTGGTTGGAACAGAAAACGTAGCAATTAAGTGTAAGCAGCTGACACTTTTGCATTGCAAACGTTTTAAGTATTCCATGGTAGCCTTGCAAGCCCACATGCAACATGATAACTTTCTAATTGATTGATGTAACTGCTCTTGCTATTAGCTGGAGCTTTTGTGTGTTGGTATTTTCAGTCGATCTTCAGAAATCTTGGAGGCCCAACGAGGAAACTCACAGTTATAAATAAATGGAAAAATAAGGTATTAAATTTGGATTTTGGTGGCTGCTGTGAAATTCCAGGAACTAGAAGTAATGATTTTGGAGAAGGGAGTGCTGAGGTATTCACAATGAATAATTAGGCAGTGCCTATGAGAAAAACAAGTAAGGGCAAAGGAGATAGTTTGCCCGAGATCACAGCATTAGCTAGAAGCAGGTTTGAAATTCCTATCTTTTTGCCCCATGCTCTAATTACTCTCTTCCCATATGACATGTGACATTTGCATATTATGATATAGAGAAAACAGAGTCTGTACTGGAACTGGTATTGTTTAATATCTTCATCAATGACCTTGATAGTGAGGTTGAGTGCAGCCTCAGCAAGTTTGGAGATGACACCAAGCTGAATGGTGCAGCTGACGTGTCAGAAAGATGGGATTTCATCCAAAGAGACCTGGAGAAGTGGCCCATATGAACCTCGTGAGGTTCAACAAGGCGAAGTGCAAGGTCGGGGCAAAGCTCATCATCAGTACAGGCTAGGAGATGATGTGATAGAGAGCAGTCCTGCAGAGAAGGACTTGGGGGTACTGGTGGATGAGAAGCTGGGCATGCACCGACAATGTGCACTTGCAGCCCAGAAGGCCAACTATATCCTGGGCTGCATCTAAAGGATGCCAGCAGGTTGAGGGAAGTGATTCTGCCTCTCTGCTCTGGTGAGACCCCACCTGAAGTATTGTGTCCAGTTCTGCAGTCCCCAACATAAGAAGGTCATGGAACTGTTGGAATGCATCCAGAGGAGGCCCACGAAGATGATTGGAGGGCTGGAGCACCTCTCCTATGAAGACAGGCTAAGAGAGTTGGACTTGTTCAGCCTGGAGAAGAGAAGACTCTGAGGAGATCTTCTAGCACCTTCCAGTACCTGAAGGGGGCTGTAAGAA
The DNA here is from genome assembly GCF_964237585.1 of Gallinula chloropus. Classification (NCBI taxonomy): domain Eukaryota; kingdom Metazoa; phylum Chordata; class Aves; order Gruiformes; family Rallidae; genus Gallinula; species Gallinula chloropus. The sequence goes on along the minus strand of NC_140086.1, from coordinate 159,175,252 downwards.
AGTTGTGGAGGAACTTTTTAGAAGAGTATGTAGTGATAGGATGAGGGGGAATAGTTTTAAATCAAAGGGGTAGATTTAGATTTGTAATTAGGAAGAATTACAGAATCACAGAATCACAGAATAACAAGGTTGGAAGAGACCTTTGAAGATCATCGAGTCCAACCATTCCTGGTTAAAATTCTTCACTACAGGGATAGTGAGACACTGGAACAGGTTGCCCCCTCCCTGGAGGTGTTCAAGGCCAGGTTGGATGGGGCCTTGAGCAGCCTGATCTTGTGAGAGGTGTACCTGCTCATGGCGGGGGGTTGGCACTTGATGATCTTTGAGGTCCCTTCCATCTCTAACCATTCTATGATTCTATGGTATATCTTAGCATGGCACTGGCATGGTATGTATTTTAGAGACACCTTTATGCCATAGTAGCCCTGAAAAGACCTGGTGGTATTTAAAAGGTTTGCATATGTATGGAGCAAGGGTAAAGTAATCAGTATAATAGCAGCCTGTCCTCTTTATCTGTTCCATGTATACAGCTCTTGATTAATATGCAAATGTTACTGATGGGTGCTTTGAATTGTCATGGTTGTTGCTGTGTTTATTGGATAAATATATTAGCTTGGTCAGTGTAGACAAGACTGCCATGGAAGAGGATAATGGTGTGGGTGAGCCAACAATTGAAGAAGTCTTATCTGATTGTGTCTAGCCTGCATCTGATCTATGAAGTTTTTGCTTCAAACAGTAGCTAGAAATTCACAAACACATGAAATTCCACTGACAGGAAAAAACCTGCCACACGGGCCAAGTGACCTGAGTTACAGCAAGCTGTTGAGTCACTCTGGTCCTGAAGGACTCCAGTGAACTGTTGCAGGATATTCTGGCACAAAGCTTAAGAGGAGGTCAACTGTGGGATGTACCTCAGAGAGATATGTGGCCAAACACCTCAATGCATGTAATTACAGAATTTAATATGAGACAAAAACGCTGCTAGCCTTGTTACCATGACAGCCTTTGGTATATACAGCACTTTTCTTCCTGGAATCTCTCAGTATCTGTTAATAAGCATCACAAGTGGTACATTCTCAAGCTCTTTTTTTATTTCTCTTTATGTCAATGAAGGCTGAATCAGTGGTTTCCTTCACCTTCTACACACCCTGTTCTTGGAGGCTCATTTGTTGGTGGACCAAATGCTCTGTACAAACATAGGGGAGCAATTCTGCTCCCTGATAAGCAAGTGTAGGCCAAAACCTCTTCTCATTAGTGCTTCTCATACCTCTGTGGCTGCCAGCAGATTCCATTTTGGAGTCCCATCACCTCTGGCTTCAGGTGGTGGAATACCTCTCCACATACCTTTTTTCCTCCTATGCTTGCTTTATTATTTTCAAGACCAAATTTCAAACATTTCTTTTTTTTTTTTTCTAACTGCTATTTTGTTTATTCAACCATTGGCCTATGATTGCATTACACTTTGCAAATAACCGTTCTGCTTTGTAATTGCTACCCTTTGTCCTCTCCAGCTGAGTTACTGGGGGGTGGAGGAGACACAGCCCCATTAGCTAAGTGTTACCAAGGATTTTGTGTGGGGGGAAGCAATGTTTTTCTTTCCCAGGCTGTGTCATTATGTTGGGTAATTTCAAATCAGTGTTGTTTCACTTCCTTCTTCCCAGATTTTTCCTCTTTGTTTGTTTTGGGGGTTTTTCAATCACGAGTAGTTGTGAGACAGTGTCTGCTTGCAGACAGGAGTCCCTGTCCCTCACAACTCTGCAGATGCTGCATCTGTTGCATCCCGGTACTTTGTTACTCTAGATTGTGTGACTGAGATTGTGATCACCTGTGGTGAAATGAGTTTGCTGGTCATTGCAAATGCAGAGGTTTGGCTGAGCTGGTTCCTCCGAGAGAGCAGGGAGGGTACGAAGTCAGTGCTAATTTATAAATTTCATTGATTAGGAAGGAGCTGAGAAGCTGGGGGACAGATGAACTATGTATCTTTCCCCTCGTCTCTGGGATCTTTCTCTACTCACTCTCCTCATTCTTCCTGCTCCTTCACAGATTCCTGAGATATAGGACATCCCATCTCTCACTTCATCCTCCTCTTTGGACCCACAGATCCTTCTCTACATCTTGCTCATTGCAGGTGTCCCCATCCATCGTTATTTATCTTCCTGAGCCTGCTGAACTGTTAGAAAGGTGGAGATTATGGAAATAAGATAGAGCAGGATCTACAGCTAGATATTACTCTTAAGATCAGACTGAGGATGGATATCTGGGAGATGTTAAGATTGTTTTCTCCTGCTGCCCTTTCTGTACAAGCTTATTGATCAAAGGCTTAATGCAGAGGCAATTGTAATGGCATGTTCCAGCCAAGATTTTTATTTTCTTTTTTAAAGGGGCTTTTAAAACTTGAATTTGTGTTTATTGGATGCTACATAAGGGTCACAGTTTAAATCTGAAATCCTTTGGTACAGTGGAACAGGCTGCCCAGGGAGGGGGTTGAGTCACCGACCCTGGATGTGTTTAACAGATGGGTAGATGAGGTACATAGGGATATGGTTTATGACAGGACAGGAACAGTTGGACTTGATGATCTTAAAAGTCTTTTCCAACCTTGTGATTCTATGATTCTGTGATCTAGAAAAGTGCTATTTTCAGTAGTTGTTAGCATGGCAGAGTATGTAACAACAGACACTCTTAAAAAGTGTCAAGAAGCACTTAATGATGTTCGTGTTAATTAATTTCTAAACAAGACCTAGAATAAAAATAACAACACATAGTGGCAGGAAAACAATATAAGCTGGTGGAATGAGCATACACCTCAATTCTGTGCTTTTCTCTCAGTTCTTCTAATGGAGTGAGGGGTTCCCAAACACAATAACAGTCAGAGCGTTTTCTGTTCCTGTCTGTTTAGGAATTTCCAACACAATGACAAGGCAATGCTAATATCAAATTTCCCAGAGGCAAAAGCAGACTAAAAAAAAATATTCCACTTCAAATCTTAATACTTCCGATTGCTAGGAGATGCCTAAGTGAGAATAAAACTGATTTTACCTTTAGGAAGATTTTTACTTTATAGGGTTTTGAAAATAATATGGATACTACTTTCAAGTGTATTAAAACCTTCAGAAAAGACAGAACAGACCTCACTTAACTGTCTATTTTTTTATTAAAAAAAAAGAAAATCCAAACAAAACAACAACAACAAAACCCACCCCAAAAACCCAAACAAACAAGCAAACAAAAAGAACATTAGCCTGGAAGAAAAGGAGCAGAATGTTTTGCACAGGGTACAGTCAGATAAGTACTTGTTATCACAGCCCATTTTTAAGAAGGCATTTCTTCCATCTCCTCCTTTCCTATGTGCTGACCTGCTGCTGAAATTCATCTAGGCAAAGACAGTTTCCCTTTCATTCTAGCTGATGGTCTTTTGTTAGGTGTCAGAAAAGATGGAAACTTCTCAGCCTGTGCTAATCTTATGCTGACTGACCACATACACTTTCCAGTAGTTGAATCATCTGTTGGCAGCTGAGTCCAGTGAGAGTGTAGAACATACAGAGTCATGACCAAATAACCCTCCAGGAAGAAACAATAATAATCTGGTGGGTTCTTCAGGTCCATGCATCCATCAGGCACTTCTGGGTGGTGGAACTCCCTCTGGAGATCACCAGTTCTGTTCTAGATACATCCAAGAGGAGAAACCTTCTGATTCCCCGTGCAGTTCTTTGTTTTTCTCTCATACACTGAAGAGTAATTATCCAGGGACAGTGGTGTTCTGAAGAACTGCAGCATTCAATTAGGGAAAGCAGTGAATCCATTTATAAGAATGATCATAGACTCATTTGGGTTGGAAAAGACCTTTAAGATCATCAAGTCGAACTGTTAACACTAAACCACCACTAAATCGTGTCCCTAAGCACACATTTTAAATACCTCCAGGGATGGTGAGTCAACCATTTCCCAAGGCAGCCTGTTCAAGTGCTGACAACCTGTTTTGTGAAGAAATATTTCCTTCTATCCAATCTGAAACTCCCCAGCACAACTTGAAGTCATTCCCTTTCGTCTTATCACTTGTTAATCGGGATGTGAAATTCTTTTCCATTGCTAAAGCTTTCTGTGCTGCTTCCACAGTTTGTGTACCACTGAAGATCATCTTCAGTAATTCATAATGAAGGAATATAATGCTGTAAAGATACTTTTTTCCATCAGCAGCACACTGTAGGTAGATTATATAGTTCAGAAATATTTACTTTCTTTTATGGTCACAATGGTAGGGGCTATTCATACTTCTGGCCTCTGAGAATTGAATTGGTGGTTAAAGTGCAGATAGGCTTCCTTCTTTGAAAACATTACAAAATCCCTCTTTTATCAGTAGAGAAAGAGATGATTTGAGTCCCGTTACAAACACAAGGAGAGCTGGTTATCTTGCTGCAGCTGGGAGAGGACAACACATGATACCTGAAGACAGGAGAATGTTGGTAATGGAACAAGGACAAGAAAGATGCAGGTTCTGCCTCTGGCCAGTTGGGGCCTTGCTCAAAACACTTTGCCTTCCTGGAGGACTGCAGTTCAGCCAAGTTCTGTCTGTCTCTAAACTAGTCACTCGTATTTACAGACCAGTGGTACAGTCAGTATACACAAGCAGGCGTCTCCAGAGGGATAGTTGCCATTAGGAGCAAATCACAGGGTAAAAGGAATTGATCCATGGATGCATTTGTCATAGAATCATAGAATGGTCTGGGTTGGAAGGGACCTCAAGGATCATAGAGTTCAAACCCCCCTGCCACAGGCAGGGCCACCAACCTCCAGGCCTGGAGCTACACAAGGTTGCCCAGGGCCCCATCCAACCTGGCCTTGAACACCCCCCAGGGATGGGGCATCCACCACCTCTCTGAGCAGCCCATTCCAGCACCTCACCACTCTCTCTGTAAAGAACTTCCCCCTAATATCTAATCTAAACCTTCCTCTCCTGGGCATAAATAGAAGGTTACAAGCTCTATCCTGGAAACCTGAACTGTCTACACCTTGCTCTCTGCAAATCCATGCACACTGTGTAGATAGATTCCCAGCTGCTTTCTAGAATAATAGTTTTTCCTTTATTTTTATGCTTTCAGCCCATTAATGAAAGTTTTTTGGAGACCAATGAGTTCTCATTTTCTGGGGCACTTCTGATCAGAAAGATGAAAACTCAAAAGTCTGTTTTGTGGTTATAAATCATATTGTTGTTATTGTTATTCTTTTTCTTATTCTGATAGTATCTAGACACTAAATCAGATCAGCATGTCTCTTGGGATAAACACTCTGCAGATCCCAGCATGCTCAGAAAGGAAGAGGTTTTTATCCTTTAAACAGTAACAGTTTATAGTTGTTTGCCTCCTTCCTTCCCTTTTTATTTATTCTGGAAACTATGGGCTTCAATGAGATTTTCCACTCTTAACTACACTGCTCTTAAAATTACATCGGTCCCAAACTGCTGGGCTGTATTAACTGCAGAAGTGTAAATTCTGAAAAATAAAAATCTGTTTTCTATGCAAATGGAATCTATTCAGCAGAAAATCCCCAAACTCAGCACTTTGCAGTAGCTGGGATATTTTTGTGTGTATTTTGTATGAACCTGGAATTTTCTCCCAACAATGCCGAGTTCTTAGTCCTCAGTGGTTTGACTCCTACTGGGTCCAGAAAATGGGACAAAATGGGTTGTTTTGGTACTGCTGGTTAGTTTGTTACAGCCTCCCGCATGATTGACCACAGACCATGAATTTGTGAAGTCAGCAAGTGCAGTTATGGCTGTTTAGCTCTCTGCATAGAAACACACTGTGTAGATCCAGCTGCCTCGGGTTTTGCTCTGTGACTCAAGAAGGCCACAAAGCTGATCAGAGGGCTGGAGCATCTCTCCTAAAAAGACAGGCTGAGAGAGTTTGATTTGTTCAACCTGAAGAAGAGAAGGCCTTAGGGAGCCCTAATGACAGCCTACCAATTGTTAAAAGGGTCTTACATGGAAAAGGGAGGGGGACCGTTCACCAGGGAATGTGGTGATAGGATGGGCCAGTGGCTTCAAGCTGAAAGAGGGCAGGGTTAGATTAGATGTTAGGAAGAAATTCTTTACTCTGAGGGTGGTGAGACACAGGAACAGTGGCTGCCCCCTCCCTGGCAATGTTAAAGGCCAGGTTGGATGGGGCTTTGGGCAACCTGGTCTAGTTAATGGTGTCCCTAAACATGGCAGGGGGTCTGGAACTAGATGGTCTTTGAGTCTTTGAGGTCCCTTCCAACCCAAAGCATTCTATGATTCTTAGACAGCTGTTGCTTCAGCTTTCCCACAGTGTCTGGTACCAGGCTGGGTTGTAACATGCAACACCTTTGTTTCCAAATTCAATTAATCTTAGGCTTAAAGCAAATCATGGGGAGGTCAGTCTCACATGAAAAGTGTACAGCCTGCTCTAACTCAGCGCTACAGATACCGAACACATTAAAGGTGTATTCAGGACACCTTTTCATTCTGCCTGCACCCAGAGTTGGGCACAAAAAGTTGTCAATTGGGTTAAATAATTTTGCTTTGGTCTCTGCAAATCCCTATGAAGAACACTAATTTAGCCATGTAGAGAATTACCTGTACGAGTACTTCCTACTCCAAAAACTCTGATAGTTGCTGGGGAGCAGGACACAGCTACATGTACCAATGACATAAAAAACTGCACTCTGTCTCTTGGAGCAATGCTGGTTCTGCCATCTGGTTTGTCAAGGCATATCCATGAGGAGACCCCACATTTAGGGATGGCTAGTTGTAGAGATTAAAAAGACAAACTTGTGCCCTTTGAATTGTGTGTAAGTAAAACTGTGGAAGCTATTTCTCATTCATTGTTTGCTTTTCTCTAAGTTGGTGCTCTTAGTTGGTGACAGCCAAACATTCATTAAATAAAGACACCATGATCAGGCAGGATTCCTGTGTAGGCATAATAACCATCATCATGGAAACTGTACAAAAATGAAAGCAAAAGCAAAGCCCCAGTGGAATTGTTCAGCTTTCCACAGCTGAGACTATTTTTACTGGAAAGTTTTTCTGGGCCTGATTTTTCCTTTATTTTCCTGACAGATGGGATTCCTGTCCCTAAGTTTAGACATTTATACTGCAGACATGTCCCAGTGAGCAGGTCAGCCCAGGTTGCCGTTAGAGTTAATGGTAAGAAAGAGAGACTTTTAGAAGACAATTTATGTGACCCAATTTAAGTATCTTCTTCATAGTGACAGAAATCATCCCGTAGGGTCCACTGGCTGCATTGACCGGATCTCTAGACTTTTAAGGGAGCCTAGAGATTTCTCTGCCCCTGACAGCTACTCTATAGACTATTAAACTGAGACAAATGATCCCATCTGTATCATCTGCAACTCAGAGGAGAACTGGCCTGGGCAATGCCCATCTATCAATTCTTTTATGGGCTATTTGGTTTATATTTCCTACAGATTTTGCCTCCAGCAAAGACTTTTAGGGAACATAATCTATAAAAACTAGTACAATTATTCTGAAGAGGAGTGGTATTTTCTTCTAAAAAATAGAAATTGCTTCTTATTCTCAGAAGTTTCTTATAAGGAGGTTATTAGTTTGTATCTGAGGAAGGTAAAATGGGCTGTTCTTTCACCTCTCTAAAATAATCAGTTATTTCAAATGAAACCGTGGCTTTCTTGGTGTGGAGGAACACTCAGCTATTGATTACAGTGGGGACTGGAATTTTCACATTAAACTCACAGGACTGTGTTGGAGGAATTACCTTTGCTCATAATCAGAGGTAGAAAAAGGATTCAGCTCACCTAACTTTAGATTTGCATAGTGAAGACAGCTGCAACTGAGTCAGACACCTCAAGCTCCTCTTATAAGCAATTGCTAATGTTGCAGCATTCATCTGATTTAAATGTATAATTTACAGTGAGGTGGATTAGAGGTTACAATGGTGTAGGGCTGATGATCTTGAAGGTCTTTTCCAACCTTGGTGGTTCTATGATCCTGTGTGTTCAGGGAGTCCTGATTGTTTGCTCGTAGGCAGAGACTATTGCCCATCCATGCTGTCAGAGTGTTCTTACCCAGAGCTTCCAGTCTGTGCTCACAGATGACCTACTGCAGGTCTAAGCACAGAAATATTGTTACTAAAAGTAATACAACAATGATATTATAAATGGCTTTAAGATAAGCTAATCAACATCTGAAATTTAAGGATCCCAGCCATTTATTTGAGTCTAGGAAACTGATGTAAAATCATGCCCCAGATTTTACACCTTTGTTCTTCTTCTCTCTATGTTTTCTGTCATGTGGCAAACTAAAAATCCCATGAAATCCAGACCAAATTATTAAAGTGTAATTTAAATGTCCCCTAGGGTGTTCCAGCCCAACTAGCTAATCTTATATTCAAAGACAAAAGCAGAGTCATAGAGGAGCAGAGTCAGAAAATCCATTTTTCTTTCTGTGTTAGAGTATCTTAAAAGTTTGGGGATAAAACGGGCACAGTCAGGACTGTTTATTCAGGTTGGTGTCTTCTGGAGGAGGACATCTTGCCCCGGGGCCTGAGAGCTGCTGTGCAATCTGAATGTCAATGAAGTTCACTTGATCTATCAGTGTTTTCATCATTAGCAAATCGAACAAGCCAGGCGAACTGGTCTCGAGATGAGGGAAATAAACTGACAGAGGTCTGAAAGCAAGTTTGCTTGAAAAATTGAGTTGTGTGGTGATTTCACAGAATCACAAGGTTGGAAAAGACCTTTGAGATCATCAAGTCCAACCATACCTGTCCTCTACTAAACCATATCCCTGAGCACCTCATCTACCCATCTTTTAAATACATCCAGGGATGGTGACTCAACCCCCTCCCTGGGCAGCCTGTTCCAGTGCCCAATAACCTTTTTGGTGAAGAATTTTTTCCTAATGTCTCATCTGACCCTGCCCTCGTCCAGGTTGAGCCCATTCCCCCTTGTCCCGTCACCTGTTGCTTGGGTGAAGAGACCAACCCCCACCTCTCTACAATCTCGTGTCAGGTAATTGTAGGCGGTGATAAGGTCTCCCCTCAGCTTCCTCTTCTCCAGGCCAAACACCCCCAGTTCCCTCAGCTACCCCTCAGAAGGTTTGCTCTCCAGCCCCTTCCCCAGTCTGGTTGCCCTTCTCTGGACACGCTCCAAGACCTCAATGTCCTTCTCGTACTGAGGGGCCCAAAACTGACCCCAGCACTCAAGGTGCAGCTTCACCAATGCTGAGTATAGGGACACGATCCCTTCCCTGGACCCGCTGGCCATGCTATTTCAGAGTGCAATAATGTGGTATGGGGTGGAAAGTGTGATGAGAACAGATCTTGCTGTCTATCTCAAACCCATAACCTTGTGTGCAATTGATAGTCTTGTGTGTAAAAGGAAATTTTCAGTTCTGTGAAATTCATCTCGAACTGTAGTGATCTTTTTGCTGTTAAAGAAGCAGGGACAGGAAAAGATGCACTTTGTCCACGTGCAGATCTTTGTACAAACCAGTGAACTCCCCTGTTTTGGTCGCTGTGGTTTCTAGCATTCAGGTAACTATAAACAGGTTTTCTTTTATAATGTCGTTAAACTTTTTCGCAGTAATGGAGAATTAGGAGAGCCCTCCAGTGGCCAAGCAAAAGAAATCAACATGGCTCTGACAGCGAGCCAAACAAGCCTAGAAACTAGGAGCAGAAATATGTGCTACATATTTCAAAGGTGGTAACTTCCAGTCCTGTTAGAGATGACTTATATACTGCTTAGATTCATCCTTTGATCCAGAAGAATTCAATAGCTACTTGAAAAAGTCTTTGTGTATCCTTCAATGAAATAATATCTATTTATTCATTTGTCTTTTCTGTCTAGGAAGGGCTATTTGCATGAAGGCAGAACATACTTGAGGGATAAACTAAGAGGTTTTATATTTAATAACTTTACAGGAAATTAAAATGAAGAGAACTTGTTCATTTGTGAAGTAATTCTTCGTATTCAGACAGCAATAACTACAGAAAAATATCTTCACAAAAAGTAATTATTTCTTCATTAAATAGCCCCCAAAGGCAAAGTTGCAATGACCAGGTGCTTGTTGCATCCAATATCACTGTAAATGATGATTCTGATTATTTTAGATTAGCTGGAGAAGGGAAGAAGTGCTGAAAAAAATGCCTTTTCCAAGCATCAGTCTGCAGAGTTTGACACCTACTTATGAAAACAGCCAGTTAGCAACATCATGAATGGCTACTCAGGCTGGAGGTATGACATTTTGAAAGGTTAATGAGGGAGATTTGATGGGTCCATAAGAGAAGCAACATTTACTTAGCAATAAGATTGTAGTTCATCCTCACTTTGCAATGGAGCGTGAGAGCATATGAATGACAAAATATTTGAACAGAATGGTACATGTTTTCCCAAAACTCTTCCTTTAATATTCATTAGGGTGAGATGTACAGTTTACCAAACACAAAACAGATTAGCACATCAGGGGAAAAGAAACTGAGCAGTGCTGTCAAGTAGATTGGAAATGCCATACTTCCCAGGATTAATTCTTTACTGTACCTGTTATTAAAATATCTAGCACAATATCAGCTATTTTATTTTACTTGATGACAGCTAAATGCATTTTACATCTCTGCTGAAGTAAATCTGTTTTAATGTCAGTGCTTATTCCAGTTGTCAGCTGTTTTGCACTGAATTCTTAGGGATGGATACGTGGCCTTTGTAAAAATCCACTGTAATCAAAGCTAATGCAGACAGTTATAGACTGAGCTGTCCCTATCTAAACACCTCATTAGTGTAGAAAAACATTGTGTTTGAGGTTTAAACTGTTTTCCAATGTTTATTCTTACTTATTCTCACCCACAAAATGGACACAGTCAGTTTACAGGTGGCTAAAAGTATGTTTCTGAACAAGCTTCTATAAGCTTTATACAAGAACAGTAAAATTCAAGGGAAAAGATAGTACTTGGATAACTATGGCTGCATTTCAACCAAAGCAGCAGTTAAATCCTAGTTCAACAAACCACCTCTATTTATGAAATCACTAAAACTTCTTGCTTCCTGAAGTCAGTGAAAGTTAAGTGTGGTTTTAAATTTAATAAATGTTTAAGCACCGAAGAGTCCATCAATGAAACTGACTTTGAGCAAGGTAACAGCCTTTACCACAGTGCATATTACCCCAGCAGCAAGTATGCTTAGGAAAACACCCAACAGAACTAGTGATGAGCCCAATGCATATTTTTCAGTATTTTACAGTGTGTCACTAAAACATGAGCAAGGTGGGTTTTTACACAAAATGTTAAACTATGTGACTTTCCTGTTACATAGTGTGAAACAAGTGAGTATAACCACACCAACGACTTTTTTCAGAAACTGCTATATGTGAGCATGAGTGTGTGTGTGTGTATTAAGTTCCCCAACACAAGGTGTTTCTCTGCCTTCAATGGAATTCTTCCCCATCAAACCATCTTTATGAGTAGCGGTATAGTGGTTAATATAATTTATCCTCTAAAGATAGCTTAATGCAGGCATTTTTCTTTCTTTATGCTTTGAAACTGTAATGTACTGCATTATTTGTCCTCTTCCATTTATGCCTGTACTCAGACTGCCCTGGAGGCATCAAAAAGTGCCCCTCCCAAAACATCCCCTTTTATGGGGGAGTGATGTCAGGTGGTGTGGAAACAGCTGGGGCTAACTCGGCTCACCTGGGCTGTCTGCCTGGGGAGATTAATTCTGGCCTGGCCAGAACCAAGACAATGTCTCATCTTTATATAGGTGATCACAATAGATCAGGTGAATTGCATTACAGAAGTTCCTATTACTTTCCCTTGGCTGCAAAGGAAACTGAGGTATTGGGACCTCTGAAGATATCTGCATTGGAGGTACCTTAAGAGATGTGATGTGTCCAGAATTTGTTTCCCACGTTTATGAAGGATTAAAGTTAGGTAACTGAAGGAAAAAAGCTCTATTGCATAGGGTAAAGCCTAAGTAATAAGCCCTTCACTAAAGACATGCTGATGGTGGGCTCCTTCCCTTCTATGGAAGGTCCAGTTTTTGCTCACTCAAATATCCAGTAGCCTGAGTGGAGATACATACTAGAAGACCATACTAGCTATTATTGCTACTTGTTGAGTGTGAAAATAGTGAGGATTTAGAGAAGCAGTGTGCACTCATACTGCCTTGGTAGCTGAAATTCAGATTAAGTCTTCAGGATTATGTGCCCGTGAACACATATCTTCAGGTGAGATCTAATCAGCCCTTATAATCAATGGATATCTGAGGTTCTATTTGGTTGCTTAGAAGTGTCCCAGAACATTTGAGGTGTCACAGAACGTTTGAGATGCTTGAGGACAAATGCCTGGCCTTCAGCTGCTACTTCACAAGGGCTGGGTCCTTCCTAGGTCCTGGGTTTATCTGTCAACCTCATGTGGCATATCTCAGATATGCTAGAGAATCTCAGATGGCCCAGGAAATGTCTTTTTGGGCAGTTGAATCAAAATCTAGATCCTCCTTGGCTGCAATGGCATCTTAGATACCTCATGAAAAGCAGAGAAAAAAGCAATCTGAATCTGAGAGCTGGTGACTCCGCAGTGTTTAAATCTGCTGTTAGGGATTTTGCACCTGGGTTGGGTAGAGATGCCCAAAGGAGTACATAAGCTGCTAGCTCAGGGTCTCAAAGCCAGACTGATGATGCTTCTCAAGCAAATATGAGTCAGATGGTTTAACACTATGAGTTACATTACTGTAACTACAATGCTGCATGCTGAGCAACAAAGACAAGACCTATAATCCAAAGAATGAATTCTCTTACTGCGTATGTTAAAGTTGCTTAGGATGCCCTAGTAATTAAATCATGGTAATCTGGAACAGGCTGGTTTTGTTGGTGGGCTAAATCATTTTCTGAAGCATCTGAGTTTGGTCAGAGATGGGATACTGGGCAACAGGATCATGTGTTATTCCTATTCCTATCTTTCTGAGCTGTATGATGTTTCAAAGCCAATTATGCTGCGGAGTATCAGTGTGTTTTCAGAGGAAATGGGAGATTGGCTTCTGAGCATTTTGTTACCATCCACCTTTTCCTTCTATGCTTCCTCCTCAAGACCACATGAGATGACTACTCAGATCTTCCCAGCATGCTCTGAAAGTCATCACAAGGAAGCAGCGTGGGAGGCAGGGAGAGCAAAAGCTCGACTGGCATGGACAGCCACAAGAAATCATGTTGTCTAATGTGTTGTAAGGAGGAGAGCAGGGCAAGACCCCTGATTCTCTGGCAACGGTCCCATTGCATTTAACAGAAAGACAGTGGGACTAATGAGACACATTGTCATTGTCATAATTTGTTCAGATGTGACCTAACCCCCTTTTTTTTATTATTTTATTTGCTTATGCTGTAAACAGACGACTGGGACATTGCCAGGCATAAATAAATATATGAAATGGCTCTTTTATGTTCTTATATGTCTGTGAAGCATTGACCCTGAATTTGAACTTGTCTAAAATAAATTACTCTGGAATTAATGTTTCTGCACACTCATATGGTCGACAGTGTTCTGCACATTCATCCAAAACACACCTCACTTGGAAAAAAACCCCAACATTGGCTGTTTATGAGTAGGTCAAGGTTGGTTCTTTTGTGTGTTCTTATAATCCTCCTGCAATGTCTCATCATTTGTCTCATGTACCATGATTCACTTTGTACAGGTTTTATAGCTGTGGAGAATGACAAGCGTATGAATGCGCTGCGAGAAATAGATGAATGTGTAGCTATGAGCCATTGATTATTTATGCTGTTGAATCTTTTTACACGCACAGTAAATATTTTCTAACATCAATGAAGCTGCAAAGATTCATCACCAGAAACCTGCGTTTTTGAATTGTATCTTTGCTCGCTACCAGCAATAAAGGATGGCTCCTGGTTCTAACAAATGAGCCGGTCAGCTGAAACAAAGATCTGTTTTATATGTGTCTGGTGTTCCTCTCCACATACAGCAATTTGCAACTCTGTGTAAATCACAAGTATATGGGGTAAGGGCCAGATTTGGATCAGAGGAGTCGTACTCAATTTGAGAAGTGGTTTTCTTTAACGCTTGACTCATGTAGCGGGGTGTAATTCATTGTGAGAAGCCGTGGTGTGGTGTGGTACAAAAGAGAGCCAACTATAACATTGCTGTGGTAGTTCATGTACTGGCTGTGAAGGTCTTTAAACTGCCATCATTCTCTTGCTGCTTGAATTGTCTTGCTTCATATGGTATGAAGCTCTCCTGTTCCCACACTGACAACTGCCTTTACATTCCTTGCCCACATACCTGGAATGAGAAGGAAGGGTAAATATTTTACCAGGTAATAGTAATGTTGTCACTGCATTTGAAAGTGTGATCTGGCCAGTTTTTTTAGGGAACATTGAGAAGGAGGGCCTTCGAGTTTGTCATCCCAAAGCCTCTCTGGTAAATTAGTACCTTCCTTAAAGCATATGGTCTTGCATCCCTTACCTGACTGAATAGTCTCACTGCCTTTAAAGTCAGATGCTGAAAGGTCATCACAATGGGTTACTGGGGGACATTCTTCAAACAGAAAAAGGAGAGATGAGGAAAAAGCCTACTGTGCCATTTGAAACCTTCCTGCCTCTTATTTACAGTGTTGAAGTAGACCTTAAAACTCCAAACTGGAGCAGCTGGGCTGTGTGAGCAATTTGTTGAAGAGACTGTATTTCTGCCATCAAGCTTAATTCTGCCTCTTGGTTGACCTCTAGGGATTTAAAGGCTTCATTTCTACTAATAAGAGATATGTTTCTTTTATCTCCTCTTCCTTCTCTTTCATCTTTCTCTCTGCCATTTTTCCATCAAAACCAGGGTAGGGAATCCTTTCTTTGAGATTCACCTGAGTCTCTCCCTCTCTGAGGATGTGATAAACATCACAATGTGTTCATGGCATTTCACATAAGCCTGTAGTAACTCCCCAAGGGCTGGATGGAAGTGAAGTTCCACCAGAAGACATTGTACTTGGCCTGCAGGTGGTAGCACACTTCTGAGTCAGTTATTTGGGTATGTAGCTATCTTGGTTATCTCACATTCCAAACACAGATCCATGACTGTGTTAACAGACCAGTTTATAATGTTAGATGATGAGTAAAGATGTGGATTTACTTGAATTTAAAGAAAGAGATCTAAAGAGCCAATACTCAGCCTGCCACTCTATGTCATATTTCCATATTGGTGAAGTAGATTCCTGAAAGCCAGTAGAAGTAAGGAGGGTATTGATGTAACCAAGTTGTTTGACAAAAGATGTTCATTTCTTGTCCTAAGCTTTGTGTTACATTCCAGAAGAGATGGATGACTTTTGTGCCTGGAAACCCTGAGCTCTTTGCATCAATGGATAGGGAAATGGGTCATTAAACCATGGGAAAAGAAAGCTGGATGAGGTACAGTGGGGCTTTGAGGAAGGGAAATAAGAGAACCGGTGCTTTTTTGTCCTTTTGTTTTGGTTTGGTTTTTCCTTTCTTTTCTTTCTAATTGGGTTATGAAATACATGGTGGCCTCTGGTTTTGTGGAGGTTGAGTGCCTGAGGAGAAGAGGTCCCTCTAGCTGTCAGCTGGGTCTGGGGGATACTGCCACCCCACACAAACACAAAATGTTGTCTGAGTTTGCATAGAGCTATGTTTTGGTGTTGCATGATATCATCTGTTTGAGGCAAACTAAAAGCCATCTTTTGGCGAGTTCTACCAACTGTGAGTTTGGTTGGAGGTTGAGAAACCTGTGTGTAACAGTGGTGCAAGTGCAGGCGTACAGATTTCCATCACCAGGGAATCCCGGATACCATTCATGAGCAGAGCTCATTCTTTTATTGGAAGACCTCTATGTTACTTTCTATGTTATCTCTGCTGTAGAAGAGGCTTACTGAGCTCTGGAAGTGTCTATGTGTTTGTCTGCCTTGCTTACTTCCATAACCTTGCCTATTCAGATGTTCTTACACAGCGTGGCTGTGCATATGCCTTGCATACACACCCCAACCAATCCATGAATACCTATACATAGGAAGAAGCCCACTTTAGACAATGTTTTTCTGTCTGCCAAGCCCCATTACTAGCTTTCTTGGGTTGCTCAGCAATTTTTAAAGGCAGAGCTCTGCTACCTTACTGCCTGGCACGATGTAGTAGTTATTTTATATCAAATGCATCATGGAGGGGTGTTGCATCAGCAGTGTCAGCAGCTACAATGCTTCTGTCAGGCTTCCATGTAATTGCATTTGGGTCTTTTAAAGAGCAACAAGTTTGCATCAAATGAGACAAATAACTGACATGGGCAGGATTTTACTAGATCAAGCCAGAGGCAAACTTTTCACTAGCAGTTAATGGTACCCAGAGAAAGTTGGAAAAGGCAGAACTGGGAAGGGATTATTAAACAGTGGTGCTAATTTGTGGGCTGAGGAATAATCATTTATTTTTTCACTCAGATTTACTCCTAGACAATTTGCTCATAACCTCTGTATTTATTTTTGGGGTGGGTTTTGTGGTTGTTAAATGCATGGAATGTGGTATGTATTGCATCTGAGGTTAGCTGAACTGAGAAGGTGGAGGGAAGAATCATTTTACACTGAAGATTTTGTAGCTCTTCTGACTTAAATGAAGAAATCATTCTCTTAATCCTGAAAAAATACTGAGTTTAATTCAGGGCTGTTGTCACTGTTAGCAGCCTGCAAATGAAATCCAACTTAGTGTTTGACTCTGTAAGAAAAATCTTCAAGTGTATATGCTACAGGCAGTATTTAGAAAAGCAGAACATTTACCAAATTTAAAAGTGGCTAATTCTTTGAAACTATTACTTTTCATAATTTGTTAAGTGTTCCTTAATAAAACCTAAAAATTCCTCCAAAAGTAGAGGAAACTCCAGTGGCCAAAACCTCCAGCCAAGCTTTTGATTACAATGTGGTAGGTGCTGCACAAACAGTGTAAGAAAAAAGACAAGGCAGACAGTAGGTGAGAGATGAAGACTCCTGGCCAGGCTATGTGATTTTTTTGCCCTGAAGAGAGGCAGCAGAAGAAAAAACCCCAAAATCTGATCAGCGTCCTGAACAAGTGCCCTTACTCACTGCTCAGTGAGTTCTGCCTCTAACTGAGCTTCAGTGATGCCACTGGGCAGGCACTTAGAAACCCTGTCTTCTGAGAAGATCTTGTAGCCATCACTGAGAGGCTCTGTCCTCAATTTTCTGAACTCAACTGAACTGTCAGGAAGAAGTGAAGAAACTTCAAGTGTAGAGTTGAAGATACTTCAAGAGATAGATGTCTGTGAACTGCTTAGAGGCATAAAGGACCCTTTATAGCCTGTGCTTCAAGAAAAAGGGTTTTCTCCTCAAAGCCCTGTTTAAAGACAACATGCAAGTGGTGGTTATGTTGTGTGAATGTTGCTGAAGAAATTTCCTATCCTGCTTTTTGGGATTTGAAATGTACAGGAAAAAGAGATCTGGCAATGTTCACAGAATCACAGAATTACAGGGAGAGAACATCGGGTTCAACCCCCCTGCCAAAGCAGGGTCCCCAGGACATAAAAAGGGAAAGGTCAGTTTGTTGAGATGCAGATTTTGGCAGAAGGGTTGAAATCTGGGGAACATTCACTGGCAAAGGAGATTGTGGCTCCAGAGGGAGGAGTGGGAGAGATGCATTCACTTGCCTCAGAATTTCATGCTGCCTGGATAGTTAGGGCACTTGTTATGTTTGTGGGGTTTTTACATTTTTGAAAACAAACCCACTCATCCCAAAACCATGATGACAATCGTTCCTCCCTCCATTGCAATCTAAAAATGTTACAAAATCTCCAGATTCCCAGATGGCAAAACAGCTTCCTGGCTGGTTCTCTCATCAGTGTGTGCTGTTAATTTATTTGCCCTTCTGACCCAGTGATTTATTTTTTTTCCTTTTTTTCTTTCTTTGGATTACACAAAAGTCAAGAATAAAGCTTTTCAGGCTAAAATAGGGGTAAAGTACAGGCCATTGCAAGGTGGGAGACAGATGTTGTCTGAAGCCCTATACCACTGCTTTGAACTCAGTGTAAGCACCTTGTCCCATCTAAAGCTGGGAACACCGACTGTAAACAGGAGTTCATCTCTGGATCCCTTTTCTTTATGTCAGACTGTCTTTATTCTCTTTGCCTTCTGGTTCTGCTCTCATCTCTGCTACTAATACACGGATCTTGCTTTTCTCCCCTGAAAGTCAGTTTTCTATTTGCTCCCTTCCTGAATCCATGATCCTAGGTGATCCTCCTCAGCCCCTGAGAGAGGGCTCTCTCTTTTTCATAGCGATGCCCCTCTATCCTAATGCAGGAGGTCACAAAGGCTGGTTTAGGTTTAAGCCTCTCTCCAGCATGTCCCACAGTGGCAGAAAGATGTGTTTCTTCACCCAGGCTGGGCTCCTAACACTTCTCTCCCCACTCTGCCTTCTGTGGGTCATTACTGCAGGTTCCTTTGTTCGGATGCCTCCCTGCTATCAGACTATCTCCCTCAGCCCAGCTTTTATGATTCCTCTTCTTTCTCAAGCTCTGCTCGGGATCCAGCACTGCAGCTACAGCTTCCCTTCTTCCCCCCTCCCTGTCCAAGCATCCCTGCTCATCCTCAGTTCCATACAGTAAAGGCAAGAATTGCTTTGCCTCACAAAAAAAAAAGCAAGCCAAAGGAGTTATATTCATTGGAAAGGAGCTCTATTCATCTGATGGCTCTTCCTTTTCTTCCTGGCTCCAATTCGCAGCGAGTATTTTATTTTTGCAGAAGTGCTCATCCCTTGAAGCTAACAATAAAACTGTCTGCGTTGTGTGTGAGAGGAGAGAGAGAGAGAGAGGGAGAGGGAGTGAGAAGAGGGAGGGAGAGAAAGCAATACAAGAGTCTGGCGATGTGAGGCGGCATAGGAGAGCTGCTAGACCAGGGAAGCTGGCGGAGAGCCGCAAGCCCCTTACTCCGGGCTCAGTGTGATCCCATTGGTTCCCCGGCTGCTGTTTTCTAGCAAAGAGCCCGGAGGATTGAACTGCACAGCCAGACGCAGAGTCTCAGCCAAGTTGTCAGCACGCTGGGAGGAAGAGGAGCTCACACATCATCCCCGCACCCGAGATTGCAGGGTGTCCGCAGCTTGATGTGCGGTTGTTTCCAGAAAGGAAGGAAGGAGAGGGGACAAACACCACCCCCCACCCCTCCAATAAAACCACAAAAAAAGGGGGAAGAAGCCTGATCCAGTCCAGCAGTCCGGGAGGCAATAATGGATGTGACCATATCTCAGTTCATCTTAGAAGAATTTGATGTCAACTGCAGCCTCCTGGATCGTTTACAAGAGACTTTTTTAGAGAGTTCATCTCTCCCTTTCCTGGGCTTTGATGGTAGGAAACGTTACCTAGCGCAGGGCTGGGGGAAAAGCTTTCCTAAGTGCTGAGATTCGGTTTGCTTTGTGATGCAAAGCGTGTGTGGCTTTTGTGCTTTCTCAACTGTTCCTTTCCCCCCCTTTCTGTCTCTTTTTCTTTTCCCACGCCAAAGGTCCGTACTGCAATGCCACCACCGATCAGATCGGGACCTGCTGGCCCAGAACCTCCGCGGGGGAACTAGTAGAGAGACCCTGCCCGGAGTTCTTCAACGGGATCAAATACAACACCACGAGTAAGTACAAACTCCTTTCCTTCTCCCATGGATCTGATGCTGAGAAGGCGCCCGGGGAGACCTAATATATTTTCCATTTAAGAAAAAAAGAAAAGTGTTTGCCTGGGAATGAGCATTTCCTCCACATTCCAGCCTGTATATTCGAAATTCCTGCCTGGAATGATGCAAATTTCTGTAAGGAGCAGACTTTCAGGCACCCCGATTCCTCTTCACTCAAGTGTGTTCAGGCAGATGGGGGCAAAAATGCCCTCTGCAATCTAAGGAGGGTATCCTGTGCTCGGTGTGTTTGTTCATGTGCAGCTAACAGACAGCTGGATGTCTTTGCAGCAGTGCTTCAGCCGTGGGAATATTTAGAGATCCTTTGACTAGCAAAGTATTTAGCCTTAACACCTAACGAGCTGGATTTTGAAGGACTCTGGCTTTGAGAAGCTGGAAGTGTGAACAAGGGGACGAAGTTGTAGCTGACAAACAGAGAGCTGGGCTCTGGACTCAACGTGTTCTGTAACTTCAGCAGCGGTTGGCTTCCCAGGCTGGGGTGGCTGCATTAATACCGCAAGAGAAACCGTGGAGGCTATTTTGAGACAGATGATATGCAAAGCAAGGGAGTGTGGGGGCTCCTTAGAAATCTCTTGGAACTGCTGTTTTAGTCTTAGAGGTAAACAATCATGATGACTCACTAAAAATGTATTATTTGAGCTGTTGGACCCAGGCATTCATTTCCTTTTTCTTATCCTTGGACCTTTCATTGAGGGCTTTTAACATATTGGTTCCAAATATGTGTAGCCACTTGTTTGTCAGTCATGTTTTTGGACTATTCAGTGTGCTTTTGATTGCAGGGACATGTCATTCCATGTTTCGTTCTGAACTGTTGTTTGGGTGTTAGTAGGCTAATTTGCAGATGATGTTACTTTTGGGAGGCTGGCATTCTCACTAAGTCCAGGAAAATAATGACCCTGTCGCCTTAGAACTTATTTCCTAACTTGTTGAAAGTTGCCCCAGCTCCAGGAGTCCAGAGTCAGACAACTAGAGAAAAGTTCTGCATATTCGTTATGCAAAACAAAGCCCTCTTCCTGATTTGTTCTCAGGGACCAGTTTCTGCTATCCTTGACTTCGAGCAGAAGCCAGGGGGATACCTCAGAGAACTGCAAGATCATCCTCAAACCCTATATTCTCTTTGCAATGAAAATAGGTGGGAAAACGCAGAGGGCTGGGTTGTGCTGGCTTGGATTGTAGCACATATTTCACTACTTTTCAAAAGATCAAAAGAAAATTTCTGAGAATTAAGGCACCTCAGACAGAAGCAAATGTGTCAGAATGAACCCTAAAAGACCAGCCATAGAATAGATACCTCAAAGTGGTGTGGCTTTTATTTGTTCTTTTTTTTCGCTGGAGGATGTCAGTATTCCCACTGTTATTTTTACTTCTCCGTAAGGAAAGAGGGAAAAAAAAACCCCAAAATATTATGGATGATTCCTTATTTATGTCACAAACCCAGAGGAGAGAATGAAAACGATTTTCCTGTGTATAGGAGGAAAAAAATATATCTTGAATGCCTCATTTTGTTTTGATAAACTTTGTTAACACTTCCAGTTCATTGATGACCTGATTTAAAGTTCTCCCCTGCCCCTCTCCTTTTCAGTGCTGGCTTATGCTTGCATTACAGTGCTAATAAATTTTCTTAAATTCATTGCTCTTAAAAAAAAGGGCATGCTAATGAAATTAAAAACCGATTAAAATGCAGTTAGTGAAATACTGAAGCATTATTTTTTCATAGCCTAGGGAAATGGACATTTTTCTCCTTTCAACATAAAATGTGAGTAGTCACGATTAGAAACTGTGGGACTGATGGGTTGGGCATGCTGGTGCCCAGATGTGGCAGCGTATGGAGCTTGAAGGAGAAAGCTAAAGTACGCTGAAGCCACAGTACGTGGCTTTCAGTTGATCTTACACTCTTTCATGTGTTATAGTTCCTCCAAGTTGTGGGGGAAAAAAGGAGGGGAAGGACTACAGAATCACAGAATCACAAGGTTGGAAAAGACCTTTAAGATCATCAAGTCAAACTGTTCCCATCCTATGCCGAACTATATCTCTAAGTACCTCATCTACCCATCTGTTAAACACATCCAGGGTCCGTGACTCAGCCCCCTCCCTGGGCAGCCTGTTCCAGTCCCTGACAACTCTTTCAGTGAAGAACTTTTTCCTAACATCTGTTCTGACCCTGCCCTGGCACACAGATTAAGGCCATTTCCCTTTGTCCTATTTCCTGTTACTTGGCTGAAAAGATCATCACCCACCTTTCTACACCCTCCTGTCAGGTAATTGTAGGTGGTGATAAGGTCTCCCCTCAGCCTCCTCTTCTCCAGGCTCAACACCCCCAGCTCCCTCAGCTGCTCCTCATAGTATTTGCCCTCCAGATCCTTCACCAGCCTGGTTGCCCTTCTCTGGACTCGCTCCAGGACCTCAATGTCCTTCTTATGGTGAGGAGCTCAGAACTGGACACAGTATTCAAGGTGTGGTCTCACTATATCGAGGTTTGAGTCAACTTGTAAAATCAGTAGCTTCGTGGGAGATAGTAGTTGGGGGATTAAGGCTTGGGAAAGCAGCAGGACAGCAGGTAAAGATTTGAAAACAGAGATGCAATCTCTTTGGGTGATTTGAAAGGTGTGGCAAACAGTACATGCAAAACATATCCAAAGTTTGGGAAGACCAAATCCTGACCCAATCTGACTACTTGTGGGATTTCACCAGGTTAGCTTGTGGGCTGACTGGAGACCTGTTAGTGGGACTTGATGTGTTTGTAACCTGTACCCTGTGCCTCGTGCTGATAAATAAATAAGCACAGGACACTGATAAAAAAAAGGGGAAATGCATCTTGCAGATTTCAGTGTTGAATAATCCGGCTGCAAAGTGAAGGTTTGGTCAGGGAATGGCTTGGATCAACATAGGATGTCTGCCTAAGGAGGTGTAGTGCAGCTTTTTTCTGGTTTGGTTTGCATTTCGATCCAGCAAGGGGAGAAATGATGGTGTGCAATATTGTACTGAATTGGTTTTGAAAGTGAAATCAGACCAGTGCTGAAAAAGCACTGTGAGATGCCTTTTTTTAATTAAAGGATTACCCAGTTCTAGGATGTAACTCAGCTGCTCATTATACTATCGAGCATCCTGTGTTTGTGAGCTGCCACCTTTTGGGAACTGCAGCACATCTTTAGTATGGTTTTGTGTGGCTGTGATGACATTTCTCATTCTAACATGTGTAAAACTTTTATATCCATCTCAGTAATTTTTTTTTTTTTCTAAGAAATTAAGATCTCACAGATTCCAAGTTCTTACCAGGTTCATAAAAGTAGCTGGAGGAAATGAATCCAGTACCATTCCCCATTAAAAAAAGCTTTTAAATTGTAGATCTGAGCAAATCTAGACCTGTAATAACCCAAGCTGTACAAAAATCATATACCAGACTTGGTCAAGCACAACATGCTGACCCATAGCAAACCAGGCTGCCCAAGCTCTGGTCCTCATGGGGTTATTTCTACACCTTATTGTAGTCTCTGTGCACGGGGTGTATAGAATTCAAGACAAATTGTGACAAGTTGCTCCACAGATCAATGCATGGATGGATCTACCCTGACTTGGTATCCATCTTGTCACCTATCCTGCTTTGATTGTGGCTCTGTCTAACTTAGAATCTCTGAGTGCTTGGACAGGGAATGCTACCAAACCCTGAAATCTGATGTAATGAAAGGGCATTTGAGTCAAAAAACTTAAGAGCAAGAGCTGGCACATAAAAAAAGCCCTGTCCTGTTTGTCACTGTAGAATAAACCTTTTGCATGAAGTCTTTTCATTTGAACTGCAAAAATATTCCCGTGGTAATTTTGTGCATGTGTCTGTCTCTCTGAGTGTCTCTTGGGAACTGCTGAGTGACTCAGATAAGTTTCATCTGGATTCATAAAACAAAGTCTGTCAGTCTGTGAGTATTCTTCATCTTCAACACTTTGTTATTTTAGTGATTATTCCCCTTCCCCTCCCCCTTCTTTTATTTGGGAAATAAAGTCGTACTGGCAAATCAAGACCAGGTTACCCTGTAGTGTGATTTGTGACTGTAGGCAAAATGTTCTTTGACTGAGGATCTGAGATGCCATCCACTCACAACTTTGTTATTTTGCAGCAAAGCTTATGGATTGTTCTCAGAGGGGTGGGGGCAGGGAGAAAGGGGGGAAATATACGTGTTGGTGCAGTGTGTGGCTCTGCACTTGTCTCTGCTAGGGAACTATATTTAGCTGAAGATGACAATATCATTACTGCCCTCTAGATGTGTTTATGCTTTAACAGTGTGAAGCTTTTATTCTTGTTTTAGGAAACAGATTAATTCACTTATTAGGATATCCTGAAGCCTGATTAATTCAGCAAATGGGCAGTAATGAGACTCTTTTTTGCTGTTTGCAGAAATGTAGTCACTTACTTACAGCCTCTAACAAGCTGTAAAAGTATGTCGACTTTGGCTCTTTCCTTTCCCTATAGATTGCCCTGTGCAATGAGGAGATCCAGGAAAAGATGTTCATCTGATGGCCAATAAGTATTGTTTCTTGTAGCCTTAGCTTTCTGATTTGAGTTTGGCCACCAGAACCTGTGCAGCAGAGGGTTATTCTTTGGTGAGACTTGTCCATCAGGGGCTGGTCAGCTTGGTTTGTGCTGCTTGCATGCAGGATGTGGAAGCACTGGAAGGCCCCTGGCTTGCAGATAAAACCACAAAAATCTGTGTATTTCCATGTAGGTATCAACAGCTAATTTAAGTATCTAAAAATTTAAGTATCTAAGAGCTCTGATTGATACAGGGGATGAAGCCTAAAGAGTTACTCAGCTCCACCTGAGTGTACACATCAGTTCAGGAACCCGTGCAGAAGTGCTGGTGCAATCTGATATATCCATGGGTATCTTGCCTGGCACCTAGTT
This sequence comes from Gallinula chloropus, assembly GCF_964237585.1. Taxonomy (NCBI): domain Eukaryota; kingdom Metazoa; phylum Chordata; class Aves; order Gruiformes; family Rallidae; genus Gallinula; species Gallinula chloropus. The sequence continues at coordinate 159,150,705 of NC_140086.1, read as the reverse complement.
CCTCTTTCAGAGGGTCCAGTCTTTGTGTAAGGTTGTGTATTATCTTCCAGGCTACATGGGTGCTGCAGATACTCTAAGGCAAATGATATGTTGCCAGTGTTGAGGCAGCTGAACTCATCCCTGGGTCTCTGCTGATCTGAACTGAACTCACACCTGGGGATTGATATTAGGAAGCCAGACTGCTTTTGTGATCAACAGGAACAAAAGGTCTCTATAGCTCTAACTCTCTGCAAATCCCCCTCTCTCTCTCAATATAGGAAAGCTTTTCCACTGAGATAGCCACTTCAGATGAGTGGCTTGGGTATTGCAAAAGGCATACTCATCTTCTCCAGGGACTGTACTGCTGAAAACAGGCAAATAAGCACTGCTAACCTTGCACTGATAGGGATTTGGTCCCTCATAGCCTACTCCATGTTCCCAGGGTGTGTACACCACAGTGTAGACACAGTGTCCTGGAGTGCATCATCAGGACATCGCTAGCCAGTCAAGGGAGGTGAATGTCCCACTCTACAATGCACTGGTGTGGTCCCACCTTGAGTACTGTGTGCACTTTTGGGCACCTCAGTGTATGAAGGACATCAAACTATTTTGAGCATGTCCAGACGAGGGTGACCAAGATGGGGAGAGGTCTTGAGAGCAAGACTTAAGCAAGTCTTGAGGTGACTTCAGCTTGGAGAAGGCTGAAATCTGACCTTGTTGCAGTCTGCAGTGACCTCAGGGGGGCACTGGAGGGGGAGTTGCTGATGTCCTCTGTGACCAGAGACAGGGCACAAGGAAATGGAATGAAGCTGCATCAGAGGAAGTTCAGTTTGGACATTAGGTAAAAGGTTCTTCACTGAGAGGGTGGTCAGCCACTGGAACAGACTCCCCAGGGAAGCAGTTACAGCACCAAGCCTGTCAGTATTCAAGGAGTGTCAGGACAACACTTTTAGTCATGTGGTTTATCTTTAGGTAGTCCTGTGAGGAGCAGGGAGTTGGACTCAATGATCTTTATGGGTCCCTTCCAAGCTGAAATATTCAGTGATTCCTTGGTGGCTCTCTGACCAGCTGCTTTGTTGAGAATGATTTGGAGAGGGCTGGTGACGTAGCAACTGGACTGCTGTTCACGTGGATGGACATGGGAGAAAGAGCCTTTGGCACAAGTATCACAGTTGTACCTATTGACAGGGATTGCTCCACACCAAAAGAAAAATTCCTGTGGTTCTCTGTTTTCTCATCTTGAACAGAGGCAAATAATCTTTTGTGTGCTGAGGCAACGTTGAAGAAGTAAATTAGAGGCTCTCCTGTTTTTCATCCTCCCTCTTTTTTAAGGGGTTAAAGAGATGATTTAATTTTAAAAAGAGCAAAATAGCTCATTTTCATACGTTAAACAGCCATTCTTTTATCAAGATGTAACCTCTGCTGCTTTTCTTTCTGATTAATTCTTGTTCAAAGTTCAGGAGCTGTGGCTTCAGCTTGCATATAAAACACAAGCCTTGCTTGGAAATCACCGGTCACAGAGTTTTGGGTAAGACCTTTCCTGATAAGTACAGAAATGTGCACTTTTGTAGGCATCTAGCCTACAGGCTTGATTAACATTTTCACTTGTGTTCTATATCATGTATTTTAGTGTCCTGAGCACTTCTGTTGATCACATTGGCATGACATACTTTTTCCTCAGAGGTTATTTTGGTTTGATTTCTAAGGGGTGCATTTTTGAAAGCGAAGTCCCTTTGTAAAAGACAGAGAACTTTTATGCTTTGGTGGACTTTCATCTTTAATGGAGAAAGAGAAATAAAGTGCCCATCAACACCGCTTTGCAAGCATGAGTGGTGATTTCTAGAGGTACCTCTGGCTGCAGGGAGGAGATGCAGATGAGGTGTGGGCTGAGGAAAAGGACAAGGTGAGAGGAAGGATCCCAGACTAAGAGGCAGCAGATGCTAAGCAGTTCTGGTGCACTGCCATTTGGATTGAAGGGCTCTCTATATTTAAAGCACATCGCTGAAAGGAAAGTTTCAATGAACAAATGAACAACTTTTTCTGCTAGGCAATGCATGTTTTTTCAGAGTCAGAAAAGTATTCCGAAGCCCTAAAGCTACTCCATCCTTGTCCCTTCTCTGGAGCCTTGCTAAACGTCCACAAAGCTTTCATTCCACTGGACTTTTTAAAGGCAGAAGGACATTTTAGGTAAGAAGAACCATTTTGTAGCCAATTTTAATTATAGACTCTCTACAAAAAGGCTATAAGAAGAATAAAAAAGGTTTGCAGTCTTGCAGAAGACTTGTTTGAGCCATCCTGAGATGAACACAGTATTTGTCAGTGAGGGAATGGAAGTTAAAGGAAGGAGACAGAGGAGAAACCAAACCAACACATCAGAGGAAATAAAAAGGCTGGAGTTGGAATTCTGGGGGAGGGAATAATATGTAAGTTTGAAGCCTGTAAAGCTTCCCTCTGAGGAGATGAAATTTGAAGTTGCTTAGGTCAGCTCGACTCCAGTAGCACTGTATCCAGATTACCATTTCAACCATCTTTGTTCGTTTTCTCTTGCTAGTTTAGATTGAATTCTTCCACGAACACAGCAGTGGGAGTCTCTTGATTTCAGTGCATGCACAGATGGGAAAAGCTTTACTTCCCCCCCACCCTCGAGTTTTTATTCTTTGTTTTCTTTCTGTTGTGAAGCAGAATTTTTGGGGGAGAGATCACTCCGATTTTGCAGTGTGGAAAAAGAACATTGATAACAGTATTTAAAAGGAGGAATGAAAACAACCCATCTTTCTTGCTCCCGCTACTATCATCCTGTGAAATGTGTGATTTCTTCATTGAGCACTGAATAGAAGTTAATTGCGTGTAGTAAAATAAGAAGATTGTTAATGTTACTTCAGTCATGTTCAGGGACCTTTTCTCCAGCTAATTAAACACTGATTAGTATTTCTGTTCTTCGCTTGCTTCTGAGGTGGCTTTGCTATGATCCAATTGTGCCTGATTGGGATTCTCTTAAGTAAGCTTGACTGCTGAGGCAGGTTTCACACGTTTCCCAGAGCTGGGAACTGCTGCTGCTGTTCTGCACCGAGCTCAAGTGATGCTCTGCCGAAGTCAGTCAGACCCGATGGCAGTAGCAACCCTGAACTTGTGCCCATCATCCAGGATTGCTGGGCAAAGCGGCTTGTTGCAGCCTGAGAGCCGTGATGGGGCTCTGAGAGGACTTTGAACCTTGTGGCCTTTAGGAGGGTCAGAAAACAGGGTTCCCAGCATTATTTTTGGAGGTTTCCATGAGCCTTTCTCTAAGGAAGCTGCACCATCCACCTCTGTGTCACTTACGAGCTGTGGTCTAAGGTGACAGCTGGCAAACAGGCAGACTGAGGTTCAGTTTCTTCCCACAAGTTAGGAATGAGATGATACTTGCAAAATTGTGTGTTTCTGGGACCAGGGGAGGGATGGAAGAGGGAATGGCTCAGGAACATAAAGGGAAAGGAAGGAATCAAATGCATTACAGAGGGAGACAAAGCAAGAAATCCTCATTTCACCATGTCAAAATAAGAGGAAAAATCCCACCCAGGGACATCTAGTGTGGGGAGTCTTGAGGATGTAGGATTTCTTTTCTTCCTGTGCCTTATGACCCATTTTCCACCCAGCAAAGCTGTGGGAGGATGAGGTCTGAAGCCCTGCTGAGGAAGGCGGAATCAGGCTGCTCCCTCCATCACTGCACGCTTGAGACTGCCTGCGACTCCTCGCGTTTCAGCCTCTGTGTTTGTTGTGACAGAATCCTTGGGGAGAGTGTCACTGGAGGAATGGTCACCCGTAATTCCTCCTCTCAGCCACAGGGTGTCACTTAAAGTGCAGGTAAAGGAAGTGTCCACAGGCGTCTGCACTGAGTCACTTGGGGGTGGAAATGATGGATGGGGTGGAAGTAAAGTGGTGTGAATAGTGGTCCTGGAATTTCTCCTGCTCTGATTACCCACATCGCTGCTTCTGCAGCTTCCCCATCCTGCTGGGTGGTAAACCAGAGTCACTGAAGTGAACCAGGGACAAGGACACTCTGGAGGAGGAAGTGGAAGATGTTCTGGAAGGAACCTGGCTGTCCCTGCCTTTGTGGAGCGCTTGTTTGAGAGCAGGTGGCTGGCTGAATGTAGGTGGTTGGTGGTGGTTTCACCAGGGATTCTCTGAAAGGCTGAAGGAAGGGAAATGCTAAGCTTTGTTCCCAAGAAGGCATATGTTGTGTTTGCCATGTGTTTATATTATAATGTAACCATTCAGGGGCAAAGCATCTCCATCAAAGAAGCCAACAAGAACCTGCATTTGGATGATGCAGGAATTCCTTCTTGCTGTGTACACCACGGTCACCCCTTCTTACTGCATCAATCTGATCTCTCCAGCCTGAGTCCTATCCCCTGGCAGGTACTGATGGTTCTCCCTGTGGACCCTCAGGCACCTGGCAGATGGTGTAGGTGCTTAACAGGAATAACATATAGGTGTATTAACGGTGGGACAATCCTGAGCTGTGACTGATGAATATGATCATGGGAACAGTGTTCTGCAGATCAATAAATAAACCCATTGATGGGATTTAAGTTATTTGTATTTTCCTCTGTGTTCTTCAGTGGCATGGAAGCATCTTTGCTGTTCCTGTCATGGTGAATCTTTGCTACTTCTATGGCTTGGAAGAACAGTACTTCAAGCTGTTTCCTGGTCCCAGTGAAGTTCTCAGATTCTGAAAGTTATGCAAGACTTTGCTTATGATCTTCTGCCCTGCAAAAGGGAAACTCTCACTCTGTTTTGGACCCCAACATTGCTTATGACTTGACATCCAGATTACAATAGCCACTCTTGGTAGTTTAGAAGGCAAGGAGAGATTGAAGGGGAATGGATTTTTAGTAGATATTTTCTTTGTTTCATTGCCATTTCTTTCCCCCCAGGTGTTATTTGTGGAGTTTGTAATTGGTAGCTCTTGGGACAAATTCATAAAATCAATAAAACTCAGATTGCTTTGTTCTGACTTCTTTCTCTGCAGCGCTGGGAGTAAGAAAGGGCCAGATACTGCTCCATATGAGACTTGTGCAGTGAGGAGCAAGCCATTGCAGCAAATGATAAGGACAGAAACTCAGTGTTTAGAAAACAAAAAAACCTCTTCAGATCTCAAGAAGAATTTTCCCTGGGAAAATGGAAGAAGAACGAACCATTCCCAGTGCAGTTGCATGGTCCCAAACCCCTCGTGGTTGGAGAGCACTGACCATACAGTGGCAGGAGAATTCAGAGAGTTCCTTATCCTCCTGAGTCAGCCAGGGAGCAAATAGAGATTTAGAAAACAGAAAATGTGTTATGGAAATGAGGCAGCTCAAGAAAACGGGAAATTATTTTGCTAGTGCATCATCAGCATTTTAATTAAACTTAGATGCGAACTCCTGGTGATTCTTTCTCTCACTGCTAGGTATTTTAATTTAGCTTAATTATTGCTAAGTATGCCAGTAATACCTGAAACATCAGTGTCTGTGTATTTCAAAGTAAGCAATGAATAGTCGTTACTTCTTGCAGCATCTCCAGGCTTGCCACATTATTGCTGCTTTTCAACTACAACAGCTAATGCAGAGTTTGGAAGCAGAAGGATCTGAGTTTCTGTGCAGACCTTCATATATGTAACCAACTGAATGGTCTGAGCTCTCCTTGGAAGCCAGTGGTTAGAGACTGAAAATTTGGATTTCAAGGTATCCTAAGCAGCAGAATTAAAGGCAGAGGATGATGGGGTGATAAAAAACAGGGGGAATTCAGAGAGACTTCAGAGAGACTTTACATTGTCAACCTTCCATAGAGAAAGCACACAGCAGGTTCCTGCATGGTAGGTGTTTCTTCTGTCCCAGGAGGTCTGGAGAAAAGATCCCTGACTTGGGAAACCTTTTTCTTCAAGCGTTTATGGTCCTGTTCTGAGAGCTCCCTGCCTCAGGATGTGGATGGTGACATCTTGGGCAGGAAGTTGCAGGGATTTGCACAGTAATGCACCTGTCCTGTAAGAAGCATGGAGCTGTGTGGGAGCCACATAATGTTGCCAACAGATCACAAGACCTCCATAGTGTGAGCTCCTTTCATTCTTCCTTGTCAACACTTTGTACCAAAGGAAGCCAGGTTCCCACAGATCCACATATGGTTCAATTTGGCCATCGGATCTGATCTTCTGCATTTCCCACCTCATATAAACCTCATGTATGAACTCAACCATTTGCCCCATTACTGTGCCAATATTTAACAAATGTCTCCCTCTCGTTAGGCCTCTCTAAAAATGAACATTTCCACCTGTCAGCTGGCAGCACTGCACCGAAGCTGACTGTGACTAAGGCAGCCTTCTTTGCAGCACTAAAATAAGAAGGCTTTTGGTTTGTTTTGCTCGAGAAGTGAGGGAACAAAGTACTATTTGGATCTGCCTTCTGTTTCAAAACCTAAGTCTCAAAAAGAAGAGGGATGGATCCAAATTCAGCTAGGGTGGTGCACTGCATTGCCCAGCACAAGGGAGAGATGCTGTAGCAGTGTGAATGCTGACTTTCGCTGCTTATTCTTTCTAGATCACCAGCAAGGTGTAATCTTGTAGTTAAATCATCCCTAGCCACCTATAAACCCATTCTCAGCCTGGCTTTGTCTTTTTCATCCTAATCTGTTCTTAATCCCTTCATCTCTCCTGTATTCACTATGTTTTCCCTGTAGAAGAACTTCAGGCAGCAATAATAATAATAATAGCAGTTTTGGCCTCACACAAGCACTTTGTTTTATTCCTTCAGGGAGTGCTGAGGGGAATACAGGGGTCTGTGAGCTGAACGGGAGAGATGAGCGTGTCAGAAGAGCACAGGTGTCAATAGTAGTGTGTTTCAGTTTATAATGTCATGGAACTATATAAAATGCTCTCCTGTAGCTAGAAATATGATAGATGATAGTTTGATTTTTTCAGGGAATGGGGGTAAATTATTTCCTAGAAATTCCTATTTTACTGGTTCCCTGTTAGATCTCAGCTGCAAGTCCACGAGTGAGTTACTGTGCTTACCACGGCACACGGACAAGCAGAGGTGAAGGATCTGACCATGATCGTTCCAATTACGGGACCTGGAGAGAATTTGTGTTGCTATTTTTCCATCACTTCCTCAGCTTCCTCACCTCCCCTCTGCCTTCCATGCATTACCTCTTCCAGGCTCTCTGTCGAAATCCCAGTCTCCATGACTGTCGCAGTTTTGCGTGGCTGGGGTCTGGTGGAGGAGGGGGCTGCAGGGGTGGCTTCTGCAAGGAACAGCCAGCAACTCTCTGCAGGCCCCACAGAGCAAACAGCAGCTGGCTCAAGGCCGGAGTCGTTGCTGACCAAGAGCCCATCAGTGATGGTCACAGCACCTCTGGGAAGCACATTTAGGAGAAAAAAAACCCCACAAGCAGCTGCGTTTTGCCCCCAGAGAAGGGAGTGAGAAGATGTGAGGAGCTGTGCAGGCACCAAGGCCAGGGAAGGGGGGAGGAGGCACCCCAGGTGCTGGAGAGAAAGATGCCCCAACAGCCTGTGGAGAAACCCATGGTGGAGCGGGTGTCCCCCAGCAGCCCACGGAAAAGACCCAGATCCCACCTGTAGCCCATGGAGAGGCCCCACACTGGAGCAGGTGGAGATACCTGAAGGATGCTGTGACCCCGTGGGAAGCCCACTTTGGAGCCAGCTCCTGGCAGCAAAACCTGCAGCCAGTGGAGAGACCAACCCATGCCACAGCATGTTTGCTGGGGGACTTGTGACCCTGTGGAGGACCAGGCTGCAGCAGTCTGGGCCTGAAGGTCAGCACTCCATGGAAGGGAGCCGCGCTGAAGCAGTTGGTGAGAAGCTGATGCCCTGACAGAAAGGACTCACAGAGAAGTTGTGGAGGACTGTCTCCAGTGGGTGGGACCCCACGGTGCAGCAGGGGAAGGGTATGAGGAATGCCCCCCCTCAGCTAAGGAGGAAAACAACTGGTGAGGAACTGACTGAAACCCCCATTCCTCCAGTCCCTGCCCCTTCCCGTGCCACAATGGGGGGAAGAAGGGAGCGAAATCCCGACTAAAGTGAAGTGGGCAAAGAAGGGAGGGGTGGGGGGAGGTGCTTTAAAATCTGGTCACACTTCTCATTACCTGACTCTGGTGTCACTGGGGGTGCAGGGCAGTGCCATCAATTAGCGAGTTTTCTTTCCTTTATTCTGTGCTGAGTCTGTTCTGCCCATGATGCTGACTGTGGAATGATCTCTCCCTGTCCTTATCTCGACTCCTGAGCCTCTCAATATATATTTTCTCCCCTGTCCAGCTGAAAAGGGGAGTGATAGAGCGGCTTTGGTGAGCATCTGGCCTCCAGCCAGGGTCAAACCGCCACAGTATCCCATTCCCTGCAGTAACCTGACCGACAAAGAAGGTCCTGTGAATGGGGTAGACATACAAGTGAGTCACCAGTGCTCTGGGACCATGTGGCAATGAACTTTGTGCACTCAGCTTCTGATAAACCCAAGCGAAAATTCACCTGCTGAAATTTCAGGGAAAGGAATTGATTTCATTGTGCTAAGTCAGTAATGTGTCCAAGTCCTTGAGTTCATGCGTAGCTTTGAAAACTTCTGGAAATGAAGCATTTCTAGTGATTTTGAGGACTGAGCTGAGGAAGCCCTGGCATTTTATTGATGAAAATAAACATGGTGTAGCAATATGACATATTGCAAGTTGGACTAGATGAACTCTACTGTTCCTTCTAACCAGCATTTGTATGGTTTTGAGATATCCCTGCAGACCTCAAGTGGTCTCTATCATCAATGTTTTGTTCTTCATGGACACTCATGACATGGAACTTGGTGGTGGCATTTCTTAGTTTCTGAGACACTTGAGCCATACGTGGAATAGGAAGACTTTGTTTTACATGGCCTGTAACAGAGCAAGAATAATCTCAATCTCTTGTTTTGATTCCATATACCTAGTGATGGGTAATGTGTAATTTTTATGCACCATTTTACTTGTTTTGGTTCATCCTTTGCTTGCTTTTAGGGGAATCAAGTGAGACTCACAGGGCACTGACCTCTGTCTAGTTGCCATGTTACCTTAATGAAAATCAGCTGGAAAAGGCAGGGCTAATTGCTTTGATTTAATCCTGAAATGTCGATGACTCATTGATGGCTCATTCAAAAAAGCAGATACTTGAGGTAGAAGAACCCGATAAAAATAGCTTTCTTGAGATGAAATTAAATAGTTTAAGTACTGAAAGTTTTCAAATGTCTAGGTCCTGCGTGTTGCATACTGCAACCAGCTCCTAGGTAATTAAAGAGCAAGTGTTGTGAGGTTAGATGGAGCGATGGTATAGCAGGAGGCAGGTGAGGAATGGCTGTGAAAGAATGCAGTGCATGAACTCTGATGGAGGGATGAGGTGGGCATTGGGAGACATGTAAAAAGCATTTCTGGGGAAGAGCTGGAGCGCTCTGCCAGCCAGTTGTGAGGCAGCAAGCAAAAATAGCCCAAAGATCAGCAGGTGCAAGAAGGGAATTGTTGGTTAAATACCAGGCATAAAGAATAGCTGTGATACGCTCTGTCCTGCAGCCAGGGCTGGTGAGATGAATACCAGGCACAGTTACTGACAGCGGTACCACCAGAGTCTGAGAAAATTAAAACTCAACAGAAGAAAAAATCAATGCCAGTGTCTCTGTCTTGTAAATTTGAAGGTGATTTGCAGCTTGATATTTCACATGTTTGGCCCACCTTCTTTCTCTCTTGCTCCTGTGGGAAGAGATCTTCAGGCAAGTTTTCTTCATGATCTCTTTTTTTCTGTCTCTCCTCTGGCTTTCTTCTCCCCTGAGTTGGTGGGCAACCTTTCAGTAGGACCACTTGAACGACGTTGCCTTGAAAGAGCAGCTTTCAACGTTCATGCAAAGACTTGCCTGGCCATGGCTTGCCTTGATCCATCTGGGACTTGTGGGGTTGTTCTTGTGCTCTATAGAGTCAAGAGATGATGTTTGTAGTCATGCCCGTTAGAAAGAGATAGGAGTAGGGCAGTTTCACAACAAATGCAGCTTGTAACTGTCAAAACTGACAGTAAGTAAGACCTATTTCATACCCTGCAACTGACCTCAGACAAGCTGCTTTAGTCTCCTGTCCTTCGGTCTTGCCCTTTGTAAAGTAACTCTAATAAATCAGAAACTCGGAAGCTTTCTAACTGCATAAAGACTTCTCTCCTGCTTTTTCTGTTTTGAATGCACAAAGTTCCTTGCTAATAAATCACCTCTACTCCTCAGTTTTGAGGACAGAATCTGTTTTGCAGTCCTTTGTGAGTTTTCATACAGAGACTTTCAGATGTAAAAAAGTGCTAAGCAGGCAAGTTGGATTTCAATATCTTCATATGCCTGTCTCCAGGGTGCTCTTTCAGCAATAAAAATCTTCTATTCTCAACATAAAAACATGAACCAAATGGAAAGCATCCCTTTGTGTGGTCCGGGAAAAGCAAAGTTACTGTAATTAACATTCAGATTTGCAAAAATATCCATGAGAGCTTGGATATTTAATCTGTGTAAGCCATCGCTGCAGTTGCCAGGATATTTCTATGTTTAACCATATATTTTCAAAGCTGTATTTTTTATTTTCATGCCTTATTGTCTTGGTGCAGACCTACTGGTCTGTAGCACCTGTAATTCTTCTGTGTGCCAAAGGAAACAGTTATCAAAATCATATTTATTCAGCTATTTGGTGCTCTCCTCTGCAATGCAGAGTTGTTTCCTAGGTTACATTTGCTAGTATAATACATATTGTGTTGTCAGATATCCCATCCAGTGGGTTTTGCCTCATTCCTTGATCCAGTGAAGATAAAATATCATGCTGTCCTGCTTTATCAGTGGAGATTGTCTTCATTTTCCATAAGCAGAGTTTAGGGTGGTTTTTTTAAAATTTATTCTTTTTCTCCCCTGCAAATATACTTCAAATCCATCATGCAACTTTATAACACAAATGAAGAAGAGGAATTCAAAGTCTTGGGCAATGATGAGACAGTATGTTAGAAGAAAACAGGGTTTGCTATAAATGAGTATCTCTGGAGTGCCTCTGGTTAATGGTCACCTTGGCTTTCTGTGCTCTGGGACAAGGAAGACAGCTAGAGCCAGTCAGATTTACAGTTGCAATCCCTATTTCTGAATGGGTGTCATTACCTTTCCCCTCTGTTCAACCTTCACAGCTATTTCCATTGCCAGCAATGACTGAGATGAGCTAATTACACAGATTATGCAATTTTGTTGTACATAATACATATAATTTTGTAATGAAGAAGTAGCACTATGTAGTAACTGTTCACACAAACCTGCCTTTACTACAAGGCGCTGTCAGGAAGCTTTGCAGGAGAAACTTTGCACGAAGGAGTTAAATTAGACTCAGATCATGGACAGGAAAATAGGCTGGAGCATCTCTCTTATGAAGACAGGCTGAGAGATTTGAGCTTGTTCAGCCTGAAGAAGAGAAGACACTGGTGGGACCTTATAACAGCCTTCCAGTCCCTGAAAGGTGCCTATGAGAAAGCTGGGCAAGAAGTGTTCACGAGGGCATGGAGCAGTAGGAAAATGGGTAATGGTTTTAAACTTGAAATGGGGAGATTTAGGTTGGATAGTTGGAAAAAGTTCTTCAATATGAAGGTGGTGGGTCACTGGCACAGGTTGCCCAGAGAGGTGGTGGAGGCCCCATCCCTGGAGATATTCAAGGTCAGGCTTGATGGGGCTCTGAGTGACCTGATCTAATGAAGATGTCCCTGCTCACTGCAGGGGGTTTGGACTAGATGACCTCCAAAGCTCCCTCCAAACCTTGCACATTCTATAATTCTATGATTAAAAAAAAAAGATCTTGAGTTCATTTGGAAGCAAGTGCTAACATATCCTCAGAAATATTTTGAATAAGTAGGTTTTAGCTGCAGTATCAGCGATATCCTGAATGCTTAGATGAACATCATGAACACATGCAAATGTAAACGATCCTTCACAGTTTTAGAAGGATAAATTTTAGGGGTTTTTTTGCCAGATCGGGCAACAGATTTGTTGTTGTTCTTGTGGTTGTTGTGATATTCGGGTTTGATGTCCTGTTGTTTGTTTGCTGCAGTATTTTTTATTTGCCTCCTCCCATATGGATGAGATTATTGATGATTATTGGTAGTATGGGTTAACTTTGTTTTGCTCACATTGCTTTCATGCCAACTGACCAGAGCTTTTATTGGTAGACTCAAGACAAATGCTGGGAAATACATGCTGCCCCAGGCAACTACTAGAGGCTCTAGAAAGTGTGAGAGAGGCAAGAGAGAAGGTGTGGTTGTTTTACTGGCAAGGATTTGATCACTGGGCTGCAGGAGTGGCTTCTGTTAGAAGAGGCCAGGGACTATCCCTGACACTGGACAAAGGTAGTTTCAGCTCTTTCAAAATTAAATGGTCTTTATTTTGACTCACAAACTTTTCATCTTATTTTATACCCCTGTCCTGATGAGGAATGCAGGGAGTGAGAGATCTGGTGGCAGCCAGACAAGGTCAACCCATCAGAGGAGGATATGAAGTAAATACAGCAAAATTAATTCGAATTTTTCCCCCCCTAAAAATTCTTAAAGCTTGGAAATATGGTTATAGGGACTGAATGTTACAGATCAGAGGCTGTTGTCCTAGACTTTCAGAAAGATAAACTGGGACATTTGAAATAGAATTTGCAGATTGAAATTCCTATGCAGTCTACTCAAGCTGACTTAAATTTAGTGGTCTATCCTACCTGGAATATGGAAGGAGATCATAGAATCATAGAATCATAGAGTCATAGAATCAGAGATCAGTTATTCCTCTGGAGAGCTGTGCAAGGGCATAGGTCTACTCTCCAGTCAGAGGTTCAATTGAAGCTGTTGACCATTACAGATGCAGCTATTGTAGCTTGACTTAGTACTAATAGCATCAAAGCTGTTCTAGCACAACCATCCAGTTCCAATTCTCTAGCCCAGCTAGGACTAGTAGGCAGAGATTTCAGTGCCTGGGTATGCTCTGCAATCGCACTGCCCAGTTTGGCTTGCTTGTGTTCCCATCCCTTCTCTGTAAATACTGCCTACAGTCATGATTCTCATACAGCTGTTTTGGTCGTGACCTCTGGCTGTGTTTTAAGCCAGGTGTAAATGTTGCAAATTAACACATGATTTATAGTTAAGTACACTAACTTGGTTTTGGCCTCAGAAAACAAATCCAGATTCGGTGTGCTGCCTGGAAGACATTTTTATCTCTTAACAGCTTTGTGAAGTCATATGGAGAAATTGTGTCTGCCTGCAGCACATATCCTTTCCCAAAATAGAGACACCAGACTAAATTGACTTGTTATTTTTACCTGAAGTTCTAGGTTGGTTGTCTTACTTCAAGGGATTCCACAATTGATCTCCTTTTGTTGACACAAACTCACTGATCTGTAATAATTACCTTCATTCCCTACAAATATTTTTAGAGTTTCCTAAAGTTTCTGATATTGTGTACAAAAGTTGAATGGATATTTCTATCCCAACTTAACTCCAAAGATGAGGATCTCAGTTTTTAGGCAGTCTGATGCCATCAGCTGATTGTTAGGGATCTGTACCATGCCACTGCCAAGCTTTCCTTCACAAACTGCTCTCCATTCAGCAGATCTTGAGGAACTTCAGCATTTGTGAACTTATTTCCCTCAGAGTTATCCCAAGTGAAGTTGTCTTTTAAGCTCCTGTTTCACAGGATATTGGAAAGGGCTGGTGGTGAAGCTTTTGCTCTACAGCACTTTTTTCCCCCTCCTTAACTAAGTAGAACTTTCCTAAAGACGCTTTGCGTGCTGCTGCAGGAGCTAGCAGTGACATGTAACTGCTTGCTTCTCTTGGTCTAGAGCTTTCATCCCATTACAGAATAAGGAAATGTTTAGAAAGGTGTGTTAATGCTACTGTATGACTCAGAAAATCCTTCTACAAATGTATGTGTAGCTCAGTGTTTAAGTTTGGAGGTCGGTTATTGGACTGATCATGAGTAACAGTATTTCAGGATGGAAAAATGTACAGGTGGAAAGTAAGCAGTAAGAAGGGAGAAGGTAGATTTACAGGAGGATTTTTGAGCTGTCTGTGGTCACATTTAATCAAGTAATATCCTTCACCATCTGAAGAATCCCGTGAAAACTTCTGATAAAAGATTTTTAATACTAAGGTAACAGAAGCCCTTGAAATAATTGGTATATGCATACTGCACTGTAAAGCTATTTAAACAGAGATAATGAGCTGTATTCTCTTAGACTGAGCTAAATCCTGAGTAACTCTCTGAAGCTAAATGTTTCTTCCCATCGCGTTCTGGATGTACAATCATGTTAACAGCTAATTATAGCAATGAACTGAATTTCACAGCTGATGACCAGAAGAAACCGCTACATGATGTATATTGAGTCTCCTTCATGTTTCAAAAATAATGGGAACAAATTTCAGTTAACACTGTACTCCCGTTAGAACGCCTGCAAACCTCCTATTGATTGATCCAAAGATAAATTCTTGCACACAGGAAAGGAAAAGGCACTTTTATCCTGAACACTTATTAGGTAAAAGAATCTTCTATTTATATAAAGATTTAGATTCTATTTTAGGAGGAGAAGAGTTAAAGAGTAGTGCACTGAATGATCTCATTTGACGTGATATAATTAAGATCAGATAGCTGAGAGGAAAAAAATTCTTGGTAATGATTTCCTTTAAAAAATCTTTAATGGGAACTACTCCAGGAGACTGTAACTGGTGTTGTAAGTTGTAAGTAAGCTGTCTCTAACTCCCTAACTATTTATTTGGGAAGTGCTATGCAGCAAACCTCTCTTTGTAAATTACAGCAGGTGAAATGAAGGTTCAGCTGCCAACTCCCCAATCTAGATTTTTGGTAGGGGTGAGTTGAGCCTGGCTTCTGTATGAGTTTCAGGACCTCTTAGGTAAAGCCATCCCTCCCTTGGTGTGCTTGACATGATCATCGCTTCTTTGGGAATGCAGGATTGGTCCACGCTGGGTGGGTTTGATGAAGGTTAATGGCAACTCTGTCCTGAACGAGTGTGTTAGTTACTAGCTGGAATCTGGACTGGCTTTTTCATTAAACACTACTTGGAGTTTTAGAGTCATAGAGTCATAGGATGCACTGGATTGGAAGGGATCGTTAAAGGCCATCTAGTCCAATTCCCCTACAATAAGCAGGGACACCTTTAGTTAGTTTAGATTGCTCAAAGCTTCATCAAGCCTGACCTTGAATGTCTCCAGGGATGGGCTTCCACCACCTCTCTGGGCAACCTGTGCCAGTGTCTTACCACCTCAGAGTAAAGAACGTCTTCCTAATGTCTAATGTAAACCTACTCCGCTCTAGTGTAAAGCCATTGCCCCTCGTCCTATCACTACATGCCCTTCTTGCTGTTTGGCTTGCATTCTGTACCCCACTTCTAGTTTCTTCTTCTTGCATTGTTTCTTCATAACCTTAGCTCATTGTAGCTTAGGAAAGGTGCAATTTTGAAAATATGTGTGATTAGACCTTACAGCACAATGAGGGCCTGGGTCTCTGACTGAGGCTTCTGCTACTGTGACTGAAGTCAGTGCTGTACAAAACCTCCAGATGCCATTTCAGATGAAAGAATCTCGTTTAGAAGACTCAAAATGTTATTTTGTGGGTATTAATCCACCACTAGTCCTGCTAAAACCATAGAGGGATTAAAATCCAGATTCATGAAGTATTAACTCCTGTAGCTAAGGATTGCTGCACAGTCTGTATACACTGCAGATGACCATGACACATCATGCCCTTCCTGAAAGAATGTACAATTGCATTTAGATTTTATTACTCTAGAATTCTTCTAGACTCAATGCTAGAAAACTCTAGCATTGCACTTACTGAACCTCAAGATCCAAAATACTTGTTTGGAACATAATTATAAGGTGGGGTTTATCTCATGGAATTTTAGCCACCTCTGAATGATGACTCTTCTCAATTCCATTTCTGGTCAAAAGAAAAAGATGCTTAGATCAAAGCACCCTCTGGACATGTCCATTGTAGCAATAACCCAAGAAGGTTCCACATCTGTACTGCTTCTGTGATTAAATGAAAGCACATGAGGAAAGCCTCTTTTACCTTGTCTTGAAGATGGAAGGACTTTGTATGGGCTGTTACAGCCATTATTGCAACGCAAGCAAAGGAGGGAGCTCAAAGAATTCTCTAGGCATAGCTGGTCACAGCTGATTAGACAGCCTTGCCCAACTGGCTGAGGTGCTGGAGCAGGTAATACGAATTTAGCACTATGGTTCTGTGTACATTTTGTTACTTTTTAAAAAGCTTTGCTCATTTTCTTCATTCCTCTCTTTCTATCTTGTCTAGGGATGAGGTCTGACCCATATGTGGAATTCCATACTTTCAAGGGTGTCAGAGGCATTACTGAAGGAAAAACTGGGTCTTCCAGAAGGTCTTTGCCATTTTGCAGTACTCTGAAAGGGAGATGACAGAGCAGTTGGAGATATTTTGAAATAGAATTCCTAGAATAAAAACGGAAGCGATTGGTGTTAGGGCTCAATAGAACAGCACTTACTTAGTTTCTTGAGGCACTGGAGCAAAACTAACATTTCCAGTGGAAACTGTAAGTGGCTGCTGATTTTTTCTTACAGAAGAGGCTCCAGGATTTAGATGCTCATTTGTGCAGGGGCTTTATGTTGCACTGCAGAATGTTTCCTGTGCACATTCATCTTAAAGCGTATCCAAACTGTCAAGCTAACATACTTCTCAACAGTACTACATAGCTTCTCTGTACCCCAATCATAATACTCAAGTGATGGTGGTACTGCTGCAAACCGTAATTCACTGCTCTGCAAAGGCAAAGTTCCACCTCAACTTACAAAACCCCAAACAACTATAGAAGTTACATGTTAATTCATCTATCAAAGGAAACAAGCCTAACATCACCTTCCCCACGTTTGATATATACGCCAGTAGCTCATTGTTACTTGGCAAATGAAGGAAAAACTGTGTTGTTTTGAAAGGTGTTACAAATTTATGACACCTTCTCATGCACTTGGGATTCTTTGAAGTCCAATGCAGTTTGCCTGCCCATTCACACGGCTCATTTTTCTCTTTCTTTTATTTTTTCTTTTTTCTAACACAGTTCTTCAAGGCAAACTTGGGATTCAAGATTTTATGGTTTGTTACAAAATTTACTGAATTCTAGGGGTTGGAAGGGACCTCAAGAGACCATTGAGTCCAACCGCCCTGCCAAAGCAGGGTCCCTAGGACAGGTCACACAGGGAGGCGTCCAGACAGGTCTGGAATATCTCCAGAGAAGGAGACAGAACACAAACTAAGCAGTCCCCATTTGAATACCTAAGGGTTAAATAGCACACACTCAGTTCGTTCTCAGGGACTTAATTCTATAGCTGAAATGGAAATAGCACTGTGGATAAATCTGTCTTGGTATAAGAAATGCAATGTATGAGAACGTGTTTCTTTTCATAAGAGAAAATCTGTTACCAAAGAAGGTCGTATCTAAATGGGAGAGAGCCTCATCTAAATGGAAGTGAATGATGAACACTAAGCACTTCTAGGTGAGTGGGGACATTCAAACATCTTTTGCTTTGCCTTATTGCTCTCTTTGTTGAAAGGAAATGGTAAATCTCTTCAAAGATGTGCTTTTTTTTCTTCTTTATCTCATTGTATTTTCAAAAAATCCTCTTCCTGCATTCTCACTTAACCAATCTTAGTGCCCAGCATCCATGTCAACACGATAGAAAATCTGCAACTATTTAAAAAGCAAGCAAATTTAGCTACCAATGGTAGGAACTTTCTACATCATCCTGCTTTATGGTCCTTTGTGCAGTTACCTGTATTAAGCTGTAAGTCTGACATGTTGAAGTATCACCAACTCTTTTATCTGCTTGGGAAAAACCTAGAACATTTTCCTCCACCTTGAGTTCTTGCTGGATGCACCATTTCTTTAGGGATTCTATAATTCTATGATTCTTTAAGAAGGCAGCCTTGCTTTGCTCTCACCTCTTTCAATCTTTTGTTTCTTCAGTGCCTCATTCATGCTTCTGTTGTCCTTGGGGAACTATACTAGCCTCTGCAGACTGATCTGGATTAAAAACAAACAAATAAAAACAAACAAAAAAAACCCTTAAAGGGAAAAATGAGGATCACCAACTTTCACTTTTCAGACACATCAGTACCTGCAGGCAATACCTAACGGACCCCGGGGAGTTTGCTTAGTCGTATCTATTACACAGTTCTCTTCTGCTGGTGATTGAGGTGCCTGTTTAGACAGCACCTTCTCTTCCACCACATGTTTGGGAGCACAAGTTCTGTTTGCAGTGTGCACAAATCCATCCTCCTGTTTACAGTGACAGTTTCCAAAATGTCTATTGCCATGGAATCTCTGACACCTTTCGGCACTAAAAGGCTGCCCAGATGCTTTGACTGTGGTGCTGGGTGAGAAATACAAGGACATCTTCTCTACAGGGTAGCCATGGTCTTTCCCTGAAGTAGGCTTCCACTAGAAGGTGGTTTGCACTTAGGTGATTGAATGCACTATGCCATTGTGAGGACGGCTCTTGATCTGATTTGCAGACCTGATCCTTTCCATGGTAGGGCTTTATGAACAGGCAATAAAAGAGATCACATGTATCTGGGTTTTAAAAGGATGGGTGTGATGATGTTGAACCTGACACACCACATTTGCCAGGACGTGGTGAACGTGAAACCATGTGGGATGGTTCAGAGATGACCTGCTAATCATTCCTAGCTGAAACGAGCTCAGGCTCTTAAGATTCATCAGTGAGCTTAGCCAAGAAATGAAGCTTGTGAAATGCCTTTCTTAGAATGTCACAGCATGTGCTGACAGCACCCATTATATGCTATAAAATTAGAAGAGATTTTAAAATCCCCTCTCTCCCTCCCATGCCGTTTCAAACCCCCAAAGAGACAATAATTATCAGGTGGTAAGAAAGCACCTTCCCACATAACAGCAGGTTTTCCGAGTGAGTGATGCATTGTGTTAATAAGGTTATGTCAGGGGAACAGCCTCTTTCCTTCTTTTCCACCTGCCTGAGTGAGCTCTTGCAGATTATTCGTGGTCTTCCTGCCCAAGATGTGATTGCTCAACTCCTTGTGCACGGGAGGTTTCCTGTGAGAAGAAAGATCACTTGTGTGCAAGCTAGGAGATGTCTTGGGAAGCTGGACTGAAACAGGGACCAAGGAACACTGCAGGGTGCTAAATGTGTATCTTTGATCTGCCTTTTCTGATTCATAAGGTGGTGTGTGCATGACAACAGCCTTCACAGAACAATATGCTCCTTCACAGTTCCCTCTCAAAATTCACCTCGTGTTTTTTCACTTCCTATTTGCTATCACTTATAAGCCAAATTTCCTGCTATCTGTCCACTGCATCATACGTTAGATTAAATATTCTTTCTCTCAGGTTTCTGTTCCCAAAGTGTTGGCACAGGCTGTCTTAGAGGAAAGGATTGCCATGATTCGTGTGTCAGGCTGCCTTTTGGGGAAGGCTGGAGATGCAGTAGTGTTTTACATGGAAGTGGTAATCCATAATGTAGGAAGGGGAGCCCTGGGTGCTTTAAGCAATAGGTGGACTTTCAAATTCAGGCTCTAACAAGCAGGTGCATTATCAGTGTCTACAGAGTCAGCTAATGCCTGCTGCCCTTCTTAGCAAGTAAAAAATTTTTGGACGTGGTGTTCTCCATAGTAGTGCTGTGCTTGGTTTATGTTATTATATTAAAGTTTATAAATATGTAAAGGGTGAGACTCAGGAAGATGGAGCCAGGCTCTTCTCAGTGATGCCAGCGACAGGACAAGGGGCAACAGGTGCAAGCTGGAGCAGAGGAAGTTCCCTGTGAGCATAAGGAGGAACTTTTTCATTGAGAATGTTGTTGGAGCCCTGGGACAAGCTGCCCAGAGAGTTTGTGGAGTCTCCTTCTCTGGAGAAGGAAAACCTGCCTTGACATGATCCTGTGTGACCTAATCCATGTGATCCTGCTCTGGCAGGGGGGTTGGACTAGATGATATTTCGAGGTCCCTTCCAGCTCCTAATGTTCTGTGATTCTGTGATTTATTCAATAAACTTTTTGGCACCAGTTTCAAGGATGAGAAGAGAAAAACTGATAGACAGGGAAGCAAAACTGGAGCTCAAGCATGGTGGTCTTTAAAGTAATTTCTTCAGTGAATGTTTCCTGGTCCTCATTGTGGCCACATAAGAAAGAATCTGTTATCTGGGTGGTGCTTTTCTCCTGGCAATTGTTTCCGCGAACTTGTTTTTAAACCTGATTCTGCTCCCTAGTGGGAGGAGGGTATTTATAGGGAGAGACAATCAACAGAAAGTGTAGTGCTATTATTAGCTGTAATAGACCTTTAAGATTTAGAATTACTGTTGTGTTTCCCTGTATCTGCAGGGACATTATTTTCCATCTCGAACAAACCTAATCTGTGATGGCTTAAAGAAGCTAATTATAACCTGACCAACAGCAGTCATCTCCACAACCAAAATTCAGGCTCTTGGTATTCGCAGAATCATAGGGGTTGGAAGGGACCTCAAGAGATCATCGAGTTCAAACCCCCTGCCAGAGCAAGTATTGCTGAGTATTTTGTTTATTCTGTAAAAAACTACAGTTTATTGGGGATTTTGTGTTAAGGAAAAAACAAACTGACTTCACAGAAATTGGGGAAAACTTGCTCTTTCTTATAACCTTTTCAGACTTACACTTTGAGAAGGAGAATTGTGGCTCAGCAAAGTGGCCTCCTATCTGCGAAGGAGCATCTGGAATTTTTATGCTCTTGTATCAGATTTTATTATGCAAGCTGGCAGGTATGACTTTGGCAAATGGTCATCTGCCTTGTGCTTGCAATCTTTTTTCTTGGTGGGGGTGTTGTTGGGTTTTTTGTTGGTGGTGTTTTTCTTGGTGGGGGTGTTGTTGGGTTTTTTGGTGGGTTTTTTTGTGTGTGTGTGTGTGGTTTTGCGGGTTGTTTATGGGTTGAATTGTTGTTTTTTTTTTTTTTTTTTAGTTTGCAGACAGTCTGTTTCTTCCTTGAACTCCTCTGCTGCATATTTAGGCTTGAGGGAGACACCAAGCTTTCTAGCAACCAAACGCAGCATGAGCTGACAATCGCGTATGTTCTGGTTTTGTCCAGACATCTTAAGACATGCAAGCGTGACAGGATCTGTCTGAATCATCCTGTAAGACTGCAGTCTTCTAAAAGCATTTATAAAATGCTGGATCTATTTGTCTGGACAAGAGTTTGGTGTGAAAAAAAAACCCAACCAGCAAAAAAACTCCTTGTAAATCTGAACAACTGTTCTGGTTCCTGATGGATGCTACTGCGGTGTAGACAAAACCCCAGCGCTGACTCTGTGATAATCAGGTTTCGTAGGTCCTCTTGACCTTTTAGCAATCCTCATTACCTGTGTCATGTGTAGTATCTTCCGCTGTGTTCCTTGGTTGCTCTTGCTTTCTGAGGGCCCTTGTCTCTCCTATGTGCTGCTTTCTTCTCACAGCCTCTGCTGCTGGACTGGAGGTTTCATCTGAATTCCATGTCAAAAGGTATTTGAATCTTACCAGGAAAACAGCACTTGAATGGGCAATTTGGAGCCCAGTCCCATCCCTAGCCACCACTTCCTTCTTTTCCCAACCAACTTTCTCATTCTTTTTACAAAACTGATTGACTCTCTGTCCCATCATGAACCATTTATGCAGCTGCTGTGCTTAAGTGATTGCAACTCAGATTTCATAAGGTCACCAGGTCCCTGATAAATTTCAGACAGCGTAGACTCTGTGAGAAGAACAGGGTTCCCCACATTCCCACTTACCTCAGCAGAAATTAAACCAGAGGAAGGCTCCACTTTGGGACTCATTTACTCCAACAGACTGTACAAATTGTCTTCTTGAGTCAGCTGTCCTAGGAGATACCCCAGCCTCAGGCTCCCTTCCTCTCTCCCCCACTATTGTGTTAATCAGATCATAGTGCTTCTCAATTCCACAGCGCTTTACTATGGGTAATAAAGTACAGTTACACCTCTCATTGTCATTGCCATCTCTCTCTGTGTTCAGTAATTATGGCAAGTGACTAATTGAATTCTGAATTTCAACTAAGAGGCAATTATTATAAAGATCAAACATCATCAGCCAGTGCCCTGCCAGACTTCCGGAAGAGGCTTAGGCAGGGAGCTTCCTAGCTCTGTGCTCTCCTACTCTGTCAGGCTGAGAAACAAGCTGTGCTTCAGCCCTGGTTAATGACTTCCCAGCTCCAGCCTCAGTGCTTCACAGAAACTCGCTATCACTGCAGAACAATGGGAGAATTAATGACCTGTTGGACTAATCAGCAGTGAGAACCTTTTCTTAGGCTACACCTTTCTCCCTCACTGCTTTTTAGGTGTCTAGGTAAGTAGATGTTCCCATCTCTTTTGGGCCATGAAAGTTTTCCTAGAAATTTATGCAGGATTCCTATGAATGCTAGTTGGATGATAGCCTGTGCTTCTTAAAACAAGGACATCATACATATTCAAATGAGGGAAGGTTTTAAGACAGACAGAGGAATGCTTTTCCAACATTGCAGTATTTTGTTTAGCCCAGGCACCTAAGTTCAGTTGTTCCCCCTATTGTCAATAGAGATACAATCAGTGGAAAGACAATTCAGGTCCATAAAGGAAACGGCCCATGATCAGCTGAATCTCAGTCTAGACTGTGGTGGCTGCAGTCACCAGGGCTTTATTCAATTGCTTAAGGATCTCCCACTGTTTGGATGCCCTAGATAGATTAAGTAGATGCCATGGACACCACAGGCCATCTCAAATAGTACTAGATGTCTGTCTAGCAGCTTGTACATTAGAACCTGTGCTTACATCAGAGCATCTGCATCATGACATCAGAATTTACACATATTAACCTTGAGCTCAATTTTATCTCTAGGGAGGAGTATAAAAATACAGTAACCATGAAAAGAGATTGCTCTTGGGTGCCATTTTAGTTTCCAATCATTCACATTTCTGTGACTTGCTGAATTGGAGGTGATGTCTGTGCATATTAAATGAGTGACAAATGTCTGGTCTTTATTGTGTGTGACACTTGGCCTTTCAGCAAAAATTAATTTGAGTAGGAGAGGGTGTGTGCATGTGCTTGTTAATAGTAAACTCAGCATGAATTGTAGACTTTTCTCTCACCACAGATTTTTTGGGAGTCAAAGAAATTCTGGCTTCTGTTCACCTAGAATGAAGACGTTTATTGCTTGGAGTTTAATTTTAATTTTCTTTTTTCTTTCTTTTTTTTTTTCATCTGCTGACAAGCAAGTGAAAGAAAAAGTTGGCAACCTGAGGAACAGTTCAATACACATTGCTTCATAATCTCCCTCTTATCTTTCTGCTTAAAGATACTTGCAGGTTCTGCATTGAAAGCCATTGGGTCCTTGGTCTATTCACATTTCTAACTCAGGAGGGGTTATTTTCCTTTTTGCCCTTTCTCAGTGCTTTTGACACACGTGGCCCAAACTCATGTCAGTCAGGATGAGGAAGAAACTCTGCATTTGTGTGTTTGTGAAAGGAGTTTAACTGAGCATTTATCAAATGCTGGTGGGCCTGTTCACTTGTCTCCATGTCCCTGTCGTCTCGGTGTCCCCTCAGTCGTTTCTGTAGCAGCATGGGCCTGGCATTTCAAAACAAGAATTTTCTTACAAGCCATGAAATAATTTCCTAAGGTATTTTGCAGTATAGTGGGATAATAATCATAGAGATGAATAATAATCCAGCTTTGTTGAACAATTAATAGAAGGGTTACAACAGGAGATATAAGAAGATGTGAACATGTGACCAGGATAATTCCCCAATCGTCCTTCTGAGACCCTTCCTGGGAAAGGGCAACTGACAGGGGATTCCCCACCACTGTCCACACCTCAGTGCTGAAGTAGTTCAAAGTGAAGCTGCAAAGAAACGGAATACGCAGTGTCAGAGATGTGTCAGAGGAATGCAAAATGTCCTGAGAACTCCATGGGGTTGACTTGCAAGGGATTGGAAAGCCAAAGAGAATGTGCAGTTTCTTTTGTCTGTAGTTTTATATTAGCAGGTATTTCATTGAGCAAAGTTTAAAAAGGGGCACTTTTGTGACAGCTTTGCACAATTTGGCCTATGGGATCTCTCTTACAGTGCTAAAATGACAATGCTTGCAGCCAGGCAGCCCCAGCCTAGGACAGGAGTGTCCTGCTGAGCACAGTGGAGGTACATCAGAACCAGAAACTATGGATTGGAACCTGCTTATGCCAGTAATGGGAGTGTGGAGGAATGAGGGTAGCGACATGGAGGCCAGGATGTGGGATCTAGCCACAGCACAGCAGTGAGGAGTATCTCAGAAATGATAAGCAGGGGAACAGCTGCCTGGCACAGAAAGGAGATGGATGTGGGATCCAGGCCTCAGTAAGGTTTTCAGTGAGCAGAGCCACTGGAGAAGGTTTAACAAAGGTTGATTCTTGGACCTCAGTACTTTGGTGATACAAGCAGATGTATCTTCGGCACCAATATGTGGAAGAACTTTTTCACAGTGAGGGTGACAGAGCCCTGGGACAGGCTGCCCATCAGGGTGTGGAGTCTCCTTCTCTGGAGATATTCCAGACCCATCTTGACACTGACCTGTGCGACCTGTCCTACGGACCCTGCTTTGGCAGGGGGGTTGGACTTGATGATCTCTGGAGGTCCCTTCCAACCCCTGTGATTCTGTGATAGCAGATGAAGAAAGATGTACAAACAAACATAACTGCATACCTTGGATGCCTTTTATATTCTTACAGTCTAGAAAGCATTAAACCTGCTCAACTTGTTCCAAGGAAGGCTGTGTTTAGAAGTGCTGTATACGAGTGAGATGCTGTGTGTAAGAGTGAGCACAAAGATGTGGGCAAGATGATAAAATCTTTAACAGTATTCCAGTATTCCTAATGAAGTACACCTCAGGCTAGAAATCCAGCTACATGTTTTTCTGAACTGAAGAAATCTAGAGGATTTCTAAACTTCTGAAAGGTTCTTTCCCTGCCTGTGCTTTTGACATGGTATATGACCTGGATGAATCACTTGAGCTTTTTAGCAGATAGGAAATCAATACAGAAAGTGAGCATAACTAGACTGCTTGAGCTTCTCATAAAGTATTTCAGGACTTCTTGGCAAAGGAAAACAATAGAAAGCTGAGCAGAATTTCTTACATGCTTGAAAGCCTGAAGAAACATCAGGTTGGTGAGCTGGACAGAGCTGAGGTCAGAAATACTTTTCTAAGGCAATGTTTCTTGTCCAAAGTATTGTTTATCTGCCTTCCAAAACTCTCCCATAAGTTATAGTTCTACATGAATGTAAAAACAAAAACCCTCAACCATGACATCTGAGAATCTCCATTTGCACAGAGCTTGGCTTTCAGGATGATGTTGGCTGATGTACAAATTAATAAGCATTGGTTGGATAACTCTTCCTTCCTCTTCTTATTTTTGTCTGAACAGCCCTCATTCACAAATAAAATATGTGGAGAGATATTTTGCTTTTCCAATCTCATGGACATCTGACTGCTGTTACAATTATACCACTGTCACTTACGTTTGCTAGAAATAGCAAGCAGGGTACTGGTGCATTGAGAATCCTACCTGGCTCTGGCTTGTCACTGCAACAATCAGAAGAAACCCACCAAAGAGGAAGGCTGGCACATGAATAAATAATTTATAGCCCCATGATTCAGTACCTATTTTTAGATGCTTGCTGTTTTCCTAAGACTTTGAAAAAGGGGCTAAAAATAGTGTATACAAGAAGTGACATGTCCTTTATGCAACACAGGGGTTTTTTTCTGTCTCATTTGATCTGAACCCTATGAAATCTGAGAACAAAATCTAAGGATTTTATATCATGTGGTTCCTGTTAGATTTATTGGGGATGATGGCAAATAAGTACCCAAGAGAAAAAAAATAATTGCTTAGTTCCAAGCAAGATGGTTTATTTTTAACATTAAATGAATAAAACTTATTTGGAGGAGGCACTGTGAGAATCTTGCAATATCCCAGTGATTAGGACACTGAAATGAAGGAATCCATTGAACTGGGTTCAAGTCTGTCTTGAAGTCCAACAGTGGAAGGACCAGAGTCTAAGCACTCTTATGTTGTAACTCACAGGCTCTAATGGTCAATGCTGGAATGGTTTGGTTTGGTTTATTCCTGTATTCTTTGAATTTTTCTATTTTTTTTCTCTTTTGAGGGGTATAAAACCTAGGTCCAGTTTGCCAGTCTTAACAAGGGATTCCCATTGCCCCAAAACCGTGTATTTCAAAGATGATTCAGATCTGAAAACCTCATCCAGCTTTAGGTCTGGCACTGTGACAAGACAGGTTTTCCCCACTGTCTCTGCTGGTTGTCATGGCCAGCATTTCACAGAAACTATTCTAATGTTGCAGACCTAAGGGAAAACCCCACTTATTTCTGCTTGCTTTGTGTTGGCAAACTTCTCTTAAATACCTCCACGTTATGGGCATCGTTGTCTGGCAGCTCTACGGCCTACAGTGCTGTGCCCTGAAGCCAGTCTAGGAAGGAACTGGGAAGATGTACCAAACAAGGGTAGTTGCAAGCTGGTATTCTAAAGTTGCAAGGCTGAACTCTGCCTGTGGTAAATATGCTGGCTTAAGAGACCCTGAAAAGAAAGTCCAGCTTGGTCTGAGGGCAATACAGGGCAGAGTTTAATAGTTTTAAAAAAGAAGGGGGAAAATGTTTATTTGGATATCAGAAAAACAAATTTCCAGAGAGATTTAACAAACTGTCTGAAATAGTTTTACAAATCAATTACTAGAAATTTTGGGGGCTTACACTTTTTAACCTGGACTGAACAAATCCCATTGGTAGGAAGATGGACAACATGAGCCATTGTGCCCTTTCAGTTGTTGGCTGCATCTGTGATCCTCTGAAATTGCCACAGTCACTGCTAACTCCACTTTCCAAAACTTTTTACTTTCTAGGGAGTTTGTTCAGTGAGGGTTCTGGGTTTCCAGTTGATAGACCTTTCATTTCAGCTTGGCCGACAGCTAACATGGATCAGCAAGCTGTCAAAGCAGCCAGACAGCCTTAGTGGTGCACAGCTCAGAACTCAACAGACTGTATTTTATTTATTCATTTGCCTATTTATTCCCTTCATTCCAGTAGCAGATGAACTTGTCTCATGATTATAGGGCCACTCTGTTCATGGGATCCAGGATGAAATGCATAAGTAGTTGAAGAAGTCAGATTTCTATTTTAATGATCACTGACTCATAGAATGGTCCAGGTTGGAAGGGACCCCAAGAATCGGAGTTCCAACTCCCTGCCACAGGCAGGGACACCAACCTCCAGGCCTGGATCTACACAAGGTTGCCCAGGGCACCATCCAACCTGGTCTTGAACATATTCAGGGAATTGTCTTTCACCTGCTAATGACTGGAAGGATGTGGTTAACTTCCTGCTGAGAATTACATCCACTTACCTTTACCCTGCACTCCTGTCTCTTGTTTGTTTCATGCTTTTAATGGACTTTTACCGACTAAATACAAGCCTGCCACCCAGCCAATCTATACAGATTGTGTTACTGCTCCCTAAAAGGCTTTATGTCCTTTAGCAGGGTCAATAAAAAGAAAATAAATTTTAAAAATGCCTCTCATCAAGTACTCCTCTTTGCATATTCAGTTCGGAAATGCAGCATCATCTGCTGTTGGAAATGAAATTATGGTCAAGGTTTTACCTCTCAAACTGATGTAAGGCACTGAACTGAAGCTGTGTTTTAAGGTTGTTCCAATGCATAACAGTGTCCTGTAAATCACAGGATGGCCGAGGTTGAAAAGCACTGCTGGAGCTCATCTGGTCCAACACTTCTGTTCAAGCAGGGCCACCGAAAGCTGATTGCCCAGGAGCATGTCTAGACAGCTTTTGAATATCCCCAAAGAGGGGACTTTGCAGCATCCCTGGGCAACCTGTTGCAGTGCTCACAATAAAAATGTGATTTTTTAAGGTGGAACCTCCTGTGTTTTAATTTGTGCCCATGGTTTCTGATCCTGTAACTAGGTACCCCTGAAAAGATCCTGGCTCCATCCCCTTTGAACCTTCCCTTCAGGTATTTATATACACTGATGAGATCCCTCCCCTGAGATTTACTTCTCTTTTCTAAGCTGAACTGTCCCAGCTCTCTCAGCCTTTCCTCCTATGTGGGATGCTCCAGTGACTTAATCATCCTCGTGTCCCTGTGGTGAGCCCTTTCTAGTATGTCCAGGTATCTCTTGTACTGGGGAGCCTAGGAATGGACCCAGCACTCTAGAGATGTCCTCACCAGTGCTTAGTAGAGGGGAAAGAACAGGTCCCTTGACCTCCTGGTCAATCATTACCTAATGCAGCAAGGGCACATTGCTGGGCTCACGTTCGACCTGGGGTCTACCAGGACCCCCAGGTCCTTTCCTGCCAAGCTGTTTTCCAGATGGGTGGTTCCCAGCATATACTGGGATGTGGGGTTGTTGAACTTTGTGCTTCACTGTGTTGAAGTTCATGAGTTTTCTGCCAGCCGTTTCTCCAGCCTGTCAAGGCCCCTTTCACATAAAGGTCCCTTTTACATCACCTTAGAGCCCATGAGAACCACAAGTGTTGGTACTTCTACTGTTTGTGTGTGTGCATCTCTACTATATATGGAGTAGATACATAGTAGAGATGCAGTAGCCTGTCCCCTGGACTGATGGTTAAGCAGAAGCAATCAAGTGCCACAAATGTGCCACAAATAATCTACAACAAAAGGAAATCAGCATTTTCAAAGCCAAAGAAGAGGCTGTAGATGGACATTAATATTGGATGATGTGTCAGACACGATGTGTATGATGGCTGTGTGTTGCCTGTGTCATCATGAGTCAACTACTGCTCAGTATTTATTTGCGTGAAGATTAAATCTGTGTATCTAGTTGTATTGTATGAGTGCAAGTGCACACAGAATACAAATAACCACAAGTTATAACCACCAAAAATCTCTTTAATTTGTGTATCTGCTCTTTAGAATAAAGTCAAGGAGGAAGGAGAAATTATAATAAAACACACCAAGCTCTTCAGTATGCCTTTGTCTATGGAAATTTAAATTGGCACAACTGTTTTTTTAACTAGGAAAAAAGAAATAACTTGCTAATAGCTCTCATTAACTATTGTTGCCCTAGAAAGATAACGTAACTGTTCTTTTGTTCCTGGGTGCTCATTGTTTGTTTCTACAATGGAGTTCTCCATCATGACTCCTTCATTTTCTCCTTATTTTTCATTACAGTTATTAAGAAAAACTAAACTTAATCTGGTCTCTTTCTGTATATAGTGCTTTTAGGCAAAGGGCAAGAATGCTTTTGGCACAAAGCACATTAATACCCAGTTCTACCCATGTGAGAAGGAATATTCTTCAGCATGTTCAGACACCAAAGAGATCATAGAAGTGTCTTGGTGAATCACTGACTGTTGGTTTCCCTCTTCTCTTCCTTTACATACTCAGAAGCTGGGGGACACATAATTCCATTGCTGTCTTTCACAGAACCAATATATGTGTCATCCTGTTGGCATCTCTTTGCTGCTCTGATCACTGCAACAACTTGGTACGTCCCCACAACTCAGCCTGTCACTGAGTCCAGTGTCTGTAGTTTTTCACCTTCCCTGTGCTGGTTGTGACAGTAAGTAGGGATGCTACAAAGCAGCTGTTTGCTGCTATGAAGAAGACTGAGATGGTTATTTGAAGCTGTAGTTATTTTATCCTGGCTCTTCCGTGCAGTGAGATATCTACAAGAACACAGGGGGTTCAGGTCATGCCGGGTGTGACTGGCTCTGTCCTTTGCATATTCAGTTGGTCCAATGTCCCCAGGAACTGCAAGACCAAATCAACTATATGCCATGGGACTTGTCTGTGTATGAGCAAGAGCTGCTTCTTCCCAAGGCCTGCAGTGAGGCTCTTACTCTCTAATATTACCTTGCTTTCTAAATCAGGTATTTCTCCTTTAAATCTCTGGGTAAAGATCCATATTATGTTGTTTTATTAAAATAAGAGATATGAAAATGCATTCTGTATGACTGAAAACTTATTTCCATGTGGCTATTAGAGCTAATGCTATAAAGCATGTGGAAGAAAAAAAAGAAGGAAGACTCTTGCTTTAAGGTATAAATTACTTACTAGAGTTTGGAATGAGACATTCCCAGAAGTCAGATCTATTTGCTGCATTAGTTTCTGAGAAGTGGCTGATGGTGAAGGAGATTCTGTGCTCGAGAAATTCAGAGTTCAATTTTATCCTCCTCTTGGCTAAGTAGCCACCATGTAAGAGGTCTGATGGGGCAGCTTGTAAACCCAGATCACCATTTATCAAAGAACTGCTTTGATGTGGGTGTTGTATGGGATTCCCGCGTTTGCACTGCAGGAGAACTCAGGGGCACATTTTACAGCTCCTGATATTCTAAGGGGAGAGGTTACACATCAAAATGGAAGTGGAAGTGAATGGCACTCATTACTCTTGATCTTGCTTTGCTGATCAAGATCTGTTCTCTAACACTCCTTTTGGACCAGAAACACGAGGCACGCATTTATCCTTCTGAAAAGAAGGTTATAATGAGCAGGAGGCAGTGGCATTGTGGCCTGATAAGGATGAATACCTGGTTTGTGATGTATCCCTGCTGTGCCTCAGTCACGCCAGGTCATTTCCAGGAAGTCCTGTACACACATTTTGCTTCTGTTTCTGTGCTACATGGAAATAGCAATAAGAAGAGCAGAGGAAGAAGTCAGTGTGGATAAGGGGAGCACTCACAGTGTTTGCTTGACTGCAGGCTGAATATGAGCCAGCAGTGTGCTCAGGCAGCCAGGAAGGCCAATAGCATCCTGGCTTGTGTCAAAAACAGTGTGGCCACTAGGTCTAGGGAAGTGATTGTGCCCCTGTACTCGGCATTGGTGAGGCTGCACCTCGAGTGCTGGGTCCAGTTCTGGGCTCCTCACCATAAGAAGGACATTAAGGTCCTGGAGTGTGTCCAGAGAAGTGCAACTAGGCTGGGGAAGGGGCTGGAGGGCAAATCATATGAGGAACGGCTTAGGGAGCTGGGGGTGTTTAGTCTGGAGAAGAGGAGGCTGAGGGGAGACCTTATCACCACCCACAAGGGTGTAGAGAGGTGGATGATGGTCTCTGCAGCCAGGTGACAGGTGAAATGGCACTAAGCTGTGCCAGGGCAGGTTTAGATTAGATACTAGAAAAAAAAAATTACTGAAAGAGTTGTCGGGGCCTGGAACAGGCTGCCCAGGGAGGGGGTTGAGTCACTGACCCTGGATGTGTTTAACAGGTGGGTAGATGAGGTACTTAGGTATATGGTTCAGCTTAGGATGGGAATGGTTGGACTCGATCATCTTCAAAGGTCTTTTCCAACCTTGTGATTCTGTGATTCTGTTTGCTTTCTTTTTCAACTACGAAAAATCATTGAAAGGAGCTTTGGGGTCAAACGAATCTTCTTTCCCTAGTTTGGACACCACTCCCTCCTCTTTCCCCCAACTTCAAGCTACTTTAGGGTTTTGTCAGTTTCTCATCTAGAGGGAAATCAGAAAAGGAAAGCTAGAAATGATATGGTGAAGGAAAGGAAGAGTCAGAATGAGAAAGACAAGGGTTTCATATGAGCGCCATCCTGCAAGTGGGATTCAATGTCTGACTAAGCATCGAAGTTTGCCACTCAGTGTGTGGAGAGTCAGATGTTTGCTGCAGAGTCTCAAAATCAGCAACCATATTGCACAGAGAGCTTCAGCACTGGCCTGAAGGAGGGGCCAAATACAAGGGATTTCAGGGACCTGACTTGGATCCAACTGCCTGAACCCCACTCAGAGCAGATCTCAGGTTAGGGGGTCTAAAAGATGCCCCAAGACACAAGCTTGGGACAGTGAATAATAATAAACAGAGCACTGGGGAAAGGAATCTAATCACCTGTTTATCCTTCAGGGGAAATGGCACAAAAAGTTGCACAGAAAGTGGCAGTCTTTACCTGATTCTCCAGTAAGAAAGAGAGGGACATGTGTGAATTTGTATGTAAACTAGTGACAGAAATGGAAAGGTCTTAAACCTTTGGCACAAGTTTCTGTAGTTGACCCAAATGTAACCAGTCATTTTAATTTATGTTATTTGGCCTTGTCACTCCAAGAAGGAAAAGTGAAAAAGTGCAAATAGAGAGTAGCAGTATGAAATTCAGTGCTCTGTATGGACATGGTGTAATATGGAGCATCTAGGTGAGCTGTTCCTCGTTGCTTGCCATGTGGACTTTCCTTCTCTGGAGGAAAAGTACCTTGTCAAAAGTCTTTCTACCTTTTTCGATGACTGTTGCCAACAGGACTTTAGAAACATTTAATCTGATGCTTTTATCTGACTTCCTCTTATTTTCCTGACGGCTGGGTGCTCAACTAGCTCTGAATCACCATGGCAAAGGCCTAAGAAGAAATTGGGGAAAGGGCAGCAAGGACATCATGAAGAGTTCATTGGGAAGTTGTCAGTATGTGTCCTTTGGGGATCTTTCTGAATTTCCTGCTTTATTTTAATTCTGCTGTTTCTAAGTCACAGTTCAAAACAAGCCTGGAAAAACTTTGTTGCTGGGGATTGGATGTGCTTTTGATGGGTGGAGGAAGGTAGTTTGTACAGCAAAACTGTATAGTTTTCTCAGAAAAACTCTTTGAGATGAAGAGTGCTTGCCAGAAATTGAACTCCCCTCCTCACCCCCAGCATTACTACATGCAGTTCCCAGAGCTCCTCAGGGTGCCATTGCAATTGGATGTGAAATCTCTGCTTCAGTAAAGTAATTCCATGGTTTTCACTTGCATTCTGGAAAAAAAGATCAGGAGTGGTTTCTTTTTCACAGAGGAGGGGTGAACACATCTGAACATAGATGCATGCATTTGTGACGACTGTTCCAAGACATTCTCATGTGGCCTTCCCAGCCTGGCTGCCCCAGCGTTGGGAGACAGGGTTATCTTGCTCCTTTTTCAGGTTCTTTGCAGAAGTTTTACCAATAATGTCATTGCATGGGAAGACTCTAGAAAATCAGTATCACCAGCGTTTCTTCTGGTTTACAATGGGATCAGCTGCAGGGGGGGTAGAGCAGTACATTTACCAGGCGCATTACATTCTCCTGCATGGAGAACTAGGAACTTAAACTTCTCTCCCTGTTTCTGAATACATCATTTAACAATTAATTTTAAAAGCCTTCCTTTCTCTTACAACGCTCTTCTCATACCTTTGCTGTCTTCTGAACCCATATGCTGTAAGAAAACATTATCCATGAGTACCATTAGATGTTTGTCTGTAGATACACTTATGTCCTTTATTTCTCCTCTTCCCTCCTCAGCGGGCTGTTCTAGTCCTCACAGAGGTGGGGTATTTGATTTACTTTGTGAATAATCTGTTCTGTAACCTTTTCTTAACTCTGTGAAATTGCTAGGCTGTTTAAAATCCAGCACAGTGTTCATCTCTCTTTTATTTTGGTCTGTACCAGGAAATGCCTACAGAGAATGCCTGGGCAATGGGACATGGGCTTCCAAGATAAACTACTCTCAGTGCGAGCCTATTCTGGATGACAAGGTCTGTATTTTTCTCTTCATTCTTCTCAGTGCTCAGCATACGTGAATGCAAATCTAATCTTGAGGTTAACATACTAATTTGGGACTTTTGAGACGTACTTCATTTCTGTTTCTGCAACAAATCCTTTCTGTTGAATTCAGGAGGATCACTTATCCCCTCTCCATATCCACTACTCACATGGCTTTTAAAAAAGGGTGTTTTATTACACGCTGTCCCTGATGATGTATGTGTATGCAGATCCTTCCTAGCTTTGTTCAGAGCCTACACCTGCTACAGTAAATGTTAGTAATAATGACAATAAGAGCAAAAGCTTCTTTGGTACTGAAAAATAAGCTTCCACCAGCTGATTCCACCCTGTACCTCTCCATTTTGCAGTCTTGCCAACAACTGGCCTTTCCAGATCCCAATGCCATTTTTCCTTCAGCAAATATGTAAAGGGGCAGCAACAGAAAAATACATAAAAAGCAGACTTGGGTCCCTGCTGTCTTTAATAGACGGACCGAGTCCTGCATTATAGGAGTTCAGAGAATGAAATTAGTCTGCAGGTTTAAGCTCCTTCAGAAAGGCTGTGAGGAATTATGCAAAGTCCTTTTCTTGTCAAATGTCTCAGCTTTTCTTGGAGGCATCATACACGTTCCTCCTCACAGAGTTCAAACTTTGAAGCCTTTCATGCCACATTCTCTTTCTCTTCCTCCTGTTTTGAGTGCTATGGTGAGACACAAGCCATTGTGCTGTCTCACTGCCAGGGGCTACTTTCCCCTCTAAGAACCAAGGTGGGGAGCCCAGCAGATCAGACCTGCTTACATTTTGGGGTTCATTCCACTCATCCTGTCATTGGAGATGTGACATGCCAGTTGCAAACAGAGAGGAGGAAGACGAGGTCTCACCTGCTGAGGGCTGCTTGCAGGGCTAATCTGGATTTAATGCTCCAAAACTATCTGGACTAGTGCCGTACCCAAAACAGTCATGATGGGTTTTGGCTGTGACCCAGCATCCATCCTCTGAGATCCTTGTTATTGCTGAATGGGGACTTTGACAGGTGAATCAGAAAACACAACTACACACCAGCTGCTGAGGAGTGCCTACTCTTGCCCACTGGCTAAGTAATTTGGTAGTAACCCACCTCCCACTCCCAACCCCCTCTCCCATTTGCTAGAGGCTTCTAGAAAACAAGAAAAAATGTACCAGCACATGAATGCCATCCAGAGGGACTGAAACACGTTCAAGGTGGTCTAGCATAGTGGAGAGACTCCCATACCAATTTCAACTGATTAAGTTGGGATGACCCCAGTAACCCCAGCCTGCTATACCAGCTCAGGGAGACGCTGCTGTGTTTTAATGACACTCTTTATGTGTTTGTCTGCATGGCTTGAACAGTCGCTGCCTATGCACAAGCAAATACAAGGGAGTTTTATTTGGCAAGACTGAAGGAGCACTGTGACTAGAGGACAGGATTATTTCCTTTACCCTGTTTTTGCTTTGAAAATACTTTGCAGCTATGGTGATAGCTTTAAACTTCTTAAGTAGCATGTTCCTTAAACAGATGAAAATGCAGATGCTCCACCACCCGTGTTTGCAGAAGCTTAAGAACTCATTTATTAGATCTTTAAAGATTTGTGACAAGCTTGGCAAATAGGAATGTTTGTGAATATTTTTGAAATCTCTACATAATGCTCAGTGTTACAGATGAATACTTGGGTTGCTTTGTGATCTCAAAAAGAAAATAAAAATAATAAAAAAATCCCCACAGATTTCCATAATCCTCCGTTTTGATTATAGGTGAGATGCAAGCACACATGTGGCTCTATTGTTGTTTATTGACAGGACCTAGCAGATGCTAAGCATCAGCCAGGAGGTACGCCCTGTGGTTTGTGCTTATTTTTAATCCAGAAAACAGCACTACTTCCAAGCTTGGCCACTCACAGCCAGAGCGCTAAAGAATTACATGGTTTGACTTCAGGTGGGGTGATGAATACATGAGGCAGGAACAGGACTTCCCAAGACCAACCCCATGTCCAATGCTACATGTTTTATGACAGCATTGGTAATGTAGCAAGGGAGATTTTAGTATTTGTCAGCTGTGGGTCAGTCTTAGGAGATGTGAGCTCCTGATTCACACGTTCACTGCATTACACTAATACATCATTGCTTCACTTGTGGTCAAGAGTGGTGACAGTAACTGATAAAACTGCTCTGAGACTGCTTTGCTCCTAGATTCCCACTTTGGCTGGGATCTAATTGCCTGCATGCAGTTATGTGCTGTAGTTTAAAATGCCCCAGCATGTCTCCATGTGTCTGGCAGATGGGACAAAGACCTTCTGGAGTACTTGTGTCCTTTAGCAGCAGCAGTAGCATTTGGAGATCAGTCACCAGGACCAGCTAGGAAGCACAGAGCCTCCTAAGTGCACTTCAAGGGCACCTAGATACCTCTGTGTGTGTTTCTAGCCCTTGTTTCAGATACTGATTGGGTAGATACTCATATGTAGATGTCCTAATGTCAGACTTAATCCCATCCTCTGAGCAATCAGCTACTTCTCCAGGCACAGGAATCAGGTAGAGAAGTCATCTTGATCCAACCAACTGAAAGCATAATGTTGTCTGGTGGAAAACTTCTACTCAGCCTACAGGCTCTTGTGTCAAAGGGACCTTTTCTGCCTCTGGCACAAATCTGTGCTCTCATTAGAGGTTAAAGTAGAGTCTCAAAAAAATACATCTTAGTCTCCAAAAAGGAGCTGTAAATTAGGAACGCTGGTCTTGTCAATTTGGCATCTGACAGCTGGATAGGAATCTGTTTCTGTTAATGTTTTGAGGTGGCTTCAAGTTGTGTAGCTGAGTTAGCACCACACCAGGCTTAAGTTAATGTATCCTGCATAGGAGCATGGTCACATTAAGCCTCAGCTGCCAGGCTTCCAGCTGGCTCAGAACAGGAGAACAGTGAACTCAGAGGCATCTTGGATGACAGATACTTCCCAGTTGCTTCTGAAAGTCTTTGGAGAGGAGATAATGGTGCCTTTAAACTGCGCTGCTGCTGAGATCATCCTGGCAACAGGAAGAAATCTAAAGTGACTGAAGTGGGAATGAAGTGCAGACCCTCGCAGGAAGATGTGTGCTGTAAGCACTGGCAGGACCTCTCAGGAAGTTCTGCTGGAGGGAGAAAGATCCTTGTCATCCAGAGAGCTAAGGGTACTCTCATTAGCTGTTATCAGTTCAAAGCATTAGCTGATTTGGTTTGGACAGGTTAGCAGTCACATACAAGCTAAAGAGTAGGAAAAGGACCTCTAGACATAATGACTCCATCACTAGCCTGAAATTTGGCTGCAGGGAGATGAGTGTACCATAGATTTGCAAAGTTGGTGCAGGTAAAGACATAGTGCTGTGATTCCTCAGTTTACCTGATGAAAGCTGGATGGAAGCTAAGTCTGCATTGCCTGAGGTAACATCATTGTCATGCATAAGATATGGAAGAGGACTCCAGTGATGTGGTCTGGAAAGATATGTCTGCATTTTAGTGAAGAGAAACACCTTCCCACCAGCAGAGGAGTATTGAGCAACAGTCAAAGGTTGTTACCATTTTAAATATTGCCAGTCTTTAAAAGGGTGAGACAGAAAGGAGTTATGCAAGTATTTTACATGAACTGAGCTTTGGCCAACACATGACTGAGTCTGGGCACGTGTTTTTCAGCCCTGAAGGTGTTGTCTCCAATTCTACCAGAGATGCAGATTGCATGTAGGCTGGTGGA
The DNA here is from genome assembly GCF_964237585.1 of Gallinula chloropus. Taxonomy (NCBI): domain Eukaryota; kingdom Metazoa; phylum Chordata; class Aves; order Gruiformes; family Rallidae; genus Gallinula; species Gallinula chloropus. The sequence goes on along the minus strand of NC_140086.1, from coordinate 159,113,418 downwards.
AAGTGATCTTGCCACCCTGTCAGCGTAGTTTCTCCAAGGCACTGAGGCAGTTCTTGTTTCTATGTTATTTGAATTTGCCTTCAGGAAACCTTGTTAGTGTCAGCAACAAAAAAATAAGATATGCCTGAGTTTCCTTCAGCTTCAGTGTTTCCAAGAGGAGCTTAATTGTATTTTTTTCCAATCCATTTTCTCCTGTTTTGAACCATTCCTTCTTAAAACTTGAATGAAGTTGAAATAGTGGTTAGGAGCCGAATGAGGGAGCATGAAGGGTCAGATTCAAAGAGCAGAATCTGACCAAGGAGAAATATTATCATCTTCTGGAAGATTTCTAGCACTACATGAGCAATTCTGGATGATGCTCTTAGTCCTATGGATTAGTTTTAGGTAGTCCTGTGAGAAGCAGGGAGTTGGACTCAGTGATCCTTATGGGTCTCTTTGAACTTAAGATATTCTGTAATTCTATGAATTAAGCAGGAGAATAAATAAGCAAAACGGTTTGGCAGGGCACTAGCTGAACAACCCTACATTGCATTTCAGGTAGATACGTCAAGTCAAGTGTGTTTTCTTCCCCTTGAGGTGTCCCTGTGACTTGAGGATAAATAAATCTCAGTGTGGATCTTGTAGATTTGTTGTGTTGGTTTGGTTTTGGTTTGGTTTGATTTTTTTCTCCTCAAGGCTATTCAGAAAATGGGCCTGTGCATGGGGAAGTTTATTTTAGAGGATTTTATAGTAGACTTAAAAATACCTTACATGGTTGAGTTCTGTCCAGAAACAGCACATTACTCTGTGTGATAAAGACACAGGCAGGTTTCATCATGAAAATGATTCCAAGAGTGCTTGTTTGGTGTCTGGCAAAGTGCTGGAAGAGGCTATCTTCACAGAACAATGGAACAGATTAACTACAGCTGCTGGTTGTAGTTTCATCCAAGCGTTTGTTCAGTGACAAATTCCTTTGACTGGAATGAAATGTTAAGGGAAATTGTTAGAAAAAAAAAAAAGTGAATCAAAGGAAGTTCAACCAAAATTAGAAAACTGATGCCATCTGAAGGATTTTTACTTTTATATTTTTGTCACAAGGGAGGAAATTTAGGTGGTTGGTTTTCAAAAGTCTCATTCTTCTGGAGGAGGACAACATCCCGAATTGGGGAAAGATCTGCTTAGCCTGAAAAGAAACTGATGTCACGTGCTTATTGAGTAAATCAATAAGCATTTTTTTTTTCCCTAGCAGGATTTATTCTTTAAGTAGCAAACCTCTGTCAATTTTTAACCAGCTTCGGTATTTATCCAAATAGTGGTTTTCTACTTCTTCCTATCCATCAGGCAAAGAGGGGAGATGCTTCTCTTTTCTCTGAAGCCAGCAGCAGCCCACCAATAAAGAATGTTCCAGTTACTTCAAGGTGAAATTTTGGTCACATCACTAAATTAACTGATTTAGGTGGTAGCACTTTTGCACTGAATTTTTTGTTTACAGGATCAAGAACTTACCAGTAATCTCCCCAACATCCTCGTAATTAGACAGGAATACATTAAATATCACCACACACTCTGGCTGCTGCTAAAAACCCACAGGATCTCTGGTTTGATGGATTCTCTCAAAGCTGAAAGGACACCACCAGGTTCCAGCTCTTTCAGCCTCATTGGTTCTACCCTGAATTTCAAAGACAAGGATCGTGGTTTGCAAGAAAAGTGCCTCAGAGAAAAATCTGCCTGTATGGAAAGGGCTGATTATTTATTCTTGCAGACAACTGATTCATTTTTGTATGAAAAACAAACCATTTGAGTAGGAAATTAGCATAACCTGGCTCATTAAGACCATGCAGTTTCCTAACAAAACAGTGATTTATAACTTTTGAAGCTGTGAAAAGACGTGTCTTCAGCAAAATCTGTCAGCCTAAAATGACAAAGTTTTAAAATAGCATAGTGATGAACATAAGAAATCCTAAGGAAATTGCAGAGAAAAGGGGTGGGGGCTAATAACTTGTTTTTTTCCTGAGATTTGTAAGAAACTGTGGACAAATCCCAAACTGAAATGAAACCAAGCCTGTACTTCTGTGCCAGGCAGCATGTTTGGCTTATACATCGGCATCAGCCCCGGGGCTATTATATCGTTTTAAAGTCAAGAAAAGTAATTACTGTTTCCTAAACTGATTAACTGTTCCTTAATGTCAGTGCTTAGAGAGTCATGCTGATTTAATCATGTTATCTCTTTACCTCCAGAGGAAGTATGCGCTCCATTACAAGATTGCTCTCATCATAAACTACCTGGGGCACTGTATATCAGTAGGGGCCCTTATAGTTGCCTTTATGCTTTTCTTGTGCTTGAGGTGAGTAATCTGTTTGCATGCTTCTAACATGGTTGGGTGTATGACACTCACAGGGTTACTCTTATAACACTGCCCAGTTCATGTATGGTCATGGAAAATGGTCATGGCTTTTACGCTCCCAAGCTTGTACATGGTTTCGTTGACTGGTGCATTGGATGAACTGTAGTGGTGGCTTCCATGCATAGGACCTAATGCCTATTTGTATTCAGGAAGAGACCTGTACGTGATTTATTGATGCAGCAAAAAATTCAGTAACTGCAGAGTACTTCATTAAGGGAAGCTGGGATTTGAGTGTGTCAGGTTGCAAGTTTTAGGGGCAAGTTTTCTTTGTTTATAAGGCAGTGCATGATAACATAAGTCATTTTGTATTCCCTGACAGACTGTGCCCAGATCTAGACTGAAGGAGATAGAATGAAATCATTCCATTTTGCTTTGGGTTATTTTCAATTTTTCTTCCATTAGAGAACTTAGAAGTTTTCTTAAGTAACAAGAGAAACATCTTCAGAGGAACTTTATCCCCACCACTCTTCATGAAATGATGAATGTAAATCAATGAAAAGTCAAAGAAACACTTCCCTGGTTCAGTGGACCAGGAGGGAGCTTGAGAGGTCAAATGGATATGTCAGTGAAAGAAAGTCTGTGAAGAAGAGTTAAGGCTGCAGGGAGAAGAGAAAGGGTGGGAGGGAAGGAATTGTAGTGGAATATAATAGATAAAAGTGCATCAGTCATCATATATACTGTATGTAGACAGCCTGAGTCACAGGAATATATTTTAATAGGAGTGGCCTGTATTATTTGTTAGAAGAAGTAGAAGACCCTGAAGACTAGATCTGATAGTCCTACATCCTGGCCCAAAGGAGAAATCTATCGGTTCTTTATTCCTGCCCCACTCCACCAATCTACCTCATTTATTTAATGCCTGCTGAGAGCAAAAATAGAGACCTCTGGCAAGGCTTCAGTTCTACAACTGCTCCATATTTTGATGCTTCTCACCCACAACCTGCTTGATTTTCCTTTGCCCTGTCAGCTCAGGATCATCAGCTAGTGAGAGGAGTGTTCTGCTTTAGGAGATGAGCTCCACCGTTGCTATTGCTGCCCCAGTCCAGGTAGCTGCTGCATTGATGGGAAGCTTATTCCTCAGTTGTGCTGAAGTGGGAAGGGGAAAGAACTGGTTGCAGTTCCTATTTTCCCAAATTGATCCTATGTCACCTTGTTCCCAGTATTTGTCTTACTCAATTCCTTACACAGCACTCTGTCCTCCTTTCACAACCCACCCTCCATGCCAGTAGATATTTTCTACTGTCCCACACTCTAAGGAACCATATACCAAAAGATATTTTGAGGGTCAAAAAGGTGAGATGGTCATTGGCCATCTGTGTTTGAGCTGCCAACACAAGTGAGAAGGGAGGAGACATCAGCCAGGAACTTCCTTTTACTGAAAAGACCTATCCTTGGTTTCTCCACATATGAACCAATCCTTTCTTGGCTGTGCAATGAATAAAAAGAGCCAGTAAAAATTTCATTTAACACCTAAATATTAAAAAGCTAAGCCCAGCTTATGGGAGAGGACTTGTTTTTTGTCAGGATGCTGACTGAATGGCAATGAGTCATTGATACAGTTTCTAAAGATCTGAGTCAAGGATGGCTCCTCAAGGTCTGAATGTAGGCGGTCTTAAAAGTGTAAAAGCCACACTGTCTCTACAACACAAAAGTACACAAAGAAATATGGTGAGAAGGAAAAAAATCCTAACTTTTCATAAACCAAATGTGCTGTAGAGCTGCATCCATCTCCAGCTCAGGACCTGGAGAGATTTGCTCAGTGGATCTTTGTTAAATGGGTCTGTACTGCTGTGAATCTCATAGTCTGTGTGATAGTAAAGGTTTGATCCATCCCTCAGGTGCACACGGGCAGTTCCTCTCATCATCCCATGTAATCACATTCTCACAGTAGTAAAGCAGAAGTTTTCTATAGGAGGAATCCTGCTATCAGTAATGCTAATCAAGCTGGGGGGAGGAGGAGGTAGTGGGAAGGCAGAAGGATTAAACCACTTCTTTTGTTCTGTTTAATCATATTTTACTTTTACTGTTGCTGATAAACCCAAAGTCCTTTGTCTTGGCTTTTTGCTTGTTAGTGTGTTGTTACACCAGCCTCCAGGGTGGAAAAAGAGTCCTTTGTAGAACTCCTGACTTGTTATTAACACACTGGCAATGCCCAGCACTCACCTGGCTGGATTCAATCAGAAGATGTTTTATTTGTGCAGTAGTGACTGAAGAAGAAGCATCAGGAGACAATTCTTTATTCTGGGAAACATCTAAGTCCAGGCTGAGTTTTGAATCCAGTAAAAAAGGATGGTGCTCAAAGGACGATTGGCTCATGATTAAAATGGACTTGTCCTTCTGCACAGGTTGCTGGACAAAAGCACCTAACCCAAACCCACAAACATGGGTATAACACCTTGTATTATAGTGGTAATGAAAGTAAATTGAGGTTTTGAGGGAGACTTGGCTTTTGTACTGCCACTAAATCTACCTTCCCCTTTAAAACATCTGACTTTTTTCCCCACAATCCTAAGGCAGTGTCCTCTTCTTTCTTTCTTGTGATTCCAGCCAGATTTCCAAAATTTCACTTTTTTTTCCTCCCAAAAGTCGAAACATTTTTTTCCTGAAACAATAGTAACTTTTTTTCTCTCTCTCCACCCCCCCCCCAATCATCTCCCAGGGTTAGAAGAGGAATATCCACTTTCTTTTATTCTCCCCTGTTCCAAGTTCCTTCAAACTGCCCCTTCATCTTTAGTCTGGCACGCGGTTGGTGAGATTGCTTCTGGAGGCCTCTGCTACTAAGAATGGAAGACTTTAATTAAACAATATATAGAAACCTGTCAGAAGGAATGTGAGGCATCCATACAGAGCACATTTTACACAGGAAAGTGATCTGACAGCTCCCAGAGCCTAGGTACTGAGGGTCTATCAAGAGAGAGTAGGTCACCTGCACAATTAGTACTGGTTTGCACTTCAAAGTCACATGGTATCTGATGTGCTCAGAGCAGAGCAGACTCCAGATCCAAGGCACAGTCCTCCCATACATACTTTTCTGTTGGGGAGCAAAGGGAGAAAGAGGAAGCCCCGTGACTGAATCAATGAGTTCATGTCAGTGCTCCATTTTCCTCTTCATCTCCTGGCTTTCCACCTAGCTTAGCTCAGTCTATTCCATCTGCCATGTAGAAGAGCAGAGCCTTAAATAATGCATTTTTGAAACTTCATCATAAGTACCGGTAATTGCAGAGCATGTGTTCAGTGGGCACCATGTGGCTCTTGGTTTGGAGACAACACTTTGTCCAACCTTGTAAGAGTCGATAGTGAAGTTCTCAAAGCAAGGCAGGAATGAAAACAGTGGAGCTCTGTAAATAAGCACATATACAATGAGATGGTCTTCCTTGAGTACAAAACATCAGAGATGCCTGTACTGCCTGCAACCATGTGAAGTGTCTCATCTCACAAATGGTGAAGGACAGAAACATATTTCCTATTGATCAACCTTAGGCCAATGTCTTTGCTTCCAGCTGCCTTTACTCACCCCTTCTTATCTCACATCTGTATGACTTGTTCTTTAGACTCTTTGTATAGAGCCAACCTGCACAGAGGAGAGCAAAGCCCTCCTGAAGTCCTAGAATGATACCAGTAATTAAAGTTGTGCCCAGAGAGCTATATTCTTAAAACATGGAAGGTTTCATAAGCTGCATCTGAAACAGTGGTATTGTAGCCTAGCAATATGAAGGCTGGCAGGGAGTATTATTGCTGCCTATAAATACATCGCTGTTGGATGAACATTGGAAACTGAAGAGCTACTTACACTCAAGGACAATGACAGTGCAAGAAGAAATGGATATAGGTGCTCTATGGATAGCCTTGTGAGTGGATATTAAAGGATGACTTCCAACCCACAGAGCAGGGTGGTCCAGGCACAATGTAACAGAGGAAGAATTTAATTTGTAGTTAAACTAGTGTTCCAGGAATTTATGAAGGACTTTTCTCAATGACTTTCTTGAGCTGGGTGGGGTTTGGAAGATCAGTAGGCCACTTCCCATCCTGTGCTTGAAATGTGTTCCTAGTGGTATATTTCTGCCATTGCCAAGATATTAGCCACAAGGCAGTGTTTTTGGAGATGGACACTAATTTGTTTAAATTCTGGTAATAGAACCGCTCTGTGCAAGATTAGATCTATGTTGACTGACTAGCTGGAATTTATCTGTGCTCTGTTCTCCTTGTGATGACGATAGAGTGTTTTGTTGGAAGAGTGGAGCAAGCCTTGCAACTTTTCCAAAGTCTCAGAGGAAGGAAGAAAGTAAAAGTTTGGTCTTCACAATTTAGATGTGAGTCATGCTCAGGAGAGCAATCTGCTTCAAAAAAGAACATATCCTGAGTCATCTCTGGGAAGGAGAATCAGAGAAGATGTTTTCAAGCCAAGATGTTTAGTTACTCACTACAAATGCACCTGCAGGTATTCAAGTACTAAATGGTTCAATTTCAGTTTTCATCCAAGGAACTGAGCTTCTACCTCCCTCACAAACTCCACTGTAGCTGTTCACCACCCAGCCACATTCTCTTCTGTCTAATCTAAAAAATGGATACAGCTGCTCCACATTATTAAGTAAAACGTGAGAGGTGGGAAACCTCTCATTTGTGACACCCCTAAATGGGGCTTGTACCCTCCTGTAGCATGTGGAACAAGGTCTGCCTGTTAGGGGAACAGCTGCCTCCTTGGGGAGGAAGTATTTCCACACACACAGTGAGCACCCTGACGTTAACACAGACCAAGCATGGGAATGAAAAACTGGGAGGACCAGGCTGTGAATGATCCTACGTGGTCTTTTCTTGAATTCCTGGCCAAATATTAAAAAATAATGAAATATTTCATAGCATATTTTGGTGGAAATGAGGCCAAGGAGAGTGTGAACAGCGGTCTCAGCGCCTCAGACTTTCCTCCTTGGGTTATGCACACGGTATCTGCAAAGGTAGATAATTGAGTAAACATTGCTAATTGTTTAATTGTATTAAAAGGAAAAGAACAACATAACCCCTGAATTCCCTAGCTGGTCATATAAATTAATTTTATTTTGGATTTTTCTTTTTTTTTTTAGATAATCCCACAAGGGGATTATGAATGAGGACACGCTGTGCACTCTTACATTTCCCAAACAGTAGCAGAAGGCAGATCAACTGCTATCAGCTCTCAGTGTCTGGCTTCTGATTTCCTAACTCTGATTTGGGCAATGCCGCCGGATGGCCACTGATAACTACAACCTGTGTCAACAGGGTGATGTGTAGATAAACCTCGGAGGGCTGTAGTCATGTACTGGGCCCCAGCTGATTGGTAATGGGATACTGAAACCTCAGCTGCAAGGTAGCTTCTGCTTTACAGCCCCTTTTCCTGTTTGGTTCAAAAAATGAATGACATCTGACCTCCATTTAGCAAAGCAAATTAGAGCAGATTCCTACATTTTTTTTTTCAAACTGCTGAACCACAGGCACATGCTGTACTGAATGAAGTCAGCTGTATCTGACTGTCATTCCAGTGAAAAAAAGAGAGGATTTTTCTTAATGAAAGAGCTTATCACACTGTCAAGATTGGAGCCGTATTCATAGCCCAGAGCATCCAGTTCCTGGGTTTCAATTAGTCCATATTTAACCATGTAGATCTCAGGGGCAACGCTTCTCTTTGTACACTTGGAACGAAGCACAGGCTGGTGTAGTGTCTGACAGTTGTCTGTACTGATTTGTATTGTCAGCACACTCATAGGTAGTTTGCAGAGGGTCATTTTTTGTCCCCTGATCACCATGCTATGCAGCCAGACAGCACTGGGCATGAACACTGTCAGTGAACACAGTCAGTCTGGTCCTACCCTGGGGCTGTCCTGCCTGTCACCCTGGTCTGTGTTGTGTTGGCCACATCCTTCCAACCCTAGGAACATCACTGCTTGAAGCCTTTCAATCTGAATGCCCTCTGTCCTGTGATTAAACATTGGCTTGAAGGTAGGAGAAGGAAGCTTTGGAAAAGGCTTAGCAGGGCACAGATGGTTCCACAATGGGTTTATTTTTAGGGTCTATGCACATCCTAAACTCTAATGGAAGCTGCTGCTTCTCCTCTTCACCTGAGCATTTCCACCCTTGCGCCCATCCTTGTAACATAGCTGGTCCTTGCTTCCAGGCTTTCATTCCTCCCTTGCAACTGCCCCTCATGTTTCCTGCGGGAGTATTTGTATTCCCCCAGGCAACTGCCACTGAGAAACTCATTTTCCCTGCCAACCTCTCCAGCTGCTTTTCCCATCTGTAAGCATCAGTACCAGAACATATGCAAGGATTGAACAGGAGCACACAGGGGAAGCCACAAGGACCTCAGGGGAGCCTCCATGTGGCTGAAAGCAAATAGGCCATAGCAGACACAGAGCCTGGGAAATAACTTGCTGTTAAGTATTCTTCCCACTCCGTGCCATTTATGGCTTGTCCATGGGCTTTGCCTGCCCTAGAAAAGACTAAAGGGGAAATTTTTCTCTCTTTTTTTCTTTAAAGTATTGTCCATGATTCTCTTTCCTGCTTGTTCAACAGTGATGGAATGGGAAGGACTCCAACAAAGCGCTCTCAGGTTTCTCCTGCCAGCTGTTTTCAGACAGACTTTGGGACAGCAGTCTTAACTGAACATCATTATTAATGGAATACTCCACCACTTAGTAGGTTTCCAAGCTTCTTTATTAAAGTTATCATCTGCAGTTATTCCTGTGCAGATGATTCAACTAATTCAGCTAGCTTTCAACCATGCTGGCACATTATTGTGATTGCTAATGTTAATTGTTTGTGCCATGCTTTGAAACAGAAAATAGTAGCTCTGTAAATCCCTGAGGAAAAATACCACTGTATGGACACGGCAGGGAAAAAGAATAATCCATGAATCAACAGAAAGGTTACTTTGAGTTTCACCAGTGCTATTTTAGAAACCCTTTTATAGATCTCCATTTCTGAGCCAGCGAGGCCACCTGTACAGAAAGACTTGAACAGATTTTTCTGCCTTTTCAGGCCCCAGCATTCCTCTAGTCACAAGAATGGATTTTCTAATTCTCTGCTTTCTGTATCCAACCATACAGACATTTGATGGAAATAATTAGCAGAGTGTGCTTTCTCTACCAACAATCAGAAACTTTCTGCCCACCTCTGACAGGCTGCAGTCGACTGCTGGAGAATTTGGGGGTTCATTTCTTTTCATTTGCTGCTATTTTTCCTCATGTGGAAACTTGGTTGTGACATCCCACCCACCAAGCAGTTCAGGATGCTGGTGGTAGGGTACTGAATCAGGGAATGACATTTGGGCTTGAATCCCAGTCCGTTCTCAAATCAAATAAAGGGATCATTATGTGTAATTTCCCGCCATACACCTGGCTTTTGATTTACTAATTAGGAATGCCAAAGAAAAGTATGTTTGCTTTCACCTTAATTGCTTCTGTGTGCCTAACCTGCTGCAGAGCTGAAGCTTTCATGGGGCTCTCTGTGTGTGCAGTGAGTGGGAGGCATGTCCTCCCAGACCGTCTTGTCTTGTTTTGGCCAGCACAGCCAGAGACACACTCTGACTCCTGACTCACTGGACCATACACTTTTTCCCTGTACCATTGTCCCCAAATTCCTATAAGTATCAACCAAGGTACTGAGCCTCCCATGAAAATGTGCTGTTGCTTGCTACGCTCTTCCATCCAAGAAGAAAGAAAGAAATCATGAGGAGCTTATAAACCCTCTTACTCACAGACCCAAGATGCTTCCAGTGGCAGTGTCTTTTCTCTCTCCATGTGAGAAACTAAGTCCTTCTTCTCTCTCCTTTGCAAGGAAATCCTTTTCCTTCTGCTTGCTCCTTTCCCTCAGTGTGGCACACACCGCCTGTGTGTGCCTGTCTGACCCTACTTGAATCTCAGGGGAATATTTCAGGCCCTAAATCTGCTGTCAGGCAGAGCCAGAAGTGAAATTGCTGCATGGACTGTGCTACGTCAGGAATATGTGTAGCAACCACTCCTCCCAGCTCTTTCCCACAGCCCTTGGGATGGCAGATTGCTGCTGTCCAGTTCCAGGCTCTTTCTATCCCTACTCCCTGCAGCTCCCAAAGGACAGGAGAGAATGCAGTTGTGAGGAAATCCCTCCTTGTCCAGCCCTTGGGAGGGGACAGGCAAGCAGAGAAGAGGAACCAACCTAGATGAACGTAGTTCACTGTGAATAACAGCCCATGAGTGCTTCATTACTCCACGTTAGCAAAATAAGCAATGGCTCCAGCAAATACAACCACAGAAGGAGTTTTGGTGACTCCTGCAAGGTGTTGGGGCTGCCAACAGGGTGATTTAATGTGATTACATGTGGTCTCTGTATCAGGAATACCTTAAAACCCCTCAGTAGCAGCAGCAGGGAGGTAAGAGCACGGAAGAGTCCTGTTTGCCATACTGCTTCTCAAACTCTCTTTTACTCATCACCACTGGGGATTACACCACAGCCTACATGGCTCATTGCTCTGACTGAACAAGGGTGGTTTTATGTCTTTATGTTATGACCTCTGTCATTAAGTCTGTCCTGACTTAATTGCTACAACTTCTTTTCTTACTCCTTCCATCCTTGGACCCATAAACAACGGAAGAATTTGTAGAAGAGTCCAGCCAAAGCCTTGACTGATGCTTTCTGTCTGAAAAGGAGCAGGGCAAGAAGCACATAGAGGAAAATGCTCTAATGGAAATATGCAGCCTCAGTCCATGGTGTCTTGTGATGTGCCAGCCTTCGGGCTCTCTGGGATGGTGACTTGCACTGCTGTTCTTGGAAGCTGGGCTACACCTGTACCAAGCAATCCACGTTTCAGGGTTGTAAAACCAATGGGATGTTACCTGACATGAAGATGAATATGACACCTTCTGTCATCTGGCACTTTAAATGGCTCTGTACCTCACAATTTCTTCCTAGTGATGCTGTAACTGAAGCAGCAGTTCAGTACCCAGTCCCTTCACCTCCCGTTTCTCCCCTCTCTTGTGCGACTGCCCTCTTGAGAAGGTCTCTCTCTTCTGTCTCTGCTCTCATTTTCCTGAAGTTGTCACTGCCACACTCTCCAAATTGTGCTGTCCCCCAGCTCCCCAAATGTCTTAGCTTCTGAGTTGTGAGGGAGTGCATTCATGCCCATCACTGTAACTCCAGGGAAGCCCAATTTGCTAACTTACACCACAGCTCAGTGCGTTCCAGATTCCAGCTCCTGCCACTTGCAACGTGCTGTGTGTTCCTTTTCAGTGCTGCCTGTGAGGGCAGCAATTGCTGTTGCCAGAGCACTGGCTTGCTTCTTTTTTCCCTGCTCAGAGTGAAGGTAGTAGTTAATCAAGGAGAAAGGAACCGTGGAGCTCATCGTCATAGGACACTGTTATGGCTGGTTATGGCTGTTTAACAAGCTTCCAAAAAGGGACAGGTCATTTTTATTAATAAAAGGAATATTGAAATTTTAATTAAGGCTTACAAATGTAAGCTAGCTTCCATATGCCAAGAGCCAGGAAAAGACCTGTGGAGGACAAATCACCCTTGTGAGCATTATAAGTTTCTTCCTCAGGTTTTGAGATGAGTATGTCAGTGTTGGTTTTGTCCTTTCACCAAACACTAGCTAGCCAGCAGGTTTCCTATTAATAACTCGCTCTGTTGCCCAGTCTGGGATATGTCCTTCATTCACTGTCCACCTCAGGCTCTGGTGTAGCTACATGGGTAAATTTGATGCACTGGGTTAGCTCCTGCACCCAGCAGAATAGTCTCAGATGAATAATGCCTGAAACAAGGGGACCCTCATCTCTGCCAGTGTCCCTCTAGACGCCTTACCCATGCTAAGTTGCAATCATGATGTTCACCAGCAGTGCCTGTGAGTGACAGCAGCTTTCTCAGGTAGCTGGCAGGAGACCTTTTCCTCAATTAACTTTGCTCCACTGCTGTGCCCTGCAGCTTCCACACACTGTATTAGCCCTGCTGCTTCTTCCTCCCTAGTATGAACCTGACGCTGTTATTCCTCAAGCTTTTCCTGTCCCTGGCTCTGAATTGCATTACTGTCACTGTGATTTCTGTGCTGGTAGTAGTTAGGAGGCAGGAACAAACAGAAACCATGTGCTCTGGGCTCTCTGCAAACAGAAACAAACTTTGAGTCTCCGGCTGAGCCTCTTACTAAAAGAAAAGGAAAAGGAAAACCAAACCAAACAAACAAACAAAAAAGGTTCTGTTCTGTGCCTGGGGTTACATCACTGCCTGAGCTGCTGAGGAACTCTGCAGCACATTCAGATGTGTTTCTCAGCCTGACTATACTGGTGTTTCCATTGAAACTCCCACTGGTTTAGACTTATTGACAGCAATGGCTCAGGCATCAAAAAAGCAAATCCTGCCCCTCATCTGTTTGTGCTGCTTTGCCCAGGCAGGAATGTGGTGGGGAACGTGGCTGCGGACAGATTGCAGCCAGGAAAGCCAAGTGCTTGCTCCACAGCCTCTCCATCTTTGCCCTGTTAGCCCCAAACACTTGAAGCTTTTTACTCGTGACCCATCATGCCACAGAGTGTCTCAGGGAGGGAATGAGGCCATGACACAAGGTTGCTGATACCAAAGTACAGCTTTTGCTAAAGGCAGTGGGATGCAGGAGCCAACTGTCCCTGTTTCATGCCCAAAGTGTTATTTGACAAGACTATAGGCATCATTTTGGTAAATTCCAGCTTCTGGATACATTCATGCTTCACTTAATTTTACACAAGGAACACATCTTCCCTCAGCATATGTGTTGTGAGAACAAGGGGAGTTTAAGTCATAATTATCTGTAGCGCTTGGGTTCCCAACACAGACCAGACCTGCTTGCTCTGGGTCACAACCAGACATCCCTAAAAGTTTGCCTCTGTCCCAAGCATCTTCCAGTCCAAACAAAAGCCAGTGGCTACATGCAGGCTGAGGGGCAAAGAGGGCAAAGCGACCTGAACCAAGTAGTCAGGAGAGCAAAGATCAAGCAGCTGGGAGATGTTGAATTTGTCAGTATATTCCAAGACACGAGAGACAATGTGGTTTTGATGTCTAGGAGACTACTGGAGGGAAAAGCTCTTTTTAGGAACTGAACCAAAGAGTCTACAATTATTTGTTTGTTCCGATTTGTCTCTGCAGCCAGTCCAATATCCTGCTGTAAATCTTGTGGGAATAAGGTTTCTTCCAGCCAGATTTAGTGATGTTCCAGGACATGGGATGATTAAACTGCATCTAAATGGAGGCATGCAGCAAGGATTTTTTTTTTTCCACTCCTTTATCTTGTCTCTTTCAAGAAATACATTCTGGTGGCAAGTGTGTGGATCTGTTTTGTTGTTAGAGCTCTCAAAAGCAATTAATTTCATGCTAGCAGCTCTACAGTTTGACCTAAATTTCCTCAGTTTGTAGTCCCCTGCCTCCCTCTCCCCCTAGAAGCAGCATTTCAAACTACTCCTTTAGTCTGCTGATCCTTAACTTGATGAGAGAGTCAATAAAACATTTAGATGAGCAGCAGCCGCTGGGTGTTCACGGAACAATCAACAGAGAACAAACCTCAGGAGTGTAGTTCAAAGTCCGGGGGTTCCTGGGGTTCAGCATGAAAGGTGGTAGGTGCTGGATACCTGGTTCCCTTGGAAGTTAAATTTTCAAAGTGAGAAGTGTTCTGGCATGTTCTCTGGTGGCAATACTTTTGGGTTTTGTAGCATAAAAAGTCAATGGGTCTAAGCAGCTGGAGAATTTGTTTTTCAGATTGACTCCTGTCATGAGTCAGTGAGGTTCTCAGGACCAAGTACCTGGAGCCTGAGTGCCTCAGACCAAATACCTGGAGCATCAGAAACTGTTTTAACATTGATTTAGTAGGGTTGTATACCTCTGAGCATCTCTCTCTAAGTCGGAGTATGTCACATGTGGGAGGTCTTCTATTTGTTGTTTTGCCCGATCGCTGTGAAATCTTTTGTGAGGCTGAATGACAAGAAAATTGCTTCTGGCCCTCTGACTAACTAATCAAGTCCTAGAAAAAGGGCTGTAAGTGTTTTATGACAGCGAAAGAGGGTTTGGTATTGAGAAGGTCAGCTTGTTTGTTGTGCAGAAGACACAAAGTTGGTTACTGGGTTGTGCCTACTCTTTTTGCTGTCACTAGGATGAGCTACCATCAGTGGCAGGTGAGCAGGTTTGAGAACCCCACTTTCTGTGTTTGACCTGTGTTATTTGACAGTTTCCATTGCAAGCAGAGAGATGGATGTGGCAAATGCAGAATCCTAACCCAGTGGTCCTCGGAAAGGCACTGGCTGTTTGAACCCCTGGGGAAGTTATGTTAACAACTGGAGTATTTTTCATTTAGCTGAGAAAAGATCATTTAATTGACAGATCTGTAACTGCAAAACTGCAACTCAGCACTTAACTTCCTTTGCCATCTCACCAAGAATGAGAAGATAAATGGATTTGTCTTAGACAACTGAATTTCTGGGGTGCATTTAAAGGAGCGTGGCCAGCAGGTCAAAAGAGGTGATCATCCCCCTCTACTCTGCTCTGGTCAAGCCCTACCTGGCGTATTGTATCCAGTTCTGGGATTCCTGGTATAAAAAAAGACAGGGATCTCCTGGAAAGAATCCAGAGGAGGCTACAGAGATGGTTAAAGGACTGGAGCGTCTTCCCTACGAGAATAGGCTGAATGAACTGGGGCTCTTCAGCCTTGAGAAAAGAAGACTTAGAGGGGATCTGTTCAATGTTTATAAACATCTGAAATGTGGGACACATGGGGAAATGGCCAGACTCTTTTCAGTGGTCTGTGGGGACAGGACAAGGGGCGATGGCTTCAAGTTGGAGCACAGGAAGTTCCGCACTAATATGTAGAAGAACTTTTTCCCAGTGAGAGTGACAGAGCCCTGGGACAGGCTGCCCAGGGGGATTGTGGAGTCTCCTTCTCTGGAGATGTTCAAGACCCATCTGGACACCGACTTGTGTGACCTGTCCTAGGGATCCCGTTTTGGCAGGAGGTTGGACCCAATGGTCTCTGGAGGTCCCTTCCAACCCCTACAATTCTGTGAATTTGTAGTGATTAACCTTCTGCCTAGCTTCAGTGGGACTTTGGTTGCTGGCTTCAGCATCAGGCACTGGCTGCCTCCTGGAGCCATTTTCAGCAGCAAGCACTATTTAAGATGCCCACTCGTTTGGTTTATTTCTCTGCATCCAACTTACTGCAGCTCATATTTTACACAGTGATTATATGTTCGATGTGTCTGGATGAAGGCTGGGGAAGGACTAAAACCAGATACAAGTATTTTCTGATGGAGGACAATATGCAGCTTTACCTTATTTAAGAAAGTTTGGTGCAGCCAACTAACCCTGGGGCTGAAAACCAAGCTCTCCTATTGCATCATTGGGTCTGAAAACTTTGAACTTCATACAGGAGATCCTGTTAGAGAGGCTAACCACATGTAACCTATTCCAGTGCAGGTATTTGTCACCAGATCTCCTTCTGTGAGCAATGCAACAGACTCTGGTGCAGCCTCGATGTTCAAGGGCTTATTGGTTCTGGTTGACATGGTAATAGAGTGATGGGGTGGAGCAGAGGGGAGCAACAATGACAACCAAGAATGAAAGCTCCATTTGAATATTTGAGTCTTTCCAGTAAATCCTGTTTCACTTGCTTGAATAGATTCTTGTCAAAGGGAGCTCCCCATGTTACCAAGACAAATGGTGGCACATGGCTTTGCAGAAGTTAGGCTGTGGTTTCTGGGAGAAATGTGTATAGCAAGGGGGAAAAAAGCACAGATTTTGCCATCCTCATGATGCTGTTCTGTATTGATGTCATTGATTTGCATTGTGGCCAGACTATAATGATTCTATAAAATCCAGCTTTTGGCTTTGGCACTGGCTGTAAAATTTACCCTGAGAGCCAGATAATGGTCCCAGACCCAGATATGCTTGTTGCACACATTTAAACTCAGACAGCCCCATAGCCTGTGATTGCAGACCTACTGGGCAGACAATCCTCCTGTTCTGTAGTGTAAGAGAGGGAATGGAGTGGGATAAACCATGAGGAATTTTGCAAGTGAACCAAGTTATCTTGTTTATTTTATATAGTCATTAATGTGTATGTGTATGTATTCGCTATATATGATGATTTAAATGTATTTCCATGTTCAGGAGTATCAGATGCCTGAGAAATATTATCCACTGGAACCTGATCACCACATTCATCCTGAGGAATGTGATGTGGTTTCTGCTTCAAATGATAGATCACAACATACATGAAAGCAATGAAGTAAGTGTTTGTGGACGGTGTGTCTCTGCCTTTTAGTGTGTGGACTGGCAGGGGGGCTGAGTTTGTTCAGCTGATAGAAATATTACAAAGTTCACCTATCCCCATGCTCAGACTGAATTTCATGCAGTTTCCAAAAGATGAAGAGAATGAGTTTAGATTTGCTAAATTTTCTTTTATTTCCTTATTACTGACTATCAAAGGGGTTTTTTAAAGTAAAAATCCCACGCAAAATCTTCTCTCTTATTTTCACTGACCAAAGATACTCTCCAAATGTGTCTGTGAGACACAGTATTGTGTGAGACACTAAATTTGGTGATCCTGGAACCTTTTTGTCAGAGCATCTTGCAGTGAAGTGTACTTGTGTAGGGAGAGCACTCATTCCAGAGGCAACATCTCCATGAGAAGGGTTCAGAAGTAATTGGTTTGGCTGTTGAGGCTCTGAGTCAGCTACTCTATCTGAAGAAAGTAGGCACCTTGTTACCTACAGTCAGCGCGACTCCCCCAAAAAGTAAGAAATAAGACCTGAAACGATACAAATTCTGTTTGTTGATATCTTTGTGTTTGGTTTGTGGTGGTTTGTTGGGGTTTTTTTTAACAGAACTCTATTTTTCTGCTAATCCCTTTTTCACTGTGTTGTCCTTGAGGATGAAGTTCTGTGGTGTGGGTTGCATCCAGCAGCAGCCCCCTGTCGCTGAAAGGAACACCTCATTCCTCCAGGGACCCAAACACTTCGCTCCAGCTCCCACTGCTTCTTTTGTAGTAGTGCTGTCCCTTTTCTTTACCCCTTGAGGAGGAATGAACCTTTGGAACTCACTAAATTGGTGGAGAACTAACCTAGTCAACAAAAAAAGCAAGGACAAGTTTTCTGCTGGCATAGCTATATCATCTCTCTGATGGGTGGTTGATTGTCCGAGACAGTCCAAGGGACCAGACAGACCCAGACAACAAAAGATGGGAAGGCTGAAGGGGGCAAGAAAGAAGTGAGTGTCTTCTTTGCATGGCACTGAGCCCTCCTGAGAAGTGCAGCATGTCACCATGCTCCCATTTTTCTTACTCTCCATGTTGTTTCTTAATCACTCGAGTTAACTCCCAACTGCAGATTCTTGTCTGAGGGAGGACATTGAATCAGTCCCTATGTAAGTACTGTAATCCCTCACCCTGTTTAGACACCCAACAATCCCAACCATGGATTAAAATCATCTACTCCAAAAGAAAAATGTATTTTATGTATTTTCTAGGGGAATGATTCTACATCTCCTTGACAAGAAGTCCTTTTTGATAGTCGCTTGGCAGGAATTTTAATGGTTTTCTTTCCCCTTTAATATTGTTATAGTGGAGTATTCTCCTTTCAGAGCTGATAATTACCTCGATAATCAAGAAGAAAGTGTGCTACAAACACACATGCACACACATACACGCACACACCCCCTTCATGGTCTCACTTTAGAAAGCAAGTAGACTGAAGTGCTTATGGATTACGACCTGGATCCATAGCTGATAGCTGTCAGTGTGACTCTACTCTGGTAGGAACTGCTCCTGTAGAAATTACTACCTCCTCCCTAGGAGCCTGGATAATCATTCATTGTGATGTCAGCTGGGCACTCATCATCCTTGGTTAACCTTTTTTTAAGACTTGACACCTGAACTTCAATCCCATACTTTGGGAAAACAAATAGAGAAGTGATTTATTTCTATATAAAGAGTGCATCTATGCATAACTCGATCAGATGCTCATCTGAGAAGATGTAGTTTCTATTAATGCACTGTTTGCTTTGTGTTTCTGACATTTGCAGACTACAGAAGATCATGGTATACGAGCTTTATTGTCAACAGCCTTATGTTGTGTGTTTTGCTCTCCTGACAGCACTGCAAACCTTAATACAGGCTTTTACAGCTATTTAGGAAAAATCAGTTGGAGTCAAGGACTCAAATGCCTCTTAAAGTGTGGCCACAAAGTGCCAAGGAAAATATAAAACTGCAAATACATAGACAGATCCTCCCATGCCCCAGTTTTCATTAACTCATCTTTTCTCTGCCAAATGCTGTGGTCTTTTGGAGAAGGTGTGTTATACAAGCTTAGTGATAGCTTCATTATGCTGATATTGCAGTATAAGAGTCAAAAGAAAGCCACCAGAATCAATGGGAACAACATCCTTTGTGCTAGCTAATGATGTGATCTCCCCTGTGCCGACCAGTGGAGATTAAATAATGCAGTTGCAGAAGGATCAAGGATTCAACGTGGAAACATTTTGCATGAAGTTATAGTGCTTATGCTAATAAAGCAGGAAGGGGAATTGCTGAAGATATCTGGTGCCTAATGCCAGATACATGTGGGGATCAAGAATCCTCAGTCAA
The DNA here is from genome assembly GCF_964237585.1 of Gallinula chloropus. Lineage (NCBI taxonomy): Eukaryota > Metazoa > Chordata > Aves > Gruiformes > Rallidae > Gallinula > Gallinula chloropus. Next base: position 159,094,443 of record NC_140086.1, on the reverse strand, counting down.
ATAAATGAAAAGGTATAAATTAATGAGTTCTGCTAATTAGGTTTATTATTCAATAATAATAAACCCACAATTCCAAAAGGAATTGGTTTTATTCTGGTTTCCTATGGAAACGATGCAGAGGGAGATCTCACCACTGTTATGTGTATCAGTCTGAATCAGTCCCAGACTCTTCCCAATCCACTGGCCAATTCCAGGCAGTTCTGGCACTGGAAAAACAGGCTCAGCTATAGGGGTTTTTTTCACCGTTCTTGTGAAAATGGGCACCTGTGGTGAGGACAAAAACTGTGCAGGTCTTTCAACTGAGAGAAAGAGGGGAAAAAGAGTCCAGATGTTATGTCAGAGAATTTACATGAGACTGGGGCTACAGGGAAGGATTCTGTTCATGTTCATACCTTCAAAAAAATCAGATGTGAGACTGGGAGTCTTTGGAAAGCTGGTCTTACAGTTCTGGGCATCAATCAGGAATGAAGCAAGGATATTTTGGCCAAAAATAGAGGAGGAGGGGGTTGTTTGTGGCTTTATTTTCCTTTGCTAGAGCCAAAAGGAGGGGAAACAAAAAAAGACAATTTAATTCAGTTTAAACAAAACTTGTAAAACATGTTTCATGTCTTTCTCAGCTGTTATTCCTATTTTAAAGATGAAGGGAAGAAAAATTTCAAATCTTAGTGAAATAATACAGAAATTAAAGCTTTAACACACAATATATATTTATTTTATTTATTTCAGCCCGATAAACAGAAATGGTCACAAGTTTTGAAGAACCTATCATTTTGTAACTGGTTTTCTTGACCAGTAAATCCTTAGCCCACAGAATCTTTCTGAGTTTGATAGTGCATCTGCTGCTCTGTCGACTGCCTAGAGATCCTCAATGCTTCATGCACGTGAAGTCTGAAATAAAATTAACCAAGGGTCAAAAGTTTCAAATACTTTAGCAGAATTAATTAAAAGTCTGGAGAATGGCAAAACCAAAATGACATCAATGATACCAACTTGCCTAGGTAATTAATATCATGCTCCAGGGACCATGCTGAATGCCTGCTTGGTCAGAAAGAATTTTTCCCAGACTTCTGCATGTAGTATTGTGGAAATTACCATCAGCAGTTACTTGTGATCTATTGATGTGATGTTACCATCTGCCTCTCTATAGCTAATTGTGTATCCCACAGCTGTGCTCTCACTGCACAGCCCTTAGGAGAAGAGCCCTTTACTGATACATCGAGCCTGGCCAGAAATTCCTGTTGAAGCTGTGGCAAAATTCAGCGGTGGTGGGTGCATAGCGACATGTTTTACAGGCTGAAGGACTAATGGCAGGAATACAGGGGAAGAAGTAGCTGATAAAAGCATTTCTTTAAAGCAAAATAGCTTTTTTCTAAATGTCAGTGGTGGTCCTTCCCTTCAGTGGACGTGAAGCAAGACTGTGACATTCCCTTCTATGCTGTATTTTCTTTGAATTGCTCAGCGGGTGGGTTATACTCCCTGAGATATGCTTAGGCTTTTGTGTCATCTTTGGATATGACCCTTGGCTATGGCTGTACCTCTCTGAAAGATCATCTGTGGTCAAACGACCTGCTTCCTCTTGTCTTCTTTCCACACGGCTGCGTCTTAACCACTTGCAGACTGCTGGTGTGGACGTGCCTTACGGCATGGGAACTTTCCAGGTAAAGGAGGTCCTGCATGGTGTGCTCAAAGCTAAGCCTCAGCAGAAAGTCACAGGCATAGCTGTGAGGTCCCAACAGCACCTAAGACATTATGATTCCAAGTCACAGGTATAAATCCACATCCCATAAATTATTTCTCTATTGATTTTTAAGGGGGTAACAACGTACAGAATCTTCTAAATGTTGTCACTCTGATTTTAAACTATTCTTTTCTGTTTCCTTTCCAGCCCTGGTGTCGATGTATTACCACTGTCTACAATTATTTTGTGGTGACCAACTTCTTCTGGATGTTTGTGGAAGGTTGCTACTTACACACTGCTATAGTGATGACTTATTCCACAGACAAGCTGCGGAAATGGGTCTTTCTCTTCATAGGGTGGTGTAAGTGACTTGTGTGTTTAAATGGTGGTACATGGTACCTGGCATTAAAGTGATTAAGGACAAAAGCAGCAAGAATAAAGTTTAGAGTATTTCACCACTGAGGTGAAATACGACATTCAAACCTAATGTTGTCAGAATAACAGGAGTTCAGGATTAGCTCTTCACAGTGACGATGACATAAATCTAATAGGTTACCCCTGGATTTATTTTCTTCATTTAAATCCTCAGGCACCTGGTGTTAAGGAAAGGAAAGTTCTCAGGCTCATCATTTTGTGAATGGAGCAGTTCATACCATCTCCCTTTCACTTTGATTGGCAAAGCAATGATCACAACCCCTTAGACGCTGTTGCTCAACACAACCTGAAACAGAACACTGTCCATGCCTTGTGGATCACTCAGTCTCAGGAGGCACTTCTCAGTGAGGAGCTAACTAAAAGACAGACCTAATTATCTGCCAGTCCAACCTTACAGCTGTCTTCAGGACTGCTCAGGGATTCCTTCCCAGAGAACAGCCTTTAACAGGGAGTCACACGTCGTCTTTGTATGATATTTGCTACTCAGAGATAGAAAAATATCTCATTGCATGTCCTGTTACCTCATTTCTACTGAGACAGCCTGAGCCAGAGCAAAGGCTGCTCCTTTTCCCTACCTGCATCAACAAAAGCTGGTCCATCAGTACAGGAACCAATTCTTAGAGGAGCAGTCCTGCTGAAAAGGATGTAGGGCTTCCAGTGGATACAGGCTGAGTATCAGCCATCTGTGCCCTCTCATCATGAATGAGGTAAAACACATAGTGGACTTCACTAGAAGCGTGGCCAGAAGATTGAGGGAAGTTACTAATAACTTTCTACTCAGCTTTGATAAGGCTGCCTTTGAATTACTGTGGGTTTAGATCTCTTAGGTCAAAAGCAATGTGGAAAAACTGGAGATTATCGAGTAGAAGGTTGCCAATATGATCAGGAATCTGGAGGACATGACCTGTGGAGTCCTGAAGGAGCTGAGTTTGTTCGGTCTGGCAAAGAGAAAACTAGGGATGGATCTTTCAGATACCAAGATTGATTTCAAAAATAATTGCAAAGATGACAGAGCCAAATTCTTCTTGGTAATAGCAGATGTTCTAAGAAGGGACAATGGTTATAAATTGCAGATTGGGAGGTTCCAGTTGGACATGAAGACAACACAAAATTTACCACAAGGTAGTGCAAGACTGGAACAGATGACTTAGAAGCTGTGGAATCTCTGACGCTGGAGACATGGAAAATTCAGCAAAGCTAAGCCCTGGCTGAGGTGGGCTAGTGTTGATAGTGTCTGACTTACAGCAGGAGATTGGGGTGGATACCTTCAGAGAGCCTCTCCAACCAACATATACATGCTTTGAACTTGTTCAGGAGAGGTTTGGCAAGACAAGTCCCACACGGGCAACTTGTTTGCTTGAATGTAAAGTTTGAGGTCAAACAGAACTGGTGAATTTGGCAGTTCTTTTCTGTTGAAAGAAGAAAGCTGGGAAAAAGTAGCAAATATTTTCTTTTCTGAAATTAGGAATACATTTTGTTCAGAAATACCTCTTCCTCTCAAAATTGAGCACAAGTAATTGAATTGCTGTTCTGGAGGCAGAAACAGCCTTTAAAATAAAATGTGTCAATCAATCCAAAATCAAATGGGAGGAAAGAGGAGAAAGAAAATATTATGTGGGGAATTGATTCAATTTTTTTCAGTGTTTTTCAATTCTTTCATCAAACCAGAAAATCAGCTGTTCACAGCTCTCACAGACCCCCGGATTGGTTTGGTCCCTGGTATTTCCCCCCCTTGCCTGCCGTAGAGCCCTCTGGGTCTCTGATTACTGATGTAGGAGTGATGCTGAATATATCTTTTCTCACCCTTTTGGGTGCTTTCTGGCTCTGCTTTGCCGTCCCATACACAATCATTTACCAACCTCATTCTCCAAAACCTGTTCTTTGCCTCACAAGGACAAGTAAAATGTTTTCCTCTTGGAGAGAGGACATGACTATATTTTGTCTGCTCGTGCCCAGCAAGAACATGGATGAAACAAGCAGAGTGGACCCCGTGAGTCAATGGTGAACAAGATGGAAGACAACACAGTCACTTGCAAGGCATGAGAGCCACCAGCAGGGATGGGGCAGGAGATCAGAGCATTCTCAGTTCCATCCCTACTGTGCTGTGGTTCTCTTTCCACACTGCTTCATTTCTTTAAGACCTCCATTTTCCACTGAAGAGGCAAAAATGGGAGTTTAAAAGAGAGTGTTAGAATCAAGGACACACTGACTCTTGCATGAAGGTTTAAGTCATGTTGCTTCTAGTGGGGAAAAAGCAGACACTAGTGAGGGTCACTGAACCTGGGCATCCATCCATGCTTTCACCTTAGAGTAGCAGGGATTTCAGAGCAAGGTTGGAATGAGGGATGGATCTGGGGAGGCTTGGCTTGTTGTTTGGTTTTGTCTGAGGTGACAGGTTAAAGGTAAAGGGGAAATGGAGAGGGGAAAATCTTCTCCAATCTTGGCATCAATGCAATCTGCTTGGGGAATGCCTTGGTGAAAGAGTTCCTGTTTTCCCCAGGAGATCTCTGTCAAAAGACCAGCTCCACTTACTCTTCCTCACTTCCAGTTCCCTCCTCCAGCAAAACCCCTTCAAACCAGATGGACTCTGAAGGCCTAACATAAAACAAGCACAAGGATGAGGCTCTGGACATGAGACTGGTGTAACAGTAGAACTAGAAAGCAGAGGATGTGGCACACCTGAGGCTTCAAGTGTACAAATATAACTTACTGCTCCACTGAGGTTGCTTGACTAAGGAACACTACTTTAGCAACTTCATAGGCTACTACTGAGCCCTATGAAGCAAATGTATGGCCTTCATGAGAACTTGTATGCACTCACAGAGCACATCATAGGCATAAGAATGATATATATAAAGTTAAGAGTAGCTGGATCCTTTGAAAAGTTCAAAAATTTAATGAATTCTGATACTGCAGTATATCAACAGATTCTTCCTCATAATCCTGTTTCATTGAGCAGACTCAGAAAAATTGTTGAAAATGTTGAAAACGGGCTTCATCCAAAGATCCCAATAAGTTTACCAACTTCTTGCAGCCCAGGAAATAAAATCCTAAACACCCACTTCCCAAGTACTGTCTGCACAATTTTGTTGCATCAACTGCAGGAAAATGTAAAGGAACCAAAATTTCCTTTAAGTCAGCCAACATGGTTTTGGTCACTTATATAGCACTATAGGTACATATATATGCATTTGTTAATAATTTATTTAACTTTTCTTACTTGTACTAGGATTTTATTTTATAGATATGGGGTTTTTTTAATTTATATATAAAGAAGTCTTAGCAATTGTGATGTCTTGAAGATACAAAGATAGGACCACTTGAAATTAGTCTTCCAGTTCATTAACCAAGACTCTCCTCACACAAATCTGAGTCTACTTTGGTACCATACCTGGGCTGTGATTAACTCTTGACTTCTTTTTTTTGCTTCTGCAGGTATTCCCTGCCCGATCATCATTGCCTGGGCCATTGGCAAGCTTTATTATGAAAATGAGCAGTAAGTGATGTTAACATTTATGCTTATGTGGCTCTGTAAATAATTTAAGAAATGCCCACAAGCTGAACTGGTGATTTAGAAATTAGGCTCATTGATAATAATAAGAAAGGTCAAATCACCTCCATCCAAATCCAGATCATCTCAAATTTCAGAGCTTCACTTGAGTCAACTTCTGAAAATAACTTTCCCAAATATCCTTGTCCAAGCCCTGAAGCTCTCATTTGATAGCTTTATACATGATTTACAGCCAGTGTAATCCCTTTCAATGAGAGTTTTGCTTGAGTTAAGACCTTGTTAAAAACTGCAGTTGAGTGCTAAAGGATTTATCCTTCTGGGTGTGCAGAATTCAGTTGACAGGCTGTCAAGAACAGGCTTATGGCTGAATTTTTTGCATTTCTCTTTCTGGCTTTTCCAGTTGGAAGCAGTTAGTGCATGAAATTGAAATATATAGGAGACAAAGGCATCTAAATTTGGGGAAATTTTCCCCCAAACATCAATAGTGGTCAGATATTGCTCAGCTTGTCCTTTTCAACCAATGTTTGGATCAGTGTCTATTGGCTACTACGGCTCCCTTCCCTAAACTTAGAAACATTTTTTCTCCATGAATCTGTTCTTCATTTGACCACACTGTTTGTCTGTCCATAGCACATTTGATTAAATGTAAGCGTCTACCTTGTAGGTGTCTGCATCTGCACTGATCTGTGGTCTCTTATGATCTGCAGTGATCAGTCAAAACAGTAAATGCAGTCTGGGGTGCATTTCATCTCATCCAGAAGGAAATGTCCAAAGTAGGTTGGATGAATTAGATTTATACACACAATTTCCCCTGACCATAATGGAGATGGATAGGATAACTGGATGAGCTTTGGGCATCCATGCTGTAGGCATGGGAGGAATTCTGTTATGCACCACTAAGTTCCTCTTCTTTGCTTCTTACAAACTTTTGAACCCTTGATCAGAGTCTCTTCTGTAGCTTTAATGGTGACTTTGAAGGTGATAATCTAATTCCCAAGAGTTACAGTTATTGCCAATCTGACAGACACCCTTTCCATGAGGGAAAAGTTTTGTGTGATTCCATCCCTACCTACAGTAATCATACAGGAGAAATCATACTGTAGTCTCAAAACAACAAGAAAAACTTCAACTGAAACCTGCTTCTTAGGTGTCTGAGTCAGTCAGTCCTGGAAGATAACTTCAGATCTCCAGATCTGCCTAATTTCTGTGTCCAGAGACCTCCTTGTTTCTGGATAGGTGAAGGATCACAATGTTCTGGGTCTGCTTCATGGCCAGGTTCCTTTTACATTTTTGCCTTGCATGAGCCAGGGCAACATGGCAGCCATCTTATTGTGCTAAGGTAGAACTTTCAGCCCTAGAACTAGAGCTGAAGGAACTGGCCAGCTTAAACAGCACAAATCAAAATAACTTAAACCTGTGTCTTGAAACCTGGAGAGGCAAGACACCACATGCTTTAAAAATGGCAAAGCATATCAAACATTCCTGTTGTGAGCAATTTCAATGCCAATGTTTGAACACCTCATTTTGGAAGACTGCTCATCACTCCCAAAAGTAGGACCCCTGGTAGAAACATGCCACAACACGTGTGTTCACATGCCACACAAGGTTGCTCAATGGAGAAACCACTGTATCATCTATACCAGTGCTGCCTTTCACCACCATTATGTACCTGCAGAATGAGTGTGAAAGCATCTTCCCTTGATGTATCATAGGTATGAAGAAAGGCATGATGTGTTTATATGTGTTAGGGAAAAAAAATGTCACTGAAAGAGTTGTCAGGGCTTGGAACAGGCTGCCCAGGGAGGGGATTGAGTCCCCATTCCTGGATGTGTTTAAAAGATGGGTAGATGAGGTACTTAGGGATATGGTTTAGCATAGGACAGGATCAGTTGGACTCCATGATTGTAAAGGTCTTTTCCAACCTTGTAATTCTGTGATTCTGTGATTCTGTGATTCTGTTTTCACCTTTCTGTCCTTAATGTTGGTGTTTGCTTTGGAGTGAAACATTAATACTCATCCTCACCCTCACTGCACATCATAGCTATTCCAAAAGTCCTTTTGGTTTCTGCCCACCATGATGTGAGGTGTAATGACCTGGAGCCTCAGTGTTTTGATCACTTATTGTCAGTGCTGAGGCCAGGATTCACATACCTTACTCTGCCTGAGAAATGAAGACTGGATGATTCGGTAGTGCCATTCCTTTGACCTAGCACATGCACTCAGGCAGATGAGCAGAGCTCTTGTAAATAAAAAGCTGATAAGGGCATTAAGCTGTAAGGCAAAGGCCAATGAAATCTGAAATATGTAGCAATGTCATATAGAGGAGAGACTCAGCGAAGTAAATGGAGTAAAACACGAGGTGAATAACTTGCTGAGGGTCTGTCAGTCATCATAAATATTGTCACCTTCTCAAGCATTAAAGCCTGTGAAACTTAAGATGGGGAGAATTGAAAGCACATGTAGGAATGCATCTACATGTACCTGTGTGAGATGTGCACACATGTATATTTAACTTACCGTACAGTCTGTCAGCTGCTGGGGCAGCTTGGACTAAACTCTGTGGCATTTACAGAATATTTTCTCTGTGCTGGCATAATATAGTCTTTAATTTGAATTCTGTAAGTGTGTGCAAATATAGACATGAGAGAAAACTAATCCCCAGCATGGAGAAATAATTGCTGTCAGGATACTGGAGCATCTCTCATGCAAGGAGAGGCTGAGAGAGCTTGGAGTGTTTAGGCTGAAGAGAAGGCGGCTCAGGGAGATCTTGTTAGTGTTTATAAATAACTTATAGGAGCATATGAAGAAGGTGGAGCCAGGCACCTCTCAGTGGAGCCCAGTGACAGATCAAGTGGCACAATTGAAACACATGAAATTCCATCTAAATATCAGGAAACAACTTTTTACAGTGAGGGTGGTAGAACACTGAAAGAGGCTGGCCAGGCAAATTGTGGAATCTTCATCCTTGGAGCCACTGAAAGCTATTTGGATACAGCTTTGAGCAGCACACTCTGCTTTGAGCAGGAGAGTGGACCAGACAATCTCTAGAGTTCTGTGAAAACTGGCCAGTCTCCCCAGCCAGCCTACCTGTTACGCTCCAGTTATCCTCACCAGTGGGGAAATGATGTGTTATTCCCCATGAGGTCAGACCATATGCAAAAACCATGTAGTCTCCTGCAGCTTCCAAGAGTGTTTGGATATTCCAGCAGACAGCTCAAAATTCAGAACAAGATGGGAAGCTTCTTTGTCTGAGGGTGTTTATGGACTGTAACTTAAGTGTTTTTTGGAGGTTGAACTGCAGTTCAAGTTACATAGCTCATAGTAGTTGAAGAGCTCAGAGTAGCACATGGGGTGAATGTTAAGAAAATGCTTCAACCAGCTTCATAATCATTTAAATTTTGTTCGTACCAGAGACCATGTTCTGCATATTGAGGCAAATAACCTCTCTGGGTTTTAGCAGTTCTTCACCAAGATCTGAAAACACTGAACAAAAGTACTGTTGAGTCTCAATAAAAAAGAACCCCACACACAAATGATTAAGAATTATTGTAGTGATTTCATTGATGGACATTTGGTAAGGGGAAGAACATTAGTAAGATCTAATTAACAAGAATGATAAAACCAGTGGCGGTTTTTTGTTATATAAAGAGCTGTCAGGGAACCATGAAGAATAGTAATTAGTGCTATTCAGTAGACGTATGTTTACATACCCTAGTCTAATCAGAACTGTCTCGCTAAATTGTCCTCTTCAATATTCAGGGAGTATTTGTTTATTCTTTCAGAGGTAAAAAAATAAAAGATAGAAAAAAAGGGGAGAAAAAGAAAAAAGAAAAGGGCTTTTATTCACACAGACAGAATTAAAATTCTGATACACTAAGTGATGATTTTCAGTGCTGATGATTTTCAGTACTTTGGATTTCTCTTTCTGGCTTTAAAGAAACTTGCAGTGCTGCTTTTATTGCAGAAATAATGGCTTATGTTGGATTTAAAGTAAGGGTTGAGATGATGGGCAGAAATGTTTGCAATATCTCAGCTAAGGTCGCAGTCTGAACAGTTAGACTGTAACTATGAAATGCAGCTAATGAAATGCAGATCTGTCTAACGTCACTGGATCTATGTAATATCCCTGCTATATCTGTCCTCTCACCCTTACTTGCCTGATTTAACAGATGTATTAGAAATATTTAGATTTTAATGTAACAGATCTGTTTTGTAGCCTAATGAGATTAACACCATCATAGAAAAGCTGCTCTTTTTTTTTCCCTTTTTTTTTTTTTCCCTTCACTAACACCTTGAGCATCAAGCCTGTCTTCTAGAAGTCTACCTTTGGTCACAACCTTCTTCCATCAAATTGTGTGAAAGTGTGTATATACACATGATGCTTCACTCAATGTCACCTTGGTCTAGTACTGGGTTTCAGATAATAAATGGTCTTCAGTATGTTCTCACAGTTAAGCAATGTTTAAATTCCACAGAGCAATGAGCATCCTTTACCCTGGAACCTCATTTGGGCTCTACCAGCTCAGTTCCAAATTCTTTGCTGACTTTTTGACTTTTTCTAGCCCATTAATTTCTGCCACGTGCCTCAGCCTTATTAGTCCCTCTGCTGGATTCCTCTGCTAGAACAGCCAGCTTCATAGAAACCCCTCTTCTAATAGTCCTTGGTTCTCTGAGTTTCAGGCAATATGTAATAGCTGTTCCAAAATCCCCTCCAAAAAGCTCTCTCAAGCGTAAGTCTTCCAAGTTCTGAAGACTTGTGTTTCCTGCCTTGGCATATCTTGCAATTAATTTTTCTTATATCTTTCCATCTCTGTAACAAAAAAAAAAAAAAAAAAATAATCAGTTTCTTTCATTTAAGGCTGCCCTGGGGATTCTTCTTGGATGATAACTTGGCTTCAGGAAGTACCTTATTCCAACTTTTGCTCTCATCTTCCAAATCATTCTTCCTCATCATTCTTCCAAATTTTGGCAGAATAGTTGCAACGTTATCAATTTACACTTAGTTGCTGTCAGTGCACCAGGGAATAACAGGCATGGTTTGTATTTATAAAATATTCAAAGCTCTCTCATTTTTCTGGAACTTAAGAGATGTAAAAAATGGATGGAGAAAAGGCAAACATTATTGTGTAATACTAAATTGTATTCCTAGGTATCATACAGTTATCGAATCACAAACTGGTTTGGGTTGGAAGGGACCTCAAAGCCCATCTAGTTCTATCCCCCTTCCACAGGCAGGGACACCCTCCACTTGACCAGGTTGTGGCTGGCAAACATTCTGAGAGTGCACTAGATCCCACCATCCATGTCACCGATAAAGAGCCAGCCCCAGATAGATGACATCAGTTTCTCTTCCTTTATGCACCAATGCTGTAACAAAATGGTTACAGACTAGAATGCCACCAAATTTGTCAGGCAAGATTTGCCCTTAGTGAAGCCATGTTGGCTGTCACTGATCACCCTCCTGTTTTCCACATGCCTGAGTACAGTTTCCAGGAGGATCTGCTCCATGATTGTGCCACGAACAGAGGTGAGACTGACTGGTCTTAAAAATGGGGGTTATCTTTCTCCTTTTCCAGTCAGCTGTCTACCACATAGCTCAATATTTCTGTGCATGCAGTTCAGTAAGAACATTTTGTGATGGCAAACAGCTCCTGTTTTAGCAAGAAACACATTTTGGAGAAAGGCTTTCGGGGCATTATGTGAGTCTAAATAATTCCATCTGAACCACAGCTTTCCTTATCTCAATTAACTGGACTTGTGAGGTTGTGTCTTTAAAGACTTCAATCTCTTTGAAACAGCAAGTATTATTTCTTGAATGCTTGTAAAAGTGAAAATCTTCACCTGTCTCCACAGCCTCCTTGGCTTGGGAATTACTCTAGTTCTCACATCTTCAGTGGCACTAAGCTTATGTTTTGTCATAAGACAAACACAGACATATTTTTTTGTCTGTAGACTTTTTAGGTAGTATTCACAAAGGGGAAGGAAACTCTTAGTCTTTTGAACTTGAAAATCTACTTGCTAAGATATCTTGAGCTGCAATGACCTAAACCTTAAGGCATTATGATAGCAAAGTTGCCTCTGCTTGGTGGAACCAGGATCCAGACTATGTAGCTATAACCATAATATTAAATGAGCTGGTCCTGGAATTGATCCTTGGGCTGGAGTCTAGATATCATGCAATAGTTCACACCCATATTATTAAACCCTCTTGGCCTCCAAATCAGGGTAACTACAGTTTGTAGACTATTGGAAATGTCCTCTGGCTCTTGCTAGCTCCAGATTTGTTTCCCAGAAACAGTTTGGGAGTTGGATATTGTTTGTCCTAGGACAAAACTGCACCAAGGAAAATGGAATGACATAAATTATTGAGTCCAGGCCTAATCTTGGTTTCTTAATAATTTACTGACATGAATATAACTGATTTATTACTCTCAGTTAAGAGAATGAAGAGAACATCAGTACAGGTCACTATGAAATCGGTCTGTGGTATAAGACAGCAGAGAGTAAAGCAATTGTCATTAGTGGAAGTGAAAGTTGAGACAGCACATGACATATCCAGGCTCTCTGTTAGTTTGAGGCCCTTCAGTTTACCCATAATTTCATTCAATCTCACTTGATTTCCTTTTGGTGATGTTGGATCAGGTATTTACTAGCTTCAAATGATGTCTCTCCACTGTATGTTGGATTTGATGGTCACCAGCTTGGTTCAAAACCGGCAGAATGAACTTCTTATTCATCCAGCACCTTCGTTAGACATGCAGTCCAAGACATATTTGCTGAAAGTAACAGCCCTACTTTATGGAATTGAAGTGTTGCTGGGCACTGCAATACATAATAGACTTTTTTTTCCTTAGAAAGAATATTTTTTCCATCCCTTTTTTCAGACCCATCAGGACACATCTACTGCATACTCCTTATAGCAGGTTCTCACATTTCTTGGAAATATTTACAGGGGCAATAGCAAAAAACCGTAGTCAGAACATGAATGGTCTAATGAGAGGGGAAAATAGGGCTCAGATCTGTGCCCAAACAAAAAGAAAAGCAGAAAACTCAATCACCTGCGGGTTATGCACATCACTAAACAACTCAGGTAATAAGGGAACATCTCTCTATGGTGTCCTTGATATTAAAATCTAAAAGAAGTGCATCCCTCTTTATGAATTATTTTCATACTTGTTTTGTTTCTTACAGGTGCTGGTTTGGAAAAGAGCCAGGGAAATATATCGACTACATATATCAAGGGCCAGTGATTCTTGTTCTCCTGGTAAGTATGCATGTGGGTGGAAGGACACTGCCATCTCTCATTGAGGGATAATTTTATAGGCATTGGTGATGTTCCACATGTACTTTTATGTAAAACAAACCACAAACAAGGTCAAACATCTTCAGCTGTTCTCTGAAGTTGCCACAGTAGCCAACAGTTCAAGTCAGAATTGCAGTGATGTTTCTGGATGTTTCCTTGACCTTAGACCATTCTTTTCTCCTCCCTCTGTAATGCAGTTTGCCTTCCTTTGTACAGCATTTTGAGATGCAAAGAGGAGGTACTCTGTAATAACTGTTCATCCACTTGAGGCTCTTGAAAACCAGTGCAATTCCGTTATGCACATTGATTAGAAAAATGTAGTAATTGTGGTAAGGAGTTTTATCTCCTTCTGCAGTCATCTACATCTTCTTCAGCCCCATCATTGCTGTGTATCTGTCTGTTAGCTTTCCTGTTAAGCTTCCTTTTCAGTGCCACCTACAGTTAACAGGCTGTTTATCTGTTTATCCGACACCCTGTCGCCTGTGCCAATGAACAGGAGGCAGAGGAGGAGGAAGCTTATTCATAAACCATGCTGAACCTTCAGCTAAAATGTAGTGATGCTTTCCCAGAATATACTGGGTGTGGATGTAAAGGATCAATTCTATTGCAAAGGACGATGCTGAAAACCCCAATTCTATGCTTCCACTAGTGAAAGCCACCTAGGAAGCGAGCAGATGTCCTGACAGAGAATTCACAGGGCTGAGTGTGGTTCCCTCTCTTCCAGAACCATGATATGGCATAGCTGACCATTACACTACTCTAACAACCCTAGAGAAGGTGCAAAAGCACCAGAATAGGCAGCTGCTGCCAGCCTTTTCAAGGCTAAGAACCCTTGCTCTCTCACCTTCTCAGAACTGTGCCTTTTATATGAAAGAAGCTTCTCTGTTGCCTAGGAAGCCAGCTACTAATCTGAATGTTTCCTAACCTGAATTTCTGTTTTAATTGTTAAGATGCAGCAAACAGATGATATTGTGAGTAGCTGAAAGCAGAAATTATGTAGTGGGAGTCTGTTTTTATGTAAAAATTCTTTTATGTTCAAAGAAGAGAAATACAGTTGGTGTGATGCACGCAACATAATTGTGTGTCACTAAGGGAGCCATCCCAAAAACACAAACAGCCTCACAGTAAATTGACTCACTGATAGAGAGGCATAGAAACTAACTGTCATCTTTTAACCCACCCCGCAGCTACAAGCACCACACAGTTGTCCACTCACACCCCCCATCCTCTCTCATGGGGAGAGAATCAAAAAGGGGGGAAAAAAAGGAAAACTCATGGGCTGAGATAAAGACAGTTAAATAGGACAGAAAAAGAAGATGATGGTGTTGATAATGATAATAGAATATACAAAGCAAGTGATGAACAGCACAATTTCTCACCACCCACAACTAATGTTCAGACAGTTCCCAAGCTGCCTCACCTCCCAGCCCACTCCACAGTTATATACAGAGCATGACATCATATGGTCTGGAATATCCCTTTGGCCAGTTTGGGTTGGCTGTCCTGACACTGTTCTCTTGCAGCGTCTTGGGTGCCCTCTACCTCCTTGCTGGCAGGCAGTAATGAGAAGCTGAAAAGTCCTTGGCTGCTTGGCAGCAGCTAAAACATTAGTGGGTTATTAAAATGATTCTCATCCTACATCCAAAACACAGCACTACCCAGCTGTGGAAGGGAAACAGCTAGGAAGAAAATTAACTCTATCTCTGCCAAAACTGGGACACTAATTCATGAACAAATCCTGTTTAGACAGCACAAGGAAGTAGGTTTCAGTACTCAGACCATTTAGTTTTTCCGTCATTTTCTAGGAGTCTGTGACTCTGCCATAACCCCTTTAGTCAACAAGGACTGAAAAGTCCTTGGATAGAATCTCTGGCAGATGCCATGGGTAGCTTAGAATGATGAAAGTAGCTTTGTTCTCCTCAGAACAGCACTTTCTATTTAAAGACCATAAAAGACACAGAAAATGGATGCAAAGTTGGAGGCTTCCTCTTTATATACAGGTCATTATATCTGTCACTAATTTAGAGCAACCTTGAGACCCCTCTAAAATGATCCAATAACTATACTACCCTGAACTGTCACTGTGTATTGAAACCTACATTGCTGTGCACTTGAGCTCTAATTAATGAGATAACAGCAGTAATTATACTGTGGGTTGAACAGAGAGCTTTGGTTGGAACTCAGGAAAAAATGGCTACAGCCATGAAAGACAGTAAAGCTGCTCAGTGGGTGAAGGAAAGACTGTGTTTGTTGTCTACCTGGACTTTACTAAAGCCTTTGACACCATTTCCCATAGCATTCTCCTGGAGAAACTGCTCACAGCTTGGACAGGCATACTCTTTGCTGGGCCAAAAACTGTCTGGGTGGCCAGACCCAAAGAGCTGTGGAGAATGGAGTTAAATCCAGTTGCTGGCCAGTCACAAGTGGTGCCCCCCAGGGCTCAGTACTAGGGCCAGTTATCTTCAGTATCTTTATCAATGATCTGGACAAGGGGATCAAGTGCACCCTCGTTAAGTTTGCAGGTGACACCAAGTCACTCACTAGAGCAGCGCTCCTTCCCCTGTTCTTGGCACCTCTTGGTGAGGCTGCACCTTAAGTGCTGTGTTCAGTTTTGGGCCCAAGACATTGAGGTGCTGGAGCATGTCCAAAGAAGGGCAATGAGGCTGGTGAAAGGTCTAGAGCACAAGTTTGATGAGGAGTGACTTGAGGGTGCTGGGGTTGTTTAGCCTGGAGGAGGCTGAGGGGAGATCAGATCACCCTCTACAACTACCCGAAATGAGGTTGCAACCAGATGGTGTTTGTCTCCTCACAAATAACAAATGATAGGGCAAGAGGAAATGGACTCAGGTTGTGACAGGAGAATTTTAGAGTGGTTATTAGGAAACATTTCTTCACTAAAAGGCTTGTCAGTGACTGGAAGAGGCTGCCCAGGAAAGTTGTGGAGTCACCATCCCTGGAGGTATTTAAAAGACGTGTAGATGTGGTGCTCAGAGACACAGTTTAGTAGTGGGTCTGGCAGTCATAAGTTAACAGTTGGACTTGATGATCTAAGGGGTCTTTTCCAACTTAAACAACTGTTTGATTTTGTGAAAAGCAGCTGATACAATTTAGAGAAGTAACATAGGGGCAAGCCCTTCCTTCCCTTTCTTATGGTTCTTCCCATCAGAAATTACTTCTGGGTGAGGAAAAGACCTCTCTGAAAATAGTCTAAAAGGCTAATTTAAAAACTGCTATTGCAATACATTCCTGATTGCTAAAATGTGCCATTGTTTTTTTAAAAAAAAGAAAAACAAACCACCCTACAGTCGAGTCTTGAGTTTATAATTAAAATACACAACTCCACAGTGTGTTAGAGCAACATGCCACTCTCACTTTTTGATCCTTACACAAATAAAATCAAATCATATATGATGACTCAAGCATCGCTTGCTGGAGTTACTGACTCTTTCAGGGGTCCCATGAGAAATGTTGGATTAAGAGCACTAAAGTTTGACATCTGCCATGTACTCAGGGCAGCACAGACAAACGTCTCTCCAGTATGTCCATATGAAACGTAGATGGGGACAAAACACTTCTTTCCTCTTCCCTGCAGTGAACAATGGTCATCAGGAACAGAAGACACAAAACTTTCAATAATAGTACACCTCTGTGACCTCTTTCTGTCACAGCTAATGAGTTGCATTTGAACTAACAAAGAATTGAAATGTTCAACTGAAGCTCATGTTTTATGAAAGAAAACACAGGACAGTTCAGTGAGAGAACTACCCCAGTCTACTACTGGAAAGAGAGAGAGACATAAATGTCACTAGAAAAAATTAATGTTATTTCTGAAAGAGAGCTCACACTGAAAGATCGTGTCTAAAAATGCCATCAAATTACATTTCCTGTCCTCAAGCAAGCACTCAGCCTGTGGTAGTTAAAATTGGTTCCATGTACTTTAGATAAAGATCCAAATGCTTGGTGTATAGCTCCACTGAGTTGGGTTACCTGTTGGACAAAGGTATCATCATTATGTGTTCAAGAGGCATCATTACACCAGCCAGGGGCAATGCGAATTGAGTGCACTTGTTGGTAAACATCCTTAGTTCCAGAGGGCTAAAACCTGCTTCTGAAGATACTGAATTGGTTTAAAAGATGGGAGGATTTTGTCTGTCAAAACTTCTTTCCACTCCTCGTTGATTTTTCATCTCCTTGCCTCTGTGTGTTGAATTGCTGCAGCACCAGGTAGCAGCGTAACACTAAGAAAGAGGTCATGCTGAAGTTCTGAGTTTCACTGGGAAAAGGAGACTGGCCAAAAATAAAGCTCTTTGATCATGATAGCAGTCCTCAAATCCATCCTTAAACCGTATTATTCTCTATTATATCTCAGGGTTCAAGAACTTTGAACAAGGCAGTAGATAGACTTGTTTGATTGCTTTCCTACTTGTCTTTAGAAAAAGAAATTGAACATTGACTCGGGTTGAAAACAGGGACACAATTTCAGACACAATTTCAGAGACAATTTCAGAGGCAAAGGAAATTGGGTATAAATGCTGATCCTGAATATTGGGCGAGAAACCCGTATTTTTATTGACAGAAAATGTGAGGGAGAAAATTTAGGTAATCATCCTTCTTTATTTCATTCCTGAATGGATTTTGGCTTGAACATATCCCAGGAGAGTTCTAGCCAATCCAGTGCATTGGATGCTCCAAAATTCAATTTTTTGCTAGCACTAGAAAAATACACTCTCTTAGGTATTTTCTATTCAAATTATTGTTTTTTTTTTAAATTCTGATATCTTTCCTCAGAGTGGCATAACCACGTTTTATTCATACATCCCTCTCTGAGGGTAAAGAAGGGGCAATGGGTTGGAAATACATGCCAAGAGATGGAGTTTCAACCTGATTTTATTAAGAAAAATACATTTCTTATGCGCAGTTTTAACTGTAATTTCTGTCAAAGTACTGTTGAACCATGAAACACAAGATCAGAGGACAAACCTCAGAAAATAGGAACCAGAGGCAGTTAACTGAGCTGCTTTTTTTTCGCAGTAACTACTATTGTGAACTGCCCCCAGATATGAACTGCTCTGCAATACTTCTCAAGGATAAAGCTATATTAAATTTTCACTTTTTCAAACAGGCAGATCAAATATTTAAGTTTTTTTTTTCCAATGTTACATTCAGCTTTAATAGATTTTTTCCCCACCCTTGTTCTTGAGAACTGAGCAGTTTTCTAACCTCTGCTTTTTGGGCCTCATTGAAAATAATTCACCACAATCAATTAACTGCTGGCAGAAGTGGGCATATGAGCTGATAGAGGACCTGAAGTTCACTTCTGCCTCTGTCTTCATCAGCTATTTACTTTTGAACAAGTTAGATTGCTGCTCTAGATCTCTTTCCCCAGCTACAAAGCAAGATTAATGATACTTCTCTCCTTTTGTAAAATGTTTTGAGATCCCTGGATAACAAGTGCTGTAGAGGAGTTAAGTGTCCTTAAGAAGATGGGCTCATCCTTGTTGCAGTGTGGAATTTTGCTCAGGAGACAGCTGACACGTGTACTGAAGTGGTCTTTATGATGTGAAAATCAGTAGTTATGTAGCATTTTTATGGTGGCAATATCAAAGCTTGCCCCAGCACTCAAGTTGTGACCACACAAATGGATTTTTATAGCAGCATCCCTGTTCTCTGTTTTATTTTCTTTTTCTTTCTCTGTGATTCCAAACATTTTTTGGTTTCCTTTCTCAAGTACCACTGGGGATTTGAATGAAGTTTTCAGGGAGCTAGGGGGTGTAATTCCAACATTTCTTTTGTGAATGAAAATACTCAGGGCTCATAACTCTTCATGGAAAGTTGAGATTGCTTTACTTCCCCATTGTGTTACCTTTATATCATGTGATTTCATGTGTCTGGTCACTTAGTATTGTGAGTCCCTAAACAGCTCTTTGCAATCAGCTTTTGATTTTGCTATCTTGAATAGCTTAGTCTCCCTAAAATTCTATCAGCCTGCTGTTCATTCCCCTTTATAGATTGCTAAGGTCTGAGTAAAACATCACAGATCTACCAGTAGCCTCTCTCCAATGAGAAAACTATATATATATAGTATATAAAATGGTATGATGAAACAATTAAACCAAGGCATTAATAAACTGGGAAACCATTAATTTGATGTCAGGGTGACATTATATGATACTCCAGGGGCAATGATTTCGCTCGTGTTACATAACCCTGGGGTGGGTTTTACTACATTGCACAAAATTGCAAAGTCTAAACAGAGTAATATTTACATTTCCTGGGAGTGGAGAGGAGCAAACATTCTAGGAAGCACAGAAGTACAAGCCTTCTGTGAGGCAATATACTGAAGACCCAGCGGAAATGAGCAAAATAAATGCTAGTTGCCACTGAACTCTCAAAAGAGATGGAAATAGCCTAAAAACTTCCCATTTAAACTCCAGAGCATAAGGAAAAGTTCAAAGAAGCCTTCACAGTCAAGATTCCCTCTTCCATACATCTTGGAATATTTTGGCTATTTCATCTCACTACAGGAGATAAATTTCCTCTCAAAGGAGTTTGGTTTTTATGACAGAATTTTTTAATGACCAGTAACTTTCACTGGAAAGTATCTTTTGGTTCAAAAGAGTTTCTGGGTTTGGATGTTCAGCTTATAATTCATCAGTGGTGGTCCAAATGCTTTATGGATCACTGGCTTATAAGTCCATTTTGGGGCTCCGAATTTTCATCTTGATTTAGAATTGGAAACACTAAACTTCCAAAGCATTGCCAAGATAGGAAAACTACTCATATCCCTTCTGTAGTCGGAGAAGGTCTTATTCCAGCAATAAGGATCTTCTTAGCACATAATAAATAGAAGGAAGAGAATAAGAAATAAGGTCTTTCATTCTGTCAAGACCTCAACTTTTGATTCATTTTATCTATCAATGAATATCAAGGGAAACATCCTTAGTTCTATTTTCCATCATGAAGCAGAAAACATGTATAAAGAGGAATGAATAAAAATATCAAGTGAGATTAAGGATAAATGTAAAGGACACACTGGCTCTCATCATTACTTCTCTTAAATGCCCATTCATCAGTCTCCATTTATGGACCTGATGTGGGGGTTTTGTTAGAGCTGTCCAGTTCTGAGAGAAATTAATTTGTTGACACACAGCTCCAATAATAACAAGAAAGTCCTTGACAAATAAATGTGTACTTTGCTGGATACAGTACAGAGGCTCTTTTCTAGGAAAACTCACTTTGCAGTAGTAGGATCTTTCTTCCTTTGAAAAGCTACTATATATATATATAAGAAATAAACACCAGAGGCTTCATCTTCTTTGCCTGTGGACCAGAATCAATCTGGTAGTCACTAGAGCTGTATGGATTCTCTCCAGCGGAGAAAATAGCTCCATTCTCATTTCAGAGACCTCAGCTTTTGCAGGCTGTGTGCAGCAGCCTGTTCCCTGTTTGGTTCCCAGGCTGTCTCTCATGTCCTGAAAGAACTCAAGCTATCATCCCCCCGAGCTCTGCTTTCAGGCCCCATGTGGACAAACGGACAATAAAAATCTGACTGATTATGCCCTGAAAATTGATCCTCAGAGTGATCTTTGAGTGCTACTAAAAGGTCCTAATGAGCCAAATGTCTTCCTGAAGTGAAGGAGTGTTATTTAAAAAGAAATTGTGACTGTTGAATGCAGCGAAATGTGGTTTTAGGAGGCAAAAAGCGGAAACAAGTGTTTGGAAGTTACTACATTTGTGTCTTTTGCCCTAGAATTTTTTGCTTGCTAGTCTCTGCCGTTGAGCTGTTATCCTATCCGAGTCTTAAAGGTCTCACAGAGAAACTTTAATAGAGACAAAAGGAAGCCCTTGATTTTTGTGCCTCAAAACATGTTTTAAGCTCTCATGTAACATAACATCACAGATCCTTAGTACATACAGTCACATTCACTCAGCTGAAGCTCAGGACACCCCTGGACAATCGGAAGATCACTGGATGGTTTGTGTGGGGAACTGGTTTGAGTCTGTGTTACGTATCCAAACCCATTTGTTTAAAATATCACAGAATCACAGAATTGTAGGGGTTGGAAGGGACCTCAAGAGATCACTGAGTCCAACCCCCCTGTCCCCCACACTTCAGATATTTATAAACATTGATCAGATCCCCTCTCAGTCTTCTCAAGGATGAACAGCCCCAGTTCATTCATAGGGGAGATACTACAGGCCCTTAATCCTATTTGTGGCCCTCCACTGGACTCTCTCCAGGAGGTCCCTGTCTTTTTTATACCAGTGAGCCCAGAACTGGAAACAATAAAATTGTCAGATTAACTGCTGGTGAAAAGTGCCTGCTTCTCTCCACTGAATATAAGTAGAACCTGGTATAATCAGCTGCCTAGAAGTAATCTAAAATTAAATTATACCAGTCCAGCTCAGCACCTTATGCTTTACTCATCTTACCCTCCCTGTGTGCTGCAATTCCTTTACAGGTAGGGCCAAGTCCCTCCACTTTTGTCTCTTAGGTAGCTAATCTAGAAAGGGGAAGAATTAGTTATTCTTTTCCTCAAGTAGCTGGTGGGGTGAAGTCAGTGACAGGAGGTTTGTGCGTAACGAGCCAAAGGCTGCACTCCAGTCCTGTCTCAGAGCAGCGACATCTGTGCAAAGCAGCCCTGTGACAAAGTGGAAAACGAAGCCTTGAAAGAGCTGCATACATTATTTATAGAGTCTAAAGCCAGAGGAGATGTGAATGATTTTTCTAACCTTACTTTATGCATAAAAAAGGCTGCAGGATTCTCCTGCCTTGATAATCCTCTTTGCGTCCCAGCCATCATGCTTTGGGCTGATATATATATGACTCATTTTTCCAGTACCTTCCAGCCAGCCCAGGGTGCTTTACTTCCCCCTGTGCCATTTACCAGCCCTTTTAAGAAAACAAGATGCTGGTTTGCAGGGGAAGACAGACCAAATTTTGATGGGGTTTTTTCCACTCTTCACCTCTTGGAACAGGCAAATTTATTTTCTTTGCAAATTTTCCTCCATCCTCCCAATGAACTGCTGCAGTGTAGTACACACTGACACTGAGTGTTGTAAAGATGAATCCAAGAGGAAACTGTAAATGGATTGCAGCCATTCAGGGAAGAAAATTACCATGCATGCTACTTACAGAGCAGCCACTGATGGGGATCAGAACAAGAAATAAAATCCCCAGGTCTGAGTTTGTTTCTGCAGATAGGTAAGGTGGCATTTGGGACCAGTTTCTGGAGCCTTAGGTGAGCAGTGGGACAGATTTTCTGTAAACGACAATTACTGTAGGACAGAAGTGCCAAATGGGTTAAGGCAACCAACCATTAACCAAAGAAGTCCTCTGTTCATGCTTTTCAAAACATCAGCGTGACTTTGTAGTCACAGCTCTTCCATTGGGAAATGTTAAGACTATCAAGGTAGGATTTATTTATCTAACCCAGAGGGCAGATTTTTGTGCTTGAAGGTAGGTGCACAGTACCTTCTCAGATGCTTTGTCAACCCCACCAGGTCTGATAGAGAGCATGCAAGTCCTGTAGAAAGCCCATGCCATTCTGAAGTAGTTGTATGAGGTCAGGCAGGGTACAGCATAGCACCAAAAATGGGTCTCAGGGATTGTGTTTGGGCAACTAAACACAACCCTGTCCTATAATATGTCCTGTCCTGTGTGATTTAGTCTAGGTGATCCTGCTCTGGCAGGGAGGTTGGACTAGATGATCTTTCAAGGTCCCTTTCCATCTCCTCACGTTCCATGACTCTGTGGTTCTGTCCCAACAGACCTGTCTGCAAGTCCTATAAAGAGGCACTTCAAAGTGGGCAAAGTCATCTCATGCTGAAGTAAACATCTCAGACAGGAGGAATTAGAGTGTAAAAGTAGCTATTTTTCTCTGTTGGCATTGAAGGCGCTGGCAGTAACTAGCTCAGGGGTAGACATCTACCTTAGGGCTGTCTACAAGCCTTAGTTTTATTGCAGGCGTGAAACCTAAAGCATCCTCACCAGCATTTGAAAGATTGCACAGCAAAGGGGAACTCTGGGACAGAGAAGGAAAACTGTAACAATATTTTCAAGACCATCCACCTTGTTGACAAGTACATGACTACAAATGTTAATGGAAGGGGCAGGGTGACAGTCATTCTGAAATGCAGGCTTGAGATTACCAAGTACATCCTCAGGTGGATTTCAGTGCCTGTTTTCAGACCCACAGGCTGGAACGCTGCCCACATGAGTTGGGATGTGCAGCATATCCAATGCAGGAACTGAGAAGAGAAGTCAGGGCAAGTGGGCAATGCCCCTTTTCTGACCTCAGTTTTCCTCTCACCTAGAAAACATTCCACAACTAATGTCCCTGGTAGGCTTTCCACTGACACCTGGGCAACTTGTTAAAAGTGACCACTGATGTAGCTGCCTTCCCATCACTGCTGTAGACAGATGTGGTGTCTGATCAGTCCTGTCATGTATACCAGAGTGACTCCTAGTGCTTAGCTATGCAGAAGTGCCTCAAACGATACGTGGTCTGTGCTTGGGTAGTTGAATTGTGTCCCTGAATGTGGCCTCTATTGGGATGCTCAGCTTCTAGTGGTACCCAGCACACCGGGAACTGCTGCCAACCAGATGAGCAAGCCAGCTGTCTGTCACCAGGGATAGGTACAAACACACATGAAAATCTAGGTGAGGAATATGAATAGATTCTTTCTGTATGTTATCATTGTTTTCTTTCTGCAACCCCTTGGATATGGGGGAGCGCAGGGGAAAGAGTAGGAGTTTGAAAAATCACTGTATATAGATGAGAATATTTCTAGTGAAGTAACTCCCAGATTTTTCAGCTAGCAATTCTCCTTCTGGACTGATGAATCACATTTATATGATTTAATTTTCAGTGAAGATCAAAATCGCTAATTTTTCTGATGCAGCCTGTGGCAAGTGGAATTTCCAGTTGGCTGCTGTCACATCAAAGTAGAACTCATGAAACTCGAAATGCTTTCTCCAGTCCAGTTCATCATGTTAATCCCATGTGATTAATCTCTTGGAAATTGCCCTTGTCTAAAAGTCTATAATGCCATCTGGCACCTTCCGCTATGACTGTAAAAGTGGCAAGTTTTGGATTGGTGCCTTTTTGGCATCTTCAATGGCACTAACCCAAACCTGGCTCTGAAATGATGAAGAACCTCAGGATTTGGTAGCAGAATTTCAGAGCCAGAATTTTTCTTTCTATGGGTAAAGGACACCCCCCTTCTCCCTCCCCTCACCCTCCTGCAGACATTTCTCTTTCTGGTCTGGAGGAATAGTGCAGACACCAAAGAGAGGAGTTAAAGATCAAAGCAGTGATATGAAGCAGGTTTTTGTTCTGATGAAGTGAGCAGCAGTTGACTTCAAGCTCCTAAACATAACAAAGACAATTCTAGCAAGAACAAGTACACAACCCATGCTGTTTCATTTCTTTCTATACTCCCTAAGGCCCTGCTCTGCTAAGAAAATAATTTCCCCAAAAAATGTCACTTGTTAACTCCTAGAGCAGCATTTTTTGTATCTCACAGAATAAGTGTTTAATGTACATAATTCCCAACGCTGCCAGTGCCTATTCAGGTGCTTATTGCACCATTTGTCATAAACCATGTTACAGTAACCGTGGGGAATGGTATGATGGATGCTGAGATGCTGCAATCATTGAAATATAGCACACTGCACAGAGAAAAAAAAAAAGGAGGAGGGAAATAAAGCGTGTATTTTAAGAACACCTTGAAATTGGCAGCTCAGAAATAGCTGAAAGTCAGTCACAGAATTGTTCCATTCACAGACTGCAAAACGCCAGGAGCCCTGGGACTCTGGAAATGTGGGTGAGATATATACCTTCTCACAGGCTTAGGTTGTGACTTCAGCAATCCCGAGATAACAGTTCCGTGCTTCTGACAGTCTCCATCGTCAGTGTTTTTGAGATAGATCAGTGTGTTGTAAGCTACCCTACTTTATGTGTTAAGAGCCACACAAAACCTGCTCCTAGGTGTCAAATCCTTCTGTTATCACAGGCTACAAATCAGAATCTTCTTCGCAGGTTATTTTTTTAATTTCTTTCCTGTTTACACTGAGAGGAAACTTATGTAAGAAACTCCCTAGCAGATGCTACAACAACAGTAATTAGAGCAAATCTCAATTCTCAGCGGTGAGATTCGAACAGAAATAATGATTACCCAGCTCAGCAGATTAAAGTGGGAAGTGGCAAATCCTTCATCTCACCTTTGAAAACAGTGCAAAAAATAGACATCTTGCAGGTATGATTCATCTGCTCTGCTTTAAATGCTTCTCATGGAGTGCAGTGTTTAGTCTCCATGGGGCACCAAGGGAGTCCGAGTGTGATTAGCTCACGTTCCGATCTCTGCAATGCGGTGTGGTACTTTGGGTCTGGGGAGCTCTCCCTAACCATCACAGTCTGCTGAGGAATGGGAAGATGGTTTCAAACTCCTGCTGTATCCACACAGCACAGCGCTGCCAAATAACCCTACGCGGGGAGCCTTGGGTAAACTAAGACAGAGACAGATGCAAATGGCAAAGAAATCCCACCCTTCATTCCTTCTGGCACCCAGGATAGGGGCAGAAGGGAGTAAAAAAAGGTTCCTTGCTGGGACCATTAATTTTGGTCTCCATTTTCATTGCTATTTGGAAAACATTTGTAGCTGATAGATATTTGCTGCATAATCTGATATTTCTAGTAAACTTTGAGCCTGAGGCAATCAAAGGTAAAACCAAGAGGCTGTTTTCAGTCAGACTGGAACTGCAAAATGTGCCTTTCAAGGTGTATTGGATGCTTTAAGCCATTATTTGATTCACTGGTCCATTTTTTTTTTCTCTCTTTTCCTTCTTTTCCAGATAAATTTTGTATTTCTATTTAACATAGTTAGGATTTTAATGACAAAGCTGCGAGCTTCAACCACTTCAGAAACAATACAGTACAGGTAAGTCAGCTGCTGCTTCTTGCTGTTTGTGGCGTTAACAAAGAACTGCATTGCCTGCCCTGTCCTTGTCCCATCTTTGTCTTTCCAGATGCCACTGTTGAACTCAGAGAGAGCCTTTCTTGTCCCTTGAGCTCACACAGTATTTATTTTTGCAGATTGTCCACAAAAGTATGCCTGCATTTTTTCTCTCTGCTCTATTTCAATGTCCAAACAATGCAAACAGCCTTGGCATACAGGCACTGAGACACCAAACAGCCTTGGCATACAGGCATCAAGACACATGCCTCTTCACCTCCTTTGGGCTTACACATGTCCCAACACACATGTGAGATTTCCCCCACACACCTCTTCCAGAGATAACCAGAAGGGTTCAATTAGAAGTAACGATAGGAACTTTATCAATTGCTGTATCACAGAATCATAGGGACCTCCAGATAACATCGGGTCCAGCCCCCCTGCCAAAGCAGCTCTCTAGGACAGGTTGCACAGGTCGGCATCCAGACAGGTCTTGAATATCTCCAGAGAAGGAGACCACACCACCCTCCTGGGCAGCCTATTCCAGTATGTAAAAAGCACATGTGTTATATTATATAAATACATCATCACTCCTTTCACCGCTTACTCAATCATTCATTCAGCTAATCTGGAGAAAGTGAAATAATGTTCAGGCCCTGCTAGGTTGCTTCTCTGTCCCAGTCTCCAGCTATGCAAATACAGAAAAATACAGTATTAAGAATTCCAAATAAATCACATGCATAGGCATAAGATCCTTGTTCATGTTAATACCGAGCAGAACCAGAAGTAAAAGAACAGATCCTGGGCCGAAACACTGATATCATATCTGTACTGGATAACAGTGTCACTGATGATGATGTAAAGGTATTTACAGTAGGGTTTATTGGGTTTTTTAAGTGTAAAGTATAGGAATGAAGGGTGATTGTGCCCCCTGCCTTCCACTGGTACTAGCAACAGTGTAACCATGCGATGGCTTGCATCGTGGAACTGATCCTTAATTAATCACAGAGGCCATCTCCCTCAGCCTCTCCTTGTAAGGAAGGTGTTCCACTCCCTTCATCATCTTGGTGGCCCCGTGCTGGGCTCTCTCAAGGAGTTTTGTGTCCTTCTTTATCTGAGGGGCCCAGAACTGGACACAGTATTCCAAGTGCGGTCTCACCAAGGCAGAGTAGAGGGGGAGAAGGACCTCTCCTGACCTACTAAACACCCCCCTTCTAATACACCCCAGGATGCCATTGACCTTCTTAGCCACAGGGGCACATTACTGGCTCATGGTCACCCTGCTGTCCCCCAGGATCCCCAGGTCCCTCTCACCTACACTACTCTCCAACAGGCCAGTCCCCAACCTGTACCGGTACCTAGGGTACCAGTATAGACCAGAAGATTCTGAGTGCCCTTCCTGTCTTACCATTTGTAATATCTTTCAAGATGGGCCAAGGTGTTGTATTTATGGAGCATTTATTTCTCACACTGGAAAAGAGCACAGGTTTTCTGGAGCAAGCTTGGTCACAGTCCTCTCAATAATTTCTATATAAAATCTCTGTACTGAGTGAAGG
Source organism: Gallinula chloropus (assembly GCF_964237585.1). Lineage (NCBI taxonomy): Eukaryota > Metazoa > Chordata > Aves > Gruiformes > Rallidae > Gallinula > Gallinula chloropus. The sequence continues at coordinate 159,067,003 of NC_140086.1, read as the reverse complement.
CTTGAATCCCAATGTCCTCAAATCAACCTGCTTTTGACTTGGGAGGCTGTTTTGCTACAGTAATGGGGTTTTGGGTTTTTTGCCTAATTCCTTCATTCTACCCTTGTCTGGCATTTGGGGAGCAATGAAAAGTTAATGCAGTGGTCTGATTTTCTTGTTCAGACTCTTCTCTGCACATTGCTTGAGAAAGGAAGGGGAAAAATACCCCTCTTCATGCTCAACACTTTATGTCATGAAACTAAAACTGGAATGAAAAAACACTGATTGGAATCTCAATACATGTTTCTCCCTGCCACAGTTTGTGGGGAGCATTAGCGATACCAGATTCGGAGGCAATCTAAAGTAACCACCTTCATCCTTGAACAGATGATGGATCTTCTCCTTGCTACAAGCTCTGTGAGGGAATCTTCTTTTTCACATCCTAAATTGAGCTCCTGATAAGCCAGGAAGGCCTGGGGCAAGCTCTAAAGCTGCACAGTCCAAACATTTGTTAAGGAAGTATTAAATGATGTGACAGCTACTTTATTAAGATCTATCCTGACACTGACAATGTTTTTGTGTTCCCCAGCCTGCCTGCCTGGCTTTTTCTGCCTGTTACAGCATTATACAGAGATTTATACAGACTCAGCAAAACTGTGTCTTCTGTGTTTGCACAGTGCCTGGCACAATGAGGTGCCGTTCTGCAGCTGACATCCCAAGATACTGTTATACCACCAGTAATAAAGATTAGCCCCTAATAATTCTGTTAATAATCACTTACGCTTCCTTGTGCACCATCTGCTTGTTTGCTATTTATCAGACAGCCATAAGTGGCTGTGTTGGGCGTGCAGGTGTTAGAGAAAGAGAGAGAGACCATTTATATTTCAGACAGCATCAAAAGATGGTTTTAGAGCAGATCTCACAGGCACCAGCTCACCTGGTCAACAGTTAAATCATGCTCTTATTACATCACTCTGAGGTGTGAGAGACTGCTCACCAAGCTTGCAGAGAACCTCCAGGCTTGAATTTCATGCAAGCCCATGAGAAAGGCAAGGGGAATATGGGAGAAAAAGGGGGGGGAGTCCCCTGGAGTTCAGGGAGTGGGGACAAACAGCAGGTTTCAAAGGCAAAGGCTTTCCCTGAGCACCTTTCTCCAGCTGCTCGGGCACTGGTCAGAAAGCACTAACTAGAAAACTCACCTGTGGCTTCACAACCCAGAGTGGAGGCTGTGACTCTTTCTGTGCTCCCCTGCTCAGCTCTGTTCAGCCTTTCAGACAGGGGAACAGGCTTGGTCTTTGATATCCTTTCCTGAGCTCTAAGAAACTTTGGTTCTTCATTGCCTGAGGACCCAGGAGCTTCCACTTTGGTTTGCTAGATGACTGATCTGGTGATGAATCTTGGGACTGTACCGGTGTGGGCAGGCCGAGAAGTGTCTAAAATTTGGATGTCAGAAGTTAACATGTGAATTTCTCTCTTAACATGCTCCATCCCTCCACGGGCTACACAAATTCAACAGCCCTGAGCAGACTTGTCTTAGGCCATCCTTTTGTTTTCTTCTTGGCTACTGCCTGTTTGGCACGTGCAGGTGCTGAACTGTCCTAAGGTGTCACCTAAGTTCCCTCTCCAGCTAATACAGGTACTTCCTTTCCCTCTGAATTGCTCTGAGACTCATCCTGTCACCCCACTGCAGGAGTGCTTTGTTTGGATTGGGTTCAGCAGTTCAGATAGCACAGTTGCTCTTTCTTGTGTTCACCTGTATTTTCTTTTCCTCCCCGCAGGAAAGCAGTCAAGGCAACGTTAGTTCTTCTGCCTCTGCTAGGCATCACCTACATGCTTTTCTTTGTCAACCCTGGTGAAGATGACATTTCCCAGATCGTCTTCATCTATTTCAATTCCTTCCTGCAGTCTTTTCAGGTAAGAGAACAAGCTTACAGCTGCAATCAGCTACTGCAGAAAGAATACTCGGTGCTTTTCAGCCATGAAACGTGCCAGTGAAGTTCATGATAGAAATGACAGTTGAGAAGAGCTCAGCTTTGTCCATGTTTATGTAATAGATATATAAGCATGTCATATGAAGTGGAGATCTCCATTCAGGTGTGTACCAGAGGGATTTATCTCCCTTAACCATGTTCAGCCTACAGCTAAAGCTCCTCAGCTGGGCTCCATCTAAAGTCAGTAGAGAGAGATAATGTTTCATCCTAAGATGCCTGGAAAAGGATGATGAATCACCCTCCCAAGGTACCTCTCCACAGAGCATGAGTGAGCTGAGACAGACTAGATGTTGTTAAAGCAAAGAGAAGCAACTCCCACCTGTTGTGCTTGCTTGTTTAAGACATCAGCTATACTGACCAGCCTTTCACTCCAAATCTCCTGCGATGGTGCACACAGCCATCACACCATGCCAACTGTCTGAGACCTTGTACCAGGAGATTTCCTCCTTCCCATGAATTTAATAGGAGTTCTTCCAGGATGTAGTTGCCCCAACTTTCTGAATTCAGCACAAAACCAAGAGATTGAAGATCCTGAATGGTGTTTAGCCACACATTTCTGCCCAGATGTGGCCTATAGCTTGACCTCTTCTTAAAGACCTCCTTGAACTGGGGAACTGTGTTTGATGTTAAAGTTTTCCCTCTGATATCCACAGGAGCAAGCACTCATACTCAGAATATTCAATCCAAATACACAACACACACACTGTCAAGCCAAATCTAGGGTCATGGATTACAAAGGTTTTGGGGTTTGGATTGTTATTTTTACTGATTGCTTGTTTAGCTTTGAAACACTGTGCCTCCCCCAGAATCAAAACTGCATATCCAGAAAGAAAAATCATTCTTTTAATCTCTGAAGAAAGGAACTTTAGCCTTTACCAGTGAACCAATCCACATTTTCCATTCCTTAAAATTAGTTCTATTTTTCATCTGTCTCCTAAAATGCTACATGGCTAATTTTATTGTTACTGTTATGAAGACACATATAAGAAAGAAAACACAGGGAATCTTTCCTTTGTGGTGACAATAATTATAGTCCACTGCTGAAAGCAAAATGGGGAGGACTCTGCTCACAAGTTTAGAGATGAAAGTGTCATCATGTTGTCATCTGAGCTTCCATTAGAGTCATTACAATCTTTTGCACTCATTACAGGGGTCTAGTCAGTGCTGTCAATAGATTCTGCAGGGCAGCTCAGCTCAGATGAATGTAAGTAACCTGATGATGCATTTGCCCACACAGGACTACCTAAAGCCATTTGACACCCCACTCTAGTGTCTGAGACATCTGCGTAGAGCTGGTGGGCATAACATAGCACCATTGAGGGGTCTGTGCCATTCTGGGGAGGCAGCTGCACGCTGTAGATAAGCTTTAGCCCAGCTGAAGTGGCAACCCCTTCTATGAGTGGAATAGCTGTCTAGATTCTAGCTTATATCTGACCTGGGAGCTGCAACACACTTGGTATTTCCTCATGAGGTTGTAGGGTAAAGATTTCATCTGTCTGGAAGGGGGTGATCCCAAAAAGATTGTATTTCTGCTCAGGATGCTCTATCCCTTATTCTGCCTGGTAATATACCTAATAACTGACTGCTTTCTATTCTTTCCAGGGTTTCTTTGTGTCAGTATTTTACTGCTTCTTGAATGGTGAGGTAAGTAGTGTACCCTGCTGTCAGTGTAATTCATTCCTGGGAGGTGGAACCTACTCGAATGCCTGATTGGAGAGCCATGAGATGTTTTTACATGGGGCCATAGTCCCATCAGCCTGTTTCTCTTGCAGAAGTTTCTGTTAAAAGTTCCTTGGAATTTACCAGCCCTTTTTAGGTGCCCTTTATTCATAAAGTTTTATTAAACTCAGGTTATTATCCCGGCAGTCAGGGCAGAGGAAAAGATGTCCTCTCAGATTGGAAAACTGTGGGTTTTTTCTTCAGTTGAAGACTTCTTTGAAGTTTCTCATTAATTACAAATATGATTCCTGTGTATACAAGTGCATTGTTTCTGAGCTGGTCTGCTGTTAAGGATATGCTGCAGGTGACCCATTTTTATAACAGGAAAGCCCTGCTGAGTTGAGTGAGTGAGTTCTTCTGTGTGGAGATCGATCTCTGAGCGGTCAGTGCCTGTTGCATTCAGAAAAGAAGGATGGGGACAGGGTGGTGGTGTTTCTCAGAGTTTATTTTAGGTAATGCTACTCCATCAAGAACATTGCACTAATACCCCTCAGTGTTTGGCTTCCACCGCAAAAACGTGAGGCATCTGTATCATTTCCCCTGCTTACACTGGCAGTGTGTCATCTACCTGCATTAAAGTGTGTCATCTCTGGCCAGTTAAAATTTGGGTCTCTGCAGAAATTAATCCAGTGCCTTAACTGTTCCTGCTGTATCAGTATATATTTTATTTATGCTGCTTTTTAATTTCATTGTGGGCTCCCTGCATGGTGCTATGAGAAAGTGCCTTCTCACCCAGCTGCTCTGCAACATTTTGTGTACCTCAGCCCATGAAGCAGCGGTGTTTGGGTTTGGGGTTTTTTGTTGTTTTGGGTGGGGTTTTCCTTTTCCATCATTAATCCTGAGGTGCATTAGCAAGAAGCAACGCTGCTTTCTCAGGTTTAGGCAGATGCCACTTTTATATACTGGCAGCAGAATGTGCTCACTTCTCTTTCCAACTGCCTTTCAATAAATTCTGACCACTTCATCTGCCTCTTAATAAACAGGGAGGTGGAGGTACAGAGGTGAAGGTAACATACAGTTACCTCAACACCTTGCCATATATTTGAGTTGCTTTGAGCCATGCTCCTTTTTTTTTGCTTTTTTTGCTTTTTTCCCCTTTTTTTTCCTTTTAGTGATCCACTGTGCTGCATGATTTGATGAGGCACCAGAAGTCTGGCATGTCTCTTCAGCAATGGTCATATCCATCAGGTTTGCCCAGTAAATGTAGAAGAATCTTTACTTTTCAAGTAGACAGCAGGCAATTTTTCTTCCATTTTTTTCTCTTTTTTCCACTGATGCCACAGTGAATATCAGGGCCTGGAACCTGGGACACAAGGTTTCATAGTCAGTCTTGACTTTGTATCAACTTCATGAATTTCCATTTTGTGGACTCGGTCCTACCAGCTGGATGTTGGTACCAGACTTTCACTTTTTTTGTCTGTGTCAGGGGTTCTTTCAGCTGTCCTGGAGTGGAAGAAATATCTCCTTCACTATAGCAATCCAAAGTTCTCTGCCCAAGACAATCAGGCTTGTTGAAAAGCAGGATGATTCACCTTAATCTTCTATGCCTTGGTAACAATCTACTAGCAGATCTGGAGTAACAGTGATTTTTCCCTGTTATATCACTCTACTGTTACAGTTTGAATGAGCATTTCTGGGAGTCACTTCAAGGTTAAGACACCCAGTTTGGGTGATGTAGGTGACCTTGATTTATTTCCCTAAACATACATATCTAGTGCCACTTCAGAGGCGATAGATTATCTGAGGCATCCCCATGGGTCTACCAGATATGATACACGATCTGTAGAGGACCCACATGTTCTGAGTGAGAAGTGGGAAGCCAAATGAGATACAGTAGGGCTTCTCAAATGGCATGAGCTTTGTATGTCACTAATTCAAGGTGGTCAATACAAACATTTTCTCATCAGCTTAGCCTACAGTAGGCACTTTCATCTGCCCACCGAAGCAACACTAGCCTTCACTGGCAGTATGGACTAGCTCTCCACTGACTATACTGTAGACTTCCACATGTAGACTCCTACAAATAGAAGAATTTGTGAGCAAAATCTGCCCTGGAGCCATCCATTCACATCTAATGTGCAACTTCCACTTGACTACCTTAAACCATGGCAACCCCCTAACTACTTTCAGATATAACGTAAGTCTAACCCCACCCCCAAGTACTGAGGTGTTTGAAACTGTGAAAGGACTTTGGATTCACCTTAATGTGCTGTGGCAGTGTTTTTGAAGTATCCTAAAGGTTTTAAAGGACAAAATTTCCTACTCTGTTCTGGCTTCAACTCTCCAAATCTTAGTAAGAAGCAGCAAATTGAGTGAAATTCTCAGAGCTTTTTGGGTTTGTAATCATGTTGTCCAGAAAAAAAAAATATTCATCTTATAGTATTATAAAGGCTCTCTCTCATGATAGTGCCTGTCCTCCCTGGATCTTCACATACTCATAAAGCGTTCTAAAAACATTTAATGTGTCCCAGATCACATCCTGAAGGCTACATCACAATGCAATAGCTTGCAATAAAGCTGTGTCTTGCCTCCTTGTGAACTAGAGGCCAGTACAGGCTACCTTGCCCATTGAAGCATCTGTGAAGGCCTTGAATGTCAGCATAGCAAAAGTGTGTTTGCTTGTTGTAAACTGCCACACCTAAGCATATTCTGTCATTTCAGTCATTTGTTGTGTGATTCTATGATCAGAATCACAGAATCACAGAACCATAGGGGTTGGAAGGGACCTCCAGAGATCATCGGGTCCACCTCCCCTGCCAAAGCAGGGTCCCTACGACAGGTCACACAGGTCGGCGTCTAGATGGGTCTTGAATATCTCCAGAGAAGGAGACTCCACAACCCCCCTGAGCAGCCTGTCCCAAGGCTCTGTCACCTTTACTTTGAGCAGCGAAAGACATACTGATCAGGTAGAATTTTAGTACATCCTTTTCCTCAGTTGTTTGCTATGAAAAAACTTGTATTTCTTCGTGCATGTCAGCAGCATCACATCAGAAGTACAGATGCACTGAAATACTGTTTTCATCCTCCTGATGTCAGCTGCTCTCAGGGAGGCATCCCTACTAGAAGTGGTGATGAAGATAATGTCACTCAATCCACATGGGGTACCACTACTCTTAGTCAGATCCGCAGCACATTTTGCTCTAAAAGCAGAATAGCCTGTAAGTAGTGGCCTTTCAATCTTTATAAATATCACTGAAGCCCTGTTGAATCATTATCTCTTCAGTGAGTCCAGTATTCCTGTCTCTGTGATAGATGGGCTCATGACTTGCTATCTCAGAAAGTTTTAAATACTTCAGATTTTTCCAGTTGAGAGGTGGGTTCTTTAAATGCAGGTAATATCCTGTAGCAGGTTGTTCATTACACACAGTGCCAGGCCTCCTCTTAATGATGACACAAGCAAAAAGGCTAGAAAATCCATTAATTTAAGGCTTTAATGGTGCTATGATCTCAGCTTCATTTCTACCATTTCATATTCAATACCGATGGCACTAGGTACTTATAAACTGTCATAGAGGTCAAACCATGCAGATCATGGATGAAAGCAGGTGAAGTTTCTGTCTTCTTGCCAGTGTTCTATCTATAAAACTTGGCAAAAGAAACAGAAAGAGGGGGTTTTTTTGGAATATCTTGCAGCCTCCCTTGATTTAAATGTGACATAGAGTGTATCTTTTCCTATGAGCTCTTTTGCCCAGGATCAGGGAAGTTCCACAGCTGTGGTGTCTGAATAGAACTGATGTTCTAGTGGAGAAGGCAACACCTCCAGCACTCTGATTAAAGATAGCACCTTGGTAGTACAAGATAAGAAGTCCTGGTCCTGATTTTGCAATGATCTGGTCTTCAGGTTCAGCAGTGGGATCATAGAAGGGAAAAAGATTGAGATCCATGCAAAGAATTTCAAATGGGATGGGTTTGTTTCCTTATGAGTGGGTGTTTGACCTGGGAATACAAAGCTCTTCCTTTCTTTCATTTCCACAGCACATGATGTTTCACCCAGATCTTGGACTAGCTTTGTTAGCTGCAGTCAGAATTAAGCTGAAGGGCCAGGTCTTGAGGGTGTGTGTATGGTTCAGGCCCCTCTATTGGAGAGATGATCCTTCAGATTTTGAATATGAATGTTTTTCCAAGCCAGCACATTATACAGAAGTTATTCCAGAGAGCCAAGGGAGAAGAAACAGTTTAAATGCTAAATTGATAGTTGGGGGTTTTTTTGTTGGCTTATTGGTTCTGACAAGTTCTGAAGCTGTTTTGAACAAATTGCGTGTGCCATGGATGGGCACAAGAGGCCGTTGGCACTTGGTTCATGTTAATTTGTCTAGAGACTTAGGGAAAAAAAGGTTGTATTTTTTGGACAAAGAGAAAATCTACTCGCACTAGAGGGCAAAAAATATGCAAATTTCAATTAATCTGAATGGTGAAGAGCATCTCTGGACTTAGAAGAAAATTGCTAATGATTTAAGATGTTATGAAGAATGGCATCATGACAACTACATATGCATTTACCTTAAATGTCACTTAAAAGGAATTAATGTAGGTTATGAACTTTTTTCCCAATGGCTGAAAAAGTCAAGATGCTCCTCAAAAATTTGTTCTAGCAACTCACAGATCACAAGACTGAAATTAATTTCATATAACACTGTATAAAAAAAGAATAAATAGATTATGAGATGGAGGAGTTTTGGGGTAAGAATAGATACAATGGCATGAAGCTGTACTGAAGAGAATGGGTTTTCACAAAACTCCTGCTGGACAATTTTTATTGCAGCTCACTGAAAAATCTTTAGTTTTTTGTAGTTGATTACACTTATTCTACCTGGATCAATTTGCTTATGACAGGGTAGTGATGCATTATCGGGGATATGCTTTCATGGTATCGCATTCTTATGTAAGTTTGGCTGAAAATGTGCATCCTTAGAAACCAATAAATCAATTCTTCAGCCCCTGTAGGACAAGCTGATGAATTCAAACCAGTAACTGAGCTTGACAGCATGTGTTTAATTAATGCCTGCCTTTCAAAAGTGTATCTAGTGCAGGGGGTTCATGGCATCATAGAATGCTTTGGGTTGGAAGGGTCCTCAAAGATCATCTAGTTTGAACCCCTGCCATGGGCAGGGACACCCTCACTAGACCAGGTTGCCCCATCTAACCTGGCCTTAAAAGCCTCCAATGATGGGGCTTCCACAACCTCTCTGGGCACCCTGTGCCAGGGCCTCACTACCTTCATAGTAAACAATTTCTTGCCAACGTCTAACCTATCCTTGCCCTCTTTCAGCTTAAAGCCATTGCCCCTTATCCTATCACCACACTCCCTGGTGAACAGTCCCTCTCCCACTTTCCTGTAGGATCCCTTTAAGCATTTTTATGACACAGTTAGCCTTCTCTTCTCCAGGCTGAACAAGTCCAACTCTCACAGACTGTCTTCAAAGGAGAGGTGCTCCAGAGCCCTGATCATCTTCATGGCTCAATTATGGACTCAATCCAACAGCTCTATGTCTTTCCTGTACTGGATACCCCAGAACTGGACACAGCACTGCAGGTGGGGTCTCACCAGAGCAGAGCCACAGGCCTTATGAGGCCCCTTCTGACCTTAATTATTCTATAATTCATGAAACCTATGTCTATAATAAGGTGGCCATCCTTCATTTCTAACCATGTCCTGAAGGGGTACATAACTACCAAGACCTATGTCTCAAAACATCATGCACAACATGAATTCTCAGTCCAAGCAGGTCTCAGATTCTAGTATTATCTGGTCAATATTGATAATCATCTATGAATTAAAATTTAAAAAGGAAAGCAATTAGCTGACTTAGAGAGAAACCATAACCAGAGAGAGACGAATAGAACAGGTTACTTTGTTCAGTGGCACTGTAAATTATTCTCACAACAAGGTAAAGATAAATATGTTTAATTTTTTTGTGTTGACCCTTTACCCAGGCACCATCTGTCTCTCAAAATCTATTAAGCTCAAAGTGGCTTACTTTGATCTGATCATCTTGGGACACTATTCATTGTAATTGCCAGGTATGAATCACCACCTAAATGGTTAGTCATCCACCTGCCCATCAATCTAAGCAGACTTCACATTAATCATTCTGAACCCTAAGGACATGCATTAAGCGTTCCTTCAAATCACTGAATAAATATGAATAGGGGGGTGGACTAGAGGGCTAAAATTTAATTTCACCTCCCACAGTTGATTTCTTTCTGAGCAAAGGTGCCCAGAAGTGTATGAGTACTAATCCTAAATGTCTCTGAGGATGACTGGTCAATACAGACTCAACAGAAGGGATCAAACCTGCCCTCTGAGACCACCAGGCAGCATTTCATTACAGGACTGCAGCCTCCACTCAGTACCCATCTCCCACGCCTGGGTGTGTTTTGGTAGAAAGTCACATTCATTACTGTGACTCCAGCAGGTTTCTTCAGGCTGGGATCTTGCCAGAGACAGAAAAAGGAGCAGTCCATACATGGTGAAAGGTAGCAAGTAGTCTAAGGGTCCATCCACACCATCTTCCTTTCCAGTACACCACTGCTGTTGTGAGCATGACTCCACAGCACTCCACAACAAAATCACAGAGGCTTGAGGTGGGCTGGCTGCGTTCATGGTCTCCCTCTCTACCTTTTTGTTCTGGTCCTTTGTGGCACAGAAGAAAGGAGCAGCATCTACTCCCACACCAAAATGTATAGGGAGTCCTAGCTTCTCAAACAGTTGTATATGATAACAAAATTGCACTGTTGTGATTTTAGAAATAAAACTTCAACATCCCAGTCTGGCAGGTGCTGTTACCAGGTTGTACAGGATTGCTGCCAAATACTCTGGCAAAGAATGAATTGCAGACCAATTAAGCAGGCTACTGTGAGGTTAGGTCTACTGGGAGCCTTATAAAGCCATACCAATAGGTTGAGAGGTGGTTGTAGGACACGTGTGTAGTTGCTCAGTGGTGTTCTTTATTTACAGAAACTAGTTGAAGACTCCCTCCTATCTCTCTGAGTGTGTTAGCATTCCTCTTCTGCATATCCACAGGTCTGTCAGTCCAGGAGGTTCTCTGCTTAGTTTGTTCTGTTTCTTTGCTTCCATTGAAGACTACACTTAATCCTTCCAAGCCTCTGGAGAGGCTTGACTCATAGGCTTCTTCACAACATTTATTATTAAATCCATCATTTACTGTCCCTCCTCCCTTGAGGGACACCCTAACCCTTTGGAAAACTTTCAAGGTATAATGTAAGGCATTAGTTTAAGTTCTGTTTTGTAATGGATGTGATTTATCCCCTTAACATTAGACATCTAATGCATACACATAATACAGTTGAGCTGATCACCCTCAACTTCATCTATAGGCAGTGATTCACCCAAATAAGGGTACTTTTCAACTGATATATTTTAGCAGCCTTTTTTTGAGGAACTGTTGCCAATACCTTATGGCCTTTCCACTGGCACTGCTGGATATAAAGACCAGAGCTTCAGAATCTTCATGGAAGTGGATTACACTGCAGAGTCAGACACAGTGAGACCAGTGTCTTGAACTTGGAAGTCTCCATAGCCAGTTCCCTTTTGCTCATCTGGACATTACTTCAAAGTCCCTCTTGCTCATCTGTAGTTTGAATATATCTTCATTGACTTTTCCACAATTTTCACCACTCTTCATAATCAAAGGTGCTTAAAATCCAAAGTTATTCTCCATTTACTTCCAACTGCAGCACAAGGACCTGAAAAATGTCACAAAGGTGCTTAAGTGTAGGTGGGACATGATGAATTAATCATTGAAACCTATTGCCATAGAGAAAACCATCAGTCTCTTTCAAAGGCCATTGAGGTCTAGATAAATCTTTTTCATTTGTTTCATTTGCCTTTGGACAAGGTTTTCTGAGAGTGAAAAGCTGCATATGAGTAAAGCAAGGACTTAATTAAGGTTATGTAGTCACAGACTACTGAACACCATGTCTATAGTCAGAGAGTACCTGTTGTCCCTCTGCCCTTCCCTTGTTAAGACTTTTATGTGAGAGATGTTCTCTGATGACAGGCTGTGGCAGCATCCCAGTAGTCTTACTTCCAGCTTCCATTACCGTGACAGCTCATTTAATCCCACTCTTCTTATCAGACCCCTACCTTTTGCCTTACATTACTACTATTGTATTTTACTATTATGTCAAGAAGCCCTGAGTGAATGGGCCCCATTGTTCTAGATGCTGCGTAAGGGCACGGAGCTTTATTCCTCTCTGCTAATAAGACATGACATTTCTTCCAAAACCTGATTTTTAATGTTGCTTAAGGCTCTTTCTTCAGCTCGTTTCTAATTGATGGTTGCAAGAAATTATCCAGCAGCCAGTGTCAAACATAAGTAATAGCAATGGAAAGTTGATGTCTGTTTTCTCAAAAGGAAACCTCTGCACATCTTCATCCATCTCTTTCATTCTTTTTGTTGTTCTGAGGAGGAGGAGAGGTTTTTATCCATTTTTATGAACAGATGTAGTGAAAAGGGTAATTCTGAGAGTAACTCTGCAACAAAAAGACCAACACAGAGGACTGACCTCATCCTCAGCAGCAGAGATAAACTTTGTCATCTCAAGCAATTAAAGTTACGTAGAAGTGAAGAGGATAATTTGTATTCCTGAGACTCTTTGTTAAGCTTTAACCACTGATGATAGCCTGTACGCTTCTTTGGGCTATTACAGGCAACTGCTGCTAATTTCAGTTCATAAGATGTGCTGATGCTGACTCTAGGACATGGTACAGATTATACAGATTTTTAGGACAGAGATAGTTGCTCTCACAGAGATTAACAACCAGGTTTGAAGTTGCTACTTTGCTTTATCTTTTTCTATTACTCTTCTGCTGTATAAATAGCTTTTTTTGGGTGCCTTTTTTAACATGTCATTATAGCAGCCAGTTTTCTTTTTTTTTTTCTTTTCTGACCTAAAGTTAAAGCTACCATTTTATTTCTGAGATAAATTTGAGCTTAACCTTTTCTGCTTGCGCTCTGGTCGCATCCTAATTGCAGTGAATTATTCTGTCATTAAGAAATGCTTTGCGCTCACCCCTGTAAGTGCAGGCTCTTATTTCTATGTGCCCAGTCCATGAGGAATGGCTCCAGTTGCACAAGAAGACAGCACTTTTGTTACTACTTTTTATCCTCTCTCAAAGCTTGCTAGCAAACCACAGCACAACAGCCATTCGGACAACTGCTTGTTTAGACTCACGTCTTTGTCTCCAGGTGGCTCTTTTTGACTTCATTGGTTCGAAGCTCAAATGATAAATCTAATCTGGCTTCACTGGCTGAGTAAGTATCTGTTCACACCAGTTGCTCAGGAACACAAAAAGCCCACCAGGTGACTCCCCCTTTCCGTGACCCAGTGAAAAGGTGCTGCAGGAGTAACCTGGGATACGTGAATTCAGAGGAATGGCAGTCTGCTGTTAATGCCTTTAGCAAGACTTTGCCAAAAAAAGAGTCTTTAGAATAAATAAATAAATGTATTCTCTGCTTTTACACCAGAGATGAAGAAATTCACATCTTGGAAGGAATTAAGGGGATTGCAGGGTCCCTGTAAGAGGGTGAATTTCCCTCCAGCAGAAAGAGGAAACACTTTTTGTTGCAGTATCTCAGCATTTGGTGACACCTGGGGAAAAATGAGCATTAAAGGGACAGTATTTCTATGCAAAGTGGGTCCCATGTTCTTCATGGGAGAGTTTCAGGACACTGGTTACCCCTCTGACTCTTCACATGTTACTTATACAGTTTGGCTTAGGTGCCCAACATTTAGATAAGCTGGTTTTGTAGTCAGAGGAGCAAAATGAACTTACTCATTCAAGCAAGGAGGACTTAGTCATTCCTCACATCTACGTCGCCTCCTTAGGGGAATCAACTCTCTCTCTCCATTGTCTATATTGAAAGCATAAATAATTGTCCAAGACTAGATATCAAGCTTTCAGATGAGATGTCTGCCACATGGATTTGCCTTCACTGTGTATCATATCCACGTTTAAATCCAGGGACAGAAATAAGTATCCCTTGGCCACTCCAAGTAGGACTGAGATGATAGGTTTGCAAACACTGGGCAGTACCATGAGACATCCTTTTATCACTGTTTCTCGTGTTTTAATGGGAGGGTTCAGTGAGGTCAGTTTGATGGTACAATTAAAGTCAGCAGTCCAGTCTGGCTTCTACTGTAGTAGCATACTGTTGAGCCAGCCCATCCTGACTTCAGCTATCTCATATATCTACCTCATTTAACTCGTTCTGTAAATTGATCCCATCTTGAAACTAGTGGAGGCATGTTGTACCTACTACTTCATAATGAGTGGGTCCTCCAGAAATCCCCTGCACTGTTGTTTAACCACTTTATTCTCATTCCACATTCATTCATGATGATTATGCTCCTCTTGGCAGTGCTTTTAACTTCAGTCCTTTTTTCACTTGCATGTTTACTCTTCCCCTTCTCTGTGTAAGCAGTCCTATCCCCTCATGGCCTTTTTTCAGGATTCCTCTGACAAGGTACCAAAGAGGTCAACTGCAAAACTATTGGTACACACAGAATTGTGGTGTATTTCATGGACAAAGCTGGTGACGAGAAGGGATTGTTAGGTGCCAGACCACAACAGTGCAGAGTTTCTAAGTAGTAGCACTACAGAATGTGGGTCCGTCTAAGTTCCTGAAGACCCACCAAGAAATGGAAGGATTGATGACATCAAGAGTGCAGAATCCCCTTTCCTATGTCCCCCTTATGAACTGATGTATTTTAACCATCAGGCCATCATTCCTGTTCATCTAGGACACCTAATACTGACAGTGTGTGGTTTGGGTGGCAAATGCCTCTGCTACTAGAGCTCATCAGCTCATTTGAGCATCTGTTATTTTGTAGGAGCTGGTTTGAAGTGGGTTGAGCAGTGTGTGTTCCTCATATTCTGAGTTAGACTTCACACTGCACCTGAAGGCAGGCCCCAAGTTTTAAAAGAAATGAGGAAAAGCAGTGTCTGTGCAGCTTTGCACAATTTTTTCCAACACCATCTTCCCTGTAACCCCAGTGGTGATTAGAGATAGACCCAGGATGGCTTTGATCTACCTCAAATGCTGATAGCTGAGAAGCTATGTTAGTGTGGGTTTCACACAGGCTTTACAAGCTCATCCCAGGCCTTGGGCAGTTGCCATGGCAGCTGATCCATGTTGAGGTCTACTCTACAACAACATCACTGCTATTAATACCTGAAATTTAGTCTGTTGGTGGTAAAATGGGGATGAGAGCACTCCTTAACTTTTGAGGGATGCAGTGAAGATAAGTACATTAAAAATTGAAAACTGTTGAGTCTAAGATATCAATATTGTCTAAATTTAGCTGAATTCATAGTCCAGACATATAAACCAGAGCTAGTTGTCTAGACTCACTTTATAACTAGTGAAAGGAAATAGGCATTTTTCATGTGACCACAGAATCTGGCCTACTTTGGACATTGGCTTTAGGAGGAGCTGGATCATGCCCTTTGACTATATGTCCAAGGTTTGCTCTGGTCAGGAAGAGAACTATGGGTCAATAGTTGATATGTAATGTCTACATTATATTATTTATAAACTCACTGTTCTAAATAAGTGTGGTTTTGGCAAAGGAGACCTTGACTTGATATAGAGGTTGTATGTAAAAATGCTCTTCTTTCAAAGCTGACTGGATTTCAGGTTGGCAGCAGAGTGTCAACATCCCTTCCAAGTGTGATGACTACAGTTACCCATTGACCATACAGGAAGCTGGGCCCAGAATAATCTCACCTGATTTTGTAGGCTTATTCAGCTGTCCAAGTTAGGGTTCTGAATTGCTCTCATCTCTGTGGTAAGCAGAGATCAATAAGAATATCCATCAATTGGTCTAAATGTTTCATTTCAACTTCTGACTTTGAGTCATCTATGCCATTCATTTGGCAGGAATTGATTACAGTCCATGTTAGGAGCGCATCAAGCTTTCCTTGACATAGTGTTTGAGGACAGGATTCCTATCACTTTTCTCTTACTTATATATATTATACCTGAACTAGAGCTCCTGGGGTCTGTCTTTGGCCCATGCAAAAAAAAAAAAGCACTTAAAGTTCAGGATTGACCTGGCCTATTCATAAGCATCTTCTTGAGGCTGACCTTCTGTTTGCTGTAGAGGAACTCGCCACTGCCTGTACAAGATGCTTACAGGGATTAGGTCAGGTGTGTCTGTGTTGTAGATGCTAATGTTTAGTTAGATGACCTGTGATTCCCTGTCATATACAAGGGAAGCAAGGGCAACTACAGCCCCTGTGATAGGTCTCTCTAAGACCTCCATCGGGTGCATCCATCTTGAGGGCTTGATTCAGTTGCAGAAGCTCAGGAATGTATTGCCATTTCAAATGCTCTGGGGTATTTAAGACATCAGGTATGGGAGATGATGTATATGAAACCCATGCATTTCTCAGATTACAGTACCCAAGAGACTATCAAGAGAACCAGATGCCCATGTTTAGGCAGCTGAATCCAGCCCTGCATGTTCCAGTGTCTTGGCAGATACCGTCATTTGTCTCAGTGCTCTCTGGTGTCCCTTTACAGAGGACACCTGAATATTCTGAGTGTTCACATTTTCTCCTTTTGTTTTTTGTTTCACTAGGTCCGTTCTGCTGCCAGGAAAAGATGGCACCGCTGGCAAGACCATCACTCCCTCCGAGTGCGTGTGGCACGTGCCATGTCTATCCCCACCTCTCCAACACGAATCAGCTTCCATAGCATCAAACAGACCGCTGCCGTGTGACGTGCTCCACACATACACCCACCACCTGTGGCCTTCAGGGTTCGTCTTTCTTCACTCTCTCCAAGCCCCTTCCTTCCAACTTTCTTCCTTTATTCTGCACTGCTCTCTTTTTTGCAATGAGGTGCCCATCATGTTTCTGTGGACTCTCATCTCCCATATTTGTGATGCTGCTTTTAAGGCAACCAAGCAAAAGCGTCTTGGAGTAGGTGGTGGCAAAGCAAGATATAGAATTCAACACTGACTGCGCTTTGTGGAAGTTCACAATGCAAAGTCTAAAACAGCACACTGGCAGGAATAATCTTTTTTTTTTCTCCTTTTTTTTCCTGTTTTGTTTCTCCCTTCCATCTAGTGGTGAACAAAGACTTCTTAATATACTGCCCATCTCACCCTGTACATTGGTACCCGATGATTTCAACAGTTTGGTGTGTAGATAGCCCGTCTCTTTCTTGGTTCTTTGTAAAAATTTCCTCTCTGCAGAACTGTCATTTGAGAACATGTGACAGCAAGAAAAGGAGCATCTGAGTGGTGGTGTGAGGAATCTTGAATTTATCAACCTTCCCCGTTTCTCCCTTTGATAGACTGGGAGTTGGTCAGGGCATTGCTGGACTGTTTAACAGGGCACTTTGCCTTGCAAGAGCCATGCCCTGTTCACACACAAAGTTTTGAAGAGGACAGCAATATCTCTATATAGCTGTATAAACTATCCTTACTCTTCTTAGCCCCACTCTTCAACTCAATGTAAGTAGCCTTTGGAAAGACTTTGGGGTTTTTTTTTTCAGCTAAGAGGATTGGGTTGGGGAAGGACAGCAGAATGTCTTTTCTGGGTTATAAAAAATAAATTAAAGAAAAAAGGGAAGCACTGTAAAAATAATAATGAGAAAAAGATGTTTGCATTATGAGGATAGTTCTACATGCTGCACAATGATTATCTCTTCAGCATTTTGAACTAGAGCAGATGTATCTACTAGGCTTTTTATGTGATGTTCAAAAATACTGTATATTTTCAATAATAAACACTACTCCGGGTTGGTTTCAATAAAACCAGGCATCGTTTTCTTTACTCTGGAAAGGAAGAGGACACCTAACTTGGCAGAGGTTTTGTATCTAAGACCAGGGAAAGAAATCCTGTTTGAAGATGAACCAGTAAGAAAAACAATCTCATAACATCTGAGCAAGAGGGCATTTAAATGTCTCCCCTCTCAGCTCCTGGTGTTACACTGGATCCCGGTTCCTCTGCACTCCACTGAGCTTCTTTGCAACAGCAGAAAGAAGAAAGTCGTGCAATATCTTCTCTGTCACCTGCATCTACACTACAGGAATTTGCTGTTTCCACTTTGGCATGCTTGTTCTGAATTTTCTTCACAAATTTTAGAGGGAGGGCTTTCCATCTCGAGCTGAATTTTAATCCCCAGGTTTCAATTGGTTTCTCTCTAACTTTCAGGACTACGCAGGGCTGGAAATATATCTTGAAAGACACTGATGTTAATCCCCTATTTTTGGATGCATCCTGTCCTAGCAGCTCAATCACATTCATCTTTGAGCTGATTGGCAACACACAGCAAATTTAAATTAACAAGTTGACATTCTGTACCTTTTCCCCTTCCCAACTCTCATTTAGATTCATGAACTCAATGAGAACCTGAGGGAGGAAGGAGATGGGAGATTTCGGATTCTGTCTGGTTAAACCCATCATCTCTGCCAAAGAGGAGGAGCTGGGAAAAATCTTCACATAGCCTTCCATGAGGTGTGCCAACTAGCACGATAGATCCTAGTGCAGCAGAGATACAGATAAGACTGGAAATGTGCCTGTGCCTATGCCACTCACTGCTGTCAGCGCCCCGAGCTCTGTAAAGTGATGCAAAGTGTCTACATGGTAGCTGGGAAACAAAAGTGTCTGATGAGAGGACTGTCAGTGCTGTTATTCATTGTGTGCATCACAGCACTGGTACCCAGTCTCCTGGCATTTTGTGTTTGAAGGGGTAGCTATAGCTGCAGGTTAGCAATATGTATACTGAGTACCTCTGTGTTTGCTCGCCTCCACACCAATCTGGGATGAAAAAGGGATTTGCAATGCAGCAGTGTCTGTCAGATATGGCAGGTTGTTGTTGCTACCAGGAGTGTATTTTCACAAAAAAAAAATAAAAGCCTTTTTCCAAGTAGTATTTGTCCAAAGCAGAGATTTCCAGCACTGGACCCTGTTTCAAGCCAGCGTGGTGGACATACAGCATTGATGGGATACTGTTCATGTTAGCTTTGAAGTGATTGCCATGCCTCTGCTTGTTTCACCACAGAAGCTTTCTGAAGTCTGACAGCCACAGCACATTTTCTCTAGAGTGCTGTAAGGAAAATCAGGCTTGAATTTCTACCATCAGCCTTGTCAGAGAAAGGCTTCAGACCATCCCTGAAAGAGCAATACAGATTATTTTCAGTGTGGGTTGTTTTTTATTTGTCTTCTCACAGAGGGTAGAGCAGGGGGGAATGATGGAGATAGATAGGTGTGTAACTGAACACAGCATCTCAAGGTGGGGGTGTCATAAAGGACAGGATCTGAGGAGAAAAAAGAAGAGGCAAGGTGTAGATTACATCAGACAAACTCCTAGGGAGTGGCTGTTTTGGAGCAGCTAGTGGAAGACATGCCATTTACACCAGCAGAGGGGTTTCTACCTGAGATGGGATACATGGGGCTCAGTCCAAAACTCTTCACATGATATACAGTGAGCTCCAGCTCATCTGCATGTGGCTGCCCTGTAGACAACCTAGGACTAGTTTGTAGGCTGCCTAACCTTTCATTGGGCGCTAAACTCTCCTGGTTAGCAACAAGACATGGAATATCTGCATCCTAGTGCCGATCTTTTGTTTCCTCTGGAGCAACAGGCTGGGGCACATGATCTGTGGGCTCTCTGAATTTGCAAGGTTGTCACCATCAGTCTATTTTCTAGACATACATTTCAGATGTCTGGAAGGACTCTTATTGGTACCACTAGAATCGATGTCAGGCTCACATTTGCCCTCTCTGTATCCCTTTCTGATTCCCAATAAAGATGCACTTTCTCTCCTCTACATCAAGGACCAGGCAGACCACTGGGTAATCAAGATCCCCTGATGAAAGCTGCCATAGAAACAGGGAGTGGGAAGTAGTCTCCATGCAAATAATGCTTTGGAGGCTGTTTCTCTTTCTCCCAATCTATCAACTGATCAATACCATCTTATTGCTTCCTTAAGTTCACCAACCTGCTGGTATCTTTTGCTTGGTTTTATTAGGTGCAGTAAGATCCTACTCAACATGATAACTATAAGTCAGCATAGCCCATGTTACCTGTGAAACCAACCTGCCATTCAGAGTTTGGTCTTGAAAAGCTAGGATTCATCTCAAGTTTTCCCCACTGCTGTGGATGAGCACCCAGCTGTGAGGCATTAGTGCAATGTAGCAGCATGGCAACACTTTCACCGGACCAGTGGGGTATTTTTCTGAATAGACACAAAACACAACTTTGTGGACACAGCTGCATCTGCCCCTGCAGCACTCAGCCAGAGTGACTCACCACTGTTCTCATGCTGTGAAGCCCTTCCTTTGTTAGAGAGTCTGAGCTTCTGTACAGAAGGGGTCATCTGTGTGTCTCCATGACACCTAGCACCACATTGCTCTCAGCCACAACTGGAGTCTAAGGGCAGTATAAATAACCAGAGGGGCTGCCACTGGAAGGGAGGACTTGCCCTGCAAATGGAGGCAAAGCACAATCTAGGCACAGGCTACTGTTCTTCCAGAGACCATTCCACTGGGACTCAGTTGACTTTATGTAGCCCTTCACAAGTCTCAGCTGGAGTTAGTTCTTTCTGTGACCATCAGAGCACTGATCAATACAGTCAACGGAGTCCAAGGTATGAATAATCTGATGATAAAATAGATGTCTATGATAGGGGAGGGGAATTGCACCCAACACCTTGTCCCTTGACCATAAAGGCCACCTGAGTTACTGACTTGTGCTGAGACACTGTAATATTTGGTAGCCTGAATCCCACATCAGTGACATGAACTGGGTTACTGTAGCCAGTAAACAGTAAGGGGGTGGTAACAGGTCCTCTTCATGTTCGTCACAAGAACTAAGGAGCCCAGGTAGCAGAACTGGAATTGAAGACTTGCCAGATCTGTTTAGCCCTCACCTAGATGCTGTTAGCCCTGCGTCTTTCTAGTCCTATGGTGTGGCTACAGAATAAGTCTTATCTAGACCCTAGAAGTGGACCACCAAACCTTTGAAGGGCTGAAGTATAATCCATATAGCTGGCTGCAAATCTATATTTTCCAGACCAAATCCAGATTTCTAGCAGGTCTAAGTAGAACAGTAATTTGGCAGCTGAAGAGGTGAACTATGTCTCTGGAAATAGACATTCAACCACAGGGTTTGCTTTCACAAAGTCCATTAGAGCTCAGAGTCATTGACCTCACAGTAAACCACTGGAATGTATTTATGCCAGGGCACTGACCTCATACCACTGTTTTCATGGATATTTTGGGATGCCTTGCTTTCAGTCACAGTAAATATTCACTAAACATTTGAGATCAGTTAATAGATGAAGACACCTGAATTTGGTCTCTGTCTCAGTAAGTCAGGTGTCTGATCCTGCATTGCACTTGGTACATAGCTAAGAAAATTGTGCAGCAAAGTCTGCAGAGCTTTGTAGCTGGTCTTCAGGATGCATCTGCTTCAGGAGGAGCTCTTGGCCTCACTGAGAGCTTGATTCAGTTGCCTAAATACAGGCTTATAGTGTAATTTCAGATGTCCCAGGAATTCCAGCTGCCTTCCAGTTGTCAGTCCATAAAAACAGCTGTAAGGCCTGTGCAGATGTCCCACCTTCTCTAAGCTCTTCCAGATGGAAGTAGACACTTATGAATGTCTTGTACACTTGCACACTTACTCAACTATTTCTCTGATCTTCCCCTAGGGAGAAATTAGAAGTGGACAGAGTCAAGTCAGCTAATCCAGGATTTGGCAAATAAGCACCTGTTAGCTACAAACATAGTGTAGGGGGGGCTAGTAAGCCAAGGAGGCTAGGAGGGACTGTGGTCCTTTTTGTCCCATCAATGAGTTCAGTGAAAAGTGCACTGAAGCCAAGAAGGTTTGCACTGCCTAAAGAAATGGGGATACTAGTGGTCTCTGCTTTCTCTACTGCTAGGCATGGTTCAAGGGGAAAAACATCATATTCTTCATGTGATTAGTGCAATAATTTGAAGGTAAAAATAACTTTTTTGGCTTTACAAGTTGTCACACATAGGAGATTGGAAGGAGAGGTCCCCACCTCCTGACTGATAGCACATGGTGATACTCTTGTCTCTGTGGGACTGCATAGTCCTGCTGATGGAAATCTGGCTTCTGTCATCAACAGCAATTGGCAGAGCCAAGATAGGATGACAAAATCTCACCATTCCTCGAAACACCAGCCAAGGTAGCTGTTGATGCCATCCCAAGGCACTGCATAGGATCAAGTCATGGGGTTGCTCAGAACTGAATTAATTTGAATTAAACAGTTTGGAAATCATCCCAGGAGAAAAATACCTGGAAGCAAAACAGATAAGCAATTTTCTTGCCTTTTCCCTGGGTAGCATTTGATAAAAATGCTGGCTGAGCTGGACATGAGCCACACACCCTCATCTCAAGAAGACAAGCATTTCCAAATTTGGATTGGCACATGCAAGCAAGCCTATGGCTGCCTGGGAACCTAAGGCACCCTTCAAGGATCATCCTAGCTCAGAGACCAAAAGCTGGGCTGGACAAGAGGGCAGGAACAGGAACATACAGGGAAGTACTGGTCTAGGTGTATCTCTGGGCTGAGACTCTGGGATTTGGACAAGGAGCTGCTATCCCTGATGAAAATTTTGCCAGTCAAACCTGGCTTCTTATCTCATTTCCAGCTATAGCTTCAGAGACTGGGGTCACATCACAGAGAGTTGACTCCTCCCTGTCTTCTACACCAGGCACGTTCCATAGTAGTGTTTGGCCTCTAAAGGCACTGCCCGTTTCCAAGGTTCAGGTGGGCTGTGAGTGATTTTCATGCTGTCTTTTAACAGTGACTTGATTATTTGATGATTATTCGGGTTACCAATGAGCAGAGCTGCTGAGAAGATCCACAGATGTTCTGGACAGCAAAGGGGAATCCCTTGGTCACCTGTTCCCTCTCAGGAAGGTGAGACCCACTGGTTGAGAAGCAACATGGTGGAAAAGCACCAAGGGACCTTAGTGGATGCTGAAATAAATCCAAGCCAACTACATGACCTGTCAGCAAAGGGGTCTAACTGTAGTCAGAGATGTTTTGAGGGAACTGATTATCCTTTTCTAATTTGAACTCATTAGGTGTCATCTAGCTACTGTACACAATTTGGGCACTCCAGTAGAAGACATTGATAAACTAGAGCAAGACCATCCACAGGCCACCAAGACACACAAGTCTGGAGTGCTTGCCCATGTGCAGACAGGTTGGAGGACCTTGTTCAGCATGAGGAAGAGGAAACTTTGGGTGGACCTAATAACAGCCAGACAGCATCTACAAGAAGGTTACTGATATGATAACAAGAGACAACAGACATAAATTGAAACCAGAAAGGAGGAGATCAGATATAAGAAAGCTTCTCCTCAGGACAGTCAAGCAATGGGACAGGTTCCCCAGTGAGGGTGTGCAGTCTCTATTGCCAGAGATTTTTCAGGACCCAACTGGATAGAGCCATGGCAACCTGGTTTGTGGTCATAGCCGGGCAGAGGTTTTGGACTGGAGACACTCTGAGGCCTCTTGCAACCAGAATTTTCCTGTTATCCTAGTAATAATATTTTCAGTCGTTCCACTAGCACTGGGAAAGAATGAACATCAGCATATATTGGCTGCTGTATTTTTTTCAGCTGCACCTCAGGGGTCTTGGAAATATGGTCACGTCCCCTGTCTTCAAAAGAAGCTTCTTCCTTTGCTTCCTTCTGGCAGGGGTGCAAAGACTGATAAAGACACATCTCTTTAGGCAGAACTATCTGCTTTATACATTGTGAGGCCTTTTAAAGCCCCATGTCCCTTTCAACAAAATAATCACTCACAGCACAGATCTGGGATGATTCAGATGTAGCTTTTGGATCAGCAGGAAAAGCCTCAGCTATGCCAGGGAAGTGGTTGTGGATGTGATGGACAGACAACCTCTGTATGTGTGTGTGTGTGCACACGTGTTTTTATGTTCTAGTGTGTACGTGTGCCTGTTTGTGTGAAGAAAACTGGTCAAGTTGCTTCTGATGTACAGCATATTCTGTAGGAAGAAAACAAGGCTGCTTGTTTTCAGTTAATCATTATGGAAATGAACATCCATGAACACTTAAGTACTTGAAACAGAATTCATAAGAGCTCTTCCAGGAAAATGTTTGCAGTTCTGAGCGCTGCAGATAATGCATATGCCAACTGGCTCGTGAGCTTATTTTGGATCTGGACTAATTGGTTCCTTCTGAAACTATTTAAATTTTTTCACCCTCCTCCTTTGCAATAAATTCCCAGTCCCAGCTTCCAATAGAGACGACAACACATCGCCTCCTCCTGACTGTTACTTGGGGGAGATGGCAATGTTGCACTGCAGTCCCTTGGATATAGGGATATCAGCTATGGGATTGGGTTTCCTACAGAGGAATCACTATGGAGAGTAGTATCAGATGGCAAATTCCACTTTAAATGCATGGCTTTATACCTTCCTCTGTCATCCTTTGCATCCAGACTGAGCTCCTACCCCCAAGAGATACCAGTAAAAAAATTCCCAGCACCTGACACATTAAGTATCAGTATCCACAGTTCCAGTGGAGCAGACATGGACAGTGCTAGCCACCAGACCACAGGAACACAGTTTTCAAAACTAAAATGTTGAACCCCAAGGAAAGAACATAATGAAGATTTACCATTCTTAACATTTACCTGGAAAACCTGGCATCAGTCTGTTGGAGGATGAGGAAAAGAAAGTCACAAGACCAAGACCACCTGTATACTGGAAGAAGGGAGGATGTGACCCCAGGGCATGGAGGTCAGTATGGCTTAAGCACCAGAGGGAGAAAAAGGGAACCTGGCTCTGTGGTCAGGTGGAGGTCACAAGGATGAACACAGCAAATAAGCAGTGTCTACCAGAGAATTCAGAGAGGGGAAATTCTCAAGGGGCTCCAGGGAGAGGCTGTGTCAAGGTTCCTCTTCAGATTGAGGTAATATTTTGCTAACTCTCTTCAATGCAGCATCCTGAGGTGAGCAAGTATGATAAAGAAGATTTCAGACATCCTTTCAAAGCCTCACACCTGAACAGAAACTACTACTTATTGAAGCTCCCACATCTCTCTGGAAGGTCTTCTCCTTGCCTGACAGGCCTGGAGGAGTTGAAAGCAAGTCACTCAACCCCTTGTCCACTATGATCATGTTAGCACTGACTAACAAGGTGATTTTCTAGCCCATGTAACAGCTAAGTCTTGCAGCAGGCTGTTTTGGGGACGGATCACCAGTTGGTTTGGGATGAGGCAAACAATGCCATTTTCCTGGCTGCCCCTTGGCTTCTGACCACCCTGGTCTTTGGGCAGCCTCACTGTATCTGCAGTGTTGATACCTACTCCTGCAGACAGCTGCCACAAGGTTTTCCTCTTAGTCCATGGAGAGAAACAAAGCACTTTGGGGATTACAGTCCTCTGAGGTCCCTGTGAAGAAAATAGTATTTCCCTATGTGGAAAGGAATCTGTGGTTTCATGAGTGTGAAGGTTTCACATAAAACCTTCAAATTTTCATAGACCAGTTCACTTCATTCCCTTTCTCATTTAATGCCGTGGAGCTGGAAGATAATGAGCATCTCAGGAGAAACTTCTGGAAAAGAAATTGGGCGTATCTATAAATTGTGTACTGATGGCAAAACACATAGTTAAAACAAAAACATGCATCTTCTGGGTAGTCCTGTGGGGATTCTACACTGGTTTCTTAAGTTTCTCCACTTTTTAATTAGTGTAATAGAAAGAAAATATTTCTGATTAGTGTAATTGCCACAGAGAAGTGCTATAGTGACCTTAAGCTATGAGAAGCCAAAGCTTTAAAAAAGAACTCATAAAACTTTAATGACTTTCCCAGATGCTAACGAGCAAGCCAGCCTCCATGAAGGGTATCTGTGCTCAGCAGTCTCCAAAGGCTGTGAAATGAACTCTCTGACCTTTCTGACACATCTTTCCTCTGCAGTCCCAGGCTGCAATGGGTCATGTCAAGGGCTGAACCAATTAATTGCACTCTGGGTATCAGCGTATGTCGAACGAGAGATTCAGTCTTTGGAGGCAGAGAAATGATCAAATATAAAGCTGCTGGCAAGGTCATAAGAAACAGCACCAGGGCCCTGCAGGGATGCTTTCCTTGGGGTCCAGCCCTATTGTGGTGATTATTGGCACAGTGGCTAACGAGCTACCCCATCCAGGCTGAGCAGGGAATAGTGGTTAACCTGGGTCATCCCAAGCCTGGCTAGCCACATCCAACCTGCAAGCACGTTTGGACAAGAGAAATTTCTGAATGTCCTTCAGCTGGCTTGCCTGTGATTTAGTAGTTGACTGATTTTGACCTTGGGGATGCTCAGTGACTGCTGGCTTACTGCTCAGCAGTTCAGCCAGAGGCTAACTGATCCGCTGCCACGTCAGGTGGATCCTGGCATGTAAACTTATAAACTCCAGTCTCTGAAAGAGAGATTGCTTCTTCCTTGTAAAGGCACGAGGCAACATTTTATCCAACTATGGAGCAGTATGCAACCAAGGTAATGAAGGCCAAGGCCACATGGTGCTTGACTGTGAAATCTCATGATTGCCATGATTTTCTATCTCCCAGGGATCCCTGCAAGTCTTCTTGCACAGCAGCCAGGCTGGGGTTCACCTCAATTCCATAAATATGTTCAAATATTTCAGATGTGTCATCAAGTCTAGAGTTGCCTTTCTCTAACAGAAGACATAACCTTTTGGGGGAAAAAACCCAACCAGAGATCTAGTCATCCTATGCTGGTTCACCACAATAACAATGCACAGGTGAAAGCTGGGGTTCACTTTGAATATCTAGCAATGTCTCTTAATTAACTTCAACTTGCTTGCATGCAGCTATAGGAGCATGTTATGGGGATGTCTTATGGCTAAAGAGCGACTCAGGCCAAGAAACACTTGGCAAGAAAATCAAGTGCTTGTTTGGGAGTAGGACCCCTACACACTCTTCTCACCTCTCCTGGAGACTTCTGGTGTCACTCCAAGGAAATTTCTTTCTTTCTCTGCTTGTATTAGTTTCTCCCTGCATTTTTCCAGCTTGAGTACTTACACTGAAAGCTCTTTGCGGTACCGACTTCTCTCTGTGAGCTCCCATATAGCATCTGGCACATAAAAGAGTGTAGGCTCTTTTTTTTTTTCAATGTGCAATACCAAAATAAAATAAAATAAAATAAAAATTAATCTGAGAGGTGTACTTTTCAATCTAAACCTGAAACCTAGCATACAGTACTGTGCCTGTATTGTCCATCTGTGATTTAGCACAGACATCAGGGATGTGATTGGTATACATTATGCCAGCAACAAGCCCCTGTTAGAGGCTACTGGCTAACCAGCATGCTGTCATCTGAAAGCAGTGTACATTTGTCCGTGCTATTGGCCAAATGTATTTTGGGTTTGAAGTGTCAAGGTAGATGCCTAATGGGATTTTCAAACATTGCCATGTGTGCGGAGTACATAATTCCCATTGATTTTTGTTGGAGTTGAGTGTATATCAGTTAATTGACTTTGTAAATACCCTTACAGGTGCTTGTGTGTTTTTCAGAGTGTATTTTTTGTAGGCAGCTTTTCTATTTTCCAGGGATAAGTATGTGCTACTGGCGCTATTTATATATCCAGCTCCATCACCAAATCAGTTTTGGTTGCTGAACCAGAACAACATGACATTCTTCCAATAGACAGCAAACTCATGTCTCTCTCCCAAAAGGGAGTTTCACAAGAACTGAAGTTATTTGTAAAACTGGGTTAAATGAGACAATAATTTCAACTAAAGGAAAACAGGTTGTTCAAAATGCTGTTACTGGTGCCTAAGAACTGCATTTCACATTAAAAAAAAAATCCAATCAAAAAAACCCCACAACAACAACAAGACCTTTTTATTTTAAAATTGACCAAATTCTTTAAAAAACCCCAAAGGACTAAAAAAATAACTCCTATATTATATCATCAGGAAGTTCTTTGCCTGGTACTTCCATTTTTCCCAATTCCTCCATCATTTGTGGGTCAGCAGAGGAGGCTGAGATTATTTCTGCTGACACCTACAGATTCCAGCCCCACCATGAATATCTTGTAAAGACAGGCTTGGGAAAATGGGCACTCTTACTGGTTCTTCTTTTCTCCTTCAGACATCATGGATGAAAGCTGCTTAACACGTCACCCAGCCGATCTGCCAGCCACTCTGCCTGTTCCTAACACGACCCTTCTCAGCAGGTTCCCTTGTGTGAGGCTGGCAGCCCACGAAGCAAATGTCTATCTTACTTCAGTGACCATGATTCTTATGTTTCCTCTCCAACTTGCCCAGCCAGTATGTGACAAAACACAGACTTA
The DNA here is from genome assembly GCF_964237585.1 of Gallinula chloropus. Lineage (NCBI taxonomy): Eukaryota > Metazoa > Chordata > Aves > Gruiformes > Rallidae > Gallinula > Gallinula chloropus. The sequence goes on along the minus strand of NC_140086.1, from coordinate 159,038,976 downwards.
CTTCAAGCTTCAAAAGCTGCATCAGTTATGGACATACTGGAATAAAGATTCTTGTTTGGCTTGTATGGCTTCCTATTAAGGATGGTATCTTTTATTAGACCTGTTCTTGCCACTGGAAAGGGTAAATGAGCTTTGGGCACATGAGTCCCTCTCCCTCACATTGTTCTAAAGCGAAGTTTTCTTTGTCTGACAACTAAATTCCATTTGAAAAAATGGGAATTCAGCTTCCTACAAAATCTCTTCCCTCCTCTCCCCTGCCAGCCACTATCTAGCACGCTTTCCCTTTAAAACACTGGGGGCATTTTCTCCTGGGTTTTGCAGTCAGTTGCTTCCCCCATCAGAAAATGAAGAGCTTGCTAAAAGCACGTCCTCCCCAAGCCAGTGTTACTGACACTGTGAAACATAAATGACCATCTAAAGCAAGAGAATGGCCAGAGAAAAGGGAGGATTGGCATTGGAATGGACAGTATCCATTTAACAGCTGCTTATTCCATTTAACTGCTCTCCAACCCTCTTCCTTCCAAAACCAGCACTTACAGGTCTCACAACACTAATTCACTTTGGTGCTTTACCATACCAGCTATCCCCATGTGTTTTCATGGTTGCTTTTGACCTCATCTTGACTTGAAATTACAGGTGAGTGCTTTTTGAGAAACTTGGATGTATTTTTTGCCCTCTGCACAGAGACAATATTGCCTCTGAATCCCAGCCAATTCAGCATCAGCTCACTTTATCCTCAATTTCTATTTTCCAGTAACTTTATCTTTATTTAAAAGGTGTGGTTAGTAGGTCAAGAGAGGTGCTTCTGGCCCTCTACTCTGCCCTGGTGAGACTGCACCTAAAATATTGTGTCCAGTTCTGGGCCCCTCAGCTCAAGGACACAGAACTCCTTGAGAAAGCCCAGTGCAGGGCCACCAAGGTGATGAAGGGAGTGGATCACCTTCCTTAGGAGGACAGGCTGAGGCAGCTGGGCCTCTTTAGCTTGGAGGAGACTGAGAGGTCACCTCATTAATGTTTATAAATATGTAAACGGTGAGAGTCAGGAGGATGGAGCCATGTGAATGTAAAGAAAAACTTTTTCACTGTGAGGGTGGCAGACCCCTGGGACAGGCTGCCCAGAGAGGTTGTGGAGTCTCCTTCTCTGGAGACATTCAAACCCCACTTGGATGTGTTCCTGTGTGATTTAGTCTGGGTGATCCTGCTCTGGCAGGGGGTGTGGACTAGATGATCTTTCAAGGTCCCTTCCAACTCCTCATGTTCTGTGATTCTGTGACTTACTGATCCTTGTGTGACATCACACTCATCAGTTCTCACATTCCAAACTCCAGAATAGAGACAGTTCAGTCTTCTTTTGCCAAGCCCAGAGCGGCTCTGAGATGCCACCTCTATCTAATCACAGGGGCATACATTTTTAGTGGTTATGAACCCAACTGGATATGATCCTATATGAAAAAACTGAGTGCAGAGAAATAGTGATTGAACTTGCAAAGGCTTTCAAGAAGCAGCGAGTTCACAGCCTGTAGGAACATGGACCAACCTATTCAGCAAGATGATTTAGTGAACAACCTAATGAGGAGAGGAGAGGAGAGGAGAGGAGAGGAGAGGAGAGGAGAGGAGAGGAGAGGAGAGGAGAGGAGAGGAGAGGAGAGGAGAGGAGAGGAGAGGAGAGGAGAGGAGAGGAGAGGAGAGGAGAGGAGAGGAGAGGAGAGGAGAGGAGAGGAGAGGAGAGGAGAGGAGAGGAGAGGAGAGGAGAGGAGAGGAGAGGAGAGGAGAGGAGAGGAGAGGAGAGGAGAGGAGAGGAGAGGAGAGGAGAGGAGAGGAGAGGAGAGGAGAGGAGAGGAGAGGAGAGGAGAGGAGAGGAGAGGAGAGGAGAGGAGAGGAGAGGAGAGGAGAGGAGAGGAGAGGAGAGGAGAGGAGAGGAGAGGAGAGGAGAGGAGAGGAGAGAGGAGTTGAGTTTGATCTGAGGAAAGGCTTGTTGTGGCCAAGAACAAGGGCTGGTTGTTGAAGCAATGTAGATGGCCTGCTACCATCAGTACATGCATCACAGACCGAATGGTTTAAAGGCATACGGGTCCAGTCAGCCCTGGAGCTGGAGTAGGCAAGTGATGCTCTTGTACCGGTCCTGGGCAGCTCCATCCTGTACATGCAAAGCTCATTGCCTGGGAGAAGCAGCACACAACAACGACACAAGCATCCAATGCTGTAATCAGTGAGGTTGCTTGAAGGATTTGTTTCACCTTTGCTGATTTGCCTTTTCTCATTTTATTAGTCACCCACTTTGCACGTTTCACACGCTTGCCGATAAAAGTTTGTGACTAGCAATGTGTTTGCACATTTGTGCTGTTCTTTGGGCTAACCTTGTCACAACATCTGGCTTGCTCATCCTCATTCTTCTCCCCTACTTGGTGTAGACAGGCTTTCAAAGCAGTTCTGCTTTGGTCAGCATTGACAAGCATTGGGAAGTCGCTTGCAAAGCAACAAAGGGAAGAAGTTCCATAAAAATGTCTTATGAAAGTTGCCAGCATCATAAATCTTCCAGGGTGCATGTTGTTCCTTCTCCTGCTGAACTCATAAAGGCAGAGATGTAAAATGAAACAGATCCAATCTGCCACCCCCTCCAACTTGCTGTGTGCCTAAGGAATGAAAGGAAAGCCTCAAGCTTGTGCAGACCTAAAACTCATCATGTGACTCCTTCAATAAATCAGCCCTTCCCACATGTTCTGAAATGATATTAGCTTCTAGCCACAAGACATTTATGATTCATATGGGACAGGCTCCTTGAGAAATGATTACAAGCAGTCCCATCTGCAGCATAAAACCGAAAGGCTCTGCAGTCAGAGTCAATTAAAAAACAAATACATCAGACCTCCTGGTCCCAGTTTCAGCAAGGAAAGATCACATGCTTCTCCCTATCAATTACTCATCAGCATCATTGTGATGGTGTTATTTATTAGCTGCTCATATCTGGACCAACAAGCCAAACATCCAAACTGTCTCAGATTAGTTATTTTACTGTTTATAGATCATTTTGTTGACGTGACAGTATCTGTACACCCCTCAAGTATGCTACGTATATGCTGAAAGGAGAAGCTGGTGTTTGCCAGGGCCAGGTTAACATCTGCATCCAGAATCACGTGAAGACTCGCTTCAATCTCTGCAGAGATCATGCAGAATGTGTGCAGCTGTTACCATGCAGATGCCATTTGCTGCCTGGGATTCAAAATGGGTCTTCAAAAGGGTGGTGGTTTCCCATGTGTCTTGCTGCCATATGACAATGCAGCAGGCTTCCTGCCTGTCTCCCAACCCAAGGAGACATCTCAAATCTTCTCTAGGAGTAGCGTCCTGAGCCCCCTGGTTCCTGCCTTTCTCGAAGGCTTTCCTTGCTGAGAAGGAAACCTAAGTTGAGATGTCAGGATGCAGAAGGTATCTTCATCCTCATGGTAGGCAGTGGAGGTCTCATCCATGCAGTGGGCACAGCCCAGAGAGTTGTTTATCCTTCCCACATGCAGGTGTTTTCCATTGGGTGACACCAACAGCTCCCTGCACCCCCTGAGCTGTAATGACAGTATTCTCACTGGCTATAAGAGGAGCTTGGAAGCTGGCTCAGACACTTAGAAGGGTTAAAAAGAGGTCTCTCCTGAGCTAAACCTTAAAACTTGGTTGACTTGTTTAAACATACCTACTAAGTGCCACCTGAGAGGGCCTGGGGTGTTTGAGACTTCTGGATGGGGTGGCAGAGTGAGAAACCAGAGGCCACGCAGGGCTCCAAAAGTACTGGGTACCAGTAGGTGAATCATTTGTGTGGGGATCTTCTGTACCACAAGCATCTCATCATATTATCTTTAATGCCAAGCCAAAAGAAAACCCCTGCTTTGCATTTACTTAACCTCTCCCATACCTCTTGCTCTTCATCTGCAGCTCAAATGCTGTAATTATCCTGCATTGCTCACCCAGTTTTCTTATCTTTGCAATTTCCTAACCAAAGGATTTCCTTCCTTTTGTTTTTTTTCTCACAGCACTGGACAGCATTAGGAAGAAGAGAGAGAAGAAGCCCACAAGGTTACATCTCTTTCTGCCATGATGACCGAATCGGCACCGTGCAGCAAGTCCATCAAACCAAGATTGGTGTAGGCTGGGTGCTGTAATAGGACAAGCTGGTTTGAGTGTCATCTCAACAGCCTGGTGATTTAAGGAGAGGAGACAGCAGCAAATAGCATTGATTGCAAGGTAATGAAGAGGCAGACAAAGGAGCTTGCTGTTAGGTTTTCTGCAGCACAAGCAGGTGTCACACGCTGGGCTCTCAGCCCTCAGGAGTGGCTGCAAGGATAACAGAAAATGGCACTGTCTGGGGTCCACCATCACCAAATTACTTCTCAGGAATGGAAAATAATACATGTATTTCCTCAGAGAGAGACAGAGGGTGGTGAGGACTTGAGTGTGGGGTTCTTTTGCTGTTTGCTTTCTGTGCCCACTTCTTATCTTGTGTCATTAAGCTGAAAGAGAATAAAAGCTGTAAGATGGTTATAACTCATACCCAATGGCAAGGAAAACATTGCAAGGTTACTTTGTAGCCTTCCATTGTAAAACTGCTGCCTTTGGCTGGAAAGCTGAGGGAAGAAAACTCCATCAAAAGCAACTCTGAGTCCTTTCTGACTCAGCTCTTGGGCTGGGATGTGTCAGAACCTCTGGAGCAGACACATGCCTGGTAGTCAAGATAGAAAGTGGTGTCTCCTATGAAGATCAGGATGGGGATCAGAGAAGCCAGTGGTCTCATTGCCATCAGTCCTAGGCATCATGACCCCCATGGGTCCAAGCAGCATGCAAGTGGCATGTGGCTCCTGTCTGCCCAGCCTGGGAGCATAAAACCTCTTTGGAGACATATCAGCAGGGGCATGACGGGTATTTCTTCTTTGGTGACCCTTTGTACTAGATCCCACCATCCTTATCTGAGGAAAGGAGTTTGATGTGCCTCACTGTGCAGTTCATAACCCTCGATAAGGCTGCAGGGGAACCTCATTGCAGCCTTCCAGTACCTGAAGTGACCTTATAAGCAGGAGGGGATTCAACTTTTTAAAAGGATAGACAATGGCAGGACAAAGGGGAATGGATTGAAGCTGAAGGAAGGAAGGTTTAGATTAGATATTAGGGGGAAGTTTTTTACAGAAAGAGTGATGACGGGTTGGAACAGGCTGCCCAGAGAGGTGGTGGATGCCCTGTCCCTGGAAGTGTTCAAGGCCAGGTTGGATGTGGCCCTGGGCAGCCTTCTGTAGATCCAGACCTGAGGTTGGTGGCCCTGATTGTGGCAAGGGGGTTGGAGCTCTATGATCCTTGGGGTCCCTTCCAACCCAGACCATTCCATGATTCTATGATATATCCCCCATGAAGTTTCCATTTCCCCTACACCTACATATTCCCTGGGGTTCCCATTCCCTGCACTTCGCCTGCTCCTAGCCTGAAGCCCACTCTCCAGTGCGCAGTACAGCCCCTGTCCTGCTGCCTTTCTCCCTCAGGACCCAGCATAGAATAATTAATTAAAAGCGTAATTATTGTCCCTCATTCCCAGTTCAGAGTGCAGAACAAAATGAAAAGCATCAGACCTCTTGTCCTGTTTTTTATCTCCCATCCCTAAATTAAAATTCCAGGCCATGCTGCAAGCACTTTGAGGATAACAATATGGTACTTTATTTGCCTCCAGAGAGGTGGCACACTCATAATGTCTTTCACATACGAGATCCCCAGGGTGGCTGGTGAATCCTTGCCATCTTTTATTGTTGCAGAAAACCAGTTTTGCTGAGTTGCTGCCTCTCCACCTATGTTTTTGAACACTGCTAGAATCTTCCTTGTGCCCAGGTAATCATAGAATCATAGAATGGTCTGGGTTGGCAGGGACCCCAAGGATCACAGAGTTCCAACCCACGTGTCACAGGTAGGGCCAACAACCTCCAGGCCTGGAGCTACACAAGGATGCCCAGGGCCCCACCCAACCTGGTCTTGAACACCCCCGGTGGGGCATCCACCACCTCTCTGGGCAGCCTGTTCCATCACCTCACCAGTCTCTCTGTAAAGAGCTTCCCCCTAATACCTAATCTAACCCTTCCCTCCTTTAGCTTTAGTCCATTCATGGACTATATACATGAAGTAATATATTTCAAGGCAAGTAAGGAACATATATTACACAAGTAAGGAAATATATGACACAAAGAAATATATTTCACCCAATATATTACACAAAGTAATATATTTGACCACTTAGCCCCACTGGGGAAAAAGTAAAATCGGTTATGTCTGAGGTAAGTTATGGAAAGCTCTAGTGTAGCAAGCTCTCTCCCCAAATAGACTGGGGAATTCACCTGAATGTAAATCTTTACAGCCTGGGTGCTTTATGAGGATATATACTGTACGTATGCTGCTGCTAGTCAGCCCAGACTCTGGTCCATGGAGTCCCAGCTGCGGAGGGAAGTGACTAACAGACTCCACTTGTGCAGAAAGCTTCTAAGTCAGGTCTCGTCCGAGGACAGGGAGCTGCCCTTTGTCCATCCCTTCATTACTCTGCAATTATTCTGCCCTGCCACCACCGCCTCTCCATACGCTGCCAGCCAGCGAGATGATGCTCAAGCCACGTTGTCTCGTTCCAGCAAGGAGCACACATCTGTCACAAGACACTGGCCATGGCAGTGTCTGTCTGAATTCCATTTGCAGTGAATTTCTCTCCTTCACAAGAAAGCAAACAGCAAGATCTCACATTGTGCCTAGCATGGTATTTGTCTCCAGCCTTCTCTTAGGGGCTTATTAGCTAATGCAAGCACAGCCTGGATCAAGCGTCATTACAGGCTCATGTTATTCCCCCACAAATTTGCTGTAAGTAAAGAAAAATTAGTTGGTCAAATTAGTGCTCAGCAGCAAATTGAAAAGGAATTATTCAAGATCTGATACAAATTAGTAAATGCACAGACAGTGGCATTTTCCAGTCAGACACGGGAAAGTTAAATAACCCTCTCCTGTCTTTGTCACTGAGGCATATTTTCCTCTTTCTATAGCTGCCAGATATCTGTAGCTCTTTGGAGAAATCAGTGAGCATCACAATCAAGCATTGGGATTAAGTCTGAATTAATGCAACACCCTCCCCCTTGCTATTTTTGGCCAGAGACTCATAGATTCCTTTAGTCCTTCCTCATCTCTTTGCAGACCTCTCATCTCAGATGCAGCTTATAGGTCTTTACAGTGACTTCATTTTCTGTAGGTTCCTCGTTTGGCATAGGAAGAGAGCACTGAGATGCATTCTAGGTAACAATTTACCTGGAGTTTTTATGAAGATCTCCCCCTCTGGCCTGAATACCCAACACAAACTTCATCTAGGTCCAAAGGGTCTTTGCTTTTTGGACTCCAACCCAGGTTTCTCCATGAGTGAAATTGTCTGGAGGCCAGGGTAAGAAAAGGACCCTTTAAGGCACTACCAGTGGACACACAGATTGGCCATAACATACAGAGATTATGCAGACACAGCTCTAAACCCTTTCAGATGTAAGGAATGTCCTGACCCAGACCCTGAATGTGTCCCCTTGACCACACACAGCCCACCCTGCCTTTGGAGAAGAGCATGAGGCTGGTATGAAAAAGAGAAGGAAGAGACTTCAACTGAGAAACATTTAAAACATGCAGAGAATCTGAGGATGTTATCTGGACTGTGGATTTTGCAAGTTGTTGGGGTTTTTTTTAATATAGCTTCTTTTTGCTGCCTTTTGCTCTTAGTATGTGAAAAACTTACAACTGAGCTTTCAAGTATTGACTATAAAATAGAAGATTTGGTGTAAGCCATGTTTTGATTATATAACAACAAGGAAATAACCCTTAAGAAATTGTTTACTGTTTTGAGTTACCAGACCATGAGCTTATTCCATTCTTTTCCAAACCATAGTCTTTAGTAGCAGGAAGACAAACCAAGCCAGGGCCAATTCTACCATTGGTTTTAAGTTGAAGGCTGGCAAGGGTCATGCCCTCTGCAGACAAACAATCCGACCCTCTACAAGACTGAAGAACCACAGGGTTATCATTTCATTTCACTCCCAGTCCCTTCAGGAAGGGAAAAAGGAGAAGATAAAATCTTTTCACTCCTCATGGCTATCCCATCAAGACTTCACAGGAAACCTGTGGTTAGTTCATAATGTGAACGAACTTGACTAGGACCATCTCCAAGGAAGAAAGAAGTGGAGCAAAACATTAATTTTGCAAAATGCCCATGAACTTATAGGAAAAAGAAATTTCATTTTTATGTTAGCCTTCTAAAACTGTTGTTTTTACTGAATATTCATTCAGACTTCTGAACCAAGAATGATTTTCAAGAAGAAAATCTTTAATGCAAAAATAGGAGATTTAAGCATATCATAACAAATTATCTTTTGCTATTAATACCTTTTATCCCTTGAGAATCTTCAAAACTAATAACTTCCAACAATCACCTCTTCTTTCAATGACTTGTTACTTCCTAGAGACCAATAGTTTGATCAGAAAATTCAAGGTCTCCTTTTTAATCCATGGTTACCACGTGATTTAGCCCTTTCTTAATTTAAGCTTTGCCAGAAGAATCTGGTTAACATTGAAATAAAACCCTCAATAAATTTGTATTACTCACTCAACCCAAGACACACAGGTATTTCTTTATGATCCTTAAGCAGTTGACAGAAAAGATTGCTATTTCAGGGGACGATTTGCAACACAAGCCCATCTTCAGTGCTCTGAAATGTTTTTGTGTGGGAGGCTTTGAGGAGCAGGAGTAGGCTGGGAGGTGCACACACTGAAATAATTTTCTGGTGTTGCAGGACCCTGTGGCTGTAAGTAAAGAGAGGACAATAAAATGTGAGTGCCATGCTGGGTTGAACAAAGGTCCAACTGATCAGGATGATCTATTTCCAACTGTACACACCAGTGGACACTGGAGGAAATGGTTTTGTCACTAGATGGAGGCATGCAAGTGTCTCTGAAGTCTCTTGAAGCCATATAGAGGTGAGTATAGGGCTCCTACTAATGCAGTCATCCATGATCCTAACCCAATCAAGGACAATATGTGCACCCATAACACTTCCCTCAGTTCACCCTTCCTGAGCCACTTCTTCTTGTCAACTTCCTTCTTTTCCCAGAGACAGCAATAAAGAAGTGAGGAAGGAGTGGAAGATGGCAAGAAGTGCTTGCCCAAAGCTGTACCACAAACTCTTGATCTTCTGTGAACATCTTCCCAACTGCATATCAGATGCCTTAGATATTCAGCTCATACTACAGTTCTAGGGTAAGAAATGGGAATTAATGCACACTAATATCAGGGCTGAAATAGTTTGAGATGCAGATCCTCTCTAATCTCACATTCAGTTCAGTCTCTGTGTTCTGCTGCCACCAAATTGCTGGGCTCTTTAAGATTTAATTAGCCAACAGTCCCACTACATCTTGGGTTTTCATGGTGTGGATCGATTTTTGTTTTATTTTTTTTTATTTGATTTGTTGGTTGGTTTGTTTTCAGTGGAAAGACCTGGTTTGGGGTATATTCTTTTACATGGGTATCCAAGTGGGGAGGAGTGCATCTTGTATCTCACCTAAAGCAAAGGCTGCACAGTAAGTTTGCCTTTATCAAACCTCCCTCAATTATTGCTCCAGGAACTGCCGCTGTCTCACAAAATGTTTTCCAAAAGATTTGGCTGGCAAAAAAATCTCATGTGCTTTCTGAGGATGTGTAGAAAGTTTCAAAGTAAACACACAACATTTGAACAAAGCACAGTGACATTTTTGCATAGCCCAGGAAGGGAAGGAGAAACCTTGAACTAATGCTGCAGATCCTACAGTCTTCATGCAAAAAGTCTTAGTGTTCCCCCAGGGCCCAGTGCCTTGATTTCCTCTATCTTTTTGGCCCTTAAGGATAAACTAAACCAGGATGTGGTCATGCCCTGTGGAAGACAAGTAGTGCAGGTACAATGAAGACACGTATCCTACAGATACTGGAGGCAAAGCTGTTGGATAGATGGATTCATCTGATCTCACAAGGGATCTCCACAATGTAGAAATCTATCTTTGAGCTGCTCACTCAACATAGGGGAGAGGAATGGGCATCCTCAGGGCCATAACTCACCTGTCCTCTTACAAACACCTTCCCTAGGCACAGTGGACTCCATTTACTATACTATTGACTTCTCTGTTGGCTATAAAGGGAGCCTCAGTGACTAAAGAGATGAATTCATGCTTTGTGCCTCAGCACAGAAATGACCTATATTCTGAAGCTGTTTAATTCCACTGGGATCATTTCATTGGTGTATGTCTTTACTCATATATTAGTATAACATAATGATGAATCACATCTATGGTTTTCTATGGAGCTCGTTTCAATCCAGAGTGGCATAAGTGGGAGGGGAAAACTACTGATGATAGCATTATCCTTCTAGAGGAGAACAGCCCCTGAATCAGACTGTCACTACACATTTATTTGTCACTACAAATTTAGTTGAATGTTGAAATATTTATTTTATGTTACCAAGTGTATCACTGAAAACTTGTAGTTCACAAGGAAAAAAAAAGATTCTATCCTCAAATCAGAGAGTAGGGACAAAACAGCCTTTAACTAAAAAAAACCAAACCCACAGAAATTCCATACTCAAACCCCATTATTTACTGTCACTCTTTCATTTTATTTTTATAAAGGCTGTTCTTTCCTCTAAATATCCATTTCCTTCTGCCTCTTCTCACCAAAATACAGTGTCTGCTGCCATATGACATACCCCCAGAGCATGAGAGACGTACTTCTGACTGACTGATATCACATGGGACTTGCATGTGGACTTTCAGAGAAGCAGAGGCTAGGGGGATTACCTTAGGAGGTCTTAAATGGCAGTGAATGCCTACATGCTGGCAAACAAATGAAGCCCTCCCATTTGAACAGTTCTTGGTACCATTCAGAGCATAAAGGTGATCTGCACACACTGTAACAGGCGCTGAAAGTCCCCACTGGAGGCAAATGTCACTTCCACATTCTATTCTTACACAGTTTTATCCCATTATAATCCAAATGAGTCATCCCTCTCTAACTCATGTCAGTATACACCCAAAACTTTGCCTGAACATCTACCTATAGGATCATTTCCATATCATACAGGTGCAAATCACAGGTGAATTTGGTTGTGGAATTAGCTCTAATTTAAATATATGGGACAAGTGACACACATGCTAAGAGTAGCAGTGCCTTTTTTCTGTCCTTCAGTCCCATGTTTCATTAATAGAAAGCAATATCTATATGCTTTGGATGAGGTGCCTCTGCCCTATCTACGTACCTATCTACCTGATCGATGACAAGCTCAGCGTGAGCCAGCAGCGTGCGCTGGCACATCAGGCGACCAACCATGTCCTGGGCTGCATCCAGAATACCATGGCTGGCAGGTCTGGGGAGGGGATTCTGCTCCTCTGCTCTGGTGAGACCCCACCTGCAGTGCTGCATCCAGTTCTGGGGTCCCCAGGACAGGAAAGACGTGGGGCTGTTGGAGTGAGTCCAGAGGAGGCCACAAAGGTGATCAGGGGGCTGGAGCACCTCTCCTGTGAAGACAGGCTGAGAGAGTTGGGCTTGTTCAGCCTGGAAAAGATCAGGCTCCAGGGTGACCTGATTGTGGTGTATCAATATTTAAAGGGGTCCTACAGGAAAGTGGGAGAGGGACTGTTCGCCAGGGAGTGTGGGGATAGAACAAGGGGCAATGGCTCTAAGCTGAAAGAGGGCAGGATGAGGTTAGATTTTAGGAGGAAATTTGTTACTCTGAAGGTGGTGAGGCCCTGTCAGAGGGCCCTAACTACCCTAACGTAGTCCTGCTCTGGACATTGCAGCAGTAGTGTTGAAACGAAACAGAAATGGTCCCATTAAAGAAATTCCTTTCTGCTCAATACCTTCTTCTGGGCTTGAAGAGACAAAGCATAACACAATCAAGCTCCATAGCAACTCAAGCAGATTTATTTTTTTCTAAGAAAGGTAGAACAGGGAATGGACTGAATCCAGATTAAAGCGAATCAGAAACAGAGGTGACCTTGTATTTCATCTCTGATAAATGCAGGCTATTTATTGTTGAATAACACCACTAAACACTGTACTTTGTGTTTAAGGTACAATTCTGTCTATAAATAAGCAGTGCTCAAGGCTGTTTAACAAAAAATATAAAAATAAAATTTCCCAGTAGATTGTGTCTTGGACAGAGTTATCTCAGAGTGACTTTTACTGGAGTAGAGGTCTTGAAAGAAGTTTTAGGTTTGCATAGCAAGGTTTTGGGGGGAGGGGGTGGCGATGCAGTGGTGGCTCCTATGAGAAGCTGCTAGAAGCTTCCTCCAGGTTCCACAGAGCCAACACCAGCCAGCTCCAAGACAGACCCACTGCTGGCCAAGGCGATGATGGTAATGCCTCTGTGATAACATACACATTGAAGCAATGCTGATCTGCAGAGTCAGCTGTCCCCCACTTACACTGCCACATTTTCCCCATGCTATTTAAAACTGTGGTTAGGCAAACTTAGGAATCTCTTACTCCGTAATTACTTCACTTAGCAGTCCCTGCTCTGCTAAAGATAAACCATTTGTCTGTGTGAGAAGCACACCAGAGTGGTGAGACGACACTAAAATGCTCATTATCTGGTGAATACACAGAAATATTAATTGGGAGCAAAACAGGAAAAAGAAAAAGAAACAAATCTGGAAAAAAAATCCCCAAATAAAACACTGAGAGAAGACAGTCCTGAAGGCAAGGCAGACCAAACCATGATCAGCAGAGAACAGGACCACAGCTTTCTTAGGTTCTCATCACTCACAAATCAGCAGAGCTGTCACTGCTGACCTCCTCTCTCTCCCATTCCTTCCCATAAAGTGTTAGCCTGGTCAAACACAGGTTTTCACTTGCAGACCAAGTGGGTTAAGAGTGAGGTCTCAAAGTTGCCATCCATCACTTGAACCTTGCTGCTGGATGCCCAGCAATCACCCTGTAATCACAGCCAGTGAACAGCTAGGCTCTGCCTGCTCTCTGACATGTGTAACAGCTATAGCTGGCTCAGTCACTAGCAATGAGGCTTTGTTATGGTCAAGAGCTGTTTAACTGGAAAACTGCTGCTATCACAAGTCAGTCATTTTTACCCCTTGGGACACAAGTTACCTTGAGCAATAAGCGTCCAGCTCATGGCGCTTATCTTGGGTAGAAAAGTCTCTTTGTTATTTGCCCTAGGCTCCTTCTGTGGTCAACTGAGAGCTATTTAACTTCACCAAGAGTCCATAGCATTAGTTAAGTCATCTTAGACCAGAGATCTGAAAGAGATTGGTCTGGAGGGAAAGTTTTATGCGGAGAGGCTGAAGTCTCCTGGTTTGTACAGCCTGGAGAAGAGGAAGCTGAAGGGAAAACCTCACCAGGGTCTGTGGTTTCCTGATGAGGGGAGTGAAGGAGCAGGCCCTGATCTCATCTTTTCGGCGACCAGCGATATAACCCAAGGGAAGAGCATGAAGCTGCAACAGGGGAGGTTTAGGTTGGATGTTAGGAAGAGGTTCTGTACTGAGAGGGTGGTCAGGCACTGGCACAGGCTCCCAAGGGAAGTGTTCACAGTCCCAAGCTGGGCTGAGGTCAAGAAGCTCAGTCCCATGCTCTGACTTGGCTGGCCCTGTGTGGAGCCAGGAGTTGGACCCATAAGGACCATTGAGTCCCTTCCAACTCAGGAGATTCTAGGATTCTATGAGATTTTTAGGCATCTATAACTGTTTCTCTCTGCTGGCAATAAAGGAGGATGAGGGTGACCAGTGCAGCTTTACATATCTTGCTGAAGCTGTCAGATAAACCATGTCTTTTTGATGTGGTAGTGCACAGCCCACATGAGACCTGTTCCACACACAGCTGAGAATCCAAGGCACTTATTGAGAGCAAATCTGTAATAACAGCAGCAACCACCACCACAATACGAGCTAATCTAAAACTCCATAGCCCCTACAAGCAAGTAGTGCAAGCCAGAAAATTAAAAGTAGCACCAATTTTCTTGTACTGAAATGCTTTTCTGACTTCAGGCTATAATAAAGGGAGAGGAAACAGTCCTAAAGGCTTTCTTTTGTCAGTCCAAGGTCTTGTTAAATATTTTCAGTTCAACAGGGCTTCAATGCAGCTAGGAAACTGGTCCTGAAAACCCATTTTCCCCAGAGCACTGACAGTTGTTTAAAGGGGTTTAAAGAAAGAGAGCAAGAGCTCTCAGCAAAAATCCCAGCCGCTTTGGTGTGACAGTAGGTGCAATTTAAAATCCATTACCCACCAATACATAAACTGTGCTTCTTCCACCACTTTTTCCAATGAAAAGTTTATATTCAAAGGCTGGCAGCTGTCATAATGCTTTGATCTGTGTTCGAATTGCAATTCTGAATTTAACATGAAATTGTTAGCTGAGTCAAAGTGTGAGAAATTTCCCTAATTCCAGCGTTTAATAACCTTTCAGTCTGATGGCCATCTACAGATGGAGACAGAACAGGGGAATGGTCCTGCTGGAGTCTATCCTTGGATCTATATTCCTGTGCTCTGTGATAGACACTAGACTAATCCTCGTGTTTCACAGAGAAAAGTAAACCCATACTATAAGCATCACCCCCATCCTCTGAGACCATTCTCTGACTCATTTTTTTTTAAATAAGATATAAACAGCTTTGGCAATTCAGCACAACTGAAGGAGCTGTTTCTCCAGTAGCTGATGAAGCCAGAGTGTAGCTCAATGAACTCATGTGCACACCAGTCCTGGGATCAAATAGCCCCACGGTTTGCAGAGCAGGCTCTTTGCAATCCCAGCAGAAATGTTTCTGGTTTCAGTAAGTGACTCTAAATGGAGCTTGACAAAGTCACCAAACTCACTCCCCACTCACAATGGTCCATCACTGCCCAAGCTGTGGGTCCATTTTTGGAGTGAAGTAACTCCAATGGCAAGTTTTGTCTGACCAATGTACTGGCCTTCTATGGTAGAGTGACTACATCAGTGGACAAGGAAAGAGCTCCAGATGTCATCTATCTTGACTTCTGTAAGGCCTTTGACATAATCTTCCATAACATCATTCTCTCTAAATTACGGAGAGATGGGTTTGATGGGTGAATTGTTCAATGGATAAGGAATTGGTTGGGTGCCCCTGCCCAGAGGATACTGGTCAGTGGTTCAATATCTAGATGGAGATAGCTGACAAATGGTGTACCTCAAGGGTCTGCTTTGGGACCAGTGTTGCTTAATATCTTCATCAATGGCATAGCAAGATCAAATACACCCTTAGAGTGTTTTGCCAACCACACCAAGCTGAGTGGTGGAGTTGACACATCTGAGTGGGGGCATGCCACCCAGAGGGGCCTTGACAAGCTAGAGAAGTGGGCCCTTGTGAACCTCATGAGGTTCAACAAAGCCAAGTGTGAGGTGCTGCATATGAGTTGGGGCAGTCCCCGGGATTAGGTACAGGCTAGGGTATGAAGGTATTAAGAGTAGCCCTGGGGAGAAGGATTTGGGGATACTGGTGGATGAAAAACTGGACATGAGCTGGCAATGTGCATTTGCAGCCCAGAAAGCCAACTGCATCCTGGTCTGCATGAAAAGAAAGGTGACCAGCAGGTCAAGAGAGGGATTTGTCTCCCTCTACTCTACTCTTGTGAGACCCAACCTGTACTACTGTGTTTGGCTCTGGAGTCCCTAGTACAAGGGACTACAGGAAGGGTGGAGAGGGACTGTATTCAAAAGTAGGGAGTGACAGAACAAGGGGGAATGGATTTAAGCTAAAGGAGGAGAAATTTAAAATATATATTAGAAAGAAATTCTTCACTGTGAGGGTGGTGAGGCACTGGAAGAGGTTGCTCAGAGAAATGGTGGATACCCCATCACTGGAAACTCTCAAGACCAAGTTGGATGAAACTTTGGGCAACCTCATCTAGTTGAAGATGTCCCTGCTTGTTTCAGAGGGGAGTTGGACTGGATGACCTTCAAAGGTCCCTTCCAACCCAAACTATTCTGTGATTCTAACATTTTGTGTAGCTTACAACCTCCTTGTTCTGACACCTGTTTTATAAATACATCACGTGACTGGCAATTCATTCTCTTCCCACATGGATGTGAACATTACAGAAAAGAGAGACCATCCAAGGAGGCTATGGAGGAATTGTGCTGTTCTTTATCCCTTTGAACAGCCCGTTGTGAAACCAGCTAGCCCGACTGCAAAGCAACAGCAAGAACATGGATGTTTCCTGGAAACTGCAAGGGAAGGATGAGTCAAGATTCCCCTTGCTCCTAGGAACATTCACACATGTTTACACTCAGCTTCCTCACAGATGTCCAGGAGCCAATCCCAAGAACAGCACATATAAATCAGGGAAATGAGAAAGCAGCCCATTAAGGCTAAGGGCTGAGTTTGTCTTGATGCTTAGTTACTAAGAGACAATGGGAGTTTAAAAGGGAAAGGCTTACTGGCTCCTCTCTGGTTTATAGAGCCAACAAATTGACACATCACCCATTTCGCTGTCTGGAGCAAGTACTAAAACATCAGAATGGAACATAAATTAGTCTGGTGGGTCTCTAAAAGGAATTAAGGTGAAAGGGCAAAAATGAATGCATTAAACTGCTAAAAACTGAGTGAAAACTGCAAAATGCTAAATATAATTTACAGTTATGTACAGAAACCAGCCATTCCTCTGCATTCCTCTGGCCTATCAGAAATGCCTTACATTTGCAGGACATTCTCTATAAACATCCCTTTCCCAAGCTTCACTAGTCACACTCCTGACTTCTTGCCATCCAGGACCTGTTTATTGCCCCTCTGAAGGCCCCAGAGCAAAGCAGGACAATCACAGATTCCAGGATTAGCCTGGTTTCATCTCAGCCACAGCTTTGTCTCTTCCTGATCCTCCACTTAACATCTTACACCTGCCTATAAGCAACTAGGAGGTGTAAAGCTGAGAGAAAACCCATTCTACCTAGGATACCTTCACATCCTGAAAGCTTTGAGAAGCTGCTCCCATTGTACTATTGAGCTGGAAATACTTGTAGGACTTGCAGAACTTGACATACTGCAGGATCTGCACTTTGAGGAGCCATCAGCTGCATTGGGATCTTCTGTTCCCTCCCCATTTGCTTGTGGACATGGAAGCTGAAGTTCTGCTATCTAGTTCCAGGAGGCATTGGTCTTCCTTTTCCTGAACATTCCACATCTCCCCTTTTTAGCCTGTCAGAAAAACCAGCTGCAAGTCCTCCTTAAGGATAATCCTAGTTGGCTTCTCCTCAAAACACCTTTAAAAAGCTCTTGAAGGATCCCAAGGGCCCAGATCACTAAGAAAGCACCCAACAGAAAATTCCACATCTCCCAGGACAGTTCTCTGCAAACCAAATAGCTCCATGAGCCACCTACTACCCTCCTGAGGGACTATCCCTACCCATGCACCAGTACTGGGAAATTCCCCGTGCGGATTAGAAACTGCTGCTGCCAGTTCTGGGGAGGCACAGCCTGTCTCTCCCCTAGCTCAGGTGTGCTATTCCTGCTCTACTTCCCTGATCTACTTCCAGTGTGGCTGCAGTATCTCTGCTGGCTGCCTGTGCTCCAGGATCCTTGAAACCTGGCATCTCCCACAGCATTTGCAAGCCCTCCTCTTAACCTTGGACCTTCTGCAGGTCAAGCTGGCTCCAGTTTTTTCCCCTTTCTAGCAAACTACTTCCTTCTTCACGTCCTCTCAGGCCTCCTGAGGAGCTCTCCAAGGAGTCTGCGATGTCAAAACACACTCATAAATCAGTTCTCTGCAGCTTTCCCAAGAATGAGCACACAGGCGCCTCCGTGTCCCTCTGAGTAATTTCCCACTCCTCTGTTTGAGAGACACGAAGCTGCTCAGCGGATTCTCAGTCCCCCCAAAATTCCTTCGACTCTTTCTCATTGCATTGCAGAGTGCACGAGTAGGTGTTTGCAAACAAGCTCAGTCAAACAGTAAGCTCCGTGCTCCCCCCTCCATCCTGACTCAAAGCAAGCATCAAGAGGGGATTTGACAAGCTGTGCCATGTATTATCTCATCCCTACAGTTGCTTTCACCCACATCTTGACCAATCAGAAGCCAGTTTCCCTGCTAAAAATGTCAAACCAGCTCAGAAAAGGATGCTCAAAAATATCTTGTTTCTTTAGAGAATCTTCTGCTGTTCATAACTCTTTTCAGCAAGTTCTTTTTAGGTTGTTTCACAATATTGACAGTTCAGCTTGCCCTATAAAACTGTACAATCACTTGAGTAGTCATCATCAACAAAGCAGCATTTCTAAACTTTGTCTTCCCAGTCTCCAGGGCCTGATGGTTGTTGGAAGCAAAGCCATCCCTCACACCTACACATCTGAAACCAACTAATAATCTCCCACTGGGGCTACTGCCTTCTCATACATGGCACCATTCCAGCAGCAGTACTACTGAGTAACTCCACACCAAAATAAATGCCACCAAGAACTGTATCTGTCCTTCCCTGGGCTTTTCAGCACAGAGTGCTTTGAACAAAAATGTGGTCAGGAGAGCAAAGGAGGCTGATAAGATATCCATATCTGACCTAGTAACTGCAAGGAGTCTCTCATAATATGCAGGGAAGCCTATCGACACCAGAGAAGACAAGGAGGAAAGGGGGTCCATATGCCTCACCTCCATGGCTGCCAGCACATTTATGATTCTGTGGCAAACCTGGTTCTTATCCAAGATGCTCTCTGTTGTCACAAGACCTAGAGGACACAACCTTGCTCTGGCAGTCCTTGGTTGAGTGCTGACTTCACAGACAGCACTAAAAATGTCTTCAAGAAGGGTGATCAAAAGAGCTGTAACTAGGAATTGCTCTGGTAGCAGAGTAACCCTTGAGAACCCAAACTCCCACAGCCTTGATGCAGTGCTCTCAAATATAATTCTCAGAAATCTCAGCAGTGTTCATCCCTCTGTCCTCTAAATATATCTCAAATTTTAGCACTACACCAGCACAATGGGATGTCTAAAGCAGAACACGTGTCCATCTGTATTTTCATCCTGGAAAAATACAGAATCAGGCTTGAGATGGGATGTAAGAAATGGGCTGGTCTGTCACCCCAGTTTCCACTCTCTTCCAAATGCCAAGTTGCCTGGGGAGAAGTGAAAACCCACTTACCTGTAATGATAAAGGCTGTGCCCAGAATTCATTTCCTGGTGTCTGGAGGAAACTCATGTCATTCAGCTGCACAGAAGATGATGAACTCTTAAAGCTTTCAATGAGGTAATCCCACCCCAGAATCCTTGTGGTGAGACAGAAGTCAGTGCATCTGCCATGGCTTCACCATCATCAGCTGTGTACCCTTCAGTCACTTAGAGCAGCAGGTTTGATTTCCCTCAGTTGAGCTCCAAGCTTGATAACATCATCTCTATTGCCACACTAAGGGATGCATCTGCACAAAGGTAAGCTAATCCCCCTTCTCCCCAAATTCTGACCTCATTTCCAGGGCACATCTGCTGGATTATGTTGACAAAATTCAGGTGATGGGTCCCCTTATCAAGGGAGGAATGGTGAACAGCTGCTGGGACCTGCTCATGGCAATATCCTGACCTGTCCCAGGAAGCCTTTGTCTGCTGTGCTAGTGCTTAATTCAAGTTATCCCTAGGGAAACAGGACACCAGTAAGACCCTCCCTCCTCTCCCTTTTTAGGGAATTGGGAAGGAGGCCCTGTCACTTATGTTTCAGACATACCTAAAGCAAAGTATTGCTCCTTCTTACCCTTGCCCATTCTTACAGCTCCAAAACAAGCCCTGTCTGGGGGTTACCTCCTGTAAGGTGGCTCCTGCAGAGAAGGAAGCTCTTCCCTAGGCCATTCCAAGGCACAAGCTCAGTTTCTGGGTCTCCTTCACAGACGACATCCCTTCAGCAGGGCATCATAAACCCTGTCTGCACAAGTGGGTCAGTGCTTTCATCAGGTAATAAACCACAGAAAAGTAGTCCCTCTTCTGCTCCCACCTGCTTCTCCTTTTTCTTCCCCCATACACTTTACATCACACAAACCTGCTCTAGCAGTAGGTTCACAGAATTGTAGGGGTTGGAAGGGTCCTCAAGAGGTCATCGAGTCCAACCCCAAGGTTCAGAGCTGGCTGTTGAGATAAATACTGAAAGCTTTTCCTAAGCAAGATCTGTATGAGGCAAAGCCATGTCTCTGTGCACCCCCATCTATATTTTTTTATCCCCAGTGCAAAGCCAGGAGCCATAGGTGCTCTCCACCCAGTAAAAAACTAAAGGAACAAATGTCCCTGGCCACAAAATCTTTTAAACACAAGCTGAACTACCAAGAGTGAGTAAGTCACATTGCCTGGACTGTACACTGTGGCTTTGCACGTCCTGTTAGCACAGGTAGTAAGGTTCCCACAAACCCTAGCTTGGCCTTAAGATACTGCAAGGGGGTCCCTGAACTAGGCTGAACCTCTGTTAGGACAGCTAGTACTTCATAGACAAACATTGTCTATTATTAGCACTAGAAACCACAGAACGACCCTCATGAATAAAGTTCATAGGCCAGGGAAGAGCTGCAAGTAGAAACAATAACTTTTATTAAAGTAACTGGTGCATCTAGAGAAAGTAGACAAGCTGTTGGGTATGCAGGCTGCTTCTTTCTGAAGCAGATGCTTCCAACCTGCTTTTCAACCTTCAAAACTGAACATGATTTTGAGCAATCACACAGATTGTAACCAATTGCTAAATCTGGAAGAAAAACAGGACTTTCTTGCTTTGCCAAGCTCATATGAAATTCAGGATGCTTGCCAGGGAGGGGAGTAGATATGTCTGTGAGAGTGATGTGTTGGAGTGACAGGGAGAAAGCAAAATGTTTCATGTTTATTTTTATCTGGGGTCAGTGTTGACTCAGAAGGAAGCCAATACAAACTTAGGCAAACAAACAAAAGAAAAAATGATCAGGGTTTCTGGTGCCCTGGAGCTGCCTGTGTCTGCAGGTGTTGAGGGAAGCTGGCACGTTCTCAGGTCTCATTAGTCACACAAAGGTTGTGAGGGACCAATGCCCTTGGCCCCTTATCTGCAAAGCAGCATGGGGCTGGGAAACTCACAGCTTCCAGCACCTAAGGCTTGATGTTAAGACCCTAGGGAAAGTTCACTGAAACCTAAATAAAATACTTCAGTCTTAGATTGAAGACATTTTTAGACTGAACTTTGTTTCACTTTAAAGCCTCCCACAAGCTCTTAGCTTGATGGCTGTCTTAAGGGATCTTCCATCCAGTTTGAAGCCACAAAAGGTGAAAAGAAATAGGAAAAATTCTGTACAGGCTCTTTAAAGCAAAATCCATACTGTTCGGAACAAGGTTCAACTGCCTGGACATATTTGATGGGGTTTTGGGCACCCTGGGCTAGTGGAGGGTGTTGGAACTGGATGGGCTTTGAGATCCCTTCCAACCCACACCAGTCTGTGGTTCTATGCCTCTATGATACTCAGACCAATGAACTTAAAAACCCAAGCCCACAGCCAGGGAGCTTATCTCACCTACATGTTTGTAGAGCCCTCAGAAGACCTTTATTCCTTTAAAAGG
Source organism: Gallinula chloropus (assembly GCF_964237585.1). Classification (NCBI taxonomy): domain Eukaryota; kingdom Metazoa; phylum Chordata; class Aves; order Gruiformes; family Rallidae; genus Gallinula; species Gallinula chloropus. The sequence continues at coordinate 159,017,435 of NC_140086.1, read as the reverse complement.
AACATAGTCCTTTGCTCCAAAACAGCTGTGTACCCCCCCACTCCAGACCCAGAACCATGATAAGTCAGCCTGGGAAGTGCTGAGTCCGTATTGCTCCTGAGCCCCAAACTTGCTTAGATAGACCCAACTGGTCTCTCTCTTTTCTCCCCTGGAGACAGGAAGTTTTCAGGGTTGTTCTGCCACCTTCCAGACATCTTTCTCCTCCCAAGAAACCCTAGGAAATAAGAAATCCATGCTCAACCTGCCTATACAGGGCCTGGAGACACCTCCTTGGCAGACAGGCAGAAGTCCAAGAATAAAGTGTTAATCCCTAATGTAATTCTTCAGTTAATCACTTCATCTGCAATTGGGGTAACTCAGGTTTCTCAGCTATCTGGGTCAGACCTCCCAGTTCCACTTCCATCTACCAGGCTCCATCTTAATCAGATACAGAGAGTGAAAAGGGTTAGTCTCCAGTGAAGGGAACTCATTTCTCTATGGTAATTAGAGACACACACATTAAAAATGCCGTTGCAGTTCCTCTCCCAAGCTTGTTGCTTCAAGTGAATCAATTCCAGTGAACACAATACAACCCGATGTGTTCATTAGTTTCTAGGATGGTTTTTCAGAGCTGTGACTATGCATAAAGCTCTTCTATCTGCCCATTTATATTGCTTTCCCCTCTGATGTGAAAGCATGTGAGAACAACCTGCATGGCCACAGCATTGCAGGATTACAGAGGGCTCCAAAGGATGCCATGGATTTATTCCTGTCGCACAATGGGAGGGTGCTGGGATCGGAGCTGTGCTGTGCCAAGCATCATGCAGGAAAGCAGAAGAAGGGGAATCCAGAGACCTCACAAGGCAGGACATGGTAAGGTGCAAGAGGTGGGTAAATGAGGTGGGATGGGAAAATTATGAAGACACAGATTTTCAGTACATAAAACTTCTCCAGGGGAAAAAACCAATGTTGCAGGAGGTCAGCAATGTAACTGCTGCCTCTGGGATCATGAGACCCTCAGGGCTTTGGATGTGGGATCAGTATCTTTTAGGAAAGTTTCTGCAGACTCCCTGTGGAACTGTTCTTTGCACGTTTCCCAAACTGCTTTAGGGATCCCAGTATCCACCTCTCTGCACTGGGAGGACATGCTCCAAAGAAGAACAGAGCAGGTGGGGAATGCACCTTGCTCAGACTCTCTCCTCAGGAGCAGAGAGATCAAGGAACGTGAGACACTGGGAAGTCACCTGCTCCAGACTGATATCAAAGGGAAGGTGATTTGGGGGACAAGTCAGTGAATCCTGTAGCCACCTGTAGCATCCGAGAGGAGGGATATGATGAAATGTTCATTACTGACTGTTTTAAGGATTGGTCAGTGGCAATTTGGCTCTCCAGTCCTTATATACCACTATATGCATATGTGGGGGGTGTCTGTATATATATATATATATATATGCATATATATAATCTACTATATATGTTCAGGGCATATAACATAACATATTTCATGGGTTTTTAATATTATAGGTACTCAGAACCACTAAAGGTTATCACAGCCCAAATAAACTCTAATCCAAGGACTCATGGGCAACCCTTCTGACACTGGCAGAGGTGGCAGGCACCTTGCTTGGCAACAGCAGTTTCCAGCTCTGTGCTGTCATGTACTTGACTCTAAGTCATCTTACAGAATATTAATCGCACACATGTTACTTCTTGAAGTGCTTCTCATAGGGTGTCCATGCAGAAGGCAGGGACGAATCTAGCACTGTCACTATCTAGGATAAAATGTTTTGGGGTTGATGGGAAGAGAAGGCATGCCAGCTCTGGGATTCCCCTCTTGGTGTCATAATTAAATCTATGTGGAAAGAATTTTAAGTAAATAACAGACTGTAGTAAATAGCCAAGAGTGTCATGGTAGAGATGGAAATACTTCAATAGAAATACTCTCTGTAAAAATAGCCAACCACATCTGAATAAATCTCAGTCTCCTCTACCAAGCTACTTACAATTCATGTGAGTCTGCTGAGAAGCAGCACCAGCTGGAAATATATCAGAGGAATGAAGTCTGGGTGAAAGACCCAGGAAAATGTAAGTTCCACCTTCCCAAACTTTGCAGCAAGCATGGATCAGGTCAGCTTGCTTTTTCCTACCCTCCTAGACATCTTTTGGAGGCTACCACAAGGTGGGACACCTCCCCAGTAGGTAGTCTGGACACAGTCATCCTCTTTGGGAGAGGGAAACCAAAGGGTTTCAAAGCTAGAGAGCAGCCTCTAGCCCTTTTAATTTGTTGCTCTGGTCTTGGGGACAGTAACCCTGTGGTGTTACTGTCCAGCTGCGTGAGAAAGGGGTAGTTCACCTCTCTCACTCTGCATTTCCCAGACTAGACTAAATCAGGATCTTCCCACAAAATGTGATGTTAAGAAGCTGGTGAAAGGGTTTTTGGGGGGTGGATATAAGGAAACAGTGCACCCTGAATTGCTGGTGAGTTAAGTAACTGGAAATGGGGCAACTTTCTCAGCACTTAGAAAAGTGGGCTTTGTTCTTTCATAAGAACCCAGTTCTGGGCTCCTTGGTTTAAAAAGGACAGGGATCTCCTGGAGAGAGTCCAGAGAAGGGTTACAAAGATTATTAGGGGCCTGGAACATCTCCCCTGTGAGGATAGGCTGAGTAAGTTGGGACTCTTCAGCCTTGAGAAGACTAAGGGGGGACCTAATTAAAGTTTATAATTATCTTAAGCAGGGGATGCAGGGGGAATCAGCCAGCCCCTTTTCAGTGGTCTGTGGGGATAGGACAAGGGGCAATGGCCTCAAGTTGGAGCACAGGAAGTTCCACACCAATATGCAGAAGAACTTTTTCCCAGTGAGGGTGACAGAGCCCTGGGACAGGCTGCCCAGGGACGTGGTGGAGTCTCCATCTCTGGAGATATTCAAGACCTGTCTGGACGCCGACCTGTGTGACCTGTCCTAGGGAGCTGCTTTGGCGGGGGGTTGGACCTGATGATCTCTTGAGGTCCCTTCCAACCCCTGTGATTCTGTGATTCTATGATTCTATGATTCTATGATAATCCAACACCTGCAGACATTGTCTTACACACAGGAACCCTAACCAAGGGTGCAGGTTTATCATAAGTATATGTGACTGCCACAGAGGACAGCCTCAGATGAAAAGCAATCCTTGTGTACTTCCAGTAACGCTGAATCACGAGAAGTCATTCAAACATTATGTTTTCTTGCCAATTCCCTGCTATTGTAGCAGTTCAAATCAGTGCTGACAGTAAACCTCTGACTGGGAAGAGCCAGGCCTGTCTGAACAAACAAAATCCATCCACACCATGTGTGCAGACAGGCTGCATCAAGAAGATGATGCTCATCCCTTTTATCAGAGACGTGAAAGATCTTTGTCTCAGCATAGAGTTAAGTTAGGAGCTTGAGGAGTTTCTTTTTCAATTAACCTGTATCTTTTAAGCACAAAGCATTTTAATTCTAAAGTAATACCTGCAGTGACAGAAAACGATAGGTGTTTTCTACTAGTCAGGATTTTGCATATGAAGAGTTTTTGTTTGGGAAGGAAAATAATTATTCTCTGCTGTGCCATTCCTTAAAAAAAAATAAAGAAAATTTATATTCCAAATTTATATTCCATTTAGACTTCCATTGGGAGAGATTATTTTAAAAAATAAATATTTCTAAATGTAATCATACTACTCAGTTCTTTTTAACTCTTACGTGTTCTATTCAAAGATATTAAAAACTGAAGAACATGGCTCAGTTTTCCCCCTTTCTTCCTGTGCATTTACACCTTTGTCAAGGTCAAAGCAATTAAGCTTTACTCTTCAGACATTAGCAGCTGCTTGGAAGCCCAGGAGAGGAGCAGGATGACAAGACAGAGCATGATTTCAAAGGCAGGATGCAGAGGAGAGAGCAAAGAAGAAACCTTCAGGTGCCAGCTCTTCAGATGAAATGGTATGCTGGGGGATGTTCAGCCCTTGCTCTCTGCAGAATTGTGTATGGAACATGGTGAATTTTACCTTTATTGCTTATTTTTCGTGACCACTATTTCAATCAGCACAGTGATGACTGAACTGAAGGCCTCCATCTCACTGGAGCATTTATGGTACCTTCTCTGGAAGATTTAAGTTCAAGGCTGTGACTGTCCACTGAGTGAGGTCATAGAGTGTCCAACCAACTGTGTCCATGACTCACCTTCCTAGCCCAAGAAGGCCTAGGGACTATCCCTCAAGACCAAAGTTTCAGGGATTATTTGAGATGATTTGGAGCAACCTTCCTGGCTGTTGATCCAGGAGGTCACAGGGACTTCCAGGGGCAGGTGTCATCTCTACCAGCCTTGTATGAATCTTTCATCCTTATTAACCTCCTAAAGTGGCAGATTCTTTCATTAAGGTGGCTGAATCAGGCTACTGGAGTCCTGAGACTATCAAAGGCACTTGGACACTTGACTCATGAATAAACTGCATTTGGCCTTTGAAATGTCTTCATCCATCCCAGAAGCTGTGTACTGTATGCATTGACACCTCCATGACCATCTGTAGTCATCAGAGAGAAGTAGGCTCTTCTAGGGCATGAATTATTCATGAGAGAGATCTTCTTCTGCAGGTCTAATCCAGAAAAGATAAGTCTAGGAATGATTGTCTCTGGCTATGTGCAAACTGCATATTTTTCCCCCCTTCCCAGCTATCATGAATGATTTAGGCAAAACTAAATCATGGATTTCCTCCAACACATATTATTTCTCATCAGAGTAGGTGCCTCAGAGGTAAGCTGAATGCCAGGACCAGGTCAAGGCAATGGAAAAGTGGATTCAACATGATGCATTAGAAAGCCCTCTGAGTATCATAAATTGGAGATATAAGGCAAGGAGAACACATCAGCCAGGGACCAGTCATTTGTACAGCATGTCTATTTTTCTTCTGAGGTCTACCTTCAGGTGAGATGAATTCTGCCTTAGGAAGGTCTGAGAGGAGTTACTGTAAAGGGATTCACATGTGTGCTCTGTAAATATTTCATTCCCATCCTGACATGTCATTTAGGTACCTTCCTTAAGCATTGCCATCCTCACTTACCAGATGTTGGCCCAACCAGGTGATCTGGACACACCATGAAGCATTCAGGGTCCTTCTCCATCCAGTGAAGAGGTGACTGCCAACAGAGAGGTTTCAGAGACTTAAATAAGGTCTCTGCTGGCTGTGCAGAAAGCCCAAGCTTTTAGAATCATAGAATCATAGAATGGTCTGGGTTGGAAGGGACCCCAAGGATCATAGAGCTCCAACCCCCCTGCCACAGGCAGGGACACCAACCTCTAGGCCTGGAGCTACACAAGGCTGCCCAGGGCCCCATCCAACCTGGCCTTGAACACCTCCAGGGACGGGGAATCCACCACCTCTCTGGGCAGCCTGTTCCAGCACCTCACCACTCTTTCTGTAAAAACCTTCCCCCTAATATCTAATCTAAACCTTCCCTCCTTTAGCTTTAGTCCATTCCCCCTTGCCCTGCCATTATTTGCTCTTTTAAAAAGTTGAATCCCCTCCTACTTATAAGCTCCCTTCAGGTACTGGAAGGCTGCAATGAGGTCCCCCCGCAGCCTTCTCTTCTCCAGGCTGAACAAGCCCAGTTCCCTCAGCCTCTCTTTGTAGGGCAGGTGCTCCAGCCCTCTGATCATCCTTGTGGCCCTCCTCTGAACCCTCTCCAACAGTTCCACATCCTTCTTGTATTGGGGGCCCCAGATCTGGACATGGGACTCCAGCTGGGGCCTCACGAGGGCAGAGTAGAGAGGGACAATCACCTCCCTGTCCCTGCTGGCCACTCCTCTCCTGATGGAGCCCAGGATACCATTGGCCCTACAAGCTGCAAGAGCACACTGCTGGCTCATGTCAAGCTTCTCATCCACCACAATCCCCAAGTCCTTCTCAGCAGGGCTACTCTCAAGAAGCTCTTCTCCCAGTCTGTATCTGTGTCTGGGATTCTTCCGTCCCAAGTGCAACACCTTACACTTGGCAGTGTTGAACCTCATTAGGTTTTCCAGTGCTTGCAAATGCTGAGAGAGGAAAGCAACAGAGGCCACAGATAAGCAAACACCATGAAAAAACGTGAGATGGAAAACAGCCCCTCAAGACTTGGTGTGCTACTCTGGGAGTCACTGCTCACCCGGAATCACAGGCAAAGTGTGTCTGAAACCCTGCTCCTTTCCTCTGAATTCAGCACAAGCCCCCTCCAAAATCTCTTTGGTGATCCATCCCTGGAAATGTGAATGATTCTGTAAGGCAAAATAAGAGGATTGTCTCTGAAAGCAGCTGGGTAATGTTTTGCCATCCTCCTACGTGTTCACTTTCCCTTTAAGCAGCTGGTTCTAAAATTGTGCTCCTTACAGCTTTTTATTTTTTTTTAAATCAAATTGTTTCCCAAATTAGATAGATCCCTAACAGATCTGCACGTTAACTAATGTCTTCTAATATTCATTATAAATTGGGCTGCTAGCTGAGGGGAACAGCACATACACTTTTAACTGGAGACTCTTAAAACTTGCACACAGCAGTGAACACCCCCCTGATTCAGATGCATTCACTCTTTCAACTCTTTCTGGAACGATTGACCCTGACTGCAGACATCACTGCCAGGATAGACACAACCTGGCAACCTACTGAATTTGTCAATTGGCTCCTGCAGTGTTCCCTGTCTGAGGATCTTACAGACAAAACCTGCCAAAACGAACAGTTTTCTGTCTTATCATAATGCCAAGATCCCACAAGGGGATTGTGAAAGCAAAGGTTTGCCTTCCATGCTTTCCCCCACGCTGTATTACATGGTGTAACTACTTCATCTCAGAGGGCCTCAACTCCTCCAAAAGAGAGTTTTGAACTTTGGTAGAGGTAAAAATCTAATAAATGGTGTACCCACTGCTGTGGGCCACACATCTTGATGTTGAGGCCATGATCACAGAATCATAAAATCACAGGATGGCAAAAACCTCAAGGATCAAGTCCAACCATCCATACAACACCACCATGTCAACTAAGCTGCATGATACTGCAGCTGCTTTTACCAGAGGACGGCTGGGATGTGGAATTTTTCAGGTATCAATATGGAAATCATGCTGTGATTTGCTGATGTTAATTATAAACACACCTGTTAGTTTTGCAGATTAAAATTCTAAGTTTGGGTATCACTGTTAGACATGGAAAGGGGACAGTTCTAAGCTGGATTTTGTCAGGTCCTTACATGAAATCTTGAGATGGAGCCTGTGCAGTCCAACAGGCAGCTGGGATGATTAATAGTGTGATTGTTGGGGGAGGGAGGTTGAAGGTTATGTCTTTCTCTGGTCTATGCCACTGCCATGGGTGATTGCAAGGCAGGCAGGATGACTGTAATTTCTAGAATGGATGGGTGTAAAACTTGATAAAAAGCTGACTGATTAGAGGCACTTCTCAGCTAATGACCATCAATTAATGCTAATCTCCAATGAGCAGCAAAGAAAATAATGGATTCCTGCAGGCTACACTGTGCTGTCTACACAGATCAAATTGCTTTCCTCTACATCACAGAATAAAGTGAAGAGTGAAGAGTTATCAGCACAGTACAGGCACAAGGCTGATGAATTTGGAGCATCCTGTTTATGTTCACCATGAGACACTTTGTGTGTACCTGGTCCCACCACTTACCCTCTGGCAAGTAGGACCCAACACTTCAGTCTTCCTGTCTTCTCAAATCACTGGTTACCACAGAAAAAAAATCTTGGTAATACCTTCTTTCCTGCAGCTTGTAACACTGGCTATGGCACTGCCATCTCCTGGGATGGTAGACTTCAGATTTTTCCCTTGGCCAATGCTACTACTTTTCTTTGTGAGTCTCAGGCTCTTCTGAGAAAGGAACCACAATACCTTTAACCTTCTTGGCATTGGTCATGCAGGGTGGGCATTCCTGGGATACTTCAGAAGTTGTTCCAGAGTCTCCTGACAGACCCTAAAGATGGAGACTGGCAAGAGATTCCAATATCCAATCTCCAATCTCCAGACTGTGTCCTCCAGAAGCTTCCCTATTCAGCTGGAGTGACTATGGGCAAACAGGCCTTAGCTCTTACACCACCCAGGCTTTAAGAATGGAGGAGACAAGAGTTTGGCATGTTTTCCCGGAAAAGCTCCCCTGCCTACAGAAATGGTATCACTAGTGCTGAGAATTTTCCTTGGAAAAGGAAAAGTTCTGGGGGACCTCTGAAGATTGAAGATCTATTGGCTGAGAGATCAAGGAGCCTGTAAACAATAATGTCTGCACCATGAGCTCAGACTGCCCAGGCTTGACTCACCAGGGCAGAGCACCGTGTGCCATCACCTTGGTCAGGATGGTGGCTCTGGGCAGGACAGCTATGTCACCTTCCAGCTGTGTGCCACCTTTTCAGGAGCCAGCTTGCTCCAGGATCAGTTATCAAATGTCTTATCAGTGGAAAAAAATGCTATTTCCAACTGGGATCAAAGGAAACATCAGTGTGTCTGCTGCCTAGCACTAATGAGGAAGTAACTGTTCCTAATGGGTTATGTTATGTTATGTTGAGCATGTCAGCTATGATCATCACTGTTTTGGAGTGTGGATCATGAACCCCCCAAGTTTAACAAACATCCTTTTTTTTTTCCACAGACTGTCCAGTACTTGTCATTTGAAACAGGGAGGATGGAGCTGAACAGGGATCTCTTTCTGAGAGCACCTTAGGTACATCAAAGAGGCCAGATGGAAGGAAGTAACACAGAAGAGCTGAGATGTCACATACTTGGGAGCTTCTAGGTTGGATTTTTTTTTTGTACCATGGAAATGTGTTCTGCCAGGCCCCTCGCTACTGAGGTGTCCTTGTTGATCACACATCCATCCTCCTGGCAGACAGAGAAAGGAAGGGGAAAAGCTTTACATTTCCTGGTCATCACCAAACAAACACAAATACCCAGAACAGCTCCTCTGAAAGGGTTTTCAGCCTACTAGCTATCACCATTTTTCTCCCTGTCAGCCTACAACAACATTCATTACTGTGGGACGTGGCCTTTGTTGCAGGGTGTTAGGGTATGAACGTGGTCTGAGACAATGTGGGAAAAGCAGAGTTGACAAGATCATGCTCTCCTCCCACACTCCTGCAATTACTGAGGCTCAAAGAAAGAACTAGGAGGCAGTTATCCCAAACATGATCAAATGTGACTTGCAAATGTAGAAAACAGAGACACAAGGGGCTCCTGTGACAAATGTCCAATGCACAAAGGCTGGGACAGATGGAGGAAGGAATATTAAGTAGGAAGCAAGTATCTGGCAAGTAGCTGCCTCCCTCTGAACAAGCCACCTTCAGACCTTCTGAAGTCAGCAGAGATCCAGTCATTTTGGTCAGGGTGTCCTGAGGCACAGTTCAGACATAAGCCAAAATGGGCCCTATGAATCATGATGCCAAAGTGTCTGTTTTGTCTTTTGATGACAAAGGAGTTGGCAGTGATTAACTGAGCTGTACACTTTGTTAGGACAGACAGTTTCTTCCTATACGTTGGCTATATTTTACCAGAGCCTTGATGCTCCTCACTCTCTTGATTGCTTGATTCCTCTCTGCAGTGTGACTAAACGTTTCTGATGTTCCTGAGAAGCTCAGTTGTTCTGTTTCACTCACTGCTACACTGCTTGAAATCACATTGTTACAGGGAACCTCAAGTTTCTTTGAAAGAAAAAAGAAATCATGGAAAAAAACACTTTTTTTTCTTTTTAAATCCTTTTTAAGAGATTTCATGATTTTAGGAAGAGGTTTAATTTAAGCATTTAAGCTTTGGCAAGTTCAACCAGCGTCTCTAAGAAGCAGCTGACATGAGCTGAAGTCTGACTGATTTCACACATCTTGTTATCTTTGCTTTGGGGGGAAAAAAAAAGAGAGAAGTTTTCCATCTACTGACAAAAATATACTGAAAAATTTCTAAAACCTGACAAGTATCTTCATTCCTGACTGGTGTTTTTCTCAAAAAGATGTCCAAGTCTACAAGTTACTGAAAGAACCACCTTGTCAGACTCTTGCAAGAATCTACATCCTCACTTGGGCCATCCAGTAATTCCCCAGGAAAACACTCCATCCTGCACATCTATCAGTGAGAGAGGCCTCCTGAGTGTCCCTGTGAAAATAACCATCTATGGGGACTTTTGAACCACACTGAAGTAATTGGCCTGTATTTTGTACATGCACACCAGATCAACACATACACTTTTATATGAAAGAAGATTCAAAGTGTCTCAATGTAGGTGTATATTGCTTTTTGTGCAGCCTTGGGGTATTCAAGATGCTCACACAGGGAAGAGATGTGAGTTTACAGATGTGTGCTTCCCTGGAGCACAAGTTGGAAGCTGCTGGGGCAAAGCATCTCAGAAGACATTGTTTATTTTCAGTCCAATAAGCCAAGGCCACACTATCTTTCCAAAGCAGCTTCACAAAAGTCAATGTAATCCTTTGCAGACCAAGGCTAGGACTTAGTCTTCTCTCCCTTTGGTGAGCCAGGTGTCAAATCTAAGCTAGAAGTTCAGGGTCCCTGAAAAGTCAATGGAGAGAAAAAGGATGCTCTAAGAGGACATCTCAGCCCAGTTACCTTCAGCACATTATCTTGGGGCCAGCCAAGTCATTACATCTTTTACTGACAACAGAGGGACCCTACTGAATACTTAGACCAAGACTGCCTCAAAAGTCTAAAGCTAGCTTAGGTGATCTGTATCCCAGTGTGCTGCTCAGCATGAGCAAAGTTATCAGGATCTGTTCCACAGCAAGATTCAGCAGACCTGCAAGGAGGAGCCAAGGCAGCAAGAAGGAGAGATATGGAGGCGAAACTTGGAAAGAGCCTACAAACACATGGCTGGGATTGTGCCACCTCTGTGGATTATTGTTGGATAAACACCCCCATTTGTTTCAGAAACACCATGTTTCCACGCTGCAAAAGCAGCCTGCAATGCGCTCTACTGAACAGACACAACTCAGCGTCCCTCACAAAGAGCAACTTCAGGACCTCATTGCCAAGCAAAGTCTCTAGAACCTGATTGCCAACCTGCTTGCTTTGTAATTAATTCACACTGCCCAGCCTGTGACACACCAGCCACTAATTGCTTTGTATGAAGAGCATTACTCCATGTGATTACACCAGCCACTCTCACAAATAAAACCACACACTGAGATCACAGAATCACAGGACGTTAGGGGTTGGGAGGCACCTCGAAAGATCATCTAGTCCAACCCCCCTGGCAGAGCAGGATCACCTAGAGCAAGTCACACGAGAACATGTCCAGGAGGGTTTTGAATGTCTCCAGAGAGGAAGACCTCACAACCTCTCTGGGCAGCCTGTCCCAGGGCTCTGTCATCCACACAGTGAAAAAGTTTTTCCTTATGTTCACATGTCCCAGCACCAACCCCTGAGGGACTCTGCTAGACACAAGCCTCCAGCTAGACTCTGTCCCATTGGCCACAGCTCTCTGGCTTCTTTCTTTCAACCAATTCACAATCCACCTCACTGCCTGATCCTCCTTACAACACTTCCTCAGGTTAGTTGTGAGGATGCTGCAGGAGATGATGTCAAATGCTTTACTGAAATCAAGGTAAACCACATCCACTGCCCATCCATCATCTATCCACCTCGCTATGGCTTCATAAAAGGCTATCAGATTGGTCAAGCATGATTTTGTAGAGGTTGGTGAAGCTGTATCAAGAGCAACAACAGAAAAACAGGCTACCTGCATGGCTAACCACACCATAGGATGAGAACAGGATTTCTTATGAAAGAAGCCTCCTTCAGTGGACAGGCTGAGGTGACATTAGAGAGATTGACATAAATTCTGCTTCCTCCTGAAAGAAACACTGAGATTTATTGAGTCACAGAATTACAAGGTTGGAAAAGACTTCTAAGATCATCAAGTCCAACCATTTCTGTCCCATGCTAAACCAAGGGAGGCTGGAGCTTCTCCACCACTGGAGGTCTTTAAGCAGGTGTTAGACAGCCCAGAACAGTGTGAGCAGTTCCTTTCATGTAAGAAAGATTTAAAGATAGGCTCATTTTTATGAAGATAATCTTCATGCAAAAACCTGAAGGTGAAAGAAACATAGGAAGACTTTCTTCTTGTGGTTCACCAGTTGGTTTCGCAGAGCACAGATTTCATCCCCATGCAGGAATATGTCAAGGTAATGCAAGAGAGAGGGATGCTCCCAGCCAGGATGAGTTGCTGATCACTAGCAACAATAAAAAACTATTTTTAAATCATCCTCAGAGTGAATTAAAGCTCTGCAGCCTCAGTATTCTGTCCTTCCCACTACACACACTTGGGAAGATGGATGGAAACTCAGGTTTAAGTTGCTGCATTGTGTATTAGTGCTTACAACATGGAGAAAAAATGTGTTCCCTGCTCTGGGCTTTGATTTCCCCACTGGTGAAACTGGAGATACTGGCACTGAACTTCACTTCCCAATTGTCTGTCGGTGGGGCACCCCTGCAAGGGCTCCACAGAGGGTTTGCAGCTGACAGGGGACTGCAGTGGTTTGTAGGGTCACCACTTTAATGCTGTCTGTAAAGGTACCTAAGAAGGACTGAGAAGAGCAAACCCATAGGGATGTTTTCCCAGGCTACAGTGACCTGCAGTTCTGGAATGCTGGAGGGCTCCTCTGTATGTTCATTCCTGGGCCACTCTCCTGTACCAGCAGATCAGACATGGGTACTGAAACATTCCCCTCACAAGGGTGGCACAACCACACACACAATTTCAGCTCGTGCCATGCTGACTGCAAGGGTTGGTCCTTGGGTCAGGGAGGAAGAGAGATGCTGAGCAGACTCCTACCCAAGAAGGGTGCCCCCTGACCCTCTTCAGCCTCTGGCATCACACAGGGTGCAGGACTCAGCGAAGGGCCGTGGATTGACACGTGTCAGGGCAGACACTTGTGCAGAGGGAGGATACCTGAAGAGCAGCATGGACACCCACACAAATTACCATGACAGAAGAGCTCTGGCCTAAGCAGATTTGGGAGAAGATCAGAGTCCACCTTCTGCCTAAGTACATGCTTCAAGATCAATGGAGAGCGCCTAGTTCCACTCCAGCACAAGCCAGTATTAGAGTTCTCATTGACTTCAATAGCAGAACAACAAAGCTCTGGCACTTCAAAGGTTTCTTTTATGGTGCTTATCCTGTTAATAAGCACCATCCGTTCCTTTCAACAGGGGAGCCATCCACTGATTTGCTAACAGGGCTTTGCTCTCCAGGGATGTAGCCTGTGTTTATATAATCATGGCAGTTCGCCTACACAGGCGGAGAGGGGACTAACAGCTTCCTACTGCACACAGAAGGAGCCCTGGAGAAGCAACAGGGGATTTTGCTTTCAACAAAGGCGTTGTGCTTGTGTTGAAAGACCTCCCAGTCTTCAGTTCTGCAGCACAAACTGCTAACTCAGCCCAGTCCCAGTGGAGGAGATCAGCGCTTGGGTTCACACTGATTGAGACTGATTATCACACCATTGGCATCTGTATTAGTTAAGGAGTTGGAGAAGTCCTTTGAAGAGCCCAAAAGAGAATGGTTGAAGACCATCTGTTCTCACCATTTTTAAAGCTGGAACAACTCAATAGCATTATTTCATATGTGTATATATATATATTTACTTAAAACTGTAGTCATTTGGACATGGTTCTGGGCAACCACCTCTGGGTGGTCCTGCTGGATAGAGCTGTTGGAACAGCATCATCCGGAGGCCCCTTCCAACCTCAACCAGTCTGTGATTCTGTGGAATCCCTTTAAGTACAGGAATAAAATATCTGTTGAACCTACCTAATTTTTATTGGAGAAGAAATTTTGTATCACCCTGGGCACCCCAGGGTTTTACATATACACACAAAAAGAGTAAATCTATACAAGACCTATGAAGGAAATTAAAGAAGAGATAGACAAACAAGCCTTGCTCTGAATTCACATCTCAGGCCAGAGCAATACAAGAATCCCAGGGAAGCAAGACAGACTCAGGTACCAATGACATGCTCAGATGTACCACAGCTTTACAGGGTTTCTCTTCAAAGAGGGGGAAGGAATATCCTTGGTATTTGCTGTCACAGAAATTGACCTCTCACCACTGCAGAATCACACTTGCAGTGCTCTGGCATGTCCAAACGACCACATCCTGGCATGGGGAATCAGGTCTTGTGCATCACCTAAGGGAAAAGGTTTTCCTAATGCCTGGCCTACATTTCACAAGCTGCAATCTGTGGTCACTGCCACTGGTTGTATCATCTACCACTGCTGAGAAGAGCATGGCTCCTCCAATGTCTTTGCAACTCCCCTGCAAGTACTTGCAGGTAGCTGTTAGATGACGCTTCAGCCTCACTTCACCTGGCTGGATAAGCTCAGGTCCCTCAACTTCTCTGCAGGCTTCCCAAGGTCCCTCTGAATCTTAGGATCTTAGGGTCAAGAACAAAACAGTTCAGGCTGGAAGGGATCTCAGAGGTCTACAACTCAACCTCCTGCTCACAGTAGGCCCAGCCTTAGGGGCAGAGTTGCTCAGGGCTCTATACAGCTGGGTCTTGAAAACCTGCAGGGATGGCCACAGCACCACTTTGCTGTGCAGCCTGTTCCTCCTCTTAACTGAAGATCACAAGCATGCTGGACAACATGGACTTTGTGGTGACCCTTGGTGCACTCTGCTTATCACTAGCTGTTAGGTGGACACTAAGCCATTGATCCACACCCTTGGCTTATGATGGATGGCCTCCCACTGCAGATTAGCACTAAACCCCCATTTACTTCTCCGGCTGTTGCTCAGTGATAACAGGTCTCTTGCCTTACTCTGATGCTTGCAAACAAACCAGTACCAAGAGCCTCAAATTAATTACCCAGAGAATGAAATCACACATTCAAAGAGCAAAGCTACTCAGGCTGCTTTCACATCCACTCTGCTCTTGCAAAGAAGTCACTGTTTTGTTCATTTTGAAAGCCAGGGTTGGGGTTTTTTTTTGCTACAAATAAAGGACTTGGCTTGCTCCAAAACAAAGAGAATTAAAATTAAATGGGGAGAGCATGAGAGCTGTGTGAAGGTGTTTGGAATGCTATGCAGAGCTATGGGTGCCTGACAGCACGTCATAGCCCACGCTGACTGAGTGGCTAACAAGGAAACAGGGCTCTCTTCATTCCCAGCCCTATTTTCTGACCTTTAAAGAAACCTCTCCTCTGAAGTAGCATGTAAAGTACAAGGACCAGGATGCCACTCATTTTTCTCCACCTCTAAAAGAAGCGTAAGAAAACAAGGTGATAAACCCTCAAATGTCAATAATCTTTTCTTCTCTGAGCAGGCACCCAACAAATCCATGTGTCTACTGTAACCTCACGTTGCAGACACCCCCTCGCTGGGAATGTGGGCACTTTACCATGACTTTTCACCTGGGAAAGATGTTAAATATTTATAATCAACTGCCAAAAGCCACCCTTGCTGTGCCTCTCATAAGAGCTAACCAGCAGCGATGTGGAGTATAGATGAGGGTCTGGGGGTCCCCTTTCAGGGTGCTGGCTGAGTCATTAGGAGCATGAAAGCTACTGGTCCTAGATGCTTTTGAGCAGGAGGGCTCCCAGACTTTTTTTTTCCTTGAAAAATCGGCTTCCACATCCTGAATACCTCCACAAGACCCCGTTTCTTCGACAGAAAGTTTGGTATTAAGGCTGCTTGGCTTGAATCCAAAGGATTTTCTGGAGGCATTGGCTAAAAGCACTCTCTAAACGTGCGAACAGCTAGGCTTGGCAGGACAAAGGCTTTCATTCCACTGGCCTTTCACATTATTTAGAAGCAAATTTGTGAACTGCTCCCTGGGTCTTTGAGGAAGCCACAAAAGCTGATGAGAGGTCTTGCTTGGGTTGTCCTCTGCCCCAGGCAGTTCGTCCTCTAAAGATAAAACCCACTTTGAACATTGTCACTGTCTAAAACCCACTTTATTATCCTTATTAAGTCTTGTAGACTTTATATATAGCTAAATCCTGACCACCCTTTCTCAAGTGAAGGGGAGTGAATGAATCTGAGGAGGGGTGATAGAGGGGATCAGAGTGAGGAAACCAGTTGCAGCTGAAAGAGGAAGAGGGAACTGCCCATGGCAAAGGGCATCCTTTGAGCATGGACCAAGCATTTCCATAAGGGGGTACTTTGGGTGGGCATTGGAACGGGTTGCACAGGGAGGTGGTGGAGTCACTGTCCCTCGGCGTGTCCAAGGAAAGGTTGAGTCAGGTACTTAGGGACTTGAGGTACTTGGATGAGGTACTTAGGGACATTATATCAGTGATAAGGGGATGGTGTGACTTGATGATCTTGAAGTTCTTTTCCAACCTGATACTATGATTCTTGTCTGCTTGGGTCAGAGGACTGGGTGACGCTCTTCTCCTGGGATATATTCTTACTGCATGGAGGATGTATCTGGGAGGCAAGGAGGAAAGAAATATCCTTTAAACTAGAAGGCAAGGAAAGAGACATCTCAGCACAGCAAGGTCTCTCCAGGCAGCCTAGGGGATTTAGTTACACATCTATTAGCAGCTCTCCCACAGCTATTCACAGCTCTCAGGGCAGCACGCAGCAGCAGCACGCTGGGGTTCCCCAGAGCCCTGCATCTTGTGACACAGGCAGCATCAGAGGAGTGATATCAGGTCCTTGGCTTCCCGGTGGCAAATTCACACCTGCCTCTTTGCTTTAGATGAATCCCAGAGAGGAGCGGGGTGGGCAAGAGTCAGGAGAAGAGGGGAGCCAGTGCATCAGGGTTCAGTCCTTGGGGCAGGTGGCTGACTGCAGGATTTACACAGCAGTATGTGCACGTCTATGTCTGAGCCAGGCTTCCTAGGTAGCATGCAGAAACAAGGGGGGGGGGGGGAGGGAGGGGGGTGGGGGTAGGCTGATTCATCTCAGCCTAAGGCAGATGTTTAAATTAAAGCACATGAATCATGCCATTGAAATTCCTCCACTGAATACAAGCTCCTCACACTACCAGGGAGCCCAGCTCTGCTGCAGGTATTTGAAAGCAAAGTCTGTGTCTTCTCAGCAATGCCTATGGCTGGGTTTGCCCATACTGCCCTGCAGGCAGGGAAACTGAGGCACCAGCATGGGACAGGCTCACGCCTAGACTCCACTTTTATAATCTGGACTTGGAAGATGAAACCAATTTTAGGAATAAATGCTTGGTTCCCTCTCAGTAGGATGTGGGGAATTAGACATTATAGGGATCACTTACTATAGCTACAACTATATTGCACGTGACTATGAGCAGGGAGGACCTATGGGATTTCTCTGTGAAGGAAGGATGAAGCAAGGAGAGTAAGAGCATTGGATAGCAGCTGCTGTGTTAAGAAGGCATTGGGAAGGCTGCTTTGTTAAGCAGCAGAGCTGTGCTGCCTTACACCAGCTTCTGAGACATTGCTCTGCTACTGATGTGCTGTCCAACCTTGGGCATGTCACTTAAACCTCAAGTTTTTTTAAGCTACCTTATGATGGGGTTGTCATTTTGGAGAAGAAAGTTGCACATGAGATGAAGAGCGTGGGACTCAGGGGATGAAAGGGTGACCGGTGCAGGACTGGATTATCACAGAATCATAGAATGGTCTGGGTTGGAAGGGACCCCAAGGATCACAGAGCTCAACCCCCCTGCCTCAGGCAGGGCCACCAACCTCCAGGCCTGGAGCTACACAAGGCTGCCCAGGACCCCATCCAACATGCCCTTGAATACCTCTAGGGATGGGGCATCTACCACCTGTCTGGGCAGCCTGTTAAAGGATTCCAAGGTCTTTCTGCATCCCAGTTCCCTGCTTACCACATAGCAGACCTGGAGATGTTTGATCCCTGCCACAATGCTGACAGAACTTGGGGCACAGTGAGCAGGGCAAGGAAGGCTTTCTGGTTTGGGGACATTACTATAACCCTTCCTCTTCCCTCTGGACAGAAGCCCTGCAATCACCAGCCCTGACAGCACCTCTCCCTAGCAAAACAAAACCAAAAAAACCCTTGAGTCTTTACACAAGAGAAGCCCATCACTTGTAGGGCAGACGTGTCTCTGTGACCTGGTCAGGCTCGAAATCAGTGTGGGACACACTGGTGCTTAAACCAGTTTTTCATTTCCAGCCCTTATCAGGTTGGTGTGGTGGATATGGAAGTGGCCACAGACACTGTGATTAACCTAATGGCAGCAGGATAGGAAGCTGTGGGCTTGGGCTACACAATGTGGGCTGAAGAAAGAAAAGCTTCCCTTCCTAATCAGATGCTCAACAGCAATTAAAGAAAAGCAAGGGGGATGGAATAGCATGGAAAATTACTTGTCATTTAAACACTTTATTCTCCTTTATCACATTTGCCTTACTGCGAGACTTGTTCCCTGAATTAATAAAAACAGACCAGAGTGTAGCTGGCACCTATCATGTTTGCAAATCTCAGGAACAATTGCAGACTCACCTGAACAAATAACTTCTCTCTCCATTGCCACGCTGCCCAGCTCTCCTGCATTGTGTGTCTCCAGTACAACAAGGCACCTCGCGCCCTCGAGCCTCCTGATGTGATTAACTGTGGCATCTTTAATAAAACCCACGGCAATATTTCCATCCAAAGCAGAGTGAAGATTTCATTTCCCCCCCCTCCTCCCTTATTTTACCCAATTCCATTTTTATTCCATTGTATAATTAATCAGGCACCGGAGCATATGACAGCTCAGCTTAAATTTAGTTCTCACTTCTCCTCTGCAGCCCTGTTGGATATAGTTGGCTGGTCAAACACAGAGTTGGATTTGTCTGGGAAAAAAAGCAGCACAGAAATTACCAAACTGGAGCATTCCTTTACTCCATCAAGGATAGCATCTTGTCTCCAATGTGATAAGTCAACGAGGTGATGGAGGAGAAGGCAACACCAAAACACAACTTGCCTAAAGGGGAAGCCATTCCTAACCCTGGTGGTCCTCTGCCAGGTTTAGCATAGGATGGGAATGGTTGGACTTGATGATCTTAAAGGTCTTTTCCAACCTTGTGATTCTGTGGTTCTGTGAAAGGGTGGCTGTGCCCAGCATGTGAAGGATGCCCACACATCCCTCCTGCAGCCTGGGTAGCTGCTGAGCTTTGCGGTCACACTGAGAGCCCGTGGGGCAGTCTGATCTACTCAGACCTTGCCCAGGAGAAAATAAAAATGGTGCATGCAAAGCCTGGAAGGCTTAGACCTGGCACAAACACCAGCAGGCAACATGGGCAGATTTTCTTCTGCGAAGTGCAGAACTCCAGGCATGAAAAGCTAAAACATGAGACTGGTTGTGTCCCTGTCCTTTACACCAGGGCAGGGCAGCACACAGCTTGCTTGTGGGCTTTGTGTTTTACCCTCTCTCCATGTAGAGTTTCTTTCCTGGTATCACGGTGTCTACAGGTTTCGTTCCTTTCACTTTCCCACTGAAGAACAAACAGGTACAAGCTGGTTATCAGCTGCACTACTGCACTAACTTTCTTCTGCTCCATGACCCCCTCTGCAGCCCCACACAGATCTGTTCCTCCAGGTAATTATTCCCACTAGTGGACCTAGAGCTGGGCTCTTCGCAAGGAAAAGCTTTCCCAGAGCAGGACAGGGCTTGGACATGCCAGGCCAGCACCTGTATGTTTCTTGGACTGAATGTTCATGTCAGGACAGCTAGAAGATTTGGCACATGAAGGATTTGGGGAGTTGGAGGGTTTAGTAGGAAGGGGTGAAGAAAGGAGAATGGGAATGAAATCCTGGTCTGGGGAGACACTGGGAAGAAATTAGAACCATAGAATCATTAAGATTGGAAAAGACCTCCAAGACCACCTAGACCAACCGCATCCCTACCACCCATATTACTGAACCATGTCCCTAAGTACCTCATCCAACCTTTCCTTGAACACCCTGAGGGACGGTGACTCTACCACCTCCCTGGACAACCCCTTCCACTCTAAAGTTCTACTCTAAACAAAGCAAATATATAGTAAACAGCAAACAAAGGCAAATATGTATGTGTGTGTATGTGTGTGTGTGTGTATATATATACATATATATGAGAAACAGAGTGATAAACAGAAACAGAGGGAGAGGAGATATACAAAACATATTCATACATATATTTATACATACTACGTAAATTCCCAGATGCAAGGACGCCTTATTAGATCAAATGTGAAGGATTAGCCTTAAAAAATACAATAGAACAAATCAAATTGCCCAAAGTGTGGGATTTTCTAAGTGGGAGCAGGCTGGGAAGAGCTTTCACTGGCATCTAGTGGTATGTTGCAGAGGCAGAGTCACTGCAGCTGAGGCACAGCTTCATAGAATCATAGACTGGTCTGGGTTGGAAGGGACCCCAAGGATCACAGAGTTCCAACCCCCCTGACACAGGCAGGGCCACCAACCTCCAGCCTGGATCTACACAAGGTTGCCCAGGGCCCCATCCAACCTGGCCTTGAACACCTCCAGGGACGGGGCATCCACCACCTCTCTGGGCAGCCTGTTCCAGCCCCTCACCACTCTCTCTATAAAAAACGTCCTCCTTCACTTCTAAGATGGGTCCCCCTGTGTTAGTGGAGACTCTGCTCAGGTTGGGAGGTCACCATTTCCAAACTGGGCTTAGAAAGATGTTTTTTTGGACAGTTAGTCTAGCCCTTCCCTGATGGCTGTTTCTATGAAGCCCTGTTGGGGATGACCATGAGGCTGAGTCTGGTTTTGACCATACGAGCAAAACCTCAGCAAAACCTTGGTGGCTTATTTTCTTGGGCTTTGTTTGAGCTTCAGGGACAGTGAGCAGATCTGGGCTGTTTGAAGGAGAAGGGGACATCTGGGGGGACTCACCTGGGAAAATGCAGATCTCAGTGGAGAAAAACAGCTTTGAGGGCACAAGTCATCTGTCCTACTTGGAGACGCTGGCTTTAGGATAAGATGAATTGTGCTCCCATGGGTGGATGGACACTGACACAGCTGAAACAGCATGATCCTGACAGCAAAGGAGTCACACAAATATTGCCCCTGGATGTTCCAGGTAAGCCCCTCATCTATGTCCCATTTCAATCTCTGTCCCTCCATGGTGCCACTCACCAAGATAGGGACAGCTGATGGAATTGCTGACTGCCATCATCCAAAGTCCCAGGGAAAGGCAGGATTTGTGGGAAGGTATAGAAATGACAAGGGTGGAAAAGGGGGACAAGTTGCCTATTCAGTCCTGCACATGACGAATCTCACTTCAGCACACCTGAGGTGTACTGTGGCCAACCATCTCAGACTCTCCTGTCTGTCTGGGACCTGCTGTGGCTCTTTCATGCATCAAGATTGTCAGTGACACTTGTCTATCTTCTGCTGTGCACGTACTGGTATAGAGATGGTTGTATGACTTCCTCCTTCCCTGGGCTGGGATACAAGCTGGCATACAGGAGCACCTTCATAGTGGTGCTGCTGACTCATACTGCTGGTTTATACTGGGGTAGGAAATACATCAGCAGACTTTAACCAAAGCACATACAGTGTGTAGACCAGATCTGAACCCCAGGTAATCTTCACCTTCCTTATGTGATTTGAGTCAGACACCTTACCACTTCCTGCCTCAGTTTCCCTGAATGGAAGAGAGAGATAATAGCTTGCTTGCAGCCTTCTGTCTCATTTAGCACAGGTTCAAGATGCTATGTTATGAAGGACTGAGTGCTATTGTTCAACCTCAGGGATGTAGGACAGCCCCTAAAAGTCTTCCTGAAGCATCTTTTCAGCTTGCACTGTGCTCCTACACCCCTCCCAGAGAAGCACCCTGGGCTAGAGCTTCCTGATGGATCTCCAAGCCTTGTTGTGCAAGGCAGATCCAGAGCTGGGTGCTTTCTGTGAGGTCCTACTGAGGGTCAGCCTCTCTGGGAGGTGCTCACCACTCTGCTAAATCAAGTCCATATGCCTCAGTGTCCACCCTTGTCAAATCTACTCGCTCCTTTTGTGCTTTCACTGAGCATCCTTTGCTGGTAACTAGGCACCAGTCTCAGTTGCTACCTCCTCCCCCGTCTCCGGGGGGTTGTAGGCTGCTGGGGACACAAAAATACTCCCTGAAACGCATCTTCCCTCTCTTGACACTTCCTGGAGCAAGTCCCAGACACACAGCCTGGGAGGGAAGGAGGATGCTGGCAGCACTGCGGGATGTTTTCCTTCCTGCAACAAAAGCGTCAACACTTCCAGCTGGGGCAAGAGAGAAGCGGCCTGACCCACTGGCTGCCCTGGGGAAGCCAAGGCAGGATTGCGGGGGGGGAGCAGAGATGCTGGGGAGAACTACAATTCCCAGAAGGCAGTGCGAGCTGGGAACCCTTCCAGCTTCCCACCAACATAGCTGTGCAGAAGAAAGGCACATCGGGGAGAAATTCCCTCCTTCTCCCTCCCCACACTCCCGCTATCGCCTTGGCGATGGCGTGAAAATTCTCCCCGGTGGGGCGAGTCGCGAGCGGCTCCCCTGTCCTCCCTCTGCGCCTTCAACCTTTGCTCTTTGTCTTTGTTTCGCTTCACCCTTCCTCCGGTAGCTCTCACTGCACTGGCCACAGACTTCCTTTAGGTCAGCCCGGCTGCGGCTGCAACACAACTTGCAGCCAAGTCGAAAACACTGTTGTGCCATTGAGACTGCCCAGGAGGAGAGAAATGCCAGCCAGAGATTGATGGCCAGCTCAGGTAAGATGCTTTCAGCCAACTGCCCTTGATTTGCCCAAATAAAAGATGAAGCAACTCCTTGGGATCTGGTTCTGCCCTTGATTCAAACCCTGAGCTCAGGGGACCGCAGAGCTGGAAGTAAAGGCAGGGTTTGGATCTGTAGGGTCTGGATGCTGGAAACAAAGAATTAAAAATAAAGGATGAAAGTAGGCAGGAATTTCTTATTGTACCCTGATCTGAATTCAGGGATTCGTTGCTTTTTCCAAAACACTGCTGCTGGCGAGATGTTTCCTCTAAGGGACCAGCGTGAGCATCCCTGGTGAGGAGAGAGGCCATGGACACAGCAGGGAGCCCAGCGCCTGCTGCACCCACAGCTGGGGCTGAACACATCCCCTCAGCAGCAGGGAGATGTGATAGGATGGTCCTTAGTGGTGGGAGGCTAAATCTGCTATCTGCTCAGGGAGGGGTAATGACCTTCCTCATTAAAAATACACTAATGAACATTACTGACCCTTCTTTCCAGCCTGTGTGATGCTGAGGCTTTGCCTTCTGAATTAACACCTGCTGTAGGTGTGATGTAGCTGCTCTCCCACTTAGGGAGGGAGCCTGGTCGACCCCCCCTGAGTCTCCTCTCCACTAGCAAACACTAAATCCAGTTCCTGCTCCAAGCCTGGCTCAGTATAACTTTGCAGGTAGTTTTCTGGGGGAAGGGTTTTGTTGCTTTTGTTCTCCTGTGGTTCCTCTGTACTGGCCTGAAGAATGCAGCTGGGACAGGACCAGCATGAGGTGATGGCTCTTACCAGCATCAGGGAGCATCCAGGTGGGTTAGCTGAAAGGGAGACACAGCAAATTTCCCCATTACAACTGTATAACCAAAATCTGGAATAGCTGCCCACTGACTGCTCACCCCTGAGGAGCGATGCTTGAATGTTTGCAGTGCACATCTCCCATCGCTGGTGCTTTGAGCTGTGCCATTCCTCCTCCCTAGCCCCATGCACCTCGGTGACAGGCTCCCCAGGGACTCGTCTTCTCAGCCACAGCCTTCCCAGAGATCCAGGCTCCCAGGGACAGATTTCACTGACAACCCATGCCCTTGCTGGCAGCCTGCCCCATAACTGGTGATTTTGGCAGCGGCAGCTTCAGCCATCAGTAAAGGCTTGCCCAGCCAGGCATACTCTTGTTGACAGCCATCTCCAGCACCACTGTCTTCCTCCCCTCAGACTTTCTGGCTCTGTTTCCCTGCTGCAATCCAGTCTTGACAGGAGATGTTGCTCACATCTCCATTGGCCCTGATTTTCAATATATTTTTCTGCTGTCAGTTGAACCCCCTTGAAAAGGACAAAGTCTCTTATGGTTTCCATGTCTCACTTCTCCAGCTGCTCACTGAGGACACCACTGACATGTGGTATCGACAGGGAGCTCTGCCAGTGATGTGTATAAAGTAGAATTTTTCCACTTCACAGGGAGAGAAGTGTGTTTGTGTTGGTGCTCAGGCACTGTACTTCAGGGTTAAACGTACTACTTTGCTTTGCTAACAACTTGAAGAAAAGCTGGAGGACTGTTAAAGAGCACACTTTGCTAAGCAGCATCCTTGGAGAAGAGCTGAGAGACTGATAAAGAGGAAACCTCCTGCCCCAGCAGGCATGAGAGCTGGGGGATGGCCAGAGGCCTGAAGGCAACAAAAATGGGCAGAAACTGGGGGAAGGGAAGCATAAAATCATAGAATGGTATGAGTTGGAAGGGACCCCAAGGATCACAGAGTTCCAACCCCCCTGACACAGGCAGGGCCACCAACCTCCAGGCCTGGATCTACACAAGGCTGCCCAGGGACCCATCCAACCTGACCTTGAACACCCCCAGGGATGGGGCATCCACCACCTCTCTGAGCAGCCTGTTCCAGCCCCTCACCACTCTCTCTGTAAAGAACTAATTCCCCCTAATATCTAATATAAACCTTTAGCTTCAATCCATCCCCCTTCTCCTGCCATTGTCTGCCCTTCTAATAAATTGATTCCCCTCCTGTTTCTCTGCTCCTTTCAGGGAAGGAAGGCTGCAATGAGGTCCCCCCACATCCTTCTCTTCTCCAGGCTGAACAAGCGCAGCTCCTTCAGCCTCTCTCCATTGGGGAGGTGCTTGAGCCCTCTAATCATCTCCATGGCTTCCTCTGAACCCTCTCCAACAGTTCCACATCTTTCTGGTATTGGGGGCCCCAGATCTGGACATGGGACTCCAGCTGGGGCCTCATGAGGGCAGAGTAGAGAGGGACAATCACCTTCCTGTCCCAGCTGGCCACCCCTCTTCTGATGGAGCCCAGGATCCCATCGCCCTTCCGAGCTGCAGGAACATAGTGCCCAGATCCCTCTGAAAGGGAAGGGTGGCAGGGGGGAGTTTGCAACCACCCACCCAATTAAAGGCCCATGCAAATGGCCCTCACATGCCTTCAAGGAGCATGCATGCTAATTTCAATATGCTTGACCAACAGCAGAAGACGCAGTAATTACTAACCAATTAGCATAACTTTTTTCTAATCCTGCAACAAGGTTGGTGTGCTGCAGATTCTGTGTGCAGGGTGCCAGCTTTGTGGACTCACCACTGAGCACCCATCTCTGCTCAGACATGGCACAGCTCAAATACCTCTGCTCTGGGCACGTGGTGGCATCCTGCACACCAGGTAGTGACCCCTCTTTGGGGCAGCACCAGTACTGCCCATTCCAGTTTCCAAATGGTACCCAGTTTGGTTTTCTTCTAGGTTTTGGGGGGTTTTGGTTGCAGCACAGTCACTCCTCAAAAAATGCAAATAATTAAAATAATTACTGCAAAATGCATTAATTAATTAGCTTATTTACTTCTAAATCTTCTTGGTGAGAGGGTAGAGGACTATTCTGGGAGCAAGTCACCAGTGCAGCAATGGCAGAGCTGAAAGCTTAGTGTCACTGCAGCAGTGAGTGCATCACTGATCTCCCACCTGTTGATGGAGCCTAGATGAACCTGTGCCTTCTAAGGTCATGGGTTCAGTCTTGCTTGGAGCACCAGGGTGCCACCTATAGTGTTTGCACAGTGAGCAAGAATTAATGGACTTAATTAGTGGAGAAGAATTAATAACTTAATAATTTTCCCTCTATTTTTTCAGTTTGGCAATCCAAGCCTCCAGCAATGCTAGGGAAGTTCTCCAGGAGATCAGAGGAGGCAGGAGGTGGAGTGTCAAACATGGTGTCTGCAAGCTGAGGAAGAAGGAGCCTGTAAAATGAGGACTGACACATACTCCTTGTTGGCCCAAAGCTGGCGTACAGCCCCAGCACCCTTTCCCTTATGGGGAATAAAGTGCAACCATTAAAGACACTCTGATGTGTGTGTCCTGATGGTCTTTGCATCCTCCCAGACAGTCCATCCTCAAAACACTGTGGCTGCTTTGTACCTGCCAGCTGCTTGGGTTGCAGGGCACTGCTGCCATGAAGGACTTGGTTAAGCCTGTGATGCTAAAGATGCACCCATGTCAGGAGTGTGGTAAATCCTTCAGCAAGAAAGGAAACCTGAAGAGACACCAGCGGATCCACACAGCAGAGGACCTCTTCACATGCAGGGAGTGTGGGAGGCGCTTCACCACCCAGGGCCACCTCAGAACCCACCAGAGCATCCACACAGGAGAGAGGCCCTTCTGCTGTGGGGAGTGTGGGCGCTGCTTCTGCCTGGAGATATGCCTGGCCGCCCACCAGAAGACACATGCCAAGGGTGGTCCCTACCTCTGTGCCCACTGTGGCAAGAGCCTGAGCACAAAGATCTACTTCAACATCCACATGCGGACCCACACGGAGAAGAGACCATTCGCCTGCACGGAGTGTGGGAAGAGCTTTGTGAAGAAGGGGACCCTGACCACCCACAAGGAGATCCACAAGAGGGAGAAGCCCTTCAAATGCCCCGACTGCAGCAGGTGCTTTGGGCAAAGTGCCACACTACTGGCCCACCAGAAGATACACCTCCGCGGGGGGCCTTTCATTTGTACTGAGTGTGGGAAGAGCTTGAGCACCAAGCGGTATTTCAACGTCCACCAGAGGAACCATGCTAAGCAGAAGCCACTCGAGGGACATACCAATGGTGTGTCTCTCCAGGTCATCCAGATTAAAGAGGAGCCTGATTTTGCCTTCAGGTTAGAGGAAAATATGTTCCATGAAGATGTAGCCCAAGGGTGTAGCACTCCTAGGAACCTATCCAATCCAAAAAGCCCTCCTTGGAAAATCCAGATGAAGGAGGAAGCAGAACGACCCACTGCTGACACAGAAAATGTTACTGCTATAGCCTGCCAGAAACCTTACATCAAGGAAGAACCACCAGAAAACCCAGAGTATGGAAGGTTCTTTGATCCAGAGATCCCACTGATGGCTTTACAGGGAAGACAGCTTAAAAAGGAAGAAGATGCTGATGGGCAGCATGAATGGGAAGTCCCCATAGCCTGTAACCGGGTGCTCCAAGTAAAGGAAGAAGCACAGGAAAAGTCTGAGTTTGGGACGTATTATGGACATAAGCCAAACCTCAGTGCTATCCAGAGGATCCAGATTAAAGAGGAACCTGGTGTGAAGGCAAATAACCACGAGAGCCAGAGCCCAAAGAGGAAGCAGGAGAAATGCCATCGGCCCACCAAAGAGAAGATGCTGCAGAACAGGGAGAAACCCATGCCCAAGAAAGATCCCTCAGCAAAAGGAGCTCCCAAGGGTGAACGGATATTCCCCTGCCCCGAGTGCGGGAAGACTTTCAATCAGAAATCCAACCTGACAAGACACAGGAAGATCCACACGAGCGAGGGGCCCTACAAGTGCGGCGAGTGTGGAGAGAGTTTCCGCATGAACCGCAAGCTGATCCGCCACCAGCGAGTCCACGTGAGCGAGCCCTTCAAATGCCCCGAGTGCGGGAAGAGCTTCACTCAGCGGTCAAATCTGGTTCGGCATCAGAGGATTCACACCAAGGAGGAGCCCTACCAGTGCCCTGAGTGCGAGAAGACCTTCAACCAGAAGGCCAACCTCTTCCGTCACCAAACAATCCATGTCCGCATGGGGCCTTGCAAGTGCACCAAGTGTGGGAAATGCTTCCCCCACAAGCGCCACCTGATTAAACACCAGCTGCTCCACTCCCGAGGTGGGGCCTACAAGTGTGGGGCCTGTGGGAAGCGCTACCGGCTAAAGAAGTACCTGAGGAGGCACCAGAAAATCCACACGCGGGAAGGAGCTTCTTCAGCAAAATGGGGGGAGGCCACAAGGACTGGTAGTGAAGCCCACCACACTGAACAGAGAGCACTGGCCTCCATGAAGAGCGAAGAGGAGGACTGAGCACGTGTGGGGCCTGGTCCTGAGGGAACATCGTTTGGGAAAAGGTGGAGACAAATTCTGCTCACCTTATATGTGTAGTATCTGGGGGTGGGTAGGTCAACCTCGTGGGACAAGTGAGGTCAAGGGGGCAGAGCCCTGCTGCTTTTCTGAAGACAACCCTTGGGGTTTCATTTGCTTACCACTATGGGATGGGGCTGGAGAGCTCTCGGAGATGAAGGGTTAAGAGCTTGATACCTTTTATAATGGTATGCTTGCACCTCTAAATGCTGCCAAAATTGTGGACGCTAAAATGGTCTTGTGTGGGCATCGTATACCATACTTCTGAGAAAGCTGAAGGGTACCTCTCCCACCTAGAAAAAGATTTAAAGCAACAGCCAGCTCTGTTTTCCTTCACGTAGCACTGGTCCACACTTCGACCCTACTGGGCTAATAGACCCTAGCAAACTGGATGTTACACTACTGCCAGCTAGACCAGGGCTTTAAGCCTTTAAAAAAAAACCCACAACGCTCTCAGACTGGCTTAAGCCAGGCCCCTACGAGTAAGTTGTGCAAAATCAGTGATGTTTTTTCCAAAGCTAGCCCAGAGTCCAGCAAATAGTAGCTTGGTTTGTGACCCCCACAACCC
The DNA here is from genome assembly GCF_964237585.1 of Gallinula chloropus. Lineage (NCBI taxonomy): Eukaryota > Metazoa > Chordata > Aves > Gruiformes > Rallidae > Gallinula > Gallinula chloropus. Next base: position 158,988,887 of record NC_140086.1, on the reverse strand, counting down.
TACTGTGTGCATGTAAAAGAGAATGGCTTTTCTTAGCATCAGAGAGCTTTACATCTCTGATATACAGGTCGCTTTGCCACTGCAAGTCCCAGAGGCGTCAGTGACTTCACCAGCTTGAGTGACATCGGTGCTGTTTCTCAGCCACCTGCTTCCCTACCTGTTATTGTGAAGCTCCTGCTGGGATGCTGACTTCATTGAGCACAGTTTAGGGAAGTAAAACCAAGCAGCAGAAGTAGTAGTAACAGTCTTCAGACCTTATGAACTAGAGAACTGCAAACTATTTTCCTGTTGGGATGCTTTCCCTTCCTCTCCCTGGTGAGACTGTGCAGCTACTCAAAAGCATGTACAGGTCAGGAGTCTTTATTGCCCACTGCTAATGATTTGATTTGAGTGCTCACTAGTCAGATGGGTCCTAGTGTCTTGAAAGTCCTTAGTGAAGTGGAGATGTGGAGGGAATTCCCAATCCGTTGAGCCATTTTGACTTCCCTGCAGCACTGCTTCCTGGACACCTGGGCACTGCAGAACAAAGATACATTAGGGTTCATTGTGTTGCTATAATATGTGGAGTCCAAGAGGCAAGTGGAAAAATGTCCCATGGTGAAACAGGTAGCTCTACCTCTCTGGTTTTGTGCAGGTAAAGAAGCCCCATCCCCAAAGCACACACTGCTTCCTTTTCCCAGGACACAATGTGGATGGCATCCTTTTGGAGCCATCTGAGAATCATGTCCAAGACTTTGGGCAACTATCAGCTGTAATGCTTTACACCCACGCTGCTGGTTGTCTCTGCTGCCTACTCTGGAGCAGCTGCTTCTCTGGGAAGGGAAAATGAGGGATGGAGAGAAGGAAAGGAACAGGAGAAAATGTTCTTGAGCTTTGTCTTTACCAGCTGCTTGGACATTCATGTGTTGAGGGGCTTTGTTGCAGTGACTCAAGCACAACACCGAGTACAGCTGCCAAACCCCAAAAGCACAGAGTAATTTTCATGTTTAGAGACCCTCAGACTTTGATATGTCAGGCCCAGGACATGATATCAAACAGCAAACCTCACCAACAGCCTCTGAAGGAGCCCATCTCTGTACCCCCATCTATAAACCACAGCCAAACTGCTGGAGATGAAGTTTTCCCTCAAATCCATGAGACCTGGTGGAGGTTTGTTTCTGGGACAGAAAATGCAGACATACAGGCAGAAATTACAAGTTTAGGATGTTCTAGGGGCATCTAAGGGATGCCCTCGTTAGAAAAATGGGCCTGGATTAGATGGTGGGTAGATGGTTCACTATAGTATTAGAAAACTATATTCCTTGGGAAGAACATGGATGAGCCATGCTAGCAAAGCAAAACAGCTTCTGGTAGGCTTGCTGAGGGGCAGAAGTCCATCAGAGGCCTTTTGTGAGGAGAAACTATCCATCAGTTGGCTGGCATTTATTTCCTTTCCATTAGCTTAGGGTAGCGCCGTAGAGCTTCTTACCAGCAAGAGGAACTGGTATGGGAGGTTTGCTGGTTGTAATACTGTGTCCCTGCACATATACAGGGTGGTGAGCCAATGTCCAAGTCTTTCATGGGTACCACTGGATCTTCCACTGTTGACCATGGCCAGTGTGGGTGTCCCAGCTTTGGAGGAAAATCAGGGTTGATTGATGGTTTGTAATATCCCCTCAATAAAGTCAATATTTAAAGAAAAAAGGAAACAAGGTGAGTGTGGCTTTTGTTTAATTTTGTTTTGTGGGTTTTCTTCATAAGCTATCACTGAAAGCACACTACATTCTACCCACAGTGCAACAGGGGAACAATGCCAGAGCAAGCTTCATGCCACTGGTAACCCAATGGATGTTGCTGGTGAAGAACTGACTGCATTGACCAGCTCTCCCCCAGCTGTGTTAAGAGCTCAGACCTCTACATACTGAAACACAGGGCTCCAGTGTGTGACCCACACACAGGTCCCATATGAGGTGCCCAAGCTCAGGGCTAGAAGGATAAAGGCCTTAATGGGAGGCCTTGACCTTTCTGGATGACCAACTGGAGGCCAGGAAGAGCATCTCAAATTAGACCAGACACCATGGTGTGAGAAACTGAAACAATGTCCTCAGTGTGGGTGTTTTTATCCATAAGCTAAACACCTTCAGTGTCCTGCCCATGACAGCACAATGCTCGAAGTGCAAAGGGAGTCTTCCTTGGCTACAACAAAGATCTGTCTGGGACATTACCCTACACCTTCCTCCAGGATGCCTCCAAAGAGGTGCCTTGCAGATAGCTTGGGCTGCCAGCTGTGATGCCTGCTGCTGACAGTTGTGTTGGGTTTGGATCAAGACCATGGAATAATACCAGCTCCATGAGAAAAAAAAATCAGTTATCTGTTGTTTGAACAGAGCCAAATCCTCACTCCTCAGCAGACAAACAGCCTTCATTCTTTTCTCCCTAAACCCATTCAAAGAGCTCCCAGAAAATAATAAAATGCTTGAATTCCAAATCACTGCCCCATTCTCCGCTGCATGGATTTTATGCAGAAAACCATATCTGTAAGCACTCACTGAACAGGGTGAGTCACCAAGAGAAAAGAAGGACCATAAGGTTTGATTTTGCCTTCAGGTCTATGCAGCAAATTCAGCGTGGTCAAGCTGAAACCAATGGAGTTACATCAAAGTTAATCAAAGCTCTGATGGATGACTCTTACAAAGAAACATTCTGGTCTTGCACAGTGGGTCAGGTAGGGCTTTGTCTTGAGACAACTGCTCTGCTATTTCTAGCCAATCCACATTGTTTCTGTGGATTTCAGGAGGAATTTTACTGTGAGACTTTGTTTTGATCACCTTGTTGATTCATTGACTATCTGTGTATGTCACCTCAGCACCAGTTCTGTCTCCACCATGTGGCACAGCCTGGCTGGAGGAAGGATGTAGATAGGCTGTGTTGAGGAGCACTGGTGCAAGAGTGTATATTCTGTGCTTCGATGGGATGTATGGTGCTGATTTGTGCTCAGCATGTTCTGGTATGGTGGGAATGAGAGGGTCTTTAGGGCCAGAGCAAACATCTGCTCCGACATAAGTGCCTTGGGATGTTTACTTGGCCTTTGAGAACATGACAGTTCCCATGAGAACTTCTTTGAGACTCCCAGGCTGCAGGGAGCCTGGTGTCCCCACAGATGGAGAGTGAGGAGAGGAAAATGACCAGGGTGAAAAGTGGGTGAGCATCACATACTTGGACACGTGCTTCATCTGTTTGCTTTCAACAAGCAGCCTCCATGAGGAATGAGCATTTACCACCACTTTAGCTTCTTTCCATCCTCTCTGGAGCCACAGTGATGCAACCAGGTAGCACCTTCTGGGACCAGGTTATCAAGCTGCATGGGCACACATGGTGCACACCACAGTGTTCCCAAAAGCACCTGTAAACCTCTCTGCCTGCATCTGTGCACAAGAGCTGAAGCACAGGAAGGAAAGGTGAACCAGGAGAACTCGTTTCCTTACCACGAGCCCATGTCCACTCATAGCTACAAGCTGATTCTTAATTGCAAAACCCACTAAGCAGCCACTTGCACGCCTGCCTCTGTTCCCAGCTAAGGATTCAGGCATGACCAGAAGCTGAGGAGTTTGTGATTAATTTCCTTATCCCTGGATAAGAGCCACCCAAAATCAGGTAGCTCACACATACACCCCAGCCCTACGGATGTAACAGGTAAGATGGTCACTCTGCAGGCAGCAGCATCTTAGAGGTACCAGTGGAGCAGAGCTGAGCTCTCTGAGACTTTCCTCCTGTCTATGAAGTGCTGCACAGTAGAAATCACCCCAGACCCTACAGATGTTCCTTATTGCCTTTCTCTATTGAAGCCCAGGGGGACAGAGAGCTCTCATGGGGAGCTCTTGTTCCAAGCAGGACCTGCAGAGGTTCACCCTTTGCTTTCCCAGCCCTTTCCCCATCTTATCATCCTGGGGAAGCGAGATGCTCTCAGAGACAACAGACACACCTAGCCAAGATGGTCCAGGAGCTCAGTTCCTGCAGCACTGTCTGCATCCCTTTGAGCCCCTTTCTCTCCTCCTTTTCTGGGTAGTTTTAGCAAGGGCTTCCTGTGGCTGGGGGAACAGGGAGTCCTTGACATCTGCACTCCTGAGAAAGATGGGCTTGGATTGCCTCCTTCATTAACAAGGCCTTGTCTGCCTGAGAAACTCTCAGCCAGCTAACTCTTAATGAAGGTAAAGTAAATGGGGCTGGAGGGAGGCTGTCCCTGCAGCTGGGACATTCACTGTCCCTCTGTCCTTTGCTACACTGACACTGGGAGTTGGCAGGGAAGAAGAAAGGGGAGGGAGGGATTCACTGATGCCTGAAAATATTTCTCATCGATAGGAAAGCCTATTTCCAGCAACATTTCCATGGGGTATTTCCCAGTCCTCACCAGATGCTCCTTGAGTGTACTCACTCTGGTTTTTATGCTAAGCACTCTTGTGTTTCCCAGGCCCAAGGACACACCATGATTAGTTGCCTGTCAGCATGGGATTTCTTTTACCTCAAAGATTGTCTTGTTAAACATCTAGCAAAGTCTGTAGCAAAGAAAACAACAGTGTACTTTTCATCTCAACTTCTCCTTCCAAACAATAAGCCAAATCCAACTTTAGCTCAACATAAGGGGGCCCCTTTCTGCTCAACAAATTGCTTGCAGATGCTGGGGCTCAAAGCAGCTCAGACACTCAGGCACAGCCTAACTGACATTGCTGAACTCCACTCCAGTTTCTTTTCCTGTTTTCCATGAAAAAAAAGGTTGAAAAAGATTTATTATTTAAGTTTACATGGAACAAACTCTTGGCTTGCCAGCAGATGAGTTGCTGCCACGTACTCATCCAGGTTTACTTTAAATAAAGGGCTCTTGAGATTTCCTAAGTGCCTAAATAAAAATGGGTGGATGAATCTGGGGTGTAAGTGCTTTCGATGGAAACAACAGCACACGTTTCCAACACCCCAACAGCGAGAAAGGGTGGTGGGTGTGACCAAGCCTGCTGTATTTCCATGGTTGGCTACAACCAGAGTAGTTGTCTGGATGAAAGAGGGAGTAAAACAAGCACTCTGCCTTCCAAATATATAGGCAAAACTTGGAAATGAACTGAAGCAGAAGCTGAGGGGATAACTCAATGCCAGAGCGCAGAGCTGAACACAGAAGTCCCAATAGCAACCTCTGCTTGGTGCTTTCTACATCAAGCCTGCATGGTACTTTGACTTCCCTTGCTCAGCAGTAGTGCCAACAGTCAGTAAGGTCAGCTCATTGATCCAGCCAAAATGGAATCTTACTTTGAGATTGCACCTGGAATATTGTGTCCAGTTCTGGTCCCCTCAGCTCAAGAAGGACACAGAACTCCTTGAGAGAGCCCAGTGCAGGGCCACCAAGATGATGAAGGGAGTGGAACACCTTCCTTATGAGGAGAGGCTGAGGGAGCTGGGCCTCTTTAGCTTGGAGAAGAGGAGACTGAGGGGTGATCTCATTGGGGTGATCTCATTAGTGTTTATAAATATGCAAAGGGTGAGAGTCAGGAGGATGGAGCCAGGCTCTTCTCAGTGATGGCAGCGAAAGGACAAGGGGCAATGGGTGCAAACTGGAGCAGAGGAAGTTCCATGTGAATGTAAGGAGGAACTTTCACTGTGAGGGTGACAGAGCCCTGGGACAGGCTGCCCAGAGAAGTTGTGGATTCTCCTTCTCTGGAGACGTTCAAACCCACCTGGATGTGTTCCTGTGTGATTTAGTCTGGGTGATCCTGCTCTGGCAGGGGGGTTGGACTAGGTGATCTTTCGAGGTCCCCTCCAACTCCTGACGTGCTGTGATTCTGTGAAGCTGCAGTTCCTGCTCTTCGCTGTATCTAGGGCAGTTCAAGCACTTACTTCACAAATGACAATTCTGGATGTGCTTTTTCTCCAGCTTTGGCACCAAGATGCAGTTTTATTTTTTTTTGCCCAGCAGGTCTACAGTCTGGTGGTTTGAAGAAAGTAGAAGCATCATGAAAGGGATGCTAAAAACAGGAACCAGATCAGGAATCGTAATCGGCAAGGAGAAGTGAGAGCTTCTCCCCCCCACCAAAAAAACCCCAAACCCTCAACAAAGCTAAATAAAGACAAGAATCAAGATATGTTGGCTGGAAGCACGGTAGCTGCAAACATTTATTCCCTGGCAGCAAAGCAGCTGGCTCTGCACATCAGGCCATGCTTCTGGGGAAAGCTGGGAACAAAAAGAACATGGCCATGTGGCCTCCAGACCCTCAAGACACCCAACCAGGTCTGTACACCACACATGGGAAAAACAAAGGCAAGGGGGTGTGAAGGGGACTCTGCCAGCAAAGCCAGTGCAGGGAAAACAAGATAAAGAAAAGAAAAGTCATTTTCAGGAAGTAATATGTACCAAGCCATCAAAACACACACCTGTGGGAATAGCTTCTTGAAGAAGAGACAACCTACAGCCCACCAGGGAACGGTTCAAAGTTGTCTACAGGGTTGGAAGGATTCACACCAGGACCAAGCCACATCCTTACAATGAATAAGACAAGCAAGGCCAAGTAGACACCATCCCCAGGGCCAGGAGAGCTATGCCAAGGATAAACCTTATGAGACCTTCACTGTGGTGCACAAGGTGGTGCAGGTCCCCAGGTAAGAGTGGGGATATAGTAGGCTAACATACCCACCATGAAAGGTGGCCCAGGCTGCTCATCTCTGCAGTAGGCTCTGCTTTCTCCTCTCTGTGGTGATAGTGTCTGAATGACTAGAGGGACTGGGGATGGCTAGGGTGAACAGGAATGTAAAGGTCCCACAGAATCCCTACTGGCAGCTGCTGTCCTGATGTGGTGAAAATCATTTGGGCTGATGGGACTTCGCTCCCCTTCAGACCTTGAACCATGCATACAGATTTCTTCATGTCTCCCACCACCACCACACATCAAAATGGAAGTAAAAGCTATTTGAGAAGTGATCCAGGATATTTAACTGCAGAGGCCCCGTGCTGGAGCAGGTGGAGACATGCAGAAGATGCTGTGACCTGTGTTGGAGCAAGCCTCTGATGGCACTTGCAGCCCATGGAGAGAGACAGAGACACCGAGGTGAGGAGGGAGAGAGATCCACGCTGGAGCAGGTTTGCTGTGGGGGCTTGTGACCCTGTGGGGGACCGGGCTGGAGCAGTCTGGGCCTGAGAGACAGAGAGACATTCTGTGATTTATGACTGCAGCCATAGCAGTGACCCACACTGGGGCAACTGGGAAAGAGCTGAAGCCCTGTGGGAAAGGACTGATTTGGAGAAGTTCATGAAGGACCATCTGCTGTGGGTGGGACCCCACGGTGCAGCAGGGGAAGGGGGTGAGGAACCCCATGTAGTCACCAGACGAGCCAAATGGGTAGTTACACAAAATCAAGGCCCGTTTTCATTTTATTCTTTTTCCCCCAGTAGCTGGATCTGATGTTGAAGATTTCCCTCAGCATTCCTGGTGCTTTAATCGGCTTTTACTTCCTGCCTTTGTTTTGCTGGCAGTAAATTCATCAGCCCTAAATACACGGACTGAGAACAGACTGTGACAATAGTACACGTACCTACTACATGAGAAGCAGGGAATTAAACCATTCACTGGAACAGAGGCCAGGGTGGAAGGCTGCTGCTTCCTGAAAGCTTTGTATCCTTTTAAGCTTGCTCTTTGGTGCAAGGTGTTCTTGCTCCAGTGATCTTTGCATAGCTCTGCCCTGTTTCTGCAAGCTAAGGAGACACCAAGCTGGTGCCTGGGCTCAGCCCTTGCTGACCAGCTGCCCCCACCTTGTCCTTTCCTTGGACATTTTCTCTCAGGAATTAAATGATGGGGAGGAATAAATTATCCAGGTCCCCTTTTTCTAACTGATCTGCATTTCTTTAACTCACATTATGTCTTGCTAATAATCCTGCTGCACATAAACAAACTCAAGCTGGGGATGATGGGAAAGTGGTTACCATACGTCTCATGGAAAACTTCTGCCCTGATTAGGTGACCGCTTTTCCAACCAGGGGATTACGAGTGATGAGTAACAGATGAGTAACAGACAATGTTACTGGAGCAGGGATGCAAGGAGAAAGGGCTTTGCCTAAGCATTGTTCAAGAAAGACCCAGGAGGACAAAGAGTAGAGCATGAGCATGGCGTGGTTGGACCCTCCAGGTCTGTGTTTATGGGATGTGGTTGGGCAGTTCTCCATTGGCTTTCTAGAAGAGTTTGGCTGCCAAGGGGGGAAAGAAGAGGAACCCCTAGTCTAGCAAAGCCTCTCACCTGTGCATCTTCTCAGTGTCAAGTAAGACAATAAACCAATGTGGAAATATATTTATTTTTCCCCTATCTCAGTGCTTGTGGGTCCACCATGCTCTGAGGGTGGCTTCACCTCACCTGCATTTCTTCCCAGTGTTCTTTAGCAGTTTTCTGAGCCACTCTCACCAACCAGGCAAATTCCCAGACCCTCCAACCTCCAGCAGTCTCCATTTCTCTGTGCACCAACCACCCAGTCGAGAGAACAGGCTTGTTCCTTCCCTCCTAGAGAGGGACGTTTGTTATTCAGCACAAAATATTACGTTGCCGTGTTATTTAATCCAGTGGAGATCCACAGGCAGCATCTGTGCAGAAGATAACGTGTTTCGGGACAGTTTAGTCCTTTTCTTATCTGAGTGATTGCCATTATGTAAAGACTTTTCATTCAAACACAGAGATGGAGTTTCATAAGCGAGGGACCAAAATAATGCCAAGTAGCCAACCATCTCCCCTTGATCGCACTGGATTAGTACAATTAATCTGCAGGTATTAGTGGCCAGCAGGGTTTTGCCTGGAGGATATAATATATATTTATTATTTCATATCTGATTTTCCCCAAGAGGCAGAAAATTAAATCGTGGGCTTTTCTTCTCATTGTCCTGGTTGGGTTTTTTTTTTATTTTTTTTTTTTTTTGCAAATGGAGTTGCAGGATTTGGAAAATTACTGAGGGGCTCCTGATCAGAGAGGGGACAGCGAGCAGTGAGACCTCAGCTTGGTTTTTATGCCTTCAGAGAATGATGCGATTGAGAATTGCTGGCTGGATGAATACAAGGTGGTGTAGGACCCCAGCCAGGACCTGCTGGGGTTAATGGGAGGGTAGCAAATGCCACCAGTATAGCCAGCCCTGAAGGTGCTTTTCAGATGCTGTTGCACTGGAGGAAACCAAAGCTCAGAAATACAGAATTACTTACCTGGAAAAAGATCAGGAATCAGCACCTATTTAACCCAATCAATTGGCTTAAGCACAGCCAATTAAGAAGAGAAGGCTCTGGAGGGAGCAGCCTTCCAGTACCTGAAAGGTGTCTGTAGGAAAGCTGAGGAAGGACTGTTCAGGAGGGAGTGTAGCAGTAGGACATGGGGTAATGGTTTTAAACTCAAAAAGGGGAGATTTAGGTTGGATATTAGGAAATAGTTCTTCCCCATGAGGGGGGTAGATCACTGGAACAGGTTTCCCAGAGAGGTGGTGGAGGCCCCATCCCTGGAGATAGTCATGGTCAGGATTGATGGAGCTCTGAGTGACCTGATCTAGTGAAGGTGTCCCTGCTCGCTGCAGGGAGGGTGGACTAGATGGCCTCTAAAGGTCTCTTCCAACCTAACACATTCTATGATTCTGTGATTTCTAGCACTTACCAGTTAAGGGTTGGCATGGGTGGGTTTAGCTGCAGGTTGATTGGTGTGCCGAACACTGGGAAGACAACTGATTGTGGCTCTGGTTCTTCCCATACCTCATCTTCACAGGCCAGCCAATGGCCACCAGGAGATGCAAAGCAAAGAGGGGAAGACCAGCACCAACACACAGTGGCCTGTCCTCCAAGGACCTGTTTAATAGTATCACAGAATGCTTTGGGTTGAAAGGGACCTTAAAAATCACGAAGTTCAAACCCCCATGCCATGTCCAGGATCACCTCTCACTAGACCAGGCTGCTCAAGGCCCCATCCAACCTGGACATGAACACCTCCAGGGAAGGGCATCTACCACCTCCCTGGACAACCTGTGCCAGTGCCTCACCACCCTTGTAGTGAAGAATTTCTTCCTAATACCCAATCTAAATCTGCCCCCTTCCAATTTAAAACCATTCCACCTCATCCTTTGAAAAAGTCCCTCCATGCTGGAAGGTGCTATAAGATCTCCCTGGAGCCTTCTCTTCTCCAGACTGAACAGCCCCAACTCTCTAAGCCTGTCTTTATAGGAGAGGTGCTCCAGCCCCCTGATTGTCTTTGTGGCCTCTTCTGGACCTGTTCCAACAGGTCTGTGACCTTCTTATGTTGGGGACTCTAGAAGTGGTCCTGCTGGTCACGCTCCTTTTGATACAACCCAGGATACAGCTGGCCTTCTGGGCTGTGAGTGTGCATTACTGGCTCATAGAATCATAGAATCATAGAATGGTCTGGGTTGGAAAGGACCCAAGGATCACAGATTCCATCCCCCCTGCCACAGGCAGGGCCACCAACCTGGAGCTACACAAGGTTGCCCAGGGCCCCATCCAACCTGGCCTTGAACACCCCCAGGGATGGGGCATCCACCACCTCTCTGGGCAGCCTGTTCCAGCCCCTCACCACTCTCTCTGTAAAGAACTTCCCCTGCCTGAATCCACAGCTGGAATCCAGTGATGCAAGCTGAGATCCTCCTTCAAAAAGCCCAACAGGTTTTGCCAGTGCCTTTCATTTTCCATAGCTGTATGAGCAACGTGCTCCCATCCTCTTGCAGGGGGGAGAGCTGCTGGTTCCAGCAGAAAGCAGAGCGTTACATGATCAGCTGGGATAGGAACATGGAAATGAGTGTGGCAGAGCGATGAGGAGCTAGATGGAGGTTCAGCAGCCTCTCTTATACATACTAAACTCTGCCTACCTGGCGCAGAAGGTGAATCACAGGTCACAGCAAAGATAGGAATCGAAAAGGTTTAAGCTGAATTTTCAAAGTACATCTGTTGGAGCTGCCTGGGTTAGGACAAGCCTGTCACCTCCAGCTTATTTAATTATTTGTTTTAGCCAGGGGGGGATTTTTGCAAGGCACAGGCTGGGCAAGCTTCAGGTGGTACCTTCAGGTGGTACTTTCAGGTGGTGGCTGTGCTCCCTGCCCCGGCATCCCCTCAGCAGAACAAACCCAGCGTTTTCAGGATGCCTGTTTGTAATGAGCACTTAAGACCAAGACCAATCCAGCCCCCAAAACTCCTCTGATCACGCAGGTTGCCCAGCTGTAAATAACTGCATTTCATCAGATGGATCCCCCCAAACCCCATGAGCTCTTAACAGGGCGGGGGGCAAACCTTGCTTTACTCCCCAGCTATACTCTCCTCCCCTGGACATGAACTGTGATAAGCTACGTTTCTAAGAGCTTCCTGGGATTGCTGTCTCCCACTAAAGCCCAGGCTGCGGCAGCATTTTCAGCCCGTGAATTAACACCAGCGTTAGAGCAACTCGGTGGTGGGGGTCTAAGGCTGAGACACCCAGAGGAGTTAAAAATAAAACATAAGAGTTTCAGTGGCTAAACACCTCCCTGGCCCTTGCTATTCTCTGCCTGATAGCACCCTCTTCTGGGAAGCTGAAGGGTGCACCCCGCTCAGCTGGCGGGGTTCTCTCCTTAACCTGCTTTTCCAGCAGACAAGTAAGAACCTCAGGAGGTGTCAGAGGACTTAATTAAAATCTGGCACGGTGCAGATTCTCTCTGCTGCACGTTGTGCTCAGCTGGGCACATCTCGCAGCGACACGGCTGGGAGCTACGAAGGGGATGAGCAGCTCAGCTGCCCAGGGACGTGGAGCAGGGCCAGGGAAGCCCCCACCAGCACCCACCCATCAGCTTGGAATCCAGCCTGCAGTTCCTCCACCCCCCCCCCCCCCCCCCTCATCCCTCGCCTGCTGCAATGGCAGGAGCATCTTGCTGGTGGCCAGGGCTGGTCAGGTCTCCACCCAAACGGATTTCACTGAGTCATAGGGGTTGGAAGGGACCTGAAGAGATCATTGAATCCAACCCCCTGCCAAAGCAGGGTCCCTAGGACAGGGTGCACAGGGAGGTGTCCAGATGGGGCTGGAATATCCCCAGAGAAGGAGACTTCACACCCCCTGGGCAGCCTGTCCCAGGGCTCTGTCACCCTCACCAGGAAGAAGTTCTTCCCCATATTGGTGTGGAACTTCCTGTGCTCCAACTTGAGGCCATTGCCCCTTGTCCTGCCCCTGATTTATCATAGTGCAGCTGCTTCCAGGGCTTGTTGGGACTTAAAAACCTTGTTACTTAAACTACAAACCACACACAGGGTTTACCTGCGTCCTGGGCTAGCCCTCCCCTTTGAAGGTCAAGCAGTGAAGTTGGGGCAGAGTTTGCTAATTAGTTCCCTGGTGATGGTTTCCCACTGATGGCTGCAGGCTTTTATTCACCCTTACATTAAGGAAATAGTATTGCCACATTTGCTGGCAGCATGGAGGTGCTGAACTACCTTTCTTCTCAAGCATGAGAGCAGCAGGGAGATGGACAAACAGGAGTTTCCAGCTCTTGCTCCAGAGCCAAGGATGGGAACCAGCAGGTCTGACACACAGAGGGTCTATGGATGCAGCCCAAAACCCCCAAGTCATTTCAGGGTCTGCTTGGATGCTCCAAAACAGGGACACCCACTTTGCAAAGCCCCACTGCCCATCTGTACTTCTCTCCCTGCCTGCAGGCTGCTGGCTTCATGCAGCACCTGGCACGCAGGCACCCTGGCTTGTCTGCTCTGTGATTCACTCAAATTAATAACCAGGCTTAATTTATTACATTATATCTGTGCTTCTTAGAGCATTTGCCACAGACAACGACTCTCACTTGCCCCAGCACTAGGGATGCAGAGGCTAAGAAAAGCTCCCAACAGGTACCCACAGGTACACATCTCCAGGCTTGCACACTGGAGGTCCTTGGAGCACCCCAGGTTGAAGAACACACCCTGGTGTATTCGCCCTGCTCCAGGTGAGACACCTCTTCCCATTTCAGACAGGAGGCAGACCCAAAGAACTGCCAGTTTGAGTCATGGATGCAGCTTGAGGAGGGAAAGGACAACTGGAAGAGGTGACCCCCCACCCCATACCTGCTGTCAGCACTGGGATAAATCAGTGCAGCCAAGCCCAGCAAAGCAAACCCAACTCAGCAGCAGTGATTTATGGGCTGGTGCAACCTTCCCCCTCCCTGCCTGTGTCTGCCTTCCCTTCCCAATGCCCCCAGCCCATCTGCTCCTGCAGCTTAGCTAAAACTGAAGGGAATTACTCAGAAACGTTCACTAATTACTGTTTGCCTGCCAGTCTGGTGAAGGTACCAGCCGTTAGCACAGAGAAAGCAGCTTCCAGTCCCACGCAGCAACTGATGTGTTCAAGCACCCTCTTCCCCATTCCTTTTTTAAAGCCTTGCTTTGGAGTATCAGACCTGCTTATGCCAGGCTCTACCACAGCTAAAGCTCCTCAGAAGAGGTTTATGCAGCAGAGCCAGGAGCTGCTGGTGCCTTTCCCCCCCCAGAGATGTCGGGCAGGGGCAGGCAGGTAAATCCTAACCTGCAGCTACGCTGTGCAGGTCCTTTCCCCTGAAACACCAGCTTTGCTTCTCCCCCACTGGGATTCTGGGGAATTTTTTAGGGCATCCAACCCCAGCTTCTCAAGAACATCTGATATTCCATATCTAATACTCCATGATTCAGAGAAATTCATCATTATTTTGGCTAAAGCTCCCAGGTTGTCATCTCGCTTCCCAGAGCAGCACTGTCTGCAGTCACACTTTAAAGAGAGCTCCTGCCAACGTGCAAAACACTCAGCCAGCACCAACGATTCCCAGCTTGGCTTCCCTGAGCCCTGCAGAAGTCATTCCTGGGAACCAGCCATGGCACAGGGTAGGGAGAGGACCTGGCTGAGAGCCATGCTGGCTGTTAGGGCTCCCTGGAGCTGCAGTGCCTGCACCACCAGCCCAGGACATTATCTATCACTGCAGATCTCTCACCAGCCACATCCAACACAGCAGCAGAGCTCCTGTTTTCTAACCTGCCTCTAAATGAGTGTTTTAAACACAACCAAAAGCTTGGGAGAGGATGCTGCCTCCACCCTCTCCAGCCCAGGGATGGCAGTGCCAGAGCCTAGAGGACATCTGAGCAGGCTGAGACAAAAGAAGATGAGACCTCCCCTCTCTGCATTTAGTGGGATGAGAGCCTGAAACACAAGCAGGCATGAGGCCGCTCTTACATGGCCTGGGTCAGGCAGGTTTAGTGCTGCCCAAGCCAGCCCCAGCTGCAGTATGACACTGTCAGTGCCAGGTTTCAATTGCCGCAGTGCCTGGGGAAGCTGGAAGGTACCTGGCTCTTTTCCCACCTGCTTAGGGCAATCTCACTCCCTCAGCCAAGCAAACCAACCACGATGAGCAAGAGATTGAAACAGAAAGGGATTTCTCCACACACCCTCCACCTCTTCTGCATCAAATGCTCCCAACTCCTGCAGGAAACAGGTCTTAAACATCCACAGTGAAAAGAAAGCACCCAAACACCTCTTGAGGCTTGAAAACACCGCACAGTGGTGGTGCAGGATCATCCCTTCATAGATTCGAGGCCAAGGGACTTAGTACCGTCCTGTGGAACAGTCTGAGGTGATGTGGCTCCAGGTGAAAAGGTGTAAGGGTCTCTGCCTTCTTGAGGGGCTGCAGCAAATCTGCAACAACCACAGCCCTAAGCAGGAGGAGGGGTGGGAAAAAAAAGAGACATTGGTGAAGAAAGCACAAGGCTGCATGAACACAGAGAAGCAGGCATATATAATGGCGCTTTTATTCGTAACACCTTTAACTTGAACTGCAATTATTTCAGGTTTTGAAGTTAAATTCAGGCAGCAATTGAGGAAAAAAAAATAAACCAAAAAACAAACAGAACAAATAATAGTCCCTGTGTGCACAAACAACGGAGCTTTGAATAATACATGTAAGTTTATTTCATATTAACATGGACAGTAAAAAGTGGACATTTGAGGGGATTTTACTTCAGGTCCTTTTCTTTATTCCTCTATTGTGTCCTTTTTGCCAGTCTCTTGTCCCTCAAAGGGTGGGTACTTTGCCTCAACGTCAGCCCAAGTTAGATAACCGTTGGCCAGGTCACGAATGATGGCTGGAAGTTCAGAGATCTGCAGGCAAAGACAGAGAGACGTATCAAACACTGGGTCATCTGAATCAAGCTGCTCTGTTGGACACTCTACAACTCTCTCTACAACTACCTGCAAGGCGGTTGCAGAGATGTCTGGGTTGGTCTCTTCTCTCAAGGGACAAGTGATAGGATGAGAGGAAATGGCTTAAAATGGCAACGGGGGTATTTAGGTTAGATATCAGAAAGAATTTCTTTACTGAAAGGGTTGTCAGGCATTGGAACAGGAGGGATTTAAAAAGCGAGTGGAAGAAGTGCTTGAGGACATGATCTAGAGGTGGACTAGGCAGGGTTAGGCTGTGGTTGGACTCAGTGACCTAAAGGGTCTCTTCCAACCCAGGTGATTCTATGATTCTATACTTGGGGAACACAAGTAACTTTTACATCAGCAACAGAACAGGTTCAACATCATTTCTGGGGAGGAAAAACCATGAACTAGGAGGACATCTTCAATCACAGTCTGTCATCTCAGCAGAGACTGCTCTGTTACTTAGGGTGACCCAATGCAGCTGTCATGTGGTGGACCACAGCATCCCTGGTAGTGTCACGTTACTGATGTGGAAGGGAAAGAAAATAATGCAAGAAATGCTGTAAGCCAGGGTTTAACCAGGGCCTATTTACTCTATCACAGAAGGGTAGGGGTTGGAAGGGACCTCTGGAGATCACCTACTCCAAAACCCCTGCTAAAAAGCAGGATCACCTCAAGCAGGTTGCACAGGAACACATCCAGGCAGGTTCTGAATCTCCCCTGAGAAGGAGACTCCACAGCCTCTCTGGGCAGCCTGTCCCAGGGCTCAGGCACCCACAGGGTGAAGGAGCGTTTCCACATGTTGAGATGGACCTTGCTGTGTTCCAGTTTGTGCTCGTTGCCTGTCCTGTCACTGGGAACCACTGAGGTGAGTCTGGCCCCATCCTCTAGACACCCACTCTTTGGGTATTTAAAAGTATTGACCAGATCCCCTCTCAATCTCTCCAGGATAAACAGCCCTGGCTCTCTCAGCCTTTTCTCACACCAGAGATGGTCCAGTCCCCTCATCATCTTCACATCCCTCCACTGGACTCTCTCCAGTAGTTCCCTGTCTTTCCTGAACTGGGGAGCTCAGAACTGGATACAGTAGAGAGGAGCAGCACAAAAGCAGTTAATTGCCTTTTCTTTGTGTCTCACAGCACATTACCATGGTGGAAAGCATCAGCTGGGACCTAAAAAATTTGCAGAAACTGAAGGACAACAAAGTCCCATCCTTGCTACTCAGCAGGGAGACACCATCCAGGTGACAGGGAGACAGATGGGTGCCCTGAGGAGCTGGTGCTGCCCGTCACACTGAACCAAACCACAGCAGCCCCAGGCAGTACAGGTGTGCAGCTACAACAGCTCAGCCCAGCAGACCAGCACTAACCCTCCTCCTGCAGGAGCCATGCTGTGTTCCCAGGGGGCAAGGGGAGAAGGGCATGACTGCACATCCACAGCTCAGAGTGGTTTTGCTCACAGACAACGAGACATCCCTCAGGGAGGTTTGCCATACCCCTCTCTGTACTATGGCTGCACTAGCAGAGTGTGCTTAGGGCGGGTGTGGCTTTGGGACAAGGGTTCATCAGCTTCACTGGTGCTGCACAGGCCATGCTGGCAGGAAGCAAGCTTTGAGGAGTGAGGTCTGTGCTGTGCTCTGCCAGTCAGCCTGCAGCAGGCAAAGACCTTGGGCCTCTGGTGTGTGGGGATTCAGAGGAGCCCTGCTTTCAGAAGCCAAACACAACCCAGCACAGGCATTCCAACATGTGGAAGAACTTGTACACAATGAGGGTGACAGAGCACTGACACAGGCTGCCCAGGGAAGTGGTGGAGTCTCCTTCTCTGGAGATATTCAAGACCTGTCTGGATGCCAACCTGTGCAATATGAGCTGGGGAGCTGCTTTGGTAGGGGGGTTGGACCCGATGATTTCTCGAGGTTCCTTCCAACCCCTATGATTCTATGATTTACTCAGCAGCCTTCACTGGGAAAGAGGAGCTCTAGGGAGCAGCACAGTCAGGGCAAGACATGGTTTTCAAGTAAGAGCAACACCCCACACCCCAGAAAACAAAAGCCTCTCCTCACTGTAGCAGCAGGGCTGGCATCTTCTGTTGGACCAGTATCTCTTCCCTGGGGATTTCTCAGAATAGCTAAATCACCTGTGAGAGCTGGAGGACAGAGTCCTTGCTGGATCAGCACTAGCTAGCACTCTCCCCTAGCCCCTTAGAAACAGACTTGGCCCTGTGAGCAGCCAAAGCCCTTACCTCGGCTCGGATCTGGCGCATGGAGTCGCGGTCTCTCAGCGTGGCAGTGTGAGGCGTCCGGTTAACGGTGTCGAAGTCGATCGTGATGCCAAAGGCCACGCCAATCTCGTCAGTCCTGGCGTAACGCCGGCCGATGGACCCAGAGGCATCATCCACCTTGTGAGAGATGCCGTTCCTGGTGAGTGCTTCAGCTAGAGGAAGCAGAGAAGGGGCGGTCACCAGGACTGGTTACACACTCGGCAGGCAACGTGACCCTAGCAGTGGCCTCCCACACCCTCACAGCAAGACCCGAAGAGAGGCACCATGTACCCCAGTTTCAAGCATCAGCTGAGATCCTCATTTTCACAGTGCTCCAGTCCCTGCCAAGATTAAAAGCTCCAGCCCAACTCATAGGTACACTGCTGCTCTCACAGCTCTCCACACTGCATCATTTGACTCTCACCCAAAGAGCAAAGTCATCAACTTCTTTAACATGTCATTACAGCCCCACAACTCTGCTTTAACCCAAACCCACGCCAGCCTTAGGGGCACGTCCAGCACAGGGACGTCTGGAGCAGAGCTGATGCCAACAGCAAAAGGTACTGACATGCTCCTGTCCTGCACGTATTCACTTTTAGATGGCATCACTGGGCATTACGACAGGATGCTTGGAGGCTCAGCAGCTCTGGGACTCATTAATTTATTAATTAGCTGCAAACAGGAGCGAAGAAAAGAACTTTATTTAAACAAACAAACAAACAAACAAAAAAACCCCAACTACCAAACCAAAACCCCACTGCTCCCACCAGCTTCCCCTAAGCAGTAGGAAAGGTTTCTTTTTGACACAGAAGGAAGAGAAATGTCTTTTACACTGCAAACCAACATGAAAAAGGGCAGGGAGTTGAGCTTTTTGAGGTTACTCTGAGGAGTTTTGATAAATACCCAAAGCTGACTGATACCAACTACTCAGCTGTTTTAGTTCCACAGCTCTCCCATCACACACATCAGTGCCATGTGATCCCAATCCTGCTTTCTCCCAGCAGCACCGAGGAAGAAGCCTCTCTTCCCAGTGCACATCCCCACTGGAGCCAGAGCACTTAGTTCACTTACATAATTCCTTGACAAAAGGCATGAACTCCTGATTCTGGCTCAGAGGAAGAACGGAGCACTTGAACGGTGCTACAAGAGCTGGGAAGCTGAAGAACTAAGGAGAAAAGAAAAAGCACAAATAAATACAGGATTCATGTTCAGGGAGATTCCTAGGAGGGGATGAGGAGCTCTGAGGCTGGAGGCTGGGTGACCTGCAGGCAAGTAGCTGGCCTGCTGTTGGACATTACCATCTGGGGCACCAGCAGTAGCACTTCATGCCACTGAAGCAAGACTCATTTTTCCCCAGCTGTCCTCCACTCCCCCTTCCCTCCTCACAGCCAAACATTACCTCCCACCCAAAGAGGTCTACCAGAGCCCTCCCTGAAGAAAGTGACTCTCATTTGAGTATTTGTGTATCCCAACTCTGAGCTCCTGAATCTTGTTCCCCAACTCCTAACTGTATCACATCCCGTGGAGCCAGAGACACCAAGGAATGCTGTTACATTTCTTTTCTACAAATGTAGTTGAGCAGCCAGAAACAAAGAGGAACCAGCATCAAGTTCACAGCCAGCTTCCCATGGGCCACCAGCAACAGAGTGGAGCATCAGTTTGAGCACTAGCTGGAACAGGCTGGGGGTTTCTCTGTAACACATTTCCCTCTGGCCCCTGCTACAGCAACGTTTCAGGCCAAGATTTTAGGAATGCCCATAGCATGTTAAATTTCATGGGGCACTGAGGAAACAGTTAGTCTATTGTCCATCTTGCTGCACAGAACTATGATTCCAGGAAAAGCAAGAGAGAGAGAGAGAGGGGAAATAAAACACTGAAGAGATGCCTTTCTCTGAGTGCTGGGTCACTGCCAAGTGTGAATCCAGGAGGAGGAATTTCTCCCCCCCTTGCCAGTAATACAGTGATGACCTCATGCACACACAGCCCCAGAACGCTCAGGGCGTGTGCATGGCAAAACCAGCCAATTCAACATCCCACCTGGGTTTCCCCATCTCTACTGTGGTTTATGCAGCCTTATTTTAGTCCTTCCCCTGGATGTCAGGGAAAAGCAAATGCTTGCAGCTGGTTTCAAGCTTGGGGCCAGCCATGGGAAAGCTCACCGTCCTCTGCTCGTCTCCTTCCCGGATGTGGAATGTGTGTTCAAACACTGTGTACATGATCCTTCCAATACCAAATGAGGGTTCAATTACATTTGGGACGATTTCTTCCACTGGAAGACAAAAGAACCCATGTCATCATTAAAGAAGAATTTATAAATTAAAAAAGTAATTATGTGTTTATTGAATCTGCCTTTCTGCACAATTGTTCTGACTACATGTAGCTGGGCACATGGAAATAAAAGGTGAAACATTTCTGCTCTAAATAGAAATACCTGAAGTATTTCTAGCCTGGAGTTAGTGCACATACAGAATGTATTCAGGCTGTAAATAAGAAGTCAGGGTCCCTTCTCTGGCCCTGAGAGCAAACAGCACAGCACAACTTGCATCAATGCAGATAAACCGTCTTCCATTTCACAGGATCACAAGATCATAGGGGTTGGAAGGGACCTCCAGAGATCATAGAGTAGTCTGGGTTGGAAGGGACCCCAAGGATCAGAGAGTTCCAACCCCCCTGCCACAGGCAGGGCCACCAACCTCCAGGCCTGGATCTACACAAGGCTGCCCAGGGCCCTATCCAACCCGGCCCTGAACACATCCAGGTATGGTGACTCAAGCCCCTCCCTGGGCAGCCTGTTCCAGGCCCTGACAACTCTTTCAGTGAAGGATTTTTCCCTAACATCTAATCTGACCCTGCCCTGGTGCAGCTTGAGCCCAGCCCCCCTTGTCCTATCTCCTGTCACCTGGCTGAAGAGACCATCGCCCACCTCTCTACAACCTCCTTTCAGGTAACTGTAGGCAATGGTAAGGTCTCCCCTCAGCCTCCTCTTCTCCAGGCTGAACACCCCCAGCTCCCACAGCCACTCCTTGTAACATTTGCTCTCCAGCCCCTTCCCCAGCCTAGTTGCCCTTCTCTTGTTTTATTTGTGCACTGACCAACCAGTTTACAAGATGAGAGGGGGAAACCATAAGCTTTGGCTGCTGCCTGCAAGCAGGAGGTAAATGTACAAATGTAAAGGAAAGCTGGTACCTGGGGTTCTATTTGCTGGCCGCCGGCAATACTACAGCCCCTAACAGTTACAATCCTTATTCCATCTATGAAGTTGTGACAATGCAAAGCCTGACACAGCAGCAGGTGCTGAGTAAAAGGCACCTGGGCATCTCCAAGGCTCAGCAGCCACAAGAACAAATATATACTGCACACTCCTCCTTAGGAGTGTTTATTATGCTCCCAACCTTGGGCAGGACGATCCACTGGTTACAGCATGAACTGGGTAAAAAAAAGTCTACTTCAGTCTCCAGCTCTGTCAAAGACTTCCCAAACAACCTTGGGTGAGGTGCTTACAGAGCTGACTGGAAAGACAAGACTTCTTAGAGGAAATAAATCCCTGCATTTCAGCAAGTCACCCTCTAGCCCTGTTTTCCACATCAAGACAAAAGCTCTGTGGATATGCAGGTGGTTACCAAAGCTGGTATGATTACTGACTTACAGAGGAACTGATGGAACCTGTCAGCTTAAAAAGTCTGGTGGGCACACAGATGTCTGAAGACCTGACACCTCTGAGTGCAGAGGTCTGCCTGCAGCCCTACCAACCCACCCGCCACACTGCGAAGATCCAAGCTCCCAAAGCTGGTGCCCCTTCCCCAGCTCCTCCATCACTACAGCAGCTGCTTCTCAGCACCAGGTGGGGCCTTACAAGTCCTAGAACGTGCAGCTGAAGCAGTGTGAATACAATGTGCCACCCAAAGCCTGTTACAAGGGTTACTGAACAGACCAGGTGGGATGTGGGCAGACAGGCCCGGATCACCATAATCCCGCTGCGGTGTGGAAGCTTCCCAGATCTCTTGTCAAATGTCATCATTTTCTTATGCCATCTTTTCTAATTTCCTTAATGACATCAGGTATTTTTCCTCTGCCACTGTAAAATACTAACAGGACAATGCAACTAACCCAGTCCTCATTCAAAGTGCATCCTGACCAGCCTCTTATTACAGAATCACAGAATTTTAGGGGTTGGAAGGGACCTCAAGAGATCCTATTTTTGATGATCAAACAACAAAGATATGAATTTACCATGTAATGTTTTCTGAAATCTCTTCACAGTAACCATGTCCTTTGTTAATATAAAAGTTTTCCCTTCAGTTTCAACAGTGAATTCCCTGAAAAGGAAAAAGGAGTCACTTAAAAGCTATGGCAAGAACCAAACAAGTTTTATTTCCTTAGAAGCTACGGCAAATGCCAGAGATCAAAAACCACGTGGCATACCCATTAAAAGGAAATTACCTTAATAATAAAATTACTAGATCTACATTAAAAGCAACAATCTTCATAATCCCAGTGAACTTAGTTGTGGTTCACAGCCTGAAGCGAACTCAATTAGGAAATGGAAGAGTCTCAGGACGAAGCATATAGAGAGAAAGAGAAAAACCAGGAGGCACGTGAAGAGGCCAACTGTAAGCATGGTTGAGTGCAGTGGGCTTTGGGTAAAAGCTGAGCTGTGTCAGAAGGCACCGTGCATCTTCACAGGTACCGAACAAGAGGGAGGACAGAGCACAGCTGGTTTATTGCTTATTTCTACAGCTTTGGGTTTCGTGGTCAGAGAATCCCAGAATCGCAGGGGTTGGAAGGGACCTCCAGAGATCGAGTCCAACCTCCCTACCAAAGGAGGGTCCTAGGACAGGTCGCACAGGGAGGCATCCAGACAGGTCTGGAATATCTCCAGAGAAGGAGACTCCACAATCCCCCTAGGCAGCCTGTCCCAGGGCTCTGTCACCCTCACTGTGAAAAAGTTCTTCCACATATTGGTGCAGAACTTCCTGTGCTCCAACTTGAGGCCATCGCCCCTTGTCCTGTTCCTACAGACTACTGAGAAGAGCCTGGCTATCTCCCCTTGTGTCCTACACTCCAGGTATTGATAAACATTGATCAGATCCCCTTTCAATCTTCTTTTCTCAAGGCTGAATAGCCCCAGCTCATTGAACCTTTCCTTGTAGGGGAGATGCTCCAGGCCTTTAATCATCTTTGTAGCCCTCCTCTGGACTCTCTCCAGGAGATTTGTCCTTTTTATACCAGGGAGCCCAGAACTGGACACAATACTCCAGGTGGGGCCTGACCAGGGCAGGTCTTGTAACTACTTTCTCTTGCTCCTTGCAAATTTGTAACTAGCACACGCTCCCTGCCAAGGAGAACTTCGGCTGCGTTGACCTATCAGACTTCAGGAAGCAAATGTCTCTTACTATCAAGCATCCCAACAGAAACTGCTGCTGTGAACCTGAGGGCTTCACATCATTTACAGAAACGTGGTCACACCAAAGTCAGGTCTGACACACTGATGCTGTCAACAGTCAGCCACAATACCCTCCTTGCTGGAGTGTTCAGACCAGCACAACACAAAGCCTGACGTGTTCAAGATGAGCATGTGCTAATTACCCTCATTTGGATCCAATACAAAACAGGATGAAGTTTATAAGGGCTTTGCTCTGAAAACAGCTTCAACTGGATGCTGAGTTTAAACGCAACCGTGACTCACAGCTCACTATTAAGTCAAACCCAGGATACTGTTTATAACTCATCAATAGGTCGTTTCAGCTGGATTCTGGATTAAGTAAATTCACTTCCTTCTGGTTTGATGCCCATATTCTGCAATAGTCTCTCTCCCCATTTTTAATGCTACTGGTTTTTCTGTAAGTTCACAGTTAGTAACATGAAAAAAATAAATCTTAGCTCAGGGAAGGGGCTTTGGAGCTTTGACTGAAGTCCAAACCTAGCCAAAGGCTGTGAAAGGTCCTAAAGCACACTGCTAAATACTGGAGGATGCTCACACATGTTTTGGTTCTCATTTAACTATTTTGTTCCATCTCTCAGAGAACTGTTTAGATAATTTAAAAATGAAGTTTGAAACCATCTGTCAGCCCTGGTCAGCTCTCACACTGGAGTAGGGAAGCTGGCAAACACTTCCCATTTCACTGAGGTGTCTCTCTTATGGGATGATCCTACTACAGCTCATTCCCACACAAATAAACAAGCATTTGTATACCATGGTTGCACAGTTATGGGCAAACATCAAGAGATACGTTGACAGATGACCAGCAGTGATGAGGTGGAAGGTGCAGCACATTTCAGACAATCTACTCAGCCTACTCTCTCAAGGAAGCTGATTCCAGGCAGCACCTTCATCAGAGGTGTCAGAGAAGGGTACCACGCACACACAGCCAGCTCACCCTTTCTCGTTGAGGAGCTGCTCCATCTCAGTGATGTAGCACTCGTCACAAATGGAAAGGTATTCCATCACCACCTTGGCGTCCTTCTTATATGCTTTGCCAATGGCTCCCTTATTTGCCTCAAATTGAACAATATTGACTGTTTTGTACAAGGCAGTTAAGGAGTCTGAAGTCACAGAAAGCAGGGCCTGGCTTTCTTCCATAGAATCAGAGAATGCTTTGGGTTGGAAGGGACCTCAAAAACCATCTAGTTCCAACCCCCCTGTCACAGGCAGGGACACCCTCACTAAATCAGGCTGCCCAAAGCCCCATCCAATGTGGCCTTAAACACTTCCAGGGATGGGGCTTCCACAACGTCTCTGGGCAGCCTATGCCAGGGCCTCACCACCCTCAGAGTAAAGAATTTCTTCCTAATGTCTAACCTAACCCTGTCCTCTTTCAGCTTAAAGCCATTGCTCCTTGTCCTATGACCACACCCCCTAGCAAACAGTCCCTCTCCCACTTTCCCATAGGACCCCTTTAAATATTGATACACCACAATCAGGTCACCCCAGAGCCTTCTCTTCTCCAGGCTGAACAAGCCCAACTCTCTCAGCCTGTCTTCACAGGAGAGGTGCTCCAGCCCCCTGATGATTTTCATGGTGTACTCAGGACTTGCTCCAACAGCTCTACATTTTTCCTGTACTGGGGACACCAGAGCTGGACGCAGCACTGCAGGTGGGGTATCACCAGAGCAGAGTATGCTATCTCAAAGCTTATTGCTCCACCACACAAAGAAATCTCCTCTGCTTCTGGATTAAGGAACTTCCCTCCACAAGAGGAAAGCAACAATAAAAAAATACCAAAGGGCAGAAGGTCAGAGATTTTGGAAGAATACAACTTTTTTTACAAGCACAGGTAGAGCAGAACCATGGAATGATGTGAAGTAACCTGGGATAGTAACCCCACGTTCATGTTTAAACCATGCTTCACAGTCAAAACAGAACTAGAAAAAAACCCAAGCACGACAGTAAATCCCCTTTCATCCCCTGAATAAAGTCACCCACACACTCAATTCTTTGCAGGTTATTTCCCAAAGCTATGCTGGTCTGCAACTCTAGGTTCACCCTGTTACATTTACAGACCTAACTTAAACCAGAGCTGCACAGCTCTCCCAAGGCTTTTGCTGTCAAATCACTTTTCATTCCCAGAGAATGTGGTTTATTCTGAAAGGATATAGGTTCTTTGAGAGGCTTCTCAGCTATAAGAGGAACTTTGGTGGCACGGGCATGGCAGGAGAGGTCATAGCAGGAACGATCAGCACATCCAACGATCTCAATCCAACCCTGAAAAAACAGAAGTGGAAGTTTTTACCAACTCACTTTTTTGTCCACTTAACCATCAAATATGTTTATTCACCCTTAAGCCCTCCCTGCTCCCATGACTGTTTTTTCTACATGATTAGCTCTGTTACAACAAGCAGCTCTCACTCACTAGTTGCTCCTTCATTGGAATGATTCTGTTTGTTTCCAGAGGAAATGAGCAGTTATCCAGTCAGCCTGTGCTCAGGGCTGGGTTTTCCACCCAACTTGGCAGAACACAGGGCTGTGCCAACAGCTCCAGGCTGGGGCCTGAGCACACAGTCCTATCACTCACAGGCTACAGGCACACGGGGGTTTTACCACTCAGCCCCATCAGAACAGCCAAAAGCCCAACTCAGGAGCTAGTAAGACACAGACCACATGCAAGGGAAGCACTCCATTGAATGCTTCAGCAGGTATGACAAGGAGGAATCTCCAAACACCATTCACACACACAGGACTGATGAAGCCTTCCAAAACTTGCAGCAAATAAACCAACACCTGAAGGTACTTCTCCCCCTCCTGGTGAGACCACACCTGGAATATTGTGTCCAGTTCTGGGCCCCTCAGCTGAAGAAGGACATAGAACTTCTTGAAAGAGCCCAGCACAGGGCCACCAAGATGATGAAGGGAGTGGAATGTCACAGGCTAACTCCACAGACCTCAGCAAAATCCTTCCCATCTTTTGATCCTTTCCTGGAAATAGATGCCACAGAGTTCTCTAGGCATTTTCAGGAATCTGCACCCACCCTAGATGCCTTGCAAAGGTGAACCAGGAAGAGGAACACACACTATACCACATGAGGGAAAACTAATAAAATAACTTTGTCTTTTTTTTAGCTGAGATTTGACCTAAAAAGCAGAATCTGTACCCTCAACGAGGTGAATGACTTCAGAATCAATACAGTCTAGTTACTGTGCTTTCTAATGTTTCCTTTGAAGTATCAGTCCAATTGATATATCTGACTGAGACTTACTAAGGAGTTTGAAAGCTCTCCAAGAGAACCTAAAATGAGTCTAAGAGCCTTGCCTCTACCTACCTACTGCTGGTTTACCTGAAGGAAAAAAGACACATCTTTCAAAACCCAGCCAACAATAGAAGAGAAAAACAAAGCATCCAATGCAGCCTGAAGAGAAAAGCTCTTAATGGCTCAGCAGGAAGATAAAGTTCTAGGGGATTTTTTCTCCCAGCACCAGCTGTCTTAACTAGTAGAAGCAGCTATTCTCAAAGCTTGGAAGTGGGAAAGGAAAAGCAAGCATTCCAGCAGGAAGGAATCCACCCTGGAGTAACGCCTCGAGCAAAACAAATCCTTCACCACTGCTGTTACAGAGTTTATAGTCTTTGGAAAGCATTGGGACTTTTCCTTTAACTCCAGGTGAGGTTCAATCAGCACAATGTCCACAGGCAACTTCAGGCTCCACAAAAGGAGTCTGAAGCGTGGACATCCAAACTCTTTTGCTTTGCCACTCACATAAGATGTTTTGGACTCTGCATCCCAGCAGTCACAGGCATAATGAGCCATCTCATTCTCCATGTGCTGTCGGAAGCGCAGCTTCTCTGGGGATACGCCGACCTTTGTAAGGAAGAGGTAGATTCTGCCAATGAAGTAACCTAGAACGGAGTTATTGATCACACCCTGGAAAGGAAAAGAAGCAGGAAGGGGAAAAAAAACAAAGACACAGAGACATTAGTTCCTAAGGAAGCAAAATCATGATCTGCTGTACCCCTGCAGACAACCTAACACGTTACAGCCAGAACTTCTTGCAGCTGTCTGTGATAAAGTACTACATCTCCCCTGAAACTATTCCATCTTTTCCAATTCACCTCCTGCCACTGGCAGTAGCTCTCCACCTGAACAAAACCAGCAAGTTATTGTTGCTCCAGGACTCATTAATTGTCTCTGAAGATCACTCACTTGAAAATACTCTGCTGGAACCAACAGTGCCATAACTGGTACTATGGCAGTGCACGGGAACTGAAGCTATGGGTCAGGACCCCACACAGCTGTACCCCAGGATTCAGTCACAAGACAACAAGGGGGTGGGGGTGCAGGTTTTTTTGTTGGGCAGGGTATTGGTGGTTTTCTGTTTGGGGTTTGGCACGTGGAAGGGGCTGGTAAACCTACTCATTCCTAACTTGCATGCGTGAAGAATGAGGTAGTGAAACCTCAACGTGCAACTCATGTACTGATGGGAGTGTGCAGCAGGGTATTCCTGCCCCTCTGCTCTGCCCTGGTGAGACCACAGCTGGAATGTTGTGTCCAGTTCTGGGCCCCTCAGCTCAAGGCAGACACAGAACTCCTTGAAAGAGTCCAGCACAGGGCCACAGAGATGATGAAGGGAGTGGAACACCTTCCTTAGGAGGACAGGCTGAGGGAGATGGGCCTCTTTAGCTTAGAGGAGACCTTATTAATATCTATAAATATGTAAAGGGTGAGTGTCAGGAGGATGGAGCCAGTGATGGCAGTGACAGGACAAGGGGCAATGGGTGCAAGTTGGAGCAGAGGAAGTTCCATGTGAATGTAAGCAGGAACTTTTTCACTGTGAGGGTGACAGAACCCTGGGACAGGCTGCCCAGAGAGGCTGTGATGTCATCTTCTCTGGGGACATTCAAACCCCACCTGGATGTGTTCCTGTGTGATTTAGTCTGGGTGATCCTGCTCTGGCAGGGGTGTTGGACTAGATGATCTTTCGAGGTCCCTTCCAACTCCTAATGTTCTGTGATTCTGTGGTCAGACTCTCAATCACTGCCAAGCTTCTGGCAGACAGTACCACTTACTGTTCCCCTCCCATTAGGCAAGCGTGAAGCTGAACCTCCAACCACTACCCCAGCACCACCTTTCACTACTGCTAAGGAAGGCAAAGCTTGGATACCAGTCACACTGATTCACTGCAGAGGACTCTTAAATTTGGCAGCAAACCCCAGCTGGCACCAACACAACAGTTGGTAATTTAGCCTCGAGAGCAACAACCAGAAGAACAAGCTCCATGAGACTGCATGAGGAACGTTACCTGTTGGACAGCATCTCCCAGCCGCATTACATGGGCGGACTGCCCGCTGACCTGGGCCTTGGAAGAGTACAGGAGGATGTTGAGATCTGCCACGTTCTCAAACTTGGGGTGATTTTTCTCACTGGGATCCACAAAGTGCTCGATTTCTGCCATGGTGAATTCCCTAATGGAGATACCACATGTATTAAGTATTTTATGCGTTAGCTACAGCCCTTCTAATAAATGCTCATGCTTTAGCTTCTCACAAGCACGTCAAGCAGTTTAAAAACACAGGCAAACTCAGAGCTAAGGCAATCTATAGACTGGAACATGAACCAGTCTTGACACTGGATTTATTTCCATCTCAAAATTCCTAATAAAACTTCCTACAAGCTCATCTAGAGATCTCCCAGCTACAGCTATCACCACTGTGATCGAGAGCAGAGAGTATTGCCTTTGGAAATACTTCCAGAAGTTCTTCAGAGTTTTTCCAAACTGATGTAATGGCCATATGAGAAACAAACATTTCCTACAGGGTCAAGGGAGAATAATCCACTGATTAATTCAGTAGCCTTAACTCTTATGAGAGGAGCCCAAAATAGCCAGGTGAGGTGGTAATTTCTTGAAGATAATTATACTGTTAATTTCTGTTTGGGAGCTTGGCTCTATTACAACTATACTTCACACTGACCCTTCGCTTTCTTGTCTGAAATCACTTTACACTGAACTAGCTTGTTATCAAGAATGTTTTAGAAAGCTCTAGGTAATCATTAACTTTAAATCACAGGCATGAGGATGTAATTCGCTATGAGAGTGTAATAACAGCCTCCAATAAACGTGCCACAAGTGGGTAATTTGGATTTGAAAATACATCTCATGGAGGAAAGTTCTCATTTCCAGATGTGCAAGAGAGGACAGGAGGACTGAGGAAATTCCAAAGAGTTTCTTTAGTGCTAACAAAGCCACTGCCCCTCAGTGACAATTATGGCACCGTATTAATCGATTACCAAGTTTACAACCCATAGTGCCTGTGGTACAGCAGAACCACACTGGCTGTGCGGGGGAGCTCTCGTTCCAAGACAGAGGAGCTCCATTAAAACACAGAGCTTATCCTTAAGGAAATGCAATAATCACTTTTACCCTGAGATAGAAAGCTTTCAAAGTAATACTTAGTAACCCTGAGCCTTCCTGCTTGACTGACTGTGGGACACAAACACACGTTCTGAGTCAGGTTATCTCCCAACTTCCTCTCTGTAGTAAGTCAGCAAACTGCAGAATCTGCAGAACTGAGAGAAGGAAATGCTGCTGCAAAACCAGTTGTATTTTAATTCCAGATTCCAATTTTAAAGTAAATTGTGTGAACATCATTAAACAACCAAAGTTGCATATCCTGTAGAGAGCACAGCTTCCTTTAATGTGATTCCTTTAGATTACGATGGAAGCCAAATTTCCTTAGTAAAACAGAGTTTGATCTAGGTGTCTCTAATACAACAGCTATTTCAGAGAGGCAACTTCTCACCAGCCAGGCTTAGATAGAATTCTGGAGCTAAAAACTTAACTGAGTTCTTTGCTCATGAACCCTGAGACTCACTAGGCACATTATCAGGAGTCCTCTGGAAGAAAACCAGCATGGAATAACTGTGTACAAACAATGGGGGAAAAGGAAGGTGGTACCTGCTCCCAGGTACCCTTCTGCTGGAAGAAGAAATTGGCAGTACCTCACTCTGATGAGGCCAGAACGGGGTGAGATTTCATTTCTGAAGGAGTTCCCAATCTGGGCAGCAGCAAAAGGCAGTTTGCCTTGGTTAAACTCCAGAAGACGTTTGAAGTTGAGGAATATTCCCTGTGCGGTTTCTGGCCTCAGATAGCTGAAAGGCAACAAAGGGAGCAAAAGGAAAATTCAGTAAGATAAACGGGTGGGGAAAGCAGCAAGAGAAGCAAAACCACAGTTGCTATAAAATTTCAGGGTTGTGGTTCCTCTCACAGAGTTACAGAACGTTAGGAGTTGGAAGGGACCTCGAAAGATCACCTAGTCCACCTCCCTGCCAGAGCAGAATCATCCAGACTAAATCATACAGGAATGCATCCAGGTGAGTTTGAATGTCCCCCGAGAAGATGACATCACAGCCTCTCTGGGCAGCCTGTCCCAGGGCTCTGTCACCCTCACAGTGAAAAAGTTCCTCCTTACATTCACACGGAACTTCCTCTGCTCCAGCTTGCACCCGTTGCCCCTTGTCCTATCGCTGGCATCACTGAGAAGAGCCTGGCTCCATCCTCCTGACTCTCGCCCTTTACGTATTTATAAACATAGATAAGGTCACCCCTCAGTCTCCTCTTCTCCAGGCTAAAGAGGTCCAGCTCTCTCAGCCTCTCCTCATAAGGAAGGTATTCCACTCCCTTCATCGTCTTGGTGGCCCTGTGCTGGACTCTTTCAAGGAGTTCTGTGTCCTTCTTGAACTGAGGGGACCTTCTTAGCAGAACACTAGGAGTTGGAAGTGACTTCTAAAGATCATCTAGTCCAACCTCCCTGCCAGAGCAGGATCACCTAGACTAAATCACACAGGAAAACACAGTCTCCAAAGTGAATTGGATGACGTGGCTCTTTCTGAGATGCAAACATGGAAAAAGGCATGTGAATGAAACACAGTGGCATAGAAGAGGCCACAGGGAACACACCCTCCTTGCCTCTGCTATGTGGGCCTGAGCTGTAGCAGGCTGCTCAGGAACATGGATTTTGCAGGCAAACCACGGCCTCTGCTGTTACACAACCTGTGAAGTGGCATTAGCATAAGGCCCCTATAACCCCTACAGCAACTGGAGACTTCCAGAGAGGATACCACCTACACAGACTATTTCACATACTACACATATGACACCTATCTCCAATCCCATCCCACAGGCAAGCACTGTATTTTCCGCCTTTGACTGATGGGAAGAG
Organism: Gallinula chloropus; assembly: GCF_964237585.1. NCBI lineage: Eukaryota > Metazoa > Chordata > Aves > Gruiformes > Rallidae > Gallinula > Gallinula chloropus. Next base: position 158,957,828 of record NC_140086.1, on the reverse strand, counting down.
AGCAAGGGGAGGAGCAAATTTAGTTTTGGAGACCCTAACTCAGGCCAACAGCCTCTACACTCTCCCACACTAACTACAAACACCTAGTAAACGATGCTGCCACTGGATCACCCTGCTAAGTAACTTCATCTTGAAACAGGTATGCTGACACGGGTTCTCTATAGCCATGGAGTTGCTGGGGGGACACAGTATTACTGGCTATATGGAAACAACTCCAACCAGTAAGGGCACTGCTGTCACCCACACAGTCTGGCTGCCTCAAGGATTTTTGTGATTTTGCAACAGCTCCTCATTCCTCCTACCTTCTATCAAGAGCACAAAGAACACCAGAGAAGTCTGGGACTGAAAGGCAGAGGAAAGCTACTGAAGAAAAAACTAATATTTCAGTCCTGCTGAGACTTTGTTTTCATTCCAAGTGATATATGAAGAAGGGAAGAGTGTGAGCAGAATGAGATTAGTACCCACCCAGGCATGTTTCCTCCGGGCCCAATGGAGGTCTTGAACATCAGATTGAAAGAAACAGGAGGGGACAAGTCATTCCCAGTGATGGGTGATTTCACGTTGTAGTTCACAAAGAGATCTGCGAGTTCTTGCTGGCCATAATTGTCCAACTAATATCAAAACACAAGAGAATTGTTACTAGATAACAGGAATGAATTATGTCCTCTTCATCATCTACTGAGCACAATCCACAGCTCTGAATCACCTGCCCAAAATATTCCCTTTTAACCTAAATTTTCAAGCAAACTGAAGTTCGAACTGATGATAAAAGATCACACTGCCCATCCACAAACCAATCTTGGTAATACAGATCCACAACTCAGTCATACTGCAGGAGATCTGAAGGCTAGGAGGAGATGCAAGCACTGAGCATGAGAGTGGGCGTAAAGCAGAAGAGTCACTGGGGCTGCATCACCACCCACCAGCAGCTTCTTTTGAATGCTTCCAGCTAAAACACGGGGAGCAGCGTGTCAGAAAGGAAAAAAACCACAGCAGTGAGAGAGAAGAAAGCTGAAATTTCTGCAGGGCTTTGTCTGCATCCATTTCTCTTTGCTGCATCAGAGGCAGTGTTCAAGCTACGTGTTGGAGGCTGTGTTTTAGAGCTGTTCTGCACTTCAGTTAAATAGAGCAAATCTGCAGCACAGAGCTTCTTGCTGAAAGATTTCCCATTTGCTCTGAAAACAATTTGGTAATGACTGGATGTTTTCACAAGTAGGATGATGTCAGTCCCTTCCAGGACCTCACCTTTCCCTTTCTCTGGAAGGTGGGAAACAAGCAGTAGAACCACAGATCTAACTGCAACCTAACTGCACAAAAGGTGGAATTTTTAGCATTGCTTTATTCATTTATGTACTAGCCTTTTGCATATGTACTTTTAAATGTGGTTTCCAGACTTAAATACCACAGAGGATCTACAGTTTAGCAATGATTTAACACTTGAGTTCAACACCAAATGAGTTGTTCTAGCATTCACTGTCATGATCAATACATCAGAGTAAACTCAAGACAAAAACAGTTTACTAATAAAGGGGTTCCCCTAGATGATGGTGAAAGTTCAGTGTTGTATTGTGGAAAACCAAATGGCAGCTGCTCAGTGATGCAATACAACAGGAAAAAAACCAAGTCACTCTTTCTGGAAGGAAATATTCATTCTATGCATAGCTCTGGAAGCATTTATCTTCGAAGCCATGAGAAAAAAGCATTAAAAACAAAGTAAGAAAAACAAATAATTAAAGGGAAATGTCTGTACAGCTGCTCAGGAATGTCAGCCTGGAGCACCAGCTATTCTCACAGCAAACAAAGGAAAAAGTCTGCACAGGGTGCTAGAGATATAGGAACAAATCTCAAGTGCTTCAAAGCTGAGATAACTTTAAAACATACCAATTCAGGCTAAGGTGATTCAGAGAAACGTGGATAAAACTCCTCACCCATCTCTGCTCCTTTGATTCATCAAGGGCGGATTCAGAAGACACAGGCTTTTTGCCAGGGTGAGGTGGAAACAGAGCAAACCAGCTCCGAGGACAGAGCTTCAGCCCTATGAATCCAACATCCAAGAGGCTAATAAAATAACTCCCCAAATTAGCAGAAGGGAGATGTGATTCAGCAGCAAGTTCACAGTATTTGTTAACCAGTAAGTTTTCAGTGTTCAGGAGCATGCAGAGACTACAAGTATCTCTGAGGTGAGGATTTCCAAGCATATTTTGAGACACAGTAGGGATGTTGCCTCTGGACTAGAAGCATCACATTTCCTCTCACACTTCCTCAGAAGCATTCACCATCCCATGCAGGCACCTACCTGTGTTAGAACATTTTCCATTTCTGCCTTTTTCTCTGCTGTGCACTTCTTGTCAGACATAAGCTTTTGTAGGTGAGCTGTAAGCAAGAAAAGCACCTAGTGAGTTTACACTACAACCCCATCACTGACCCCAATCTAAAAACAGGCAAAGATCCTTCAGTATGGCAAGTGTATGCCCACCAGTTGTCTTGCCAGTGTCTGTTGGGGCAACTCCACTCATGTCAGCAGGGCAATGCTGACCTACAGCTGAGGAGTGAAGCCAGTTCACTGCACTGGTGTGCCACAGGGAAAACAACAGGTCACAGAATCACAGAATTGTAGGGGTTGGAAGGGACCTCCAGATATCATTGGGTCCAACCCCCCTGCCAAAGCAGGGTCCCTAGGACAGGTCACACAGGGAGGCATCCAGATGGGTCTGGAATATCTCCAGAGAAGGAGACTCCACACCCCCCTGGTCAGCCTGTCCCAGGGCTCTGCCACCCTCACTGGGAAAAAGTTCTTCCACATATTGGTGCAGAACTTCCTGTGCTCCAATTTGAGGCCATTGCCCCTTGTCCTGTTCCCACAGACCACTGAAAAGAAGCTGGCTATTTCCCCCGGTGTCCCACACTTCAGCTATTTATAAACATTGATCAAGTCCTCTCTCAGTCCAGGCTGAACATTCCCAGCTCACTCAGCCTTTCCTCACAGGGGAGATGCTCCAGGCCTTTAATCACATTTGTGTCCCTCTGTGGGAATCTCTCCAGGAGATCCCTGACTTTTTTATACCCAGGCGCCCAGACCTGGACACAACACTCGAGGTGGGACCTGACCAAAGCAGAGCAGAGGGGGAGGATCACCTCCTTTGACCTGCTGGCAATGCTCCTTTTGATGCACACCAGGATCCCATTTGCCTTATCTAGTTTCTTTCCAACACTCGTTCTTCTCAACCCAAGCAGTGCTTTGCAGTCCCTTTCTCCTTATTTTCTTTCTATACAGACAGCAAATTAAAGGCAGTGTCTGATCCAGAGCCAGCAAGGCTGATTTTACCCACATGCACTCAGCGGCACATACTGAGTTGGTACAGGAGTTAGATCACATCCTGCTTCAAAGCCCAACATCCCGTGTGAGACACAAAGGCAGAGAGCGATGCCAAGACTTCCCACCCTCATTTGAAAAAAGCAATCCCACTTTTTAGCAGCAGGAACAGCAGGTGGCTGTTCACCAGTGACAGGCTGCAGAAAAGGCACTGACACTCTTCTTTGTGACGCTATTCAGTGAGGGAAGTGGGCAGAGGGTTAGATGGGCATCTTTTGTTGTTTGGGTTTGTTTTAATGAAACAAAAATTCTAAGTGGATATTAAGAAAAGAGCTTCAGTTCCAATACAGACCATTCTACATAACTTCCAAGGAAAAGGTTAGAAAACTAAGGATCTGTCCTTTCACCATGGAGCTGTAAATGAAAAAGTTTTCATACAGGTTTCCCTTCATGTGATCTTTTTTTTTTTGTAAACAAAATTTAATCAATTACCAGCAGGAAGTGTGAGAACTCTGCAAACCTAGGAAATCACAGCATCACTAGGCTGGAAAAGACCTTTAGTATCATCAAGCATAACAGTTCCTGTCCTACGCTAAACCATATCCCTGAGCACCTCATCAACCTGTCTGTTAAACACATCCAAGGTTAGTGACTCAACCCCCTCCCTGGGCAGCCTGTTCCAGGCCCTGACAACTCTTTCAGTGAAGAACTTTTTCCTAACATCTGATCTGACCCTGCCTGATCCTGTCCTATCTCCTGTCACCTGGCTGAAGAGGCCATAACCCACCTCTCTACAACCTCCTTTCAGGGAATTGTAGGTGGTGATAAGGTTTCCCCTCAGCCTCCTCTTCCCCAGGCTAAACATCCCCAGCACCCTCAGTCGCTCCTCATATGAGCCTGAAATCTACTGAATCCATTCCCAAAGGCCAGCTGGGTTCTAACATATGTGAAAGTCAGCAGCTGCTGCCTAAGTGACCCTTGCACAGGAAAAACATGCTCTGCCCCCCTGTACCATCATTACATCAGTTCTCAGCTCTGAACAAAAGCAACTGAAACTCAGGAAAACAGACAAGAACACAGTAGAGAACAGGGACCTTGTTATACAGGGAGTCCTCAGCTTAGACAACACAGTAATCTACTGTGGCCTGATGACACAGGATTTGGGACAAAGGAACCCAACTCTGTGTGTTTCTACTAGGGGCATAGGATGTACCTTATTTAAGACACCAACACAACACTTGAGTGGAGTGAGAACTCATGGTATCTTTGGTATGGTACAATTAACAAACTCAAAACTCATGACTGGCTACACCAACTGCCTTTCCTTGGGAAAGATACTCTTTTCCCACATCTGTACCAGTGCCAGAGGCCCCCCAGCCCACTGAGCCTTGGAACAAACCCAAACCTTTCAAGAGATGATCAGCGCGAAAACATTCCCCGTTTTTCACATCTTTCACCATGAAGTCAGCAAACTTGTCTACGTGGCCAGAAGTCCTAGAAGAGATGATACAAAAAAAAAAAGAGAACATGAAAGCTGCCACTGGACAGCCCCAGATCCTGTATGATCCCAGTGGACAGATCATTATCAAAGAGAAGCCCTTCAGACTGTGCACCCCTGCTGTGTGCTCGCTCTCACTGCAGGTTACAGAGTCACGTTACGCAGTGCCAGCCCACAGAAAATCCCACCTGTGAAAGAGTATCAAAGGATCTAAATCTTAAGATGTGTCACTAAGAGGACACTTAGTGCCTGTAGGGACTGCACCGTGATCAAAGCAAGACACAGATGGACTTTTGAGGAGCAGCCTGTAGTTCAGGTGGACAGGTTCCCACTGTTTTATACCATCAATCCGTGAAGTCCTCTACCCATTATGCCATGACCCAGAGTAACAGAGCAGAGTCAGTTCAGACTCTCATTCCAAAAGCTCCTGACATATTTAGCAAACCTGGTGAAAAATCTCAGCAGAGATACATGGAAGTAAAAGGGTCCAGAATCTAAACTACATTCTCACCCTTGAAGATGGTCCCTCAAACTGGTCTGTGGATAAAAAGAGGGCTTCAATCCCCAGGGCTAATGAAACATCATTTGCATTCAGAGCTCAATTAACTCATTGCATACTGCCATCCCTCTGCAGAGAAGGGGAGGATGGTCAAGCAACCTGGGCACTGTCCTAAACTATGCCCCAAGCGTCCCAGATTTAGGCAAGTCACTTAATCCTTCTTCTTTCCTTCTTCATCTTTCAGAAAAAGGGATAATGGCAATTTCTTACCTAATGTCAGAGACATTAAAACATCAGACTCTCACATACAAGTCCCACTGCTCTCCCTGGTTTAGGGAACAACAGCTTCTCACACTGACCCGTGCACTGTTACCTAATTATTTTGCACTGCAATGGTGTATGAAATTGGGTGACCCAGCCTCAAGATCCCTGTGGGAATTTTTACAGAAGACTGTAAAAAGCAACTATGACCAGAAATGACACACTGCAGAAAAAGAGAGACCCATATTTACTTCAAAACTGGCTCTGGTGTGAGCATGGTACAGTCAATCTCCAGGATTTGCTCTTCCTGAATAAAGTGATGTCTCCATGCCTGGATGATGTTGTTTTTCAAAGAACACCCAACAGGACCGAAGTCATACAAACCGCTGACACCTGCAAAGGGAAAGAGGTAAAAATATGTGATAGGTGCAAGACTGTATGAACCTGAATTGCTTGGAGGGAATGTCCTCCCTTCTCACTGTTTCCATCAGTTGGTTTTAGGGCAGAGGTGGATTTTTTGGGCATGAAGCATCAGCTTCTCTGTGCTACACAGGGAAGTGGAAGCAAGCTTCATGAACTGCCTAGACAGACACTGCCCTAACCCATACAATCCAGTTGCAGAGTACACTGGTTGTGGGAGAAGCTGGATTATATTTTCTGGAGAGTTTTGTGGGAGCAATCTATCTGACAGAGGAACCTGAATGCAGAAGCAATACTGCATATGCCAGAGCATTATGTTAGTGTCAGCAAGAAAGTTTATCTGCCAATCACTAGTTTGGGCACAAAGATGAAAAAAATAAAGAAAAAGTCAATAAAACACCCCAGAGTTTTTATTTTAGTATCTTAAGTGAAAGAGCAATAACCATACAGGCACCATGCTGCCCCTGCCTGCCCAAAGCTGCCTTAAACCTGCTGGGAAGGTTTAATAGCCGCATTTGTTTACCCATTCAATAAAGGTCACTGGCAAAGTTCATTCAGGTAACAGGTTCTAAAGGTCACCAGAAGTTCTGAGCATTATCTCAGAAAGATGGATTGTTACTAGGAAATAAGCTTATCACCCCCTTAAACGTCCAACATAGAATCATAGGATGCACCAGGTTGGAAGGGTGCTTTAAAGGCCATCTAGTCCAACCCCTGCAGTGAGCAGGGACACCTTCACTATATCAGGTTGAATCAGAGCTTCATCAAGCCTGACCTTGAATGTCTCCAGGGATGGGGCTTCCACCATCTCTCTAGGCAAGCTGTTCCAGTGACCCACCACCCTCACATTGAAGAACCTTTTCCTAATATCCAACCTAAACATATACTTTTCTAGTTTAAAACCATCAACCCTCGTCCTAGTGCTACAAACACCCCACCCCTCTGCACAAAAACCATCTTCTACAATGAACATGCATCTTAAAGTCCACCCATTTACACTCAGAAAGCAAGAGACAAAATTTGAGCCACTTCCCCATACAAAGAGTCTATGAAGGGGAGGACTATTGAAAGGCTTGCAGACTCAAGCAATAAAGTTTAAAGGCAACTTTATAAAAAACAAACCTACTTTATGTTGCATTAATAGAACATTGCAAGAGCACAGCATTTGGCACAGCTAGAAAGATCAGAGCATTAGCCTAAAGGGATGAAAATGTGTATTTCTCCAAATCCATACCTCCATAAATAGAAAAGGCTTGATCATAGAAAAACCTCCTTTTCAGGGTATCTTCCATTTTAACTCTATCCACGACGTCATCTTTGGGCTGTAAGGCCAGCTCCTGAAATTCAAGCAAACCAAAACCAGGTAACAGCTCCTGTTTCTGGCAGGAGGAGGAATCCTCTTCATTCCCCACTGCGAGTCAGAAGTCTGTAAAGACCATTTTGAAGCAAAGGTATCCTGCCAACACATTCTTTCTCCAAAGAGCAATGGTTACACTGAGAGTCAAGCACTTAATTATGAATGCTGATGACACAAACCTGGGAGGGGTGGCTGACACGCCAGAGGGCTGTGATGCCATTCAGCAAGGCTTAGACAGGCTGGAGAGTTAGGGTGGAGGGGAGAAGTTTAATGAGATTTAACAAGGGCAATTGTAGGGTCTGACATCTAGGGAAGAACAACCCCAGGTACCAGTATAGGTTGGGGACTGGCCTGTTGGAGAGCAGCATAGGTGAGAAGGACCTGGGGGTCCTGGGGGACAGCAGGGTGACATGAGCCAGCAATGTGCCCTCCTGGCTAAGAAGGCCAATGGCAATGGGGTGTATTAGAAGGGGGTGGTTAGTAGGTCAAGAGAGGTCCTTCTCCCCTTCTACTCTGCCCTGGTGAGACCACACCTGGAATAGTGGGTCCAGTTCTGGGCCCCTTAGTTTAAGAAGGACACAAAACTCCTTGAAAGAGCCCAGTGCAGGGCCACCAAGATGACGAAGGGGGTGGAATACCTTCCTTATGAGGAGAGGCTGAGGGAGCTGGGCCTCTTTAGCTTGGAGAAGAGGAGACTGAGGGGTGACCTTATTAATGTTTTGTTCTGTGATTCTCTGAATGTGATTGCCTGAATGCAGTGTTTTAGACACTTGGGAGGTGGACTCATCTGCCCTAACCTTCAGACAACTAAGTCTGAGCTCGTTATCCACAGTTTTCTTTGCCATCGGTGGAGAGAAACAGCCATTTCTTCTGACCCATATCCCTCTCCTAACTACAAAAAGAGCTCAAAGTGACTAGCTCAGAACACAAATATCTAACTCTCAGCATACATAAAGCTTTCACAAAAGAATTTTTACCATGAAGACTACAAACATCATCAGCTTTGTGTAGGAAGACAATCTAGTCACAAAACCTACACTTCACAGATATGCCCATCCACACCTGGGAAATTCAGTTATAGGGTGCCTACATCCCCCATGAGATTCTGTGAAAATGTTTCCCAGCAAACTCACTATTTTATCTGAAAACCTACAAATTTTGCAAGGAACTCTGTCAAGAAAGTTAATAGACTTGAAAGATTTCCTTCAACAAAGATGTTTCGATAATTACAGCAGAGTTAAGCCAAGAAGGTCAATAAATTAATTCAGATCTTCCTAAGTGACAAACACTTCAGTTTAACAGCCTTTTGGTAATAAAATAAGTACCATGCAACCAGTGATTTCACATTTTTAGTTATTTTAAGCATCTATAAAGATAAATAAACATGGTCTAACATTAAAAGTACTATAACTCTGCTGTTCCCATGAATTAGCATAAGCCAAGGAGTCACTTCACAAGAAACACACGTGCAAGAAAGCACCAGAACAGGACTTTTTAAAGCATGAAAATTAATTCATTTGGCACTCTCTGCCTAAACCAACAGAATTGCATTTCACAGTGACCAGGCATTCTTGAGAGAGAAAGGATGGGTTTTGCCCAGAGATAGGACAGGAAGAGAGCAACACTGACACAGCCTGATTTGGAGCTGGCAGGGAGCAATGGCCAGCAGCACAGGGGCAAACAGAGCCCCTCTTCTACTGCCTAAAGACAGCAGTTAATGAACTGGTGCAGAAGTCAAAGAAACAGACTCTTCTGCCTGGCACATATTCCTAAGTAGAAGGCATGTTAGCCTTCAAGGGGGAGAAAGACCCTGTAAGGAGCTTCCACTGACTGAAGACATGGTCTGAAGACATCGGCCAAGGAATTTTAAACCTTCAAGTGCTCTGTGCTGTTCAAAGCTTCTCATTCAGTGCCACTCTGCTGTCTCTGAGTAGGAATTATCAGGCTTGAAAACCATACCAGCAGCTGCTGCAGCTAATGAGCATTCACAGTGCTGCTTCCTGCAAAAGCTGCAAGCGACTGTGATGCATGACTGGAAACACTGTCCTGTATCAGAGCGCTGCACTCACAAGGGCAGACGTTGGGTTTGCAAGGTCATTCTTGCACTGACAGGGACACAACCCACACAAATTGTGTAACTGGCAAGCACAACTCTCTGCTGCATCCTACAGGCACTCTTCCAACAGAAAGGTGGGGCTGACAGGGATGCCAAGACTCCTAACCTGCCTTGCTACATCTCTCTACATCAAGCTTCCGAGGGCTGGGAAAGAGAATTGGGAAAACATTTAGAAACTACTCATTTTGGGACGAGCTGGCTATCAGCACAGGTTTCATGGGATGGTTTCAAAGCACAGTTCTGTGCTGAATATTAAAAAAAAAAATTAAGAAGACATCTTTTTATGTGGGTTAAATGTATGCAAACAGCTGCAATGCCAGACCTGAGAGTGTGGCTGTTTGCCTCACGTGAGTACGTAGGACAAAGAGGGTCAACTGGTTTCAATTCAGGTACAGTCACGTTCTCACAGTTAAGTGCAAGCAGCAGGGTATCTAGTTCTTTATTTTTAGGAGTACCACCAAAGCAAATAGTTTTTCTATGAAATACAAATTAAGGAGAACCTCACAGCTTCTTCAACGACTACACACACCTAAAGGCTTTCAGGCTTCGGGAGTTTCTTTTTATTGTTTCAGTCTGAGGGTGGAGAGGAGGGAAAATAAACTTAAGGAAGTTTATTTTTACTTGTTTATTGATCTAGAGACAATAAAAACTTGAAGTTCAATCATTTCATTTGCAGAAAGACTTTCAAGAGCACAACAGCATTTAAAACAGGGACACAATCTCAATACACCCTTCTCTTTGAGGCTGAGAAAAACCACAGGGTATCTGAAATGTCTCCAAAAACTTTGTTGAAACTGTAGTAAAGAAAATGTTGGTTTTTTTTTTTTAAAGAAACATGTTTTATGCCAGTCTGGGAATTTAACTACAGCACAAAGAATCTGAAGATGAAAGTCACTACAGCTAACAGCACGTAGGCTCCCTGTGAGTGAAAAAGGTGTAGAAGGAAACAAGGATTAGCAACCTACACGTTGAATTTCAGCTTTGACCATGAATAACTCACATTTACTTGTTCACACATTGGGATTAAATGCTAACAGATAAAGAAGGATGTTGCCACTACCTGGCAACACACAAATGGTATCAGAAGCAATTCAGCCTGCCTTGCCATGATTGTTAGGCCCAAATCAATACTGTAGAAGAAGTACTAAGTAGAGTTTTCAAGGCTCTTCAGACAAAAACAGGGAACTTAAATTTAATTTCCAGACTCACCTTGGCTTCTAAGATCCTCTTCCGAGCTTTGAGCTCTGCTACAGCTTTGTCTATATCCACCTGGGGAGCCTTCTCTTCTTTCAGTTTCCTTACCAGTTCTCCCTAGAAGGAGGAGACAGAACACAAGATACAGATTTCTCAGAATGCCATAGACAAGAACTCTCCCACCTTCAGCTCTCCCAGGGGCAATCCAAAAGGTGGGTTTTATCCAGTCTCCACACAGGTCTCAAGAGGTTGCTGCAATTGGTAGAACTGAGAAACACCCAGTGTTATCAGAACTAGACATCATTAAGAGAAATTCAACCCCACAAAACGTCGCTGTTAAATCCCAGAGCAGTTATTAAATCTCGGTGTGCAAATACACTCCTCTATGCACCACTCACAGTGGATTTCCACAAGCCCTAGACTTCTGTTTCTGAGGATGTACTGCATGGATTCTCAGATGGTTGATAAAGGCTTTGTGCTCTCTTTCTCAGTGAAGAGACTTCTCTCCCTTCTACCCTTCGCTGTTCTTCAAAATTTATGATCATTTAAGACTTCTTTTCCTCTGTCATATCTCTTCAAATCTGGCCAGTAAGTACAGAAGTTTTTGCTACTGTTTTTAAAACTTGTCCAGTAACTCTGGAAAAGAATGGAGTAAGAAAACCTCAAACCAAAAACCAGCCAAAAATGGGAAAAAAAAACCCCAACACAAAACAACAAAACCCCCTCCCCTCCGAAAACAAACCCCCCCAAACCCCAATGCCTAGATGTTCTAGGACAGCAAAACCCTGCTGTGGGCTTACACCAAGGTCATGACCCAAGTCAAACCACTATCACCTTGTCAGGGTTCCCAAAAGGTTTCTCTGCCCTGTGGGGATGATTCTCCCCTTTCATCCTAGGGAAGTGCTCAACCCCTAAATACCCAACAGCACCACCCCTAAATACCCAACAGCACACTTTTCTGAACACTATCCTCAGCAGTCATGCCCAGCTTGCTCTTGGAGATAAATTGGATAAAAGTCTTCTTTTTGGTCCACTCTTCTTCAGCCAAGACCACAATCTATCTTGAATTACTGAGAAGGACAAATGAGCTGACCCAGGAGGAAAAAGCACAGAGATGTCAATGCCATCTCACGTGGGATGTTCTGAGGATGGGATGGTCCAAGTGCAGCATTCTTCTTGCATCTTGCACTTGTCCAAACAAAAAGGAAGAGGAAAAAATAATCCAAAGATATCTCCACAACGTCAGCTTCTGCGTAAATTCTGAGCTTTTCTGGCACAAATATTACAGGCTACTGAGAAACCAAAGAGAAGAGAATACACAGACCACCATTCAGTAATCAGGTTAGAAAAGCTGGAAGTGCTTCAGAGACCCAGGGGCTCAAAGGCTAATTTTATTAATAAAAAGGGGGAAGTCTCAAAAGAGCACATCAAAATGAGCACACACAAAGAACAGAAAGAAAAGTGAGAAATCTTTTAGGTTCCCTAACACGGTCAGCTGCAAGAAGGGACCAAATCTGCTGTTTCCTTCCTGTTAACTGGTTACACCAAAATGTACAAGTTTCACTCCAGGGCTGAGGACTCGCATTGCCATTCCTGCGAAACGTGGCAGAGGGAGGGATCTGATCTGTTTTTCTTTCTTTTTTTTTTTTCTTTTAAAGTAGTAAGTCGAAATTGCCTTTGTTGAGCTCAGGGAAAAGCATCAAGGCAGCAGCAAAGCAGCTACTGCTGACTCAACAGAGCTACCACCCCGCTGCTCATCGCCGAGCATCGACAAGCAGCGTACAGCAACTCTTTGTCCTGCTCTGTAAGTAAGAGGGCTGAGACATACACAAGGAAGGTGGGGGGGGAGGGGGGAGGAAATCACTATAACCACCACAACCGAAGCAAATAATTATGTTTGCTCACAGGACTCAATCTAATTAAAGCTACGATCTTGCGCCCAGCCCAGAGGAGGAACGCGCAGCGGCACTCGATGTGGCAAATTCTGCTGCAGCTTCGTCCCATACACCAGTCAAGCAGAGAGGGATCCACCCCTGGATCACGGCAGCTTATTGCATCAGGCAGTGCTGCAGGAAGATACGCTGCTCACTTTCCTCTCTGTAGGCTGACAGTCCCCTAGGTTTAATTAATCCGCTTCTCCAGGAGCTGACAGACAGGGTTCCCCGCGTCGTATCAGCTACCCCAATGTCAGTACTCCCATGCCTTTCCCCTCACAAAAACATCCCCATATATTACTACTGTTGGCTGTGCCACAACCTATCTGCGGTCCCAGCTACACAAATCTACCCACAAATCTCTCCTTGGCACCCCACGGTCCTGCCCCAATCTCCCAGGCAGCCAGAAAGAAGGGGCACGTCAACACCTCCCAGGCAAATGCCAGCACCCAAGACACAGGATTTTAAAAAATAAATCTGCTAGTTCTAGAGATGATCATGTTATTTACAAGGAGCCCTCCTGCCAAGGCATTATGCCGTACAGTGATTCATAATACAAACTCATTGAAGTGCTGGTGCCGGTGTAATTAGAGGGCTATAAATCCACCCATTTAATGGGAAAACAAACGCGCAAATCTAGGAATACACAGGACACACACGTAGCTGGGTGTGCAGCTAAGCTGAACACTATGGATTCAGGCTCTTAAAGGAGGCATGCAGGGGACCCAGACACACAGGTCCGGCTGCTAAAGCGGGGAAGGGGAATGCCCATGTGCAGGCTCCACTGCCATTAGCAAGGGTACGGAGAGCAGGAGCCACTGAGGAAATGACAAGATAACCAAATCTCTCTCGGGTAAGAGGGAAGCTAAAGATAACAACTTCATCTGCGAGGGAAAGGGAAGGTGATGCAGCACCAGCTGATAGCAGACAGCCACCTAGCAAGAGAGAATGTCGAAACGGAAAGCATGCAAAGAGATTAATAACCCTTATTGCATCAGGCAGATATGGAACTAGGAAATATCGCAAACCCCCCCCAAAGCCAAGGTGAACTCAGCTCTAAAGGAAAGTCACCGTGTGACCCTGTGGAAGGGGGAAACCTGTGGGGGCCCTAAAGCGTGACCAAGTCAGCCCTAGCTCGGGCAGGGGACAGACGTCCGGCCCGGGAAAGCAAAGCCAGGGAGAACCCCAGAGCCAGATCTTCGAGACAGCTCGAACCCACGCCGCCATCGCCACGGGGAGGGAGCAGGCACCTGCGGGAAGGCTCCCCAGGCAACCCCGCGGCCCCTCCGGGGCAGAGCAGGGTCCGGGGAGACACCCTCAGACCCCGCACCCCAGGGACCCGGCGCCGGCAAATCCGCTGCCAACCCCACGCACGGCTGAAGCCCGCAGGGCACCGGCGCCCCGCGGCACGGAACCAGGGGGTGTGGGAGGCCAGGGCGCCGAGCGGAAGCCACTCCGCAGGGAGGGGGGCAAGCCCGGCCGGAGCACAGCCTGGCGGGGCTCGGGGAGGCAGCTGGGCTGGGGGGCTCCCGGGGGGACCCGGGGCGCCGAGAGGGAAGCGGGGGCGGCCACACACAACGCGGGGCACGACGCCACCCCGCAGACCCGAGCCGAGGCAGCGGCTGGCCGCTCCGGGCGGGCCCGCAGCACAGGCGATCCCCGTCAGCGGGACCCCCGCACCCCAGCCCGGCCGGGTCTCGCCCCGGCGGTGTGCGTGTGTCGTGCCCCCCCCCCCCGCAGCGGGTGACCCCTCGCCGGGCCGAGGCGGGTTACCTGGTGCCGCACTGCCTGCCGGAGGGGCGCGAGCAGCGCCTCGGCTTGCGGGCCGTCCATGGGGGTCGCGGCCGGGGGTGGGGGGGGCCGGGAGCGGAGCGCGGCGGCGGGCGGGCAGGCGAGGAGGCGCAGGCGGCGCAGCAGGGCGGGCAGGGCTCTACGGGGCGGCAGCGGCATGGAGAGGCGCGGCGCGCCGCCCTGCCCCCCCCCGCATGATGAAATCCCGTCCGGCGTAAAGCCGGCCCAGCGTCCCGCCGCCGCACTTTCCGCACGGGAGGCGAGGCCGCCCCACCGCAGATTCGGCACGGCGCGGGGTCAGGCGGCGGGGCGCTGGGGGGGGGGGGGCGCGCGGGGGCGCTCGCGCGCCTAAGGCGGGCCCGCGCCTGCGCAGGCTGCGCAATGCCGGCTACGTGCACTCGCCCCCCCCCCGCGCCGGGGCTGTGTCCCGTCCCCGCCCCCCCCCACCGCAAGGTCCCCAGGGTGTGTGTCTGAGGCGCGGCAGCTCCTGTGTGCGTGGGGAGAGCTCCTTCCCCCCCTTGTGTGTCTTTGTGGGGGGGACAGCTCTGGCCCCTGGGGGTGTGTGGGACGAGGGAACAGGTCCTGCCCCTCGGGGGTGTGTGGGGGTGGCTCCTGACCCCCCCGGGTGAGCGTGGAGAAGGGGGGGTGGCTCCTGCCCCCCCCCCCCCCGGCGTGTGTGTGTGTTTGTGGGGCAGGGGTGTAGCTCCCATTCCCCCCCGGTGTGCGTGGGTGGGGGGCAGCTCCTGCACCCCCCGGCTGCCGGTGTGGATGGACAATATCTACTGCCCCCTCCCCATGTGTGTGGGGCAGGGGTGATACTTGCTGACCACCCTCCCCCACCCTGGTGCTACCTGTCACCCCTAGAACTGTAGATACCCCTTGCGAGGGGGGAGCACCCCCATCGCAGCCCAGACACACACCTCCCGCAGCTCCACATCAGGGCTCTGCACCCCCAAGCACCCACCGGGGCCACCTCATGCCATGTCCCCTGGCCATGTCCCCAGCACACAGCCCCGGTGTGGGGAAGAGCCAGGGCCCAGGGGCTGATGCTGCTTTTCCCCATCAGCTGCAGCATTTGCACCCCAAAAGTTTCGCAGTTCTGGGGCCTGGTCGTGTTTCACTTTCCACAAAGGCACGGTCATGGGTGGGCAGCGCCCCACAACCACAGACACCCCCCCTCCCCAGCTGGGTGTGGGGCAGGGGGCCAAATCCTCCCCTCCCATGCAGACCTGAGCGTGGCAGGAGGAAGGGCAGCCCTGGGTTGGAAAGGAGCTGTGATGAAGATCAGTGCCACAGGAGAACTTCCCAGCCCTGGGATTTAAAGCCCTCCACGAAGGAGAATCCAAACAAAATTTAAGACCAATTAAAACAAATTATGCTTCCCCTGCACGCTTTCCCCACTGCCCTATCCTCCTCCCAATCGCCCCTTCGCCCCTTCCCAACACGTGGTACCCACGGCATCGGCATCGCTGATGTGATGCTGGTGTAATTGGGGTTTGGAGGCTGCTATTTTGTACCTGTCTGTTCATTTGAGAGACAACCTCAACCTCGGAACGAACGCAGCTGAATATTTATCTGCACATTCTGAGCGGTATATTTGTATTTCAAATACTTAATTGTTATTTTTATTTGGCTGCAAATTGCTGTTTTTATTTCACTGGCGTTACCTCCTTTGAAAGTGCTCTTGCGTGAGGTTAACGCTGAGCTTCTCTCTACTCCTGATTAGGTTTTTTAATTAATCCGATGCTGATAAGAGCATAAGGATGCTACAGCCCCCTTCTAGCTTGTCACAGTCATCTGAGATGGAAAGATAGTGGAATCAGCCCCAGAAGAAAAATGCCTCATGTGGGGGATCAGGAGATCAAGGGCAAACTGACTGGTACAATGGAAGGCACCCAGGCAGGATCCCAGCAGATGGGAAACCCCTGTGACCAGCTCAGTTCTCATGTGCTGGACCTGCAGGAACAGGTAGCAGCGCTTCTTCAAAATGCTTTGCTTTTTATTACCCACCCCCGAAGAATTCCTCCCTTTCTCCATGTCTAAGGTGGCCAACAGCATCCTGGCTTGTATCAGAAATCGTGTCACCAGCGGGACTGGGGAAGTGATGGTCCCCCTGTACTTGAGGCTGCACCTCAAAGTGTTGTGTCCAGCTTTGGGCCCCTCACTACTAGAAGGACATTGAGGTGCTGGAGTGGGTCCAGAGAAGAGCAGCAAAACTGCTGAAGGGGCTGCAGCACAAGCCTGATGAGGAGCAACTGAAGGAGATGGGGTTGTTCGGCCCAGAGGAGGCTGAGGGGTGACCTGATCACTCTCTGCAACTGACTGCAGGGAGGATGTAGTGAGGTGGGGATTGGTCTTTTTTCCCAAGCAATGAGCGATAGGACAAAAGAAAAAGGTCTCAAGTGGCATCAGGATTGGATTAGATTGGATATTAGGAAAAATTTCTTCCCTGCAAGAGTGGTCAGGCATTGAAACAGGCTGCCCAGGGAGGTGGTGGAGTCACATCCCTGGAGGTTCAAACAACAGGACATGGGTTAGTTGACATGGTGGTACTGGATTGACAGTTGGACTTGATGATCTTAGAGGTCTTTTCCAACTCCTGTGATTCTATTGGCAGGCTTGGCCCCAGGGCAGCACCTTGTATCTCCATGAAGAAGATGAAGATGGGTCAGGCACCACAATGGCCGGGTGAACCACCAGTACTCTGTGACATGCCATCAACACTGGTGAACATCTCATGACTGTGCAAAGCCCAGCTTTCCCCCTCCTTTTAAATCTGATTCCAGCTTGGTGCCTCTTTGCACTCAGTAAGCACTTTGGAGGGGGAGCAGTTTGAGGGTGTCCATGTTTGGTCTGTCTCTCCCCCCTCCTCCAGAAGGACCCCACAGGCCTGTGGGGCAGGATGGGATCATAGGGAGTGTGTTATTCCATCCTCTTCTGGGGTGGCCTTTGAAAAGCCACCCCCATTTCTTGCATAAGGGAATTTGAAGAAAGAGGCACAGGGGTGGGTGGGTGGGGACAGGCATCACCCCCAACCTTCAGTTTGCAAACAGAAACAAATGCAGAAACAGAAACAGGTGCAGAAACAGAGAGGTATCAGCCCCCTCCTGACAGGTCTGGGGCTGTTAAGGAGATATAAGGTCACTGAAGGGAGAACCAAAATGTGCCTGTGTGTCATCTCCTACTGTTCCCCCACTCTGGGTCCTGGTTGGGAGCAGCGAGGTCACAAGATGGGAGGCAGGAGAGGGGCTGCGGGAGATGGGAAGGGATGGATGGGAGAGCCTTGCTCCAGCCACTGGTGGGGGGGGATTTCTTTTAAGGCAGGGAAAAGAGGAAAAATACTCCTCTGCAGAGGCCTAAGGAGGGGGAAGGGAGCCATGAGGGGGGATACACAGGAGCATGTGGTTCCTTGGTTCAGCCTGGTTCTATCGTTTGCAAATCACAGAATCATAGAATGGTCTGAGTTGGAAGGGACCCCACAGATCACAGGGCCACCAACCTTCAGGCCTGGATCAACACAAGGCTGCCCAGGACCCCATCCAACCTGGCCTTGAACAACTCCAGGGACGGGGAATCCACCACATCTCTGGGCAGCCTGTTCCACCCTCTCACCACTCTCTCTGTAAAGAGCTTCCCCCTAAAATCTAATCGAAACCTTCCCTCCTTTAGCTTCAATCCATCCACCTTGTCCTGCCATTGTCTGCCCTTTTAAATGATTCTCCTCCTGTTTCTCTTCTCACTTCAGGGATGGGAAGGCTGCAATGAGGTCCCCCCACAGCCTTCACTTCTCTAGGCTGAAAAAGCCCAGCTCCCTCAGCCTCTCGTTGTAGGGGAGCTGCTCCAGCCCTCTGATCATCTTCGTGGCCTCCCCTGAACCCTCTCCAACAGTTCCACATCTTTCTGGTATCGGGGGCCCCAGCTCTGGACACGGGACTCTGGCTGGGGCCTCACCAGGGCAGATGCACCAACACTTGCGCCCCGCTGCCCTCACACCCCCGCGCTTTTTCTGGCTGATGCTCAAGACCCCGCTGGCAGAAACCCCCTCGAACCCCCCGAAACACAAACGGGTTCCCCTGCGGCGGGGGTTAGAGGTGTGTGTGGGGATGCGGGAGATTTTTGGACTTCGCTTTGGGGTGTTTTTCCCCGCCTCAGGCTACGCGGGCGGGCGGCGGCCCCGGCCTGGTGCCGCTAGATGGCAGGCGGCCCCTCGCCGCCAGGCCCCGCTCCGCCCCGCTCCCCGCAGCCCCGGCGCGGGGCCTCCGGCTTCCCAGCGGTCCCGCTGGGTTTTGGGGAGGTGCAGCGTGGGCCAGAGTTTCCGTACCGGGATGCTTTGCAAAATAAAAAACCGAGGGGCACCCGAATCCAAGGAAAAAGGGTCTTTCGCAATGCGGGGCGACGGCGGGGACGGTCCTATGAGGCTCCGCCGCCTCCGGGCTGCTTTTCACCCGAGACAAAATCCTCCCTTTTCCTTCCCCTCCCGCCCCCGCTTTTGGTTTCTTTCTGTTTTTCTTTTCTGGTTTGTTTTTTTGGGGGATTTTTCCTCCCCCTCCCCTCCCTTCTCCCTCTCCAAAACACTGGCAGTTTTTCCCTAGCTCGCTGCAGGCATCAAGGTAGCAAAGCCAGACAGATGCATCCCTCCGAACACAAGCTGAGCTGCTGCAATGTGTACACAAGGTTCAAGATGATTCCCTGGCACCAGGGGATTTTTAAGGCTGGCAGTAAACTAAGCAGGGCCTGGGGCACACACAGAAACGGCTTAGCTTGGCTCTTCTCTGTAGAGATGCGATTTTTAGCCTCCAAAACAGGTTGGCTGCATCCAGCCTGCTTCTAGGGTACAATCCCCAGCTCCTGGTGTCCCCCCAAACTGTGTTTGAAGAGAGAAAAATAGCTGGCCCCATCCAAACCCATGGGAGAGAGGATGCAAATAAACCACAGCATAAATCTGTGCTCAGGCCCTGCTTCTCTCTCTGGGTGTAAACCTTCTTTGCTCCTTTCGGTGCACCCTTCCTCCTACAAACTGTTCAAGGGGAGATCCTGCTCTGTCCCTGGTCTCCACGATGCTAAGTGCAAGGAAGGATGCTCTGAGAGTCCATCTGCACTGCAGGGCTTCCATGTGCTTTACTTTTGTCACCCCCATTCTGGATACAAAGAATTGGGCTATCTGGTGGGGGGGGGGGGGTGGTGGTGCAGACACACTGGATGTTACTGAAACTCACCCCCCTCTGGGACAGGGCTTTTTTTGGATTGAAATAGGAAGCACAAACCTCACCCTGAGCTTCCTTTAGGGTTTGGTTCTTCCTAGAAGTTTCTCCCTGCCAGAATTTTCTTTTCTGCGCCCCTGGCCCTGATCCAGCCAAATGCTTAAGGCCACTCTCAGCTTCAAACCACCCAGCTCCCTGCATTCCCACAAAGGGACAGGTCCCCTTTTCCCTTCTTGCCTTGGGAAAGCCTATGCCTCTCCATGCTCCTGCCATGAGATGATGGGCTTCCTCCTCTTGCTGCCACAGTGTAAAGCAGGAGCATCTGCTTGTTTTGCTGTGCACCATCCCCATACCTATGCAGAGTGAGAGTTACAAAATCAATGGTGTATGCTGTCGGGGCACATGAATGCTAGATGTGAAGATTTGGGGTGCCTGAGCACCTGCAGCCCTGAGAGCTAATGTATGCAGCTCAGCCCATCCTCATCCTCTCTGCTCTTCTCACCAGGGGATGGTCAGGTAACACTTAAACTGCCAAGAGTGTCCGTGAATATTTGATCTTAGCTGATGTGGCCAAGCAAAATCCCAGTTGCCATCAACTTCAGGAACTCCAAGAGTTGTCCCCATGTCAGTGATGTGGCACAACACCCGTTCTCCAGAGACTAGGGCCACCAGTTCATTTTCACACAGGCCACTAAGAAAGCCTGATCCATTTGACCACACCCGTCTGACAGCTTGGACCACGAGGATCTCTCAGGTTTGGATCTGCAAGACCTCTGGTAGAAATTCATGCTGTTTTTCCCTTCCACTGCTGTGAATTTCAATTCTGCAAACCCTCATGCAAGGAGCTGAAGTGCATATTGATTAAGGGCCTTTTATGGATGCCTTGCAGAGCATATTAAAAATAATTTAAAACTTGCATTCCAGTATTAATGACTCCTGTCCCCAGCACTTTGCAGTGATTCAGTCTTGACTTTTAATTGAAACACTTTAGTTGAGACAGATTCCTTCAGCCAGAGAAGATGAAGTGTCTCTTCAGGTGCCTACCGCTGAGGTGCTTTTGACCTCGACGTTCCCCAGTTGCAAAGCAGCTGTGGCACTCCCAGAGAGGAACCTCTCTCCTTCAAGTGGGTGTGTGTGGGTTGCCCTCCCGAGGAGGAGTTTCTTCAGACTTCCCTTCTGGGTGCTGCTGATTTGAGCACGGGGTGTTCCAGAACAAGCGCTGTGCAGCCCCGGCACTCAAGGCAATCACAGCAGAAGGGTAATAAACCTCCTGCAGTGGGACAGGACCTGTGTTCACATCCAGTACTCACAAAACAGTGGCACCTCGGTGCAGGTGATGCTCTTCAATCCCCCTTCTGACAGCACCGATACAGGAGCCGAACAGATCTGAGTTGATTGTCGCTGTCACCATGTTGAACGTGTATTTGTGTCGTCTTCTGCCTCTAGGTCTGACCCCAGGGGGCTTGTTCCTAGCCTTGAGGCTCAGGTCTGAAAGGGTACTTTGGCTTGAAAACACCCCCCAGAGAGGCTGTGGCATTGCGTAGAGGGAGCAGCAAGCGATGGCACGATGAATACGGCTCAGCTTGGCAGAGACAGCAGCTTGTTTCATGTTTGCTGGCTCCACAGTGGCCAGCATAGGAAACAGGGGTCTGCATTGTAGTTTGGTGTGGAAGATCAAGATCTTGCATTTTATTGAGACTTATTTTCAGCGTTCTCCTGCTGCTCCATGACTGAAACCCTCAACATGGCATGGGAGGGGGGTTGACTTTGTATTCCCTTTGCCTCCAAGGGGAGACAAGCCCATAGTAAGTGCAAGACTCCACATGGGTGGTGTGATGCCAGATTCAGTGCTCAGTCCACCATGGTCAGTGCCTACGTGGAACACTTGAGTCCCCACAGCCCTGTCACTGTTTGTGATCAGAGAGGCAGCTGCATCTGTGAATCCACCTCCTCTCCTGAGCTCTTAAAGCAAATCAGTATTTTCCATCCAGTCTCTGGTGGGACAGGCCATTGAATGTCAATCAGTGCCTTCACCCCTGTGCATAGTCCAGAGCCTGGGGGAGGAACTCCAAGAGCATGGGGATTTCCAGGCTGTCTCCCACCGTGTGGCATCAGAGCAGGATAGAAGACCTCCCCCATGCATCGGAGGGGACCTCTGACCATGAGAGCTAGAGATTAGTGACAGATCACGATCTATTATGGTTCTGGTTTTAAGAAACCCTTTCTCCATCCACTGATTGCATGCTAAATGATCATTTGATATTTTATGACTCCTTATAAAATATGAACCAGCTGGGATCTGAAGTGCTTCTCTCCACCATGAGTGGCTTTCCTATAGGTCTTATCAAAGCCACCAGTCATCAAGCATTTCCCCGGCGACTGAGTTGTCCATCTAGGCCATCACACACGCAGTACAACAGCGCTTTGTATCAACACATACATCACAACCACCAGCACAAACCAGGGTGAATAATCATTACCCCAAAGGAGGACATAAAGAGAAAATATTTTGCCAGATGTTGCATTTTTACCCCTTAAATATTCATTTTCTTCCTTCTCTGTTTTGCTTCTTGGTGACTTCCTTGTCCCATCCATCACCAACAAAGTGTCTTGTCAACCCAGAAAGCAATTTCTTGACAACAGCTGGGACGAGTGCCCACATTCACTGTCCTGCTCCTCAAAGGGACTCTCCTTTGCGCCCTAAATAGACCCAAACTGATCTGGCAGAGAAGCTCCTTGTGGGGCAGCAGGGAACCCCTAATTTTGAAGATAAACTCCAAATCTATTTAGACAGAATCTGCTATAAATAAGCATTTGAGTCAGAGTGTGTTTCCAAGGCTTGTTGATTCTGGTAAATTTTGTTGTTGATTTTACCTTGGGAGTCACACTGTAATGGGCTTGACTCCCTGGTCAAACACTTTGCTAGAAACCATGAGGTTCATCAGACAGCAAAGCAAGCGTTGACCTATGTGATGTCAAGGAGATAACATTCATCCTCCATACCCAACACCCCCCTGTTTCCCTAATTCTCTCAGATTTTTAACCATCAGTAAGAACTATAAACTCCAAGGGTAGGCAAGAGTGTGTTCACATATGTCTTTACTCTGCACTGGTGAGGCTGTACCTCAAGTGCTGTGTTCAGGTCTGGACCCCTCACTATGGGAAAGAAAGACACTGAGGTGATGGAGTTGGTCCAGATAAGGGCAGTGAAGCTGGTGAAGGGGCTGGAGCACAATCCTGATGAGGAGCAGCTGAAGGAACTGGGGTTGTTCAGCCTGGAGGAGGCTGAAGGGAGACCTGATCGCTGTCTACAACTACCTCATAGTGAGGTGGGGGTTGGTCTCTTCTCCCAAGTAACTAGCAACAGGATGAGAGGAGATGGTCTCAAGTGGTGTCAGGAGAGGATTAGATGGGGCATGAGGAAAAAATTCTTCACTTCAAGAGTAGTCAGGCATCAGAATGGGCTGCCCAGGGAGGTGGTGGAGTCACCATCCCTGGAGGTTCAAACAACATGTAGCTGTAGCACTCCAGGACATGGGTTAGTTGACATGGTGGTACTGGATTGACAGTTGGACTTGATGGTCTTAGAGGACTTTTCCAACTTTAAAGATTCTGTGATTCTATAACTATCTCAAGGAGTGTGTGCTGTGGTTTGGGTGTACAGAGAGGATCTTGCCAAAGACTGCCCAGACTCCCCAAACTGCCATGCTCTGTGGACATGGGTAGATCTGAATGCAGCTCTCATGAAATAGTCCATCACATACCCTCTTCTCACCCCCAAGCTCCACAGCTTGCAGATGACAATGGCATTACTGCAGGGCTTCCAGCACTCAGTCAATTATAATTAAAAGTGGTGGATGTTTGCAATAAATGGAGCACTCAGATGGAAAAGCTTGAGTTATTCCTCTAAGAGTGCCCTAGGGTGGCTGTGTGCTTAAGGACACCCACCCCTTTGCTGTTGTACCACAGCACTGTACATCATCTTCCAAAGTGATTTCAAAATGCAGTGACATCAGTTTGCTGCTTCTTGGAGTCAAAGAGTTTTGTTCTTCAAAGAGAAAGCAAGATTCTGGCATTTTTCCCTTTTTTGTTTTGAAGGCAACAGTTGGACTTGCCTTTCTGTGCACAAAATGAGGATACTCTGTTGATAACCTTTTCAGAGATGGTACATGGGTCAGGATGCTGCTTTTCTTCTCCCTCAGGTGCTCGGCTAGGTGGTAGGTGGGATGGAAATGGCAGGTGAAGGACTGGTTCTAGGGTGTCATGCCTAAAGCTGCAGAGCAACTGTGCAACAACATGTGATGTTTTCATCCCAGTGATCCTGGGATTTTTTTTTTTTTTCCCATGTCTGGTGAAAGTTTCCAGAGTGGAGATACAGCTGTATTGCTGTAAAACCACAATTCTTCAAAACTACATGCAGATCCATGCTTGCTGGAGCTTCTCACCTTCCTAAAGGTCCATGTGAATGTACTCAACCCAGACACTCCTCAGCACCTGGGGCAATTCAGAAGCCAGAAGTGAAGTGTTGTAGCTTGAACTCATCTTTCATTATCTGGAGATTGTTCACACTAAAATCAACAACCAGAGTGAAATGTCCTACCAGCATAGCCCATAATTCATGACTGTGTTGATTTCTCTCCTAGGCTACAGTGACATCAGTAAATAACAAAATACTGGATCCTGTCAAAGAACCCAAGGAGGAGGCAACAGAGATATTGGGCAAATGCTCTCCAAGGGACATGATAACTATAGCAGCCTGCCATCACCCTGAAAAAAACCAGAGTGAAAACCCACAAGGTTCAATTAATCAAAAATGTGAGTTCAATGCAGATTTGCATTTATATATTGTCCCATCTGGAGTTTCCAATGAGTGTGACCACATCCTCCTCGAATTCAGTAAGCCCTCAAGAGTGAACCACAAAGGAAACACAGAACTGATTTATTTGGGGAGAAAGAAAAGCTTTTGTTTTCTGTTATTTTACAGAATGCCATTGTGACATAGCCCTGCTTCTTCTGGGACCTGTGCTACAGAAGCAAATCCTTGTTGTCCCAAGGGACATAGCCCAGTCTCCCATCGTTAAGACATATTTCACTCCCCTGTCTTCAAGGTAACAATATTTTCATGCCCCATGAGAACAGAGAGGAAATATTAATAAGTGTTTGTGTTATTTTACTGCTAGATGATCTGAATAGCGTGACAGAATAAGGAAACTGGATCTCATCTGCTTAATTTTTTCTCTTCAAACTGGTGACAGACCATGTCAGGGCATCTTCTTTGATTTTTGCATCTCCAGCCTCCAACACCACCTGCCAGCAGCCCATCTGTTGGAGAGAAAACCTGCTCGGCTCCACTCTCTAGTTACTGTAGGAAAGGGACCACAAATGCTTGCTTCATTCGGGAGTCTGAGTCCCATGGGAGACCATGAAGCTTAGATTCTTACCTCACACCATAGACAGGTAAGTTGCTGAGAAGGAACTTGAGCATTACCTGGTGGTGGTACAAAGCAGGTGGGGTCTAATATGTTCCTGTGATCCCGTGGCCATACCTTTTTGGCAAAAGTGGAGCAAGTGATGCAGTGTTCATGGTGACTGGGAGTCTGTCCATCCTACCTGCCATCACAATCAGCAGTGCCATATTCCCTAGCACACCAGAACATATGGTGGAGCAGTCTGTGGAGGGCGTTGCTTTGAGGACAGGCTGATGTTTCCAAGTCACTACCTTAGCAAAAGCCTCAGAAGAAGCAGTAAGACATGATGCCTTTGCATTGCCAGGGCATGGCATGGCACCATTTCCATAGCTCTGCTTCCCAGATGTCATCTTCGTCACTGTCCTATGGGAACAGTGGCCCCAGAAGTGACCTTTCCCCAGGAGACAGAGTGGTGGAGACAAGCACCGAGTCTTTTTAAAAGGGTAGACACTGGCAGGACAAGGGGAAATGAATTAAAACTAAAGGAAGGAAGGTTTAGATTAGATATTAGGGGGAAGTTTTTTACAGAGAGAGTGGAACAGGCTGCCCAGAGAGGTGGTGGATGCCCCGTCCCTGAAGGTGTTCAAAGCCAGGTTGGATGGGGCCCTGGGCAACCTTGTGTAGATCCAGGCTGGAGGTTGGTGGCCCTGCCTGTGGCAGGGGGTTTGGAGCTCTATGATCCTTGGAGTCCCTTTCAACCCAGACCATTCTATAATTCTATGATTCTATGATTCTTTCTGCTGGGGATGGCTATCATGAACGGCAGATGGTGCAAGAGGAAGCCGAGCCGTCAGGATCAGCCTGCAGTTTTCCTAGATGATGATGAATCCAAGCCAGAAAGCTGTTGGCTCCTGCCTTGCATGATGTCCAGTCCAGGAGACCAAAGAGGACTGGTGGCAGAGGGCTGGGCTGGAAATGTGAGATGTCTGGCGGAGGGAGAGCCTTGAAAGCAGGAAAGTGAAGCCTGGAGAGACGTGCTGAACTGACTCTAGACTGGGTGGGGCAGAAGACCAAAACATGAATCAGCTACCGAGCACTGTAACGAGGTGAGTCTTGGTCATTTGGAGTTGGCTGCCACCATCCCGCCTCACTGCCAGTCAATTCAACACAAGCTGGACATGAAATCCCTGGCAAAAGGCCTGCTGAAGTTGATTAAATCGCTGTGCTGTTGCTGTCTGAAACCCTTTTATACCCCTTTCTGGAGCGGCTTGTGCAGAAGTACACTGGCACCCATGAACATGTCCTAGATGTCTTCTCGTTCCTCCTGGGTAGCTGTAGGTCACAATGGAGTCTGCGCTCTGTTAGCGCAAGGGATGTGGATCATTATGCTGAATGTTGATTCTGTACAGTGATCTTTTCTGTTTTGCTCTGCAGATTGCAAGAAGGACTGTGGGGGAATGAACCACAGCTGATGAGAACCAAACCCACCAGAGGCTTCTTGGGCTGTCTCGCTGTGTCATGGGAACCAAGAAGGATGAATCATGAGGCACAGCAATCTGTTTGCTTGTTGAGACTCTGGGGTACCTCATGCCCCTGAATAAAGCAATATGCCACTGAGCCCTGACCATACCCTGGAGCAATATATCTAGCCTAATAAGACCTCTCTGTGGTGGGGACAGGGCACTTCACTGGTCCCCACATGTCCTCCAGCATCCTCAGCCTTCAAACAGATCAGCCATGACTATGTATCTAGGTCTACCCTAGATTGGTAGAGATGGAAAAGCAGCCTTGTGTTCCTAGCCAGCACCAGTGAGCAGTGGGGCAGTGGCCGGGAAGAACAGTTAGATAAATCCATGTGAAACACATAGCTCTGCCTGACTCCTAATGGGAAATTGATGAACATAAAGGAACAAGATTTCCCTGCAAGTCCTGTCCTGTTGCTCCACAAAGCCTGGCCTTGGCCACTCAGTCAGACTTACCAGCTCTACCTCATTGTTCTTTGTGTTGTTGAATTGAGTTGCTTAAGAATCCAAGTGTGTGGAATGCTCTTGCAGTTGAGTGCCATAGGGAAGAAGCACATGCAAAGGCAGTCCTGTCCTGAATATGAGGAGAGAGATTTAGAGAGATCTATCATGGCTGGTGGTTATGAACAGTGGGGAAAAAATGGCAGTAGTTCAGGAAAGGTTGGGTGAGTATCCAGCAGAAAAGGGCAAACTCAAGCCAGCTTGCAGGGAATGACAGAGATATCTCAAGATTGGGAGTACAGAACACAGAAGGATAGGTGGAGGGCTTGGGGCTAAGCTCAGGGTGTCCCAATGAGGAGGTTAGCAGAGCAGCAGAGAGAGCTTATGGTAGAAAATCTTTCAAACAATACAAAATCTTTAGTAACAACAAACAAGTCCTTTTATGCTGGGTTAAAGATCTGGTTCTTGTTGGCCTAGTGTTTAGATCTGGCCCTAGAACTCAAGTTGCTGTGTTGTTTGATGATGGTGATGGATTTAGGTGCTTTGAAAAGCTCATGAATATCCTGCAACATTAACTGGTCTAAAATAATGTTTTTTTCAGTGTCCTGGTGCCAGCATTAGACTCAGACCTCTGAGGTCCTGCTTGTTCACACTGCTCCAACTGAGATCAGAGCCAGGCCTCTCACCGTGGTGGTGCCTCTCACTGCGTTCTTCCTTAAGCCTTTCCTTCAGTCTGTTCCGCCCCATTCCTGACAGGGCAAGCCCTGTTCTTTCCACCCTCCTTGTACCTGCTTGAAGCAGAAAACGTGACAATTAGGAAATAAAGAACCTGCAGTATCTGCTTTGGTGAGGACAGCACATCCCACTGCCGAGCAACGCCGAGTCAAACCAGCGACTGCCTGCCTGGGTCAGATGGAGGTATTACTGCCTTGTATTCTTGGATCTGCCCATGGTAGCATGGTGTCCTGCCACACTGCAGAATGAGTAACCCAACATTAATGTCAAGTAATACACCTTTATAGTAGCCCTGTGCAGAGCAGGGTGTTGAACTCGATGATCCTATGGGTTCCTTCCAACTTTAGATGTTCTATGATTCTATGATCTCAAGATGCTCAATAGCAACTTGGAAAATAATGCTGATTCGAAGCAAATGGCAAGGCCAGATAACATTATTTGGGAGATCAAGTAACCATCTGGGGCAGGGTAACAGACACAAACTTCGGCCTTCCCAGATTATTGTTCCCTGCCAAAATGATTAAAGGTTGCTAAGCAGTGTCAGTGTATTTTCCCCAAATTGAAGGAGCACAACAAAAGTGAATGAGTTCACTGCAGTTGAACTCAAACTTATATCAAGCCTAAAACACATATTCATTGCTAAAGATGGTTTCTGTTCCTTAAAGCATGCTGGACACCCAAAAGATTTAATGAAAGCCAAAGAACCTTTCTTCATGGCATTTATAGCGTGGAAACCCATAGGAAGTTCCACACCAATATGCAGAAGACCTTTTTCACAGTGAGGGTGACAGAGCCCTGGGACAGGCTGCCCAGGGGGGTTGTGGAGTCTCCTTCTCTGGATATTCAAGACCCATCTGGACACCTCCTTGTGTGACCTGTCCTAGGGACTCTGCTTTGGCAGGGGGGTTGGACTCGATGATCTCTCGAGGTCCTTTCCAACCCCTACAATTCTGTGAACCTTCTGGATCAGCAAAGGTACCTGCAATCCCCTCTCCAGAAGAGAGCAGGGAGAAGAAGACAAAACCCAAACCGTGAAACAAGCCTCATCCTCCCTGTGATTCCACACAACAGCCTCTCCCTCCCTCCTTATTTTTACAAAGCAGCAACCAGCCCCCTTCCTGTCAACACATCACCTGCACATTTTGGTGAGCCCAGGGGAGGGTGCTGGGTCTGACCTGGAGCTTCAACTCTCTGCTAGTCCCTCCTGTCCCTGCAGGTCACCTCCTTCACCTCCACAGGACACGCTCTGGTCCCTCCATAGGACCACAAGCCTGGAGAGAATCCACAAAACCAGGATTTGCTGTGAAAGAAGGAATTTTCTGAAGAGGTTCTTGGGATAGAGAGATAAAAGAAGTCTGGGACTGTGCATGGTGGTGACATGGTTAACCAGGGTTGTAGCAGATGACAGACAGTCCAGGATAATAGATGAGTCCCTGAAATTATCCTGTCATCACTCGCAGGGGCATGAAAAGGAGTCTGAGGTGCACAACAGAACACTATCAGTGGCACAGGGACCATCAATCCTTGCTGGAGGTTCACTTGCCTTCTCTATGTGAGGACCAGACGGCAGTGGAGACATTGAGTAACGTGGGGCTGGTGTGTACTCCTCCGCTGCGGCCAACTCCATGCAGTTCATCTCTCCAGACTTCCCAGTATTTGTTCTCTTGTTCTGGGAAGAGGAGAGAGCTGCAAGAGGCCCATCTCACAGGGATGTTTAGAGAAAGGAAAGACCATTGTGTGAAAGAATTTGGTATTTCAGGGTTTGTTTTCCTTCTGACACAGAACAAAACATCACCATGTCAAAACCCTCCGTAAGGCAAAACAGAACCAATCCCCCCCCCCAAAAAAAAAGAAAAACCCAACAAACAGTGGTGTTGGGTTTGGACATGGTCTGTGGAAGTGTTTCTTTGCTTTTTGGCTTTTCAATCTCAGGATACCTACTACTACTGCTGCAGTTATTTCAGGAAAAGAGGAAAGAAAAAAAAAAAAAGAAAGGAAAACAAACCCTACAAGCAAAGCAGAGACAGGGAGCCTTTCCCTGCGTCAGGGTCCAACCTCACCTCACGGAGTTTTCTGTGTGGTGGCCCAAAGCAGACCCCCCTCTTTCTGCTCTAGGTGGGAAGCAGAGCGGCAGAGGAGCCTCCAAGCCTTAAAACCAGGGGACAGGCTGCAGGGAGCCCCTGTAAGGCATCCACAGAGCTGATCTGCGCCTGCAGAGCCGATCTTGACCCCTTCTACTCCAGAAGGGGTCAAGAAATTGTAGAAAAGTTATATATGATATATGGATATATATGATATAAGGATATATGGGTTGGCCCCCGGCAATGAAAACGAGGGAAGGTCACAGATTCGGGCAGCATTTTGGGTCAGACCCTGCAAATGCCTTTCACATGAAGAGCTCCCAGCCCAGCTTTCCCAGCCTCCCTGATGGGCTCGTGTCCCTCCTCCGGCTTTTAGCCCCCCCAGGACAGTGATATTTTGTGGGTACTGGTGCTTGGATGAGTTCCCCCCCTCCCCGTGGGGCGATCCAGGGTGCCGATGCCTTTGGCGGCGGCAGAGAGCAGCTCACCACCACTTCTCTCTGCAAAGAGCGCCTGGCCTGGCGCCCGGCCGCCTTTCACTGCCGCCTTTTCATTCGCGTTAATTCACTGCGTTTCCTTTCTTGCTCCTTGCGAGGAACAGAGGGAGAGCTTGTTCCAGCAGACGGGCCCCATCCGCTCCACCCGGCTTCGCTTGGAGCGAGGGGCTGGAAAAGAGGGGATGGAGGCGAATGGGGGTATCTCCCACCCACCCCTCCGGGGCCCCCGCGTGCCGCCGGCCTGCTGCTTCCCAGCAAATACGGTAAGCGTTCGGCCTAAAAACGTAAGTCTGATCTCATGACACAGGGTGGCCCTGCATTCCTCACCTCTGACATAACCCGCTGGGAGTGTGCTCCGCAGAAAAACACAAACAAGATGTACTGGCGGGCTGGCGGCAGGGGCCAGGCGGCTGGCAGATGTGCTGCAGAGCCCCCACGCAGCCCCCCACACCCTCCTCTCCGGGTGATGCAGCCCCACTCTGGCACAGCCTGTCCCCCTTTCTGGGAGGGCGAAACCGCAAGTCCTTGCTGCGAGGACAGAGCCGCCCATTGCTCCTTGCACCAGGCGATGCTGGGGTATGTGCCCCAGCCCCCTCCCCGGCCCCGCAGCCCAGGAAGGGGGGTGGTGAGAGGGCAACCGGCCTTGGTTCAGCATCATCCAGGGAGGCAGCCGAGCTCCCCTGGGATTTTTCTGCTTGATGAATGCCCGAGGGCATTTTTAAGGACCCAGGGTGTTTTCTGTGGTCAGTTGGTGGCTGTTATTTTTTGCCTTGTTTCTGTTTCTTTCTGTGACAGGCTCTGCCATGGCCATGGCTGGTGCAACTGCTCCGACAGCGACCTCCCAACCCCCCATTAGCCTCCCACTCTTAGCAGCTCTGTGGTGATGCATCGTGCTGGGGTGCAAGCTGTGCCCCACAGAGCTTCGCACCCTTGGGTGTGACAGGGTGGTGATTCCTCCCTGTACCCAGGCAAGGCAGTGGGGTTGAATGATTCGCCAGGGATCACGTGCAGGATCAGGGCAGGGTAATGCTCCGACTCCCGCTGCCATAAGGCGGCATTTCCTCCTAGGAAAAGCCAAACCCTCCCGCGCGCACAGCCTCATCTGGAGCCGGGGAGCTGACCTCCCATCTCACCCAGCCACGCCACACCACTTGTTTACTTTCTTTTGCAGATGCCCTAAACCTTGACAACGACCTATTTTTCCCTTTCTCTTGCACGAAGTTTCTTTCCTAGAAAGAGACTTTGTAACAGTCCAACCAGCCCAGCTCTCCTCTGCGTATATAAAGGCAAACTTAAAATGACTGGCAGGCTCAGCATAGCTCAAACACACCCAAAACCTGCAGGCAGATGGGTTGGGAGACTCCATCAGATGCTGCCTGAAAAAAAGTCCTGTGAGACTGCCAGCATGGTTTGCTGCAGAATCTGATAAGCAGTAAGTCAGCCTTTTGAGTCCAGTCCTCAAACTTACTTTATCTTATTAAGTGCTTTTAATCTGCCTGCTCCTGCTCCAGCATTCAGTAAAGCTGGGAGAAAGCTTTTCTTTTCTCCAGACATTTCTCATCTGTTTCTCTCCTCACCATTCCCTGGCAGCAAAACCATCTGATTATTTTGGGTTTTAATTTCACATTTTTAAGAAAGGGAATAATAATAAAAAAAATTAATTCTCCTCCTTCCTCCACAATACTTCCAAGTTTTCAGGATTACTACTCCTCTGGCAGAGGATGGCTTGCAAGAGAAAACAAGACAAACAATGGTAATGAGAAACAATGGTAGCAACAGAAACGATGGTTCAAATTTGCACCTTCAGAGTGTGCACAGTTTGATCCCAGAGTGGAAGGAGAATGCCTTTGCTTATGTATCCAAGCCTCTTTTCAGCCCCCTTCCCACCCCCCCTTCACCTTGGGGCTCTCCGTCCTTTCCTTGGGGAAACATTCCCTGGCCATGCCCAAGCTGTTGGTAGCATGAGGTTGCCTCCTTCTCCCCACAGTGGTGATCATGTACAGCTCCTCCTACAATTTCTTCTCCATCTCTAACCTACAACCTAGTTTTTAAGTTAACCCAAAGTCAGTACTGGTTTATTTTAGTGTGCCAGGCTGTAAACTGAAGCTAGAGGCATAAATTCAGCCTAACAAGTTCCCCTTGGCCAGCTGAGATCACGGGTCGGAGATGAATCCAACAGCAGCAGATGGTCTGGGTTGAACGCGTGCTGCTTGCCCAGGGCTGCTCCTTCCTGTCCCCTCGGTACCTGCAGCCTGGCTGGAGTCTAACTGTGCTCGTGCCTGGGTGGACAAGCTGCTCTGCCTGAAAACAAAATGTACCACTTGAAGACTGATATGCCAGGGACAGGGTGTGGTTGAGGAGCAATTTGTGTACCCACCAACACCTACATGTGTGCACACATGCATTTTCCAGGAGCTGAAGTCACTAGACTTTACATCACTGACAGCAGTCCCTCACATCTCAGTCTGAGCAGGAGCGTGGCTGCTGTTCTCATCCACCCTGAAAAGACTCTGGTGAGGACCCAGTTTAAGCTATAGAGGCTCTTCTGGTCTTAACCCCAGTTTAACCAAGCCTGAGATGATACAGTGAGTGGAGACACTGACATAGGTAACAGACTTTCTTGCTCCCTGGGAAGCCACGTGACATTTAGAGGGATGGGTGATCTGATAAGTGACTTGGTCTTCCCTGGATGTAAGACTTCATGTTGAACCTCTGGATGTGTTCTGGTCCCCCAAAAATAATAAATCTTCCTTTTTCTCTCTCCACCTCCACTCTCTACCTGGATGCCTGTTTGGACAAACCTTGTAGGCAAATTCTTTGTGGTTCTCCAGGACTGCAAAGGTACCATCAAAACCAGTTGGAAATGATCACTCAGTCCTTGAGCAGTGAAAAAGAGGCAGATAGAGAAAAAACTTGATCATCTGCCCAATTTCCTGCCAAAACCACCAGGGACTGCTGGGATGAATGTTAAAAAGCCAGTGCCCTCTCAAGGTGGGTCTGAATACTTTGGGCATGGATCCTGTGACAGCCTATGGCAAAGTCCCACTTTTCCATGCTTTTACACCAAGATGGGTAGTGTGGAGGCAGCTAGAAAGCCAGAGTGAATAAAAGACATCTGTTGAATTTACTTGGAGAGGTGTAAACCAGGTGAGGAGATGGTGGACGTTGCGTCCTAGTGTGGACCTGATAGGACAGCCTGTGGGCCAATATAGGAGCTATGAGAAAAGCTTTCCCTGGTGTGAGGGCCGTGTAAGACTGGAGTAATCCCTAATATGAGAGCTAGAAATAAAATAGGAGTATGAAGAGGGGGATGCTGAGCTATGAGAACAATGCAGATCATAGCAGGTCCCAGACACTCTTCTGTCTTTGGGTTGGAAGGGACCTTTAAAGGTCATCTAGTCCAACCCCTCCTGCAATGAGCAGGGACATCTTCAAATAGATCAGGGTGCTCAGCCAACCTGACCTTGACTGTTTCCAGAGATGGAGCATCTACCATGTCTCTGCACAACCTGTTCCAGTGTCTCACCACCTCCATCATAAAGAATTTCTTCCTTATATCTAGTCTAAATCTAAACCCACGACCCCTATTAAAACATTTCTCCCCATCTTTAAACCCGCTTCAGGTACTGAAAGGCCACAATACGGTCTCTCCAGAGCCTTCTCTTCTCCAGGCTAAACAATCCCAACTCTCTCAACCTGTCTTCATAGCAGATCCAACCCTCTGATCATCTTCATGGCTTCCTCTGGACTTGTTCCAACAGCTCCATGACCACCTTGTATTGAGAACCCCAGAGCTAGTGGCAGCACACAAATCTGCTTTCAACACCCACCAGTTTTCCCCTCTGAAACTCTTCCCTGAACAAAATAACATGCTGACTAGGTGAGCCCCAGCATAAAGAGCTAAAGGGCCCTCAACTGGAGCTATTCATGAGCTTTGGTAGCCCTGCAAACAACTTTTCCAGGTTTGCAGACAAATTTCAAATGGGGCATTGGGCTGAGGTGATAGGAACACAAGCAGTCTGCCAGAGAGTGGTTTCTAGTCACAGTGTGTTATTTTTTGCCTGCTTGTAAATGTGCATTGAAAGCAAACAAGGAAGGAGCTGGCTGGTGAGCTGCTGCCTGTGGTTGTTTATACGGGGATGATTGGGCACCTGGGCTTTTTGGTGGCACTGAAACGACACTGACAGGGATAACAGACAGTGAGTGTCTTTGGGGATCTTGGCTGTAAGCAGAACCAAGCCCCCGAGCCCCTGGCAGTGGATGTGCTTCAGTGTCCCTGTCACATGCTGAAATGAAGCATCGCTACAGCCAGCCAGCTGTACCACAGCGGGACCTGGTTTGTGTTTTCACTGTGCTCTGTGTGGCTCTTTTGCCCAGCGTGATGAATGGTTGGTCCCAGGAGTCCATTTGCAGAGACAGAAGCTAAAATTTGGGTGCTGTGAACAAACCAAAGCTGGGAAGTTGGCAGGTACCTTCACCACCAAGACAGAACCACAGAGTCACAGAATTGTAGGGGTTGGAAGGGACCTCCAGAGATCATCAGGTCC
The DNA here is from genome assembly GCF_964237585.1 of Gallinula chloropus. Lineage (NCBI taxonomy): Eukaryota > Metazoa > Chordata > Aves > Gruiformes > Rallidae > Gallinula > Gallinula chloropus. Next base: position 158,923,012 of record NC_140086.1, on the reverse strand, counting down.
AACACCCCTGCCAAAGCAGGGTCCCTAGGACAGGTCGCACAGGGAGGTGTCCAGATGGGTCTGGAATATCTCCAGAGAAGTAGACTCCACACCCCCTGGGCAGCCTGTCCCAGGGCTCTGTCACCCTCACTGTGAAAAAGTTCTTGCACATATTGGTGAGGAACTTCCCATGCTCCAGCTTGAGGCCATTGCCCCTTCTCCTGTCCCCACAGACCACTGAGAAGAGGCTGGTTATTTTCCCCTGTGTCCCACACTTCAGATATTTATAAACATTCATCAGATCCCCTTTCAGTCTTCTTTTCTCAAGGCTGAGCAGCCCCAGGTCATTGAGCCTTTCCTCGGTAGGGGAGATGCTCCAGGCCCTTAATCATCTTTGTAGCCCTCCACTGGACTCTCTCCAGGAGATCCCTGTCTTTTTTATACCAGGGAGCCCAGACCTGGACACAACACCCCAGGTGGGGTCTGACCAGCACTCATACATTTCCAGTCCCATTACTTTTCTTAAAGCTGAGACTCCCAGAGTTCACAAGTAAGGGAGCATCGATGCTGGAGTTTAAAGAAGTAAATAATTAACAAACAAGCCTTCTTTTGAGCACCCAAAAGGGACAGCAGCCAGAGGACAATAAGGCACGTCCCAGGGCTATTATCTTGCTGTAATTCCATGCACAGCTACAGGATAAATAGCCTATTCTTGGAAGTGCTCTTTCCGTGGTTGCATCTATGGGCTTAGATTTAAGGTCAAATTACTCGATTTAACAAATTGAGGAGTATCAGCCAATCCATGGTAACTAACCAAGTTCACCCAGGAGTAATGCAGTGCCTCCTAACCTTCCCTTTCAGTTTCTGAAATCATCTCCCTCTAACCAGTAATCGTCAAACCCCAGTGCCTGCGCTGCGACCCAGCAGGATAAGAAGCATCCTAAAAGACAGCCCCCAAAATACAAAAAGGCAGAAGCTAAAAACCTATGCTTTGTGTCCATACCTAGTTTGATATTTCCTTTCACTTTAAGGATGGGAGAGAGAAAACAGAGCCCTGTCTACAGTCACGGCTGGACGGAAAATTCTCATTACTGCCTTCTCCATCAGGCAGGATGGACCTTCAGACTGATGCTGGAAGGCCAAATATTTCATTACTTTTCTTTTTATTTCCCATAAAAGCGCAGCCCACTGCTTCCCAAGGCTGAGGATCCCACCCCTTTGGCCTCACTTAGAAGATATCATGGACTTGCTGCCATCCACAGGTTTCCCCTGTGAGGAGAAGTCAGATGGCAAGCTGCTGTTCGCCGTGCCGCTTGTGTGCTGGGAAATCTTTCCTAGGGAGCAGGAAACCAGGACAGCATCATGACCCCAGGATAAAAACAGTGGCAGTGGAGAGATCTAGCATTTTTAGTTTTCCTCTCTGATCTCCTCTTTCTAAACCCCAAAAGTGATAATAATTGGGTTTTTCCCTCCCTAAGTCTTTTCAGAGCCATAGATGTGAAGCATTGTATATGGGAATCAATGAGGTTTATGCTGTTAGTTGACCTGGAAAAGGGCTGATGTGGACAGCAAGGCAGTTTTCAAGACCTCCAAGGAGAATTGCATGGCCAACATCACTGTGTTCACACAGTAATTCGGTTTCTAAGCCTCCTACAGAGTGCTAAAATACTACCCTGGCCATCAGAGGATCTGGAGTGGAGACCTGGAGCCAGCAATCCTGACATCCTCAGCTTGGTTGTGCTAGAGGTGATGTCAGAGGTTGGAAAACCAGGGGCTTTGGCAGCCCTGGGAGTGCAAAGCCCTGAAGTAACCATGGTTTTCATCATAACAGTAGGGACCTAGGTCTGGAACAAGCTCCACAGCTGGCAGTTAGAGGAGAGCCCCTGGCTTTACAGTGTCTGGTGGGCAAATTTCTTTCAGCTCTTCATGGTGACAAGTTCTCCCTGATGTTTGCAGCTGGAAAACTGCAGAGAAAAGCCTCATAATGCAGCATCTTAAACCATTTGTTACAAAATAAAGCAATTAAGGACTGGAAAGGCTTCCAAACAAAGTAGTATGGAGAGATGGTGATGTTGTTCGTTTGGCCTGGACTTGAGCCCAGGTCTGTGACCAGACCTGTCATATACCCACACCTTCAAAGCCAGAGCCTGGGCTGTGCTTATGTTCTCCTATCACAGGGTGAGAGCTTTCCTGGAGCCGCCAGAAGAGCCTAACTGCTTTCTTCTGGAATCTGTCGTGATTGTCAGGATGCCAAGAGACATGCCAGACCTAGACCCTGGGCCAAAATAGCTATGTAGACATGCCCAGAAAGGAGAGCTGGCACAAGGTGTTATATAAAGTGAGATATGTGAAGCTGCAGGCAAATAGTTTGGTAATCACACAGGTAGGTTCGGTTTGGCAGAGGGCAGAGCATGTCTGTTCATCAAGAAAGGAAGAAGCAGAGGGTTGGAGTCCTTCTCAGTGGGAACTCGGGAGAGCTTCAAGGGGTTAAACAAAAGTAATTGCTCCAGAAATGTTGAGCTGAAGGACTTGGTGATGTTGCAGTGAGGCCACGAAAGAGGGTTTTTTTTGGGGGTGGGGGGAAATCACATTCCCAACAATGAATCCCATTTCATGTTAAATTTCAGGACCAAGTGGAAGAAGGACCACACACCTTACTCAGCATTTGTACAGGGGAATCCTCCATATGTCTCTTCACCTCAGTGCTCACCTAGAAAGTTAAACCTCAAAGGATGGACGAGAACAATCCAGTCCTTACAGATTAGGCTTGATGAGGCTCTGAGTGACCTGATATAATGAAGATGTCCCTGCTTACTGCAGGGGGGTTGGACTACATGACCTCCAAAGCTTCCTTCCAACCTTCCACATCCTAGGATTCTATGATAACTATAGCACAGTGACTTAGTGAGGCAAAAAAGCATTGCACCTAATTAGCTGGGGCAAGATGGGGATATATTCCCAGAGAGGTTGTTACTGGTGTTTAGGGCCATCCAGTCCCCTGCTGAAAAATTTTCATCCAAGCCTTTCCAAGCTGATCTATTTTCAGCCCAACCCACTCAATACCTTGATTGCTACACAGCTCTTTTAGCTGCTCTTAGGTAAACATACTGTCGCTCCTTGGCATTCTGCCTTGCTAAGCCCAAAAATACAAGTGGCACAGAAAGTAAGAGAAGCTGTTCTCCTTTGCCAGGAAAAATGATGCTATTTCTGAAATAAACTGGTTTTTAATACACCTCTCTGGCCATGCACGTATGCACGTTTGTATAAATATACTTGAACTGGAGGTCTAGCTAGTGGCATTGTGTATAGAGATAGAAGAAGAGAGGGAATTATGTACATGTAGACCCAGACACGCCTTCAGCCCAGTCTGTGTTTGAATGCAGAGCCTTTCTTATCCTGAGATACCAGGGTCTGACTCCCATCAAAACAGGTTCCCATGTAGTGGCCCAGGATCACACCAGTGGGTGATGGTCTGTTCTGGAGAGCTGCTTCTGCTGCAGCTGTCCTTAGGGTGACCACCGTGATGCCCATGCTGGGATATGCTTTGTACCCCTACGGTGGAGTGGGGGGCACAGAACAGGTGCTTTGGAGATCCTTCTGAGCTGAAGAGGTGAAGTTCACTCCAGACTGATGTTGCCCCTTCCTGGCTCACACCCTTGGTTCTCCACACACTGAGGTGGCCCCACACAAGATGCAGCACACTGCATCAGAAGCATTGCACGGATCCTTCCTCAATCAGCATCCCTGGGACTGAAGCAGAGCAGGCCTGAGCTGATAAAAAAAAATCAGAGCTCAGTCCAAGGCAAAACTTATTTTTGAGGAATGACAGTGACACTGGCCAGATCTTGGAGTGATGTTTTCAGTTTTCCCCTTCGTAAGTAAACACACAGAAGTCAACAACAGATGGAGCATCACAATGGAGTGGCGCAGGTCAGCACGGACTTCAGAGACCCCGCGAGGCTGAAGAAGAAATAATTCAGAGGGGGGGAGCAGCTGGGAGATTATTCTGAGGGACTGAGAAAGAAAGCAAAACATACTGGGCTGAGCTGCCTCCCCTGCTACATGCAGCTGGAAGTTTTGGGTTTGTGGAAAAAGACAAAGATGGGAGATAACAAAGCAAGCTGGCAGCTCCTGGGTAAGAAAGGGGGAGTGTGTGCTTTTTTGTGTTTTCCTTTGGCTGGAGACTAGAGAATGCAAGTAAAAAAGGTGTTAAACTGATAACAAAACTGATAACAAAGCAGGCAGGAGTTAAAGCAGGCAAATACAAAGCAAAGCCAGATTTTGTGTGACAAGAGCAGATTGAAGCGATGTGACAGAGGAGAGCTTTTTCAGGAGTTTATTTAGTACTGCGGGGAGTCTGGGCTGACAAACGAGGGATTCAGGCAAGTGGAGTGCTGCAGTAATGGGCTGTTACATGTGGAGGAAGATGGAAGGGAGGGAAGGGAGCAGAGGACACCTATTAATAAAAAAACCCCACATTCCATTTAAGATTTATTGATAGCTCAGAGCCAGAGAGTCTTCCATGGCTTTGCATCTTTAAGCTAACATTACCCAAGAGTGGGTAGTGGCAGGGATCCGTTATGAGCCATTGAATTCAAGCAGAGAAGAGCTCCAGCCTTTAATATGCAGAAATGAAAAGACTTTGGTTAATAGAGATTTCGGGCTGAGAAACCTGCGCTGCAATAGCAGGGTGGCATTAAGTGGCTCTAAAAAACCACAGCTGGTCATTTCTGAAACACGCAGCATCGCGCATCAACAATGAGATCACTCAGTGGAGGACATGGGTATGGTGGCAACGGATGGATTGGATGCTGAAGGAAGAATTAACGGTTGCTTTGGGACCGGTGTTTACTAGCTGGTGACATTCAAAGAAAGGACAGCCCCATCTGGACACAGGGAGAGTAGTGATGGTGCAAAAAGATAAAGCGATTGCTGCAGACAGGCAGCAGGCCATGAACCCACCCCAAGGGAGGGTCAGAAAGGGTTGGTTTCATCTTGGAAGTGCAGGACTGAGTCAGCGTGGGAGGGATGCAGAGGTAAGGTCTCTTCCACGCAGGGTGCTCATGTAACAGGTACTGAGAAGGTCCCCTTAAAAAACAATGCTGGGAAGCTGGGGAGGGTGAGTCATCAAAATATTCTGGGAGCTGGAGGCAATTATCACAGGGAGAGGGTTAACAAACCCAAGTTAAAATTAGGAATGGACTTAATTACAGCTGAGAATTGCCACTAAGGGGAGAGGATGGAGGATGTGGGGCTGCCTGATCTAGTGGAGAAAAATGTGACAACAGCAGAGCGCTGGAAAGCTCTGGAGAGAGAGCTGGAAAGTCCAGGACAATTTACATGAGAAAGGAGGCAGGCTTTTTAACATCGATGCTGAAAACTTATTAGGACCCACTGAAAGGGCAGCAGTATGTATTCCCCCCCCTCCCACCTCATGTGCAGCTAGCAGACACCTTGGCAGGCTGTGGAGAAAAAGAGGCACAACAGAGGCACTGAGGTCCGCTTTGGGTTTCTGCTGGAAGACAGGAATGATTGTGTACCGGCCTCCATCAGGGCTTCGGCAGACTCAGGTACATAAATCCAGCACCTGATACTTGCAAATCAATGCTGCTCATGTGGCAATCTGAGCTCTAAGCCAGAAGACAGGCTCCCCAGGGGGGGAACTGGTATCTTTAATAGCCTGTGAGCGGTCAGAGGTTGGGATTTTCCTGGCTCCGGCCTGCGCATTCCCGCTCACACGGCGTGAGACATTCTGGAGGTGGTGCCAGGCAATTTACCTATCGGCATAGCTTGCCTATCTTCCTGCTGAGCAAATATTTGCCTTAGGGTTTTAAGGTGCCCATCTCAGTGATATCTAAATGTCAGCTGCACAACAAAGCAGCGTTGCCTGGGAAGGACCCTGCTCTCTGCCACGCTGTGCTTGTATAGCTCGAGGTTTTATCGGCGGGTCAGGTGCAAAGTCCAACAGCAAAGAAACATGAAGAAGCCCTCTATTCCCAGAGGTGGTGTTTGATGTGAATTTGGGGCGTTTTGGTCCACAGAGGCTGCTGTTGCAGTCCCTGGAGTATTAAGATTGGATATGCTGATCCATAACGATCCCTGAGACCAAGTCCCGGGCGTTGCACTGCTTCTCCCTCTTGTTCCCGGTGACTCTGATGTGTCAGACGCTGATTTGCACAGGGCCAAACCACAGCAGCAGCCAAGGTTTTCATCCAGCATCTGCGTGTCCCCCAGCCCGGAAGGGACTGCTGCAGGGAGCTGCAGCTCCACGGGCCACGGTGACATGTGGAGTGACCCGGAGGTCGCTCAGCCAGAAGGAAACAAAGACAGCAACCACCCCGCAGTGAATGACAGCCACAGAGCTGTCCCCCGCAGAGGGGAAAACACAAGCAGCACATTTAAGACCTGCATTTTGCTTCACACCACGTTCCTCCTACTTTCTATAAAATCTTTTCTTTTCTCTCTCTTTCCTCTTCTCCCTTCCCTTCCCTTCCCTTCCCTTCCCTTCCCTTCCCTTCCCTTCCCTTCCCTTCCCTTCCCTTCCCTTCCCTTCCCTTCCCTTCCCTTCCCTTCCCTTCCCTTCCCTTCCCTTCCCTTCCCTTCCCTTCCCTTCCCTTCCCTTCCCTTCCCTTCCCTTCCCTTCCCTTCCCTTCCCTTCCCTTCCCTTCCCTTCCCTTCCCTTCCCTTCCCTTCCCTTGCCTTCGCCTTCTCTCCTCCTTCCTCTTACCTCCTCCTTCCCCTTTCCCTCTCCTCTCCTCTCCTTGCCTCAGTGGTCCTGGCTCTGCACTAGGGGTGGAGGAGCCATGGCAGCAGCGGGGAGGGCTGACCTTGCAGCACAGGGCAAAGCAGCTGCCAGCTCAGTGTGATGGCAGCCAGTGTTTGTGTTAGAGCAAGAAGGGGGAGAGGCAGTTCTGGGAAAGGGCTGGGAAAGGGCTTGGCGGTAAAGGAAAACTAAATTGAAAAGAGCTTGAGAGGGATGCAGCAGGGCTGAGATCTCTTGGACACCTGCCTGGCTTCTGTCTGGGTGCAAAGGGCCCGTTTCTCAAAGCAGTTGTAACTCCCTGGGGAGAGGAGGCAAGGAGAACCCAAAGAGATGATCTGGGATACGGCACAATTAAGCCAAATTCTGCAGGAGTTTATAAAAAAACAACACTGTAAGGGGGAGGGGGGCAAGCCCCTGGGGTAGAATCATAGAATCATAGAATGGTCTGTGTTGGAAGGGACCCCAAGGATCATAGAGCTCCAAACCCCCTGCCACAGGCAGGGACACCAACCTCCAGGCCTGGAGCTACACAAGGCTGGGGCTGTATTAGAAGTCTGGAGAAAGATGTTCACCATGGACTGGAATCCATTCTGATCTTCACTCGCCACATCCTCATCATCATCCTTAATGTGATACCTACGTGGCGAGCACACTGACTTCTGCTCATACGATCAGAGGATAAATCAGCTTGGCAGGGACCTCAGGAGGTCACTGAGCCTGGAGCAGGAGGTCACCAGGCTCTCATTGCTAGGTAGGTCTCCTCCTCTGCGATGCCAAAGGCTGCTGAATGTGCATTCATTTCATTAACAGCTCGTGTCTGCTGTTTCCAGCTGTACCTAGAGCTGTACGGACTCTTTGTGCTCTGCACACTCGGGTGACTTCGAGACAGGACTGGATTGTGACCTGCCCTTGGGTATGAACAGAGTATAAGGTCCTTTTAGCCACAGTTGAATGAGATTCAAAAAGCCAAGAATAAGGGGGAAATAAAGCCACTTGCTGAATGACCATGGCTTGAAGAGTACAGGCATGAGACCCGTGGCATCTCCAGCCATTGGTGACTCGCCATGACCCACACCAGCCTGCTCAATGGTGGCTTTCCCATCCTCACTGCCTCTGCTCCTGCCCACTTCCACGCTGGCCAGTTTATGATCCTTCACTCAGCAACAACTCAAAAAACACATCTTTCTGGAGTGGCTGGAGAGCTGCCTGGAGGAAAAGGACCTAGGGGTGTTAGCTGACAACCAGCTGAACATGAGCTGGCAGTGTGCCCAGATGGCCAAGAAGGCCAGCGGCATCCTGGTCTGTATCAGGAATAGTGTGACCAGCAGGAGTAGGGAAGTGATTGCTCCATTGTACTCAGCTCTGGTGAGGCCATACCTTGAGTACTGTGTCCAGCTTTGGGCCCCTCATTACAAGAAGGACGTTGAGATGCTGGAGCATGTCCAGAGAAGGGCGACAAAGCTGGTGAAGGGTCTAGAGCACAAGTCCTATGAGGAACAGCTGAGGGTACTGGGCTTTTTAGTCTTGAGAACAGGAGGCTGAGGGGAGACCTTATCACTCTCTACAACTACCTGCAAGGAGGGTGTAGAGACATGGGGGTCAGTCTCTTCTCTCAGGTGACAAGCAATAGGATGAGAGGAAATGGCTTTAAATGGCACCAGGGGAGGTTTAGGTCGGATATCAGGAAGAATTTCTTTATTGAAGGGTTGTCAGGCACTGGAACAGGCTGCCCAGAGAGGTGGTGGAGTCACCATCCCTGGAGGGAATTAAAAGGCGAGTGGAAGAAGTGCTTGAGGACATGATGTAGAGGCAGACTAGACAGGGTTGGGCTGTGGTTGGACTCAGTGATCTTGAAGGTCTCTTCCAACCCAGGTGATTCTGTGTTTCTATGACTGTTCTGGGCTACCTTCTCCTCAACTTTTGCTTTGGTTTAAAAGTATTTCCAAGTATGTACAATATGTTTGCAACATCCTTTGAGTCAGAATACTGTTTGTTGTTGCAACCTCTGTCCATGCATTGCCTTCCTCATCCTTTGACTCCTCTTAGGCTTTCTCCTCAAGCCATACTTTATCTTGGAAAGGGATCTTCTTTTCAACTTCTCAAAGTAAAGCAGAAGGAAAAAAGCTTTGGTAGGTTTTACTGTTATTTTTGCCTCCAAAATATGCAAAAAGATTTGTCATGGTTGTTGCCTTTTAAAACTTCAATGGCACATTTCAGTACTGAGGCTTTCTATCCAGGCCATGGGGTTTCTGCCAAAAAAAGAAGGGAAAGTGAAGCCCAAAGGAGCAGTGAAATTTTGTTTTCCAACTCCATGGCACAAAGAAATCAGGACAGCTTTTACCCACATTTTCACGTGCCACAGAACACTTTGTTAGTGATTTGCAGAGTCAGTTTTTATTTTAGATGAAGACAAATAAAAGCATTTCTTTGCCTCAGCACAGGGTGCTTATCTCTACCAGAGGACAAGGAGCTGCACACAGGCCTGACCCTCAGCAGTGCAGCAAGGTCACGCTTTAACACCAACAACCCTCTGAACTCACGTCTGTGCTCCACATCTTCCTTCACTAAGTCTAAGGAAGACTACAGGCTGGCAGGGAGGAAGCAGATCCACAACCATAGAGAGGGAAAAACAGAGCTCAGAGCTTCCAGCTCCAAACTCATCAACCCAGGACTTCACATCAAAAACTCTCCACCACTTTCAGCAGACTCTGGATTAGGTCCATAGCACACTACAAGAAATACCCAGGAGAGTTGTGCTGCAGCTGGCACTGAAACCCTGCCAGGAGCTGCTGGATGCTTACAGGCACTGCCTTGGGGGACATGAACTTCACCATGGCTCCAGCTTTCAAAATCCTAACTGTGCTCTTGCTGGGAGGTTATTTAGGCTGTGGTTTCACAGACTTCTCATGGAATCACAGAAAACGGCGTGTAAAGTGATACCAGGTATCTATGAGAAGAAGGTTCACTGCCTCTGACTGCAAGGGTGGTGAAGCAGTGGAGTCACGACAGGGAAGGTCACGGATCTCCATCACCAGAGGTTTCTAAGGGTAAGGAGAAGAAATGGCCATCAGGAGTGATACTGAGTGGATCCTGAATGAGGACAAAAAGTAAATCCTGCCCCCACCGAGTCGCAAGGGCGCTACGTGAGGTCAGGGCCTGCCTTCCCATGATGGTCACTGGGGACCTTGGCAGGAATCAGGGCCCCATGTGTAGGCATTGAGGTCTGTTGGAAGTGCCACCAGACATCCTGCCACGACTCTAAACTGTACCCCCCCCGGCCTTGGAGGACACTCAACCAGACCAGGTGACTGTACCAGTCAGCACTTGGTGGTCAGGAGCTGTGGATGAGTTCCTTGTCCTGTGGCTTTTGGAGAGATGATCTGGACAAGATAATGTACACCACCAGCAAGCCAGTTGCTCCTGTACAGAGGGAGATGGGAAACAGGAGGTGGCATAGGAGAAACCCACGATGATAAAGCCCACTGAAGAAACACAGGTGAGGGCCCCTATAATAAACAGGGAGGTGGCTGAAGAAGCAGCACCCTTGGATATGTCAGTGCAGCTGCACGTAACCTCCAACGATCTTGTACAAGCTGTGCATAGCCTGACCCAAAGCCATTGAGAGCAAATAAGGAAGAACATTGCTTCCAGGAACAACCTGGATGGGCTGCAATCAGGGAGAAGGGCAGGAAGTTACACAACCATCTGCTGAGTGTTTGGGAGAGGGTGAACGCTAGGCAGTGCTTGCTCCTTCCCCTGTTCCCATCCCCTCCTTCAGGGAGAGCTTCCCCAAAGGGAAAGTATCATCCTTTGTGATTAGGCCTTCTGGATGGAGACTGGACCTAGTGGCATGGCAGCCAGCCCTCTGCACAATGCCCGTGCCTAGGTTCAACTGGCATGTTTCACAGCACTGGGACTGAGGGGGATCAGAGGCACAAGAAGCAGGCTGACCTATTCACAGACAAATTAGTCTTATAAATAAAATGAATGTGTGCAAGACAAACAGCCAGCCTGTCGACCGAGCGAACTGTGCTGGAGCGCTGGGGAGTATTTTATTGGGAAATAGACCCTTAAATGCCATTCTCCATGCATGGCTGTGTGGCTCTCCATCAGCCAGCCCTTGCCCGCATGCCCTCCCCACTCCCTGCTCCTCTGTATCAGTTAATGGACAAATGGGACCCTTCAGTTCCCTTCAGCAGCTTTGGGGAGTGTGATTGACACCCTGCAGCTCCTTTGGTGCCCAGGAATATGGAAAGCAGAGCTCAGGGACCACAGGAACGTCACTCACCAGGCCAGGCTGCTTCCTGAGCCTCCATCATGCCATCTTCTCTCCACTCACGCCATTAGCATGGGGTCAGAGGGGACAAACATTGTTCCCAGCTCCATCCTCATATCCCTCCCTCCTTGGCTAGAATGGTGGGGGGATAGGGGGTGGGGCAGAAAAAAAGCAGACTTCTCATCTTTTTCCTAGCAAAGGGATTCATCTTACAAAGGGCCTGGCCTTTCTCACCCTTTCTGAGGACACAGCGACTGGGGGTGTTCAGCTGGGCCAGCCCCAACCTCCTGAAACCCAACATAGGCCAGGTGGGTGTAAAAGCAGCTCATGCTGACGCCTCCAACCCCAGTAGACATTTAACGGCACTTGTACCAGTGCTAATTACATCTTAACATTTTCCCTCTGTATTTTGGTATTTATTTTGGAAAAGCTCCTCCCTGGAGTCATTTTCTTCCTCAGCTTTAAAACAACAACAATAACACCACCGCGCTCGCTTCTCCCTTGGCTGTTTCCCTCATCATTATAACTCTGCCATTCCGCTCCTGTACAGTCAGCAGAGGAGTTCAATCAGGCTGATGAGTAAAAGTGCATAATTTTATGGCTGCATATCAACTGCCTGTTATTAAACTAATCAATCAGCTTCAGCGCAGCTACCAGTACAGCACGGGAAAGGACAAGGCAGAGGAACTGCTGTGATGTTATTTTTCCAAAAGGACCCCCAAAAACATTAAAAAAAAAATTAAAATTTAAAAAATAATTAAAAGAAAATCCAACCTGGCCATCCAAATCCTTCAGCTTGCCCTTCTTGGCAGGAAGGAGTGACTCCGGTGAGTTATGGGGTAGGTGACTGGCAGACAAGGTTGCGGGGGAGTTTGCGCTGCCCTTCTGCTCACCCACAGCACCCAGCCAAAACACTCAGCAGCTGCCATGCTCCAGAGCCCAGGAAAGCCATTGGGTGTTCGATCCTGTCTCACTGTGACCTGCTGCAGGCGCCCCAGGCTTCCTCCAGTAAAGAATCTAGGCATATGTTCAGATAATCCAGTTAAAACCAGTAAGATCATCGCTCGTACCCATGCTTGCTGCACAGAGCTCAGTTTTGGTCTGGGGTCAGCAGCCACGGGAGAAGTCAGGGAGCTGATCTGGGTGGCATTGCCCTCAGCAGCCTTCTCCCCTGATGGCCCTAGTGAGAATTATGGGGTGGCAGAAGGCTGGAAAAGATGCACAAATCTCCTTTCCAGGGAGAAAGCAGACTCCTTCATGCAGAACTGACTTCACCACCCAGTTTGGGGCACAGCACAGGAGCCATGGTCCACTTCTGAAAGGCCTCTGAGGGATCAGCCTGTCCTCCATGTCCCTGAAGGGCAGGACTAGTAGAGGTCATTGCTACATTGCTGCAAGGGAAATCTAGGCTATGGATCAGGCAGCGCTTCCAGCTGGAGGGGGGTGAGTGGTCATCTGGACACATTGCCAGGAGATTGTGGAGGTCTCCAGAGGATTCGTGGATTGTGGAGGTTTCTTCTACAGCAACATCTGTTAGAGCTGGTCCTGGTGAGGTTCTGCTTGGAGCCACAGGTGGGCATGATGGCCTTGGAGGGCCCTCACAGCTCTGAGTCCAGTAGAGTGAATAACCCGTCTTTCTGTGCCATCTATGAGGAGGAGAAGGTGTAACAGGGCTTTGTAACTTGGAGTCAGGGGGATCTTCTGTGCGAACAAATAGGAAGGGAGGGGGAAGGAAGGAAGGAAGGAAGGAGGGAAGGGAAGGGAAGGGAAGGGAAGGGAAGGGAAGGGAAGGGAAGGGAAGGGAAGGGAAGGGAAGGGAAGGGAAGGGAAGGGAAGGGAAGGGAAGGGAAGGGAAGGGAAGGGAAGGGAAGGGAAGGGAAGGGAAGGGAAGGGAAGGGAAGGGAAGGGAAGGGAAGGGAAGGGAAGGGAAGGGAAGGGAAGGGAAGGGAAGGGAAGGGAAGGGAAGGGAAGGGAAGGGAAGGGAAGGGAAGGGAAGGGAAGGGAAGGGAAGGGAAGGGAAGGGAAGGGAAGGGAAGGGAAGGGAAGGGAAGGGAAGGGAAGGGAAGGGAAGGGAAGGGAAGGGAAGGGAAGGGAAGGGAAGGGAAGGGAAGGGAAGGGAAGGGAAGGGAAGGGAAGGGAAGGGAAGGGAAGGGAAGGGAAGGGAAGGGAAGGGAAGGGAAGGGAAGGGAAGGGAAGGGAAGGGAAGGGAAGGGAAGGGAAGGGAAGGGAAGGGAAGGGAAGGGAAGGGAAGGGAAGGGAAGGGAAGGGAAGGGAAGGGAAGGGAAGGGAAGGGAAGGGAAGGGAAGGGAAGGGAAGGGAAGGGAAGGGAAGGGAAGGGAAGGGAAGGGAAGGGAAGGGAAGGGAAGGGAAGGGAAGGGAAGGGAAGGGAAGGGAAGGGAAGGGAAGGGAAGGGAAGGGAAGGGAGGGGAGGGGAGGGGAGGGGAGGGGAGGGGAGGGGAGGGGAGGGGAGGGGAGGGGAGGGGAGGGGAGGGGAGGGAAGGGAAGGGAAGGGAAGGGAAGGGAAGGGAAGGGAAGGGAAGGGAAGGGAAGGGAAGGGAAGGGAAGGGAAGGGAAGGGAAGGGAAGGGAAGGGAAGGGAAGGGAAGGGAAGGGAAGGGAAGGGAAGGGAAGGGAAGGGAAGGGAAGGGAAGGGAAGGGAAGGGAAGGGAAGGGAAGGGAAGGGAAGGGAAGGGAAGGGAAGGGAAGGGAAGGGAAGGGAAGGGAAGGGAAGGGAAGGGAAGGGAAGGGAAGGGAAGGGAAGGGAAGGGAAGGGAAGGGAAGGGAAGGAAGGGAAGGGAAGGGGGAAAAAAGGCTGTGCTTCACCTCCTCAGCCATGACCCCTCTGTTTCCCGCAGGTAAATTGAAAACGGGGCTGTTCTGTGCTGTACCCTGCGGATGCTGTGAAGCTTCAGCCTAGACACGCATCCCCAAAGAGGGAAGGAAGGGCAGCCTCACCCCGCCTAAGCATCCCTCCCCAGCTAACCTCATTCACTGCTATGGATTAAATTGCACTGGCCCCTTCTTGGCTTATTATTTATCACTCATTTACCATCACATCCATAGGCACAGACTGTTCTGTGCTGGGCCCTGTGGTAGCCTATGGATAAACAAGGTCCCTGCGCCAGAGCTCCCAGCACCGTCTGACCGAGAGTAACTTGGTGGGGGCCTGACCCAGAGGCCCTTCCTGGGCAGGGCAGGCAGCCCTGCAAGCCCCCACACTGTCCCGCCGGCCAGGGCTTGGCAGCGGGGGCCGCGGGCTGACATCTGACGTCCTCCCGAGCCCGTTTCCTCCTGCTGCTGCCAAGCCCTTCGCAGAGCACTTCTCAAAATGAATTTTCTGGAAAACAAATTAAAGGAGGGGTTACATCACAGGCAGCAGACAGGCCAAGCGGCGCAGGGCCGCTCCAAGGGATCCTGCCTGTGCTTTGGGCTGCGCCACACGCACCACGCTGCTCGCAGCTGCTGCTGCTGCGCTGGAATTTGCAGCTTGCCATCTAAATAGACTGGAACAATAAAGTGATCAAAGCAGCTAAATATTATTGTCTGCTGGCTGATGGGCAGCACGGGGGTATGGTCTCCCAGAAACCTCCGGGTGCTTCAGGCTTGACCTGTGCAAAACCACAGGCAAACAAAGTTGGGGGTGGGGGTGTGTTAAGGAGGGGGGCTTCAGTGGGTGTTGGGCAGCACAGTTGGGGTCTTGGGAGGCAGGGAATTCCAGTCCACCATGTGGTGGGAAACAGTGGACAGGAGGGGTCAGGACAGGATGCATGCTGGGAAGTGGTCCTGAGTTGGACTGGGACCACGGGGACATGGGCTCCCTCCCCAGTGCTACCACATCCTCCCTGGGGAATTTTTGGTAGGAATCATCACATGCAGAATCACAGAATCAATCATAGAACATTAGGAGCTTGAAAGATCATTTAGTCCAAGCCGCCTGCCAGAGCAGGATCACCCAGACTAAATCACACAGGAACTCATCCAGGTGGTCTTGAATGTCTCCAGACAAGGAGACTCCACGGCCTCTCTGGGCATCCTGTCCCAGAGCTCTGTCACCCTCACAGTGAAAAAGTTCCTCCTTATATTCACATGGAACTTCCTCTGCTCCAGTTTGCACCCACTGCCCCTTGTCCTATCGCTGCCATCACTGAGAAGAGCCTGGCTCCATCCTCCTGACACTCACGCTTTACATATTTATCAACATTAATGAGGTCACCTCTCAGTCTCCTCTTCTCCAGGCTAAAGAGGCCCAGCTCCCTCAGCCTCTCCTCATAAGGAAGGTGTTCCACTCCCTTCATCATCTTGGTGTCCCTGTGCTGGACTCTTTCAAAGAGTCTCTGTCCTTCTTGAACCAGGGGCCCCAGAACTGGACACAATATTCCTGGTGTGGTCTCACCAGAGCAGGGTAGAGGGGGAGAAGGACCTCTCTCACCCTACTAAGCACCCCCCTTCTAATACACCCCAGGATGCCATTGGCTTTCTTATCCAGGAGGGCACATTGCTGGCTCATGGTCACCCTGCTGTCCCCCAGGACCCCCAGGTCCCTCTCTCTCCAACAGGCCAGTCCCCGACCTATACTGGTATCCTCCCCCACCATGCACGCCCCTCCATCAAGAGGTTCCTTAGGGAAACTAGTTCATCCCCAAACCCCTGTCCCATGGGGATACTTGTAAATAAAATGAGGAGCTCCCTGTGCCAGCCAGCACAGCGCAGCCATGTGAGGGCATGGCAGGGGCAGGACCAGTGCTGGGACAGGGATGGGGTGCTCAGACTGGGGTGCCCCCGATGCAGGGTGCAGGTGGACTGTGTCGATGCACACCTTCACTTGTGCAAAACCTTCAGCCACCAATTCCATCTCCCTCAGCCCCCGCCCCCCCATAAATCTTCATTCAGCTCATCGGTGCTGCCATGGAAAACAAGTGCTGCTGCAAACGAGTCGTCATGAATAATCATGCTGGCTATTTTGAAAAGCTTTTTATCCTTTGCATAAGAGACCCAAAGAAGTGCTGGTTTTAAACAGAGGGCTACTCCTTCGAAATGTTTGGTTCAGTCTCCAAGCAAGAGATGTGGCATCTCACCCCAGTGACGGCTGAGTGCCCTGCTGTGCCCTGCCGCGGGGTCAGGTGGGGAAAGAGGGAGGATGATGCAGTAGGTACAGCACCTGGTCTCCCTGCCAGTGCTGCCTGCGTGACACTGGGCTTAAGCTGCCCTGGTTCATTCAGCTCTCCAACTGCAGAACAGGAACAGGAACGATGTGCACAGACATTATGATTCTACAGTCATTACAAGGTGATTAACTTTGCCAGCTCCATGGGGAAGATGCTCTATAAATGGCTGAAAATGAGGAATACAAGTAACTTTTTCATGAATAAGACCCTAAAACCTCCACTTGTGCATTTAACAACACTCTGGTGAGAGGCTTCTGGTTGCCCATTTCCATTCATACTGCCTATTATGGATATAGAGAATTTTATGGTTTTCCCCTTTTTTTTTTCCCCAGAGGGTTCCTCCTCTCACTGCCCAATACACCCCAACCAGAGGGTTAAAGAGTTAAAGCTACAGATGCAAAATCTCCCCTTCTTTAATTTCCTCCTTCTGAGTGCTCACTCCAGCTCTACAGCCTGCCTTGGAGTCAAACCCAGGGAAACACCCGAGTTTGGCCTGCTGGCTGAGAAAAGGAGAAGAAATAGAATGGGGAAAGAGTCCACCTTGCTGTGGTTTAGCCTGTAGTAAAATATTTCTTTAGCTACCTATTTATTAGTGTTCTCCTACAGCATGGAAAGGGTTCTCAAAGCAGCTACTGAACCTCAGGAAAACTTGTTATTTGCTGAGAATAAGTGATGTTTGGAGAGCTGCCCCTGGTAGCTTTGTGTACTTCTGCTTTGAGGAATATTTCATGTTCTAATTTGCAGTGCAGGATGACTGTCATGTTGGGCCATGCAGGGCATGCCTGGTCTATGCAGAGCAGACACACACAAGGTGTGTTCTCAGTGTGATCCTCCTTCATTACTCCTCCTTCCAAGCCAAAAAACTTGCCACCATGTGCAGTGACTCCAGCCAAGCGAGCCACCTTTAGAAGCTAAAACCAGACCCAACTGATGTTCGCGACAAGGAGTAGAAGCACAAGCACTGAGCTGTGAGCTGATAGACAGTGGGAGGAAGAAAAATGTGAAGAGCAAATAGCTGGAGAGCGATCCAAAAACCACAAGGCAGCAGACCCTTATTTGTGAACTGTGAAAGGGAAAAAAAAAAACCAACCCCAAAACTGACCCAGAGAAGTGGTAAGATTTGCAGACAGTATGAAAGTGAGATTGGTGGCAAATCACACTGGATGCAGGCTGGTTGGGCAGGCAGATGTCAATGGCTGGAAGGGGAACTGCTGAGCAACTTATTTCAGTGGGAGAAGTCAGATGTTTTGGTGCAAGGGATGTGGGCTACACCTAGGAGATCTGGGGAGATACATCCCGGGAAGAGGTGACTCAGAACTGAATCGAATGGTCCTGGTAGACAATTGTTTGCATATGAACTCCCAGCAGCGCCTTAGCCAAGAAGGTTGGAGTAATCCTTGGCTGCATGGCTAGCAAATATGAAGTGGGAGTGCTGAAGTGATATTATCCCTGTAAACAGCATTAATGAGACCGTTTCTGAAAAGTTATGTCTAGTCCTGATGCTCACATGTCCGAAAAAATATCTTGAGGAAGCAGCAGGGATTTGGAAAAATCCTGCCAGAGTGGTTTCAGGCATTGAAAACCCACTTCAGAGTGAAAAAACATACCCAGAAAAAATGAACAAGTGACTTTACTCCAGGTTATTGGTGTCTGCACAAGTATAAATGGTGGAAACTACGTCAAGAAAAGCTGTAATGAGATGTTGTCTGAGAAACTCAGATTAAATTTAGGTGAGGGATCTGAACCAGTCGTGCCAAGGTCAGGTTTGCCCCACCAAGTCCAGATGATTGCCCACCATCCAACATGGCTAAAGGTTGACAGGTTTTTTTGGTGCCATCAGGGTGTCCAAGATCACGTCTAATTACCATTGACTCATCAGTGTGCTGACCCCTTGTTTAGAGGAGTAAATAGAATTGGCTTTTGGGGCAAAAGCTTCAGGCTGTGCTATCAGCATGATCCAGAGATGAGGATGGACATACTGTTAATGCTATAGGTCACGGTGTTTAGGAGATGTGGTAGGACTGGGTCAATCACAGCACACAAAGTCACTTCGTGTGTTGAACAGAAGGCTGTCTGAGGGAGACTTTTCTTAGATTACTCATTTAAAAAGGTAGCAACCAAGGTAATTTGGCACAAAAACTCTCTCTTTTTTTTTTTTTTTTTGCTAGCTGTTAAAAAACATGGAGTAAAACAGATGGATCAAAAGCTTGTTGACATTGATGGGGATCTTTCCCAGTGACTTCAGTGGGGTTTTTGGCTCAGGTACATATATGCTCTTGGATATCAGTAGGCTGATCTCAACAGCAAATGAAATGGCCCCTGGATGTCACTGCTGTGCTACAGTAGAGAAGCAGATGAGTCTTATGCTATGGGATGTAAAGAAGATGGAGTTAAGACCCAGAGAGAAGGCCTGGGCAACTTGAATCATTGGCTCAGGCCTTTGGTCTGCCTCCAGCACAGATTGCAGTTGACTGCAAGTTATCATCTGACAGATGCTCCATCATGGCTCCAGTCCATTTCCTACTGCACAAGTGTATACATCACAACCTGCCTTGTCGTCAAGCCTGCATGGTCAAACCAGCCTTGGCTGCTGATATTTTTGCAGTTTCTCTTCTTTCCCTTTTCAAACCCCAACCTTTCCTCCAGAAAAAAAAAAAAAAAAAAAAAAAAAAGAAAAAAATCTGCCCTAAATTTAATTAATTTCAGTATAAACTCTGCAAAAAAACCAACCAACCATAAAACCTTACAGCTGCATAGAAGATGTAAGAAACTAATTCGTTGATGTCTCCTTCAGTTTGCAAATCTCAGTGTGAGCAAAGCTGCTATTCTTAACAAGCTGATAACAATTAAACCTAATGATGACATTTGCACATATTATTTTTATCAACGGTTTGCCTGCGGTTCAGTTTGCTGACATTTAGACTTATCATTTATATCAACCGTTTGCCTGGGGTTCAGTCTGATGGAAAACCTTCAGCTCGCTCCTGGGAAGGCACAGGACCTGATTGTTTGGGGTGAAAGAGAGATAAGTACCAAAATTCCTCCCATTACACCCCCCCCCACAATAATTCTCATATGGGAAATACGTGTAGTCAGCAGAAGAAGTTGTGGGAAGCACAGGCTGTCAGGGTGGAATACAATGGTTTGAATTTAATCTCAGAATAAACAAGACAAGGAAGAGTGGGCTGGTTGCATCACTCGCTTTCCTGTTGGCTGCATTTTAAAAACCCTTTAATTTAGCTCTGAAATTTCTGCTGGATTCTTGTCCAGTGCACTAAAGGAAAACAGCCTTGCTTCAAAATTGACTTTGACTTTGCAAACAAGACTGCAGGAATTTCTACCCAGCTGGCCGCTGTCATTTATTTAAGCAGCTCAGTACAGGATTATGTAGCCCCGGAGCCTGGGACAGCCTTTTATCTTGAAAAGTGACTGTTCCAGGTAAGAAACAGGGAAGAAGCAGTGGGAGATGTGGGATTTCTCTCACCTGACTTCATATATCCACAATGCAGACATTTCCAGCAGAGCTGGTCACCCCAGGCTCCCTTTGTAGTCAGCAGAAACAGGCACTTTTAGGGCATGATTCATCTGCCCTATTTTCAACATCTGTGCTGGGTTGTGATGAATTGCAACCAGGACTCTGGAGCCTGCACAATTAAAGGCCTTATCCAACTGGCCCCAAATATACTTGGAGATGTCCTGGGTGCCCAGCCCTCCAGCTCCTGCTCCTGTGTGGCTCCTCCCTGGACCCACAATTGTTCCCTCTTGAGGGGGAATTGTCTGATTCCTCCAGTGGTCTGAGAAGGCAAGAGATGCCTGTGAGCCTCCATGGTTTCTCATTTTTGCCTTTAATAAGGGAAAAAAAAAACCACAAAAACAAACCAGAAACAACCCCCCTCCCCCAAAAAAACCACAACCCAACTTTAATTAGTTGTGATCCCTAAAATCTCTGAGCTTTATCAGCTAGTACCAGTCCTGAATTCTCCAAGGTGGTCAAGATTCAGGATAGAGGTGGGTATTTGGTTGCTTGTCCCCACAGTGTCTTACCCCTCTTCAGGCCAAGGGGAGTGTGATAGATGAGCCTTTGTTCAGTAAACCACATGTACCTTGAAACAAGTCGTAACGTTCTGATTTTGTAACGTTGATAACAGGGAGGCTCTTGCTTAAGTGCTTTGGTGCTTTATTCTGTATCAAAACCCCAGGAAAATTTAGGAATTTGTGGGATGTGTTCAGGTTGATGCTCAGATAGTTTGGTAGAAGGAGAGGAGGATGTATCACTTTGTGGGAGAAAAAAATATCTCTAGATTATTTGGCTCTGAATGGGCCATGAAGCCAAAATCATCCATGGTAAATTCTGTGGGATTTAAAAACTACAAATCTACCCCAGTCTATTCTATGGGTTTTGCTCAACCAGCAGGTTCCACACTTTTTCAGGTTCAAGTACCTACTCCCTAACAAAACTGAAGCATGCTCTGGTCCATCTCTAATGGGTTTTCAGTCACCTCCCCATGTATATTCTGCAAGGAGCCTGATCTAGTTGAAGATGTCCCTGCTCATTGCAGGGGGGTGGACTAGATGACCTTAAAAGGTCCCTTTCAACCCAAACCATTTTGTGATTCTATGGTATTCCTGCCCTGGTTATTTGGTTTTCCAGCCACACTGAAACTCAAGCAAAAAAGAAAAAAACCTCACACAGCCACACACATCGTTTCAGGGCCTTTCTGCCCTAAATGCAGACTGCCTGCCTTGTGGCATTCCCTGGACCTTCTCTGCTGGCAGGAACAGTTGGCTCATGGTCTGCCCTACATGGGGGAACCTTCAGCTAGCCCTTCCAACCATTACCTGGGGGACCTTCCATGACTCAGGTCTTCTCTTCCAGCAGCACGTGCTTACAGTGCCTTATTGCACTGGTGCAGTCTTCTTGTACAGCTTCATCCATCCTACACCCTGCGTGGGTCTGTCCACCCATTTCCTGCTGCCACACCTCAGCTTCCCCTGCTCCACCATCTGGGGATGGAGCCTGCATGCTGGGGAAGACTCAGAGGTAAGACAGGAGCTTTCTAAATGGCCAGCTTCATCTGTGACAGAGCTGTAATTAGAGTGTAGTTGTATTGCAGTTGCTATGCAAACAGCCGCTCGTTTTGCTTTTCAATATGTAATTATCACTAAATCATCAAGGTGGAGGTTTCACTACCTGACTCGTTTACTTTCTTTCCCCCTTGGCGTGCTTGCTACATCAGCTGTTGGGACACGACCTTCTGAAGGAGGCTGTATTTGTGGTGCAACCATCTGAGGAGTGCCCCAGGTCTGCGAATAACCAGGTGTCAAAGGAGATAACCACAGTCAAAAGCCATTAATTGCGCTAACTTAGAACTACCCTGACTCAAAATAAAAATGCTCTTGCTCAAAAAGCTCAGGGTATTTTTTTTTTCCCTTTACAAAAGCAACCAGTAACAGAGCTGGTGCATGCCCTGGCCCTCAGTCCTCCCCACAAACAAAGCACAACGGCAGTATTTCGCCTTAAGAAGAGGCTAAGCAGTGGTCAATGATCCACAGCAGCCGGAGGATGGACAATGGAAGGTCAGATTCCCCTGGGGCTGCATTAGCTGTAAGAAAGCGCTTCTCCAGAGGAGACAGGGTCATCCATCACCTGCACGTAGCTGCGCCCATCTGGGCTCTCCGTGAGGTTTGGACCTGCAACCCCCACACACCTCTGCTGTGCACATTAATAGCAATGTCCCCTACCCTGGGGGTAAGGCAGAGGAGCTAAATAATTAACTTCTGCAGTGAGCTGGAGGGTGGACAACGACAGAGATCCCCTTAACCAAGGCCTTTTAGCCTGCATCTCTAAGAAGGTTTCAGGTTTGACTGCATATAAACCATCAACAAGGACATCCAAGCACCTGCAGCAATGTTCCTGGGCTACGTGGGGCCAAGAAGCCATCACTTCATGCCCTGAGCGTGTCCTTCTCCAGCAGCACCGTAACACGGCATCTACCCTGGCAGTTATTTCTGCGACACAGACACATGTTGAGCTGGCATCAAACCACCGACTCAGAGCTGAACAAGCTCCAGAGCCATTAACAACCTCTGGACTCATGCAGCCTCCCCGCTGGCTGCCTTTTACGATCCCTTAAATTGTCAGCTAACAAGATGGGGGGGGGAGGGTGGGAGGTGGAGGGGGGGTGGGACGGGACAGCATCGGTTTAATGATGCTCTCATCATTAGCAAGGCCCAATTAGCAGGGAAGCCTAATGAGTCCTCAAATGCAAGCTAATTTAAATACAGATAATTCATGGCACCAGTTGAGTGCTTAAAAAAGAGATTTCAAAGGCGGTTCTTTGTGTCAATAATATGACACAAGCCTGATTGATCTTCAGGAGTGACAATGGGTTGGACCCTTCAGCACGTTTGTGAGAAGTTTAACACAGATTTGTCAGCAGCAGCAGCAAATCTTTCAGTAAGGAAACAGTCAAACTTTCACAGCCATTTATCAGATTAGCATGCAAGAAGAAGGGGAAAATAAACAAAGAGAAAGAGAGAGAGAGACACACACACAAACAGAAGCACAGCTGCAAAATTTATTATCTTTTTTACCCTGAAATAGTATTTCTTCTTCCTATTACGCATGTGACTAGGCTATTTTACCATCCCATTCCTGCACCTCAGAAGCACTCAGTATCACAAGGCAAGGGGACTTGGAGTCCAGGCTGTCAGCTGAGCTCGGGGAGTTAATGGGCCAGGGAGCTTGCGTTGGCGGGAAACGTTCCCGGAGAAAACATCTTGATAAAAGAAAAAATGTCCAAAGAGTGACAAATGGCCATATATGGCCAGAGAGGGAGCAAAAACAAGACAGTGGAAAGAACATAGCGCTGGGAGGAAAAGGAAGGCAGATAAAATATAGGTATTTATGTATATATGTATGTATAATAGAAAGCACGCAATAAAAACAGGCACCCAGGCATGAGGGATGCAGAAGCAGCTGTGGTTTTAGACAGATTTATCTCAGAGTGGGGTTGGGCAGTTTGAAACTTGCAGGAGAGAAAAAAAAGAAAGAGAGGAGAAGAAGAATTTGATTTGATGAAATAATTATGAGCGGGAGAGTGTGATGGAGAAGGGAAGGGAAGGCTTTACAGCTGGCAGGCAAATGAAAAGGCTGAGCAGATCCTCTTGGAAAGAGCAGAGATTTTAGCTCCCTTTCTTCAGCCCTTCACTGTGAGGGTCTTTGCCCCCCATGTCTCTATTCCCTGGCCTGGCAGACATGTCCTACCAAAGTGCTCCAAGCCTTGGGAGGACAGCAGCTGTATCAGGCAGTGCGTGTTGTAGATCCACTGGTTATTTTGGGTAAGTCTGAGCTCTTTTGTCTCTGTGCTGAGCTCCATCTGCTTTCCAGTGATGCCGTGGATGCTATACACTCCCTCCCCTCTCAAGCTGTCTTTCTGCCACCCATCTGAGGTTGCATGTGTACTGAGGATCTCACCAAGCCCCTCCTGGAGACCATAGTAAGGATGCAGCTTTTGAACTATGAGATGGCAATGTTTGGGATTAAATACCTGTTGTGTGTGGGACACGATCATCATCTGGCTCACAGAGCCCCATCCAGGCCACTGCTGAGCTCTTGGTTTCTCTTCTCACATATGGTCACTAAGGAAAGCCCAGGATGAGCTTCATTGCTCACACCCAGTGACTTACTGATCAACGAGGCAAGATCCAGAGATTCCTTAGTTGTTCATACTCAGCCCTGAGAGGCTGAATGAGCACAGCAAGACATGGGATAAAGGATAGCCCCTATTAGCTGCTGGCAGCACATCAGGAAAAGCTTGACCTTGACATGGGAGTATGATTCAGTGCCCTAAACCTAAGCGGCCAATGCTTATGAGAAGCTCCAGAGTATTCAAGACAGAGGACTGACAAGTCTGACATAGGACCTGCAGAAGACCCATGCTATTCTGGCTCAGTTAGAGGCCAGGTGGGACATCCCAGGACACATTAAACGGTACCAGACACCTAGGAATGGGGTGTAACCCTATCTCACATACAAACATTTACATCATATGCATACAGCTAGATGACAAGAGAACCAGCTGAATCCCACCTCACATCTCCTGACTATTAGAGCACTCGACAGAGAGGTTAAAAATTAACTTCCCTCGGCAGTTTTGCTGACCTTGAACAGACAAAAATGAAGGGCCTGTCCTCAGTCTCACTCCACCTCCTTCTGTAAGAAAGGCTGAGATATTAAATTAGCAATTGTGACTTATTAGCGTCCATTCTTGCATATCTAGTGTTCATGTTTAGATCCCTTTAGCTGAAAGCAGAAAGCTGTGTTTCTCATATCATAGAACTCCTATGGCTGGAGATGTATAAAAACAAGCAGAATTCCCCTGACCTTCATGAAAGTCAAGTATAAAATTCCCAATGCTTTGCAGGGGACTGCCATTGACTTACCAGCACCACAGTAGCATGAAACACCAGACAAAATCATGAGAAATGGAAGGGTCAAGTTGCAGCATCTTACCTAGCCTTGGCTTAGAGCTGGGCCAAAAAAGCTCTCTGAGATCAAGAAAATTCCATGTTTTCTCCTTCCAGAGAAAGCCACACTCACTTTTTTGCTGCCTTTGTTGGTACTTTGCTGTTCCAGTTGGCAGACCAAGCTTAGGGGTCTCTGGGTTGGATTTATTCCCTGTAGCAGCACAGATCTGTAAAAAGAGTTTTCAGACTTTTTGGGGGATCAGCTGAGTTGTTCGCAGAAGTGAAGGTCTCCCCTTTTCTCTAGGGACGTGTATTTTTGCCCATTTGGAAAGCTTTTAGTTGATCAGAGGAGCAGTAAATAAGATTTTACTGACAACACCAGTCCTGTGAGCTATGATGTATTGTTGTCACAAGAGCATAACTTATCCATGAAATAAGCTACTACCTTGTGAAGAAATGCTTCTAGGAGTGACCATCCACCGCCAATCCCAAGCCTTGGGTAGTCTCATTGGAAAGGTCAGTTGCATGACAGAGCCAAACAGCATGTGAATTGACAATAACTTTATACCTACCTGATTTTAAAACCACTTGATAATCTAAATAAAACTCTTTTTTGAGTAGCTGCACGGTCTTCTTGGTCTGAGAGCTGAAGGCTGACAATGAAATGTAGTGTCTTGGCGCGTGATTTATTGGTAGAGGTGCTCAAATGTGGAAACTGGGGCTTTGATCTTTTCATGAGAAATAGTTTTCCCATCTGTAGTCCAGGGGCATTTCTATCAGCTACTTTATAACAATGAAATAGCTGTAAAGTATGAAATGAGCCTGAATAACTATTAAGAAGGTGGGATTTTCCTCTAATCAATTAACATTTGAAAGCCCCTCATCCTCCAGCAGCTCTTTTAGCACCAGTCCACAAATGGAATTGCTCATGCAAAAGAAAAAAGAACACCTTTTTTTTTTCCTTCATTCCACAAGCCTTGATATCATGATGGATCTTCCTTTTCAATTAATTTGAAAAAAAAAAAACCCACCATGTATGGATGTATATGCATTTGGCATCACCAGGACTAAGGACATTCCATCATTTTATTTCCCTCTCGTGAGCTATGTTTAATAACATCAAGACAAATCTGCTCTGAGGCCAAATCGCTTGATGCAAGGGAAAGCAAAGCCTTTGATCCATGAACCTTCTGCCCCACCAGAGTAACTCCCCAAGCTTGCTTAGTCTACCAAAATGGGAGCTGAGATGGGATACAGCTGCTGTCTGCACATTCATCTCCGGGGTAAACATGAAAGATCAAGCAGAGCAAAATTGAGGGCAAATGAACTGAAAGTGAGTCAATGAAACCTAGTAGTTACGAGACATTTTCTGACTACCAAAGCAGTGATGTTATGGGACAGCCTCTTGGGGAAGGAGCAGGGGCCAAGAAACCTTTCCTGATTTAATGCAGAGCTTGGATGTCCCTGCCAGTCCTTTCCAGCTCCCCAGCCCTTTGTTCTTCCCTTCCTGGCTCATCTGGAGGTTGGTGAATTAAGTGCAGCTTCACGTCCCTCCCCATCACCTTGGGTTCTTGCAGGACGAGCCACCTCCTGTGCCTGGCACCTGGGAGTGGATTCGTTTCTGCGGGTGTCTGAGTACTGAGCAGCTCAGTGCATGGGGAGCAGGAGCAGGGAGGCTTCCTTGCCAACAGTTTATCTTGCCAGTTGGCCCTGCTTTCTTCTCTCCCGTCCTTACTGCTTCCTGCACTAAGCAACAGCCTTGGCCACTGAATAATGAAAGAGGGAGGAAACCTCAGAGGAATCGAAGAGAGCACACTGAAGAGATTAAAACGGGCAGCACAAGCCTTTGAGAGACTTAGCATCCCCTGGGTGGGAGGTTTTGCAGGGATGGATAGATGGATGGATGGATGCATGGATGGATGGATGGATGGATGGGGCAGGGATGGCTGTCACAGGGCAGGGAAGAACATTACTCAGGTGCAACACCCCAAAATACTCTGACATGTTCCCAGTATCAACAATACACTTTCCTATTTGCACCCATACATTTCACCCCTCCCGACATCCCCAGCCCATCTTTCCCCGAGTTCAGAATTGCCCCTCTGCTCAGGTTGTCCTGCAGCTTTCAGAGACAAAGCCCCTCACATCAGCAGCATCGCCTTGAAAGCTGAAGGTGCCTGTGAAAGTGATCAGAGATGCTCTTTGAAGAGTCGGCAGAATTTCTCATTGCAGATTCCCAGCTGCATTTTCCTGCTAACCTTGCATTCCTGAGGATGCAAAGGGAGATCAGAACGTATGTACGGAGAACGTGTTACCCATCACACCAGCTACTCCCACAGCCAGGAAAATATTTCCTGTGAGTTTCTTCCCTTAAGAATGCCAAAAATCAAACTGGTTTTTCCCCCTGAATTTTCCAAACACTTTCTGGGCTGTTCCTGACTGTGTAGAGAGCTCATGTTTCATCCCACAGCTCCAAAGGTTCTGGAGTGGATATATATCAGGATAAGATTGCCATCATCATCTCTACTGCAGTTCCCATTATTTAGTTCTTATTTATAGGACTCAACTTAGTGAAGAGCTGCTGGCACTAGAACACACACAGAACAACTATAAATGGCTGGTGATAACCAACAAGTCCCTGGCAGGACTCACCACTCCTGTACTTGGGGTGGGGGGAGGGAAAGTGGCACTTTTTTCTATGTTTTTGCAGTGTTCGATGCAAGGTTTGGAGCAATAATGTGGTTTTCCAGCTTTTGTTGTCAAGTTTCTCTAACCTTACTGGAGGGACCATGGGAGAAGATGTGTTTTTGGGCATGGTGATGGATGGGACAAAAAGGGGAGAAGGAGTAAGTTCAGGAGCCTTGGAAAGATACCATCTCCACATTGCTTCTAAGCCATGGTAATACCCCCTGCTCCCAACACATGTTCTACCCAAAACAGAAACCCTTAGAAATCCACAGTTCGTGAAGGATCTTGGTGCTGTCAAGGTGAGGAAGGCAAAGCAGGGCTGGATGTGGTGTCTGAAGCTTTCCCTGGAGGGTAACCCAGCCCACCTCAGGGGTAGCCAGGACTGACCCAGGTTTGATCAGCTCCCATGACCATGCACAGAGCATATTCTTAATCACATCAGTGTCAGCGCTGTCACTGCCCCCTCAGAATACAACCCATCGTTAATTATTGCTCATTAGCAAGAATATTATCATGACTATTATTGTATGAACATACATAATTAATTATTCACTTTCTTCATTAGATACTTAATTATATTAATGGTTTAAATTGGGCTGCTGATTCACAAGCACTTACAGCTAGTATAAAAATCTACCACCACTTGAAAGGAGTCCTCATCTGCACCATGGCCTGCCCATTTGCTTCGGGCCTGATCCTGCCTCTTGGCTTGTACCAGCCCAGGTCTTTACGTAGCCACATCAGGAACAGAATCTGAAAAATTATTTGGGTTGAAACAAGCACGCTTTGGCTCACCATGACATCATCCCATCACTGGGGCCTCTGAATTCACGTGTGAAGTCACACAAACTGAAAATATGAGAGGAGATTGTGAGGTGTGTATTTGGGGTGCATAGCTGGAGGGAATGCAGCATCCCCGCCCAGCCCGTGCACGTCTGAGGGGGAGCGGGCACACTGGCAGTGATGCTTCTACATGGTTATAGTTTATAGAGGAACTGAATCCATCATCAAGCTGGACATGTGGTCTGTAACGTGCATGCTTTAGCCTCACCCCTGGGTAAGCCAGGACATGCCGTGTTAATTAATTAGGCTGTTCAGAGAAGGGCAACGAGGCTGGTAAAGGACCTGGAGAGCAAACCTTACGAGGAGCAGCTGAGGGAACTGGGGTTGTGTAGCCTGGAGAAGAGGAGGCTGAGGGGAGACCTTATCATTGCCTACAACTACCTGAAGGGAGGTTGTAGAGAGGTGGGTGATGGTCTCTTCAGCCAGGTGACAGGTGACAGGACAAGGGGAAATGGCACAAAGCTGCACCAGGGCAGGGTCAGATTAGATGTTAGGAAAAAGTTCTTCACTGAAAGAGTTGTGGGGATGTGGAACAGGCTGCCCAGGATGGTGGCTGAGTCACCACCCCTGGATGTGTGTAACAGACAGGTAGATGTGGTGCTCAGGGATATGGTTTAGCATAGAACAGGAACAGTTGGACTCAATGATATTAAAGGTCTTTTCCAACCTTGTGATGCTGTGATTCTGTGATCTGTGATTCTGTGACCTTGGCTCAGGGCTCAGCCTCACGTATCTGCACATGCAATAAAGTGCCTTTGGACCTGCAATTTGTACTACCAATGTCAGATGGCCACACTTTTTTTTTTATCATGGAGTGAATGCAAAGAGTTTACGTGGGTTGAAAACAATGCTCAGCTAATTCAAGGGAGAGAAATTCCTGGTGGGCTATTAAATGCAGAAACAGCAGTTCTGAAAGTCTGAGAGGCACAAAATGAGACTGGGGACTAGTGTTCAAGGCAATGCCACTGTATGATTGCCCTGCTCTCATACTCTTCTCCAAGCTCTTGACCTGTTGATCCCTGGGTGGAGATAGGGCCTGAGCTAGCTGGGCCATGAGGCCAATGCATGTGGATGTTCTTCGCTTTCCACTGTCTGCAGCAGGTGTCCTTCTGTGAAGCATCTCAGCTTGCACCAAGACATCTGATTCCTTTGAAGTCAATGTGACTTGGGGTGTGCAAGGAGCTGCCTTGAGGCACGACTGATCTCTTTCATGTATCTGTGCCATCTGGACTGCACAAACCAGAGAGTGGTGGAGACTGGGAAATGCACCGAGACAGAAAGTGCCATTTTACATGGGTTGGTGACAATTAACTCTAGAAACGTTCTGAATAAATTAAATTATGCTGCAATCTGAAGCTAAACCGATCCTTAATTAAAAGATAAGATATTTTTAAATCCTCAGATGATTTAAAGAAAAGAATAATAAAGCCTGGGAATCACAGTCACCCTCCTCCACGGCTGAACAGTTTCACAGTTAAGGCCCTGAGCAATGCAGTGCAACTTCAAAGTTGTCCCCTGCTGTAGCCCTGCTTTGAGCAAGGGGTTGGACAAGGTGACCTCCAGAGATCTCCTAACAACCCAAATCACTACATGGGTTTGTGATACAGCTAAATTGCTCCCTGTATCCTGAGCACAGCTCTTAGATGCTGAAGGATGCGGTTCAGAGAGCTCAGTGATGAAAAAGTGCAGCAAACAAGTGTGAAGCAGCAGGGTGCAATGTGTCAATATAACCACTCCAATATTTCCCCTTTTTTTTATTGTTCAGCGATTCATTCTGGAGAACAGCAAGCAGGGAACATACTCTAGTACCTGGACAGTGACCTCCACGTACAGAGGAGTTGTGATTCCTGGGACCAGCAGTTTCTGCTCTTTTTCCAGCTAAACCTGAGGACTTGGAAACCTGTGTCCTACCAGCCCCTAGTAAATTCTGGGAAATATGGAGAAAACCCTTATTCCAATCACTGTAGGCAAAGAAATTTATTTCTACTTCTCTTGAGTTCCAGATTTGTCTCATTTTTTTTCTACCAGGCAATGCATCCTGCCTGGAGATCAGGCAGCACGCAGGTGTAACTTACAGCTAAATAACACACTGCAAGTAAACGTAAATCACTACAAAAAGCCAGGCACAGCTTAGTCTGTGAGAAGCAGTGTGTTTTGAGCCTAGGAGGAATGAAATCTCAGGCAGTGACTCAGTCCCACTATCACCTCATCCTCTTCACCTGTGCAACTCCCCCTTATGTCAATTCTGCCAGCAAAGAATGGGGCTGAATAAAGTCACTTTCCCTTGATGGTCCCAATACAGCCTGTCTCGTTGTTGACTCAGATGCAGGTCTTTTTTTCCCCATTATTAAAATGATCCCATTCAGTCAAGGCCTTTCATAGGACATTCCTCTGCAGTACAATAAAGCACATATTTTAAAACATTCCCACAAAGCCTAAAGCATTGCCATGGTCTGTGGCTGGGTTTAATCCTTTGCTTCTATGGGAGCCCTAACATTCTGGATGTCAACAGACCTCCTCCTGATTTACGCCGGTGCAAACAAGAACCGTGCCTACACGCTTTGTGGCTCATCCTCTTGAGTGCCTGCAGGTTTCGTTGCTTCAACATGAGAATTAAGGCTTCTGCAGAATGCTGACTTGGGCTTTTGGCTCAGCTAAGGTCCTAAAAGAGGTTGTCTCCATAAATACACCATAACAAACTGCCCCATCATGTTTCACAAATTCCTCTTCACTGGAAGTGGCTGCTTCTCCTCCTGCAACGATCTATGTTGTATTTCACAGGACTGAGTTGCCCACCTCTGCTTCAGCTGAGAACCTGGGGATAATAATTTTAAGACATCTTCCCTCGTAAACTGCAAAATTTTATGCATTTTATAAGGTCTGTCCTATAATATTCTAAACCCATAATTATTTTTCAATTTTTTTTCCCTCTCAAGTCCATAATCTGTTGTGATAAACCAAGTTCAGTGATTAAGGAGGCTGCATTCTTTCCTTCACTAAGAATTTTTTTCAAGCGTTTTTATTTAAAGCCCTATCTTTCCCTAGCTGTGTCTTATGTACTCAGAGAATCAGGATAGATACTCAAAGTTAAAAGCTTTATCAACTCACATCGAGGTTTTTATTTTCAAACTTCTGTTCTGGAAATGGAAAGTCACACCATCATCCTGCAGATATGGTCAAAAATTTCCTTTTCCTTTCAGTGTGTCAGAAATTCCAAAAGGAAAATTACAAAGCTGGCCTAAAAAGTCATAAGGAACCTATTTTATATACAGTTCTCTTCCTGAGAATGCTGTAGGTTTAGGGTAATTACTTGTTCTTGCAGTTTTGTGGGTTAAAAAAATATGAGCACAGTAGTTTGCTTGCCTTATGGCCCCAACATTAAGGTCTTTGCATATTTGATTTTAACTGGAGCTTGGCTTGAGAAAAAGCTGAAGGATTAAGAGTTTAACATCACTTAATCTCTTCAAATTATTTTAACAGGAGACTCTGTGGTTCACAGAACCTTTTTTCTTTTTTTTTTTGGTTTCGTGGTTTAAGCCTGGAGCTGGGAGCCCAAGGTCTGATCCTGTACTGCCACTTATTTCCTGGGTGGTCTTGGAGAAAACCATCTTGAATTTCTTGTCTTGATGATGGGATAGTGATGCTCCCCTCCCTCCACAGACCTTCCCACCCTGCGGGGCACTGAGCAGAGCAGCTAGCGCTGGTACCAGCTGGGAGCAGCCTGGGGGGCTCCAGGGGGGTGAGGCTCCCATAGCTTGGCCAGGGCTGGAGTCACTATGGAATGACTCAGATGCACAATGTGTGTTACTGGGAGGGTAAAGTGGGC
This sequence comes from Gallinula chloropus, assembly GCF_964237585.1. Lineage (NCBI taxonomy): Eukaryota > Metazoa > Chordata > Aves > Gruiformes > Rallidae > Gallinula > Gallinula chloropus. The sequence goes on along the minus strand of NC_140086.1, from coordinate 158,891,004 downwards.
ACCTCCAGCTCAGGAGTTTATTACCAACTAACAGTGGGCTGGAAGATGCAGACAAAGGCCCTCCAAGGAGATGGCGGGGTGGCTTGTTGATCACAGTTGCCTTTGGTGAGCCAGACCACTACAGTGAGCTGGAGGTATGGTAGGATGGAGCCCTGCAATGCAATTTAGCTGGCAAACTTCAGGATGATCACCAGTGGGTGCTAAGAGCAGGGCTTATTTCACCTAATTTTAGCTGCCTAAAAACACACTAGCAGATCACTTAGGACACACTATATGAGTACTACTTATGCCAAGGGCTATTTCCTGAACATTTTTTTTTTAAACTCTATATCCAGAAATGACAGTATGACTTTTGCCCTTACACCCAAGCCCATGGATACTCACAATCACCTGTCTTGGGGATGACCTCTGTCCATGCTGGTCCCCGAGTATGTCTGGGAGATGCTGGTGATGCAAACCAGAGCTGCACCAGGGCCATGACTAGCACTATGGATTGTTGAATGTAGCTCCCAGGAATATTTCCTGGCACCACTTAATTATGAACATGCCCATTGCCTCAGCATCTGCTCAGTGGAGGATGACTGATCTTAGAAGAGTTATTAAAGAACTTGCATGATGAGCTCTTCCTCCTGCCTGGAAGTCAGCAAAGTCCCGACCTTTGGGACTTTCAGACACCCAGAGCCTCCCATCCAGGTGCTGTCTGGAGAAATATCCTCACCCTCGTGCAATTACACCAAAACCAGTGGATTTTCCTCTCCTGGGAAACCTCTAATGGCCTGTGGAAAAGCTGAATGAGGAGATGCTACAGAGGAGAGGAAAACTTCTAAGAGAACAGGCAGGTAGGACTAAACTTGCCCTTAACTGGAAAAATGAGGGTGTATTCTTCATTCCTGGACATCGGGGCAGTCTCCTGAGAAGGCCAAGGGACCAGTAGCACAACAGCCATGCATAGCCTGACTGACTCAGGAGGAAAACAACTGTCCTCCCCACTGCCTGGCATCTGAGTCCTCTCTCCTCTGCCTGCAGCCAAAGCCTGGGAGCCATGCTTATTAACACACCCTCATAATGAGCAGTTCACAATGACACACTGATATACAATGCCCACCAAGCTATCAAAGTTCTAACTTACTATTATTCAGTTTGACACTAGTTAGTCACAATGCTACTGAAATGATGTCTGTTTTTGACCAAGTCCCATTGTTTTTGAGGTGCAAAACCTCTGAGCACAGTGCACCCCACTCAGGTACACCCCAAGGATGACCTTGTGGGTTGTGTGTAACCATCCCAAGCTATGGAGGATGGTGTTCCTGGCAATGACAACAACATCCATGGGGAGCACTAGGACTGTGACTGCAGGAGCCAAGGGACCTGGGCATCCTGGGAGAGCCTTGAAAGCCAATTGTGGTGCCTTCCCTTGCCTCCCAAAGCATTTTACATCCCTCAAGCTCTTCCTCATTTAACATGATTGAGGGCACAGGAGGAATTAAGCTGATTCCGTTGGGGCTGTTGCATTTCATCCTCAGGTCTTACTGCCCTGCAATTAAAGCAGTTTTGTTTGCTATAGGATGAAGCACCTTGTCCTTTGAGACCAGTTTTGGTTGCAGTGGTGCTTGGCCTGAGCTTTCAGTGCCTCTCACTTACAGAAACTCCTCCAAACCTCAGCCAAAATACTCGGCACGCTGCAGAGGCAGGCAGACGTGAATCCCCCTCACCGGTCACTCCCCACAACATTCCTGCTGTAAAGGGCTGTCAATCCATAAACAGGTCACACCGGGTCACTGCCCAACCTTCCCTGCAATCCTTACCCAGCTGGCATTAAATAACGGCCGGTGCCGTTTTTAAACGTTGCCATCACCGTCGCCGCGGCAACCTTAAAACATACCCCGGTGCCAAGCCCGATAGCTGCTACAGCCGCGCTCAGCCCTGGGGACAGATTTAGTAGAGGCATAAAGCACGACAGCACTGAAGGGCACAAGGACGGCACAAGGCCTTTCCTTCCTCTGCAAGAGAGGGATGAGCCTCCTGAGATCCCCAGCATCTTTGTGAGGGAGCCTGATGTCACAGGAGAAGGGAAAGGAGAGGGAGGGAAAGCTTTCTGCCTCCAGGTAGCATGGTTGAGAGGCAGGGAGCAGGGAAGGGCACTGTCCACCTCCAAACAGTGCTCTGGGGAACCAAAATGTTGGAAGCTAGAAGGGACCTTGTGGGGGGCAGGCTTGCTGCAGGTTTGCACTTGTAAACTCCTTGGCTGGATCCTGCCATCTGGAAAGGCACCAAGTGTCGGAGTACACCCTGCAAGTGACAGTGGTCCATCCAAGAGCTCTGATTACCTGTTTCACACCTCTTAGGACTCTGCTTCCTTGCTGGATTTATGAGACTCCAAACAGGCTGTGCTTTATCAAACTTGGGCTTGGATCAATGCCACCCCCCTGTTCCATCTTGCCCCACTGTCTCAGGTTCAGGGATACAATTATTGGGGTGTAAAGGGTTATGCAGCACTAGCCAAACCATGGTCACTATCTTTTCTTTAGTGTGAGGTGTTCCTCACAAATGTGAGGTAACATACTCACTTAGTGGGATTTTTTTCATCACAGCTACTGTTCCCCAAGCTTTATGTCTTTAGGGCTGGTATAAACCTGAGGATGAAGACCAAGGAAAGGGGATTTCTCAGCATAAGGTGTAGTCACTAGGGACTGTAGAAATAAAAGTTGTGGTGATGACATTGATACAGAATCCCAAACCTGTGCTAAAACCAGGATTACCCAAGTGTCCCCTAAGTCAGCAGTCTGGGGGTGGGGGAAGTGTTCTCTTAAGTGGGTTTTTATGACATGGAAGTTCAGGTTCAGCAGGAGACCGTGAGCCTCTCCCAAAGACACCGTGTCAGGTTAGCCCAGGTCTGAATGTGTTCCTGCAGTTGGCTTTTTGACCACGCTCCCATAAATACAAGATGAGCAACAATTGCAGGGACTATTGTGGTTGCCTCTGCCAGCACCTTGGGGCTTTACTACAAGGTGGTTATTGATCCCAGTAGATAACAGGCATATGAACATCCTTTAGAAACCAGTAATATCTCCCACAGTTTATTAGGCTGTAAATTAATGGTGATTATTTTCCTGAATTTTGAGCTGGCTCAGGTTTATTGTCCTTTTTTTTTTCTTCTTTTTTTTTTTTGAAGAGAGAAATAATCACAGCTTATTTTAATAAAAATGTTCTTAAGGCTTATTGATGGGAGTGAGTTTCAGGGCTCATTTAAATGAAACACGTCCTCAAAGTCTGCTGAATCAAAGCTTAGAGTTCTCCCAGCACATTGTGCTTTTCTTTCTTCTTTTTTTTTTTTTTTTTTTTTCCCCATTCATCTTTTAGTTACAAGATCCTCAGGGCAGAGATTGCTTGATATGAGTTTCGGCTGGGAGGCTGGGGGTGTTGTGATGCTGAGAGGATACAGCCTTGCGATAAGGCACAGCTCTATGTGATGCGATACGTGCCACCAGTGTTTGATGCATTTGATCCTGAACCATGAAAAACAAGAAGAACATTGCATTCCTTTACCTTCTATTCACATATTTCACCACAAGAGCTGTTATGGGGCCATTCAGCAGTGGGTGTGAAAGATTAACATCTATGATAGCAGAGCCAAACCCTGACTGGAGATAATTATGTAGAAGGTATCTCATCCTCCCCAGGGTCACTCGACCTGCCAGTTTTGGGGGGGTGTGAGGGGAGATAAACTTGCTTGAACATGCCTCCTGAGTTGCAGAGCTGTTAATATTGAATAGAGCTGGCTGCTCATTTCTTCTTCTACCTGCTATCTCTTGTGCTTTTGGCAATGGGCAGAAATACATGCGTTATGTTCTAAAACTGGGGTGAGGATGTTCCCATTGGTTCAGAACCTCAAAGTACCAGGGAAAAGAGAAGCTCAGCCATGAAAGCATGGTTTGGAAAGTGAACAGATGACAAATCCAGTCTCTGCTATATTTGGTATGTTTTAGTTAATCAAGGGAGCAATAGGAAAGCCTAACAGCCTCTCATTTGGGCTTGCTCCCTTAACACAGTCCATAGAGGGAACCAAAGTGTGTATTGAGAACCTTCAAATAAAAGGGTGGCATTCATCTCACCTCATGTTTTCACAGTAGTTATCTACAGCCACAGCCCTGGCTCCCCTTAGAGCTAGTGGTGAGAAACTGGCAACCCCCAAGGTGGACTCCTCTGACCTTTAGGATGAAATGAATCATGTTCCATCAGTTCTTACTGCTCTCCACTATTATCAGCAAAGTCCTGAGCATCCCAGAGGCAGAAACCCACCTCCAGCACCTGCTTTGGGAGTTGGGGTCCCCTCTCTCAGTGAGATGCAGGCGGTGTTCATGTGTTGGCTTCTGGCATGTAAGGTGGACCAGGTTGATGGGGTCAGGCTGGGAAAAAGTAAGGATATTTTATTTTTCTTTTGCTGTTACTGAAGGACAAGGAAGGCAGCTAAGTTCACCTGTTCCTTTGAGGATTTTTGGCTTTGTCTTTTAACCGTTATATTTATTGATTGATAAATAGGGCAGCGGGTCTTGGGTTGTGTGGCTTTACTATCCTAGCTGGTGATCTGGGCAGACTGAAAGCAGAAAACAGGTCCTTCTCCTACAAAGGAATCCCTAAGACCTCCTAAAGCTGCATGGACCAACTGTTTTGTATCAAGATGATTGCACACAGTTTGATCTGTTGCCTCTTTGCAGAGAAGAATGTCCTTCCTCCAGAGTCTAGGCTGAAATTTCTAGAGGAGGTCAATAAAAGAAGTTTATGGATGTAAGAAAACAACCCTTTTTTCTAATCTTTTTTTTTTTTTTTCTTAATTAGTAGATTAAAGACACATCATGTAACTTTTGGGGAACTCACCCAGGGCTTGACATGCTCCGGTCAGCAGAGGTGAAAACAGAGATGTAGAAACTTTGGTGGTGAAAATGCAGGACCTGTTTGTTCTGCAGCCCTGGCCTGAAAAGTGTCTTGGCATATCTCTGAAGTGCCAAATTGGCATAGCATGGTAGGAGAACGCGTTTCAGTTACTGCATTTCATTCATTTTTATGCCTTTCTAATGCAGATGCAGCTGAACTATACCATTGATTCATGCACACACCTCTTTTCCATATAGATGATGACTGCATCAAAGAAGCCAGTGGCCTGAAATAGCACAGAGTGAAATACCACAGCAATTCTCATTTGAAGTCTATAGTGGGAGAGCAATTTCCAAAAATGAAGGGCAAAGTTCCTAATCCGTAGCAGCTTTTTTGCCAGAGAGATGTGGGAGAGAAGAAACGGGATGCATCCTGCATGAATCATCACTGCAACCACCCTGGATTTATTAACTGAAATTATGAGGAACACCAAAAATGATGAAAACCTCAAAATGTCTGGAGGAAGGCATCGCCTGAAGGACTGGCTGTTGTGAGGTAGTCCCACAGCCTTCCTGTTGATTTTCAAGAATCAAGGGCTAAAAGGATCAAGTTTTCAAGACCAAATAGTTAATTTTTTTAAAAATGGTGGGACAGGGGTCATCACTGCCCATCACAGAAAGGGGTACAGGTGACTACAACAACGCTTCTTCCTTTACACTCATGCAGCTCATTTGCACATGACTGCTACCTCCCAATTCCACACTAGAGACCCCACATCCACCCCTCATTATGATTACCACTGACCTCTGTAGATTTGCCCTCACCAAGGTTCAGTCCTTTGGACAATGTCCAAGTTTGGCGTCCAGGTTTCAGCAGCAGCTTTGACAATATCTCCCTGGGGTTCTTCCTCTTTGCTTTACATTATGACCTCATCCCAGTCTGGCTGGCTGGAGGAAGAGGGGCACAAGCCCCCCTCATTGTGGGTCTGCTGTGCCCCACACCATGCCCAGTCCTGTACGTAACAATCTGCCTAGCTGGTGCCTTTGACCTTCCCCAAAACCAATTCCTGAGATCCCAGTGGAGGCTGAGGAGGACATAAGGGGCCCTCCTTTTTTTTGGGGTGTAATTCAGTAGGAAGGAGTGGGAATTTTCTGTCTTTTAAGGCATGCAACTTCCAGTGTCCTCGTTCCATATTTTACAAGCTTATTCGTACATCCAAATGCAGCTCTGTTGTGTCCTGGATACCATGGACCTCAAATCAATGGACCCCAAGTCAAAGTCCCTGCACTACTCAGAGACCAGTCCTAGTTCTGCAGGTCTGTCCTTGGCAGCTGGCTCTTGCAGGTTCCCAGAGGAAAGCAATCTCCTAGGCTGCAGTTTTTCTTTGCTAATTTGCTGTGAATACTTGCTGCAGACCCCTCTCTTCTCCAGTTCTCTGCTTAGCCCCTTCTTTGCCCTGTCCTTGGACATATTCTTCGTCCTTGGAGGTGAGCGTTCCACTTGCAGGAGTTCAACCCCAAGAGTTCCCTTTGGGGCCATGGTGTGCAGACATTGTGTAGCCCTTTATTTTCAATGTCCAGGCCTGGGTTTCTGCCCACCCTCAGACATTTACAAATGTCCTGGAAGGGAGAGATCTGAGCTTTCTGGTTCTCGATGGAAGAAGCATCACTACAGTGCCCTTGGGTGAGAAATCCTGTGGACTGAGAGCCCAGGGCATCTCTTCAGGGCACAAAACTGCCCCAAAGGAAAAGTTTCACTTGGTATCACTGCAACAGGTGAGGTGTAAGGGTAGTATTAAGAGTATATAGCCCTCACCTCTCTGTGCTCACTTGATAGCTAAGTCTTTTCCCACACCGCTGATGGAGAAGACAGAAGCAGAGATGAAAATGTGCCTCCCAGAGGGGTCTGATTCTTCTTGGGCAGTCACTGGTGTCTGGAGATAACAATATGTTTCCTCCACATTTTAGACAGGACAAGAAAGGCTCAGGCAGGGAAGCTCAAAACTAAATTACCAGCCAGGTCATTTCCACTTCAAGCTGTCAGAGCTCAAGCAGAGGGAGGAGAAGGGCTATTTGTTGGTTTTTCCTTCCCAGCTCAACAGGCACAATGACACTGCAGCAGCCTGGAAAACAAGTCAGATGCAGGTCACTCTGTCCAGGAGAGAAACTGCCTAAACTGTAACACCCATTTAAAGATAAAGATTTCCTACCCACACAGGACTTTCTGTATAAACCAGCCAGGGGTTGCAAAGTCTGGAAGTGATGGGCATGATTTATCAGGGAGAAGAAAAGAGGGTGAGGACATCCTAGAAACTGAGGCTGGAAAGGATGTTGAGAGACTGGGTCATCTCTCCACCATCTGTGTGGTTCAGTCCTGGGCTCTGCTCTGTTTCAGGTTCTCCCCACCTTCAGGGGTGTTCATCTGGGGAGACTGGATACCCACTCCTCTCTATTTTTAAAGATGAATATATTTAATATATTTAATTGCCAGTACTCTAGGAAGAGAGCCAGGGCTAAAAAGTATCTACCAAGAAACTGCCAAGAAACACTGTTAAACAGGATCTAGGAAAAAAGCCAGACACACAGAAAAAAATTATGATCTTTATCTCTGCAATAACAATTTCACAGTGGTCAACTGAGGAGCAGAATAAAGGTCATCAGTTTCATATCAGCTGGAGCCTGTGAAATCCTTTGTTTCCTTTAGTGTGAACTTGCCTTGCAGATTTCACACAGAAGACCCTACAAATGACAGCAGAACCCTTTCTGTCCAGAGTGGCCCATCCTTTGCTCAGGACAGAAGAACTGTGCATTCCAGATCAAAAACCTCCCTACCACCGGTCAAAGCCCAACCCAGATCCTCATCTGGGGAAAGAGGCATGTTTCATCTCATTTATTGAACAAGTTACCCATGGGAATAACACAGTGAGCTTCTGTGCTACTAAACCCACTTTGATTAACATCAACAGCCATGAGAAGCTATCTATGAATTTTACGTTTGTGTAAGAAACCCAAGAACCAACCTCCTCTTAGGTTTCCTCCCTTCTAGCAGGAAAGCAAGGGACCCATGAAGACTTCTGAAAATAAATTGAAGAAGAGTGGCTTTTTTTTTTCCTTAAAGTTATTATTTCCTGGTTGTATAGTAGAAACAATCCTAGGCAAAATACACACAGTTTGCTTCTTGACACCGCTGCCAAGTTTCCCAGCCTTACAGCGAGGATCGGGTTTCGGAATATTTCCAAACCAGCCCCCACAAAATTAATTGACTATCCAAGAATTTTGGCTTTGGATGTTATTTATTTTTAAGGTAAAGTTCTGGTCCCAGTGACTGAAGAGAAAAACCTTGAAAACATGATCTCTGCAGGCCTTAATGACTAAGAGGGTGGGATTCGATTGCCTACGCACAGGAGCCTGGTGCCATCTGAGATGCCCTTGTATATCTGAGACATCCCACAGTATTGGCAGAGTGACTTGGAGCTAAGGGAAGACAGAAGCAAGAGCTGGAGTCTGGGGCTGGATACCCTATAGCATCTAACTTGGCTCTAGGAAGCTATGTTTAGACAGCTGAATCAAGCCCTAACGCACACATATAAAATATATATAATCAAATCAATCAGTCACTCAATCAATCACTGGAGATATTTCCAAATCTTCAGATTTCATGTCAGTTCTGGAGGCAATTTAAGCAGTTTTTCAACGCTCAGGACTGTGTTAGAAACACGCTATTCACTTCACTGACACTTCCAAGCATACTGAAGCATTCATCTGGCCCAGGCTCCCCGCTCCCCACCCTTTCTGCTAACGTCCTCTTCTCCATCCTCTGTCCCTTCTGCAACTATACAACAGCCATGGGGTATGCAGCTCCCTGCCTGATTTCCAGCCTGCAAGGGAAACAGCAGAGGGGATTTTTATTTCTTTTTTTCCAAAGGAGAAGTATGCAAAATGCAGGAGGCAAAACTTTCCATCGGTGAAGAGGAAAGAGCTGTGACACGGTTTATGGAGCCCGGAGGGGTAGTAGAAGGGGCTGGCACATGAACCATCACCAGCTCTGGGGCAGCATTACCTCAGAGAGTCAGCACCTTCATGGAAAAGTGGATTATTTTTAGTTTACCCAGTGTATTTAAATCATCTTGGAGTACATTAAAATTATAGCAATTATCCCACCTTCTCATGTGAGATTCTGGGAGGTGAGGGACCAGTGGATCATGTGCTGGCAGAGTCATTTTCAAGCAAGGTCCTTCTGCAAAACAGAACAATTTTGTTACCACTTTTTACAGCTGCAGCATTCCTGGCCCATTAATCCTTGACAGTTGAATACTGGGATCTGTCCACATCGCACCCTTCTCTCTCCAGCGGCCACCTCTGGAAGCTCCCCAGAGCTGAGACAACTGCTGTGACACAGACTCCTTCATAACCAAGGTGCATTTAGACACTCTTGGAGTTGGGAGCTTACGTGAGCAGGGGAGGTTGATGTTTTCTTCATAACCACATTTAACGTCTGAATCATGTCAGCTTTCCCCTGCACGGCTGCGCTGTGGGGTAATGCAGGGAAACCCAGCATCTCCCAGCTCCTGCTCTCGTCTCGCTGCCCACCAGTGCAGGCATGAGAAGGGGATTTATTTCACTGCAGCCACACCATTTAAACAGAGCTGTTAGAACATGTTACTTTTTACCCAGAAAAAGGCACATCTTCTTTCTGATCAGAAGCTCCATGCTTCTGATTGGAAAAAATAAAACACAGGGGGCTGAACGACCAGTATTTTTTCCTGATAAAGAGACCATTCCCCTTATAAATGAAGTCACCGCCAAATTCTGGCTTATCTCTGGCTTTAACCTCGCTTTGCAAAGAGGGTTCTTCTGATTTCAAGGTAAAGTGCTTTCCCCTCTCTTTGTTTCTTCACATCAAAATAAGAATTCTATCAACATGAACAAATGGGTCTAGTTGATGCATCAAAATCACAGAATGACAGAACATGAGAAGTTGGAAGGGACCTCAAAAGATCATATAGTCCAATCCTCCTGCTAGAGCAGAATCACCTAGACTAAATCACACAGGAACACATCCAGGCAGGTTTGAATGTCTTCAGAGAAGGAGACTCCACAGCCTCTCTGGGCAGCCTGTCTCAGGGCTCAAACACCCTCACAGTGAAAAAGTTCCTCCTTATACTCACATGGAACTTCCTCTGCTCCAGCTTGCACCCATTGCCCCTTGTCCTATCGCTGGCATCACTGAGAAGACCCTGGCTCCATCCTCCTGACCCTCACCCTTTACATATTTACAAACATTAATGAGGTCACCCCTCAGTCTCCCCCAAGCTAAAGATGCCCAGCTCCCTCAGCCTCTCCTCATAAGGAAGGTATTCCACTCCCTTCATCACCTTGGTGGCCCTGCACTGGGCTCTTTCAAGGAGTTCTGTGTCCTTCTTGAGCTGAGGGGCCCAGAACTGGACCCACTATTCCAGGTGCGGTCTCATCAGGGCAGAGCAGAGGTGGAGAAGGACCTCTTCTGACCTACTAACCACAAGTCCTCAGAATCCCTCCTGGTGAGGTGACACATGTTTCTGTCAAGCCTTGAACTGTCCCCCAGCCCAGTATGACCTCGCAGGTCTGCACAGACCAGTGTCACCTTGGAGTCCCCAAGGAGCAAGAAGCTCTGGGAAGGCCTGCAGGGTGTGATTCCTCCACAGTGAGCCTGGGCAATCCCAACATTTGCAAGGAGAATAATAATGGAGATTCTTTGGTGGAGGCAAGAGATTCCCGTCCTGGCTGTCCACACTTGGAGTATCATAGCAGACTACTGGGAGGAGATCCGGGCTATCGCTTTGGCCCATGGCAGGATCCATGCTCAGACATGCTGCAAACCTCTGCCCTGTCCTCTCCTCCAAGCTCAGATGAAGAAGCCTCCATCACCTTCCTCTGCACATGGGAAACCTTGCCAGCATCTGGCCATTCCTCTGCCTCACACCCATGTTCTCTGGCCTCTTCCCAGCTCTTCCAGCAGCATGTTCCTGATTATTTACTCTCTTTAAATGCTGCAGAAAAATGCTGCTTTTCCTAAATACTGAGTGGGGGGGGGGGGAGGGGAAGAAAAAGAAAAAGCAGCACATTCCCTTCCTTTCCTTGGACTGCATTTGTCCTCTGGTTGGAAGTTCACTGTTACTGCTGAAAGCTTTTGTGACCCTTAGAGATACTTGATCCAAGTGACCTCTGATGTTTGGGACACTGATACAGTCCCACACCGAGTTTATTCTTGCACGGCTCTTACATATCTTTCCATCCATCTATCCATATCCATATCTTCCTCTTTCCCCCTCTCATTCCAGCGCTATCTGATCAGTTCTTGGCTTTCCTTACGCTTCTTTCATCGAATTAATATCTTTCCCCAGAGGATGCTTTCTCCCTTGCCCGGATTTTCTCTCTTTACACCCTGTCATTTCTCTCTCCAGCTCTCCTTCCCCAGACCCGCTCCCCTTCTCTCCAACGTTGCCAACTTACAGTTGCGTTATGTGTTCAGCATAACATATATGTATTTAAATGGGATGACTTCCACTAACATAAACAGTCTGGCCCATTAATTTCAATAGTGGAGCTGACAGCTCGAGCCTGGAGTCTCATTGCCTGGTGACACATGAGTACAGCTGCTTGAACTTGGTGGGTAACTGTTTCCAGCGCCTAGCTGCACATCTGCAGGAGGAAGGAAATGCTTTCTGTAACGCTGGAAAAAATAAAGCCGCCTAGATTTCCCTCCCCACCACCCCACCCCCCCTTCCCCAACCCCCAGATGATGATGTTCATCATTCAAATGTTTCAGCTGAGTGGGTGTTTAATTCAGAGTTTGGAGGGGGACATTTGCGGCGTGTTCCTGGCTTTGCTGTTGATCCTTCGTTCCAGCCTTTACCAAGGGGGACTTCTAAGACCCCAGAGCACTGATGTATATCCAGCAACACCCTGGTATCTTCAGAACTGGTTGCTTAATTAAAACTGGGAATGATGTCTCTGCTCAGTGAGGTCGCTACATGGATAAATTATAACAGAGGGGAACGAGCAGCGGGATTTCTTTGAGATGGGCACAGCACGAACTGGAACAGACCATGCTGAGTATGGGCCAAGTCCTGACCTGACACACCAGCTTGGCTGATGGGACACTGATGATGAAGTTAGAAAAGCTTCAGGAATTAACTCAAACTTTTCAGGGTTTCACTTCCAGTGTCTCCAGGAAAATGTGCAATTAACACCATAAACCCCTCCAGCTTTGCTCCCTCAAAGTAACTCAAGTATTTGAGTTCAGAGGAGAGCAATGAAGCTGGTAAAGGGCCTGGTTCACAAGTCCAATCAGGAACAGTTCAGGTATCTGGGGATTTTTAGTCTTGAGAAAAGGAGTCTGAGGGGATACCTTATTGTGCTCTACAACTACCTGCAAGGCGGTTGCAGAGATGTCGGGGTTGGTCTCTTCTCTCAAGTGACAAGCAATAGGATGAGAGGAAATGGCTTAAAATTGCACAAGGAGAGATTTAGGTTAGATATCAGGAAGAATTTCTTCACTGAAAGGGCTGTCAGGCATTGGAACAGGCTGCCCAGAGAGGGGGTGGAGTTACCATCCCTGGAGGGATTTAAAAGGTGTGTAGATGTTGTGCTTGAGGACATGGTCTAGAGGTGGACTTGTCAGGTTTAGGCTGTGGTTGGACTCGATCTTAAAGGTCCCTTCCAACCCAGGTGATTCTATGATTCTATGATGTCCACCTACCACATCATTACCTACCCAGAAAGACCTGAGATACCTTCAGGAAACATTTTGTGATGCAGTCTGTTGGTGAGTTGTGCTTCTGTGTGTCACCCTGCGTATGACCTTCCCTTGGCAGCTGGGCAGAAGGAGGAAATGGGACATGAGTGCCACTCATGGACACAGCCATGGGGCACAATCACCAGCTCTAATCCGAGCATGGAAGAAAGCAAAGTGCTGTGGAAGCAAGGCTATTGCTTTCAGTGGGACAGCAAGAGAAAGCAAGTCAACATGTTACTGTCCCCCTGAGTATAAACAACAATTTTCAATTTATTTCTAAGCAAAAATCATGTGCTGGGGATATTGGCCAAGCCCTAGTGATGAAATTCTTGCTGCAGCATGCACCAGCTTTGCCTGGAAATGGAGGATGAATACATGCCTAAGCATGTCAAAACATGGCAAGAAAGTGTCCTCCTGCCTCCACGACAATCTCCCACCAGCCCTGTTCTTTTCAGTGTTGAAATACGTTCTTTAGAAAACTTTTTGTTAACTTCTTGCAACATATTGGGCAGTTTGGTCTTCTTTTGTGTGTTAACCAATAGCAACTTCAGGTGAGATGGCTTGGTTCTGGAGAGCAATAAGCTACCTTCACATGGAGGAAGAGGAAATAGCTCCTGCCAAAGTCAAGGTCACGGGACTGGACATCAGATGATGTCTAGAGCACCAGTAAGGAAATCTGAAGGGTAAAATCACCCAGTTTGCTGTGCTGCCAAGATTTCCCTAGCAAAGGTCTTGGAAAGCACAATTTCTACACAGTTCCTGCTCACCCACAGACCTTATTTCTGAACACAGGCTGAAGAAGTGCAAAGATATGAGCAACTGTTGAAGTTGGCCCCGATTTGAGCAGGGGGTGGGTTGGACTGTCTCCAGAGGTCCCTTCCAAACTAGTTTTTCTATAGTTCTGCAGCCCTATGATATCATCTGTTGTATCTAGGTGGAAACTGAATTCTGGAGCTGCTAAAATGGAGTAGGCTACAGTTTTGACCTTTAGATCAGAGATCTTGTGAGACACCTCATCAATCCACTGTCCTGCCACGCTCTGGTCCCCTCTCCACAAAAGGCTTGATGAAGGTGGGAATCCATACAAAATAGGTTTGGCAGTGCCATGTACAGCAGACATTATGGGCTTTTTTTTCCTCCTAAAAAAGAGGCAAATTTGGTCAGATTGAAATAACAAGACTTTTCTGAAGTCTGCTGCAAAGGCAACAGCAAGCAACATCATTCTGTAACTGATTAACTGAGCTCAAAGAGCCATTCAACTGATCCAGAGTACATATTTGCATTCAATAATTTGGTCATTTATTGTACCTTGTGACCTGCTGAAACATGAACAACACTTTTCCCTTCCCTGTATTTCGCTGAGTTTCCTTTCCACACAATAGCTGTCTCCAGGCCCAAAAGTTTGTCCTGGTGAGCCTGGATTTTCCAGAGGAAACTCCTACTTATTTTGTGGCTTTCAGTTTATCTTTTCTAGAGCAGCAAATTTCCTAGTCCAGGTGGCAAGTCAGATGTGGGAGGGAAGGGGCTTTGCTTTCCCTATTATAGTTAAGAAAGGCTTAGATTTTGTGAACATTGATGCTGAGGTACCCTGGGGTACACAATTATTTGGCTGAGCCAAACTCTGCATTAATAGCTTTAAGGGTACATGCCCAACCACCCCTTCCTTCTCAGTTTGATTCAGAGTAGGAAATTAGGTGGTTCTTGTATGTGATCATCTCTCATAATTGGTGTGGGGCTGAAATGATGCAGTGCCAGCTTGTGGTGGTGATGAACGCAACCCACCCAGGGACATCTGGTCACTGTAGTGGGACTCCCAGGCAGGTTAATCTAGATGGAGAGAGCAGCTGACTGAATCCTAGCTCTAGTCCCAGGAGGAGGAGACCAAGTGATCTAACAAAAGATGCTCAGCCCTGTTTTCAGGCTGCATATTTATTCCCACCACCTTTTAATGCATCTTTAGAACTCTTGCTTTTTTTCTGGTTGGCTCCTTGCACAGATCTAACATCATCTGGGTGAGCTGAAATTTAATTCCTTTAAATTTGCAGTCCCCAGTTTTGTTATTTTGGAGCCATCGCATAAGAAGCAGAAGCCTGTCCTCTCCTCTGAGCCTCTTGATCTCATCCCACAAGTTCAAATGTCCTGCCAGTCCATCTGCTTACTGCAACACATATCCCAGAAGCCAGAGGATGATGCTTATCTGAAAACTTGCCTAAAATAGTTCAGACAAGACCAGAAGATGCATGCCATAGAAACGACCCATCCTCTGCATAAAGGGAGCCTTCTGTGATCAGTCCTTCTGGAGACATCCATGCTGTGGACATGTAAAGGCTGGTGAGATGAGCCCCAGTCTGAGAAATACACAGTGATTACATCACTGTAGGACCCAGGAGATGAGATTCTTTCCCATCTTTGCTTTCAACTTACTTGATCCTGCTTGCTTTTCTGCAGAGCAATGAAATAAACGCATAGCTGATCCCTTGCCTGTCTCTGACACCAAATAGGGCTCTGAAAAACACAGTGGGAAAGGATTTGGTCTGCTTTAAAGCATGGGCCACATGGTAAATTATTTATTTGCCTGTTTATATCCTGCAATAAAAAACATGCAAACAAAACCTTCCTCCTTCCCCTCTTAAAACTCTCGATTTATGTGCGTGGCTGGTTTATACAATCCCCAGCTCAGTTTGTTTAGATCATACATGGGGTCTGAACAATTTGCAAGCACTTGGAGAGCTTTAGTGGCACGGAGAAGTGCTGGTGCCCCTGTTAGTGCAGAGAGAGAACCGAGGCACACTCAGACCCAGCCACTCAGCAAGGTCACAGCCAGAGCAGGATTCGGTTTCAGAGGTACAAATTTGGGTATATGTTAAGAGGATTTGAACTCTGGAGGGCCAAAGGCCAGGGGACATGTACTGCCTTGCATTTTGCTTGTTCCTCCATCTCATATGCTCTTCTTTCATCCAGACAAGTAGTTCCTTAGGTCAGGAGAAACAGGATAATTGCCGCTTTCTGTTGAATAATGGTCAACTTTACAACCCCCTTCCTAACCTAAATACTACATCTGAGAGGAAGAAAAGACAACCATAAGCTTCCTGCACTTGGGCACTGACTGTGAACTGAGATGCCCCAGCATGCAACCAGTGAGTGACAGATTTTACAGTG
Source organism: Gallinula chloropus (assembly GCF_964237585.1). Taxonomy (NCBI): domain Eukaryota; kingdom Metazoa; phylum Chordata; class Aves; order Gruiformes; family Rallidae; genus Gallinula; species Gallinula chloropus. The sequence continues at coordinate 158,875,197 of NC_140086.1, read as the reverse complement.
ATGAGTAAGCTAAACTCCATCAAGCCAGAGAGGATATTGAAAATGGGAATCGCCCATGAGTCTCCCTGTGTAGAATTTGTCCCAGAATGAGTATAGCTTGCAGACACCACCCTGATCTAGAAAAGCAGGCTGGAAGTTTGTCCTGTTGGCCAGCTTGTAGATGGATCCATGATCCATCTTCACAGAAGCTTGAAACATACTTTCCCTGAAAAATTGAAACCTGGAAGGGCCTGGCAATTGCCTGACTCCAGAGAAATGGAAGAAGAGCAACAAACATCATGACTCCACTGAAGAGAGCTGGGAGGTGTGTTTTCCTTTGTCCTTGGCCCAAGGTACCTAAAATGCCACGTTCACTAGAGACATGCAGCTCTTGATGAAAGCTGAAGGGTAATTGACCTGAAGGTTGAATGTGCTGACCTTTACTCAGTCTGTTCAACTGTGCTTCCTTCTTGAGCAAAAATAACTTTCTGATGATTGTCACTGATATGTTTCTTCTGCTTCCCATTTTCTTCTCATAAAAAGGCTAATGCACATTGACTGTAGTCACTACCTCTACAAGAAAATGAATGCAACACTACCCTGATACATGCATACTGGTGCTTTGCAGCATTTCCAAGCAAGTCGCTGGAGAAATTGGGAAGGATTGCTGAAGCTTGTTTCAAAACCTCACTGAATATGGAAAGTACCCTTAGCTTTCAGTAAGTCCAGAAAGCAAATAGTGTAGCCTCAATTTACCACTGACCCTCCAGTGATGTGTTTCTGCTCAACCAGCTAGCTCAACAGAACTAAGTGCTGGGAGGAACCTCAAAAGGATGAGCTCTGGTTGACTGGGACATGAGGACTGCAATCTTTCACCAAGACCATCCCTGGAGTAACTAACTTATTTCAGTGAATGGGATGAAGGTCAAGCTCAACATTAGGAGTCACCTCAGTAAAGACCCAGGCTTAAAGTTACCAAAAAGACTTCAGTCAGCACCTGTCCCCTTCCCAGTGTAAAATCATGGAATGGATATTTCCAACTATTTGAGCTGTTTGTGTCCTTGCACTGTATTGACACCCAGCACAATGGGCTTCAGCTATTAGACACCGAGTCCTTTAAAATTACCTTAACATCAAAAGTCATAGCAGTGTTAATGTCTGGTCTGCTGTGAATCATTTGCCAAGCTACCAAAACAAGCATGACAGCAAATTCAGGTCTGACACATTGTCTGAAATTTTCTCTAAGGCCACCACATCCCTGCCAGACATCCCCACATCAGTGGTTTTTTCCTTGACTGACGTTCCTTCAACATGTCATTCCAGGAGTGAATGGCCTAAAAGGAAAGTGCAAGTAACCAGTGTGGCTAACACCCAGGAGCAAAACACACACCTTTGCCATGGGACAGTGTAGTTATTGCAAAACACCAGTGTTGGGGTGAGAGGAGTAACCAATAGAGCAGGGGCGTGCTTGCTTGCTGAAGAGCATGGTGGCTTTGCCTAAATCCTCACTGTGGTGGTGACCTGGGATGGAATTCAACCTGTAGACTCACAGAGAGACAAGGGAGAAACTTGCTTGTCATAATATAGATGGATTGTGCCATTTGAGATGTCCCAGAGCATCAAAGTCATCTGCACACACCTGGCAGACACCAGACATGGATGACACTGGACTTACAGGTGACCAGTGCCTTTTTGAATCTGTAACAAGGTGTGACATCAAAAATGCCATCATCTTTTATGTTAGGCAACTGAATCACACTTCAATGGCTGGTCATCTGCATCCCACCTAACCACTACAAACTGTCAGCTTCATCTTCGTTGACTGTAACAGCTGCTGAGGCACCTTGATCTTGTGGAGAAACCCACATGCAAAGACCTAAATTGAAGTGTTTCATTGTGTTGCAATCATGGGGCTCCACATGTAGTTATTTCTCAATCTGCAGAGTGGATGACTGCAGCCAGGGAAGTATGGGGCTTCTCATTAGTATTATTCATGGGTATATCTGATGAGAAGAGTCAAACCCACTGTCTGGTCCAAAGCAGACCTTGCCAATCTCCACTTACAGGGAATATTTTCACATCCCTGTGTTAGGGAGCATCTGATTTGATTTATCTCCCTTGTAGATGTCTACTTCTAAGCTTGGCAGCCTGGACTTTTTTTTACAAGTCAGACCTTTCTGAACAGTCTGGTCAGTGGAGTCTAGCACACAACTTATGCTGGAGCTGGCATCTAAAACAGACCAAATAAATCATGTCTTAAAAGTGCCTGTTTCAGTCCACTGACTGAAAGGAGAACCTTGGAAATGAGTTCTGAGGTGGACATTTGTGCTGGAACCATCTAGAGCAAGGTGAGCTGGATGCCATCTCTGATTTCTGAACCATCCCCACCTTCAAGCATGCACATGAATAAGGCAGGGCTGCAAGCACAGCTCAAGAGAGATCTTCTCTACATTCACACTGATGGGCACTGAAGCCCAGAAGACTACAGTAGGTGGGAGTGAGTCCATCTGAACAGCTTGCTGCCACCTGGAAGCCAGGCTGAGAATGAGAACCAGATGGTAAGAAGTGAGACCTTGATTAATAGTAGTACGAATGCCTACTCTGTATGGCAGGCTTCTCATCCGCAGATCTCAGTGTGCCTCATGTGTCTGAGAACTTAACTGTGATCACTTTGCAGCCAAACATGCCTCCAGAGTTCCCAAGCCCAAATCGGCACCACATGTGTCTCCTGAATAGCCCAAACTCCAACTGGCCTTCAAATGCGTAGTTTTGGAGTCAGGTCTGGAAGTTGTCTGGGTGCAAACTGGAAATCAGATCTGGGATCAGACTGGGATGTGACTGTTCATATGGCCTGAAGCATAAGGCTGTGTCATGCAGGGTTTCTCTCCCATGCCTCTGCCCCATCGCCAGGGGCAGGACCTGTCGTGCCATTTCTCTGCCTGTTCTCCACCCTCCTTCCCCGCAATGTTCACCATGTGACTGGGGACTTGGGTTGGAGAGATGGCATTTCTTCTTGAAGAACAGGCTCTCCTTGTGCTGGTCTGCTGTTTCTGAACTTTTTCACCTTCTCACAGTCAGAGACATGAAACTTTCACACATCAGATGAAAAAGATTCATTTAAAACCATCATGACCTGAGGGCCTTCACGTGTTCCAAAGCATCTCCAGCCCAGCCTGCCTTGCCACGCATACATTTCCCCTGCATCCCATCACTTCAGACACATTTCCAGCTAGTGAGCAGCCGTGGCAACAATGGCAGATCTACAGTGCACTGCACAATTGCTGCAGCACAGGCTGCTATGGCCAAGCACAGGAGCAAAAGGTCCCATCACACACCCAGCGTGTAGCGGTGGAAGGCACCCAGCAGCTCGGTTACGCAGCCAAGAGAGCCATCCAAACCCACCAAAAACCTGGCACCATGGATGCAACACAGCAAAAAGCTTTTCTTCTCCTGCTCCCTTGTGCCTATCGATCAGAATATTAATAAAAACTCCTTCAAAGCTCCCTCAGCTTCCGAGATTACTTGGGAATAATCCAACGCTCCAGCCCCAGCCATGCTTGTAATGAGGGTACTGGGGGATCAAAAGCATTTTAAAATGACCTTGCTAATCAATCATCAACAATTGGGTAAATTAAGCCCTGCAGTCTTTCCTTTTGTGAGCGAGGGATCTGCCGGACATGACTTTAATGAGCAGATTCCTATCCCTTTAATATTCCTTAATACCTTTCTAGAGGAAATGAACCACGGGGAGACTTTGTTGGTGGAATGAGAGGAATGCAGATAACTGCTGGCCTCTGCTTTCTCACATATAGGGCTGAAAAACGCTGTCTGGACAAGGGCTGCTGGGTTTCATGGCAGGGCAAGTTCCTTCCAAAGATCTTGATAACACTCCTGATGCCTCCTTTGGCCAGTGCCGTTGCCAAAAACAGGCATTTGATTTCCTCCTCATTGCCAATCTAAGCTCTGTCCTTACTAATCTCCTCTGAGGACCATGTCCATCACATCCATCTCCAGTTAAAGCTCATTTTCTAAAGCCCACCAAGAGAAGGGGCACGTTACTCCCAAGATAATAGCCCCAGCAGCATTTTCCTGTTAATTATTAACATGCAAGAGGCAATACACGCGCCACAGGAAAACCCGGAAGCTTGGCTCATACTGGGACTCTACTGGGACTCCTGGTGCTTGTTACCTTTTTCCATGGTATTAGGCATGGCTCATTTTCTAGGTCCCTCTAGGAGGCCTTTAATGAATCCCCTTGGGACTTGGGACATGGGAGATGCCCTCTATGTGTCTTCCTCTCTTCTTATGGCACATTGTACTTAAAGTTTTATTGTAGGTCTTAAGTGTGTTAGAAGGTTTTAGGAAGAGTTTTGTGACCCATAGCAAGTCTTGGCTATGGGATAATACATTTTGCAGACGTTCTGCACCCAGAGACATCTGTCACACCATTGTATCCCACCTTAGAAATCAAGAAACCAGCACTTCTTGGCAGGTTTCAGAATATGGGGAACTTCTTGTATCCCACCTTAGAAATCAAGAAACCAGCACTTCTTGGCAGGTTTCAGAATATGGGGAACTTCTAAGCATGGAAATTGTAATGATGTACAAATAGCATCTGTCTATAGAGTGATGTGGCTTGTGAGGAGACATACACAGAAGCTCTGCTAAATTCAGGTGGCTGCAGAAGTAAATAATTTGGATGCTTTGGATGCTTACTGGAAGATCTGTAAATTATGTGACAGAAAACTATGTTGTTCCTCCACATTAGTATTACACTGGTCTAAACACAGTGAGAAGAGAATCAGGCCTGGTGATACGTTATGGAGATGTTTTCCAGCTGGATGGTGCACGTAGTGTAGGCAAAGGATTTCAGGGATATTTAATTCCTCCAAAGGGAGCTCAGCTTGACAGTGTTTTACCTCTGAAGTGCGATGGCACAGCAATTAGCACATCCAGCATTTAGCACCCTCCCTTCCCTTGGGTGGGAAGGAGGAGCAAACCCAACTTGACACCAAGAGTCTGGGCACTGCCAGGATCACATGCTGCACGGGGAGCCACTCCGCTCTGTGGCACACATTCCTCCTTCACAGACACCTAAAATAAAAGGGAATTTATGAGATTTTGTCCACAGGCAGCAAAAGCCGCTATCGATTACTGCAAGGCTCTTAAATGAGAGTAATTCACAACCCTCTTCAGTTTTGAAGGCAAGCTCTAATTTAATATCATTATGTCTTCATGCCCCCACACATTCCACTGTCTCATTCACTGAGCTTTTATTGGGCTCTGGATAATTTATGGCTAGATATGCTGCCTTTTATCTGACCTATTTTTAGCTATTCTTGCTTTTTACATATTTTTTTTCCTGCCATCACAACTGGCAATTAAAGTAAAAAGGTTTTAAAAAAAAGAAGAAAAAAAGATAAAGTTCCACTCAGCTTTAACCTTTATTTCTTCTTGTTCATGTGCCAGAGGATGCACTTGTTATTGCCACAGCATTTTGAGGACAGGACGTAATGATAAAAACACTTCCCCCAGATTTTAGTTCTTTCTTTTTTCTTCATTTCAACAAAGTCCTATGAATTTTCCCCAAAATCTCCACTAACCTGGAGATGGATCACGCAGCTACTGAGTACCCCCAGCTTGTTCCAGTTTCCCTCTGTAATTGAGGTCCAGAAAGTTTTGGAGCCTTTTCCAAAGAGGACTCAAGTGTCCTTTTCTCCTCAGCAGCTTCAAAGGAGGTTGTTGATATGCACCCCTCAGATATGGACTCCAAAGTCTCCAAAGATCTTCAGTGAAGAGAGAAAAAAACAAGGATAACTTTTACCCAAGGGGTATATATATATATATATAATTCATATTATTAATAAACAAATAACTTTGGTTTTCTAATAATGTAAATATAAATAACATTTTGGTTTTCTAATTTAATTCTCTAGTAATAGAACACATATCTTACATCATGTTATTTCTAATCAAAGTATTACTATTTACATTTTGGTTATTTTAGTGTTTCAGACACTTGAATTATTTATCTGAAACAACTGAAGAAATTAAAGGAAGTTTTCAAATCTAGAAGGCTGAAGACCTCCTTGTGCCCTTGAACCTTTGTTGACTTTTTCCAGTAGTTGACTTGCCTTTAAAAAAAACCAAACCACTCTAGGTAGCTATTTTTCATGCCATTTGGGTTAGAAGTAAGGCCACACAAGAGTGTAAATCTGTCCCACTGGCTTCAAAGCTATTATTTCCTCAACTTTTTGTGCTAAACAATTTGGTCCATGAAATCTCTCCCAGGGAAAGGGTTTGGCCCTTTGCTCCCAGACTGCAGGGCTCAGGTGCTGCAGCTTCATGAGTTCGCTGCTGGTCTCCAGGAACAAGCCAGGGTTTTAGGATCATAGAATCACAGGCTGGAAGTGACCTTTAGAGGCCATCTAGTCCAACCTCCTTGCAATGAGCAGGGACATCTTCACTAGATCAAGTTGCTCAGAGCCTCATCAAGCCTGACCTTGAATGTCTCCAGGGATGGGGCCTCCACTACCTCTCTGGGAAACCTGTTCCAGTGATCCAGCACCCTCATAGTGAAGAAATTTTTCCTAATATCTGACCTAAATCTCCCCTTTTCTAATTTAAAACTGTTACCCCTTATCTTACTGCTCCCTGCCCTCATGAACAGTTCTTCCCCAGCTTTCTTATAGGCACCTTTCTGAGGCTGGAAGGCCACTATAAGGTCCCCCCTTGGTCTGGGATGTCCAAGAGAATCACCCAAGGAGGGATGTGCAGAGAAGGGCCCTTTGACATCATCTCAGGGCACCAACTAACCCTTGCACTGAGACATTTGCTTGCTGCAGCTGGAGATGGAGATTGTATGGAAACAACATTTACCCTAGGACAGGGAGGTTGTTCTGGGATCCCAGTCATCTGCAGGGACTTGGTGATTCCAGCAGAACTTATCCATAAGAAACTTTCCAGCGTGGTCCCTCGATGCAGCTCTGCGCACGCGGAAACATTTTGTTTGGTTCAGGAATTTTTAGACCAGTTCCTCACTGCTCCCTGCTTCAGCTTTGCTGTTCACTCCTCGCTTCTGAAAACTGAGGCAAAACCCCAAATTCTGGAATGTCTCACTTCAGGCCTCCCACATTAACTTGCCAAAAAGTTCTGCTCTTCCGATGGTTTTCTGCTATTCTGATGGATTTCAGCTATTTTTAAGACAAATGTCAGCATGTTGATGTTTCCTCCATATAACAATTCCACTTTAGGGACATATTTTTAGGCATATTTTGTGCACAGCTATTAGATCACTGTCTTTTTTTTCTCTTCTTTTTCTTTTCTCCTTTTCTTTTCTTTTCTTTTCTTTTCTTTTCTTTTCTTTTCTTTTCTTTTCTCCTTTCCTTTCCTTTCCTTTCCTTTCCTTTCCTTTCCTTTCCTTTCCTTTCCTTTCCTTTCCTTTCCTTTCCTTTCCTTTCCTTTCCTTTCCTTTCCTTTCCTTTCCTTTCCTTTCCTTTCCTTTCCTTTCCTTTCCTTTCCTTTCCTTTCCTTTCCTTTCCTTTCCTTTCCTTTCCTTTCCTTTCCTTTCCTTTCCTTTCCTTTCCTTTCCTTCCCTTTCCTTCCCTTTCCTTTCCTTCCCTTTCCTTCCCTTTCCTTTCCTTTCCTTCCCTTCCCTTTCCTTTCCTTTCCTTTCCTTCCCTTTCCTTTCCTTCCCTTTCCTTCCCTTCCCTTCCCTTCCCTTCCCTTCCCTTCCCTTCCCTTCCCTTCCCTTCCCTTCCCTTCCCTTCCCTTCCCTTCCCTTCCCTTCCCTTCCCTTCCCTTCCCTTCCCTTCCCTTCCCTTCCCTTCCCTTCCCTTCCCTTCCCTTCCCTTCCCTTCCCTTCCCTTCCCTTCCCTTCCCTTCCCTTCCCTTCCCTTCCCTTCCCTTCCCTTCCCTTCCCTTCCCTTCCCTTCCCTTCCCTTCCCTTCCCTTCCCTTCCCTTCCCTTCCCTTCCCTTCCCTTCCCTTCCCTTCCCTTCCCTTCCCTTCCCTTCCCTTCCCTTCCCTTCCCCTCCCCTCCCCTCCCTTCCCTTCCCCTCCCTTCCCTTCCCTTCCCTTCCCTTCCCTTCCCTTCCCTTCCCTTCCCTTCCCTTCCCTTCCCTTCCCTTCCCTTCCCTTCCCTTCCCTTCCCTTCCCTTCCCTTCCCTTCCCTTCCCTTCCCTTCCCTTCCCTTCCCTTCCCTTCCCTTCCCTTCCCTTCCCTTCCCTTCCCTTCCCTTCCCTTCCCTTCCCTTCCCTTCCCTTCCCTTCCCTTCCCTTCCCTTCCCTTCCCTTCCCTTCCCTTCCCTTCCCTTCCCTTCCCTTCCCTTCCCTTCCCTTCCCTTCCCTTCCCTTCCCTTCCCCTTCCCCTTCCCCTTCCCCTTCCCCTTCCCCTTCCATACATTTCAGGGTGTAACGCTATAAATATTACTTGTAATTAACTGTGATAACAATATGGATATCATAGATGAGTAAAAGAGTGTTAATTAGGTATACAGAACATATGCAACTTCCAAAGTATGAAAAAAAATCAACGTTGGACTGTCCCCAAACTTTCAGTGACCATGGCTGGAGCCTGCCCCGTGCCATAGCTTGATCTCCCTGGATGTGCCAGAAGTGCCTCAGGGATTCCTCTCCCTCATCCCAGCCCTGCAGAGGAAGGCTGATGGATGCTGCATTGGTGTTTCATATTGGAGCTGCACAGATCCACCGGCCACATTCCCACACGTATCAATCACGACAGCGCCGCTAACGAGAACCAACGATCACGAGGCAGATTTCCCCTCTCCTCAGCCAACACGAAGAATCATAAGACTGGATTTGGAAAAAAAAACCACAGGGCTTTTAGAAACCATGCGTGCTAGTTGTTTTCACAGATGAATTTCGTTCAAGCAGCTCTCTCCAGTCACAAGGAAAAGAAACTTTCCTTTTTTTTTTTTAAATTTAAGAAGGAAAAAAAGTTCCTTAAACAGCTGAATAATCCCAGGGCTCCAGGAGCTGGGGCTTTTGAGTAGGTACAAGAAGAGAGCATGGGTAGAAGGTGAGTTATAAAATACGTAGGATGAATAGTGTGGTTAATCACCACCGCAGGTCTCCAACCACTCTACACATAGATGACAGCAAAAAAAAGAAAAAGAAATTAAAAAAAAATCCCTAACATAAACACTCTAATCCCACAACACTAAATTATAGAGAGGAAAATATGTGGCAACAGTTTCCTCTTGCGTCTGCCTGATTATTGTGTTTGCCTGGTTGTGAGGCAGGCTACGCAGGCTGTTGTGTCAGGTCCGCACGCTCGACCCTCAGGCAACATCTTGCCTAGCTGGGAATACAAAGGGAAAACACCATAAATAAATAATGGTCTCTTTAAAATAATACAGCCCTAAACTATCTCATACCATCCGATTAGAACAGCCAAATGCCATATTTGAGGGGAAAAATAACACGCCCAAGAAGAAAAAATAAAAGGCGTGTTGTCGCTGGGGATCGGGGGGAGTTGCTTTTGAGGTCGTGTTTGGAGAGAGGAGCTCCCCAGCAGCAGTGGAACTCATTTAAAGGGTCATGAAAAAGTGGTGTGCAGCTCAGGTCGTCAGAATCATAGAATCATAGAATGGCGTGAGTTGGAAGGGACCCCAAGGATCACAGAGCTCCAACCCCCCTGACACAGGCAGGGCCACCAACCTCCAGCCTGGATCTACTCAAGGTTGCCCAGGGCCCCATCCAACCTGGCCTTGAACACCTCCAGGGATGGGGCATCCATCCCCTCTCTGGGCAGCCTGTTCCAGCCCCTCACCACTCTCTCTGTAAAAAACCTTCCCCCTAATATCTAATCTAAACCTTCCTTCCTTTAGTTTTAATCCATTCTCCCTTGTCCTGCCATTATCTACCCTTTTAAAAAGTTGATTCCTCTCCTGTCTCTCTGTTCCCTTCAGGGACTGGAAGGCTGCAATGAGGTCCCCCCACTGCCTTCTCTTCTCCAGGCTGAACAAGTCCAGCTGCCTCGGCTTCTTTCATAGGGGAGGTGCTCTTTTAGGTTATTTGAGGCTTTCCTGCTAGGTTATATGGGATTTTTTTAGTACATATATTGCTTGCACACTATATTGTACAGGATTTTTAGTGCATTTGATGCTTTCCTGACAGGTTATGTGGGCTCTTTTAGGATATGTGGTGCTTGGCCCTGAGGTTATATGGGTTTTTTAAGGGTGGATGGTGCTTGCCTGGAGGGTTACACAGAAGTGTGGGAGCTGTTGCACTCCAGCATCACCCAGAGATGGTGGTACCCAGAACAGTAAAGTTACATTTGTGAGTGGTACACCAGGTCCATGCCCCCTGCCTGCCCCTAAAGCACATTTTGGGGTGATCTGGTGGGCAGGATGGTGATGGGTGAGGGAAAGGGAGAGGTTTGGGTTCATGTTGTGTGTGAAAAGCAGGCTCACACCCCACTCACAGCCACACTGGGAGACTTAGAATCATAGAATGTGGTAGGCTGGAAGGGACATCTTCACTAGATCAGGTTGCTCAGAGCCCCATCAAGCCTGACCTTGAATGTCTCCAGGGATGAGGCCTCCACCACCTCTCTGAGAAACCTGTTCCAGTGATCCACAACCCTCATAGTGAAGAAATCTTTCCTAATATCCAACCTAAATCTCCCCTTTTCTAGTTTAAAACTGTTACCCCTTGTCTTACTGCTCCCTACCCTCATGAACAGTTCTTCCCCAGCTTTCCTATAGGCACCTTTCAGGAATTGGAAGGCCACTATAAGGTCCCCCCAGAGCCTTCTCTTCTCCAGGCTGAACAACTCCACCTCTCTGAACCTGTATTCATAGGAGAGGTGCTCCAACCCTTGGATCATTTTTGTGGCCCTCCTCTGGATGCGCTCCAACAGGTCGATGTTGAGGGCTCCAAAGCTGGACACAGCACTCCGGGTGAGGTCTCACCAGAGTGGTGCAGAGGGGCAGAATCCCTTCTCTCGATCTGCTGGCCACACTTCTGGTGATGCAGCCCAGGATGCAGTTGGCCTTCTGGGCTGCAGATGCACATTGGTGGCTCAAGTCCAGCTTTTCATCCTCGAGTATTCCCAAGTCCTTTCCCTGAGGAAAAAAACTTGGGAGCAGCAAGCAGCGTTGTAGGGTTTTTTCCTGGAAATCAGATCAGGTCAGATAAGATCAGGCACAGGAGGGAGGTGAGATAGTGCTCACTGCTGTGATAACCACATGTGTGCTCTGCAGGGAGAGGAGCTCTTCCCCCTTCCACCCTGTGCCAGGATCTCCGGGCGGGGTTCACCGCAGACCATAAATTACTGGGTATTTTATTGCTTTTTAATTAATGATGCCCTTGTATACAACATACTTGGATACCCTCGTAACAGTATAAATAATAAATGCAAACAGCAGCAATTTGTCAGTGCAGTGGGGTTTTGCTGGATTGGTATTGATCCCTCTTTATAACTACATATTCTTACAGGCAAAAGATAATACAGTTCTTACTCACAGAATGGTTAATTACTGCTTAAAATAAATCAATACTAACTGGCCAAACAATATAACCCATTAGTTGTGTTTAAAATAAATTAGGCAGTGTGATTTTCTCCAAACTGATTTTTTGGGGGGGTATTTACATTTCTAGGTGCTAGCAATTTGCATCAAGGAAAGCTTTGGCACTGATAACAAGCACTTCATTAACTAATTAAGCTTATAAAGCAGCTCAGTGACTGGTATAGTTCACTGAAAGTTCAGATTTAAGCTGACCAGAAATGCAATTCCTTTAAAAATTGAAGTGAATCAATCGATTAAACGGGGGGGGGGGGGGGGGGGGGGGAAACCCTTGCTGAAGGAAGCACTTGTTTCAGCCAGGAGCTAAGGGATGTTTTTTTTTAACTTTGAGAGATTTTAAACACTTGTTAAAGATAAAATTAAGGCAGAGTTAAAAAAGAAAAAAGAAACCATTTGTAAGTGATTTTTTTCCTGTTCCTTAATCCCAAAATGAAAACCTCAGACTTTATTGAACACAATTCCTACAGGCTCTTTTTATTTTTATTATTTTGGGGAATTCAACAAAAGCTGGCACAATTCCACAGGGCATTTCTGAATAGCTTAATTCCCCCTCTTTTTTTTTCCCTAGAAAAGTGTTTAGCTAAAAAAAACCAACCCTGTCACTGCAATTTAGACCTGTTTGAATGGCAGGAGAACCTTCCTCCTAAACATCCCCCTCCTCATGCTTTGTGCTGAGGATATTACTAGGATATTGCTGTCCTACAGGAAATATCCCAACCAGAGCTCAGGACCTTACTGACCCCCTTCTGAAGACTTTTTCAAAGCACCTGTAAGGCTTGGAAGAAGGGCTGAATTGGGAGGGGGGAGGGAAGAGGGGTGAGCTGTGTCAGAGCCAGGTGGTTCAGCCACAGATGGGGTGCTCCTCATCTAATGTCAGATACCTGCAAGCTGCCGCCTGTCTCTGACCTGTTCACCGCAAGCCCCCTTCACAATCACTGAGGAAATGTAGACACTTTTAGGATGCTTGTCTGGGCTGCATTGAGCAATGGATTTAGGAGGAGAAGAAACGTGGTGTGGGGAAGCAGCCCAGGGTGACCAGTTTAGGTGGAGACCCCAGCATTTGGCTGGGTGACCCCCTGGTAACACTAACATCTTCATCCCTATCCAAGTTGGCTTCTGAATAGCTCAGCTTTACTGGCATGACTACTCGTACTGAGCTCAGTGGGGACAGAATCTGGGAATAACTTGGCCAACTGGAGTTCTCCATGGGAGTGAGATATGGTGCTCAACACCTTTAGTGCCTCCCCGCTTTTGCAGGTCAGACAGTGCAGGTGGGCAGTGCTCAGTGTTAACTTTGTCAAGTTTCCTGGATGTTTCTGCTGCTGCCATGTTAGAGTCCATTAGTGCTGTCCCCCTGAGGCACGAGGAATGACCCCATTGAGAAACCACAAACCAGGCCCAAATCTTCCAGAAATATTTGGGGTTTTTAGCCTGGGTGACCTCTGAGTGGGGCAGGAGGAAAAGGATAGTTGTTTAGCATCTCATGACAGGATCAAGAAAGGGTTTGGGCATGGAAAAGGAGACCCACAGCCAAACCTCAGGTGAGGTTATGGTGTCTGCTCTCCCCATTCTTCTTCATGTTTAGGACCAGGAGCACTGGATGGACCTGCCCTTTGCAGCCCATCCCTTTTGCTTTTTATCTGGGAATGCCTTCAACAGACTCCTAACCTCTGGATGAGTTACAGTCTATCAGCTAGAAAAACACCCAGACATGATTTAAAGGCCTTGCACATGGGTTGTAAGGAAGCACTTTCACCAGTTAATCACTCCTGCTGTTAAAATCTGTGTCTTATTTCTGCCCCCAATCTTTCTGGCATTAGCTCTCGCCCTCTGCTCACTGCCCCAGCACAGTTACAAAGCTACCTTCTCTTGCAAATCTGTTCCTTACACAGATATTGGCAGATAGCAAGACATAAAATATTGAATGCCTTTTAATTTTCTGTTGGATAAGCCAAGTGGACCAAACGACATAATTCTTCACTCCTATTAGGGAGCAGATGGCTGCTCACAGCCTCAGAGGATGGGTTTTGATCTGCTCCTCCCCATGGGACAGAGGCACATTTAGCAATCATGGGCTGCCAAACGGCTGGGGCCCTTGGATCTTCTATGTCAATTAAAATCTTGAACCCCCCAAGTAGGATGAAGGACATATGCCTTCACAGCCAATCAAAAAAAAAATCAGGGTTTTCATTCATAAGATTAGTAAAAGAAGCAGAAGATCCCATTTTCTGGCTTGTCCATCTGAACTGGATGACCAGAAGTATGGCAACCTTTGAGCTGTGATTTATGTACTTCTCCAGGTTTCACCATGCAACCTCAGAACTGGAGCATCCAGAAACATCATCTGTGGCACTGTGACCACCTGATCCATCACTGCCTTGGTGCTGTGTCCTAGGAGCTCTCAAAATGTGACAGCCCATGGGGGTGTTAAAGAGACATGCAAGACGGGTGGTTTACAGCCACAAACAATGCTCGTGGTGTGACATGATAGCAAGAACTGACTTATAAAAGCAGGCATGGAGAGAAACAGGTCAAAAAAAACCCAGCTTATTCTCACTCATCGTGGAAGCAGCCATGTTTCTGTGCTGCCCTGCATTGAACTCTGTAGCAGATGGTCAGGAAGGCACTGCCTGGCTGCCCGTGGTTTGAGTAACCTCCCAAAGTGCTTTCCTCTGTAATTCCCTGAACGGCTGCACAATCAGTGCTGCCCTAACAGGTGGTGGACTGGTAAACAGAGCACTTGGGCATTGCCTAGAGATGCCCTGACTCGTGTTGCAGAGTCCTGCTTGTTGTACAGACACCTTGTTTTGATCAAGTTTCTAAAGAGGAAAGAACAGCACCAGACACTCAAGCCCTTTGGTCCGTGATTGCTTCTCTGGGTTTCGTGCCCCTTCACAGCCCTTGGTAGTGTTTAGACAAGAAATTTCAGTCCTCCTGTACGTTAATTCTTGAAGTATGAGAGATTGTAACAAGTGTCCTTGTGGACATGAACCCCAGACATTTCTCAAACATTTGTTCCAGGACACAAAGGTTGTCCTGCTTGGGCAAGGTTGAACCTTCAGAGAATATGTGAGTGCCCATGTCTCTGTGTGCAATGCACCAGTTGGAAACTACATCACATCATCCTTCAAGAGCACCTGAGGTCGATGTGGGACCCTGAGTGGGAAGGAATAGTCCCTCTGCACTGGAGGAGGAAAACCAAGGGTGAATGAAAGGGATAGGAGCAAAGCAGTGGTGAGGGTCCACCTGAGCATCCTCTCCTGCAGAGAAGATCCTAAGGGCCTGACCTTATACTGGAGTGAAACAGCCTGGCTGCATGTGAGGAGCACCATCCCTGATCTGGCCAAAAAGGAACAAATGAATAAGAGTCTAGCCCAATCTGCATCGTCCAGGGACAGGCTCACATCCAAAGCACATCTCTTCCCAGACTGGGGCGCGGACTGAGATACAGGGTTCTGGTTTGAGCTGCTCTCAAGCAGAGACGTCAGGCTTTCGTATTTCACTGCAATGCCTCCGCCTGCCAAATTGGCTGAGCTGGGAAAACAATCTATAATTGACTACAGAGGTATGAGTTTATAACGATTTAACCTTTTTTATTTTTTCTGAAGCATGCACATAACCTCTGCCAATTAGCTGGAAGTTAGAGAGATTTTTAATGACAATATGTCCAGAGGGAGGAGGCTCTTGGGTGGGGGGCAGTTGTGACTGCAAATTGCCAGAGCCTGAGTTGCAAGTCATAGGACCATGAGGTCTAATGATGCGAAGAGGAGAAGGCACAGTGCATTGCTTTGTTCACAGATGAGCACAAAGCACACGGCTTCCCAGTTGGAACTGGGAGATAGCCCAGCACAGGCTGGAGCTGGTAAGTGGGGTTCTGCTGCTGGGCTGTAGGCAACTTCCCCTTACCATCACACAGCACCCACACAGGACACTGTAGTTCACAGCAAGCAGAAGTGGAGATAGTGACAGGCATCTGTCCTCTCCTGTGGGAAGGCACAGGGTTGATGGCAAGCTCTGCCTTGGGACGAGACCAGCTGGCCCCAGGGAGAAGCTCCATCACAGCAGCAGCCAAATAGAGCTTCTTCTGCAGGGGACAACTCTTCTCCACATAACTCAAAGAGGTGAAGCAGCCTGGAGCGAGTATTCCCGTGTTGAACACTGGTACACACCCAAGGAAACCACTTGCAAGTGCTGATCTGTGTGCAGCTTCCCGGGACCCGGGGAGAGGACAAAGGTCCTGCTCTTCCTTCCATCCCTCCCACTTCCCCCTCTCTCACTCCCCGCTTTGCTGTCCTACCTCTTCCCTCACGGCTGCTGAACCCCGCTGTGAGCGGCTTCAGAGAGACAACTAACTTTGCCAGGAAAAAACACAGGAATAGTTTTCTTCCAACATCATGAGCTGAATCGGCTCTGCCAAACCTCGAAGAACGGCCGTGCCATGAAGCAGGGATGTCAACAGCCTCAGACAACCAGGTGCCCACAAAACCTCATGGAGATTTGCTATTGGTGTGGTTTCAGGGCAGGGAGGGAAGGAGCCAGGTGTGTGCCAGAGAGAGAGCACGTAGGTTCAACTTATTGGGGTCTGGCTTCTGCTTCTTCTTTGAAGGCAGAAAAGCAGTCGGATACCTTTGTTACAAAGACCTGAATGGATCCCTGAGTCACTTCGTGTGGTAAGTGTGAGAGAGAACCTGTCTACTCCAACTCCTCCCAGACCCCACTGTGTTGAACAGCCATTTGAATCAATGGTCTAAGCTGGGTATTGATTTGGCCCAGTGGGTGTAAATCTGACCTTGACCCTCTTTAATCCTGACGTATTCACCACAACTGTATCAGCACAGAGCAAAGACTCAGAGGGTAGACTTTGGGAGCCTGGGTTTGACAGCATGTACCACACTCTCTGCTTTTCAGATTCAGCTGTAACCGAAAACACAACTCAGGGTTCTGCATTTCAGATGTTCACAGGCTGCATCTCTCTATATAAAAGCAAACATATAACAAACATACTGCAAAACATATAACAAAACCTATAACAAAACATATAACAAAAATACTGCAGTGCATTCAGACTGGGGCACATAAAAAGGGAGTGATTCCAGCTGCTGGCCTTTCCTGACCACCACATTAAAGAAGCAGCAGAAGAGGGCAAATTAAATACAAGTGCGGCATCCCGACAGCGTGCAGAGTTGTGAGAGGAGTTGTGTGTGCTTGCTGAATGCACCACGCTCCCCACATGGCCATCACAGTCACTGCTTCCTTCAGCAGAGCCAATGTGGTCTTACAGAGTGGATGTCAGGGAAAGGGAAAACATTTGATGCCTTATTCTGCTTGTGCAGTCAGTCCAAGCTTAAAAAAAAGAGAAGAAACCAAGCCAGCCACTCAGCTCAAGATAAGGAGCCCCCTCTTCCAGCCCTCTTGCCTCTGCATGTTTTTTACTCCACCTCTAGTGTTTACTATCATGTTGGGCACAAACATATTTGTTGCTAGGAGGAGTCCCAGGCAAAATTAGCTACGTAGAGAGACAGAGCAGAGCAGGCTGTACGCAGAGATGGCTTTGACTAGAAGTTTAGGGCTGATGGGAGTGAGGACTCAGCCCCGGACCCATATGGAGGAGTCAGGTTGTGAGCAACACCACCAGAATGGCAGTGCCAGTGCAGCCTGGCATCTTCCTGTAGTTCCCACGCAACCTATGGTGGGACTGGGTCCCCTGATGTAAACTTTGTAGAAGTCAGGTAGGCAGCAAGGAGCTTTCCAAACTAGCCACATACCATGCAACAGCCTTGGATAACATTCCAAAGGCCACATCTACAGAGCACAGCACAGAAACATCTAGTCTCTGTTGGAATGACCTTGCTCTGTGGATGGCATCAGCAGCAGAGGAGCAAACTGCCTTGCCACAGCTGGCATCCCTTGGGTCTCCACGCATTGAGCTAATTTCTCTCTATTGGTGCTGCCCTCCAGGCTTGCTCAGGGATCTTTGCATGGTGTGATGCCGTCAGTCCCGCCATGTGTCAGGCACATCTGGCTGCTCGGGCAGCCTGCCAGGGAATTAGGACTGCACAGCACTAGCTTTCAAATGAGCACACGGGGTTTTGAATGCCCTGTTTCACACAAGCCTAGACGTGGCTTCTTTCACCGCTGGGCAAATGCTCCAGGGGTGATAGATGCTCTGTGTGATGGTGACCAGATCTTACCCATGCTGATGTGGGGAGGATTTAGGAGTCAAATGGAGAGAAATAATTCCCTTGACAGTAGATTCAAGGAGAGAGCACACTGAAGGGAAAGTGGGTAGCATGTTGCCTCTTCATTATCTCATGAAAGGAAATTTATATCGTACCCCGTGGGGGGGGATGACACTAAAGCCCTTCTGGAACACATTTGCAGGAGTCTGCATGGGCTTCTGGCTACATGCAGAGTGATCTGGACTCATGGGGAGCATATGTCTGTTCTGCCACAGCAGCTTGGTCTTGGCTTTTACGGGTGCCTGGCGGAACAGTGTAAGACCATCCTTACCTGGTACCACACTCCCCAGCTGCAAAAACCTCCTCTGGATTTCAGAGGCTGCAGAAACTCCAGTCTCTGTTCCAACAGTGTTTGTTTTCTTTGGGCCCCTCTCCCTAACTAATTAGCTGTTGTGTTTATTGGAAATAGGAGACGCATTCCTGACGAACATGGAAGCGCTGTGTTTAATGGAGCCCTTGGAGAAGGTTAGAGTGGGAGCATTTCTTGAACAAACAAGTCTCACACTGCACCACAATCTTCAAACTGAAATGAACCGCTGGCTCCCCGGTAGTGGTGGGGGATTGTGACGTGTAATTTGCATAAGACCTTCACTAAATAATCGTTAGGAGGCCAATGAATATAAAAGAGGCTTGGCTCTTATCAGGTTTGATCTCAGAAGCGCTCACAGGAAAAAAAATTGTTAAGCATCTACATGAGCAAAACTCTTTGTCTTCTTCAGTTCAATTGCTACTTTCATTTGTCTTTAATAATATGGTATTTGCTCACTCTTAGACAGCCGCTTGCAAGGCTGTTCAGATCCAAGGCTAATTTGCTCAGACACTTGGCTCTCCCAAAGTGATCACTAAAACTCCTGGTACACAGAGTACTTTTCTTGAATGTTAAAGCATTTAAAGCTTTATATTTTTTTTTAATTTTTTTTTTTCTTCTCCGTGCTTTGAGTAAGTATTTACACCTAGTCAGAGACAGCGTGAAAACAAGCTAATGTTTGGACTGGGGAATGTTTTACACCTCATTACGCAGGTGGAAACGGCACATGTAGAGCAGGGCCAGGCTATTTCCAGTAGGTCATTCTCCTGTTCCGGTCAGCCCTTAATTTAGGACGGCCCTGCCCCATGGAGGTATGTGCAACCATGGCACCAGTTCTTGCCTATTTCTGGGGGCTGCTTCTGAGTTTGCATCATGCAAAGCCCGGAGTTATTTTTGATCCAGTTTTGGCTGCAGAGCAAAGGCAGGGGCTTTCCATGCATGGCCTCTGATAGGGGCACCAGTTTGGAAGTCCCACCAAAGAAAGATCTCACAGGTGGGTCAAGGGCCTGACCACAGCTCACCTGATATTCACTGTCCCTCAGCATACCAAGAAAACCAGGCAACATGACATCCCACCTTGTTTGACTTCCTGGACATCAGGGGATGGTCTGCAGTTGTGGATTAAACCTTGGCTGCTTGGTTTGGCGGTTTTTTTGACAGAGAACATGAGGTTTCTTCTGAGTGTAAATCTGTGGTTTGGGTTGTGGCTACCTAACAGCAACTGTCTTTCATCCTACCTTCCTGTGAATGATGAGAAAGCCTCAAGCCAGAAGGGACCATTGTGTTTTCTCCTTCAAGCTCCAGGATATGGCAGACCACGTCTGTTTGAGGTCCAGCACCTGGGAATTGATGGCATCATCAGAATATGATCTGCTTGGATCCGAGGAGATGGAGCGTGGTCTCTTCCCCAGAGCAGTTTATTACCTTCACAGTTATGGAAAAAACACAAATCCTTTTTCCTGGCTGGAGTTTGCCTGGTTTTGCCCTCCAGCACCAGTTCCTGCTGTGCCTTGCTCTGATAGATTAAAGACCCCTTTAGTACCTAGTTGTTTTGGGTTTTTTCAAGAGAAGGTACTCATGTGCTATAATGTCCTCTCAATCTTCTTTCCGATAAGCTAAACAGAACAAGCTCTGTAAGTCTCTTGTAAGTCATTTCTTCCAGGCCTCTAATCATTTTTGTGGCTGTTTTTGGCACCTTCCTCAATTTTTCAGCTTCCTTCTGAAAACGTGGGCATCAGAACAGTACTCCGTGTTCCAGCATCGGCCTCGTCAGCTCAGATGCTGTCTAATCAGCAGGACCATTTCCAGTGTCAGTGTCTCGGAGGAGGGAGAGGGGGAGGGAGGAGGAATCCCTGGCAGCGAGCTGTGCTTCATTGAGGGCCCTCTGCTTTGGGATTCACACTCTTTTCCCAGCTATGGAAACCAACCTCTGTCAGAGCACATCTGTTTCCACAAGCTGCCTCCCAGAAGTGCGAGAAGACCTCTCCTTGCACCCTCCAGGACTCTTGTTTGGGCTGCCCTTGGCCTTCAGCTGGTTTGATCTTTGCATCTGCATGGTGCAAATGTGTATACAGGAGGCCTGAAAGCCACATTCCACAAGTCTTAGAAGTCCATGGCCCTGCCAAATCCAGCTCTCCTCTCCCTCCTGGCACTGTAAGAGGTAAGCCTCCCACAACCGTGAGTCTCTGAATGCCGGCCTGAGACAGATCCCTGCCCATCTGCACGGGGGCTGCACGGCTTGCAACAGAGCAAGAAGTTATTTATAGCAATTCCCATGTCCTCAGCAGCTTGTTCTTTTGAGCATGGTGTCACCATTGCTTTACTGCTCCTGTAACCATGCCAGGGCCGAGCTCTTACACCGGTTTGCAAGCCACCTGGGTGGGATGCTGGCAGCACGGGAAGAGATGAGTGCTTGCTGGTTGGCATCCCTGTATCCAGCAGGGAGGCAGGCAGTGCAACGGTGCCATTGCAAGCCATCTGCAGTAACAGCCTCTCTGGTTCTTGCTGCTCAAGCAGGGCTGCTCCTTGCAGATGAATCGAATCACAAGGTCCTGTGCTTTGCTTTTGGCCCCGTGCACTTCTCCAGCTTTTCCTGACCTTTTGCATTTACACCTAGGAGTAAATCCTGCCATGAGGAGTCCTGGTAAACACAGACGTTATTGACAAAAGCTCTTCCTCTCATTCTCTGGACCTAAGGCTTCCAGGGTCCCATGCAGAAAAGCAGTCATGCCACAGTACTATCTATTTAACCAGTGCATGAAAAGGTAACCCATCCAGAAGGACAACTGGAGAAGCCCTCCCACCACCGTGCCAGTGGTTGCATGCACAGGTGTCATGGCTTAACCCACAGCCGCCTGCTCACTCCCCCATAGTGGGATGGGGGAGGGAATCAGGAGGGTAGAAGTGGGAAAATGAATCCTCCTTTCCTTCTTCTTCCCCCAACTTTACATGCTGAGCATGACATCATACAGCATGGGATATCCCTTTGGTCACTGGGGTCAGCTGTCCTGGCTGTGTCCCCTCCCAGCTCCCTGTGCACCCCCAGCCTACTCACTGGTGGGGTGAGGAGCAGAGCAGGCCTTGGCTCTGTGTAAACACTGCTCAGCAGGAATGAAAACATCTCTATATTATCAAGACTGTTTTCAGCACAAATCCAAAATACAGCCCTATACCAGCTACTACGAAGAAAAATAACTCTGTTCCAGCCAAAACCAGCACAACAGGCAAGACTGTATGGCTTTGCAAAGCAATAGATTACACCAGAAAAGCAAGTGAAGTAATGTCTTATTACAAGAGCCAGGCTTTTCCAGTGCTTTCCTAGAATGGAAAACACTTTCAAATTTAGTTTCATGAACACCATCCTATTCATCAGTAAAGTTACGGTTCACCTTCTACTGCCCACCATCAGACAGCCACTTTTTAGTAAAAGTTTTGGGGTTTTTTTCCTTCCCCCACAGTGGTCTTATTCTTTCAATGTAGAAATAAGGCCTAAACCAGCATGTTTTGGAACAAATTCTTTTCCCAGTTACATGAGTGCAAACTTGAGTTTTCTCCCCCTTGACGCCTTTGCTACTCAGCCTGCATTTCCAATGGATCAACCAAACCAAGTGGGGACTCTCAGCCCCAGGCCAGCATGAAATGAAAGCTGTTGCTGAGACCTGTCAAGAGAGTCCCACACTTCAGCAATTGCTAATCATGGAACGAATGAGTGAATACTTCACATCCAGCCAGCTACCAGCATAGTCACCAAAGGAAACATGGAAGAAATAGACCAAAAATGGAAAAAACTTTGGGAATTAATCCAGATTTTAGTGCAGGTTTGATATACGTAGTTGTGAGTGAAGGTTTTACCCATCAGAGCAATGTGACATTTTCTTTTGTTTCCCTCCTGTTTTCTTCATCTTTATGGAACTGAGAGAAGTGTCCCCAAGACTTAGTGCCCACAGGTGCTCTGGGAACAATAGCAGCCCGGGCTGAATTCAAGATATGCCCAGAAAAAACATTACTCGTTTCTGGTAGACATATTTATGGACCTCCTCAACATATCTCTTGAGTGTCTTATAGATACTAACATATGAATCCTCACACTTCCTTTCTCTAAAGGCTGTTATTGCCTAGACTTTAAAAGTAAGGAAGCTGAGGCCAAGAGGCAATTAGATTGGCCAATATCACATTGGAAATGTGTGATCCTTTTAGTCTGGACACTCCTGACCAGCAAAACCTTCACCTGGCTCCTTGCCTGTGGTGGATAAGAAAGTGGAAAGCTTTGAGTCATGCTTTCAAGGGACAGTTTGCAACATGTCACAGAGGAGCAGCTGTACTGGTCTATGACTAGAGTAGCACAGGACTGGTTTGTCATCATCACTGTAGGGGATTGTGGGACCCCATGGGTGCACAGCAGGATGACAGCTCTCCTTTGTGCAGGTGTATCAAAGCAATCATCCTAGGAATCTGGTGGAGACTTCTGCACTTTCATTTTATTTTTGTGAGGACTATTAAAAAGGCAGGTGCTTTGGTCCCTTCCTATCCAGCTGTATGAAGTTCAAGGGCAACCTGATGAACCCCTCTGCATACTCCACGATGGCTTTGCTTCATTTAAAACCAATACTGGTTTTAAGCTCGATATCTCGGACTCTGCTCCTGCTCCTTCCTCAAGAAGACAGTAAAAATGAGAGCACTTGGAAGAATTACTGGCTGGAGCACAAACTCAGGCTGTATGATTTTCATTAGCACTAACGAGCATCAAGCAGCTGACGTCCTGCTTAGGAAAACGACTGCATCTCTAAGTACTCATCCCAAATAGACATACAGGCAGAACAACAGGCTCTGCAGCCCAGGCTTTCCCAGCTCTGCAAAGGGACTTAATTCTCTCTGAATTTTCCTTCTTTTGGTCTGATTTGGTGATGGTGACATCTGATAACAAGCTTGCATATGATTTGGAGACTGCTTTCCCAGCTCCCCAGATCACATCAGAAAAAATATTTGGGTTTTTATTCAAATAAGCCCACGGCTTCTGGAGCTGGAAACTGCATGTAAAATCTCTCTCTGGTTTTTAAAGTGATTTTAGGAGTCTCTCATCACTGCAAGGAACTTCACTGCGAAATTGAAAAGCAGTAGACAGTCCAACCCCTTGTAGTGCAGCCAGCCAAGAAAAGTGCCCCACGTATGTTTGTTTTTAAAAAAGCCTTGATGGAGATGTTTTTTCCCTGGTTAATCTCAAGATGCTGTGGGGCCTGACGCAGAATGTTTGGATGGTTCAAAGCTTCTGGGAGAATGAAGCCAATGAGAGACCCGTGAATTGGCCTCTAGTGAAGTTGGGGAGATGATGGAAGGATACTTAAATTAAATGTGTGGCAGCTTGGGCAGGTCCCCAGTGCAGCAGCAGGAGCTGTTTCTCTGTCCTCCATCCATGTCCATGTCTGCTGCTTCTGCAGGGTGCCTGCCCTCACCCCGCAGCTCTGACAAGGATGCTCTGCTGACCCTGCAGCTCCTGGCCATCTGCCATCCTCCTCCTGCAGCAAAAAGTCTGTCCCTGCCCCACTGGGGTGCCCCATGGAGCAAAGTCCTCGGGGGAGTCACTGCCTGCAGCTTGGCTGACATTCCCCTGTTGTAGGTGGAGGTACCAAGGAGATAACGTGAGCAAGTGGGAGAGAAAGGGAGGTGGCCCCATCTTCTCCTGTGGTCCCACTCTAACCACCATCCTCCACATACTTACATGCTCTGCTGCCTGTGTTCAGGAGTCCCAGAAGTTTTTTAATTGAGCTGAATCAGATGAATTGATTACTGCACATCAGTGAAAATCGAAGAGCTGCTCAACAGATAACTGCCTGAGCTCTCACTCCACTTTGCAGTCAGCAGCCAGGGCAGAAGTTCCCTCTGGTGCTGCTGCCCATCCCCTCATCACCATCAGCCCTTGCCTCACCCTCAGGGTGAGGGGTGATTTATGGTTTCCATCACGTTCCACCACCTCTGGATCTCCAGAGAAAACCTGCTGAGCTCTGCAGGTCTGGGGTGGTTTGTGTTCACAGCCACTGACGTTAGTTTTCACTGGCAGCCATAGCTCAGGCTGCAGCACGGAGAAATGAGGCCCCTGCACCTTTCAAAGCAGCGTGGTAACTGGGGGGACTGTTTTATTCTCCCTGTAGCCAAGCAAGCAAGAGGCAATAAATAACATCTCCATCCAGGGAAAAGGCAGTTGTTATATGGAACGGGGGAATCCAGCTGCAGTGGTGAGTAGAAGGGCTGGCTTCTGAGGAGAGACTGGAGAGATGGATAATAACATATATATCTTAGCTAAATGGTAGCCATGAGAGGCAGAACCTGAATCTATGTGTTTTTCAAGAGCATATCTTAAGATGAAGAATATTTAGTGACAGGCCAAGGGGACAGCAGTCAAGAAACTGATGGTTTTTCAGTCTGTCTTGGTAAGAAAAATAAAGTCCATGTAGATATACTGGAAGTGATAAACGCCAAGTAAGGAAATGCCTGAAGAGTCTGAACACAGAAAAGAAGCAGCCAGGATAGAAATGGTAAGTTTGCCTTCGGGGTGAGTGGCAGGGGATGGCTTATCACAGGGCTTTAATCGCTCACCTTAAAACAGTGACCAAGAAACAGTCAAAGACCAGAGTACCAGAGTCTGTCCATCCTGTGAGATCTTCCCTGTGCTAAAACTAGTAGTTTAAGATATCAAAGGAAAGGCAAGGGGTGATTGAAGGCAGGCAACAGGGAGGACCAGGACTCTTGTACTGCAGCAGGTGGTGGGGTTTGCTGTCAAGTGCTGGGCAAGGAGGTTACAGAGGGCAAAAAGGATTTTCTTGGGCAGATCTCCTTCCTCCTGAGAGCTTGAGGGAGCAGGGAAAATATTTGTATTTGTATATGATGATCTGAGGAGGAAGGGAAAGCACATATCAGAATCACAGCATGTTAGGAGTTGGAAGGGACCTTGAAAGATCATCTAGTCCAACCCCCCTGCCAGAGCAGGATCACCCAGACTAAATCACACAGGAACACATCCAGGTGGGGTTTGAATGTCTCCAGAGAAGGAGACTCCACAGCTTCTCTGGGCAGCCTGTCCCAGGGCTCTGTCACCCTCACAGGGAAAAAGTTCCTCCTTACATTCACATGGAACTTCCTCTGCTCCAGCTTGCACCCATTGGCCCTTGTCCTATCGCTGGACATCACTGAGAAGAGCCTGGCTCCATCCTCCTGGCTCTCATCCTTTACACATTTATCAACATGAATAAGGTCACCCCTCAGTCTCCTCTTTTCCAAGCTAGAGGCCCAGCTCCCTCATCCTCTCCTCACAAGGAAAGGGTTCCACTCCATCATCTCTGTAGCCTTGTGCTGGACTCTTTCAAGGAGTTCTATGTCCTTCTTGAACCGAGGGGCCCAGAACTGGACACAATATTCCAGGTTCAGTCTCAAACATCCACTGCAATGACACCTCTGCACCATACCTCTCCTTCCAGCCTCTTGCAGAGCTCAGTGAATGACATGGAGCAACCTGGCTGCCATCTAGGCTGGGGGAAGGAGACCTCAGCTGCATGCCCTTGGTCTGTCCACCTACATTCTCCACCTTGGTTTCCCTGTGTATAATGGGCAGTAAAGGTGCTGCCTCCCCTGAAGCTCTGCAGAAGGTCAGTGCCGTGTAAAACACACTCTATGTGGCATAGTGCAAGCAGAAATGCTTCTCTGGCCTCCATACACACTGAGGGCTCACTTGCAGAGGGTAAAGTCATGAAACAGCATGTATGAGAGAGAGAGAAATCTAATACGAGACATTTTTATAAGATGAGCATTTGGCTTCTTGAAGCCATCTGAGGATGTTTAATGACAGGCTGAACATGTTCTCTGTCCTGTACTGATCAAAAATCCTGCAAAAGCTCTAATCAAAAGCTCGTGAGCACTTTTTTTTTCCTACTGTAAAAATGGTATTTAATTAAAAATGGAGGCTCAGCTAACCCACTGGAACCTTGGTCCCTGCCTCACAGAGCACTTGAGGACATGTTTCAGTCCCAGCTGATGGCTCTGGAGCATCAGCTACTGGCTGGCTCTGAGGCAGATTCCCCACCACCTTTAAGGGCTGTGCTGCTGGGGAGCTGGATTTAAGCACGTGCTTCATGTTATGCATGTGCCAAGCATCTTGTTTTTTTTTGGGCTTCTCTGAGAAGGTGCTGGTGTCATTTCTCCTTGGAGCCTGTCCCTGTGCACATGTGAGCAGACACATCACAACAGTCTGGAAGAGCATGTTGCAATGCTTTTCCAGACAGTAAATTCAGGACAAATTTAATCGGTTTGAATATTTTGGCACTTGAAGATGTATAAAATTCTCTTGTTTCCATTTTCCTCTACTTTCCACTCAGAACAATATCAGTATCAAACTGCTTGTGGGTTCAGCTCTCCAGTCTTTGGGTAAGACAGCCCCAGGCAGAGTTGAGCTCAGCACATCTCAACACATCTGTAGCTGCACTGCTTCTGGAGCCAGGATGGGTCCAAATTGATCCCATGTATCCCAATGCACCAGCCCTGGGACAACCACCACTGATGATAGTGGGTCCTTCTGTGTTCATTCTGCTGCTGGGAGATCTGTTCCCAGACCTTTAGTGCAGAGGACCTCAAACTGTGCAAGAGGAAACATATGGGATTTAATAACTCAGACTCAGCTTCATGAGCCTAGCACCAGCTGCATGGTCATGCCAGGGAAGATCACTGGGGACCCAGAGCAGGACACACAACCTGTGGGACAGATGGCATGAGCTGTAAACAACCTACAGAGGTTGCTCAGAAGGATGATGGTACTGATGCCCAGAGGGATGCTCTAATCCACTCTCTTGTCCTGGGGTGATTTCAAGCCAGCCCTTGTCTCTGCATAGATGTGTTTAAACCCTGTTTGGAGGTGCTAGAATATCGGATAGCCAGTGGCTCTGGGACCCAGAGTGGGATACCAGCCTGCATTTAAGGGGTCTAACTAGAAAATCAGGCTACAACTCCCATGTTCTCTGCCCATCCTGTTCTCATAACCTGTGCTGCTGCTGAGCCCAACGCTCAGACCTAAAACCTTTCACCACTGTCTATTCCTTAAGGGACACTGGAAGAACCTGCCTGATGAGGAATGTCATAATTAATGCTGCCTGTACACTGCTGAAATGTTAACGCTTCTATTAACACACTTTATTGACTTGCTTTTAACACCACAGGTGGCTTTTCAAGAGCTCAGGCTTGATTTAAATCTCATCCACTGCTTATTGCTTTAATTATGGAAATGGCCAGAGCAAGGGAGCACACTTCTGGAGCCAGGCTCTCATGGAAAGTAGGAGGGCAGAAAAGCTGCATTGTTTTATTTTCTGAGCAGGTATATAGAGATCAGGAACAGGAATGGGTGTGGATGCCTCTCCACAGCCTGGCTTTGACCTTCCCCAAAGATTTACCATGGGCATAAAGGGAATACACAACTCAGGATCTTCTACTGGTGTGAAATTGAGTCTATAGTGGAGCTGAATACAGATATACAGAGACTCTAATATCATCTTTAGAGAAACAAGGGCTGTGACACAGCTCTGGCTCCACTATTGCTAACAAAACCTGGATCCCATCAGGTTGGAAACCCACCAAGGTGCAGGACCACAGCTCCAGCCTCTGGACATGAGCAGGAGCCTCCTCCTGGTCCATCTGCAGGGAGATAACTAGTACCAAGGCTTCCCTGCTGTCCTGGTTTATCTCCCCAAGCAGCCAGCCCAGGTGAGCTGAGTCAACCCAGGCTGTTTCCACACCATCTGACATCACTTCCCCACAAAAGGGGCTGGTTGGGGAGGGGTGCTCTGGGGTGCCTCCAGGGCTGGCTGAGTGTGGCCAGGACATCAGGTTGGTCCTCGTGTGGTGCAGCACTCATCACTGGGTCAGTGAGGTCCTCTGTGTTATCACCGGATGTGAGTGAAATTTGCCACGGGCTGTTATTGTTCCCCTTTCATGGTGATTTTGTCAGTAGGCTGTCCTTATCCCAACCCACAGGGGCTGTCTGTTTCTCCTTGGAAGCTGAACCACCACAACTGCTCTGCTCCCAACTAGAAACCCCAGCCAGGAGCAAAGAAGTCCTCTGCCCTGTCAACCCTCCCTCGTGTTACCTCTCATCTAAATACAGTGCTGGATCCTCCTGGGAAGGTGGTTCAGTGCACAGCAGGCAGGAGTTCCTTCATCCTGCTCCATGTTTTCCCTTTCCCAAAAGGAAACAGGCACATCTTCACCTACTGCTGCTGCAGGGAAGCTGGAGGGGTACCTCTGTGCCTTTTCACACACAGCATTCAATTCTTCTGCAGGGTCTATTCTCTTTCTGGGGTCTGAAGCTGGAGCTCGTAAGGCCAGCACAAACCCAGAGCAAAGCCCTCAGTGTGTGGGAGGGGAGTGGGGTGCTTGTGCACACTTACACTGTGCCTGGGTTCAGCCTCAGCAGCCAGCACTAGCACACAGCGGGTGGGAGATGGGATGCTCCCGTGTGAGAATCATCGCCTCTGACCCTCTCACCCCACTGCATGAGGATGTGATTTTCCTATCCCTCAGTGCCCGTGGGGTTACATCCAGCCCTTGGTTTCTATCACACATCTGACATTGTTCTTTCTGTGGATTCCCCACTGCATGCTCCAGAGGCATTTCACAGCTTCTCCCAAGCCTCCCACAAGCACATTCCCCTCCATCCCCCCGCCCCTCCCCTTCACTCTTCCACCAGCACTGGGCCTTTGAGGGGAAGCCTTTCTCCCCTGGTTTTATCTGCATACCATTCATCGCACTCAGCCCTTGCGCTGTCATGCAAAACTCCAAGGAATGAACCAAGTGATAAAGCAGCTGGAGCCAAAACATGGAGGCTGCAACCCCCCTGGTTATATTTCAGAGCCATAAATTACACCCTTCAGCAACGGGTTAAGTAGGTCATTAAACAGCAAAAACACTGGAAAAATGTTCAAAAAGCAGCACCCTTTCCTCTCCCTCCTCCCTTGCTGCAAGGGACCTAAATCATAGCCAAGTTACCTGTGTGCTAGGATGGGGTTATTTATGCCAGGTATTTTTGGCATGGCCTCTGCTGTGGCTGTGAATTTTTATTACCCTGGCTGAGCTGACATCCTGACAGAGAAGTTTGTTACAGGATAAATGGAGTTACCCTGTGGTAGGGACCTGGGGTGGATGGGTGCTGCGTGATGGGGAGGGCAGCAGGGGCTGCGTGTGTCATATTGGACCGAGCTGGAAAATACCTGTGTGGTCTCAGGGCCATTTCCACAGTCACTGTCAAGCTACAGGGCTGGTTGACTCCAAAAAGGACCATCCCCTGAGCACAAACACGGGAGGAAAAGGTGAGGAGCAGGTCCTCAGAGCTAACAGGGGCAAGGACCAGAAAAGACTGGTCCATGGGTACAGCCTGGTACTTTCTAGTAAGTTAGAGCTTATAAATCATTTTGACAAAATAATTAAAGCATGTACATGCCATGATTTATAATCCTGCCTCTCTCCTGTAATACCCTAGACCACAGCGCCTCTGGATAGAGTGATGCATGAAGCCAAGAGAAAGCCTGTCTGAGGTGTGTTGTCCTTGCACTGTGAAACCTGGAGTCCAGAACAACTCCAGATCAAAGGTACTGCTCTGCGTCAAGGCTGCTGTAGGTTGGATGACTCCGTTACAGCTGAGGTCTGCTGAGATCAGAGTCCCCGTCATGTGAGTCAAGGAGTGGGCCTTGACTGCATCCTTCATGCTACTTGAGTGGGAACCATTGGGAAGACAGAACAAGGATTAAATGCATGAATAGCCACCACCATAAAAACATAAGGGTATTCAACCACTGGAAAATCCTGTTGTGGAGGTGATTACACTAACACACATAAGGATGGAGAGCTTGGCCTGACCTACAGCTTTCAGTCCTGGGCAGGCATCATTATTAAAGTTCATCAGACCAGGCCTCATGATGTCAAGGCCAGCTGAAAACATCAGAAGGATGTTTACTACTCAGCTTTGCTCAGTGATGCCACAGAAGGAAATAAAGTAACTTAGCATCAGGCTAGTCCTTCGGGTGGAAGAAGAGCGTTGGCCCTGTGAGCTTAACAAGGAGGTGACCCAAAGTTTGGTCAGAAGGGAATGGCCCCTTTGCAACCTGCAGTGATGAACCACATTGTTCTTCAGGAGGTTTTATTTTTATTGTGGCCTTTCTGAGGGCTATTTCAGAAATTAATAATCAAAAATTGTTGTAGAATACTATTTTATTTGGGAAAAAAGAAGTATACAGGATTCAGACATATTGTCAGATCTTCTCCAAGAGAAAAAGATGTAGTTTCTCAACAGCTTTATCTAGACCACCCTTTGAGGACACACCACATGTACCATGAGATCCTGGCCCTCTGAACACCCATGGTAAGGTCAGGGAGGATGCACTGGTGGTCCCACCTGGGCACTTTCCTTTCCAAAGAAGGCAGAAAGGAGCAGGAAGAGAGGGGAAGTGGGGCCTAGCCTACTGTGAACATCAGACATGGCCAGGAGCCAACCCCCCACATGCCAGATCAACACTGTAGGTGGAACAGGTCAATAATTGGGAACTATTTAATGAGGAAAAAGAGACAATCTGGCTCTAAATTACTTGACTGGCCCAAATAATGGCAGAAAGACTAAGTTGGGAGCATACTTTCAGAAGTTTCCCCTTTTTTTGGTCTAGACTTGTTCAGTTCTGTAATATACACATTCATTCCCCTCTCTCCCCTTCCAAATCATCTGCCAGTGAGTGATATTTCAGTGGAGTGGCATCCTACTAGTGCATAAATGAAGCTTTTATACATTCTTGGAAGAGGTAGTCGTCTTCTCAGATTCTTGGAATTCAAGTCAAAGATGAAAAAGAATTTATTTTTTTTTAAACCTGCAAAACTTCTTTTTTTCCCCCCCCAACAGATGCTCTATGCAAATGTTGAAATAAGTGTATTAATATCAAGCTCAGCCATCTGTTTAAATAATTTCTCAGGAAAAAAAAAAATTGCAGGAAGAGTTACATGGAAAAAAATAAGCTGGGTAACAGGTTTCAACAGGGAATGTCCCCTCAGATTACATGGACTAATGAATGAGGCAGTTGATGCAGAGCTACAGCCCCATGTTCAGCAGAACTGGTGGTTTCCAAGGCACAGCCCCAAGAGCTGCACTTTGCACTGCTGTTACTGCAAGATCACACTCTATCACGACATGACTTAAGCCCTGTGAGGCCAGGACATTACTGTTTTCTCCAGAGTATAAAGAGCCTAATCCAGCATCCAAAGACAGTCTGCCCAGCTCTCCATCCCAGGTCCCCTTTGGAGCTGATGGAGAAATATAGGCACTTTTAGGATGTGAATCATCTCCCATGCTTTGGGATGAGCTGAATCATGCCCTGGGCTCTTGAGGCAGGTATGTGGGAAGGCAAGGAAGGATCCTCCCAAATGTCCTAACCTTGTTGCTAGGTGGGAGGAAGGAGGTCTGAGCCAGGTGGGCATCATGCCATTGTGGAGGTCAAACCTCCTCTAAGTGAGGCTGGAGGGTATGTTGCCTTCCTCCATCTCGAGACCCTGCAGGGACCCTGCACACCTCCATCCTCAAGTGGGACACTGCACTGGTCACTCTATAACCTGTCTATTTGCTCCCCAGACCCATTGGGTTCCCCCCACCAGCTCCCCATAGGTGCCAAGCAATGTTGGGGGGTGCAGGGCGAGCAAACCTACCTGGTGGGATGAGCCTACAGTGCTGCCTACACAATCAGTGCAAAACAACCCTCCAGCAAGGCAAAGGCTCATTAAAATTAATCAGCAGCCCTTTCAAGCTCCAGGAAGTGGTGCTGCTGAATGAAGCTGCTCTGAATGCGTGCAGATGAGGGAAGCAGCTGTGCAGAGTTGCCGAGTGTTGTGAGCGTGCTGGGGCTGCACAGCCCTGAGGCCAGTGCCTGTACCCCACAGAGGACCTGCTTCCCATCTCTGCCTCTCCCACCAGCTGTCTGGACATCCCACCTCCCTCTCTCCAAGGCAGAGGTGGACTTAAGGGTGTTGATGTCTTCTGATGGGACGAGCAGCAGGAGAGGTGGCTCTCAAGGCAGCATTGCACACTCTGAGCCCCTCTTCCCCATTCCCTGTGTGCTTCCCTCCACGTCCCAGGGTTTAACATCAGGCTGAAGGACTTGTCTGAACTCTTCCTTGACAGCACTGAAGTGAGGATAGGTAGAAGAAATATATCAGCCAAGGCAGGACAGGGAGGTGAATTGACTTCCACAAATCCTCTCTCTCCAAACACAGATGGAAGGAATAAACAAGCAAAGGGACCTCCCCACTCCCCATCCTCTTCAAAAATTCTCTCTTACATGTTTTGGAGGCTGGGTGCTGACCATCAGCAGCATGTGAGGTGGAGGGTCTTACCCAGCCCAAGAAAACAGTTCTCAGCCATGGGAGGGGACAGTGGGATGCACCCTTCTGCTGCAGGGCCCCAGCAGAGAGGTGGCCATACTCTGCCCATCATGTCCACCTCATTGCACCAACCCAACCTGGACCTAATCAGCTTATTCCAGCTCTTGTTTGGGTTTTTACAACTGCCAAAAAAATAATTCATTCACGAGGCATGTGAGTGGAGCTCAGCACCAAAGACCTAGGTGGTAGAGACAGGTCCCAACACAAAGGTATCCTCAGTGGCCAGGTCCCTGCCAGGAATTTTGTAGACAGCTCTTAGATCAGAGGAGAAATTTTCTGCATGTTTCTGGGCAGATCAGACAAGGCACTCAGGAGGCTAATGAGGCATTGAGGATCTCTGCTGGGCTTGGCTCCTGGGCTGTTTTTTCTACATTATTTTTGCTTTGGCTCATAGTTCCCAAAACATCCATCTACCCTCAAAGCCCAGGAAGGTCTGCAGGGGAACGATGCCCTTGGCTCACTTTGGGGAAGGCATTATTTTCCCACGTAGAGGTGAGTCTGCATCCTACGTCTGTACTCCAAAACAAAATGAGTCAGGGACAGCTTCCTGCACCACACAGCTCACACCCTCACTTTCTTGGTATCCCAAACAGTGTCCTGGGTACCCACTGGGCACCGTCTGCAGGAGATTTAATTGCTCTGGCACAATGCACGTGCCATGGATCGTGCTGTGGATGATCACAGGAGCCTGTGCCCTGGCCCCAGTCTTGTTTAGGTTAACAATCCAGACATAGCTGATGTGCTTTAAGACAGAGACAAAACCTTATACAATCCAGGACTCTTCTGCTTAACATCATTTGAACTTAAGCCTTTGTGTTAGGCCAGCACAGTGTGCCACAGCATCATCCTTGGTAAAATTAAGCAGCAGCTGTTGACCTGTCCCTGCTCCACACTTGGCCCATGGACCTTGATGAGAGGCTAGAAGTGGATTTGTACTCACTCAAGTCTAACTTCCAAAAGGCCACCATGCAGGAACTTCCATCTGGTGCTCATGGCTTGCTTGAGCTACTGCAACCTCTTTTAGAAGAATAACCTGCCTTGATCAAAAGGCCAGAAAAGCTGTTTGATTTTTACCTTCTTCCCTCTTTGACGTGTGGTGAGGTTAAACCTGTAAGGTGCCCATCACCCATGTTTGGGAAGAGACATCTGAAGCTGCATGTGAAGGCAGATAAACACAGTATTTTAGTTTGTAAGGGTGGGAAACTCTCTCTTTTGCTTACCTGTCTTCAATCTACGTGAGAGGTTCTCCCTTTGGACAGCCAAAACATCTGCTTCATTTTTTGGACCACCCACCCTGTGGCACCAACATCAGAAAAGCGATTCCAGTGATGTCAGATATGAGTAAATGACCTTTAGTTCTGGGGAAACAGCATTAGTGGGACCTCACATCGTGTCCAGAGCAGTATGTCAGGAGAAATGAGGCTTGCAGCTGAGGAATTTGGCTCACAGTGTAGCCACAGTGCCATTTCACCCCACGCTGTGGAGAGAAAACAGCCAGTGTCATTATTTATGCATCACCCCGTGGCTGGAGCTGCCTTGCAGACAGGAACTAGGGCACCTGCCACAACCACCCCAGAGTTTCTCTTTGTGAATGGCTATCCAGTGCAGGATCCAGCACGATGTTCCATATATCCCATCAGCAACTTATTGTTGTGTCCAAAGCCAACCTTGAAAGCAGAGTCCCAGGGGGGACATACCCTCAGGCCACCACCCCATGGTGAAGGCAACCAAAACAGCAGCAAAGTCCTCCAGACATGGAGTAGCCAGGGAACAGAAGTGGAAACATCTTAATCTTCTCCACAGCCTGCCTAGTTTGGGGAGCAAGTCTATCATCAGCTTTAATGGCACTGCTCTACTAAGGTTCCTGCATCACCATGGAGGTCCCAGAGAAGGGAGATTGGAGCAACGCAGGAGCACATCAGCCCCATGGGTAGCAGCACTCCACGTGATGCCATGTGGGTGGGATTTTCAGAAGAGTCAGAGCACCTTCCCAGCTGACATTCAGGAGAGACAATTTGCCAAGGGAGAGCTTGGCCAAAGCTTCAGTGCCCAGATGAGCCATGTTACCCCACACCATGTCTTTTGCTCTGTCTCTCTCAGGTGATAGCTCTTAATTACTGAAACATCAAGGCATGGTCCTATGTCTGGGTGACAGCCATCTCAGGGAGTCCAAGATCTCCCCCTCCAGAGGCAGGTGCCAGTCTGGCTCTCCCAAAGGAAGGAAAAGCCCTCACAGGAGCATCGATGATGCCGGGGGTAGCGACCCCACCCCCTGCAATCCCACCCCAGCCACATGTACTGTCCATCTGCCCTGCAGAAAGCCCCAAACCATATCCTTTGTTTTTTTGCTGCAGAACACAGCTCAAACATACAGTGTGAGGCCAGGGATGAGAAACACCAGAGATCAGAGAGGTGAGAGAGGCAGCAGCAAGCAGCAGTAAGCAGCTTTTATTTCCTACAAGCACAGGGAATAGGGAAAGGGAAGCTTTGCTGCCCAATTCATTTATTTTGGGTTTGGTTTTTTTTTTTTTGAGATGTAAGATGAACAATTAAAGAATTTCCCACCCTGTTTGCCACAGAGGTGAGCACTTACGTCCCATTCCCTGGGCAAATCTCATTGCAGTTGCCATTGAAAATCATCCCTGGGGTTTCCCTTGCACCCACAGGCCCTTCCCTCATTCCCAACCTGTTTCCCATTCACCCCAACATGAATGAGAGTGATTGCTCCTGAGGTAACAGCATAGCCAAGAGGTTCAGCCTCTGTCTGCAAACACGTGTAAGGAATTTCCCCTGTGTGCTGTGGCTGAACTGGATCACTGGGCTGAGCCAGAACCAGCTTTCATCAAATATTAAATGAGTGAAGATTATTCTTTTTCTTGTCATTTGTGGCTTCCTTGATCTCTGGCTGTCCAGGTCTGTTCCTCTTCCATCAAGGTGGGGAAGAAGATGCCTAAAGGCAGTGCAAGAAAGGCTCCTTCCAAGGGAGGATTCCTGGGAAGGAGGGTTATTTCAGCACCAACACACCTGTCCTGCTCCTCCCCAAGCTGCCAGATCAATCACAGCCCCAGATCCTGACCCTGAAGCCACTGCTGTTGCTCGACAGGTCACTAGAGCCCTTCCCTCAACCCTGCTATGAGTCATCTTGACTCCTTTTTTTGTAGAGCAAAGTCAAGGACTGACAGGCTGGCAGCAAGAGAGCGCACACAGCAGTAACAGGACCAAACATCTTCTCTAACATTATCAGCAGGTGGTAGATTTTTGGTTGCTGCCTTGTTTTCCCTTTCCCCACCATCCTTTTGCCAGAGTGCCTCCGGTGCCCTTTGCTTTGGGGTTCAGTGTGTGTGTGTTGTAATATGGAAAAGCACATTTCACATCACCCCACACACACCCCAAAACCAGCAAAGGGACCCTTGAACAGAAGCCACGTTATGTTTGGAGCGGGTTCCTCGTGCCAGGCATGACATGACGCTCCGTTCCAGGTCTTGGCAGGTTTCAGAAAGGATCCATCCTTCCTGCAGGAGGTCAGGACAGCCAGGGCCAGGAACCCAACAGCTCTGCTCACGGCTGCACATGGTCCTGTGCAAACCTTGCGGGCAGCCAGCCATGGCATGACTCACGAGCCCTGTTTGCTTTGGTAGGTTCAGGATTGTGGTGGGATTGAGGCTATTTTTGTCCCCTTTTGGCTTATCAAAGAGAAGTAGGTTGTCCCACAGACTCTGATTTAGCCTTTTGAGGATAATTCCTGTTGTCCCAGGCTTCCAAAGCCTTTAGAGATGACAAGGAGACACCCAGGCATCAGCTGGAGATCTTGTTCCCATCCCCAAGCAAGAGACCAGACCGACCCAGTGACAGCACCTACTCAGAGCCAGGTGCAAGGGAAAGGAATACCCAGGCAGCAAAACATCTCAGCAGAGCTCTGGACCTTTGAGCACATGAAGTATTAGGATATTAGGTGCATAAATATTAAACAAGCTGCAGAGAGGAGGAGAGAGGAGCCTGTGCTGCTGGAGCCCTGGGGCAGGGAGCAGGAACCAGGCTGTTGCACACATTCTAATACAGCCCCATGCCAGGCACAACACGACCCATGAGCTTGGACAGAGCGCTGAGCATCCCCTGGGGGGATTCTGCTTTCATTCAGAGGTTGGCCCTGAGGTTTCCTGCTTGTTGTCCAGACCGAGACACTTAGTAAATCACATGTAGCTAATTACACTCCAGTTCAATGCCCTGTAGTCCCTGGTACTGGTGTTTTATGTTAATTAGCAGTACCCAACGGAGGAGCACTCATCCCCACCGTGTCTTGCTTTCCCCTCATGAAATTTGAAGACTGCTGATGGGAGCTCTCCTCCATGTCCCACGGAGATGGGAGGAGGAAACGCTCCACCACACAGATTTTGCTGCTGTCATTTTTTTCATGGTACCAGAAGCAGCCAGGGTAGAAAATGTCCCTTGTCAGGACCTGGTACACAGCAGGAAAACTCATGAGATGCGTTATGGTGTGAGCAGAACAGACATCCCTTCTCCTCCAGCCAAGTCTTCTGGCCATGTTCCCTATGGCATTGCCACACTGCAGTGTCTCCCATGGGCCAAGCAGCTCATAGTGCCTTTGTGGATCTGTCTGTGCATTAATTTAGTTCAGATCAATCTTCTCCTGGCCCTGAGAGGGCCGGCTCAGCTGGCAGCATCTGAAGCCCCTTGATGGCACATGAAATTTAAGCAGCACCAATGCAGGCACATGCAGGGGACAGGCAGCCATCTGAGTTTGCTGTAAAACCATTACGTGTTGGCTTGGGAGGAGGAGGCAGAAGGCAGATGATCTCCAGCTGGCACAGTCCCAGCGGTTCCTTGGCACGGAGCGCACAGCCGGTGGCATGGGGCACAGGGAGGGCTTGTGTACACCTGCAGCCATAAAACAGAGGGGTCTGAAGAGCCAGCGGAGTAGAGTGTGGGTCTCAGCTGCAGAGATGTCTCCAGGATAGTTGGACACATCTCACGGGGCACCTGCAGCCAACACACCTCTTCTTTCAGGCAGGGAATGGTCAGACAGTAGAGCTCAGACCCAGATCACTTGGCTAATGGTCCCTCAGGCTGTGTCCTTGGTTCCAGAGGAAAGGACACTGGAGGAAATGTGTGGCAGTGGTAGCTGATGCCATAAAGGCACTAGAGGCCTGGGGGAGGCAGAGGGGACTTGCAGAGTGCCAGACCTGCGCACAGTGTTGCAATGAAAGCTGGAGAGCAGCAGGGCAGAGTGTGATTCTCTGAACCCCTCCTCTCCTCAGCAGCAGGAGAACAGCATCTTCAACTCATGACCATCAGTTCTTCAGAAATTCATTCCCCTTGGCAATCACCTGCAGCAAAGGGATGGCAGGGTCTTTAACTCCACAGCTCTCCTCCCATGGACATCTTCAGGGACCTGACCACTTACACCAGCTAACATCCAGCCAAACATCTGTTGGTGTCCTGCACAGTAAAAAAAAAACCCAAACACCATCCCACAGCTAAACCCACTAATCTCCACAGGTGCCTGGAGCATGAGGAGACCCTCAAACACCGAGTCACCAGCGAAGATGCTGGGGTCCTGTCGTGGCTCTCTCGCCACCTGGCTCAGAAAGCTGCAGTTGTTGCCTCTTTCCAACCAAGCCCAACAATTTTGTTTTTCCTTTTCTCCCTGGATTAAACAAACCCTGCAGTGCTTCCAGCGTGACTAATTCCATAATGACAGCAATATCCCCTGCCTCCCGTGCAGCCCAGGAAGGTGCCAAGCGCCATTAACATGCTGGTACACATTGCTGTTGCATAATCAGCTGGATCTTCCCAGGGGAAAATGAGTTGAATTAGACAGTCTCCTTTGCTGGAATAGCAGGGACTGGTGGGGATTTCCACCAGAGAGATTCTTATAAAAGGAAAATCCATATGATGCCATCAGAAACAGCCTTGAAAATACTGCTGTCGTTGGACCAGAAATGCAAAAAAAGGAGTCTGTATCTCTACCTGACACGTTTAAGTGGCTGGGAAAGTGAAGGGGCTCTTTGCTTCAGCCTCCTGTGCTCCACACACTGTTACTCTCACACATGGCATGGTTATGTTCATTTCTTTGCTCCAGGACCAAACCTATGGCAAAGGGTGCAGAAGGGTTTACGTAACACCACTTGAACTGAGTTGAAATAGGCTCTGTGTATCTGTTCCTCAACCTGGGCTGCTAAAGGAAAGCCTGAACAGCTCTAGGTCCATCCCTGGAGAGGCTGAGCACAGCCCTCAGACTCCTGGTAAGATCTCGGCATGGTTCTTTGCCCCTTGGGTACCCTGTCTCTAAAAGGAGGGGTGGTGATGTGACATGGCGACGTGGTATGTGATGTGTGGCTTAGTCTCTGTAGCATTGTTCCAGAGCAACTTTGGACAAGTACATAGATAAAAAAATGAGCTAATTATTCTGTTTTGGCAAGGAAGATGCTAGGCATGAAGTCTCATTACTGATGCACTGCCACAGAAGTCTCACCTGCAAAGCCAAGGACTGGAAATACCTCTGAGAAAGGCTTTAACTTCATAGAATCATAGAGTTGTAGAATGGTCTGGGTTGGAAGGGACCCCAAGGATCCAACCCCCCTGACACAGGCATGGCCACCAACCTCCAGGCATCACCTAGACAAGGTTGCCCAGGGCCCCATCCAACCTGACCTTGAACACGCCCAGAGACAAGGCATCACCACCTCTCTGGGCAGCCCATTCCAGCCCCTCACCACTCTTTCTGTAAAGAACTTCCCCCTAATATCTGATCTGAACCTTCCCTCCTTTAACTTCAAACCATCCCCCTTGTCCTGCCATTGTCTGCCCTTTTAAAGAGTTGCTTCCCCTCCTGTTTCTCTGCTCCCTTCAGGGACCAGAAGGCTGCAGTGAGATCCCCCCGCAGCCTTCTCTTCTCCAGGCTGAACAAGCCCAGCTCCCTCAGCCTCTCTTCACAGGGGAGGTGCTCTAACTCTCTGATCATCTTTGTGGCCTCCTCTGAACCCTCTCCAAGAGTTTCACATCTTTCTGGTATTGGGGCCCCAGCTCTGGACACAGGACTCCAGCTGGGGCCTCACGAGGGCAGAGCAGAGAGGGACAATCCTCTCCCTGTCCCTGCTGGCCACCCCTCTTCTGATGGAGCCCAGGATCCCATTGCCCTTCCAAGCTGCAGAGCACACCGCCGGCTCACGTTAAGTTTCTCATCCACCAGAACCCCCAGGTTAACTTAACTTCCAGCTCTTAAGTGTTGAAAACTGACACACCTGATGATGGATCGTACCATGCGAAACATTTCATGACGGTTGCCAGTGGCAGCAGCCTTTTTTGGCTCTGATTGCTGAGCTGGCTCTCCTGAACCAGGGGCAGGCAATTCCCCATCCCCTCCTCCTGGGATTCACAGCTCGGTGTACAGACCCGACGTTGCCACATACCCCTGCTCATCTCATACCCCACATTCCTCTTTGCTCATCTGCTGAACTCTCCTGACTCGGGAGCACTCAGCCATCCATGGGGCATACAGATATTCCAGATGACTCTGTTTATTATTAATAAGCTTCTATACGTGTGTAGAAGTCCCTGCAGCTCCCTGAAAAACAAACCTCCAGGCACAGACTGTGTATTGCTTCCCTTGGCCAGCTTTCCCCTCTCTGCAGAGCATGATGGAAATGAGTTTCTAGCAGCACATAGAGGCTAACGAGCAAGGAGGGCCCAGATCAGCCTTTGAGGTTCCTCTTGCCTCGTGACCAAAGGTGTTTTCTAAGTGACAGCAGGTCAGTTCATTTCAAGCACTATAGGGATTATTTCCTGCCCACCACAGCTACAGTTTTATAGCCTGGAGAATGATGCTTGCTTGCTGCAGGTGGGGATGGGAGGTGGGTGTTAGGATGTCCAGGCCTGGAGGTTGGTGGCCCTGCCTGTGGCAGGGGTCTTGGAACTCTATGATCCTTGGGGTCCCATCCAACCCAGACCAGTCTATGATTCTATGTCACACAAGTAAACCCAACACTCACATTCAGTAAGAGCGCTCAGTTTCTGTCCAGTGCTTATTGAAGGACTTCATAGTGTTTGGTAGGTACAATTATCCCCATTGTGCAGGGAGGGGAAATGAAAAGGCAGCCCACAAGTGGAACCAGAGCAGAGCTGGGCCTGGCGCTGAAACCACGGCTCCCAGCACG
This sequence comes from Gallinula chloropus, assembly GCF_964237585.1. Lineage (NCBI taxonomy): Eukaryota > Metazoa > Chordata > Aves > Gruiformes > Rallidae > Gallinula > Gallinula chloropus. Next base: position 158,834,503 of record NC_140086.1, on the reverse strand, counting down.
GTGCCTTTCCCTGGGATTCACGTAGGAAACGGGAGGAAAAGAATGTTTTTAGGTGAATCTCTTTTTTTCCCTGGGAAAACAGCAGCCTTCCCAGGTTACCACCAAGACTTTTATTTTTTATTATTTCTCAGCTCAGACAGCCTAGATGAATTGTCCTCCAGTGTAAGCACTGGAGCTGCCTCTGATGCTGGGCTTTGATCTACAGCTCAGCGATTGCCCAGGGCTTTTTGTTGGAGTAACTGAGCAGAGGGCTCTTCCTTTCCTCTCCCATAAAGAAGTTTTCCCCAGGCTTTGGTGAACACGTGTCCAGAGAGCCGTCACGATGCGGGGTACATAAACACACAAGCTCAGCCCCATGTTCCTGACATCCATCTCCACACCTCCCATGCTCTGCTTGTCTTGCATTGAGGATGTCAAACCCATTTTGGGTGTGGAAGGACCCCAGGCATGTTTTAAACCCCTGACATGCTGAAATAGGAGGGGACAGTTTATACAATGATTGTCTGGACAGTATCAGGTGGTTCACACACACACACACACACACACACAGATACATATCCCCTCCCTCTCCCCCATGGCCCATTAAAAGAAATCAGATTGACCTCCATTTTATTTATAGTCACCACCTCTTGCTCTACCTTGTCAGAGACTGATGGCTGTTCCCAGTATTCGCTGCCCGCCCCCAGACCTCCAGTCAAGAAGTACTAGAAGGCCTTGCTGTCTTCTTGGAAAGACGCAATCACAGAGCTGTAGGCAGTGGGACACATTAACTCCTGATTACAACGCAGAATATATGGCCAGTGATTTCTCACGCCCCACAATGAGCTGTTTCAGGCAGCTGGAAAACATAATACTGCTCATATAACAACTGAAATCCATCTAAAACACCAGGAGGATGTAGTCCCTTCTCTTAGGGATGACCCTCCATTCCTCTGACCTTCCTCACAGATCTCCTCTGCACAGTCCTTTGGGTTGAACTCTCCCTCCTTGTGCCCAGGGGACTTGCATGCAGCATTCAGGGTGAAATATTCCAAGCTCTCCATAAGCATGATGGAAACAGTGCCCTGATTTTGAAATGCAGGGTAATTCCATTTTTTTTTCCTGGCACATTTTCCTGCTGCCTCTTGCTGACATTGTCACACTCTGTGGGCATGCTTAGATGAGGAATTAATTGGTTGATACAGGATTGCCTGGGAAAAGTCAAGTGAGAAACGTCTTTTGTAGACCATGAGGCTGGATTCAGTATGTGAAATCACAGGATAGTGCTGTCATGGGACATAGTTGCTTGGTAAGCAGAAGAAAACCAAGGAGGTGAGGGTGAACACTTCAGTGGGATGGTTTATACTGGCCAGCTCTGATGATGGCACATCCCCACCAAAGCCCACAGTGCCAGTTCTAAGGCTACCTCTGAAACCCACCCAGTGCTGCTGGATGCCTAGGGCTCCAGAAGGAGTGAAACGAAGCCTTAAAATCTCCCTCAGTGCCTTCTCCTAGGGGCTGCCTCTAGCAGGTAGACCTGCTCCCAAAGGATTATCTCCCACATCTTCACCTCCTGCCCCAAGCAGTGCTCCTCACCCATCAGCTCCATGGTGCAGGAGCAGTTGTCCCCCCCCCCCGAGCAGCCCACAATTCTCTTGCAGGAGGCATGGACATCCCAAAATCATGGCCACCCAAAGCCCCTCTCTGAGCAAAGATGCTCTGCCTGCTGCATATCCGCACCGCAGCCGTCTGGCAGGGTGGCACGCTGCCTGCTCACAAGCACCGTGCCAGCATCCCCCAGCCCCCCGCTGCCAGCCTTCTGGATGGGGGCTTACAGCGAGGGTCCCCTCACCCAACCACTCTGCCTCTCCGTGGGGTCTGCATTCCCACATGAGACCCATCCAGGTGGCCAAGAGAGGCTTTCCAAGTCCTCTCCTTCCCTCCCAGCCCCTCTCTCAGCACGAGAGATGCTCACACGGAGGAGGGAACATATGTGTGGTTTTGCTAGCGAAGCAGCGCGCCGCATGGCACCTCTTTTGGACACCTCTCTTGCTGGAGTCTTTTCCCATCTTTTTATTCCTGTGCATGGTGGAGAGCTAAACCACTCTGCAAGCACGGGTTATTTTTAGCAGGCTGCACAGCCAGAGACACCCTTTCACTAGCCAAAGTAAGAGGACACCAAATGGTCCTGACCTTTCTCTCCAAGGCCCCATGTCGGGCCCTTGCAGTGAGCAGAGTGGAGGGTGGAAGGAGGGAAGGAAGGAATTTGTGTGTATTTGTTTGGCTGGCTGCCCTTGCCTGCAGCTTGAGTTTATATAAAGAAGGTGAGGACACCACGAAAGGGCGAAACTTTGTTGGTCATCACAGGGTTCGGAAGCTCAACTGACAAGGTCACGGGCTTGAAAACATGTTCAGAAACCTCCCAAACAGGCCTCTTGGAAGTGTTTCACCTCACCTCACCCAAGTGCCAACCTGAACATGCACGGTGACTGTACCTAGAGGCTCTGTGATATTTTTCCTGTGTCCTCATGACACCCCAGTGCTGTGGCAGGAGCACGGACACGGTTCTGCATCATCTCAAAAAACTCCAACAAAATAGCAAAGGGTCAATCCTATGCTTGCAGATAGGAGTCCTGAGAGGCAGATAAAAGGAGTCCCACATCTGCTTTGCCTTCTGCAGCACCTCTGTTGCCCTCCTCTTTATTTAAATCAAATCTCATTGTGTCAAGGTGTGGTGTTTATTTCCTGTTTGATGTCACTGCTCCTGCAATTGTGACCAGCTCCAGCTGGAGAATACCTCACCTGCCATTTCCAGGGTGGTATTTAGCAGACATTCCACCTCTGCCACGCTAGCCCAGCTCCCCTTCCCTTCCCTTCCCTTCCCTTCCCTTCCCTTCCCTTCCCTTCCCTTCCCTTCCCTTCCCTTCCCTTCCCTTCCCTTCCCTTCCCTTCCCTTCCCTTCCCTTCCCTTCCCTTCCCTTCCCTTCCCTTCCCTTCCCTTCCCTTCCCTTCCCTTCCCTTCCCTTCCCTTCCCTTCCCTTCCCTTCCCTTCCCTTCCCTTCCCTTCCCTTCCCTTCCCTTCCCTTCCCTTCCCTTCCCTTCCCTTCCCTTTCTTCCTCCCACCCCTCAATTGGGCTGGGCACTGCAGTCAGGGTTGCAGATCCCAACTGAGCTATCCAGGTGTGGTCCTTGCTCTTTGTTTTGGGAACAAATCACTGCCATCCTCTCTTCCTTGGATTCAGAGCTGTAAAAGGGCACCATCTCGGTTCAAGTGACATTCCCTGGTCACGGATCCGGGTCCCACGGTGCTCACTGCCACAAAAACATAAGAAAGGTCTCCAATGAGCTTGCAAGGTGGTTTTAAGACAGAAGAGAGCACGCCAGTGCAGAGGAACAGGGTAACAAGATACCTGCTGTGCCTTTCCCCCAGCTTTCTAACCTCCTCACCCATCAACGCGCAGCAGCAAATGACAGACCTCAGGCGCAGCCAAGGACTCGAGCTCATGCCACAGTTGGGATAATTAATACCAACAGCCTCCCTATCTGCCCCAGCCCTCGCCTGGATGTGAAAGCCACGCCAAGGAAGCCTTTCGTGTGCCTGGAGCTGCTGCAGACAATGGGGAGGCCGGATCCCTGAGAGGGCAGCGGGAGGAGAGGAGGAGTCGCTGCTCTCCGACCCGTCAGCTCTCCCGAGCATAAGGACGCCTTTGTTTGCTTCTCCTTCAGCCTCCCATTACCCAACGCGGGGGGGTGAGGGGGGGGGGGGGGGGGAGAGGCAGGAGAAGGAACGAACCTGGGATTTTTTTCAAACATTTTCTGAGTCAGACGCAGTGGGAGAGGAGGAGGAAAGACTTCCCGCACCCAGCCGGGCTGAAGTAAACAGGCTGGCAAGCAGGCAGGGCTGGTCTTGGCCCAGAGCTGCAATCTGGCCTGACAAACACAAGTGGCTGTGCAAAGCCTTGGGGACACGGGGGTCTCCCCAGTTATCTCTCCAAAAGGCATCGTGGGCCCCAGCATAGAGGCAGCATTGCCCACCACTCAATTGGGCTGGGCACTGCAGTCAGGGTTGCAGATCCCAACTGAGCTACCCAGGTGTGGTCCTTGCTCTTTTGTTTTGGGAACAAATCACTGCCATCCTCTCTTCCTTGGATTCAGAGCTGCAAAAGGGCACCAGTCCTCACAGGGACTCGAAGCTTTCCTCTCATCAGCCAGGGATGTGCAGACCGCTGGCCTGGGCACAGCCTGCCCAGGAACTGCACCAAGCCAGGGGTCAGTCCCCCCCACCTCGCCATGCTATCCCTTCCCCAGCCCCTGCCTGTGTCCAGGCTGGAGCAGACAGAAAGGTTTTTCTGGCCCCAGGGTCTGCTCTGAAATGGAGCCTCCCCAGTCAGTCTCCTGGGAGTTTTGTGGACTTGGAGGTGGTGTTTGGCTTCGTTTTTCCCCAGCTGTTTTGGGCAGAAGTTCTTACATTACACCAAGTGTCTCCCCCCCTCCCTCCTTTTCTTCCTGTGAAATTCTTCCACAGGACTGGAATTACCTGAATTTTGAGATTTCAGGAGGAAGAAGACAGAAATGCCATTAATTATCTCCAGGTTTTAATTGCTTCTATGTATCAGCAACTGGGAAGATAAACAGGCATGCGGGCAGATACGTTCAAAGGGGCTGCTGCCTTTTAATAGGTGAAATGATAAGGAGTTCTAGCATGAGGTTGAATTTAGGGCTGGCAGGTGATGCTGGCACTCCAGGGCTCTCTTTCCAGGTCAGAAGGCAAATCTGAGGACAAATGCACTGAATTCAACTAAACTCAAATATTACAATGGCTGTTCTTAACTTGTAGTCAGCTGAAAGGCAGCAAAAGCAGCTCCAAACCTGAAGAAAAGCATCACGTGCCTGAAATATTGCCTGATTTTTTTTTTCAACTGTATCATCTAGTCTAATAAAAGACAATAACTCCTCCTCCTCCCAACTTTGCCTTGCTCATAGCCTGAAAACACCAGAGCTTCAACAATGCCACGATAACAAAGGGAATGAGTCATTCATCAAAGCAAGCGTTTGTGCTCAAGACCTTCAGTAAAAAAAACCCCAACAAAATCCTCTGCATATTCATTTATTCGTGTATTTAGCTAAAAAGGTCTCTTCTACCTGTACCAAATGATGTTAAAAACCAAAACAGCGAAAAAACTACCCCACCACCCCACAACAACTCACCCCACGAAAAGCTGTGCCTTCCTGAAATTCAAACTCTGGGTGCAAAGGGCTGAAAGATATATTGGGGCACAAAGAACACAATTTTGCAGGCATAAGCAGAACAGTGGGAACAAAGGAAGTGCTGAAGGATGACAGCTAGAGCAAGCTCTGGGGAAATGATTTCAACAGATAGATGCATGTAAGGGCACCCAAGCATCGGGAAATGGCACCTAAAACCTGACAGTATCCAGAGTTTCTGAGCACACTGGGCAGTGGGGAAGCTGCTGCAGTTTCATAGCAGAAATACTGATTGCCTGCATACAAAAAAGAGAAAGCCACGAGGCTGGAGACCTTGTCTCAAGTGATGGGGATGTGGCAAACACAAGGTGGGCATGTCATCAGCTGCAGAAGTTCAACAACACCCCAAAACCCTTTTTAAAAATGGGGTTTTATGCACAGTTTCTACTCTCCCAGGCAAGCAGAGTGGCTTCAAAGATGCTTCCCTGGATCTCTATCAAGCTTTTTTCTCTTTTTTTAAAGTGGGATCCATCCTAGTTTGCATCTCCAGGCAGTGGGGTAAGCCCCCAGGACCAGCATAGCCTGGAATTGCACCAAAAAATGAAAGCCTCCCCTGCCCCCTTCCCCTGAGCTGAATCTGCTGCTGTCTGAACAAGGTGTCTTCATCCCAGCACCTGAAGAAGTAGTGGGGTTTGGTAGCTTCAGTGAATCTTAATTGCACCCGTCCGAAAGTAGTGACCTCAGCTCTGCTAACCATAAAACACCGCTGGCTTCTCGGGCTTAATGGTGTGTGGCCTGCCAAGGAATCTTTTTTTTCTCCCTTGCAGAGACAATCTGTGGGGATTTATTGGCTTTTTAAAGCTGTCTGATCTTTCAGTGAAGGAAACTAATGGAATATCAACGACGCCAGGTACTTGTCACAGGTATCATTTATGCAGGAAATAGGGGTCTGGCTCGGGAAAGCTCTCCAGCACATGGTTAACCGCTTCCACACGCAGGTCCAGGCAGCAGCTTGAATCAAACCCATGTTTCTCTGTGGCAGCAGGCTTATCAGTCACTACCAAACACAGGAAAGCAAAAAAAGCATTCCTAATTCAGTTAACTAATTCAATTTAAAACCCCAGTGAAGACAGGGCAGCTTGATTTTTCAGGGGAGGTTGCATTTAGGATGACACCTTCGCATCTGGAAAGAAGAGTCCTGCACTGATTTTAAGAGCCTTTTCAAAACAACGGGTCAAAAATGATTTTTAAAAGATGGAAATATTGAGTTCCCTCTTTTTTATTGTCGTCCCCATTTGTTTCAGCCCTAACTTTTCACTTTTCATTGCACTACCCCCTATTTAGTGGGAGGTCTGCTCTTTCTTCATCTCTTTTTCTGACAGGTTAAGGGTTATCTACCAGAAAATGGTATCTGAGAAGTGCTGTGGTAGATGTGAGCCTTCTTTTTCTAACAGAACAAAGCCATACACACACACTACATGCTTATAGGGTCTTCTACCCCATGAGGCTAACTCCAGCCTGTTTCGCTGAGGTCCCACTCCACAGAGCATCATCTGGAGCCATGATGAGGTAGGTCCCCAACACCGAGATGTGCAAACATCTGACACTCAAATTCTGGGGTTTGGGACACACATCTGCTTTCAGGGTTCCTCACTGGCATTAAATCCAGCTTGGGTTTTTGAGAGCCTGCTGAGGACCCTGACCAGCAGTGGAAAAAACTGCTCATGAAACGTGCCAGAGAGGAATAAGCAGCATGGATTATTCCTCAATTTTTTTTGGAACAGGGTGTGAATAACAGAGAGAGGATGGAGGCAAAGGGGGGGGAAAAAGGCCACCTTTGTGCTCAAAGGCTGCAGAAATGTTTAAGTACCTGAAGCTTCGTGTTAAATTAGTGCAAAACACGGTGACGTGCTGCAGGGTTTGGATTTCAGCTACTGCAAACCTCAGGGGAGAGGTGAAAGGGAAAGCGCCGGTCCTTATTTGGATCTGAGTCTGAAAACAGTGAATAAATTAAGCCCAGGATCCTCTAACCCCAGGAGCACGTCAGGAGGAGCCTCCACATGAAGGCAGCGAGAATTTCCTGCGGAGCGTTCACAGCGCAATTAGCAGCGGGGCTTGATTGGGCAGGGAACAAGAATGAGAGTAGCCAGGGAGGGATTATTTGTTGGCTCATGTGCCACTGCAAAATCTCTAGAGCTTAGACCTCACCTAAACCATGATACCCTGCCCTCCAAATTCAACCCCCAGTTTGGTGCATCGCTGCCGCCGCTTGCATCCATCCCCCAGCTCCTGCCTTGGATGTTTTCATGGGGCTGTGGTCAGAGCATCACCCATCCCTTTAATTCCATCCTCCCCTCAAAGGTACCCAGAAATGAGCAGGAGACCCAAATTACAGTGGAAAGAGGGTTCAAAATGTAATTTTTGTGGTTTTTTTTCCCTGGGGTCAAGTGCTGTGACCGTGTGTTCTGTGGGCTGTACGGAATGGTCCTCAAATCAGAGCGTGGCAGCGCTGCAGGTTCCCACTTGAGCCGTCTCCAGGTATATCAACATTAAATGCTGGCAGTTCCTGAGGCAGAGAGTGAGAGAGAGGAGGGAGGGAGGGAGCAGGAGGGAGACGTTCTACAGAGACTTGCACACCACAACATCACATGAACATGTTTAATATTTTTCCAGTATTATCAGGGGAAAATACCATCCAAGAGGCACAATTATATTTCAGGTTCCCCCTTCTTCTTCTTTTTTATTTAAACGGGGTTTTTGAAGCAGTTGTTTTGTTTCATCCTTCTCCTTTTTCTATTTTTGAACTACAGCGTTTGCAGAAACAGGAGGGGGAAGACAGTTGACACAAGAGACAAGCTATGGGTGCTTGGAAGGGAGAGAGAGGGGGTGGGATGCTGCTGCTCCTCACAGTTTTGGCAGAAACCAGCACAACTCCAGGGCTGTTGCTCAGGTTTGCCTCTCACCAAGTGTCCATTGCTGCTCTCCAGACCCTCTAGTTGAAGCCGAAGGTCCAAGACCCTACAGTTATAGACAGCAGGTTTAGGCAACTAAGTCCCTTCTGGAGATGGAGGCTTAGGCACCTGGCTCCCTTGAAGACAACCTCACAACAGCAGTTAATTTAGGTCATATTCTGAAAGCTGACTCCTACCCATGGTAAATTGTAAAGGGATTCTTGCTTGCTGATCTGTCAAAGGACAAGACCTTAGGAGGAGTGACCCTTTCTGAGTTCCCACCATGCCTGGAGCTCCAGTTTCCCTGAGAGCATCCTCAAGAAGTTGGTTAAGGCAAGTTAAAACAAGTCAGATGTTTCCCAAAGCTCCATCCTGACAGGTGAGACGTTCACCCACAGCCACCATCGGTCAGCCAGACCCAGGGGACTGCTCTACCTTTGCCCTATCATTGCTTGTAATCACTGTGTGCTGCTCCACTTGGTCAGTGCTGCAGGAGGAAGGCAGCATCCCTTCCAGATGATGCCAGGGGAGGTGGGAACAACATGTTTCCAGAAATTACAGTGCCCAAAGGCACCTAACATTTCATGCTGTCTCCTTCTAGGCGATTACCACAGCAACAGGGGGCTTATTCCCAAAAATAATCAACAATACGATTGAGTTGCTCACTTGTCATCTTGCAATTTAGCAGCGACTCAACATACTTGGCTGAAAAATGGAACCAATAAGCATTGATAAGGGAGGCTTCAGAGGGGAGTTTTACACAATTCCCCTTGTCACTGGTCATTTGTGGGCACCTGTGGTGCGTGCAGGACAGCTTCCTTACCCGTGCCAGGCTCCTTTCTGTCCTGAAGCAGGAGATCTGATTAGAGCAGAGAACTGTGAAAGCTATTACAGGTCATAAAGTCACTGAGGTAGAAAAACCTCTATTTACTGTGTGAGATCCCAGCATTGCCTCCTATGGCACAGGCACTCTCCAAGGAGGCATTTCTTGCTCTTTATTCTCATAACATGGAGGGGATGATGTTTTTGGTGACGTTTTTATTCCTCGTTCTGCTGATGGGCTCTGACAGCATTAACCTCTTCAGTGAGGATGTGCACTCATCTCCCAGTCTTGGAGGGATGTCATTGACCGAAATTAGCTCTGCACTTTAGGATTTCTCAAATTGCTTTACTGATTGCAGCGTGACAGTCCTGACGAAGCTAATGCCGTGACCCGTTGGCTTTGGAGCAGCGTGAGCAGACCCCTCGGTCCCTTCATCTCCTCAGGATTTGCATCTACTGAGATATATGTCACAATAATTTTTGATTTTGTTATTTTTAACAGAACACTTCTGTTTTCTGAGAATTCTAGGGCTGTTTTCAAAATTCCTGCCATGTTTGCAAGGCTGAGAAGCCCTTTTCTATGCCTGCACTTCTTTACTTCACTGAGTGTCAGAAGGAACGCTGAGTTTGGGGGTAGGGGACACAAGGACCAGGTATTTCAGGTCTCACAATAAAATCAGGTGAGACAGCAGCACAAATAAGCTGCAGGGCTGCAGCAAGGACAGGGAGAAAGGACTTCTCATGCCACTCCATCGAGGGAAAAGAGCTCAATGAGTGCAGCAGTTTGGAGCTGACTGGGAGCTGAAAGTGTAAAGATGCCAGTTGGTCCAGCAAAGATTTAGTAGCTATTCTCCAAATGAACCATCATTTTTTTCCAAACCATGGTATTTCAGTTTTCATGAAACTAACAAGGTTCTCCTGACTTTATGGATGGTTCTGGCAATAAAAGTTTAATTTAGGCTAAATAAAAAGGCGAAGACCAGGTTTGGGCAACCCGGTCTAGTGAAGGTGAATAAGGGGAGATGTAGGTTAGATATTAGAAAAATATTCTCTAATGTGAGGGCGGTGAGGCCCTGATACAGGGTGCCCAGAGAAGCTGTGGCTGCCCCTGGATCCCTGGCAGGGTTCAAGGCCAGGTTGGATGGGGCTTTGGGCACCCCAGGCTAGTGGAGGGTGTTCCTGCCCATGGCAGGGGGTGGAACTAGATGGGCTTTGAGGTCCTTTCCCACCCAAACCAGTCTGTGGTTCTGTGATCCTGTGAGAATTGTTTTGTCCTATCCATAAATCCATGGGTCAGTGTGAGGCACTGGAAATCATTGGAAAACAGCGGCCCAGATGCGCAGCGAAGAGATGCTGTTTCCTTGTATGATGACAGCTGCTCTCAAAGTGGCACTGCTGGGACTTGACACCACTGAGGCACACCTGGCTGATGAACATTTGTGCTGAATTAAACTCCCACTGCCCTCCTGCTTTCTCTACAAATGTCCCATTAGGATCTAAGCAAGAGTCGAGAATGCAAAGACAATTATGCACTGGAATTTAAACAAACCATTAATTACCAAGATATTCTGGCAGATGATGGCTCCAACAATGCTTATTACACGAACCTTCATCAAGTTATCTGCTTTTTCATGTAAGCAGAGGTAATGATCTTAACTGAGATGAGAAAAATAATTAAAAACCATATAACAAGATGTTTTATTAATGACACGCACGTCTCCATCGCTCTAAGAAAATTGGGCAATCTGTTCCTATACCACAGCTCTCCATCAAGGGTTTATATTTACCATCACTTTAATAATGGCTTGTTAAAGTGCTATCTCAATCCCTGGGGGTGGCTCGAAGGAGGCGGGGACGAAGGAAGCGTTTATTCATTGATGGCACCCATTGAGGAGCAGCTCAACGTGGGGTAAAAGAGGAATAGAGAAAAGCTTTGCAAAGAGGATCCCTGCTTAGCTCATAGGAGTGGTTTTAAAGAAGAGCCTCAGCAATGCCATCATGAAATGCAAATTGCTTGAAAAGCACATGTCTAGGGAGAATATTTCCTAAAAAATCCCCCAAACCCCAAACCATGGTTCTTCTTTGCAAATCTAGATCTGTTTGCAGCTGAGCTGGTATCAAAGGTCTTCAGGGGGAGCAGGAGCAGACCCATCAAAGAATATGCAAGGCTAGGTGACCCTGGGTTTAGTGATGGGACCACAGAGCATAGCCCTGAGATATAAAACTTATTTTCATTGGCCTTCCTAGAAAGCATGAGGTTGTCATGTCTGAAAAGTGAGGTTCTCTCTTGATCTCTGGCCAAACCTTCAGCAAGACAAGCTTTTCTAGACTGCTCCATCAGCTTGCCTCAGTGCTGCCTCTGAGGACTGCACACACAAGCATCCACTCCTCTGGTCCTCAGGCTGGCACTGGCTGTGGAGCCACCAAGGAGATGACTCACCAAGGTGCTGAGCACCTTTGCTCTTCCCACTGAACAATAATTTACTTAATCAGCACAGACTAAGGAGTGCCTAATTAAGGTCCAGTTCTTTTTCTGTTCACACAGTATATGGCTGGGCAAGTCCAATGTCCCCCACCTAGGCTTTCAAACTGAAATCATAGAATCATAGAATGGTCTGGGTTGGAAGGGACCCCAAGGATCACAGAGCTCCAGCCCCCCTGCCACAGGCAGGGCCACCAACCTCCAGGCCTGGATCTACACAAGGTTGCCCAGGGCCCCATCCAACCTGCCCTTGAACACTTCCAGGGTGTTCCTTTGACAACACAAGTTCAAAGCACACATTCCACTGAAAAGACAAGGGTTTAGAAGAACCCAGTTTTCAGACCCCAAACCAATATTTTAGGGGAAACTTTCTCTGTTGTAGGTATTTACATGATTGTGCTGCTACCCAACGTGTATTCAATAAGTATTGGGGGATCTGGGGGGAGGCAGGAAGTGGGAGGTGAAGAAGCAACAAAATATTGCTCTAATATTGTTATAATGCAGAAGGAAGCTTTCTCACCACAGGCTTGCTGCCCAGCACAACCATAGCTCCTCATGGAGGACCAGGACCCTTCTGTGTGAGGACTGCTTTGCTCTGCTCACCTCATCTTTACCCAAGCAATGTGGCACTGAAATCAGTCCCAGCTCTCCCACTGACGGCTGCATAGCCTTGAGTGAGTCTCTTAATCTTTCTGGGAAGCACATCAGGCTGATTGGGTTGTAAGGTCCCTGTGGTGGCATCCATGTACTAGTAGGTGTGGACACATTTCTGACCTTGGAATAAATAATAATAGCAATACTCATCTCCTCTAAGGCACTGATCCCAAACAGGTCCTGAAGTGCTTTCTGAAAGGTATAAAACTTCATTATTCTCAATCAGTAAATGGGGCCTTAACCCTGGCAGGAGTGTCTAGAGACCACCACAGTGCCTTTCATCCATGGTTGTCTTTGAAATACAGTAATCAACTGGATTGCCTCATAGGATCACCCAGGACTGAGGCCCACCGGTGGTTCACGACTGCCAAACATCACAGCAGTTTCATGGACACGCCTCCCTGACCTCCCAGAGAGCCAAGCACCTGTTTAATTTACAAGCAAGCTTCAGAAGGTGTCTGCTGGGCTGGCACACTGCAGAAGTTCATGTTTTGCTTCCCAAAACAATGAGGCATTTGTTTAGCACTCATTTGGTTGGATGGTGCTGTGGAGTTATTTAACCCTGCCAAGGTTTCCCTGTGAGGAAAGACAAAATAGTTGAGGCCTACTATGACTGGGCCTCTTTCCTTTTTGGTATTTAAACATAAATAATTCCACCTTGCCTAGCAGTGAGATGAACCAGGGGTTGCAGCACAGTGAGCATCACAGCCACCCACCCTGATACCATCAGGGGACTCAAGTCCGTGTGGGTCCAGTAGTGGCCACCCAGCACACTGGGCCTGGTGCTTCTGGGAGTCAGGTTGCTTGGGAATGCAGCCCAAAGCAGGTGGTAAACTCCATCTATGGCTAACTACCAGCACGAGACCGATAGCCAACGAGTACCATAAGGGAAAGTTGAAAAGAACTTTGAAGAGAGAGGTCAAGTTTTGGGGAGGGGGTTGAGTCACCAACCCTGGACGTGTTTAAAAGATGGGTAGATGAAGTACTTAGAGATATGGTTTAGTAGAGGACAGGTACAGTTGGACTTGATGATCTTAAAGGTCTTTTCCAACTTAGTGTGGCCACCACAGCCTCAAAGACCTGCAAAGGGTTTCCTGTAATAGGTCACAACACAGATGTGCCAAGGGTCTCCCAAAGGTCTTGCAGCTGCCTTCCAGCATGGGTTGGATTTGTAGGATGCAGAGCAAACAGCAGTGTCAGCTTTCTAGAGGAAAAAAGCCTGCTACAAGGTCAGGCTGGGAAATCAGGGTGCCACAAGCACTGTCTGTGTTGCAAAGGCAGCAATGCCAAGGGAGCAAGGAGCAGTCTGCCAGCTGGGAATAATACAAGCCCAAAGCCAAAAGCAGGGATATCTGCCCTGGAAGAAGCAAGAAATCCCTCATCCAGCCAACCCTGCAGGCTCACAGCCTCTACCAGCCAGCGACTGAGGCGATGCAGACAGCCGGTGCCAGCAGTGCCCTGAGCCATATGCAGGGAGCCATGCAGAGAGGTGGCCACTGTGGCAGTGGGGACATCCATACCTCCCTGGGGCCCACCAGCCCACACAGCTCTGCGGGAGCCTTGCTGGGATGCCAGGTGATGCCACAACCACATCCTTTCGAAACAGAGAAGGAAGCAGCAGGGAGGACCCATCTGCATGTGACCTGGGTGACACAAGCCTGCAGGCACAAATTACATACAAATGACATTTGCTGTCATGGGGGGATGTTTGAGTGAGGCTATTTAGGATCCAACTCAACCCTGCCTGGAAAGAAGATGGCATGTGGACTTTTTCACTCCCCAGAGTAACACTGTGACGCCTCTAGCAAGGAAATCATAGAATCACAGACTGGTTTGAGTGGGAAGGGACCTCAAACCCCATCTAGTCCTACCCCCTGCCATGGTTAGGGACACCCCTAACTAGCCCAGGGTGCCCAAAGCCCCATCCAACGTGGCCTTGAACCCCGCCAGGGATCCAGGGGCAGCCCCAGCTTCTCTGGGCACCCTGCACCAGGCTTCCCCACCCTCCCAGTGAAGGATTTCTGCCTAATATCTCATCTAAACCTGCCCTGTTTCAGCCTGAAGCCATTCCTCCTTGTCCTGTCACTGCACTCCCTGATGAACAGTCCCTCTCCCAGATTTGAAAGTGGGTTTTGCCCCAGGGATGGGTTTCATACGTTGTGTGTGAGTCTCTGGCTCCTTGCAAGCTCCAGGCCAGAATCCCAGTCAGTAAACACCATTGGAATTGTTTTACACCATCAGAGAGCCTGAGTTAGACCAGCTAGAGTTACACAGCCCAGGAGATACTCCACAGATTTGTCCTACCAGCTCCACTGTGCAGATGGAGAAACTGAGGCACGACGACTCCATGTACCTTTGCAGTGTTTACAGTCATAGCAAGAGGTCATAACACAGATCTGCTCACCTTGCTCACATCATGTGGAACAACAGCCACCTTCTCTTTTCCACTACCTGCAGGGAGAGCGACAGAAGAAAAGGCAGCCGTGCACAAAGGCTCTGCCTGGGATCAGAGGCAGCAGGTGACAGTGAGTGCAGTGCCTCAGCGCTCTTCTGGGTCGTCATTCAAGTTTTTCTCCTGCTTGATGTGTCATACAAGCATCAAGGGACTTCTCTCTCACTCAACCTCAAATCCTACTGACTTTGGTATTCTGTCTGTCTACCTTAGCACCTCTCCCACGGGACATGAAGCCAAGATCATCACCAGTGAATTTAGTTATGGCATCAAGTAGCCACCATTCTGCAGACACTTGAATTTAGGGTCCCCATCTGTGAGCTGAACCCTACCCTTCCTATCATGCGGGGGGCCCAACTCTGCTCACAATGCATAGATAGATACAGCACACCTCTTGAGGGTCTTGGTGGTATCTTGCCCAACTTCCAGCAGCTGCTCCAAGAGGGAAACGGCCTGTATGATGGCATCATTTCCTACCAGACCTTGTGGATGCTTCAGATTCACAGAGATTCTCAAATAAACCTCGTACACCTCCATGGAGGCCACTGAATGGTGCCCTGTATGTTTTTCAGGAACACATTACTCAGTGCATTGCTGGACACAATGCAGAAACACGTGGGGGAATTTTTATGGCGTGTGCATACAAGTGCTCAGACTCAAAAGATCAAATAGCTTTTCTGACCATAAAGTTTCTAAATGCTCCTTACCTATCTTGACTGGGTGTTTACTCTGCTCAGTTCATTGGTGGAGGTGAGACACTTCCACCACACTTTATCACAGGATCTCAAAGTGTGGGTTGTTCACATGAACACCGATGTTTATTTTCTCAATGGGGACATGACAAAGTTATAATTCAGTCAAACAAGAAGCACTAGGACAGAAAACCACAAGCAGCGTGTCATGCACATCCATAAACAAGCTAAGCTTATCAGAAAAACAGGTTCCAAATGCATAAGGCGGCCAAAGAAAGCTGTCGATGACACAGTTTGGAGTCCACAGCCAACGTGACTATTAGAGCCTTTTCAGATGAACAAGTTATAATCCCTGTTGGCATGTGTGAAATAAGGAATTGGCGGGGCTCGTTGAGCAAGAAATGGAAAAACATGAAAAAGAAAGTAGTTTTTACTAGTGTTTCCAGTGTTGAATCATCAGCAGCCAGGGCTGTGGCCAGGCTAGGGTGAGAAGGCATCGAATCTGGGTGCCCAACACTGACAAATCTTACTAGGGAAAAATACTAACCCTCTTTTCCTGGAAGCAGAGAGGGAAAGAGGGTTAGAGCTCAGCAGCTGTAAGGGATTCCCTTTTCTCCATCCTCCCCAGAAAAGCTATCCTCCTTCCAAATTCCCCACTCCACCCTGGCCAGATCCCAGCACTCTGCTCCCAGCCCACAAGCTGTCTCCAGCCTTATCTGTAAAGGCTGCTCTTAAAGATGTTCAACCTCTCCTTTCCCAGAAGAGAGGGAAAGTCCTGGCTGTTTGGAAACCAGTGATGCTATTCTCAGAGATTGTGGAGAAAGCAGAAGAGGTCTTCAGCATTTTCCCCATCTTCCTGTGTCCAAACCCTTACCGGTGCAGACTGGGAGCAACCTCCAATCCCTCTTTCCAGCAGTGCGTTCCCTATAAAGAAAGGAGTTCCCAACAGAACGAGTTGTCCTGAATTATTCCTGGCAGGTGTTTCACCATCAGTCTTTCCATGGGGAAACCAGCTACCAGCCCCTCCACTAAAGCCACAGCAAGCAGGGTCTGGAGAACAAAACTCGAGATGACAAGGAGAGCCTTCAATAAAAAGGAAGAAAGGAAGGAAGGAAAAAAAGAAGTCAAAAGCCCATGGCAGACACATAATCAAGTGAATGCTGGCAGAGTTACCAGCAGCTGGGTGACAAATATGCCCAGCTGTGAGAGAGGCAGAGCGAGTGGCTCAGCAAACCAACCAGGGGCTGGAATTCAGCACCCCACAATGAGCTGCTGAGGCCAAAGACTTGAATTTGGGGTGACTGGGAGTGGAGAGGACAGCTGAGTGCTGACTTTCTCTCTGGGGAGATGCCTGTCGCCCGTATGGTCCAGCACTAGAGGGTAACAGTGAGTCAGGCAGATGGAGCCACATGATTGGGACTTGCTGATGGAGATGGAGGGGTTGGGAGTGGGGATCCCAAAGAGGTAAGAGCAAATCACAGAGAGTTTGGGCTCCCCTCACCACCCTTGCTATGGGGCACTTGTGGGGCTGGGCTGCATGAGGAGAGAGCAGCAGGTGTGCTGAGAGGGTGTCCACGGGCACTGGTGAGAGAAGAAATGAGGTGGCATCACAAATGGGTCACTGAGCTTTACAGGAGTGCAGGGCTGTGGGGTGGGAGCCCCATGGTGGTGATGAGGAGCCAGGTGGAAGGCTGTCAGTGCTGCACACAGGATGATTTTGAGCAAAGAGCCAACTTAACTGCTCTGCTTCTGCATGCAGAGCAGGAGGCACACCCACCGAGCTCCATTTGTTGCTCTCAAAGCCTGGGCTGCTTGTATTTAGCAGCTAAATCACATGCTTTTGAACACACACTGCAACACAGGCCCAGTGGAAGATGCAAACCCACAGCTTGCTGCTTCTTCACTTCAGGACTTCATCTTCTGGACACAGGCACACAAAGCCCTACCAACCACCTGAGCTGCCCGTGACAGCAGGAGCCAGACCTGCTGCCCATCTCAGTGGGCATCGAGCCTAAGGCCTCATGTGTATGCAGAGCATACAGCAGATCAGCTCTTCTCACACAGTGCTTGTGTCCCCAGGGGAGCTGTGGCCGGTCATGCATCGCTTGGTAAAGTTGTAGTGAATTATTTTTTCCTTTAAAGCTCCGATAGTTTTTGAATCTTTAATCAAAATTGTAAAGCCTAAGAGCAGGTTCTCTAGCAATTGATGTCAGGTATCTAGTGGTTAGAAAGGAACAGCAGTCAGGACTCCTGGGTCCCATTTTCAAATCTCCCGCTGACTCTTTGAGTGACCTTGAAGAAGTCAATTAATTTCTGTGTCATTTTCCAGACAGGTAAAAATAAGGAGATAATTTTTCCCCAGCTCGCTGGGGGATTGTGAAACTTAATTGTCTGCAGGGCACTTTGGTATCCTAGAATGAGAGGCAAAGGACTGTTGCTACACTGCAAGCTGGAGGAAGGGTGAAACTCAGCATGGAAAGCCACAGATACATCAGGATCAAGCTGGCAGTGCTCAGAGGACACATCTGTCTTTGCTGCAAGGAGGCAGAGCCGCTCAGCCCTGCATCCCATGCCCTACACATACGGATAGCAACTGTCCAGCAGAGAAAACCAGTGCTGCTCTGCACCTGGGGGTCCAGCTCTCTCCATAGCCTGCCCTGTCCCAGGCTTTCATCAGCTCTGGAGGCTGATGTCTTCTTGCAGCCGAGCTCTGGAGACAGAGGCAGTGAGGAGGATCGAACCGCCTCCATCCAGAGCCACTCGCACGCATCTGTCTCGCATCCCCCCCTCAGGCTCCCAGCGTTGGCACGTTGGCAGATCCTCACCGGTGACGCGCTGATACCTCACCACCGGGGATGCATCACCAGCTGGCAGCCTTCAGCATCCAGCCACAGCTATGAAGTCCCATCTGGGCTATCAGCTGCTTTGTGGAGCCTACCAAAAATAATCCTTCAGGGCCTTAAATTGCTGGAAAATCGAGTATTTTCATGTATGGAAATGGGGGATCCTTTCTCTGGGGTGCTCTGTGGAGCTGTGTCAGGCCATGCCAGCCTGCCCTGGGGTGTAAATGACTCCTGTGGGAAAGGATCTCTGAGTTTATATAGGAGTTAAGTTTATTTTTACCTTGAAGGGAAGCTTGTCTCTGCCCTGTCTGTGTGGCTGATCCCTGCTTCCCTGGGCAGAAGAGAGGAGCTGCCACCAAGGAACCCCATCCGAATGAACCTGCTTCCCAGGTGGCTCTCCTGTCTGCACTAGGAGAGTGGCTGTTTGTTTGCTTTTGGCTGTTTCTGTGCAAGGAGTAACTAGAGATGAGCAGAATTCAGACAAATTCTGCTCCCCTAGGAAATTCCAGCCTTTCAGAGCTCAGTCTGCATCCCAAATCAGGCCGGTTCAGCAAAATGAAATTCTGGTTGAACTCACTTGAAACAGTTGGATTCTCCCCGGTGAAAAACTGGAATCTGGGGAAAGAAGTATGTGTGTGTGGGGGGAGAAACGGGGGAAATATTGTCTTTTACTTACAGCAAACTTCCCTCTTAGAGAAACTGCATTTTTCACTTGTTCCAGTCCCAAACTGCTCCAGAACTAATGCCAGGAATTCCCTCATCTATTTATACTCAGTTTTGCTGCCTGAGTCTTATTGTACCTGGCATTTGCTGTGACATATGACTGCGTTGCAAATAATACCAGGAACATTTACCTTACCTTGCAGAGGTATCGGGGAGGGGGGGAAGGTTTCCAAGAGCCCTTTGCTAACCTGCTGTCATCAACCTGTAGGGACCATCCCAGGTCCAAAGCCTTGTGGCTTTTTGAACGCTGCAGCTGCAACAGCGTGGGTGTATTTTTGGGGGGGAGGAGGGAGAGGGGGATGGTTAAATTCTCTTTCTGATGAAAAAAAAAAACAACAACCCAAAGAACCAACCCAGCAGCACTGTGAATTTCTCTCCATTTTGCCAAATGAATTCATTCAGAATTAGAAAACATAAGTTGCTTGAGATGGATTTCACGATGAAATGTCTCTTTGTCAGAGATTTCCTTCCACTCTGTTTTTCTTCTTAATGTGAAAAATGCTGAAAAGCAAACAAAAATGTTTTCTCTGGGACCCAGTAAAACTTTTTTTTATTAAATCAGGAACTATATAGATGTGTGTGATCATCTTTCAGCGTTGCCAGCAAACCAAAACATCTCTTACTCACCTCATTGTAGCTGAAAGCATCGTGGGACACCCCGTTAAAACTGAAGCCGTTTGCAACTGGCTCGAATCCAAACAAATAACTCTTAACTGAAACTCTTGTTTTTACACAAGGAGCCATGAAAACTTCACGATAATGAATATCTGTCAGAGCTTACTTTGGGGGGACAACTGCCAAATCGTGGTTCTGAATCTAATCTCATCAACACCGCTGTGATTACAAGTAAAATCAGGTCTGTGGATTGCTTTTTTTCTCAGTATTAAGTTAATGTCAACGTGAGACGGAGCAGATCCAGGATGAGGTTCATCTGATTGCATGTAAATGTCTATATTTGAGTTCCCTTTGCAGCCACAGAAATGTAGTTATGACAGCCTGTGGTGTCTAGGGAACCACTCACCTCCTCCTGAAATAGATGTCTAAAACAGTTTGGCTAAACCACACCTTGAAAATACTTGTGTCTCTCTGACAACTGCAAAAACAGCCCAGGGTGACCAGGTCTGATCTGTAGATGTGCAGGAAGGCAGGCAGGTGCCTAAATACAGGCATCTCATGCCCTTTGGGAGATCTTGCTTGGCTTCTAGTTGTCACAGAATCACAGAGAACATTAGGAGTTGGAAGGGACCTCAAAAGGTCATCTAGTCCAACCCTGGTGCCTAGACTAAATCACCTAGACTTAATTGCACAGGAACGCATCCAGGCGGGTTTGAATGTCTCCAGAGGAGACTCCACAGCCTCTCTGGGCAGCCTGTCCCAGGGTTCCATCACCCTCACAGTGAAAAAGTTCCTCCTTACATTCACACAGAACTTCCCATGCTCCAGCTTGCACTTATTGCCCCTTGACCTATCGCTGGCATCACTGAGAAGAGCCTGGCTCCATCCTCCTGACTCCCGCCCTTTACATATTTATAAAGATTAATAAGATAAAGAGGCCCAGCTCCCTCAGCCTCTCCTCATGAGGAAGGTGTTGCACTCCCTTAATGTCACTCAGGAAGGACACAGCTTCTTGCACAGGTCCCATCTGTCAGCCTCATGCAGATGTCTCTGATAACATGGGGCACCTAACGTGGCACTCAATGCCTCATTCATTCCCCTGAAGTCATGTGAGATGAAAACCATTCCTGGAGTTCTCAGGCAGGATTTGGAAGCTCTCCTGATGGGACCATATTTCCGAAGATGGATCACGTAATGGCAGCCTGTGGTGAGACAGTTCTGCACAGATTTTTGGGAGGTTACCCAGCTGAGTAGGCCAGTCTCTTATTCCCTTACATAAGACACATGGCGAGAGGAGGAAATGCCTTGAAGACTGTATGGTGCTTTCTTGGAAGGTCCCTGCACTAACTGCCAACCTTTTGTCACCTTCTGTTAAGATCACTTCCATGATTCTCCTGCTGACAAGTCACACCTCTTGCTTTGTGGGGGCAGTGCCATGCCAAACCACGCACCCTCTTTGCAACAGCAGAGCTAGGAAGCAGGAGATTTACACCAGTGGGATTGCACAATCACCTCAGATAAGAGGAATGTAACGTGTCAGCCGTGCCCATGTCTTTATCTCTGTAGGGAAGACACACAGGAACAGACAGACTCTTGTGAGGTCAGCAGGAAAAAAACATCCTTCCCCAGAGGTTTGTCTGAGTGTGAGTGGTGTAGAGAGGATGGTGCCATTTGACCAACATTGTGATGTTTATCAGCTGTTAGATCACAGCCAGCACCACTTTAAATCACGCATTTCCATTTTGCTGTCATTTATCATCAGCAGAGATGTTTTATGCTTATATAGGTTCTTTTATCCCAAGGATCCCATGGTGTGTTTCAAGGCATGATCCAGGTGCATCTCTCCTGTTCTGCAAGTAAACTGGCTCAAAAGGATGTCGTGGTGATGGGCTTTGTCCAGGGGAAACCCTCTTGGGCTTTCTGCCCTGGTGGCTTTTTATCTTCATGGGTGTTGTGGTCGCTGGGGGTTCCCTAAACCGTAACGGAAAGAAGCACAACCATCCCATTCAGATTCCCCTGTTACAACACTTCCCAGAGGATGGTTTGAAGGAGAGGTATGCCCCAGGGCAAGAAACTCATGAGAGCATGGGTTCTGCCAAGGGCCCTGTGTGTGGATGTTTTAGGGACCGTATTCACACCCTGTCTTGGGAAGAGGGTAAATCTGTCTCCAGAGATGATGGACTGAATCACAGAATCACCTAGGTTGGAAAAGACCCTTTAGATCATTGAGTTCAACCACAGCTTAACCCTGCCTAGTCCACCTCTATTTCCTCTGAAGTGGAGATAGACCGAACAGAGGTTGGAATGTAAAGCCCTGAGATCCAGTGATCTGTAAATCTGAAGGTCTCTAATCATATTGGGATACCTCAGCTAGAGATGTCTATGTCTCAGTTTATTTGCTAGACCCCGTTAGAGTCCACAAAGACAACCAGGGTCTTTCAGGGCATAACCCAATAGGGCATGTCTTGAAAATGTTTACTTGATGATGAGGTAAATTATTGGACTGTGAAGGGGGTCCCAGATGACTACCTGGAAGTAAATGTCCACACTGCAGATGTCTCACGTTAAGAGGGATGAATCTTGCAGGTCTGTGCCTTGTAGCAGCACCTGTGAACCCAAAACAGAGCAGGGGATCTAAACAGAAAACAAGAGACCCGCTTTCACCTCTACCTGTGCGTTCTCTGTCCTACACCTTTCAGAGCAATGAAGGAGATCTGGCAAACAGCACCGGGCTCTTTGCTGCTTTGGATCCATAGGACAAGCCAGTGAAACAGGCCTTGCCAGACAATCCCTCTCAAAGTACTTACAAGGTCACCTAGTTTAATCACCCAGGCCAGAAGGTGGTATAGAGATCAGTAAGTGCAGAGCCACCGATTCACACACACAGACACAGAGAAATAACAATCTTGATATTTAGACCACTGAAATAAAAAGAGTGGGCTGGAGATGGCATGAGAAATTGTAGTCTTTAAAACACGACCTATTTTAATGCTTCTTTGGAGACTGTAATGAGAATGGTGAAATTACAGGATGAGATGCAAATTTCTTATTTAGCAAATTAAAGAGAGGTTTCTGGGAGCTTCAGCCAGCTTCAAAACAGAGTGGACCAAAACTCACCATCCCCCAGACTAATCACAGTCCTGGCCAGAAGAGCAGACCTAAGAATACTTTCTCTGACCACCTGATTCACAGTCAATGGGAGTCCTTCCACTGACTTCTCTCGGATGCGTGCAAAGTTTTTTCCCCTTAGACACGGATGATCTTAGACCTGTGCCTACAGCTGCTCACAGAGGCAGTGTTTGCCTGTCTACATTCCAGAGCTAATGCACATTCCAGCCTGTGCAGAGGACTTTGCCTCACCTCCAATGCACAAGGTCACCTCACCTTTGATCCTCCGCATCGGTGTAAGGCTAGCCAAGGAGGGCTGTGTAATGACTCAGCAGCTCGCTGCCTGCTATGTTTCTCTCTTTAACTGGATTTTTTGCTCCAGTGAAGCTGTTCCCAGAAAGGCTGAAGCTCACATGCCCCATCTTGAAGCTAGTGAAAGCACAATTATTCAGCAGGTGTAAAGCCGGCTAATGCCGGAGCGGTGCAGCTCAGGCATGCGTCAGGCAGGATGATGTGTCAAATGATTGTTGTCGTTGTCACGGGAATAACAACACAGGAGAACAGCATCATGTAACATCAGGGCAAACTGTCACATGTCAGCAGGGCATCCACCTTCACCCGCTTCACCCTGGAGAAGGGGACCGTGATTTGGAGATGCTCTGTACGTTTGGAAGAGGTTTTCATGTGAACTGGATGAGTCGTACTTGTGCTGCTAAACCCCAGCAGTGACTCATACTCTTGAGCTCATGAGACACCTACCAGAATCTACAGATGTCCAAAAGCCACAGGAAAAGTGACCAACGGACAGACAATTTGAGGGGAGGGCACATAGACCCATATGTGAACTGCTGCTTAGCTTCCCACTGTCCCTTGTGGGAAGGGGTCTGGACATCTGTTTCAGTCCCAGGATGGACTCAGGATATCAAATGAGCAACTTTGCCACCTCCATTCTTCTCTCAGCTGAAAGTCTAAGTCACACAGCTGCCTCAACACCAGAGAAGCTTGAGAGGTCTCCATATAACACAGACCAGAAGCAGAGATGTACACGAGTCAGCATTCAACTCAACAGCCCTGGGTGGGCCATGCTAGAGACTGTGGTAGAAAACTTGCCAAGAGTCTTACCTAGTTTTCCTTCCCTCCATATCAGTGCCACTGCTACAATCATTACTGCTTGTAAAGACCCAGCAATCACTGGCCAACATGCCACCACATCACACAGCTCTCTTCAAGCACCTCTAGAAGGACATGGCTCTGAAGACACCACAAGTACCCCCAACACACTCTTTGCATTAGTCCTCTCTGAATTTCAACCATCACTAATGTCCGCTAATTAGCACTGTTGGGAACTCTTGAGAAAAGCATGGACAAATACTGAGAAGCTACTTTAATGCCAAAAAGCCTAAAATATCTTGGCTTTACCTAGTTTATACTGCATCGTAGTATCCAACTTACAGCACAAGGCACAAAAATAGCTTCCAAAGATATTATCACTTTGTTATAACGGGCTAAATGCAGCCCTGAGGGGTTGTAGAAATTAATGGACTTTGGCCCAACATGTGGTTAATGAGGATGGTCTATTTCAAGCCCATAAGGTACCACAATTCTGCCACTACAGATTGGCTGGGAATAATTCACCTCTTCAGAGACACTGTATTCACTTCCAGCTCTGGCTATGTTTGCTCTAAATAGAGGCAGCAAAAATAGACATCAAAACCAAAAACATTTCTTTCAAACTCCAAATGCCTCTGGCTCTGATTTTGATCTCACATGCAGTAGAAGCTCAAGTGAGTGGGGAGGCTTATTTCTCATTTGTGCCAGTAAAAATGAAATGGGACCACTATGTTTAACACTGCTTTAGAATGCAGAACACTGCAGCAGCATCAGTTCTAAACACTTAGAACGTGGCTAACCTTTATTTCTTCAGTTCTCTTCCTATGGATAACCTCATCTTTTGATGTCTGTAACCACCTAGTTAACCTCCCTGCCCACGGAGCTAAAGCCAGCTCCCCAGAAGTCCCTTCAGATTCAAACTCATCCAGCATCAGATTTCTTGTTCTGCACAACCCTGTCCTCATCTCTAGAAATCATGTAAGCCCACGTTCACCCATTCAGACCAGTATATGTTTACCTGTAAGAAGAGGTGCACACAAATGCTTTCTTGGAGTCTTGTACTGTCGCTCCCCCCTTTTGCTTCAGTCTTAGCCCCCAGTTTGAACTTGGCCTTTATGTCTTTGCTGCTGTTTGTTTTGAAACAGGGCACAGCTACAGATACTGAAAATAGACCAATTCTCATATCCAAATTCTCCATCATGTCCTTTATTTTACACAAACACAGAAAACTTAAAAAAAACCCTCAAACAAACAAACACAGAATGCTCCAGAAAGAACTAAACTGCAATTCAAGTGGTGGTGCCAGAACATCCAGTTCTGTAATTTTTAATGTAGATTATTTGTGTAAAAGATTTCATATATTCCCTCTTCCTCTTACAATTTAGTTATTCTTAGCTGAAGAGGTAACTGAGGAAGGATCTCCCCTAAGTGTCTACTATAGCCTGACAAGTTTCAGCTACACCTCTTCTAGCCAACTAAATAGTGCCAGAGAGCATTTCATGGGCCAGGGGCCAAGTACCATGGTCTGGCTCTGTCCACGCTCTCAACATCCTTCAGCCTCCAGAAAATAGTGACATCATCCAAAACACCAATGGGGAAAGGTCCCTCATCCATGTGAACTTCCAAATAATGACTGGAGACTGTTTGGGACAGCACTGGGTGGCCTTGGCCAAAAATTGTGTCAGGGAAGAATTAGAAGGAAAATTCAAGAGGTTCAATACTCTTTGCTTCACTATTGTTGATGTATCCTTTAAAACCTTCCCATTACCACAAGGAAAAATTAAAAAAGGAAAAGAAAGAAAGAACACTGTTCACTGCTGGTAAAAGCTGTGCTGAAATGGAGCAGATCCATGTCTTCCCTTTGGGATAAGCTTATGATTTCATTCCTAAGGCTCATAACCTTAGCTCCTGAAACTTGTTGACTTTCAGCAAGACAGCCAAAGGTGGGACTTGGGACTGTAAGTATGGAGTCAAGAAGACTACAGTTACGTAGGTTATAACTTCCCAAGGAGACTAAAGACCCATCAAACCCAAAGGCTCTACCTGGTCTTCACTGATGCAGACAGTACCCCCCAACAGCTCTATGGAACCACTCTATGTTCCAGCAGAGATGAAGGGAAAGATAGCTAAGGTATTATGCTTGGTCTTTTACCACCTTCAAGCATACTTCATTAATTACTTGGAACACATTGAAAAAAGGAGTTGACTTGAGATTCACATCTACTTAGTAATTTGTTAACTTCTGATAAAACTGAGCTTTGTCTTCTTATCTCTCTTTGCCAAACAAAGAGGCCAAGGCCAGCAAGTGAACCTCATCTTTCACACTGCTCACCTGATTCAATCAGTCACATATTGTAGTTGATCATTACATTTTCCAGATAACTATTCGCTCTCCATTCCACGATATAAAAAAAGGTTGGCACACAAACCAGCACTTAATGGGAAGGGGGAGAAAAGACAAAGCTCTACCGATAAAGTCTCTGTTATCACTTTCATTGATGTAAAACTGTCAATAATTTAGCAGCAGAAGTAACTTCCCTCCAGAATGAAAACATAACATTTTCCCTTAATATGCATCCATTATGTCTCATTCTCTGTGAACCATTGTAATATAAACGTTTCCCAATGAACAAACTTCACCATCACATTTTTTATCATGATGATAAATATGAACCTAATCTTCCTTCAGGAAGATTTGACCCCACTTATTCCATTACCCAATTCAGGTTAAAGGCCTAGCCCTTACTCATGGATGCTCCATGTTTGTTGGGAACTGCATCTCCAATACAGCTGCTATCACCTTCACTTTTCCAGCAAACATGCCAGCTTATATCCTACCAGGCCTCTCATTCAGAAGATATTGGGAGTTACTTGTGATGGGCTGACATCACTAGCCTCCAATCTTCAAAGTCACAATTCCTAATTAGTTACCAAATCTATGGGGAAAATAGAAACTTTGAAAATCAACTTCAGAAAGGTCACCACCAGCTCTGAAAATCTCAATGTTGGGCTGGTGCCCTCACGGTGGAAAGAGATCTGCATTCATCTGGTAGTAGTGACAGAATTGTGCTGTCATTTATAGCAGTGTAATTCCAGAAGCAGAATTAGTCCCTACAACTCTTTCCTTTGGCTAAGGGTACATTTACACATACGTAACAGATTACAACCTTTCTCCCACCTACTCCAGAGCTTTGGCACCACGTGTATTTATAGCATTATGCATGCAGTAAGCAATCACCCTGTAAAACAGCAAGGCGACTCCAGACAGCGAGTCATTGCCAATAGCAAAGAACTGGTTAGTTAAAAGGGTGGTTAATGTTCTGAAATACTGAGTGGGTAACAACACATTAAATGGCTGTTGAGAGAATGCTCATATTTACTCAGAGGTCAATTATTCACTCATAAATTTCTTGGTTTAATTTCCTTGTAGTCTATTTCCTCTATTACATATTCATAATAATCTTCTCATAAGTTCTCCTCCTACACCTACTAATTATCCTCCATGTTCACCACATAACCCTTTTGTGCCATATAGATGGTGAATATTAATTTCCGTAGAGCAGTGATTTTTTTAATTAAAGCAATGTTCTTTAGAAATAAATGCAATAACCATCAATTAAATTTAACAAATAAGGAAAAGTCATTAAACAAGAATGCCAATCAAGATGCTGAGCTGAAATTCAAACAACATCAATCATGCTTCTGTTGTTCCAAAAAAGCTCGATTTAATCAATACAAAATCCGCGGGGTTTCAGTAAGGGAACCACTCACACACAGTACCTTCTGTTTCTCTGGAAGGTGAAGCTCTGTGCCTGGGCAGTCAAACAGAATCACATGGAATCACAGAATTGTAGGGGTTGGAGGGGACCTGAAGAGATCGAGTCCAACCCCCTTGTCAAAGCAGGTTCCTTAGGGCAGATCAGCTACTCTGGAAAAAGATGTGCAAAAGGTGTGCTCCACATGATGTGCTCCTGAGAAATCAACAAAGACACCTCAGGCTTGGCATTGTGTCTTCACTCCTCCCTGTGAACAAGACCAGTTACAACAAACCAAAGCATGTGAAATTCAGCAAAAAACATTGACAATAGGGGCTGAAACTCTCTGGTGATTCAAACTTCTACAGGAGAGAAACAAGTGCCATTCCTTTTTCAAGAAGGATCTTCCCCCCCGTTCCACACCCCTGAAAGATGCATGAGCCCTTTGAGGTCTGCAAGGGAGTTGTTCTGCATCAACACTTTGCTGTATTCAAAGCAGCTGAGATGGAAGGACACGGTCACCAAGAAACTGGAACTAGGTGAAGAAAAGTAATCTGGTAGGTCTTATAAAAATTCAGTACTTTTGGGCTTGGCTTCAAGGGAATAGGGTACGAACTTGTGGTTCTGGGTATCACCAAGCATTATTTTCATACAGCTACATGTTGCGTAGGACTGAGCAGTTACACGTGGTCGTTCATACTGTAGTTTCACATAAGAACACACACAGAGAAAAATAAGCATACAACAATGTGTATCTATCTTGTCAATTGTGTTTTAAATACCTATTTGGCCCTGAGCAAGAAAGAAATAGTAACTTCTGCAGCAGAGCAGTCTCTTGGTCCAGAAGCTGGATTGTGTCCTAGAGCTATCTCATAGATCTGCTTTTCAGAATTGTGGCCAGACACACACAACTCCCATTAAAGTAATTGATTGCTCTGTGAGCTTAATACTTCAATATCCCAGGATCTATAAATTACAATACAATACGCTATATCATAATATATAGCAAATAGCATTGAAGTCAGTTGGCACCGGCTAAGTAAAGACCAAACAGAAGATGGATATTAGAGTCCAGAAAGAGGCACAAGGGATATGTTAGCAGCCAGTAGTCAGCTGTGCAGAGTTTAACCTGTCTGTGATATTTCTGTGAGGGCTGCAAGCAGAAAATCCCATCCCATTATCTCCAGAGAAGGAAGAAGGATCCGTGAGGAGAGAAGGGTGAATTATTAAAGGATAGGCCAAGTATGACTGAGAGCTTATTAAAAAGGGAGGAGGATGGGTAAGCAGAGAAACAGCTTGCTAGGCTGGTTCTATTAAAATCGAAGGCTAGATCCTCTGTGTAAATTAGCATAGCTCCATTGACTCGGGTTGACTGGTTGACTTCTCTGTCTTTATGGCAGTTTACCAGCTGACATTTTAGCCTATTAACTTGAAGCATTGCATGTTTTCCTCTGAGCTCGGTCTGTGTTTGTTCTGCCCCCTCCTCCCCTTTTTTTTTCTGCCAGAACTGACAAAATTCCTCAGCTGAAACATCTGAGGAATGACATCTCATCAAAGATGGACGTTTCCATGGAAATATCTGTTTCAGATGAATTTTTTTTAGTCTTCCTTGGATAAAATATAAATAACTGGTTGGACAAGTTTTCAATAAATCAAAATAGAAACTTTACTGGAGAAGCTGAAATATTGTTTGGGTTGCATTTTTCTTCGCTTTTCTCTAATAAAGAACATACAATGCCCCAAGAAAAGAAATGACCAAAATGAAAATTTGCTGAAAACTTCCAAGAGGAGACCGAGCCATGTATCAGGTTATTCCCAAGATGCCCATGTTTATAGTCCCAAGGGCAGAAAGAGATGACGAAGAGCTGGTGGCACTGAAGGCAAGACAATGGGAGAGAGCAAGCAGTCCTGGCTTCTCTTTAGATGAGGGCCTTTTCTTTTTTCTCCCTCTTTTCCCTGCTTTTCCTTCCCACTCATTGCAGCTAGTGCCTCAGACCGTAATCTGCTGGAAAAAAACCCCAGCGCAAGCTGTGCCTCCTCTGCACCAGCCGTTGCTGATAGAGAGATCCTCTGACACGAATCTAGAGGGTTTTTTCTTCCTCATTTTGAGCACCAATTTGCCCCCACACACAGACTGACATGTATTCACATGGGGCGAAACATTCCAGAGGTGAAACTGCTGCGACTGTTTCCCAAAATATGACCCCAAGGAAGAAGAACTGGTTATGGAAGATTATGCACTGAAAGTGATTTCACAAATTATTATGTAAAATAAAATGCAGGGCTCTGTTCAAACACATAGAGGAGTCTGGCTATGATGGGAGTTGGTAACTACATCACCAAGAGTTTCCATTGGGAGCCTCAGCCCAAGGATGGCTGAGGAATAGGAGTGCATCCAGGATCCCGGACATATCCCACCACCTCTACATCTGTTAGTGGTCCCATGCCCCATAACAGTGGTGGGGAACCATACCCAGTATGTGTAATGACAGCCAAGGCTGTGCTTTACAATATGAAGATAAGATTCAGTTGAGTGTTTCCAGGGCTTTACCCAGAAAGCTCTCTGCAAATTAAATGTTCCAACTTAATCTATCCCTGCTTCTGGAAATGCAGTACCAGCTTCCTTGGCACAGTTCAGAATATCAAAAAACGTAAGAAGCCTCCTACGACTGGGGAAGAGCGCTAGAGCTGCCAGCTGCTGTGAACATTTGTGGAAGAATACTTGGGGAATGAGTTGCAAATACATCAATACATTCCACTTTCCAGGAGCCCAAAGTATGTTTGGCAATATACAGGAGAGAACTGCTGTTGGTGTGAAACCTCAACTGGGTGGTTGACTAGAACAGTACATAGTCCTACACATGGATGAGTATGGTCATGCTATTTTATTGCTGTGCATAAGGTCCCATAAAGAATGTGTCACTTGACTTTTTCCATAAAAAGAATAAAAGATGAACTTAAATTATTGCTTAGCTTTAGGCAGTGCTTAGCTGCTGACCAGCGTGGCCATCCCATCTGATGGAGCTAAGGGAAAGACACGCAGATTTGTCATCACTGCCAAAGTGGTTTCGTACAGCTTGTACTAATGCAGAATGAGACAAGAACTACTTATTTTGGAGGAGGCAAACTGCAGCTTTTCCTGTGAGCTAGTTAGGTGAGGTCAGCCAGAATTTTAAAAAAATAATAAATGATAATAAAACCAGTTTGTTAAACCATAAATGCAATTAAAACCAAAGAAACTGCACTGGGGATAGGTGTTATTCAGCCTGTGTGAGGGGTTGCCAGAATCTGGCTCTGAATAGTTTTGATTAACAAACCCGAGTCTGAATTGTTAGAGAACTGTTCATTTCGTTAAGCCATTATTCATGGCCTGTGACTGGTCATAAGTAATGCTCTGCATCCTGATGAGAGGATTGAAGCTTACACCGGAATGATGAATGCCTGACAGCAGATAATGAATAGTGTACTTCCCTCACAATTCACAAATGCTCGAGGGTTTCTGAATTGTAAACTACCAGGCCAACTCACTGAACAAGTACATTGAAAAAACATTCCCAAAAGCAGCAGGATTTCAGCTCTTTCTCTGTGGGGTAGAGTTTAATTTCCCTAAATCAAAGCAGTACAGGTCAAGCAGGTGTCCTAGAGCCGCTTGTTGGTTTTGTCTCAGGCCCAGGCAGTCTGCAAATACAACCCAACATCTCAGCCACAAATTCCTCCTTGGGGGGAGAGAACTGGGGGTTCCCTGTGAGGTCAAAACCCAACTCTCTGCTATCAGGCACTTCCACTTGCAGTTGAAAATGCACGAACACTTGCAAATAATAACCCACACCATGACATAAATAGAAGCCAATGGAAGCCAAGTAATTCATTTATCAATATATTGGCCAACAGACTGTCTTAATTATTTAACTATTCTGGTAAAAGCTAATGCATAAAGAACTTAAATGGTGCATGGATCTTGCACAGGGCCTTGAGCCAAGAGGAAATTTCACACATAACACCAGGCAGTTCAAAGTCTTCTCTGCATGCAAATGGCACAGGACGACCAGCCAGGGGCAACACATCGCAAACGATACTTGGACCAACACGTTGCAATACTGTTCTCCAGTTTTATCAAAGTCTCTAAACTCCAGGTTTCTTTCTACCCAGTCATACATGTCTCCCCAACGGAATGCACTGCCAGTATGGAAGGGAAATGCTTCATTTACTGACCCAAGGGAATTGAGTGAAGGTTGGGGAAAATCACCTGAGAACATCAAGATGCACGTGTTGCAGCTGAACGCTTGGTAGACAATCACGTGCAGAATAGCTTACCTGCCACAGGCAAGGAAAAGAAGTTGTTTGGCTTTAAGTATTTGTACTTCCTGGGTTGATCTTTCAACCAAATCGCAGAACCAATTAATTGAATTAACATGGCATATCAGTCTCCAGAGCACTCAAGGCTTTGCAACTGCATGAAATCTGTTGCTGCAGCAGGCCTGCCTACATATCTTCAGCTAACAGTGCTGCAAACTCTCTGCTTCCATTTACAGCCATGGCTTCCCTTGCTGCAAATGACAGCAATGGCACTTATTAACGTGGTGGCTTGGGACAGGCTTCAAGTTGGGAATGGCTCATGTGAGAATTCAGTTCGGCGGTGTCCTGCTGGGATGGCAGCTCCAAAAATAAACAAGCAGAGGCTTCCCTCTGACCTACTGACACAGCATCAGTTACATTTTTATACTTGGAAGCTTTTTAACAAACGATTGCACTGTGGTTGTGTGAGGCAATAGCACACGGTCTGTGAGCCCTTTGTGTCCGCTCGCAGGGCTGAGCTCCTGCATCCTCATGGTGCTTCTGGTTTTGAGGGGTGGGTGATAGGACCAGGAATTACAGACTTTGCCTACCTTCCAGGAGTAGTATGCAACCTCATAGAACCACAGACTGGTTTGGGTTGGAAAAGACCTTAAAGTCTATCCGGTCCCACTCCCCTGCCACGGGCAGGGACATCCTTCACCAGCCCAGGGTGCCCAAAGCCCCACCCAACCTGGCCTAGAACCCTGCCAGGGATCCAGAGGAAGCTCCAGCTTCTCTGCACACCCTGTGCCAGGGTCTCACCACCCTCCAAGGGAAGAATTTCTTCCTCAGATCTAAGCTAAATCTTCCCTCTTTTAGTTTAAAAACATTCCCACTTGTCCTGTCACTACATGCCCTTGTGAACTTCTCAGACTATATTCCTTCTTGTGTCTCTAGTGGGCTGATTTTCAAGATCTTCAAGGACAGTTTCAATCTCAGACTGGAGAGGCAGCAGACTGTGTAGTCCCAACCCTGCCAGAAACAGCCTGCGTAATCTCAGTTGAATTACTGCTTCTATGTTTCTGTTTTCCACATGAAGTTATGCTTGCTTTTACAACTGTAAATCCTTAGGCTGTGGGGCACTTCGTACTACTCTTTTGTAAAGAGTCCAGCACAGGGAAACTAATTTTGACAATATTACTGAGTTATGTTGATATTAACTAACTTTAT
Organism: Gallinula chloropus; assembly: GCF_964237585.1. Classification (NCBI taxonomy): domain Eukaryota; kingdom Metazoa; phylum Chordata; class Aves; order Gruiformes; family Rallidae; genus Gallinula; species Gallinula chloropus. The sequence continues at coordinate 158,801,607 of NC_140086.1, read as the reverse complement.
AGCCCCCAATTTCATCCTACGTAAGCATATCTTCCTGATGCTTAGACCCTTCTGTTACTTGAAGACATTAATCAGAGAACCCGTTTCATGACCCTTTTACTGATACGCAAATTGTACAGTGAAAAGTGCAGGACATCACTCCAAACTATTTGGGGGTGGCCAGTGTCTCCTGCTTTAGGAGTTGCCACGAACCAGCCAAGCAGCAGCCCCTCCCCAGCTCTGCGTATTCAGGAAAGCAAAGTTCTGTGGAACTCCTGGTGTCTGCTGGACTCCATTTCACAGGTGGCAGAAGGAACAACTGGAGAAGAGACCAATACTATTCCCACACGCAGCCACGGAACTCCTTTAAATTACCTCTGCTTTTCCAGTATCTAAAACTCCTTTCCCATTGTATTTCTCTGCAGTTCTCCAGCAACCAGGCACTGAAGATCACCCCCAGTTTGAAGCTAGGAAATTCTCCAGGGGAAAGCCAATAGGATTGAGGTGTTAGGAGCTTTTCCTTAAGGATTTCCTACCCTTTCTGTGGTTCATTTTCCTTTCCTTTGCCGTACCACTTCCTCCATTTACCCTTCCCCCTCATAACTTGTGTACAGAATTCATGCATGCCTAGGGCTCCCTTTCGTTATGTCTGCAGACACTCCCTCCTCTTCTCCTCACTCAAGCCTACCCACTTCGTCTCTGATTTCTCTACTTCCAGCCACACAGACCACCCCACCACATGAGAAACCCTCTTTCACATTCTTGACGCTCTCATGTTCCACCAGCAGCCGTGTGAACAAAATTTCAATCAAACAAATGGTCAGAGTGGCAAGTGAGCATAGCTCCAGAGACTTCAAAGAGAGTCTGTGGTTTTCACGCTCGCATTTTTTGTGGTAGTCATCCCCTGCTAGTTAGGTCTAGTACCAGCCTTAGCCAATCAAGCTACTTCACTTTCCAAAGCCAGCCCGTAATTAAAGCAGAAAGCCAACAGGCTCTCAATGATGATGCAAGGCTGTGTTCTCAGGTGCTCTTCTAGGCACGAGGCCAAAAGCTAAGTTACCATTTATGCAATTTGAAATGAATGGTATAAAATTAGGCACTGACCAGAGTTTCTCATTGCAATTCTTAATCATTTGGACTTTATTTTTCCAGCAGTCAGCAGGTTTTTTTCTTCTGAGAAGTCCTTTTAAAACAAAATTAGATGGCTGCTTACCATGACTATCAGTTGACTCAGATGACAGGACATTGCACTTACAAGACCTTTCGTGTTCCTCACTCCTCCTTTTCTGTTTCTCAATTAGGCCAAATTCTACTGCCTTTATTCATACTGTTGGTTTGTTTGGTAGCTCACTCTGATGATTTCAGTAGCGACTCCTTGAATAAATAGCCACTTCAGTGTGCCAAGATGACCTGAAGTCCATGCTGAGGGCTGTTTCAGGCCTTTGTCATGCCTTTCTTACCCTGTTTCATCATCCACCAAGCCAGGACTTTCTCACAGCTCATCAGCTGGTTCCCCCAGAACTGGCAGACAAATACCTTCCCATGTTTACTGTGCTTAATGGGAAGGCACAGCTGCATCACTACTGAGACATGCATCTACTGTTGCTCTTACTAATTTAGCAATCCCACCGTGTATCTACCAGTAAGAATGGTATTTGCTGTCCCATTTCAAAGAGGCAAGTTTTACATGTGACAATGGTTGCGTTGGTCAATGCATCACTGAATCACGTATAAGATCAGGATTTCCCACATTTGAGGGATAAAATACACTCTTTTAGGAAAGGGGACCAGCAATTGAAATGAGAATTCAGAACTCTCAGGAGCATTTAAAAGTATGAACCTCTAAGAGGCATCAAAAGCTTGTGTACCTATTCCATTTCCCTCCAGCAAAAGTCCAGCCAATTCAGCAGATGACTTTTAAGTGCTGTGGAGATACTCACCTGATTTGCTGCACTGGTTGGAGATTAGTTAGGGAGCCTCTTCTTGGAAATCAGATGGGATGTTTGCAAGTGTAAACCACAGAGCAAAATCAATTGCTTACCAATTCAAAACAATACCAAGAGTGCAAAGTCAAATCCCCAAAAGATAGGGAATGGCAGAGTTAAGGTGAGCATGACCTAGTCTGGAAAGGACAAGCTGCTACACCTGATGGTATGTAGCCTCTGGGGAATGTGCAGTAACTGCTTACCCCAGTGCCCTATAAAATCTACTCCGAGGCTTTCCACCATTGCTATTAATAGGAGTTATAAACAGCCACAGAACCATAACACGAGATTAGCTGTTATTATATCTGTTTCACAGATAAACTATCTGACAACCAGTAAAACTGAAATGGAAACCAAGCCTCTACAGACGTATCGGCAGGAAAACTGAGCGCTCACACTGGGCAGCCAGGTAAGAGCAGCACCAAGTTTCATCCTACTTCACTGCTGTGCTCAAATAAAACAGAATTACTATCAAAACTGAAGTCCTGCTACCATTCCCATGTTTCCACTGTGGTCCCTTCATTACACAGAAATCCCACCTCTCATCTCTGACCAACAGCAAGAAGTTGTACCTGGATATGGTCTAAGGCTGCAGATAAGCAAGTGCCTTACTTAAGGTTGCTGATGCCTCCTAAACAGATCTTTCTGGCTCTGACTTCTGTAGTTTGAAAGATTCAGAGTAAGCCCTAATCTGGCTCAGGCCAAATTATTTAGGCTTGAGTCAGCTGCTTTTGACTGAGTGGGAGCTTTATTGCAAATGTCTCTGCTAGCTGAATGCTGGTGCAGCTCACCTCCAGCTTTAAGATGTCAATAAGCACCTTTGGGCAGCAGGAAACCATTTGAACTCAACTGTATGAAGCAGAAGATGCATCTAGAACACCCAGGAAATGGGAGACCTTGCCAGTCTTTGAAAAGGAACACAATTTGGTTCCTTGCTATAAAAAGAAGGCTCTCTTGTAAAGGCGTAGGGGGGCACTGGATGTGTCACTGGTAGGTCACCAGGTGATGAGCCCTACAGAGCATTCCACCTGTTGGTCACTAGTCAAATTCAACCCAGCATCAAAATTAAGGCCAGGAATTTTAATTATGTGTTTACTTCAGAGCAGGCTGAATGCTTTTCAGGCATCACTTCCCATGTGGGTGCCCAACATCTGTCACGAGCAGGCTTTATCTTTGTTGGGTTCCTTAATTAAAGTTTCTAGATTAGGAGCCTATTGGAATTTGGGATTGAACATAAATTGTTCATGGTAGTACAAACACCGTTTGCCTTCTTTCCAGCATGAATCTAACCAAGCTAAGGACCCACATTTTCTGCTATCAGAGGTACAGTGAAAAGTCAAGGAGAATTTAAAAAAAAAAAAATTAAAACCCAAAATTATGTTTAAAAAGACAACAAACCTGTTGCTGGGGAGCAAGATGGGAGACAATTCACCTTACAGCTTTTGAAAGCAGGTCTCATGAACCTTTCTCAGCTTGACAGTAATACTGATTCCTCCAAAACAACTCAGCCTGAAACAGACAACTCATAATGTTAAAGTTAGGTATGGTTACAGTTGACGGAAAGAGGGACTTAGAATGGAAATTGTTATGCAACTGCTTCTTTGTGAATCGCTGCCAGATCTGAAGATAATACTAAAAGCAGCCATTTTCTTCTGATGGATTTGGCACTCTCTTATCCCTCTGCAGAATGACAATAGCAACCTCAAAGTGATAGTACCACTCCGAATTTTCCCACCTCTTTCTGCACAGACAGAAAGAAATAAACTTGCTGTACTCAAAGGCACAAAACCTTTGGAATTCACAGCTTTTGGTGAAACCAAAGGGGATCAAGTAAGTACTAGTTTAATAAATTCTGATACACACAGATATTCCAACAGGGAATATGCTATGTTTTACTTTGGTGAAAGCAGAGTCCCAGCACACTTAATGCTCTACTGTGTTCTCATCAAAATCTCTTACGCCGTATCAAATAGGTCACCGTGCTGAAACCACAGCTATGTTTTAAGTAGATTGCATTAACTTTATGAATGCCTCATAAAATGGGAACTCCATAACTTTCTATTGACACTGTTTTACTGTTGCAATTTACCATTGTAATGGCACTATTTAGGAAACAATGAATGAACTGCAATGAGATAATTAAGGGATAATCTCCGTTACTTCAAAGTATACAAAGCAATAAACAGCTGCCAAAACTGATTAATAGCTGAAGTAAAGTTAAGACATTTAATCAATCTAATAAACCATTTATTGCAAGAATATAGCAGCTTACACTAACTATGAAACATTTATCTTATTGATACAGACTGCGCTATTTTCCTTTCTTTGGGATGTAATATCATGAGACCTTGATTGTTCTTCCATTAAAGTCAAGGATAAATCTCCCATTGTGGGCCCAGGGTCAAGCCTTCACAGAACTGATATCAATGAAAATAAATGCTTCCTTTTAATGTAGAACACACACACACACATACACACACCCCTTATAAAACATCCTATGGCATTGAAAGGGGGACACGTTTTGGTGGCAAGGACAAATGTCAGGATTTGTGATGAAAATCTGGAACTCCTACGACCTCGCACTACAATTTCCTGCAAAGAATTGTTTTGTCTGTGCCTCCACCTCCTATCTGTAACACAGAGATGAAACCATTCACTCGCTGCATGAGATTATTTAGGATTTAGTTCGTGTAGCACATAAAGAAACATAGAGGATACTGTACACACTTCAGAGTGTGTCTAAAGTGAAAGCAGGAAAGAAACAACATGGAATGCTCTTGATTCTGTTACACCTGTTTCATAACCCATCTAGGAAGGGAGTGAGGGGGGTGGGAGAGGCCAAGCAATCTGTTTCCTATGTTAACACCAGCACTGCCAGTCCAAGTACAGCTGAGCTTCCTCAACTTCCATTTGGCTTCCCACTGCTCTGCCCATGGACTTTCTCCAGTTCTTAGTGTGTCAGGGGTATCCGGCTTTTCTGCTCCTCCTTAGACTGGTGGGGTAAGGGAGGCTGCAGGACAGTAGCAAAGGGACTAGCACAGTGTGAGATACCCCTTCCCGGCACGTTCTTTCAAACTACTTCCACTTTATACTGCACCAGAAATAGCAGTTCCCCCTCTAAACTGAAGGAAGTATCAAATTCCTTAATGAGATGAATAAACAGCTAGTTGTTCAACCGGAGCTTTACGATGCACGTTGCAAAAACAATCTTACCAGCATTTAAAACACACATAAGACGTTGGCTCAAGGCAAATATCGTATTTGTCAAGCCTTGCAAAACGTGCTCTTCATCAGGCAAGACATTTATATCTCCTCCTCCCTGCATAGAAAAGATGCATTAGAGCACATGTTCTCCTACCACACGTTGTAATTGCCCTTTCCCTGCAAAGAAGTGGAAAACGTTTTCAGTTCTGGGTGGCTCTCTAACTAGCTCTGAAGAAACCCCTTTGCATTAACACTGGTAGGAAGCTACTTCGGTTTCATCCAAGTATAAATGTTGACACAGAAACTCATACCCAATAATAACAAAGGTATGAATTTATTGTTTCAGCAAAAGCTTCTATGCAAATTAACCCTCAGATAATTAAAAATGCCTCCGGTGCCTGGGAGGGTGAAAGATCAAGAACTTGCTGGGTTACAACATAGCTTTATCACGGCACTAGCTGTGTAGCTTCATAATAGCTTCAGAGCAGGAGTTCTCAACCCTTACAGGTAATAGGACTAATCCCATCAGCCAAGGAGTACTAACTCCTATTCATCTGCGCCTGACCTAACCTGCCAGGGACTGCTTGCAACTCTAAGACTCTCACCTTGAGAAGCCAAAGCTAATCAGCAGGTTGAAACTTGCACAGTTGGGTGCAATGCAAGCAGTGGCATTGTACTCCTTCCCCGTGCAAGTGTTTGTCATAGGAGTAGGATGGGCAAACCTAAAATTCAAGTCCCAGAAACCTGCAATACTGGTATCTCCGCATGTACTGCTGCTGCTTGGGGAGCGTTAAGGTTTGTGAGGGAAGACACAGCTATGTTTGGGACTTTCTTCTACATTAAAGGAGAGCGGCGATCCAAAGACTCGCAGCAGAACATTTAAGTGTGGTGAATTGCAGGAAGACACTCACTGAGAGCGAAACAAGGCCCCAGAGCTTTAAGTGGTTTTCCCCAGAAAGCAGATACGGCACTGCCAGAGACTAGAAATTCCTCAAGGCTGGGCCCGCAGCCTGCCTTTCTGAGAGAGCACTGCAGTGAGAAGAGCTGCTGGAATTAAACACAGTGGCCATTCCCACAGCCTGGCTTGGCAGTTCAAACACTGTATTTTCACTAAGTAAAACTGTTCAGAACTATGTACATATTTTCATATATATATATTTAAAAACACACACACAGGCTTTCAGTTTTAGGGGGAAAAAAAAAAAGATAGTCATAGCAAATATTGCTAAAATTCACATTGCCTGCCATAGAAGGATTTACCCCAATTAGCTAATGGAATTTTAAGTGATATATCCATCCTTTTTGAAGGAAGGTTGCAGTAAAAGCCTGCATACGTTAGATTTTTTTTTCCAGTAGAAAAAGGTTTAAATTCCTTATTTAGATTAAATACACCAGCACTCTTTCCTAAAGGCTTGGTCCTTTTAATTTCACACTCCCACAGCCCCACAGGAGAGCCCTTGTTCTGGGCAGGTCCCCCACCATTGCACCCCAGCTAACAGCAGGTGCTCCAGGAGGGCAGGAGGAGCAGCACCACTGCCCACCTCCTGCCGAAGGCTTCCAGCAGCGCTGGGAATTCCTGGAGAGCCAGGCATGCCTTTAGAGACGTTCTAGGACAAGAAAAAAAGGAAAATAAATAACATTTTCTGTGAGAGAAGCCGCCGAGGCTGCCCTCAGCACTTCCCGGCTACACGCTAGCCTCGGAAAAACACTTCGCAGCCACCTGTGACAGTGACCACGACACCCTCCCAGGCAGTTTAACCCCGCTCCGGAACGGGGAGAGGGCCCCGCTCAACCCAGCACCCCTCCGGGACAACCCTGAGGGGGAAATGGCGCCCGAACCCCTTCCCGGCCCCGCGGGCTCCCTCAAATCAGCACTGGCCCCGCCCCACCCGCGACTCCACCCCCCCGCGGGCAAGAGAGAAGCCTTTTGTACGCAGCGACAATAGCCGCCCCCCCCCCGCCTCAGCGCCAGCCCCGCCGCCGCCTCGCCCCGCCCCGTTCCCGCTGTATCCCCGCCTCCGGCCCCGCCTCCTTGTTTACCGCGCAGCGGGGCCCGGGCGCTGCCCGCTGCCCGCCTCCATGTTGGAGCGTCCCCCGGCGCGGGGGTGGGGCGGAGCGGGGCGGGGCGCGGGCAGCGCCGGGCGGGCTGACAGGCTGCGAGAGCGGCGGCGGCGGGCTGTGGCGCAGCGCGGGGAGCGCGGCCGGGGAACGCGGCTCGGCTCGGCTCGGATCGGCTCGGCCCGGCTCAGCCCGGCCCCTTTCCCCTCCCTTCCTCCCCTCGCACCGCGCTTCCCTCCTCGCCCGCGGACGGCCGCGGCCCGTGACCCGGGAAAGGGGGGAGGAGGAGGGAGGAGGAGGAGGAGGAGGAGGAGGAGGAGGGGGCGGTGGAGGGGGCGGCCCGGCGTCGCTCCGCCGAGCCCGCAGCGCTGCCCGCGGGAAGGGGGGTAGGGGGGGAGGGAGGGCCGGGGCGGAGGTGTGAGGGGGGCCGAGGCTGGGGAGGGGGGTGCGCGGGGATGAGATAAGCGCGGAGGAGGGCGGCGGCGCCGGCGGCGGGTGGGGGGTGGGTATGTAGGGATCGGGGGGCTGTGCCGGGGGACGCGCTCGGGGGAGGAGGCCCCGCGGGGCGGCTCAGGTGGATGCGGGGGGCGGCGTGAGGCGGGGGCTCGCCGCGGGGGGAGGCGCGGCGCGGAGGGGCCGGGGGCACTTCCCCCGCCTCGGGAGGCGGCGGCGGGGGCTCGGGGTGGGGGGTGTGTGTGTGTGTAGAAGGCAGCGGAGAGCTTCCCGGAAGGGTGCAGTGGATTAATTATTTGTTTCTTAAAGGGGGGGGGTTGTTCGGCCTCCGCACCCCCCCCTCCTCCGCGGGGAATTGGCGCCTGGAGGAGGCGGCGGTGGCAGCGCTACCGGAGGGGCCCTTTGCTCGGTGCTCCCCCTTTCCCTTCCCCCCCTCCCTCCCCCTTCCCCCCCAGCTTGGCTTCGCTCCTGGAGGAGTTTGTGTTTTTTTTCCTCGTTGTTGTCGGGGTTTTTGGTTGGTTTTAGTTGTGGTTTTTTTTTAATACAAATCTACATATTGATTTTTAAACAAACAAACAACACCCCCCCCACCCCCCCCCCTCCCCGGCCCCGCACACAAGCCTCTGGGAGGGAAATAGCCAGGTGAAACCTCACTCTGTTTCCATGGACAACCCGTCCATTATCACCCAGGTGACTAACCCCAAAGAGGAGGAGATCCTGTCCTGCACTCAGGATAAAGGTGAGCTGCCTTCTCTCTTCTCTCCATGTTTGTGGTGTTGGGTATTTCTTTCTCTTTGTTTATTTATTTATTTCTAGAAATCGCTGCTTCAAAATGCACGCTTCAGCGGCTGTCTAATCCTCTCTAGGCTGCTGGGAATAGAAGAGGGCTTGTTGGGTTGGGGTTGGGTTTTTTTTTGTGGGATGAAGATATTTGTGTTAAGGTCTCTGAAACGGCTTGCTTGAATACGGCTGCGAACTTGTTACAGTGTTTAAACGCTGAGTTTAATCAGTTACTTGCATAAAATACTCTTGTTCCTTCAGGGTCGGCGAGGTAACTTTGTAAGGTTGTCACTTTGCAGTTAGCACCTTGCTTTGGGAAAGGCTACCTGGATGTGCTGGATGTGTGGGAAGGTTTTAAAATCTCAGCTGTAAAGATCTTAAATCTTTCCCCCTGTGTTTTTGGAAAAAAAAAAAAAAAAGAAAAGAGAAAGAAACTGAACCCAAAAAGACTCCCAGTTTCTTTCTGCTTTCCTCCCTGCCTCAAATTTAAAAGTCTCCATAGCTTTCAGGTTGGTTGCTGGAAGATACTTGTGCGTCTCCAAAAGAAACATGGGCTACTTTTAAAAGCGGGCTCTATTTACTCTGTAGATAAATAGTTGTTGCTTGCGTAAGCCATCGGACTTAGGTTGTGTTTTACTCCAAAAGAAGATGGATTGAGCCTGGCCAAAGGAACTGCTGCTCTTCCAAAGTCTAGACGTCAACAATTGACCTTAACCTTGTTTCCTCTTGGAAGCTCGGAGGGGCTGTAGGTGGTTGCGTCCTTGCAGCTGATGATGAGGAAGGTAGGGGTTAGCGGTGGGATTCACGTGCTGGGGAGTTGTGGGTGATCGCTCCTGGATTTTGGCAATTATTTGCATCTCGAGGTTATACTTTTTCATGGGCAGTGCTGGTCAAAAGGGGAGAAAGGAGAGAAATGGAGTGTGTGGTGATGTTGCTTAGCAGGAATCGTGCTAGACCTCCGAGTGGTCTTCTAAAAATGGTAGATCGATATATCTTCCCCCCAAAAATGAGGCTTTTAGGATCCAGAAAGCTTCCTTTTTTGCATGGCTCATCCTGTAAGTAGTGAGGGATCCTGTGTCGTTGTCAGAGTTGCTCCCTGTTACTTTGGATGAGAGGCTGTAGGTAAAATCTCATGTCTTCTCACCAGTGCTGACTGCAGAAGTAGCATGGACGTAGATTTAAAAAAAAAAAAATACAGCCATCAGGCTGGGGGTGTTTGAACGAGAAATTAACGTTTTGGTTTGGTGTGGGAGCACTCCCATAACTCCCTAATCCCTATTGCCTGCAAAGCCATACTTCCACCGCGAGGCCTCGCGTGGCTCAAGGCGTTTCTGAGACTTTCCTCTGTTTTGGCAACGTTGAGCCTGGGGTCTGCACGGTAAATAAGGTGTCTGTGCTCTGCCTACGATGTCTCCTAAGAAGCTCTGGGTTGGAGTAGACATACGTGATACTGTGCTCAGATGTTGCTGTGGTGTTAACGGCCTGTAGTATTGTGCGTGCTGGAAGAGTTGTTGTTAGGGGCTGGTTGAAATTTTACTGTAAAAAAAGCCAGTTGAGACAAGTAGAGGAAAATTTGACAGCTCAAAATAGGAGTAGGCATCCACATCAAACAAGTGTCTACAGAGTCCTCCGTGCGCTGAGCTACGCTGCGAAGCGAAAATATGCATATAACTTGCATAACTATGCAGTAACTTGCATAATATGCATTGTGTTCTTGCTATTGGTTTGTCTTCAGCAGAAAAATCATGATGGTTTTAATTGGGAAGCGGGGGCTTTTCAGGCTGTGTCTTAGCCAGGGTGGGCTGGGGGAGAGTGGAAGGAGGGTGGTTGGAGTTTGAGACAGGAGGAAACTTCAGCATGGTCTTAATACAGGAGGTGGATTAATGTGTTTTTTTTGTTTTGCTGTGTTTTCTGGTTTGGTTTTTTTTTAAGAAATGTGGTTAAAGTGCATGTTTTGGGTTGACTATGTGCTCTGTGGGGAGACTCTCAAATCACGCCAGAGCAACTTTTGCAGGAAGAGAATTGCAGGTCTGTCTGTCCTGGGCTGGGGAAGGAGAGGACTGCTTGCTCGTACCTCGACTGCTACAGGTTTCCCCACTGCTCCAGCTTGTGAAAACCCGCTGGTGTTCCCTACCTGCCTTCCTTGCCTGGTTGTGTGTGGTGTCACCCAGTTTTCTGTTAGATTTCTGAACAGTTTTAGCAAAGCCTTGAGGTCCGGTGAGTTACAGAGCGAGCCTGAAGCTGAGATGGTGAATACAGATAGGTTCTTAGTGGGACATTGATGTTTAGAGTGCTAATTCAGATTGAACTGGATGTGTTGGTACAAAATGGCTAACAAATATGTTAAGGCATGAGGAATTAACTCATTATTTAACAAATACAAGAACCACCCGAGCCTAACTTCTGAAATTTTGCCGTCCAGGGAATTATAACAGCTCTGGGTGAGCAGAGGCTGTCTGGTTTATTGGAAACCTGCTTTTTCCTCCGAGTTTAGCGTTTGATTGCAGAAATATGTTCCAGGGTACTAAGTGGCATGTGGTGGCTTTAGGAGACAGGGTTTTCTTAGGGTTTTGGGGACCTTCTGTTGATTTTTCTCATGAAGAAAAACCCAAGAATTTTTTTTTTCTTGTTTAGCTGGAGAGAAGCAGTTTTACAGTAGCAACTGCTAAATAATGCATGTATATACCTTCAAGTGTTTGATTTTTTTCCAAGAGTTTTTGAAGCTTTTAATCAGCTGTTAGGCCAGCATTTAGCTTGATTTTTTAAAAATGTATTTATGCTCTAAGAGGATCTCAATACATAGTATATGCTTATGCTTAATTTCTCTTGTGCAATGGAATGTGATTGCCAAGAAACGGAGCTGTTCTGTGGTCATGGGGGCAGTTATGTTTTTAGGTAAATATTGTGCTTTACAAATAAAAATGCCTAAATATTTTCTTGCTAATGCCGATGCATTAAAAAATAGCTTTTTGAGATCAGCGAAGCTGTGCCAACTTGTTAGAAAGGAGCGTGTAAGTACTGAGATGGAGTTAACATTTATTTTCTAACAAATAGTAAAAAAAAAAAAGGTTGAAGGTGGAAAAAACCCAGCTCTTGGTACATGAACCGTTCCCTGATATGTTGCCACATGGTGGTGCACTGTATTTAGTTGTCTGTCAGAATGAAAGCTGAGCATGGAAAGTTGCTACAGTCGTATTTTATTATTATTATTGCAATGTTTGTTCTGAAATGCCTGCGGTGTTCGTGCTCCTGGAGGATTTGGGTTCCTATCTGCGTCGTTACGTTAGTCCTGGGAAATAGAAACTTAACGTACTCCCAATTGGAAGCTGTAGGTCGGTGATTAAAAATACTTGGAGTGGTAAATTAATGGAGAATTTAATTCCCTGTTAGTTTTTTTAAGTAATGGAGTTCTTCACAGAGGTATTTAATGTTGTGGTCATTTGATGCTTCTGGGAATTGGAAGACTTGAAATTAAAACGGAGACATGAGTATGTGAAAAGGGGTTTGTTAGAGCAGCAAGAAATGTGGGGAGCTGGGAAAAATACAAAGAAAAATACAAAGGGAAACTGCAAGGAAAAAACTGAAAATCTGAATCTCTGTGCAATCAGTTCTACAGATAAAATCAACTGTTTATTTTATAAGGAAACTATTCGTTCCTACTAATTAGTTGCACGTTGACCTGCAGTGTGAAATCTATCCAGGTAAATCTATAGGAACCAGTGCAGAGCCGGCAAGGTCTTTGCACTGAGCGATGCAGAGTGTGGCCATGGATGGGTAGTTGGCATTCAGCCCGAAGAAGTGAATTACCCTTTTTTACCTACATGCTTTAATTTGATCCTCATAAATGTTACAAATTCTTGGCTGTTTCTACATGCCAAGTTAAGTAGTAACGTAATAATAGTCCGATCCTCTTTCGGGTACTAAATCTTTCAGGCCGTGGTGTGGTGGTTTTTTTTTCTCTTCAGATACATCTTTCCTGACTTGTGTACGATTTGTCTCTCAGCTGAGCATCTATTTGCAGTTATTTAGAGTAACTGAATGTTTTTGTGTCTCTACAGAAGTATATTTTCTTTTGCAATAAACTATCTGAATAAGGTTCATAGTGGAACCTAAACCATTATTATTTTTCATGAACAGTGTAATTCCTTGTGGATGTTTTCACAAACAGGCAAACTTTTTTGCCTTCCTTTCTTTCAAATAAAATTGGAAAACCCAGCAATAAGACCAGTATTCATTATCATTCAAAATAACAGGTTTTTAAGATCTGAAGGTAAAAGCCAAACTAAGTGTCTTTAATTGTGACTTCAACAAAAAGCATTTTGAAAACAGTTTGAATACTTTTTTTTTTCCATTATACCACCAGGATTCAAAGTGCTCGAAGATTTGAACATATGTTCATGTTCCCAAAATGTTTCAATAAATTATTTTAAGATTAACGTAACAATTTTAACTTTAAAGTAGCATTAGGTGGGGGGTAGAGGATGTGGAAACCACTCCAGCACTGCATTGGAATGTGAATTGCTCACAGAGGGTAAAATTTTAAATCATTAACTAATGACATAGTTGTTATATGAAACCAGAGTAACCATACAGTAGGTTTTATGTTCCAGGGAGAGACTGTAGTAACCCAAGATCTGATTTAGGGTAGCAGTTAACGAGCTGAAGTGTAGTGGCAGTAACGTGAACCAAAATTTGCATGAATATCTAATATTTGGTCCATGCCTGTAAGCTGCAGCGTTATCGTTTCTTCGTAGCACATGTGGTCTCAAATTCATACTTGTTTCAATGCAGTGATTTAAATAAAGTGTTCAGAAGTTTAACATGCCTTTAAAAAAAACCCCTCACAAAGCTGACCTACATTTTGTCAATTCCATATTCAGAAATGCAAATAGCATTTTCTGAGATAATCAGTAAAAATGCAGCGTGATTGATGCTACACTTCATCTCCCAGAATTTAATCTGAACATTATAAATAAGCCTCCAGAAAGAGGGTCCGTGTTTGTTTCTTTAAAGTGATATGAAACTGAAATGCTGAGAAAGCGAAAGCTGAGAGGGATGAAACTCACTTAGTTGGTCTGTGTTGGTGAAAGATGTTCCCGTTTGCTGGTGGAGACGTTTAACAGTTGGTAGCTCAATTTTTCTGTCATGGGACACTTAATTTATGAGTTTTACTATCTTGTAAAAGTCATCATTGAAACATGAAAATGGCTGCAAATTACTTCTAGCTTATATATACATACATGTTTGATCTTGAATATCCACTCTGTAGGAGAGTAAGACTTTGTTTTCTCCTACCTCTTGAGCTGGAAGAGTTGGTGGCACTGACCACCATGGTTGGTGCTTGGTATCACCTGAAACTAAATTTTTAATGGAAAATGTAAGTCTGGATATGGAAATGTTCACTGAATTTGGGAGTGAATTTGTCCATTATTCAACTGAACATTTTAGATGGATTACTTGGAATTATTTGAAGTGTTTCTGTCCACAAGATTCAACATTCTCCTTCTTTAAACAAAATGGGAAAAGCAAAGATAGGTCTAACTTTCTACATTCTTCCTTTAGGTTTTTACCCACAGTGTGGATCAGTAGGGGAAGATGCTCCCCATCCCTCCTCTTCCTCCCTGCTTGGGGGATATACATCGCTGGCAGAGAAGCCAGGCTTCAGGATGTATGATGGGCTGGGAGGGAGGAGAAAGCTGCCCAAGTGCTTCAACCTGTTTGAGGGACAGAGCAAAGGGTACAAGCTCCTGGCTCTTGGGGACTGCTGAGCCTATGAGGGGACTGACAGTGGGGCAGGGAATAGGTTTAACATCTGTTACGGACTCCCAACCTACTCTGACCCCATCTGTCCTCATACTGCTTCTGGGCTGTGGCTTCTTTCATGGTGAAGTTGGTGAGGCTTTGGCCACCCACATAGCAGGGTTGTGTGTGTTCCCATATCCCAGGTTGTAAGTCTGTCCAGGAAGGTGCAGGAATCCTCCGAGCTGAGATGTGCAGATGGCTGGTGGACCGAATTAATGTGCCTGCCTAGTTAGATGTTGAATCCACATCTGGATTGCTAGTAAGGATTATATACTATTTGATTCTTTGGCGTTGATCTTGGCTGAAAAATACCACAAAAATACTCAGCAGCATCTCTGAAGTCTTCATGGCTCTATCCTGTTGAACAGTAGTGATCCCAACTGTGTTTTCTGCTCATCTTCCTGGCCAGGAGGCTCAAGGAGGATGACAGGGTATCAGCGGGTTTAAATGCCTTGCTGAACTTCCAGAACTTGTTTATAAGGAGCTGCGGGCAGGCACAGAGGAAAAATGCCTGTTGTGCTATAGTGTGGCACAGCACTTGTTGAGTTTCACACAGGAAACATTAATCTGTAAATTCTACTTCTGCCAGGGTTTGTTGGGAACTTGCTTTATTTTTGTGTGGAGAGGTTAGGGCATTAAATAGGCAGAGATGTGAGAAATGTGGAAAGTGTAAGCAGCATCTGAATAGATCAGAGTAAAAATATACTACAGTAGACTCTCTGGAACATAATTTGGGTGGGTTTTTATATTTCCACAATATTTGCTGTAGACAAAAAAAAAATAATCAAAGTGAATCCTTGACAGTCCATCCCTTTAAGTACCTCTGGCTACTGTGTAATATAGGTATTAGTGGTAAAATCACCAGCTTTAGACAAATGAGCAGAGGAAGTTCAGTGAGTGGTGCTGGCCCTACATAAATCTGGAGGCTTTATTCAGTGTGTTATCAAAATGATCACTTGCATAAAAGTGCCACGTCTTGTTTTCCTTGTGTGAGGTGATAAAGTATGGCTTGTAAAAAAAAAAAAAAAAGAAAAAAAAGAAAAGCCCATTATTAGAAGAGATTGGCTGTACCAGAAACTTGGAATTCTATTATCTAGAAAATTTATTGTGAGTTAAATCTGAATAAATATATGGTAGGCATGGATTCAAAGGATGTTGGGGGTTTTAAATGAGATTGCTTTCTGCAAGAAACAACTACTCCTCTCTGTTGAGCGTGTGTGAGTGTATTTAAGGCCTGATATACAGGGGCAAATAAGATACTGCAGGCTGTAAGTTCTACAGAAGAACAACCCCAAACAAAGGATGTCTGATCTGTCAACATCTCCTGCGTATGTAATTTTTACAAATGTTTATAGTCAGGACAGGTTTCGTAGGAAACAAAGATTTCTTGAACGTCAACCTGAAGTTACAGTGTATATACATTGATGGTTTTGTTTAAAATCAAATCATCTCTCCTGAGTAACTGGTGGCCTGTTCTGTGGGTTGTTTGCTGCTGCTGTTGCTTGGCTTCCTTATTTTCTTGGTAGAAAGTGATTTATTGATTTTTTATTCACCGCTGTGCTCTCCTCCACCCCCGCAGCTCTCTGGCTTCCTGAGTTGTCCTCCAGGATTCCCAGCTGAGTTTGCAGTAAAACTAATCTTGCTGTTTCCTTGTCTGCTGTAAAATTCAGATTATTTTTGTTTGTTTGTTTATTTGATGATTTGCAAAGCGTGGTCATCTCTGGGAGTGGGAGAGAGGAAGAGGGAGATGTGTCTCCAGCACTTGGGGATGAACCCCTACTCCCATGGGACATTTTGAGATAGTTATGATGATAGAAATGGGTCCATCTATCACAAATCCTACCACAACGGGTGCTATTACAGTGGACATGTGTAGAAGGATCCAGACACGTTTCTTCAAAGTTATATTAATAAAAGAACTTTTATAAAGGTACGAATTTTGTCCAGAAGTTGTTCCTAGCATGCATCTGACTATTTCCACTCAGTGCTGCTTTAATTTTGTCCTCAAAAGCTGTTTAGTATATACAGGTCTGAGTATTTACGTACACTTGTGAGTGCACATACATGTGGCTCCTGGGGATCTAGTTAGGAGAAAGTTTTGGTAAAGCTCAAGATGCTGGGTGTAGGTTTTGACATGAAGTTGGTAATTATTCCTGTTGATAGAAGTATGCTGCAGAGGAGTGGTCAGTAGTGACCTGTTCCTAGAAGATAATAATTTATACTTGCTTCAGCCAAGCACATTGACAGATCTAATGTCTTCCATCTGGAGAGAAAGGAACTTTTCAGGTTATAAAGGATCTCAAAAAACCTTCACAAAAGCCTTAAATTTTCTTAAAAGACAGGCTAATTGGTCTATTTGTGAACTAAAATTAAAATTGGTTAAAGATGTACAGTAACAATTTGATGAATGCAGTGGAAAGCAAGGCATTTCTGGAAAACCAATTTAAGCTTGTGTTTTATGGGGATTTCTGGAGTGAAGCTTTGACCTTTGTTATCATGGGTTGTTTGGGTTTTTTTAATTCTCTCCCTTATTGCATTTTGCTTTCTTGCCTTTTTTTCCCCCCCTCATCCTAAGTTGCTGGATTGCAAGAGCTGCCTCTCTGTGCTCTGTTGATATTGAGTTTAACGGGCTCAGAGGTGTTTGGCACTGGGGGCTGTGTCCAAGGTTAATTGTGGTATGAGAAGCTTTAGTAGATGTTTGAGGAGTGAGATGGTGGAGTGATGAGGAACCCTGGGTAGACTGCATGGACAGGTCTGCCCAAAATGACATGGGAGCTGTCTGATAAGGAAAGATGTTCTCTTTGGTTCTTAGCTCCCTATTAAAATCAAGGAAAATGAAGTTCTCAATCTTGTGTCTGACACAGGATCATCACTGCTAGAGAGCAGCTTTGGTTCTTAAAGCCAAGTCATTTATTTCTTCTTCATGACAATTGGTTAAAAAACTTGAGTGAATGTTGTGCTGTATTTAAAGGGAGGATGGTGCATGATAAATAACCAGGGAAGTAGAGTGACTGCACCAGGGCTCTTTCCACAGGACAGCGTGGCTTCAGCAGTAAGGGCAGAATGTCCCACTCCGGTGAAGCATTTGGTCATGCATCATATGGGTGACCTGTGTCATCCTGGAGGAGCTATGGATGCAGGAATAGTTTATCTGGGAATTCCTAAACAGGCTTAACTGGCAGCAGTTTGCATTTTTAATAATAAAAGTAAACTTGTGAAGGTACTGGAAAATAATATTCTAAAGGTACTGATGGTGTATCACAGAATCACAAGGTTGGAAAAGACCTTTAAGATCAAGTCCACCAGTTCCCATCCTATGCTAAACCATATCCCTGAGTACCTGATTTACCCGTCTTTTAAACTCATTCGGGGATGGTGACTTAACCCCTTCCCTGGGCAGCCTGTTCCAGACCCTGACAGCTCTTTCAGGGAAAGATTTTTTTTCTTATATCTAATCTGCCCCTGCCCTGGTGCAGCTTGAGGCCATTTCCCCTTGTCCCATCTCCTGTCACCTGGCTGAAGAGACCATTGCCCACCTCTCTACGCCCACCTCTCTATACCCACCTTTCAGGCAATTGTAGGTGGTGATGAGGTCTCCCCTCAGCCTTCTCTTCTCCAGGCTGAACACCCCCAGCTCCCTCAGCTGCTCCTCATAGGATTTGCCCTCCAGCCCCTTCCCCAGCCTGGTTGCCCTTCTCTGGACTCACTCAAGGACCTCAATGTCCTTCTTATGGTGAGGAGCCCAGAACTGGACCCAGCACTCGAGGTGCAGCCTCACCAATGCCAAGTACAGGGGCACAGTGACCTCCTATATCAGTGTATGAATGTTATGTCACCAGTCAGTAGGGGAAAGAAGGGGGCAAGTACCTTAACATAGTGACCAACCAAACAGATTGGGTATTGGAAGTGATATTTATCGTGAACTCTTGCCAGCAGTTTTCCTGTGGTGGGTTGTGTGTGCTGGAAGATGATTCCCTCCTCCCAGAGTCATTTGTTAGCCAGCTGCTGATTCGCATAACTTGTTATGGTAGGAAGCTGGGTTTGTTCAGAATCAGTAAGTTGAAAATGACTTGAGAGTTTTGGAAAGGGGGGTTATGTTAGTTGAGGACTTAAAAAAAGAAAAGGAAAAGAGTGCTGAATGCAATCTACAGTGCAATTCATTTGCTAATTACTCATTGACATAAATTGAAAAGTCCCAGAAGGAGGAGGGGGTTTACAACATAACTGTAAAACAATTTGCATCTGTGTAGAGATCTGTGCTTATCCACAAAGGAATGAGATTTTAAGTGGATTTGTTTAATCGGGTTTATGGTGAGTACATAGTTGTGGGACTCTTTTTTTTCCTCACATTTCAGAATCTCATGTCGTTCTAGAAGATTCCTTCTGTTGTTGAGATTAAAGATGTCAAGGAAGCCAATATGGTGAAGTTTAATGGAGAATGAAAGTGAAACCTAAAAAACCCCCCAAAACCCAACAACCAACCAAGAAATGTCCTTCTTAATTTTAGAGTGGTGAATGTTTCTGGCTCCAGATTAGCATGATAAAACTGCTAGTTCAATGCAAACTCTGCCCTGAAATTCAAATACATTTTTTCCCTTGAAACACTTCAGGAGTTCTTGCTGTTTGTATTGGAAAGGATGCTAACAGCTTTGGCACGCTACTTTAACTAGTTTTGCTGCAAGGAGCATTCGCTTTTAGTATGATGATAGCTTTGGGGTTGGGTTTTTATCTGTAAGGCTTTCGGATTCGTTGGTGCTCACCGTGTTACCCTACAGTTGCCACCACTTCTTCTTTTGTAAACATGTCATGGCAGGGACAAGGATAAAAAAACTGAACAAAACTGGAAGTCAAACTTGGCAATTTTGAAACAGGAATCTGTTCAGGGCTCATTCCTGTATTTACTTGTATGTTACTGCTGTGCTTTATTATAAATTGCCTCTTTAGGACCCTTCTGGCAGGCAAGAGCAGGCTGTTCTTAAAGAACCTTGCTTGTTGTGGTAATGATGGAATATTTTCAATACCTTTAAATCAAACAGTTGTTTATCTGAAGCATAATAACTAATATACTGTTACTATCTCATGTTATAAAACTGGAATCTTATTAAAAGGAGAAAAATGATTTTGCGGATGAAAAGTGCTCCGAGTGTAACAACCAACTTCAGTAAGCTCCTGAGGACCATGTGCCCCAGATCCATCAGTGAGGTTACTATTCCATGGACATGGAGCAGCACTCAGTAGCTACAGCACTGCATCCAGAAACAATGAGAGCAGAAGGAGGTTTTGCTTTATAATTTCTCTTCAAAGTGTCCTTTCAGGAAACGGCCTAAATAGAAAGAATAAACTGTGCCCACATCATTTTGCAACATGTAACACACTAGATACAGCCCAAAAGTGCAAAATTTACTGTTGCCTTTGTGCTATTGTGCCTCTGTTCAAATACAGTTTCTACAGTGGTTGGGAATTCCTGTAGCACCAAATGATTCTGATACTCCCCCCATGACCCAAAAGTAAATCCATCCCCAGACTCTGTTCAAAGAACACTTGCAATCTTCCTAAATTGTCTGTCTAAAAATATTTATTGGAGCTTTGCAACATAAAAAAAATAATATTATGTGCTCCTAAAACCAAAAAAACATCCCCTCTCACCCCCCAAAAACCAAACAAAATATCCCAGGGCAGGGAAGAGGAAACTGATGGTGAAAATCTTGATTGCAGCCTTGCAATGAAGACCAGAGGGCATCGCAGTTCTATTTTTAGCAAGGTAACGTGGTGCTCAGGCTGTATGAAACACACTCCAACCCCTTGAGAAAGTGGGATGGCCCAGGAGTAACACTGGTTTTGTTTTGGAAATGTCTTCAGTGGGGACTAAAGAAAGTTGAGAGTGAGGCTGCCGTATTGCAGAATGGGCTGAGATAGCCCTAAATTCATGGTAAGGTTAATATCTGCGTAGTTTAGGCTTTATTTATCTTTAGTTCTGTGGATGGAAGGGGTGTGTTGGAATTCACTTTCTTCAATAATTTTATGAGTCTGTAGGTTAAAGAAATAATGATTTTCTCAGCCAACAGTAATGCACCTACAGCTTATCAGAGTGCCTGTTCTTTTTCCTTTACTAATGGTGCAAGGTTGAAGTAAAATACTCCCAGTGGCCACTTTAAATTGACAGTTGGAGTCAAAGTGGGAAAACAAAACAAAAATAATTGAGTTTTGTTTCGAAACTGTTTTCAAGTAACAGCCCAATACATGCTGCTTTCATTAAAAAAAAACCCCTCACACCTGCATTTTTTATTCTGAAGATTGAAGTCCCAGTTAGGTGGTCTTTGTGTGATAGCCTTCAAGCAACACATGGCTTTGTCTTCTCTAAAGCTCATAAGGTCTGTAAAGCTTTCTGGTTTGGATAATAATGACACAGATTTGAATGGATAATAATTTTAACAGGAAAACATTCAGAATTTTCACCTTTTTAATAGCTGATTAGGTGACAGCCAGCTACCTGGCTGTATTTTACAGGAGGAAGCAGGCTTTCTTGCTTTAATTAAGACTATATATGTACAGGAGCTGTGATTGACTGGAAATGCTGTCTTTCCAGTTAAATAATGGATTAAAATGTTGCAGCTGTGGAAGTGGGTCCAGTAGGTAGATGTCTTTGAAAGCAGCTTGTATTTAATAATACAAAGCAACCAGACATTTCATGAGGTTTGAAATAAACGCTGGATATTTTTATATACCCAAGAAGGTGACTCTTTGGACTAAGTCTTCAGAAGCACTTGTTTGATTGTTTTGTTTTTTAAATAAATCTTGAGTTTATTAGAGTGGCACAATAGCTGTGAATTCTTGTGCTTTCTTTGGGCAAGTGTGGGTTAACTTCTGTGTAAACACTCGAGTGAAATAATAGTATGAATGTGTTGAGCAAGAGAGTTTGAAGAGGAACATGTTCAGTTCTTGATTTGTGTTCCAGTGCAAGGGAGCAGCTGGTATTTACTAAAGAAATCAGGTTTTAATTCATCTAGAAAATAAGTACAGCATGCCAGCTGAATGGAGGACTTGGATGCTTAACCTGAAGATGCTTTTTTGGCAACATTTGGGTAAAACTGACCACTAACACCCTTCTCTCTGGAAAACATCACATCTATTCATATCACTTCCCAGAGGTTAAGTTCGGCCCTTGGAACAGCCACAGGAAATAATACCAATGTTCTTCTAAACCCTGACCCGCCTTCTGGTCGGGGTGGCCAAATACGCCTCTTTTCTTGGTTACTGGGAGGACCACAGATAATTATTCTTGCCCTGTGAGGGGCTGGGAGGTGCCAGGAGATATCCCAGGGCTCCCTGGGTTGGGTTTTTTTTTTTCTGTGTTTATTCACAAACACCACCTGTGTGTTTTATTTCAGCATTGTGGTACTTTGGGAGGAGAGGCTGAGCCAGATGTTCTGTTGTCCGTCAGCTGGGGATGCACAACTGAAAGCAGTGGTGTGCTGCTCATCTCCAGTGCTGTTAGTTTGGGAATATTTTCTTAGAAATAAGGCTTTCTGCTGTCACTTGGATTTTAAGTACAGTCATTTGCCTTGCTTGGAGGAATCCTAAATAATGCAGTAGCTAAATATCTGGTAGAGCTTTTTCAGTCATGTACTCAAGCTGTTTCTAGCAACGCTAGAAGTGTTTTCAGGTATGAAAAATGGACTGTTGCTGTGGCTTACCTGGGGCTCAGGAGCAGGAGAAACTTTGCTTCTTTGGATTGATAAAGGTCAGGGCATCTCCCATTTTGTTCAATGTGTTTGAATATTTTTTATTATTATTATTAATTGAGGGTTTTGATGAAAGAATCTTTGATACTCAACAAAACCACGTGGCTTTGTCAGGTGTTCCTGTAAATAAGGTGGATCCTAATCATCAGTGGAGGAAACACAGCTGCTTGTGGGATGCAGTTGATTCCACTGTTGTAGTTGTCTGCTTTAGGACGGCATGAATCACATCCTGGAGACTCCATTAACAGTGAAGAAAGCATGTGGGGTTTTTCTCTGACCTTTGTGCAAAAAATGGGTGGAATGGAGTTCAAAATTTGGTCATTTTGTCATGGGCTTGGCGTGCTGTACCTGCTGCACTGCTGTTTGGCTGCACTGGAATGCAACCAGGGATGCAGAGTGGCAACCCTGCAGTTTATCTTTAGCCTCCTCTTCAGAGGAGGAGGAGGAGAAGAGGGAAAACTTGGCAGAAAACATCTCAGCGGTTGGTGGTGGTGTTCTGCTTCTCTAAGTTTAGCAGCATTGGGGGTGGTTGTTAAAATGGGCTTTCAAGAGTTTGAAACCCTCTGTTCTGAGCAGCGTTAGGTAACGTGGTGCTTTGGCAGGCTGGAAGTCCATCCATGTTCCAGCTTCCAAAGCCAAAATCCCCAACTGAACTTAAACAGCAATTTAGTAAATATTGAAGAGATATAAAAACTTTCCCTGTTGCAGACATGAACTGTGTAGTTTGCTCACTGATAAACTTCAGGCAGGGTGTTTAAGTTGTGAGTTTTGGAAGGTTCATGTTGTGCTGAAGTTGTATCGCTTTCCTCCATAGAGGCAAACCCAATCTCAGCATCAGCAGGGGCTGGTTGTTTTGCCACAGTAGAGAAACTTCTTGTGTCTGTTACGCAGCCAGGAGAACAATATAGAGGGTAATGGAAAGGCTGCATTATTCCAGGGGCCTTTTTGACACTTTTCACAGCTTACTATAGTATGTTAACAAATCTCTCACTGCATAAAGCTCCAACTGAATTTGATAAAACATCACCTCTTCTAATTCCTTCTCTGATGGATTTTTTTCAGCTGGCTTCCTGAGTGAGTACCACCAGAATCTTTACATGCTTACCTTCAGCATTTCCATGAAAGCTTAAGAATCAGTTTTAACTGTCTGGTTCTGAATTAAGTAAGAATAGTGGCAACATGACAATCCTCTGCAAAGTTATTTATGAAAAGTCTTTGTAAGAAGCTTAGTTCCCTGCTCTTCTGAGAGCTGCAGCATGGATGGAAAACCAGCAGCTCTGGAAAGGGAAGGGGATTCATCAGGGATGATGGCTAACGCTGGCTTTGTGGAGGAAACCAGATCCTGTTGTGGGAGGAAGGGGAGAGATCACACATAGATAAGTGTTCAAAGTGGGATTCTGGCTGGATTCAGCTCATAACTTGTTGATAGTCCAGGGCAGTGGTAAGGAAAACAAGTCTGAAGTGTTCATCCCAGTAAAAAAATCATATACTTCTCTTTTAACATTTATATTCATAGAAAAATTAAATTTTCATACCCTTTTAGAACTAAGGCTGCTAATATTCTTTAATAAATTTCATTTGGCTTAAGCTTTCAGTGATTTCTGTCTTGGCTTCAGGTCGGTCCCATCAGAGGATGGGATGATGATAGCTACAGAGTCCTTTGCAGAACTGTGTGGCCAGGCCTTCCATGGGGGGTCTGACCAGCTCATAGGGCTTTACCCATCTTCTTCCTTTGGTGAGCTTAAAGCTGTCGTAAGTGGGAATCTTGCCTCTCCTGCAGAGGCACCTGGGCAGGACTTTGTGTGAGCTTAAGCTGTAGTTCATAGAATCATAGAATGGTCTGGGTTGGAAGGGACCCTAAGGATCATAGAGTTCCAGCCCCCCTGCCACAGTCATGGCCAAAGGAGTTCAAGGAGAATTCCTTTTAATGCAGATACTTGCTCTGCCTTGTGGGGGTTGAATTTACAGCTGACTTTCAACTCTTGAAATTCTGCTTTGTGACCGGATTAAATCATTCGCTAAGCTCAGCTGTGTGCTCAGTGGCGTGACTTTAACGATGCTGGTTCTGTGGTACTGAGGATAAAATTTACCTCGCTGCTGGAGTTTGACACAGTAAGATTCATGATGAAAATTTTCAGTTCAGTAAATATTTACAAGGCATTGAGCAAGAAGCTAATGCTTTTCACCTTTGTTCCATGATCAGTGATTAGTGAGGTAGTATTTTATTTCTGCTGGCAGGCTATGGTGTTGCTTGCTCTATCTCCACTAATAATGTCCCAGAAAGTAATTAGGAAGAAAATGAGGATGCCTAAATAGTAAGGATCTGGAAAAAAAGAAGATAGGCTGGTATTTCTAAACAGGAAACTGTGAAGAAGGAGAATGAGGCAGTGAACATAAAACTGGAGGAAAGATGGATGAAAGCTTTGAAAGAATTCAGCATGATATAAATGTCAGTGGGAAAAAAAAAATCACCTTTCAGGTGTCACACAAGCCCTTTTTATGTTTTCATGTATGGCAATATGATTTTTCAACATAAAAATACTAAGCTTTAATTTTCTTCTCCATAAAAGAATTTAAAAGAAAAGGCTTACTGTTCCTACAAGCCTGGCAAACTCCTGTGAGAAAAGGAATTTTGTATAAAGTAGTGGTATTTCAGCCATTGTAAATCCTTGCATATAACTCTACAGGTAACTGAGAGTTGGCTGTTACAGCTGTATACAGGCACACAAACTACACATGGTTACCTGTTCATCACCTTCAGGTAGCAGGCTGTGTTACTGGGATAGGTGGTGGCAGGTCTCGTGGTACCGAGCAGCAATCCATGTTGAAAGGGACACCTGCAGGTCCCTCCTCACAGCCTCTCCGGGGCCCTCTGCTAGGTGATTCCTAGTATTTAGGAGGAATTTAGCTTGTTTTAACTTGGATGTGTTGCCTCTTGCTCTGTGTACCTCCAAGAGCCTCACACCATCCCCTCTGTAACCTCCCCTTAGGTAGCTGGATCTGCTTAAATGATAAAAAAAATGCTCATTTGTCCCACGTTTCCCTTGTCCTCAAGCAGTTCTCTGTTAACTTGGCTGGAACTAATCTGCAGAAAGTTTTTTCCTCCGTTATGTTTGTGGTGATTTTCAGTTAAACCCCAGTGCTTCATTCTTTTCTCTCACTTGCCTTGGCTGTAATTTTTCCTGAAGAAAGGAAGGCTCTGTAGCTATAGGTTCCTCGCTTTAACAAACGACAAGAGTTTTGTCACACTCATGCTACACTCATCTAAACCATTTTTTGGCTTAGCATAACCACCTGTCGAAAGTACTTAACCTACTTGGTGTGCAGAGCTTTTGAAATTATCTAGAATTAAAAAAGAAGAATAAATCCCACTTTCAAGCTGGAGATGCTGGGTTGCTTGTGACACTGGAAGCTGATTACATTGGAAAGGGATAACTCCTCCTTTCCAGCGCCCTCTCGTTAAGGATTTGACATTCTGGTTGTTGAGAAGCTGTACACAAGCTAGTGTTCCAGTAAATACACACCATTAATCCATGAACTTTTTTTTAATTGCCCAGTGACATACCCAGAAAAGTAATTTGGGTAAGAGTGAAGACAGAGGCAGAATCTGCTGTGTCTCAGGCTGACAAACTCTAGTGTTGTTAGCCCATGTGCTGCATGTAGCTTGTACATGCTCCCTCAATAAAGCCTCCCTCCCTTTCTCTTTAGTTGGGTTCATTTTTTCACAAGAGAGAAGGTGGGAATGTATGGTCAGAGAGTGCTACCAGTTTTAGAAGGTTGTGTAATTGTGGTTTTACATCTTGAACATGTTAGGGTAGCGTTAGAGCGATAGCTGGAGCATGAAAGTCAGCAAAGAGGAGCCACACTTCTAGAGTCTTACAGTAAGAGCCAAACCAGAAAGAAGTGTAGTCTCTCTGGAAAACTAGAAGCAGGTAAGTTCAAGAGATGTTGTTAATAAAAATGTTGCATCGAACAGGCTGCCCAGGGAGGTGGTTGAGTCACCTTCCCTGGATGTGTTTAACAGATGGGTAGATGAGGTACTTAGGGATTAGCATAGGACAGGAATGGTTGGACTTGATGATCTTAAAGGTCTTTTCCAACCTTGTAATTCTGTGGTTCCTGTTTCAGTACAGCAACAGCATGGGCTGGCTTCTAAACCAAACCAAACTCCCTCCAAAATGAAGAAGGGAATGGGTGGAGGAAGGAAGAAGAAGAAAAAAGGAAACCTTCATGACTTCTTTTACTCACTCTGAGGCCATCCTACAGCTGTGGTTGTTGACAAACCTGGTTTTTCTGGGTACACGTTTATGCAAAAATAACAGTGCTGTTGGGTCACCTTTGCAAAGATGGAAAGGGAAATAACGAGATGATGTTGTTGTTAATAACACTACTAAATTGGATGTGGTCCTAACTGTGTAATGGTCTCACTCTCATTTGCTGTTGTTCCACGGCATATATTCATACTCAATCTTGAAATCAACTTAAGTTTGTCTGGATTTAAAATTTAGATGAGATCCTTTGCCTTTAAAATTCAACTTTCTCTGCATCCAAACTTGGCAGCTCGTAATATCCTGCAGCAATTTTGCGTGGCAGTTTGATATATTTTCTGTAAAACACACAGAAATGGAGCCTGTATAATCTAATGTAGTAGTTAGGATAATGGCTCTGGGGTAGTATAGCATGAATGCAAGGAAACTTTGGGCACTCCTGACGCTGCTCTGCTGAAAATTAGTCTGAGGACTTAAGTGGTACCAGGTAGTTACAGTCTCCCTCCAGAAATGGCATCATGATCCATAAACAGCTCAGTGTTCCTGAACAAGGAGCTTAAATAACGGGTTACTTGTCAATAAATTGCCATCTGACAGCTTTTTACATTTTTTCTGTGTTATTTTTTTCCCCAAACGTACAGTGATTTAAAATAGAATTTGAGATTATAGTGTAAGGTGATCTGTGTGTGGACTTCACGCAGAGAAGGAGGAGGTTGGGTTTTGAGAGAAGAGCAATGTAGAAGATGATCTTGGTGGTTTGGGGTGTTTTTTTGGTCTTCTTTCATTCTGCCTTTTTGTATTTTCTGTACCAGTGACATCTTCTGTAACCAGAAAGTTCTTCAGGTCACAGTAAACTGTTACTAGGATTTACAGCTGACCTAAGTCCTTTTCCCCAATTTTCCTTGCCTGTAAAACTGACAGCTATGCATGCAGAAAGGCACAGAGGAGCAGGGGTTAAAGATTGCAGCAAGGGAGAACTTGCCCCTTGAAAAATGCTCTTCTGAGGTTACATAAAACAACTAAGCAGGGATTTTTTTATTATTATTATTATTTTTTTTGTGGTATTACCGCTGGGGGTTCTTTGTATTTATTTTATTTTCTTGAACTGGTGTGGATGGGATAATCTTTTTCAGCTGCTTGAGTTGACTTTCCCAGGACACGTAGGATGACAGTACTTTAGGTACTACTTTTCACCCTAACTTCTTATTTTTAGCACAGAACCTGCAGAGGTGAAATAGTTTAATGCTTCACACAACCTGTTGTTCACACAGCCTGGGAAGAATGTATATACTTTTTAAAAATTATTGGGTTTATATTAGCATTTCAACAAGGCACCATGAACTTTACCTTTCCGTTGAGAAGATCCAAAAAAATTACGGGGCAGATGTTCCTATAAAAATCTGCACCTCATTTAAAACAAAATCCCTCTGAATCCTGCCTCCAAAGGAAAAAAAAACCAACATAAAATTCCTTTTGTATCTCCCAGTAAAATTCTGACATCTCCTTTCTTTAGCTTCAGCTTTACCTTTTGCAGTGTCGTCTTTACTTCCCATAACACCAACCAGTCCGTAAGAAGCCAACTCCTTCCCTTGAAACTGCATCATGTTGGCAGGTCCCTTATATTCTGTTAATTCTGTCACATGAAACAATTTGTGTTAATTACTGCTTTGGTTTCTCACATTATTCAGGCATACAGCTCCGTTACACTCAATAGCACGTTTTGGGATTGTTTGTTTTGGTGACAGTATTAAGTGTTGCGCTTCAGTGTTTTGCTTTAAGATTAACATATCATTAAGCTGCATAATAAGATTCAGTCTGTATTGTCAGGCAGTGGAATGGCATGGGGAAGGCAGGGTGTAGCTTTGTGGTTTATTCAAGAGAAATTTTAAAAAAACCCAAAAATTTTCCTGAAAGTGGATTGGCCAATTACTTGGCGCTCTCTGTTCTGGGGTCACAAGGCCAAAACTGAAGCATTTACAGTAAAACTCATGTTCATGGAGGTGGATTATTTTTCCATCTTTGCCAAACGTTGCAAAACACTGAATTTTAGCACTAAAATAATCCATGTAGCTATTGTTTGCATAATCTGGGGACAAGTCATCTCCGATGTGCCAGCAGTACTTGGTTTACTTTGGTAATCTCTTGTGCTGTATGGCTCTGGTATGGATAACTAGAGGTCTCTTTAATAACTGCAGGCTGGTAGATGAACAGTTAAAAGAGTGGCTTTGCTTCTGGAGGCAAGAAGTTAATCTTTGACAGCGTATTTTTGGCGTGTTACTGAAAATCATTTTGTACGCCAGCTCTGCTGCTATTTTCAGTGTTTGTTGTGGGGCTCTTTTCAGCAAAGCTGCTGTCAATGAGAGCCCCGTGGAAGCAAAAATAGCAGCTAATCAATGTGTGTTTTATCCATGGAGTTAAATGCTTAACTTAAATGGAAAATAGATTTTTATATATGTATTAAAGAAACCTCTTCCAAAGGCAGTGTGATGAGCTGTTTCAGCCCCTTGTGCTCCGTTTCCTCATGTGTGTTTGGCTCCTTTCTGGATGTGACTTTAAATAGGGGTTGTGTTAGGTAGAAGAAAGCTTGTGGGCACTATTATTACTGTTACTATTTTGTATTAGTTATTATTTTTGTTTTTCTTTGTGCTTCTCTATGCTATTTATGCTATTATTTATGGGGGTTTTTTGTGCTTCTTTATGCTTCATAGGCCTTTGGCTATAAAATGTGATCTTTCATTGAGTAGATGGCAGTTGTTTCTCTTCTGGGCTTTCATCAATGGTTTATTTGTCAGCTGTAGTCTTGACTAGCACCTGAACAAAATAGGATAGGACACTAGGCTGTGTCTTACTATCAGTGCCCCACATAAAGTTTAGTGTAAAAGCATTTGGAAATCCTGTACTCTGAAGTATTTCAGAGAAGTGGCTTCAGAATTTCTTGAAACCTGTGGGTCTCTCTTGGCACAGAAATTTGGGTCCTGGTAGTTCCACATCTTGGTCTGCCACTGGTAGATTGGCTTCTCATTTCCTAGAGTGAATGGTGTGTTTGCAGTGTGGTTAATATTTATTCATTATGGTGCTGGCCATAAAGCTGTGTTCTTAACGTGCACCTATTTTTTAGTAAAACAGGATTGAAACCCTGTTCCTTAAAAAAGGATCATCAGATCACCTGGAAGTGTACCAGATCAGACCTCTTCCTATCATCTTTGTAAATGACCCTGCTTTTCCTTAGTGTTCATCCATTCCTTCCCCCTCTCTTCTTGGCTTCACGAGCTACCTGTAGAGACAAATGTGCCAAGCAGATTGTCAGTTGTTGCTGTTGATTTTACTGGAGTGTATAGTAAGACATCTCACGATGGAAAGGTGGTTGTACATGTTGAAAACCTGATAGATGAGCATGTCACCGTTGACATGAAATGTTACAAATGTGCCTGTAGTCATTTCATTCATCACTACAAATGGGATTCTCTTCATCTGCTTGGCATGCATATATATGCAGAATGGCTGAACAGATTTTTAAGCACTCCTGTGTGTCAAACGATAGCCTAGATTGAGCGTGGTGGTAGAAACACTTGTCGTTACAAGAGATTGTTGTGAGCTCGAGGACCTCCTCTGATTGCTCTCTGCATGGTGGTGATGGTTATTGCTGGAAGCATCGTTGGTCTTGAACACTCTGTTTTCTCTTTTATTTGGACTCCTTGAGTTCTTCAGGTTTTTTAATGTTTAAACTCCCTTTTGCTTTGAAGGTTTGGACATACATAATGCTGTTCAGAAGCAGTGTGTTTAAAAAAATATCACAGTGTAATTTTTATCTGATCTTGTAAGGATACTTAGTACTGATAATAAAGTGTTGGTGGTCAGTTTATAGTCTACCTATGAGGAAAACTTGGAGGAAGCACATAGGTGTTTCACTGCTGAGCCCGTGGACGTGGTTTTTACCAATACTCCACACTGTCTTTAAAGATGAATTAAGAAGTAGTGCAAAATAGCACAAAGCTTTTTTAAATCCTCTCTCCTAGGCACTTGAGTTCAAAATTAATTGAGAAAAAAGCTTAAAACAAACAATAGCTCAGGAAAAAAAAAAAACCACCACCAAAAAACCCCACTTTTATGTGTGGTTAGTCAGGGAGTGGAAACCTTGGTCTCCGTGACAGCTTGCCTAAAGGGAGCCAGGCAGCTTTGCTCCTTGGGCAGAACGGTCCTTGCTGGATCGAGAGGGGAAAGGTGCCCTGTTGAAAGGTGCTGATACAGGGATTGGAGCAGAATCCCAGATCACTTGTGTGTCTTACTGCCTCTCTGCTTCTGAGAGTCTGGAAATAACACCCTGAAATTGTCTTGGTAAGAAAGTAAGATTCATTCCTTAAGCATTAATGTGCACTTCTCTTAAAATACCTTTTGTATTTAATCTAGACCTGAAGATTTGTTGGAGCAATTATTTTTTAGGAAGATCTGAGGTGAGTTGTGCTTTGTGGAGGAGGATCGGTGCGATGTGCGTATTGCAGTAGGTTTGGAAAGCGCTGCGGCTGTGAAAGGAGGGGAGCTGCAAAGGGCAGGGAAACACAGGGTCTGTCACCTGTCTGTCACACGTTTTTAAGCCAAACATAAACCTTGGAGGTGTTTGAATTGCCTTCTGTGCAGGAAGAGTTTGGAACTAGATGATCTTCAAGGTCTGTTCCAACCCAAACCTAGCGCCAGCCTGGAGTCCACGTCCACCTGTGTGCTATATTGTCTGAGTCCTGGAGCGATTCAAACCACAGAAGATGGTGGTGAAGTGTTTTTTGCAACTAGATGCTTGGGGAAGGAGTAGAGCAGGATACGTTGTCCAGCACGTCCTTCTAGTGCTCAAACAGGCTTTGATGTAGGAAGGGCAGCTGAGAGAGGTGCTTGAAGGTGTGACACTGAATCGCAGGTGGGGTGGCATCGAGAGCACCAAAACTGAAGGTGGCTTGGAAAGGGTGACCCTGAAGTGGTGACCTCACCAGGGAATTCAAGGAGGGGAGAGAGAGAGCAAAACCATTAAAATCAGTGAGTTGCAAGATCACAGAGTCACAGACTGTTTTGGGTTGGGAGGACCTCAGATCTTAGACAGCCTCTGGGCAGGGATACCCCTCACTAGCCCAGGGTGCCCAAAGCCCCATCCAGCCTGGCTTTGACCATTGCCAGGGATCCTGGGGCAGCCACAGCATCTCTGGGCACCATGCACCAGGGCCTTCCCACCCTCCCAGGGAAGGATTTCTTCCTAATATCTAATCTAAACCTGCCCTCTTTCAGCTTGAAGCCATTCCCCCTCGTCCTGTCACTACACTCCTTGATAAGCAGTCCCTCTCCCACCTTCTTGTAGACCCCCCTATAATTACTGGTAGATGGCAAACCTCAGTAGATGCTGAGAAGTGGAAGACATGACTCAGTTCTTACAGATGTAAAAGTGAAAGAAAAAGACGGCTTAAGGCAGCAATTTAACAGAATTTTATATTACTGAGACAAGCACAGACTGTCCCAGTTCAAACGGAGGAGAGAAAATACAGTAATTCACTCACTAAGTCTCTCCAGCACAAGAAGGAAGGAAGGAAGCCTGCAGAAAGTCTGGCCTAGTTTCCAGGACAGTAAGGAGAAGTATTACAGAGATTTTTTTTTTGTTTGTTTTCTGATATTTTTTGTTTGGTTTTAATGATTTTTTTAAAAATTCTTTTTTTATATTCTGTGCCTTGTGCTTGCCAGAATGTGCACCTAGCAGTGGCTGTGGGGAACACCGAGAATTAGTGAGTATTGTAGTACTGAAAGGAAGACAAAGGCTTTGGTCTGCTGCTCGTCAGGAAGAGGAAGTTAAACCCGACTTCTGATGCTAAAATATCTTATTAAAATGGGGGAAGGGAAGTTTGTAGCACTCTCTGGCTAAGACTTTAATTGAGAGCAGATGGCAAATTAAATCACTGAATGCTTTAGTGGCTGGTGTGAAACTATACAACTTCGGAGCTGTGAGCTGTTACCTTTGACACCTTGGGAAGAGTAAATAAGCTTCTAAAAAAACCCTGATGTATCAATGTAATACTTAGG
Source organism: Gallinula chloropus (assembly GCF_964237585.1). NCBI lineage: Eukaryota > Metazoa > Chordata > Aves > Gruiformes > Rallidae > Gallinula > Gallinula chloropus. The sequence continues at coordinate 158,769,285 of NC_140086.1, read as the reverse complement.
CTGCCTTACTCATGATTTCTAATTTCAGTTTTCAGAAAGGAAAACAGAAAGATAAGACATATTGCAAGAAAGCAAGGAAACTGATAATACCCAGCAGCATTTTCATTACAAAAAATAAGCCACGTGAAATAAACTGATCTTCTTCTGTAACTTGGTAACAGGGAGAAGAAAAACTAGTAGGTTACCATGAGTTGAAGTGAAGCCTTCATGACTCTAAACTTGAAAACTGTGGTCAGCACATGAACTGCTGTAAAATGGGCGCAGAAAACTTCGCGTAACGTATCGATAGCTCAGGGCCTTCCAAGGGATAGGGCAGGTGGGACTGAGAGTGGTCTGTGCTAGGTCTGGTGCCCGTCAGTCATTAAGAACGTAGATGATGCAATGGAGAACACCCTCAGCCTGCAGGTACTGAAATAAAAGACGTACTGGGCGTTTCCACTAAAAATAGAAAGGGACAGGATGAGCTTATATGTATATCCTGTGATTTTAATGTCACTCCATCAGCCTGTTTCAAGATTTTGTGGAATAACCCACTGCAAAAACTTGAGGTGAAAGGACAACTGGTTGTGTTGCCAGTCTGTAGAAGATCCCGAGATATTTGTAGTAGTCCGATTGGATGTGCGGCAGTGCAGAAAGCTGTATGCCTGTTTACGCATTCCAGTGTGACAGCTGATTTGTGAGAGCGGTGAAGTCATCCTGCTGTGTACCCTGCTTTGGAAAGGCAGCCTCTGAACTGCTGTGTAAAGCTTTGAGTGCTGGATTTGGATTTGAGAGCTTTCCAAGGAGCAGGGGGAGAAAGAAATCAGACTAGAAAGGCTGAATGGATAAAAAACTTTCTATCTTGGCTGGGGGAGAACCCAGATTGTTTTGTTTATTTCCATATCTGACCACAGTTTCTGTGACTGTGATGTTCCAATAGTTTGCCAGCAGAAATGGCAGCAGTGCTGGTATTGGTGTGCATTTTTTTATTACAGAAAAGGTGTGTTGGTGTGGTTAATTCTGCATGTAGTTAGTATGTATGTACTCACTCCTTTTCCTTTTCTTCCCACCTCTTCTTGCTATCACGTTGTTACACATTCCATATAAATGGCTGTGGGATCTCTGTAGCTGAACGGAAATAAAGGAGGAGCAGTTAACAGTGTTACGTCCTTCATACTGCTTGAAGCACCTGGAATCAGCAAGTCAGACAACCTAGGAGAAATCAGTCCAGCCATCACTTAAAGCAGGAGCCCTTCTTCCCTCCCTTTTTGGAAACTCCCTTTTCTCTCTGCCATATCAAATGCTTTTTGCACAATACCTCGAGGGACTGATGGTGGAGGGGAGTCTGTTCAAATACATCCTTGTTTTGTGGTGCCCCTCACCCATCCTGCGGTACTTCTTTCGAGTAGCTGGAGTTACTCATCAGACCACAGGCATTAGAAGATAAAGCAGCTCCTTTTGATGAGACTCTGGATACAACAGGCAGTGCTAAAGTCAACAGTAATTTGCTGCTGTGCTGTCTACATTTTATATGCTATAAAATTATTTAGGGTAAATCCAGTACAAACTGGAGTAGAGTTGGCTGATGGTCTTAGTCGGCAACAGAAGGAATGGTGAGTCTGGGAACCAGGCAAACCTAGTCTTAAGTGCCATGTGTGCAATTAAGCAAGCTGTAGTTGTCTTGATGTATAGTATAGTCGTTTTACTTAGAGTAAATAATTGAGGAAGTGCCAAAATAATTGGAAAGGATGACAGGAAGGGGTTTTTTACTCTTATTTTAGACTCTGATGTTCAGGAAGAAGGACTCGAGGAAGTTGCTGAGAGGAAGGGGGAGATACAAATAAGATTAAAAAATGCTACAGTGCAAGATACAGACATTGGATGCTGTCATGGTCTTTTTTTTTTTAATTCCCCCCTGGAACTAATTGAGGTGGTCCTGGTACTGTTGTTATGGCTGCAAGAGGGGGAAAAGGAGATTGATCTTCTTAGGTTGGGAAGGACACAAGCTCTTCTGAGTTTGGCAGGGGCTGGGTAGAGACTGGTGGGCAGGCAGAGAGGTAGAGGGGATGGGCATCTTGGTGTGGAGAAACTTAGCTGCTGTCAGACTAAAAGAAGATAAATTAGAGTTGTAGACTTCTCCTTCCTCCCTTTACCCCCTCAGTTTGCTGCAGTGGGTTCCCAGGCTGCTTTAGCCAAGCTCTTCTGCTTGCAACCACATCTCCTCCACCTGCCTACCCACCTCTCGTAGAGCTGCCATTGCTGCCACTTCCTCAGTCCCCCACAAACACCAATGAAGGTGCTTGAGTGCAGCTGCATCTGCCCGGCGAACACATGGGTGAAGTTATTCACCTTCCTTTTCTAGGGTTACATAAGTGACCTGTCCACCTTGGTCAAAATTGTGAGGTTTTGTCTGTTAGCAGGATAGATGACACATCATGATTCCCCATCCCTTGTTGCCCCCATGTGCTACCTGTCAGTTCTTAAGATCAATCAGCTGCTTCTGGCTCCATAAAGTGAAGCATCAGACCGAAACTGGTAAATAAAGATACTAAAACATCCTTGGTGATGCAGCTGTAGTGCAGCTAGAAGGTTGGCTTGTGCCTGGAGATGTGGATTACATGCTGTCTGTCTTGATGAACAACTTTTAGTGTGTTACTCCTTCTTTCCTTCAGCTTTATCCCAGAAAGCAGGAAAAATAATCCCACCATGGAGAAGTTTTAACAGTGATTTGTTTGTGAAGAACTTTTGCTACTTTTCTGCTTGGTTTTGGTTTGGGTTTTTTTTTTTTTTTTTTTACTGGGAGAAGATATTTGTAGTGGTGGCTGGAAGAGAAGAGAACTGAATGTGCAGGATTAAGCTTGAGGCCCCAGTTTCCTGTATAAGGGGAGAAGGAGCTCGCGAACCCGAGACGACAGCCAAGAGGAAAAAGGGTGATGGGCAAACACAGACTGTGCGGTTTGCTGTGCTGTGTGCCAGCTGCTGCTGGGTGGATTTCCTACCATGGGACACAAGGGACGTTTGGGGCAGTCACTGTCTGCCCAGAGCTCCCCTTTAGCTTGTGCTCGATCCAGATGAGGGGCAGCTCGACAGTTTCTCATGGGTTTTTTTAACAGTTTGGAAAGCAAGAGGGTTTAATTTCTGGGAGGGTTTAGGTAAAAGAGCTCTTTATATGAATTTTATTATTTAAGACTAAAGCAAATGTTGAGAAGTAGGAAAAATACAAGTTCTTGGAAAAAATAACACGAGGAATTCACCACTCTTTGGTTGAAGAACCACAGGTTTGTAGGAGGAGGCTCCCAGCCCATCTCTCCAACACTGCAAATCCGAGCGATTTGGGAATGCTGTTTCCAAAATCTTGCTGGGACCTCACTTCCCTTGGAAAGAGCAGCTCAAAATGTAGTTTTGGTAGGGTTTGCAGCCTGCATCCACAGCCCCTCACCTGGGAACTGACAGCGATCAGTGTTTACAAGTGAGATCTCTGCAAACCAAATCCAGAGCATGTTTCCTGTGTCCTGCCTCTCAGATCCCCCTTTTTGTAGGTAATGTGAAAACTTACCTGAAAATCCGACCCAAAATGAAACTTTGAATGCCAGTAACTTGATAATTTTAGAAGGAATTGTAGTAATTAGGGAAAGAAGTGCATTTCCTACTCTGGCTGTGGTAACGAGCAGAGTATCCCAGCTCATGTGGAACGTGATAATTTAAAAGAAATTAAAAGGTACTTTTAAAGGGTAATTGGGCTGAAAGTTGACCTAAACCTGTAGCTGGAGCCCTACAGTTGACTCCATAGCAGATTCTTCCAGTTACCTCAGTAAGAACTCCTCTTCTGCCCTTGGTGTCCCTCCCCAGTTTTACCAATCCTTCCAGCAGAGGCAACGCACAGAAATGAAGGCAAAGTTTGTGTTTGTTTCTGTCCTTCCTTGTGCAGATGACAGTGTGTGTCGTCCTTTCTCAAAGGACACCTTGTCCAGTTCCTTAAGCTTCATTAACTTCCTCAAAAAGATACTTGAAGTCTCCAGGGAATTGAACCCAGTGATACTGCCTTCTAACGCAGGCGCAAGCACAAATACTTCTATGGTAGGAGTATAACTGGACTCTTGCTTTCTGATTTCTGAAACATCTGGGTTCATATTTGCAGATTGTTTGTTTATTTTTAAATAAGCCTAAGAAGGAATAAGGAGCCTGAGGACGTAGCAGAGCCATCAGACTGCAGAGTCAAGGCTTAAGCAAGTAGCATGGGGTGGATGCGGCAGCCGTTTAGGAGGACTCTTCCCTTCCTAGAAGTTTTCATCCTTTCCACAGGCGGTTAGTTTGCTCTCTTACAGATTTTTTGCTGCTGTAAATGGTTTTGCTTCTGGGATTTGGTTTTATTTACATATTGTATCAGTACTGTGGACTTTAGATGCCTACTTGAAATCAGGATTCTTCTCCCTCCTGCGTGTAAGCAAGCGGGTTTTCATGAATGGCTGAGAAAATGAGTTCCACTTCAGACTGTAACACTGAGTTATGGACCAAAATGCATTACACTCCTTGTGGATATGGTAAGCGATCCTCTTTTTGGATGGCAGTTATAAAGCTGTATGGTATTGTTTTACAATTGGTCTGATAAATGGTGAGATATTTTATTAGAGCTTAATTATGGAAAGCAGGAGCTTATGGTTTACCCTCTTTTAAATATGCACATGAATCTTTTCAAAGGACTAGGGCAAATACACTACTGTTTCTGGAGGCTTAAAAAGAAGAGTTGTTCTCTAATGTTAAATTTTTAATGTATTATTCATGCGGAAAGCAAAGCCGAAAGCTTTTTTTCTCCCCTCAGTAGAAATGAACTTGAAGAATACATTATCTGTATTGGAAAAAAACAAATGTACAGGACTCTGACTCTTGCTAATGCCCGAGTTGTGCGTGCAAATACTGTTGGAATTTCCTCAGGGAGAAGGAACCAGAGTTTTGTTGAAGATAAGCAGATACGATCGTTGAATAATTCGTACAGTATTACTGGAATGCAGTTCTTAAAAAAAGTCAGGGTAATTCTAGTTAGAATATGGGGTGGGTTTTTTTCAAATGACAGAGTGACTGTTTATCAAAGTTGCTTTAAACTGCATGTGTAAGGATTATTACCTCGCTGGCTTGGAGGCAGGGCTGGGCTATGTGTTTTTGTTACTTGTACCATTTCCAGGCTGGCGTTTCCAGATGTGTGCCTATGCATGCAGAGTATTCATGCGTGGATGTATCTGCTGTTGGTTTGTTAAGGCAGGCAAAATGTGTGTGAGCTTTTCTACCTGTGGCATGTAAACGGGACTTGGAAAACCATTTAAAGCTATTTAGCAATAAGTAATACAGTAAATTCTTTCAGTATGGAATATTGTAGACCTGGTGCAAATTAATGTTTGCAATTTAATTACATTTTCTGCTTTCCTCTCCCTGTAAACAAGAATTATAAGCCAAATGACATCATCTTTAGTGATCTTTTTCGTCTGTACTTTCCATTGTACTTTCTCATTCCTAGATCATGCTTGGTTTAGTTGCCTGAAATGACTCAAGGAAAAGAAATACCATGTTACATGTTCAGACAAGAGCTCTCAAGATATGTATTTCCATTGCCTTACTCAAAGCTCACGCAGCAATTAGTTTATTAATAGGAAAGATATTGTAATTAGTATTAGCACCACAATTGTATTTTGTGGAATGTGTGACTTAAGATGTTGTTTAAATGTAAGGACCTCATCAGGCAGTATCTCCTACACATGGTCAGCGTTGCTTCTAGAATACCTTGGATAAAATACTGCAGGAATTGATGTGATAAGGGAATAAAGTTGGGATGTTACAAGCTAAGTACTCTTCTAGACCTTGCTGTTAAATTGCATGAGCATCTCTCAATTTTTAATAGATATTCAGTCCCGAGCTCCCAGTGAAAGGCTGTGTGCGTGTGCTATATCTAAGGATGAAAATGAAGCAGGGAAATTTTTATCCTGGATTTAAGAAGTTGTTCTGTAGATAAGAAAGGATGGCATAAAACATTTGAAGCCACTTTCCAGAAAGCAGGGGGAATTGGGAGTGGAGCAGGAAAGCGACTCCAGTTCTCTTTAGACTTTAACTGAGGTTGTTGTAATTGGTGGGGTTGATGTTTTTCCTCTTTTCTTTGCTGTACGTGGGTCCTGTTAAGCTCTACAATATAATATTGTCTGAAGTTTAAGGAAACCTCAGTTCAGTGTCCCCAGTCATTGCTTGGAGCAGGTAGTACCCTCTGGCATTACTTTGGATTTTTATATTGTCTTCCCTATTAATGGCAGCATCCAAAGCTTACACTTGCAAGAGACTACGTATTTCTACTCTATGTTCTGCCTATTCTTCCAGCCACATTCCTTAATGTTTGCCCTGAATTCTCCAGTGACATAAAACACAAGCTGAGACGTTTGTACCCTCAGCAGAAAAGCAGGAGGAACGTCACAGATGTTTTTTTTTTTAACTTGTGTATTTTTTTCTTTAACATGATTCATGGAAGATACACCTACCTACCTTTGGGATCAAACAGGAGGCTTAAGATAGTGGTGAGAAACGTGAAACCTGTGGCCAGAAAGCAGGCACAAACATTATGCAAGTGTTGTAATTGCCTCACCTTGTTATCGGATAGGGATAGGGGTGAAGCATGTTTTAACATGTGGTTTGTAGAAGGTGTTTGGAAATTGGGCCCATCCTTCATTAAAGGAAGGGATGAAACAGCCTCTTCAATCTTGGGCTCACCAGTAAATGTGCTACCTGATTAAATAAGATCTTGGAACAGTTGAATTTTCTCAAACAAGGGAAAAAAAAAAAAAGAAAAACTGTTTTGTGGATAATGTGTTGCTTAAGTACTGTGTAACTCAGTGTCCAAGGCATCCTCTGTATGAAAATATTTTCCTCTTTCACCCTTGGCAACAGGAGGAAGGAAAAGCAGGGAAAGAACTGCCGTGAAAGCCCATCCAGCAGCTTTGCTCTGTTTGTGTAAGCCTTTCCCTTGCGAATGGTGTGGTGGTCTTTGAGCTGGCAGGCATGATATTCTTGGCAATTAATCTTCCATGATACATTCTGTCATCTGTCTCTTCTGTACCACAGCTTTTGTCCTGTGTGGACACCTCACCAGGGTCCCCAGGAATACTGAAAACAGGTACACCAGCAGCTCAGGGTGGGTGCAGGAGTCGGGGTCAGTGTCCGGTGTTCCCAGTTCAGCCTTGTTGAGGAGCCTCATGTTAATCCCTAGTCCTGTGTTTGTTTTCACTCTTCATATGAATGATGTTTTCCATCTGTATTTTGGATGTGCAGATGAATAGTTTGGAGCGGTTAGGAAATTATTAGTTGCAGTGATACGGGCAGAGGAGCAAGGGGATTAAGTGAAGGGGTTATTTTGCAGCATTTTTAGGATAAGCAAGCTTGATGGATTGTTTCTGGCCCCTTAGAGCTCCACTGACTTACAGGAAAGACTAAAGCAGCAATGTAGATGATGGTGATCCTGCCCCTAACTGTAAATGTTTGCAGCATAAACAGCTGAGCTATTCATCAGTAGAGAGAAAGGAGGGGGAAAAGGCATTTTTAGGCTGGGTTCTAGTGCAGAGAAATCAGATGAATTACGCTCTACAAGTGCTTATCAGCTGGGCTTCGGGAATGCTGCTTGTGGTCAGCTGGGCTGATGCCAAGAGCTGCCAGGAGGTGAAGGAGAATATCCATGGAAATTCCTTTGGAGCTATAATGATATAATTTTAAAAGATAAAAATAAAATAGTTCTCTCCAATACACAGACCCATTACCACCCAGAAACTTCCCACCACTAAGTCTTCAGGGTCCTGGTAGGAGATTTTTGGCAGCGTTTGTCTTAAACATACCGGAGCTTTCTGTGTTTATTTTGTAGGGCTGGAGTTCCTTGCTTGCATTGGGACAGTGGGAGGGGACCTGTGCCTCTGTTCTTGCACACGTCTTACTGGAGCAGAGTTCTTCAGTGGAAAGGAGAGGTGTTGCAAGAGTTAGCTCTGGATTTTTACTGTTGTTCTTAGTTAGATTTTGGTCTGGGAAAATCCTGTTTGGTCATCCATTTCTCTTGCCGTGTTTTCCTATGTCTAAGAGCAGCAGTAATGAAGGTGATAGGCAGCTATTGGTCCTCCCTGCTCTGGTTATAGAGGAGTGGAAGGGATGCTGGATATTTATGTTGTTTTGCAGCAGGCGTGAGCGGCTTCAGCTCCACATCACTTCAGGAGATGAATTCAAATGTAGAGTCTGTTTAGATTTTAGTAATTCATTGAATACTCTGGGGCCGGACAGAAGGAGCTAAATGGGCAGAGTGGGGCTCTGCCCAAACTGATAGCACTCAGCCAGTGGCCAGGAAAAAAAAAGCTAAATAAAATTGCTTAATTTTAAAAGGTCTGGGGAGGTGATTGTGCCCCTGTACTGGGCACTGGTGAGGCTGCACCTCGAGTGCTGGGTCCAGTTCTGGGCTCCTCACCATAAGAAGGACATTGAGGTCCTGGGGCGAGTCCAGAGAAGGGCAACCAGGCTGGGGAAGGGGCTGGAAGGCAAATGCTATGAGGAGCAGCTGAGGGAGCTGGGGGTGCTCAGTCTGGAGAAGATGAGGCTGAGGGGAGACCTTATCACCACCTACAACTACCTGAAGGGAGGTTGTAGAGAGGTGGGCGATGGTCTCTTCAGCCAGGTGACAGGAGATGGGACAAGGGGAAATGACACAAAGCTGTGCCAGATTAGATGTTAGGAAAAAATTCTTCACTGAAAGAGCTGTCATGGCCTGGAACAGGCTGCCCAGGGAGGGGGCTGAGTCACTGACCTTGGATGTGTTTAACAGATGGGTAGATGAGGTACTCAGGGATATGGTTTAGCATAGGATGGGAATGGTTGGACTTGATGATCTTAGAGGCCTCTTCCAACCTTGTGATTCTGTGCTTATTCCCTGTTACAGCACAGGACAGAATACTTATTTTTCAGGCCAAAAAGTGGTTTTGAAAGTTATTAGCATAAAGGGGCACAGAGCTGGGCAGGTGTGAGTGTCTTAGGCAGCGCTTTTCTCGAGGCAAGATTTGCCGCCCGCAGCTGGGTATCCCGGAGGCACCCATATGGTTTTCAGTTAGAAGTTGTTGTTGCTGTCCCCTCCTTCCGTCTTAGTTTGAATTATGACCCACATTGCAGAGGGGGGGTTGTTGTGTGAACACCTGCTCGTAGAGCATCTTAACTGCAAACTGGTGAAGTCCGAGTCAGTTAGAGCTGCGCAGAGAGCGTGAAGAGGATTGATGCCGAATGTCGATGCCAGCCCGGGCTGTGTGAGGCTAGAGCTTCTTATTTTTTGGGGGAAGGACAAAGAGGTAAGTCCTAAAGATGTCCTTCTAAGTGCTTGAGGATAGACTTAGATGTAGAGTTAATGTGATTTAGGCTGTGAGAGTTGGGCTTGTTCAGCCTGGAGAAGAGAAGGCTCCAGGGAGACCTAATTACGGTGTGCCATTAATTAAAGTGGTTCTACAGGAACATGTGAGAGGGACTGTCCACCAGGGAGTGCAGTGATAGGACAAGGAGCAATGGCTTTAATCTGAAAGAGGGCAGGGCTAGATTAGACTTTAGGAAGAAATTCTTCACTGTTAGAGTGGAGAGACCCTGGAATAGGGTGCCCAGAGAAACTGTGGCTGCCCCAGGATCCCTGGCAGGGTTCAAGGATGGGTTGGATGGAGCTTTGGGCACCCTGGGCTAGTGGAGGGCGTCCCTGCCCATGGCAGGGGGTGGGACTAGATGATCTAACATTTATGGGCCCATATGCTTGGGAATTTTCATCTAAGTGTGATAAATGTACCGGCTCAGTCATCTGTTTGGGGCTTCTGCGTGAGTTCATCAGCTGGTTCCCTCCCCTGAGCCTAACTGGGACCTCTGCTATTGGAAGCACTGGTAAGAAAACAAGGATCCCACTTCCCTAAGGGATGGAAAGTAAGTGCTTTGCAAAGCCGAATCTCTTGAGCGCCAAGAGCCACAGGACAGCTGTGGCTGTTTAATATAGATGGTAAAAGTCTGGCTCTTTTATCCCAAGGAAGAAAAGGATGCAAAGCAGTGGGGATAGTATCGTGTCATTATGTGCTCAATAAACTGCTTGCCCTCCCTGCTGCTTTGGGGCTGAAGCAAAACAGCTTGGGTTTGGGCAGATTGGGCAGAGCCCAGTTGATCTGGCGGTGCTCAGCACATCCAGCAAGATGTGGGCTGAGAGAGGCTGGCATCTGGGCAGATTGTAAAGTGAGGGTAGTTTCTGTTGCATCAACAGTTAGCACAAAGGCACATCCTGGAGAAGTAAGCTAGGAACGAGTTTTAATTTTGTTAACGGGCGTGGGTGCTATTTTACCTTCTTTTCCTCTTTGATAAGATCGATACATGGCCTTTGGGGGTAACAGGAGTGAGTTTTGGAGAGTGTATCCACACAATTACAAATGTCATCATTTTTGCTTCAGTGAATAGGTACTGTACTGTTCTGTGTTGGGTTTTTTCCTGGTAGAATTAAGGACATGGTTTATTTTTAACTTCTCCAACTTGTTGTCCTGAGGACGCTGCTTACTGAACATCTCCAGTTACTCCGCAGCGGTAGGTTATTCGTGCTTTCTCCTGACTGACATGTAAAATAGCAAGCAGCTAGCTTTGGGCTTTACAGGCTGAGTACTAAATTGTGTGCATTCCTTCTAGGACAAAGTTTGGGATATTTCAAATAGGTCAAAAGTACTCCATGTTCTGGGTGTTTGGAGAAACAATTAAACGTGTTTGCAGCTGTTCCAACCTGCAGCTGAACTGTCAGGTCGGTAGAGGCATCTAAGCACTTGTTTAAGGCACCAAAATGTTTTGGTTTGTTGTTTGTTTTTTTTTTTTTTAATCCCCTCCTGTTAAAGCTTAATGGAATAAGGAAAATTAATTTATTTTAATTTTTTAATGAGATGAATTTCTAAATGGGCAATAAACTGTGGCTTTGTTTGTTGGAAGTTGGGCAAGTTTTGTTGCTTTTTTTTTTTTCCCCCAAAACTACAGTAACTTCACCAGGCAAAGCTTGCCATTTCCTGGATCTGTCGTTTTAGTCTTGATCAAGTTTGAGCTTTCTGATTATCATATTTCCAAGTGGGAATGTGCTGCTGTTAATGGCCTGGGAATGCTGAATGGGTGAAATAGTCTTGAGTCCAAAATACATGGTCAGAAGAATTAGGAATTAGTATTTTCTAACCTATTTCAGTTGAAAATAGACTTCATGTGAAGCAGTTCCTGCAGTCCAAACTGTTACAGGGATTGCTGGCATTGGCTGAGTTACCCTATAGCCGGTTGATAGTTATCATTTTAGGCTTATTAATTCTTAGTGTGAAATACTACATGTATTTAATATATGTATATTAAATATTGCTGAATGAGATGAATTGAACATTATCTTAAAAGTGGGTTTGTTACTTAGTTCAGCCTTGTGGTTTTGGTACCACATCGATACCCAGCCAGCAAGGAAACAAAAATCTCTGTATCAGAGATCTTTAAATAATGTCAGATGTGTCTTGGTTTGCCTGTTCCTTCCTCTGCACTCAGGTTGGGGCATTTTTCTTTAATTTTTATATTTTATTTTATTGTAGCTGTTCAGGATTCAGCTGGCATTTAGATGTTTTAAACTTAATATTTGAGTGCATTACCCCTGTCTCTCAAAAATGACAGAGTGGATCCTACTGGCCTTTTTAAGTACACCCCCAAGGAAGAGGAGTTTGAAAGCCAAGGAAAGAAAGCCACAGCTTCACCAGGGCAATAGCTTTAGCAAATTATTAATGAGAATTTGCAATAGGCTTTGGTGGGGTGTTGGGTTTGGGGTTTTTCTTACTTCCCTCTTTACTTAGGAGTGTAACAATAGGTGCTGTGTTACAGAAAGACAGCTGAAAATTTTCATCAGAGATACCTGGCAGTGCTGCTGTTTCCCAAGTGACGCTTCTGTTGAATTGAAAGCCCTCAGTGGGTGATGCTGTAATTATTTCAGGTTTAATATAGCTGCTGAATATGTGTAGATCTCCCTGAAAACTTAAATTAATCAAAATTCTTTCTAGCTTGACTAATGAGAATGGATGCAACAGCTTGAAGAAAACCAGGAGGAAATGAAATTGCAAACACTTTCTCTGTGTAATAAACACTTGTATTACATGTCCATATGTATCACAAGTATGAAGAACAATGAATGTATGGAGGGTAATCGAAGGTTGGGTAAAATCTGTTCTGTGGAAGCTAAAGCTAGAGGAGAAATTACTTTGGTAACAGTTCCTTTAAGTCAGATTCTGTCCCAGCAGATACACTTATGTGTCTTCTGGGCTGCTCCTTGAGAAATCCCTGCAACTAAAGACACAACAATTAAGTTTATAATCAAAACCTGATGTTTTAATTTTGCTCCCAGAAGCACTGGGTTCAAGTAACCTGCTAGAATGATACCAGCTATATGCTGGCTGTAACCTGATTGTGTGAGCGTTTTAGTTCTTAGACACAGCTATTACTATTAGATTATGTTAATGACCAAAGCACAGATGATACAGTGATTTAAAGTAAGTTTCCTCTTCCAAAAGAGCGGGCTTCCTCTTTCAGCCTTTGTGTCTGGGTTCCAAAATATAAAGAAACATGGAGAGAGGAAGGGAGGAACAGGGAAAACCAGGACTAGATCTAAAAAACCTACATCTCTGTTAAAGCCAACGTCTTTCTGAAGTTGTGCAACTTCTATTTTGCTTCACAGAAAGAAGGTAAATATTTCATAAGTAGTCATGCATGTTCTTTAGTCCATTAACACAGTCTTTTCCAGAAATTACATGGCTTTAATGGCTTTAGTGCGATAAAACACGTTACCAGAAGCACCATCACTTTAAACGTGGACTTTCTCACAGAGTGAATGTTTTATGAGAACTGCACTTGGTGTCCACAGAACAGCGATGGGCTGGGAGAAATAAGTGGTAATTGGAAAGAGGCATCAAAGGAGCCTCAAAAAATAACAGGCATCCTAGTTCAATCTGTACTGTTAGGGCTGTATCTTCTGGGGAGCGAACTTGGCATGAGCGGTTTTCCTGGCAGGAATGAGAATTGTAGCCTGTCCCAAAATATCCCCAGGGAGTGAATGAAAAATTCATAGGGCAAAATGGAGAAGCAAAACTTTTCCTCGCAAGGGAGGACCCTTTAGACAGCATTTTTGCATGGTGAATCTGTTAGAGAAGAGCTAACATATCCTAGGAAATAGATGAAAAAGGGCAAAAATAGCCTGATACTTCTAGATTTGATGTCCTGCTGAAGTATTTGTAGCAAAAAGTGCATTTGGGAGTGTTGGTGTCTCAATGGGAGTATCTTACAGTTATATTTAGTAAAATAAATTAAGTTTACCCTGAGGAGTGAGGTTTTGGTAAGGCTTTGGTTGGAGGTGTAATATTTTTGAGGGGAAAGAGAGTAGAGTAATTTCTTTGGGTTTGGTGAACCACTTGTTCTACTTTTTAAGTCACAAAGAGAACAGCAAAACCTGTCACCTGTGTTTGAGCCAACCTGGTTGGAGCAGAAAGAAATTCAGCTTCATTTTTAGAGTCAGACCTCAGGTTGTGAATTGGGTCACAGGGAGGAGGAAAAAAAAAATCCTAAACACCTATTAATTAAACTGAATGAGCTTGATAAGGAAATGAGCTGATCACAGGTATGGTGCCTGTGATCTGCTTTGAGTTTGGATCACGCTTTGACTTGAAAAATGACTTGATTGGGTAAAACGTGCTCTTTGGTTGCTTGATATGGATTTCATGGTGTAGCTTCTTCAGGAGCATGCAGGCTGGGCTTGCAGAGGCCCTGTGTGTCTGTGCCATGCGCGGGTGTCCATCTGTCCATCCGTTCATACCACATGTGAGAAGAAAAACCCCCTGCTCTGCAAAAGTGCTGTTCTTCAGCTTATTTTCCACTCTTTTTCTGTTTAACCACCACTGGTTCAAAGATGGGTTTGAGGGGGGGTTTTAATCATTATATCAGCTTTGAATTAATGTTTGGGAAGCCCATTGACTGCTTGGGGTGTGTTGCTCGCCTCTGTCCGCTTTTCCTGTGCGCTGGCTGCCCGGCGTTGGGTGAGCTGCTCTTCTCTGCCTTTCCTCCCACGTTCCATGGGAGCACGGTCCAAGGCAGCGCCGATGGGATACTGTACATACTTTTGCTCTATAAACACACACTTGTTTACATTCGCTTCAGTGCCGTTCTGACTCTAATCCTCTTCCGATGCCAGAGGGTATCAGCCATGACTAACAAACTCCCAGATAGCTCCGTTCTGACCCCATGCGCTGTGCTCATGTTTCCATTTGTTTCCATCTCCTCTGCCTTCCCTCCCAAGTATTTAACAAATTATTATTAAATATCTTCCAGCGTTTAAGAGGCCAACCTGGGAGCAATTCAAAAGAGTTGAGAACACACGTTCTGGTTACTGACTCTGGTACTTTATGGGTGAAGGCAAATATGGAGCCCTTGGTCATTAGTGCTGCACATAAAATTAAATTGAACTAAAACAATTCCCTTTTTTTTAAAAAAAAAAAGGTGTCTTTTTTTTTTGCTGTACAAAAAGATTGGCTGTTCTGACTGACTGTCACAGCGTAGTTGCAAATTGGCGAAACCTCCTTAAAACAAACCCAGTAATTACTGCTCGCTCGCAGCACCCTACAGCAGCTCAGCACTGCAAATTCTGCATCTTTAAACCCTTCCAGATCTTTGCTGATCCAGCTTCACAAAACCCTGACGTTACACCAACACTGCAAACGCATCGAATTCTTTCTAGAGGCAGAAAAGGCCGGGTTGGATTCACAGGCTGCATCTGCTGGTGAACTTTGTGCAGTCTGACTCTTTTTTTTTTTCTTTTTTTCTTTTTACTTTTTTTTTTTTCCTCTTTTACTAGAAGAAAGGTTTGTTTGTTGGCTGCCCTGCTCGGGGCGGGACAGGAATGTAATGCATGCACAGACTGCGCAGTATTTCCTGTTCAACTGCCGCTCCAAACCTCGGCGCTGGGAAAATCTCCAGATCCAGCAGCTCAGGCATTGCTCAAACAACAAAGAAATGCTGCAACTTCTGCAGTGCTTCAGGGTTTTTTAATTCTTTTGGTTCCCCCCCTTTCCCCCCCAAATATATGTATATTTTTAAGTGCATCTTCATGGTGTTTTAAATGTTTCAGTTTCTTGGGAACAGCTTCTATGCTGTTTATAGATTACTGTAGCAGAAACAACATTAAACTTGGAGTGCTGTAGGTGCAGAGAGATGGTTCCCTAATGTCCCTCCAAAAAGTTATGTCTATTTTGTAGCACGCTACATCTCCCTAACGTTGTCTGAGTAGTTCAGTAAACTTCATTTTCCATCCAGTTAAAAACAGTCGTAAAACTTTTGGTACTGGAGCTACTTTTGTGTTCTCTGCTGTGGTTTATTTTGCCCTTGAACTGTTTTGAAATATTGCTGCTTTTCCTTGCGTGGCTTGTAATTCAGAAGTGAAATATTTTAGGTTAGGAAAACACAAAAAAAACCCAAACAAACCCCTTTGAGTTTGGTCACTTCTGCCTGCACATGGTAAGTAATCCTCAGTGCCCAAACCTTACCTTGAGTGCATGAGATTTCTCTCCTTTTAATTTTTATCTTTTCTTTTTAACTCATTTGTGCATGTTGGCAGCTCTGTTACCATTTCAGACTACCAGCTGATTGATGGAAGAGGGACTTTATGAGGTGTGGCTAGTTATTTATTTCCTAATTTTATTGAATTTCTTTTAAGCAGGTGTATGTTTTGGAGATTTCATACCTTTGTGTTCCTTTGGAATACATGAAGTTCTATGACTCTTCTCAAAATACTGGGGCAAGGTTCGACTGAACTCTCTGTGTGCATGTGAAAAAAAAGAAGGTTTATGTCCTTGTTAGTGGCTTTTTTTATGCATCCAGCAGCTACTTGGTGAAAAGGAAGCAAGTGCAGGGCACCCCTGAAGATCAGGGAACCCCTGAAGACCAGGGCACCCCGTTACAGGCCATTGGTCTTTGATGCTCTCTCACAGGGTGCCATGTGCTGAGCCAGGGGAGAGATGCCAGCACAGAACAGGTACCCAGCACGGCTCAGGCTTGTCTCTGGCTCAGCAGAGAGCTCAGGCAAGGCTGGGTGGGCACATTCATTCCTGTTTAAATGCTGTCCAGTTTATATAGAAGGCAGAGGTACAGCAGCTCTCTGGCTCGTCTTGCTGGGGGAGTTACTGGAGGTGGACATCTCCTAACTTCTCATTTCTATTCTCATCCCTTTTCTGTCCCTGGCTGTTCCAGTGGCGAATGATAAAGGCACAAAAATGAAAGTGCTGAGTGTTAATTAGTTCCTTCCTGGATCCCAAGGAGACCTACTTTTCGGTCCTTTGGAGATACAGATCTACATGTGCTGCTTCTTGAAATTGGAAGTGGTCTCAGTGTAGCCCTCTTAGCTTGTCAAGCACTGCAACAGGAAAGGAGGCGGCCCAAATCCACGCTGTTTAATTTGAACTTGAAGGTATTTCAGAACATAGTTCAGAGGGTTAATTACGTTGTTAAAACAGGTTTTAACTTTCCAGCTTCATTATGAAATGTGGAAGCAGCGGATCTGCCTTCAGTCCTTGAGCTGAATAAATGCAGGGAGTTGGGTTCTGACAGATGTTTTTCGTTTAACATAGTATTTCCTAGTAGCAGCCTTCTAAGGTTGTTACCTTCTAAGTAGTAACTTTCTGAATAGTGCATCACTGCAAGGCAGCATAGGTGTTTAAATCATGGCTTGTAGGAGAAGCTGAAGCACATGATATTAAGCTTATAGCGTAGTATGTGCAGATGTCCAACCAAACCCCACTGCGCAGACTGTACCAACTGCTTTAACGGGATTGGAATTTCCCTTGGGATCCCTCAGGTTTTTGTGCTGTTTTGAGCCTTTTTGTGGTTTCTTATCCCTCCTTGTCAGTTAAGAGGCTTCTGTGTACAGCTGCTGTTAGTAACATTGACTGGGGATATCTCATGGTGCATCACAGCCTTGTACAGAGTCAGCAGTGCTGAATTCTCGGCCTTGTAATGTGAAAATGACTTCAGAATTTCACTGCTTTTGATCCTTAGAAAATGAGCATCTGATAACCAACAGCAGGTATTTAATCCACCCAGATTTGAGGACTGTTATAAATCCTTTATGTAGGGCAAAAGGAGTTGTTTTGTTGCTGCTGCGACAGAAATGTTTCCAAAGCTTTGTGTGGTTAGGTAGAGGTCTTTTTTTATCCTGTACAGCTTCATCTGGCTTGAATTAACATTCATCCTGATGATTTTTCTCCTTTTGTCCTAGGTACTGTGTGAAAGTGTATTTTCATAGGCCTTTCACAGGTATGGAAAGCAAACTGTAGTGTTGCGATACCCACCAGATAACTTCTCTTTGAATGAGATAAGATGTTCTTTTGCAACCATTTGATCTTCACGTACAGGTGCACATGCAGGTTCTGAGCTTGCTTTCCAACACATCATGGAATGGGTTAATAAGAGGCACATTCAGCTTTCCTAAAAATTCCTAAAAGTCCATAAAACGTTGACCTTTTTTCCAAATCCAAGTGCAGTGACCTACTTAAAATAGATCAAAGTGAGATAAAGAAGACATTATTGCGAAAGTAAAAATAAGTTACTTGGTTATTTGTCCCCCACATCCACACCTGTCTTACGTGTTTAAGGTTTTATTTCTTGGCCCCCAGCCATGGGACCAGCTCCATTCCAGAGCAGGCTGCTAATGCCATGCATGGGAAAGGGTTTGGTGGGAAGGAAGTTAAATGTTTTGGAAGGGTTTTTTTTTTTTTTCTTTTACTAAACTAGCCTGGGATCCCTCCCTTCCAAGAAGTAGTTTCAATGGAAAAATCAAAATCTTAAGTTTGTTTAATTATGTCTGGTGGGAAAGAGAGGTTGCCTGCTTCAGTTGAAAGGAAGATAATTCTGGGCTACGTCATGCCTAATATAAACAGAGCAATTTGCTTGGGCTAAACCAGTCATGGGTGGTTGTTCTACGTATGTGACGGTCCTGTTGTTGCTTTGTTTTAGGCTAAGCTCACATGGACGATTAAACCTTTCAATGATAAACCCTCAAATGGCATTTAAAACCTAAGTTAACTAGAGTTAAGAAGATACCCATGAAATCTGCTTCACTCCTTGTCATTCTCTTCTGAATGCTGATAGCTGATTCCTTCTTGCTACCAAAGCAGGGAGTGGGATGGAGTTTATAATGTGATTTCATTACCACTTTCAAGGTGGTAGATCACTGGAATACGTTGCCCAGAGAGGTAGTGGAGGCCACATCCCTGGAGATATTCAAGGTCAGGCTTGATGGGGCTCTGAGCGACCTGATCTAGTGAAGATGTCCCTGCTTACTGCAGGGAGGTTGGACTAGATGACCTCTAAAGGTCCCTTCTAGCCTTACACATTCTGTGATTCTGTGATCACGTGTAGGTCTGGCATCAGGGATTGTAGAATAATTTCTATCCTGGTCAATACATCACAAAAATAGGAGCTGGGTATGCAAAATTGCCCATTTTGGGCTTCTTAACTGTTTGTAACTTCACTCATGTAGAAAAATGAAACTTTTCTAGTAAGACCAAATGCAGCTTTTTCGGAAGATGAAGAAATAATGTGTCTCTAATCATGTATATATTTTGAACCGGCTTCCTTTTGAAGAAAGCTTTTGTTTAATACCACTTTATTCTGACTTGCATCTTCCCATGTGGTATTACAAACAAACTCGTTAGCCCAGAGCTCACGATACACAGATGTTCTTTTTATGGCATTTAGCAAGTTCATCTGTGAGCGCACGGAAAGTCTCTTCATTACTGAGTTTATATTGTTCGAGAGGACTGGCTATTGCGTTCATTTAATTAGGAAAAACTCAGCAGTAATTAGCTCACTCGTGTGCTGTGGAGGGATGGGCTGGATTAGGAGCCTGTGATCAGTCTCTGCAGCAGCAGCAAGAGGGGTTTAGTGTACAACGGCTGCGCAACTGCTTGGCTTTGTAATTTCACATGAGTACAGCAAAATTTAATGGGAGAAGCCCGCAAATAAACTTTGTTAGAATACAGTGGATAAGAGAAAAGCTTTTTCCTTACTCTGTAACTTGGGCTGCGGCTGGAATTGTCTGGTGGGAGAGTAGCAGCACAGTGCTTCTGCCTTGGAAGGATGGTTTGAGTGAAAGGAGGTTTGAGAACATGCTGTAGATCACTTTTATTAGCATGCTTTTGTACTTATTTCTATGGTAAGATTTCTTTGGAATATTTAGGATTTGGGTTTGGGTTTTTTTTTTCTTCCTGTTCTCTTTGTTTAACCACCCAGTAAGGTTGCATATCTTCCATTTAAGCTTATGTGATTGCAGTAATTCACTTTAAAAGTTGCCTTCATCTTTCCTTGAACCCCTGCCCAGGCTTAGTAATGCTATGGGTTCGCTAGGACTTGCCAGAAGACCTCGATAATCAGAGTTCTGTGGACCATCTCTGACTTCCAGAAACTTTCAGGCAATTCAAGTATTATCTTACAATTACATAACAAGCAGCGAGTAGCAACAGGGGTTACAAGAAGTGAGGCTTGTCATTAGAAGTAGTACAGGAGAGCATCTGGAAAGTGAGACTTTGCACTTTCAAATCAGGGGATATCTGGACCAGAGGGACTTCCCTCTTGGCAGGGAGAGCTGTGTTCCTGGTCCTGACCCTGTCTGCAAATAATCTTTTAGAAATTCAGGTAATTTGACAGAGTTCTTTGCTTGAAGGCTCTTGAAACTTCCAGGAAGTCCCTGGGGAAGACGTTACACAGGGATCTGTGTAGCCTTAATTTTCAGTGTAGTCTGAAATCTTGTATTCTATGATCTATGCAGTCTATATGGAAATGGGAATAAGAAAATAAGGTTACAAAAGCTGTAAGGGAAAGGGTTTGTGTGTGTGTGTCTATTTATTTGTACAGGTATATGAATGTGTGTGCATGTATGTGCATCTGTATATAGAATTAAAACTTATGACTTGTAGGAAGACTGGCCTCTAAAATAGCAGGTGAAATTAAGTGTAGATACACGTGATGTTTTCTGCATGGGAAGAGATAAGAATTCTTGACTTGGTTTTGCAGTGATGCCTGAAATATCTACTAACGAGGAGCTCTCAGTGTTACAGTAAGGTCTGAAAAAATCACATTAGCTCAATGCTTGCTTGTTGTAAGACACAAACAAGATAATAGGAATTATTAGAAAAGTAAGAGAACAAAGCATTGTGTGGGCGTATAAATTCATGGTGCTCTTTCCTTCCATCCTGGATATTGTGTGTGATTCTAATCTCCCCTCCTCCAGCTCAAAAAGGTGAATTGGAGAAGGTGGAAAGATAAGAAACAAGGAGGGATGGAGTTAGGAAATGGCTAAGCTTTTGTGGACCTTCTTGCCCTGGACACTAAAATTTGGAGTAGGTTCAGAACACGACGAGACAAAGTCACAAAAGAGGAATCAGTTGAGGACGGTTCAGTGCACAGTCTTTAGGTAAGGAAGTCCTTAAGCCACAGTTACCATGCACCTGGGATGGAGCATCACTCCATTCTTGTGGTGTTCCTTCTTCAGCTGTTCTGCAGGTACCTGCTGGTTATGGGCTTCTCTGCTTTCACAGATAACTTGCTGTCACACTGTGGAATTGTTTTCCCTGGCTGTTTTTGGTACAGTGTTATTAGAGTGCTTGGCATGCAGCGTTGGAGATGGTAAAAGGTCACTTAAAGTTGTCTTCGGTGTTCAGTGGTGATAGAGTTAATGAGAATAATGCTTCTGTGGATGCTGTGGGAAATCAGTTCCAGAAATCAAGGTTGTAACTCCCAAAAGACATGAGGTTTAGGTCATTTTTACCACCCCATGGCATTGCTGCCTGGTCTTACCTGGAGGCTTTTATGGAACGCTGGGTTTCATCCTCTGCGGGTTTTGTCTCTAAAATTTGCTGGCAACCCAGCTACCTAAATGGATGGTAGTGGTCTGATGTTAATGCTTCTTTACACCTTCAGAGTTACAGCTGTTACCTGTATGTGCTGTCACTGTCTCAAAGAAGAGCAAACCTAGCGAGCAGCACACCTATTGTGTGTGGTCCAATGTATCCAAGGAAGGAGAAACTGTGTCCTGGGATGGACAATGTGTCATAGCAGCTCAAAATGAGAGATAGTGCTGATCTCTTCTACGTGTGCAGTACCTGTGTGTGTAGGTACTGCATGGCATGTAAAGCCACTTGAGAACCTGTGGTCCTTACTGCATCCAAAATTATGGTTTATTAATCACAGAACCATAGAATGGCATGGGTTGGAAGGGACCCCAAGGATCATAGAGCTCCAACCCCCCTGCCACAGGTACGGTAGAGCCTCACACACAGAGAATCAGAATCACAAGGTTGGAAAAGACCTTTAAGATCATCAAGTCCAACCTTTCCTGTCCTATGGTAAACCATAATATGACTCTGTAGTGTGTTGCTAAAAAACCTAGATATCTTTAAACTAACTGCTAAATTAGTGGAAAGGCTGATTAGACACCATGGTATTGTGAATTGTCAAGATTAAAAATGACATGAAGGGATATTTTTTCCAGGAACAAATATTTCACTAAGCAAACATGAGTGGCCTCTTGAAATGTGTCATTTGATGAAGGAAAACAGGAATTGGTAAATGATTTGGACCGATCAGGAGCTTTCATCTGAGATTTTGGAGCGTTCATACAGGCTGTTTATTCAACACCTTCTTCAGTCCTCTCTGTAGAAAAGAGAGAAGTGTTAGTTCCTGAGTGGTTCTGCTGTTCCTGCTGATCTGCCGTGCCTCTGGGGCTGTTAGGAATTCCTGAAGTTAAAAGTGTTGCTGTAGTTCATGCCTGATGGGAAGGCTTGCCATGGACAGTAACTCAGAGCAGCGAGATACAAATGGATCATAGGAGTCACTAGAGATGAGGTGTTCAAGCATCTCTTGGCCACACATACTTATAAAGCCATAACCATTGGAACCCATGCAGCATCCCTGCTTTTGCGCCTCTCCATTAAACGCTGTCGTTGTTACTGGGTAGAATTTCATTTGAAAATTTGTGAAATCGTGCTGTAATCTGGGAATACAGCTCTTTGCCTGTCTGAACCGTCCGAGGTCTGATCACAGAATCATTAAGGTTGGAAAAGACCTCCTAGATCATCTAGTCCCACTGTCCCCCTACCAACTGTATGACTCACTAAACCATGTCCCTAAATATCTCATCCAACCTTTCCTTAAACACCCGGAGGGACGGTGGCTCCACCACCTGCCTGGGCAGCCCGTTCCAATGCCCAACCACTCTTTCTGAGAAGAAATTTCTCCTCATTTCTAACCTGAACCTCCCTGGCACAACCTGCAGCCATTCCCTCTTGTCCTGTCACTAGTTATCTGTGAGAAGTGGCTGACCCCCAGCTCACCACAACCTCCCTTCAGGTAGCTGTAGTGAGCAATAAGGTCTCCCCTGAGCATATTCTCCAGGTTTAACAGTCCCAGTTCCCTCAGCTGCTCCTCATAAGACTTGTGTTCCAGACCCTTCACCAGCTTCACTGCCCTTCTCTGGACACGTTCCAGGGCCTCAATGTCTTTCTTGTAGTGTTTTGGGGATGAACATGATGTGGTTTGGGTACATTTTTGCCCTGCACACTGTTTGCATTCAGTAACCTCCCAAAGACTCTGCCTCATTTCTTATGCTTATGATAAACGCCGTTTAAGAGTTTTTCTATTTGAAGCATTACAGTTTGATTATTTGCTGTCATATTTTTGAATTAGAGGCTGAAAAGAAAGTACAAATTACTAGGAAAGTTTCTGTGGTGCTGGTGGTAGGGAACAGGACACCCATCATTGTGTTCCCCGTTGGAATTTCAGCGTGTTTCAGTGTTTAAGGTCCTTTGCCTGGGTGATATTGCAACAAACTTGTTTGTGCTTGCAATACAAGTTTTCTTGAGGGGTGTTTTGAAAAAGCCCTTCCTAGCTGCATGCCTTGGGCAGTTCTGAAGGGCATGTTTCTGCAGATTTGTTGCAAACAGTATGTGACGTTTTGAGAGTGAGCCTTTTATACTGTACCATGTGCCACCAGTGGTGAGAGTTCTACATGTTTTCTGTTGAGCTGGAGCATTGAGAAACAGGTTTTGGGTTGGTTTCAGTTTCCTGGTGTCTTTAAAGTAATGGAACAGTTCCTTAAACACACAGGGACCCGCAAATCTTGGCACAATTCTGACTTTTAAAATGGTGAATATTTATAAAACCCATTTAGGTTTTTGATATGGGTACAGTTTTCTCTTATAGCAATGAAAAACTGAACTTGACCATTGCTCACTCCCTTAAGGCAAAAGGATATTCCAGCAAATACAGAATCATAGAATGTGTTAGGTTGGAAGGGATCTCTAAAAGAGGCATCTAGTCCAACCCCCTGCAGTGAGCAGGGACATCTTCACTAGATCAGGTCACTCAGAGGCCCCATCAAGCCTGACCTTGAATATCTCCAGGGATGGGGCCTCTACCACCTCTCTGGGCAACCTATTGCAGTGATCCACCACTCTTACATTGAAGAATTTTTTCTAATATCCAACCTAAATCTCCCCTTTTCTAGTTTAAAACCATCACCCCTTGTCCTATCACTCCATGCCCTTGTGAACAGTTCTTTCCCAGCTTTCCTATAGGCACATTTCCAGGATTGGAAGGCCTCCATAAGGCCCCCCCAGAGCCTTCTCTTCTCCATCTGTCTTTGTAGGAGAGGTGCTCTGGCCTTTTGATCATTTTTGTGGCCCTTCTCTGGACACACTCCAACAGCTCCACGTCATTCTTGTTTTGAGGGCTTCAAAGCTAGACACAGCATTCCAGGTGAGGTCTCACTGGAGCGGAGCACAGGGGCAGAATCCTCTCTCTTGATATGCTGGCCACAATTCTGGTGATGCAGCCCAGGATGCAGTGGGCTGCATATGGAAATACATACTGTATGGAGAACAGAAAATTGCTGTAGGACCTGGTGGACGCCTTGTAGGTGCTTTGAGAGGAAACAATACTGGCATCTAACTTCTGCTGGCTTTACAAAATCAGAAGATTTTGCTTATATTTTCAGGGAGTACTTGAAAGTTCACTCAAAACCTGCACTGTGAGGCTTTCTTGTCTTGCTTGCACCTGCTAACCTTCTGACTTCAGAGCATGCTGTCTCTTAATTCTTCCTGGGGAGATGTGCTCTAATTCATACAAAGCTCTTCTCCCACTGAAATTCTTTCCATATAGTAATAATTGTACTATTTGTATTGCCATTGCCTTGATTACACTTGATATGTTTGTAATATCAGGAGGAAGGTAGATGTATGTGGCAGTTGCCTAGTAATTTCAGAAAGGAGGAAAGATGAAGATGGGGAATTCTATGTTGAAGTGTAGTGGGACTTATTAAGACCTGCTGATGCTGGGATGGGGGAGCGTTTACTACTTTCTAATGCAAAAATGCAAATAAATGATGTGCTGTATAGGTCACAATTTATTTGCTTGATGCTACAACTTCCTTGGCATCCTTTTTATTCCTAGTGTAATCCAACTTTTAAACTTTGTGACTTTAAGACATGAATAGCTGTGAAAAAAAATTAATAATAAATAACTTGTTGGGGCTTGTCTGCATGTACTTTACATGAAATCATTTGTTGACTCTGAAAAAGAAGCTGTTAATCTCTGTAATCTAAGATACTCCTCTGCCTAATGGAGAGGGCAAGTTGGTCCTGGCTAATGTAAAGCAGTACAGCAGAGGGGGCAGAGCAGCGCTGCTGCTGCTCGGTGCTCGGATTTACACAGCGCTCAGGGCAATGGTTACTTCAGAGATGTGTGACACAGTTGTGTCTCGTTGTGTCCCCCTGCCATGCTAACAAGTTGCCTGTGGATTGCATCTGGTGCCGTATGGTGCAGCAGGATAGATGAGCATCAAAGAAAGACCCTGGATGACAAGGGTGTCCCTGCCCTAGAAGAGAGAGAAATCTGGCAGGTGTTGAGCTCTGGCGTAGGAAACAGATACTTCCAGCTACCAAGGGAGCTTTAAAATATTTGGGGTCAAATCAAGTATTATTAAAATAGGCTAAAAATTGTTCTCAATTATTTTTTTTAAATATATATATATTATTTTACTAATGTGTGTTGAAGATCTATTGTCAGGACCGTGAATCTTAGGGAAGTGACTAGATGTCTACAGTACATTTCTGCAAACTGTTGCTTTTAGCTATGGCTTTTGGTCTATAAAAACACTGTACCTGCTTTCATTGAGCTGTATGTAGGTTTTTGGGGTTTTTTGGGCTTTTCTTGGATTTTTTTTTTTCTTTAATCCTTTTGGACCAAAAAGTGAGTTAAACAGAAGTCCCGACCTTTTTTGTAATTTAATAACACCATCTCCAGGCTAGTTCCCACAGCCAGTGTTGCCTCTGCACTGTCTCTTCTGTCCTCCAGCATCCCTGTCAAAGAGGAACAGAGGAAATTCAGAAACCTCACAAATTTTTTTCTGGCCCTTGCAAGAGTTCAAATGTTCCACACACAGTCGTGTATTTGGCTAGAAGATATGCCTGGGCATCAGTAGGCATTTATTGTGTCTCTTCTGGTTTACATCAGTCTTTTTTGCTTTCTCAGTCCAGAGATGTATTTTAGTGGAAAGTTACTGCACATAATGTACAGTATCTACTCCGGATCTTTCTAGGAAAACTATAAAAATAGCATCTTAGAAAGGCAAGAGCTTGGACTATGCAGAGGTTCGGGTTGGTTCCTGGAAGGGGGTCTCAGTATGATGGAGAATTTTGGTGATGTTCTAAAACTTAGAAAGGACCTTGCAAGGTCCTTCATGTGAGTTGACGCAATCCTGAGCACGGCTACAGGCTCGGTGGAGAATGGATTGAGAGCAGCCCTGAGGAGAAGGATTTGGGGGTGCTGATCAGTGACAAGCTCAACATGAGCCAGCAGTGTGAGCTGGCAGCTCAGAAGGCCAACTGTGTCCTGGGCTGCATCCAGAACAGCATGGCCAGCAGGTCTGGGGAGGGGATTCTGCCCCTCTGCTCTGGTGAGACTACCCCTGCAGTGCTGTGTCCAGCTCTGGGGTCCCCAGTACAGGAAAGATGTAGAGCTGTTGGAGTGAGTCCAGAGGAGGCCACAAAGATGATCAGGGGCTGGAGCACCTCTCTTATGAAGACAGGCTGTGAGAATTGGGATTGTTCAGCCTGGAGAAGAGAAGGCTCCAGGGTGACCTAATTGTGGCATAGCAATACTTAAAGGGTCTTACAGGAAAGTGGGAGAGGGACTGTTCACTGGGGAGTGTGGTGATAGGATAAGGGGCAGTGCCTTTAAGCTCAAAGAGGGCAAGTTTAGGTTAGCAATTCTTTGAGGGTGGTGAGGCCCTGGCACAGGCTGCCCAGAGAGGTTGTGGAAGCCCCATCCATGGAGGCAACCTGGGCAACCTGGTCTAGTGAGGGCATCCCTGTGCATGGTAGGAGGTTGGAATAGGATGATCTTTGAGGTCCCTTTCAACCCAAAGCATTCTGTGATTCTTGTGGTACAATAACATTGCATTTTCAGTCATTCTGAGTCTGGAAAATTAGGTCTGTGTAACATACATTTAATTTTTGCTCTTTTTATTGTTTTTTTTCCTAGTGTCCCAATGTAATATCAGCTTGAAGAAGCAGAGGAGTCGAAGTATCTTTAGCACCTTATTCTGCTGCTTTCGTGACTACAATGTCGAACCACCATCTACCAACAGCACCAGTGCTCTTCCTCCTTTGGTGGAGGAGAATGGAGGACTTCAGAAGGTCAGGATTTAATCTTATTTTGCTTCATATAGGTCTTTTGTTTAACTCTTTTCCTTAAAGTTTGTCTTAGTAGGTTTCTGTCATAGGAAATATGAGTTACAGAAAAAAAATAGTGGTGAATTGTTTGGCTGTCTGTTCAGCTGAAATTTAAAACTAATTTGTCCATGAAAAGTAGTGGCACTATATATTTTTATAAGCAAACAACATTTAAAACTTGAGTAAGACACTAAAAACGTGTGGACCCATCATAAAACTTGAGATGCTGAGTTGTCTCTAGCGCTGGTTCCCTTTCCCAACTACAGGAAGGTTAAAATTTGTCCCCAGAGCATGGTGGAACCCCTTTGAATGTCTGTTGAAAGGGCTTCCAGTGACATAAAACCATTTCAAAAGGTGGACAACCATAACTGGATATTTTTTCAAACCAGTTCACCTGTATTTAATGCAAATTGAGTGCAGAGGTACCAGCTTTTGGCCATTTTTCCAGGTTATTAAGTTTTGTTTACCTAATGAGTCAAATTAATTGATAAAACCTTCTAACACTTCAAAGCATTGTAAGAGCAGCATGTTACTTTCATTGAGGTCTAGTAATTACGTTGCTTTGTTGTATTCATAAAATCACACCACAAATGGGACTGTGTATATTGTTCTTACACCTGATAACACTGTGAGGGTTTGCATTATCTCACTGGAGAGTTTCAGTTCAGTGTAGCAAATACAGGAACACCATCTTTTCCACACCACATTGTTTTTCAGCACTCTGCAAAACTCCACTGGTTCTAGACTCTTAATGAAAAGACCATTCCAGTCCCATTTTTCCAGGACTTCAGAGGATTACAAGTATAAGTGTATCCCTGATGGGGAATAACAGCAGAACTCCAGACATCTCTATGTTCTCAAACCTTCTGCTCTTCACACTAATTTTTCATATCTGATGCTTTTCTTATGTACCTCATCCATTCCACTTTATTTGGATTTGAATTCTGCTGGTTGTATTTCAGTTTTGAAAAGCTCAGGAGAAAAGAGCAGAGGAGTGGGAGAGAGGGAAGGAAAATAAAGTGCCTGAGTCGAAGAAAAATTGTGGGGGAAGGTAAAGGCTGAACTGCAACAGTTCATGCTGAAACTGCTCATGTAAAGTGCACTGAAAATTCCTCTGCTGAGAGGAGGGATTGTGTGTGTGTTTTCAGATGTCTTTTGCTAGCCAGGGTATGTTTTGAGGGGAAAAAGGGGAAATCTAGCCCGGATGTGCAGAAGGGAGAGCTGAGTGGTGTGTAGCATGTATGCGCACGTTCACCTGAGAAACAAAAGGAATGGGAAAGTAGTAAAACTTCCCTTGTGCTGTGCTAGGGAATGCAAAGGAGACAGAGGTGAGGCTACCAGCAAAGTTATAAATGAGAGAAAATGAGAGTTTATTCAAAAGAAAAAGATTTTTTGTTTAAAAAAGAGGGTTTTTCCCCATTGAAAGCATGAATTAAAATGGACTGGAGGCAGTAGTTTTCAGATTGCATTTTGTAAAATTATTATTAATTCCCTTCTAAATATATCTTCTGCCTTGAGCAAGTGATTGCATGTGTGCTCACCCAAGTTCCCATCCTCTCTCTGTGCTACCTTAGTGATCAGTTTTGTGGTGGTGCAATACTTGTACACCAGCCCAAGACACAAATCCCAGGCTCCATAGTGTGACCAGGCAACAGCCTCACCGAGCAAACAGTCAGAATTATTAGAGTGGGTTTTCTTCAGAACAAAATGCACTCAGATGCGTGGAGATGTTCATAGAAGAAACCAAGTTTGGTACCCAAGTTTTTGAATAGTTCTAGAGTGCAAATAAGTCTGTGGCATCTGTTTTACATAAAATCATAGAACGATCTGGGTTGGAAGGGACCCCAAGGATCACAGAGTTCCAACTCCCCTGACACAGACAGAGCCACCAACCTCCAGGCCTGGATCTACACAAGGTTGCCCAGGGCCCCATCCAACCTGGCCTTGGACACCTCCAGGGACGGGGTATCCACCACCTATCTGGGCAGCCTGTTCCAACCCCTCACCACTCTCTCTGTAAAGAACTTCCCCCTAATATCTAATCCAAACCTTCCCTCCTTTAGCTTTAGTCCATCCCCCTTGTCCTGCCATTGTCTGCCCTTTGAAAAAGTTGATTCCCCTACATGCAATATTGAAGATAATAAGCTTTGTAGGGCTTTTTATATACAGTTGTTATCTTCAGTGCTAAGATGGTTAGTGTAAGTAGGAGGCTTTTCTGAAGGAAGAACACCACCCTTGAAGGCTCGGATATATTTGAGTGTCGTTATGCTGTCAGGCTAGTGCTTTTTACGAGGAGAGCTGTGGTTTCAGCTCTGCAGCCTGGTTGGACCTGATTGAGTTACGCTGAGCATCTTACCTAGAATCTGAAGTCCTCAGTAAACTGGGGCCAGTACATCCAACAATGTTTCTAAACTGGGGAAATTAAATGTCCAGGAGTAACAGAATTACCTGGTTTAAGAAAGGAAGAAAGCCTGACAGCACACTGCTTAAACTCCCCTCCTGTTTAAATAAAGTTGATCCAGCTGCCAGGTTAAGAGTAGTTTGAATTCTGCTGAGCTGCTGTTCAGTAATGGTCATTTACTTAAAATCTGCTACTGATTTTGTATGTGCTGCTAATTATTTATCACATCATGGGTGATATCTGACTGTGGCCCTGTGAGTTCACAGAATCACAGACTGTTAGGAGTTAGAAGGGACCTTGAAACATCATCTAGTCCAACCCCCCTGCCAGAGCAGGATCACCCAGACTAAATTACAGAGGAACACATCCAGGCAGGTTTGAATGTCTCCAGAGAAGGAGACTCCATGGCCTCTCTGGGCAGCCTGTCCCAGGGCTCTGTTCACCCTCACAGTGAAAAAATTCCACCTTATATTCACATGGGACTTCCTCTCCTCCAGCTTGCACCCGCTGCCTCTTGTCCAGTTCATGTTTTGTGACCCTTTCCTTTAAATCTAAAAAGAATTGCACAATGATGTTAAATAGGTATTGTGAGAAACCAGAATAAAATGGCTTGAATGTACTTTCCTTCTGCCTTTACTGGTCAGTGGAGTTGTTACATGAAAACTGGTGATAAAGACTTAGGAGGAAGTAAAGGAATGGAGAAAGCTTCTGGTGGTTTCACAGGAGTTCAGCATTTGTTCCATGTTGCTTCTGATGTATTCTTGGTGTGACAAGCGAACTCCCTTTTAGGAGTCTCGACTCTTTCAGTGCCAACCGGTTGTGAAGGAGAAACTGAGAAGATTATTTTCTAAAGGACTTGAAAACACAGTTCTGAAATGTTGTTCAGGCTAATTGTGTTGTGTGATTTCAATGTTATTGTTATTGCTGTATTAGGAAAAAAAAAGAAATCAGTGCTTCATATGAAATGGTTCTTCATGTAGCACCTTCCCAAATGATGGGATTTGATTGTGCTTATCAAATCAAGTGTCATGTCACCTTAAAAGGTACCAAAAAACAACCACACTGAGCATACTTTTGAATAAGCAGGGTTTATCAATGCTGACTTCTGTTCCATTAAGAGGGGGGGAGGAGGAGAAGGGAAAAAAAAAAAGCCCAAAACCTTCTTTTAAAGTATTGTGTATTGTGTTCACTTTTAAACCTTCTACTCACAGAGCAGCAGCGTGTCCAAGTGTGATGCTAACACTGATACTCAGAGGTCCGTTCTGTCTCTGAAGTTTCAACACAACATTTTTCAATAATAACTTGTATTTACTGAAACTGTTGCATATTTGTTCTTCTCACAATGAGATAGCTTTTTAGTGCAGCTCAAAGACGTGTTCTAAGATGCAATATCTATTACAGTGGGTATATCAGCCTGCCTGCAGCTTGGATGTCGAGCCAGATGTGTCATTGGGAGCACAAAATGTTCAGCCTCATGAAACCCTTGCTAAATTTTTCCTGCCTCCTCAGCAGCAGGCAGCTCACCAAGACCTTCCAGCCAGTTTTTTTCAGGGGCCAGTGTGCTGGGAGAGGGAATTGCTTTTTTGTTTCGAGCAAATGTCAGATCCCAACTTCTGTTCTTCTTCAATTAGCAACTTGAAAAACTGTGTATTTTCTTGTTATGAGTTGTTAGGCTTTTTCCTAAGTTTGTTACCTGACTTCTGAAGTGTTTGCAGATACAGATTTCATCTGCAGGCTTCAAGGGGAGCTGTGTAGATAGAAAAAGGTGAGAACAACTAGATGCAGACAGGCTCTCTCTTCCCTTCGCCTCCAGTCGTGGTGGGTGGGGGAGCTCTGGCAAGTCTATTGGCATTTTGCCATTTCACTTACAACCCACTTCCACTAGTCACCTCTGCTTTTGTTTCACTGTTAGATCAAAATGGGGCAGATAGCTTGTTTTCAACAAGATGAAGCATGAATGAGGGAAGGCTTTTTTATTAAAGAAGGTCTTGATCCACACTCGACAGGGAAGAAGACAGAATAAGAAGGAGGTTTATTCTGGGGACAGTAGCTGCCTCTGCTGCTTTCTCTGTAACAGGAATAAAGCCAGAAAGGTCAAGTCCTTGAATTTCCACCTCACCCATCCTAACCACTGCAGAAGTCAGGTCTCCTTCTCCCTACTGCTTTTTGCTTCATGATGCTGGAAAGCTCTTTTGATGACTTACTGTGATGTTTTCAATGTTTGCTTCAGGGATCTCTCTTTATAACACACGGGAAAGTGCAGTGTAAGGGATCTTCTCTGTCCAGCCTGAATATGGTTCACTGGAGTGAGAAAAACAGCTTGAGCATGTTCTTAAGGTCAAACATAGTAGCTCTCTCATGCAAGAAGGATCACAGACTCGTGAATGTGTTAGGTTGGAAGGGGCCTTTAAAAGCCATCTAGTCCAACCCCCCTGCAGTGACCATGGGCACCTTTCTTAGATCTAGTTCCTCAGAGCTTCATCAAGACTGACCTTGAATGTCTCCAGGGATGGGACCTCCACCACCAGTCTGGGTGATCTGTGCCAGTCATCTGCCACCTTCATAGTGAAGAACTTCTTCCTAATATATAAACTGAACCTACCCAGCTCAAGTTTAAAACCATTGCTCCTTATCCTATCACTATATGCCCTCACAAACAGTCCCTCCACTGCTTTCCTGTAAGTCTCCTCCAGGTACTGGAAGGCCTCTACAGGGTCTCCCTGAGCCTTCTCTTCTCCAGGCTAAACAACCCCAGTTGTCTCAGCCTGTCTTTGTAGGAGAGGTGCTTTAGCCCTCTGATCATCGTTGTGTCCCTCCTCTGGACCTACTCCAAGCCCTCCTTGTGTTGAGGGCTCCAGAGTTGGGCACAGTACTCCAGGTGAGAAACGTGAGCGTGGACGCTTTGATGAGGAGACTGTTAACAATGTGCTTTCCAAACAGATGTGGAAACCAGTCTCACTGCCTAGTGTAGAGGTAGATAAGTGAGATTACTGCAAACAGAAGTACTCTCTCCTGCCTAATCTTCACTGATCAGAGAAAACAAAACTCCTGGTGTTTAGTTCTGTTGGCCACCATCAGCATGTGGTATGGTCATTCTGTTGAGAATGACCATAAAATCCCCTCTACACAGCTCTGTTTGATTCCTCATCTTTCCATACTCATTCTGACCTCCTTTGCCTCCCCAAAAAAAGCCTTCTATATTAAGGGAAAAATGTCAATAGTCCAAGTCAATGAAGAGTCAAATTGTGAAAAAGCCTATCAGAATCTGGTGTAAGCTTTGTGTTAAAGAAACAACTATGATAAACCTGGGGTTTGATCAGCTCCCATCTCAGAAATTCATTATTCTTTAAAATGAAACAGCTCCTTATCTTTGAATACAGACCAGTCTCAAAAAAGCAAAATACTGGGGTCTGTCACTTGATGCTACTTGAGCCCGTATGCAGCTATAAACAGGGTTCAGCACTGAAAATGTCCTGTGTCTCAAACTAAAATTACTGAAGAGAGAAGTAGGATTCATTGTTTGACCTGTATATATTGTGCCATGAAAAAAACCCCAGACTTCAATGCCTGGCCAAATCAGTTCCTGGGTTATCATAGTTATACAATGGGGAAATTTCAGCACTCTAGGAACAGCTTTGTCCTGTTACCAGCATCAGGAGCTCATGGAAAGACTTAAACGAATGCAGTCATCTCTCATCTATTTCAAACGATAGCATTCTGACCTACTTCCCTTCCTGTTCCAAGGCATCAGGAAATGAGGCAGGACACTTTTTAAAAGTTTCCCATAGCAGGCTTGTTTTTAAAATGCTTTTGCCTGTTCCCAAACATGTAGACTTTACCGGCAGACTTGCATTTATCTTTCTGCTTGTTTTCCCAGTTGTCACCCTTACCATTTTGATTTTTGCATAGGTGCTTTTAGAGTTCCTCTTAGGAAATCTGCTTGTTTTAAATGTTGGGTTCTTTTTTGGGTTGGTTTGTTTTGTTTTTTTTTTTATTTAACAAATTCTGGAAGAAAAATAAAGATAACAGTAAGGCAAGTCTTTTGGCAACTTAGTTTCGGGATTCCCATGAAAGTCAGACTTAACAGCAATGCCATGGGGTGAACCTCTTGCTTCAAGAGATTGCCAAAACAGAGAGCAAGTTACATTGTGGTGAGTGCCCCTTGAAGTCTGTGGGAAAACCTGATGCCACACACAGCTCTATTTGTGGCCAAGCCTGAGATAAGCTTGTACCATAACTGTGGATCGCTCCAGTTGTATTTGATTCTCTACCAGTGAATGCAAAAAGCACCTTACAAAACAAACCACAACACAACATGGGTTCACAATCTGGGCTCTGCCTGCGTAACCGTATCCTTGATAACAGTTTGATTCTGGGCCAGCTAATCTGACTGGCACCTACTCAAATTCACTCCTTTCTCAAATGGCCCACGAAATTCAGATGACGATCCACTAACAGGACATCAGTGTGCCAATTTAAATGATGCTTGCTTTTTTTTTTTTTGCCATTATCTTGAGGAAAAATTGGACTCTTACCTGGTTTTGTTTGTTTTTATAGAAATCAGATACTTTTTTTTAGGAAAGCAAACTTCTTGATAGCTGGTGGTAGTTGCTCTCTAGCAGCTTCATCAGCTTCTCTGGATTTTGGTCAAGTTTCTGCTGTTGTAACAATTAAAGAGAGGACTTTAAAAATAACACTACATTTGTCAAAGATGTGACAATGCTATGTTTGACTCTAAAAGAAGCGAGCATAAGACTTTTTTCAGCTGGAAGAGGATGTTCTAACATGGAGAACGGCTCTTTCAATAAACAGAGTCAGCCTACTGGCCAATGTTGTGTTGACATTTTGAGTTGGTGACCCTGTGACTGGCCTTTCTCCATTTGGGAGCTGTACATGGGAAGCATCTTTGTATGTTTGGTCCCAGGACGAGAAGAAAAGGTCAAGTTGGTCAAAGACTGTCTTCTCCCAAGTAGAATACAGAAGTGAGACCATGGGAAGAGCACTGACACTATTGGCTCTTTCTGGTAGAAGAAAGTGGGATTTCTTGGATTGGTTTATCATCATCATCTCCTTCTTGGACGTTTTGTTGTTGCCTACATGAAAATGCTGTTTATTCTGAGGCAGTTGGCTCAAGCAAAGTTAGCTTTGAGGTGTGGGCTTCTGTCCTGCTACTGAGGTCTGGCTGAGCCTCTTGTTGCTGCAGTGAAAATGCACCAGTATACCCATTAGCAGATCTTAAAGGTGAAAAAAGTTACAGTAAATACAGGTACTTTCCTATTACCATCTCTTATTAATCATAGCATGGGTTTTACCAGTCCAGTCTCCTAAAAACCATAAATGCCGTTATACTAACAGATCATTTCAGCAACTAAAATGCAAGATCCTGTTTTTTTATTTTATTTTCTTTTTTTTACCCTGGTTTCCTGAATACTTTGAACTTTTGGTTTAAAATGTTTTGAGTGCTACTTTTACTGCTTCAGACCTTTGTTCTACCCTTTAAAAGCCATTACCCTTACAGTGATTTTTTTTATTTTTTTTCTTTTTCCCCAGGGTGACCAGATGCAGGTCATGCCTATACCAAGTGTATGTATTTTTATCCCTTTTTTCTTTTAATAATTTTCATAACTTTTGCTTTGATTCATCTTATGTTTGCGGTCTAACAGGTCTGGTTTGTGTTGCATGTTAACAAAAGGATTTTATGTTCTGTCTGCGATGTTGTATGCTCTGAGATGAATTGAACTGCATGGGTTGTACAGGGACAAAAAAAAAAGAAGAGTTTGGGTTTTATGTGGGTTTTTTTTTCATCTCACATCTCAGTTAAGTTCTTGATCTTTTTATCAGTTTGAAAATGCTTGAAGCAGGCTGAAGGTTGACGTTGCTTATTTTAATAGAGGCGAAAGGTGACTCATCATCGCTATGTGGGACACAGTTACAAAAACCTTTTCCTCTAATTTTCCCCTCTATTCCAATTGGGAAAGAAGAGTTAGAAACTACATATCTTATTTGAAGCTAGCGACTTCAGGAAAATAAAGGGTGCGCTGACCTGACCATAGCTGCGTTACTGCACTCATTTCACATGATGCTCTTGGTATCAGCTGCTGGTTTATGGGCCTTAATATTTCTGCTTATCTTCCTGAGATTAAACTTGGAATGCCATTTGGCATCTGAATTATTTTTCAAAATTAAATAAAAGGAAGGAAAAAAATCTTCAAACTCAAGCTTTTAATGTAATTAGGTTTAACTTTTTTTTGGTCCAAAAGCTGCTCTTTTTCTACATGTTTTATGTGTGGGTGAAGACTTAGACTAATTAAATCTGGAAATACGGGGGGGTTCTCAGCCCCTTTGCTGTTTATATTACTTTATTATTGCAGAATTTTCCAGGAAATAGCAGTGCTGATGTGTGGAGCTGCTGACACAGCCCTCTTTCTTGAGATATTTGGTAGCCCCTGAAGACTCAAATATTCCCCAAAATAGCCTTTTTTTCATCCTCTTTTCCTTACCTCTCATGTAGTCCAACATCGCAAGACCTCCAATAAGAACCATGTCTGTACTGCAGCACAGTGGTTCCAGGATGGCTCTAACTGTGCAGATCACTTCCCTCCTTCACCACTCTTTCCAGGTTTTAAGAATCCTAGAATCTCCTGAGTTGGAAAGGACCCATAAGGACTATCAAGTCCAACTCCTGGCCCCAAACTGGGCCAGCCAAGTCGTAGTATGGGATTGAGTACATCATCCAGATGCTTCTTGACCTCAGCCCAGCTCGGTGCTGTGACCCCTTCCCTGGGGAGCCTGTCCCAGTGTCTGACCCCTCTCTTAGAACAGAACCTCTTCCTAATATCCAGCCTAAACCACCCCTGTTCAGCTTCATGCCATTCCCTCAGGTTCTATCCCCGGTCACCAAAGAGAGGAGATCAGCACCTGCCCCTTTGCTCCCCCTTGTCAGGAAGCCACAGACTGCCATAAGGACTCCCGCAGCCTCCTCTTCTCCAGGCTGTACAAATCAGGGGACTTCAGCCTCTCTTCATAAAACTTACCCTCTAGACCCTTCCCCATGCTCGTTGCCCTCCTCTGGAAACTCTACAGTATTTCTGTGTCCCTCTTGTACTGTGGCATCCAAAACTGCACCCAGGACTCGAGGCGAGGCCACCCCAGCGCAGTGCAGAGTAGGACTGTTAGACATTCCTCTTCATTGCTTACTCACTATTTATAATACGAAATAGATTCTGATATGGCTCACGCATCCATATGTGTGCATGTGTGTATGTACACATACACATATGTATACACACATGTACATGCAGGTCGTTTGCATATCTGCAAGCGTGGGAAAAGAAAACTTTGGATGTATGAAAATACTGATTTCTAATTTACTTTTCCTTCTGCATACCTGCCAAATTCTGTTGGGTGGCTGTAGTAGCTCTGCTAGCGGTGATTTGAATGTAAAACATGTTCTGGCTGTGCTCTGACCTGGAATAAAATCTTGCTTAGGAGTGAGGGTAGGAATTAATGGAAGAAGGAGTCAAAGAGAACAAAATTTTATAAAAGACAAATGAGTACAGCCTTGTCAGGTCCAAACACAAACTGAGATCCTTTGCTAGGCCGCTGTCTTTGCCATGTTAAAGCAGTAGCAGTGCTGTTAGATCTGGGTAGGAGAATGAATGATTCAAGAAGGTTTTCTCTTTTTTTTTCCCCTTTCTTTTTTAGTAACTCAGCTGTAATTTTGCTGACCTATATTCCAGCACTTCAATAAGGCAGCAAAATTAACTTGTGCAGTCGTGACGTAGAGTTCTTAGTGGGCAGGTGACTTTAAACACGCTTGTTCCTCTTCTCCCCTGCCATCCCATACTTTCTTCCAGCGGGACGTGCAAGTGTTGTCAAGCAACCATCGCCCACAGGCGGTTGGGTGACATTTACTATCCGGGGATCAGAGTGCTTCTCGCTGTCAAACAGAAGCCAGCGAGCGTTCCTACGTCACAGTCTAAATAAAGCAGAAGTAAGCTGCACAGGGAGAAGGAGGTAGAAATGAAGAGGCAAAGCCAATGTTAAATTTTAGGCTTTCTTTTTCAAATATGAGTGGTCCTTTTTGGCAGTCTTACAAGGTGTGGTGGTTTGGCCCTGGCTGGAGGCCAGATGCCCACCAAAGCCATTCTATCACTCCCCTTTTCAGCTGGACGGGGGAGAAAATACATATTGAGAGGCTCAAGAGTGGAGATAAGGCCAGGGAGAGATCATTCCACGATGAGCGTCACGGGCAGAACAGACTCGACACGGAGTAAAAAGAAAACTCTCTAATTTATGACACTGCACACACACATACACACAGAGTGAAACTAGAGTCAGATCTTAAAGCACCTCCCCCCATCCCTCCCTTCTTAGCAGGCTTCACTTCAGTCATGATTTCGCTCCCTTGTTTCCCCCCCGCATTGTGGCACAGGGAGGGCAGGGACTGGAGGAATGGGGGTTTTGGTCAGTTCCTCACCAGTTGTTTTCCTCCTTAGCTGAGGGGAGGGGCATTCCTCACACCCTTCCCCTGCTCCAGCATGGGGTCCCACCCACAGGAGACAGTCCTCCGTGAACTTCTCCAACTGAGTCCTTTCCCACAGGGCTTCAGCTCTTCCCCAACTGCCCCAGCATGGGGCACTGCTATGGGGTGCAGTCATAAATCACAGAATGTCTCTCAATCTCTCAGGCCCAGACTGCTCCACCCTGCTGGTCCCCCACAGGGTCATAAACCCCCCCCTCAGCAAACTTGCTCCAGCATAGATATCTCTCTCTTGCTCATCTCTGTGTCTCTGTCTCTCTCCACGGGGTGCAAGTGCTGGCAGGGGCTTGCTCAAACACATGTCACCGCATCTCCTGCATGTCTCCCCCTGCTCCAGCGTGGGGCCTCTCCCCTCTTCCCTGGCCTTGGTGCCTGCACAGCTCCTCACATCTTCTCACTCCCTTCTCTGGGGGCAAAAAGCAGCTGCTTGCGGGTTTTTCTCCTCACTGTGATTCCCAGAGGCGCTGTGACCATCACTGATGGGCTCTTGGTCAGCAACAGCTACGGCCTTGAGCCAGCTGGTGTTTCCTCTGTGGGAACCTTCAGAGAGCTGCAGAAGCCACCCCTTGCAGAAGCCACCCCTGCAACCCCCTACTCCACCAGACCCCAGCCACACACACACTTACAACACAAGGGGTATTTGTCCCCAGGGCTGAAACCCAGAGATTCACCCTGCAACAACTCTTAACCATGTGTTTAATGCCCATTGAGGCAGAAATTCAGTGCTCTGCTTCCTGGGGTAACGGATGAGGAACAGGCTGACCTGTATGTATTGTACATACCAGGAGAAAAATCTTCTAAACAGGCCCAGAGTGAGCTTGGTCACCATTACATTGGACGTTTACTTTTTACAGGGCTCATTGCAAATGTAATCACTGCAAGTGTTTAGAGAATTCCTCAGTGACTCTGCAAAGAGCGCTGCCCACTCATTAAACCTTCAAGTTGAAACTTCCAGTCAAAATAAGAGGTTTTCTGGAGCTTTAGCATCTCTATAAAATCTGGCAGTCTGCTGAGGTCGTCTGTTCAAAAATTCCCTTGCTTTACGTACGTATGTGCAATATCAGGGAAACATCTCTTCTGCTGAATCAGAGTTTTCATGTCTTAATTGCACTTGATCTAAAAATTTGAATTAATAGGAATTTTCTCTTGGTTGCTGATAGAACTGCCAAGCAGGAAACCTTCCAGCTTTTTCAGTTCTCTTCTTCAGAAAATAGAAACATTGCTACTTTGGGTATTTTTAAAGATGAACTTTATCCTGTTTGCTGTCTCACAGTCTGAAACTGTTTTCAGATAAGTCAGAGATTAAACAGGGATGTAACTGGTTATTTTTTCTTAACACTGCAAAATTATTTCTTTTTAGGGCTGAAAACCTGTGGTGGGTTGATGCCAGGTGTCCCCCCTCTGTCACAGCCCTCCTCAGCTGGGCAGGGCAGAGAAGATAAAACAAAGGTTCATGGGTCAAGATAAGGACAGGGGGAGCGCTCGCCCAGTACTGTCATGGACAAAACAGACTCAACTTGGGGAAATTAGTTGAATTTACTGCCAAGCAAATCAGAGTAGAATAAATTCTCTCCTTCTTCCCTGCCAGTGGCACAAGGAGATGGGGAATGGGGGTTGGGGTCAGTCCATCACATGTTGTATCTGCCCCTCCTTCCTCCTCAGTGGAGGATTCCTCACTCTCTTCCTCTGCTCCAGTGTGGGATCCCTCTCACAGGAGGCAATCCTCCATGAACTTCTTCAACATGATTCCTTCCCTCAGGTGTTTCAGTTCTACACGAAGTGCCACAGTGTGGGTCCCTTTCATGGGGTGCAGATCTTCAGGAACAGACTGCTCCAGCCTGGTCCCCCACCAGGTCACAAGTACCCCAGCAAACCTGCTCTAGCAGGGGCAGGTTTGGCATGGAGCAGGTGCTATCTGCTCCACCATGGACCTCCATGGGCTGCAGGGGAACAACCTGCCCCACCATGTTCTTCTCCATGGGCTGCAGGGTACCTCTGCTCTGGTGCCTGGAGCACCTCCCACCCCTCCTGCACTGACCTTGGTGTCTGCAGAATTCTTCTGTTTGCATCTTCTCACTCCTCTCTCTGGCTCCAATTGCTCCTGGCGGGTTTTCTCCTTCTTAAATACGTTCTCCCAGAGGCAAGGTGGACTCTAGTTGCTGATGGGCTCAGCCTTGGCCAGCAGTGGGTTTATCTTGGAAACAGCTGCATTGGCTCTGTGGGACATGGGGGTAGCTTCTAGCAGCTTCTCACAAAAGCCACCCCTGTAGCCTCCCCACAACCAAAACCTTCCCACACAAACCCAATACATAAACACACAAAATGAGAAAAAACAATTCCAGCTGTGATACACCTGACTTGAAACTGCATTCAGTGTAGGTCAGGATGCCTGTCCAGTTCTCAGCTCTGTTTGGAAAGGAGTATGGTAGAGAAATCAAAGTAGACCTGTAGCAACTCCAGCACTTGTTTCCATTCTTTTGAATGAAGAGGTAGATGGATATGCAAAGCCATACTTAGCATCTGCTAAAATGAGATGGAAGGGTCCCTTTCCTTTTTTCAAATTAAAAGCCCAGTATTAAGGCATGGTACCAAAAGTACTCCCAGTATCTCTGCAAAATTCACTCGTAACACTGGGATATTGTTTATTTTTTTTCACTTTTTGACAATTTCTTGTTACACCTGTTTTTTTCTAGAGGTTGTTTTGTGAACTGTTTCACGACAGGAGCTAGAGCCTTTTGGCAGCTGTGGTTTAAGTGGGAATAATTTATCTTCTATTAGAGTATCTCTATGTGTAACTGCTGGGAGAAGCTGTTAACTATGCAGCCTGCGACCAAAAGTGTGAATTGAAGGGAACATGAACAGCAAATTAATGTGCTGCACTTACTCTAGACAACATTTCCAGTACACAAAGAAAGGGCTTATTAATTCCCATACTCGTCTCTGCGGGAAATCAGGGCCTACAGGGAAGAAAGGTGATGATTGTTATATACAGTAAATTTCTGAAAGGTTTGTGTTGACCTGCTGTTTATGCTTCAAACAAAAGTCCTGTTTTTTCCACCACCACCCCCCCTTTTATTTTTTGTTTTTTCCTTAGGGAATATGCTATTTCCACGGGACTGAAGCAGTGCAGCAGTCGTTTCACTACAAGGTCTGTTAAGCTGATCAGCCGTGAGACCTGGCTGGAATGCAGAAATCCCAAACAGTGACTAGTTTAAAAGCTTTAACTTGTGTACAATTTATGTCTTGTTGGAATTGAAGACCAAGCTAGGGCTTACAGTACTGAGATAGCACGTTCTTTTTCTGCTGAGCTCTCTGGAAGTCTGCAGTGTTTCAGAGAGAGTATCGCATAGTAAATATGAGCTGCTGTTAGCCACAATTAAATACTCTTAATTAATGGGTTTTGATCTCTTTAAAGCTACTGTGTTTAAAGTAATTCATTATCAAAGATCCATAGCTATTTGCTTTAACTATGACAGAAATCTGGTAATGAGAACTCTCCTTGGATATGTCTCCATTAGTGGGGAAATTAAAATACAATATTGAGTAATGCTTGTTTCTGCCTAAAAGCTGTGGGACTCTTGGCATGTGGAAATTGCTTTGGATCACAAAGCTTGAACAACAAAACCAATGGACTGGTACTCGATGTACAAATCCTTTAAGTTCCTAAAGCCTCAAAAATGTCATCCTTGCTCCAAAGCCCTACTCCAGATGTTTTGCAGTCTTGCAACTGGCAGTGCCTTCGGCCTCAGAATAGTTGCCTTGTCCCTGTTAGGTTTTCAGGTGGCAAATGTGGTTTCAGGGTTGAGAGTAACCCAGATGCAGGTTTTGAAATGGAAATTATTATTTTTTCTACTCTTCAAATGTTCACACTGTTGACAAGTTGTCTGCAAAAACAGGATCAGATGGGATTTGAGAAGGCAAAGCTTGGCATGCCCCAGTGGGAGATCTTCCCCAGGAAAAAAATCTTGAGGTGTAGTTGTGTTAGGGAAATTAAGTCAGTAATTACATGTTACCTCCTACAGCAGCATTGAAAAGGGAGGGAAACTCCAGCAGTAACCAATATTTCTGTGTAGATACTGCAGGTAAGGTGGTTCTTCTCCCAGCTGCTGCAGAGCTGCGGGAGGAAGAGAAGGAGGAGGATGGCAACAGCCTGTCTCACCATGCAGTCAAGGAATTCAGATTCTCAGAGTTAAAAGTTCTCACTTTATTTAGTCCTTGGTCTATGTCCATCCTCTTCTTGACAAGTATACTGATTTCCAGAGAAAAGCCAAAGATATCTCTGGTACAACAGTGCTTGTGTTTTTCAGAGGAATATTGTTGTATGAAGGAAGATCTGTTTCCATGGATTTTCCTTATACATAGGTAGATATTTTCAGTTTGAAAAAGAATTTACATAGCAGAAGAAATTAGCGGCTTTTAACAGTCTTAAGAACTGAACTATTCTGTAAAAACAAAAAAGTGCATTTAAGATTTCTCAGGATGTTCCTACCTTTTTCTCCAAAGACAAAACCCCCAGTATCAGAACATGGATTCTGAGGATTATTGTCTCTAAATGCATTTGATTATTCTTTCGGTAAGCTTTTAGGCTATTTAGGTTGCAAATCTGTAATCTTACTTTGAAAACTTGAGGTGAACTGCCTAAATACCTCTTGCATTTTGAACTAGGAGTGAGAAAACTAAATTCTTTAGATCTGGTCCTAGTTGCAAAGAAGCAGAGGTAGAGCTTGAGCAGTTGTGGAAGTAATGCAGGCACAGGGCTGCCTGTAACCCAGAAAGGGGTGTCCTATGAATTTCGGTGTGGTGAGGTTACTGCGATGGATCTGTACTTTACAGGTGTTAAGCAGCAGATTTAAGTCTAGAATCTCACATGTTAGTTACTTCATTTAAGCAAGAACTTCCTAGGCACCATTGGCTGGTATCTATCAACTTAAGACAGCTCCTGAAATCAATCAGTGGTTAATGAAGAGGCTGCACTTGGTGCTGCAGGGTGTTGTGAGGGTGGCTGACTCTTCTGTTGTCACCCGCTGTCAGCAAAGGGATGGCCTCAGGTCCCTGCAAGCACCTCTGCAGAAGGCTACTGAAAAGCAAACAACATGATAGATGGTGTCCTTACAGGAGCAGCATTGTCTGAGCAGATAAAAAGATAGCAAGAGAATGAAGTTAGAGTTCTGTATCCAGTGCTTAATTACTTTAATTTCCTCTCAGCCTTGAGCTTCTCCCTACTGATGCTTTTCTATAAAGCTAGCCCTTCTCCTTCATCAAAAGAAACTTCTTGAAGTGACTGGCAGCACTTTCAGCTCCTAATGGTAGCCTTTTCCCCCAATTCTGATATTTCAGGAAGTATTCAGTACCAGAGTCTAAAATAACAAAACCATATTGCAGATTGGGATGTTAAAGTGGGGACTAAGCAATCGGAGTGCTTGCATTGCTCTCAGAAAAACTGTGATTGGCACTGTTTCTTAGTGAGGGCACCGTGCTGTAGAAGAGCCTAGTTGAAGAGACCTTGCTTTGCTATCATTTTAATACCTTGATTAGGTACGTAATCAACATGGAAGCTCTTGGTCAGCACCCTCACAAGTGGTAAAACTGAGAGTGGAGACATGCCCTGGAAGATGAAGTTGTCAATG
This sequence comes from Gallinula chloropus, assembly GCF_964237585.1. Lineage (NCBI taxonomy): Eukaryota > Metazoa > Chordata > Aves > Gruiformes > Rallidae > Gallinula > Gallinula chloropus. Next base: position 158,725,905 of record NC_140086.1, on the reverse strand, counting down.
CAATCTTCCTTCAGGATCCATTTCTCCACTTCAGTGTCTTTTGTGGCAAACAGAAATAACAGTTTGCATAAATAAATGCCCAACAGTGTGATAAGGGCTGGAAATGACTGTGACTGAATAGGGTAAGAGCAGCATCCTAAACTGAGGCATTAGGAAAAGAGGCCCTGGAAAAGATACTGTATCAAATGTCCCATTTCTTAACTGGTTTGGTTAAGTTAGTTTTACCATTTTCATTTCCAGTGCTTTGGAGATCATTCTAAACAAGTCTCTCACTTAAATAAATGAGAAATTCTCTCTGGGTATTGCATGAGCCATTAATTTCCATACATGTACTTGCAGTGAGCCCAGAAAAGCATTCAACTTCCAGTCATGTATTTCAGTTCCCAGTAACTACTAGAATAGCAATGTTGGCAGAAGAGTGCCCTTTCAATAGAGGTTTTACTCTTTTTTTTTTTCTCTTTTTTTTTTTGTTGTCTTCCTCTTTTCTTTCTGTTTTTAGCCACCAGCTAAATACCTCCTGCCAGAACTGACAGCATCTGACTATGGGAAGAAGTGTGTGGTCATTGATTTAGATGAAACTTTAGTGCACAGTTCATTTAAGGTAAGTAAATTAAGCAGCGGTTTCTCGCAGCTTCAATCCGGTCGGTGAATGTTGTAGGGACTGTTAAACCTCTTAACACATGAACTAGTCTTTCAGGCTCTCCCAGGGTGAGAGGCTCTCCCTGGTAGTCTTCATTATTCTTATGGTTGTTCACCCAAATTCAGCTGTAAGGGGAGTAACACAGACGGTGCTGGTTTTTTTCTGGTTCTGAGATAGTCACACCGACTGCAACATTGAAGTTTTATGGCTTTAAATGGTGACTGTTCCAACAAGAACCTCAGTTTTTTAACAGGTACAAAGCTTGTTGCTCTGAAATTACAGTCTCATCTTTGATGTTTAAGTGATGCCATAGTTAATCTAGGAGAACAGAAATTCAGCACATCTTTGTGCTCGGTAGATGTCCCTTAAACAGTAAGTTTTGGTCCCCAGCGATTGCTGGGCTCTGTTGCTGGAGAAGATGGCTTTCCCTGCAAGGCTGCTGTCCCCACCCCAGTGAGTGTTTTTAAGTATTTAGCTCTCACAACAGGAAAGCAAATAACATTTAGCTCTTGCTGATGAGTCAGTCATCTTGTAGAAGCAACTTTTATAACCCTTCAGAATTCAGCATGGGGTGGAAGTAGTGGCATTTTTCTGTTAAGTAGGGCTAAAGTTAGAACAGGAGAATTCAGAGATACAAATAACCTGAACTGGCTCATGGTACTGTAGCATTTTGATTGACAAATGCCAGACATGATAAAGCATCTGCTAGTTTTATACTTCAATATTGGAGATTTTTTTAAGAATCGATAGTATGTTTAATTAGTAGTAGCAAACTAGAGTTACCACCAACTTTATAGTTTTTTAGTTGCTCTCCTGTTTTTTCACAGCTAGCATGAACTCAGCATTTTAATCCTGCAGCATTTGGTTGCCAGAATTTAAATAGGCAAACCATAATTCATGTTGTGGTTAGAATTTGGCAACGACCTGTCTTTGGTGACTTCAAGAAGACCTTATATGGAGATACTTGAAGAAGTAGTCCTATGCCTCAAACTGAAAACAAGAATGTTCTCTGTCTTTGTTGTGCCTAATGGTGTGTAACAATTTGTGGTGACATACAGGAACCTCTTAACCTCAGTGCCAGATCCTTATCTTCTGTACCTGGGCTGAACTTGCATTTGAGAATTTTTGGGGGTGACTAGAAAGACAGCTGGGTTAGGGAGGGACTGTGCTTTCCAAGTTAAATGAGAGTCATAAATAGGGAGGGAAAGATGAATGTAAAAGTCCAAATTTGCATATAAATAATGAATCATGGAATGTGTTCAGTTGGAAGGGAGCTTTAAAGGCCGCTTAGTCCAACCCCCCTGCAGTGATCAGGGTCATCTTCACTACATCAGGTTGCTCAGAGCCCCGTCAAGCCTGACCTTTAATATCTCCAGGGATGGGGCCTCCCCTGTGTCTCTGGGCAACCTATGCCAGTGATCCACCACCCTCATAGTGAAGAACTTTTTCCTAATACCCAACATAAATCTCCCCTTTTCTAGTTTAAAACCATCACCCCTCATCCTATTGCTCCATGTCCTTGGGAACAGTTCTTCCCCACCTTTTCTATAGGCACCTTGAAGTGTTAGGGTTAGTGTTATCTGAAATATAAAACTAAGAAATTGTTTTCTGAATGCTGTGGATAACTTTGTGCTGTGATTTTTGGGTTTTGAAACAAAATGAGGTTCAATTTAGGTGGGGTTTTGGGTGTTTAGGTTTTTTAACCCTTTTCAAGAAATACATGTTTAACGATTGACATAGTATAAATCTTTTCTTGTAGCACTGAGGTTTGCTTTTATTGCAGAGTCCTTTCTTAGTGGGCTCATTTTAATCACCCCATTTATTCAGATGATATTTAATGGGTATTTAAATGACGTTAAATAGACATCTAAGAAAAATCAAAAGGTTATTCTTCTTAGTCTTGAACACTGAATGATGCATTGGGAAGAAACCTGTTCCTTTTTTCTGTGAAGTAAATAGTGAGAGGCAAACGTTGGAGTTTCTGCAGTATGAGAGTCTCAGGGCTGTGGTGGTGTTACCTTAATGCCAAGCCCTGTGGTGGGAGTACGTGAGAGAAGACCGAGTGGTGGAGGAAACAGCTTTAGTTGTTGAGTAGCTGCATTGACCAGTGGTGCTGTTAGGGGTTTGTTATAGTGGCCATGAAAAATAACAATGGGTTTCCAGAATAGCAGGGAGGTTTAACACATGTATAGAATCATAGAATGGTCTGGGTTGGAAGGGACCCCAAGGATCACAGAGTTCCAACCCCCCTGACACAGGCAGGGACACCAACCTCCAGGCCTGGATCTACACAAGTTTGCCCAGGGACCCATCCAACCTGACCTTGAACACCCTCAGGGATGGGGCATCCTCCCCCTCTCTGGGCAGCCTGTTTCAGCACCTCACCACTCACTCTGTAAAGAACTTCCCCCTAAATATCTAATCTAAACCTTTCCACCTTTAGCTTCAATCCATCCCCCTTGTCCTGCCATTATCTACCCTTTAAAAAAGTTGATTCCCCTCCTGTTTCTCTGCTGCCTTCAGGGATGGGAAGGTTGCAATGAGGTCCCCCCGCAGCCTTCTCTTCTCTAGGCTGAAAAAGCCCAGCTCTTCAGCCTCTCTTTGTAGGGGAGCTGCTCCAGCCCTCTGATCATCTTCGTGGCCTCCTCTGAACCCTCTCCAACAGTTCCACATCTTTCTGGTATTGGGGGCCCCAGATCTGGACACAGGACTCCAGCTGGGGCCTCACAAGGACAGAGCAGAGAGGGACAATCCCCTCCCTGTCCCTGCTGGCCACCCCTCTGCTGATGGAGCCCAGGATACCACTGGCCTTCCAAGCTGCAAGAGCCACTGCTGGCTCATGCCCACTGCTCTGAATAATCAAGTTACTTTTGCCATTTCTTTTAGTTGGTTGTGTTGGGTGGGGTTTTTTCCCACTAAAACATGTCTTCTCCACCAAGCAGGTCCCCACTTAAAAGCTGTAAAAGCATACATAAATTTGTGATTTTTTAGTACAAAAGGCTTTATTTAAAACACACAGTGTTTTAGAATTCATAATTCTGTTATGAAATAGGCTTCATATTTTAAATGCAGATAACTTTAAAAAAAAAAACCAACCAGAGAGGCAGAGTATTTAAAGTGCACTTTTATGAAAGCAGCAACATCTGAAGGAGGGTAATTCTTGTCTTTTTATGTCCCTGCATATTTGTGAAGCTTTAAGGAGGTACTAGGCTTTCATGTTAAGTGCATATTAAAGGAATAAAGTTTGGGGTGCTTTGGCAAGAGTAAAAAAGGAATAGGTAGACATTAGAGTTATCATTCCCATCATGAAACAATAATAGAAGCAAAAAACATAAATTACTATATCAAGGGGATGTAAATGTGGTTTTGTAGAAAATGAATTAAACCACATGCAAGTCTGGAATGCAGTCATATTCAAAACTGGCTGTGAAATTCTCGTTTGGAACATTTAAAACTCTGAAGCTTTCTATTAAATAGAAACAGTTCTAACTGAAGCAGAGATTTGCAGTAGAAATACGTTCTTTCACCCTCTGTCTGCGGTTCCCACTCAAGGGATGTACGTGCTTCACATGTGCAACCCCAGAAACCTTCATCTAGGAAACTTGTTTAAGCCTTTTCCTGTCTACTCACCGTGATGAAGCACAGAACCCAGGTCTGTGCTCTCTTCCTCACTGCTTGTGCCAACAAGAAAGCTACATAGTGCCTAAAGTGCCAGTGGGGGAAGCAAATCTGTAGTTAAGGGTGGTTTGGTTAGTGTTCCAAAGCCTAAGGGTGAGCTTTACTTGTTAGCAAAAATACTGAACAGAATGTCATTTTCACTGACATCTGGTTGGTGTTTCCTCTTGTTAAAGTTAGAAATAGCTGTATTTTTTTTGGGGGGGGCTTCAAAACCTTTGCAGCTTGCAGTGACCTATTCTTTTTCTGCTGCTGCAGAATATTTCTCTTGCTTAAGGGTGTCATGCATGTAGAAATCCTTCAGGTGCCTGCAAGCCTTGTCAAGGTATGCACGGAGCTGGCACCCACCTGCTAGAAAACTCCATGGTTCATTTGGGTTTCTTTCAAGGTGAAGGTGCAGAACAATTTTGTGTACCTGTTTTGTGGCTACTAGACAGGTTGCAAAATATCTTCAGCAGAGGGGCTTCATGCTGGTAACAGATGGGAGCTTTGCCTCTTGTCTTTTTCAGGAGCAGAAAGGTGTATATATCTTGGTAATTGTTTGATGTCTGCTAAAAAAACCCCTCTAGATTGTATCTGAGGATATTTGAGGGATTCTTTAGGTCATATTAGCACTGTGGTCATCAGCAGGATGGAGATTTCCTGCTTGGGCTGCTCAGGAGGTTTGGTTGCCAATAGTGGTTGGTCAGGACAAGGCAATTCAACACAGCTTCTCATTTGCCCTCTGACACAGCTCTTACAGACACTGGATCAAACCATCTTCTTTATTAGTACTGGGAGAGGGTGGTGTCCTCCATATAAATTCTTCAGGTCATCTTGGGATGGGACCGAAGCGATGCTATCGGGTCAATACTGCAGCATTCTTTTTTCCTGCCATTTTTCAGAGAGCACCTGGTCAGGCTTACCAGTTTGTGATCTGCTTCTCAGTCCCCTTACCTTGGCTGCTTCTCTGCTTTCTTAGCACACTTTTGCCCTCACCCCCTCCCTCCAAAACAAATTTAAAGACTGTTTCTAGTCTTGCAGATTCTTCAGGGGCGCTTTCTTGGCAGTACTGAAAATCAGTCTGTTGGCTGACCCAGAAAACCAGGTGGGAGTCTGTGCAAATCTGATAGAGCTGAGTGAAGATGTTTCCCAGTCTTAGTAATACCATACCAGTTACCAGCCAGACTACTCCCAGCCTTCATTTTAGGCTGGTAGCCATGAAGATTATTGTCTGTTAATCAGTCCTGCTGCAACTATATTTGGCAGCTCCAAGCTGCAGATCATTGGGTGAGTTACAAACTTCAGCTGGGTATGTTTACATGAGTTTTTTTTATCATGGACCTCATGGGTGAGCCGTACCAAAGGACTCTGCCAAGCCTGGTGTGTGTTTGAACTAGTAAACATTCTTAGCTATCACTACTGCCTGCCTAGCCAAGAGCAGGCTCTGTGCTCTTCAGCCGTTGGCAAGGTCATTCTTCTGCTTTCCTAAGTCACTTTCCTTGACCAGCAGTTTCTCACAGTAAGTCTTAAGACACAGGTTATATCCAGTGCGCTAGAAAAAAGGATTTGAGGACTTGGAACAGAGGGTACCCACTCTTCCTTTTTGAATGAAAGCATAAATTCGATTGCTATAGCATGTTCTTGAGTATTGATTCTTGACAATTGTTTACCTATACAACTTAAGTCTTCCTGATTCAAATAGAACCTTTAGGTATTACTTTTACCACTGTTTTTATTTTTAATTAATGACTAATTTATGACCTGGAGCAGAACACATGAGGCTGATAGCTGCATTTATTTGTCATCATCCACACACGCTTGATGAGAGTTATCCAAATAGATTTTTATCCTGGTAGTGGGGGTTATCTGGGCAGTAAGGTGTATTACATTGTGTGAAGCTTAAAAAGAGGAGGGAAGAGGAAAACATGGTATCTGGTGAATACATCTGTGTAAGGCTTCTGGCTTGTCTGTGTAAAGGGCATACACACAGAGTGGATTTGCATAGTCAATAATGCTTATTAACTTGTTCCTGAGAAGTAAGTGCTCTTTTCTCTTACAGCTCTGAAATTTCCCCTCGGATGATCTGATGTTGATTTATTCCCTTGTTGTTCTTTCTAGCCAATTAGCAATGCTGATTTCATCGTTCCTGTTGAAATTGATGGAACCATACATCAGGTAAGCACTGTTGTTCCTCTGTGTTGCTCTATTAGTGGGACTGTCCTCAGTGTCCCAGAGCTTTTACCTTTCTCTGTTTGCTGCTTTACGTTGAATAACTTAGCCTTTTGCAAAATACAAATGAATCACCCAGACAGACATCCCTCTCTCCTTGGGTAAGTAGTTTCTAACTGCCGAGTCTCAATTTTACCTTTTTTCAGGACTTTTCAACTCCTTGTCAATTTAAAACCATTTCAAACAGGATCTAAGGGTTTTCAAACATTGCTAAGCCCCCAAAAATCTACTTGAATACTGCATTTCTCATTCCCTTCACAGACAAACAGGACATAAGTTGGCATAAATGTCTGTTGGCAGTTCATATGGTCAAAGCTTTATAACAGTTTTGAGGAAGAAAAGGCGTTTCTTCAGTTTTTGTGGCAATCTGAGTTCTGTCCTCTTTTCTTTCTCTAATTTAAATTCCTCTAATGGCACTTTTTCTACACTTCAGTATCTTAAAAAGTTGTGGACAAAATTGCAAGGAGACTAATTTTGGTCTTACTCTTTAAGAACTTCACTTAAGACTCTGTGAAATGGTTTTCAGTAACTGCAAAACGCCCATAATTTGAAAATCAGCCCCCTTCATGTATCTTAGCTTGGTGTCTTTAATCAGTAGTCATTTCTGAAAATGTTAAATGAAATAAATTACAGTGCTGTAAATGTTCCTCTTCAGACAGCCATTAGAGTTCTTGGCTGAGATGGGTTTTACTGGTTAATGTGAAGCTGAGCCCTTCTGATACATGAATCTTGCATATTGCTTGATACATCTTTTCTTGGTTGTCATAGGTTAAAGATAATGCAGATACTGAATTGCAGATCTTCCCAGATTGTAATATAATGGGGAGCTTTTGAAATGTTGTCCATTATGTAAATTATTTTTACTTGGACTGATAGGTTCATATTTTGATCTTGCTTGGAATAGTTGATAGGTCATAAAGTCAGCTCATAGTTTGTTTTCAGTCATAAAAACCATCCATGTAGTTGTTGCTACTTAAATAATTATGAAATATCGGTCAGTGGTCTGAAAAGTGTTTAGAAGTGATAGTTATTTGACAGTTTCCACAATGTGCCTATTCTATATAGAAGAATTCAATATCCTGGGTACCTAAACCTGTGATGTTCACCAGAGTGGGATGTTTAAAATGTGTAAAGTAATGTTTTGGGAGATTTATATTGTGATATTGTCTGTTCTCATTTGATGTGGGCTTTAGTTGTGTTTGGTGCTGTAACACAGACATTTTCTCTCCTAAAGCTTTATAGAATGCTTTTGAAAGGGAATAAAATAGGGTGCCTGACAGTTCTGAATGGTTTAGGATTGTGATCACTTATCTTGTCAAGATTATAAGTTTACATTTGGAAACGAAACCAAATAAAAGACTGTTTAAGCTTTCCAGTCAAGCACTTCAAAAGCCTGTTGCTTTTCTGTTCCCTGCTGCAAACTTTCAGACTCTTCACCAAATACAATGCAGTTAGGCACTCAAGATAACTGCATTTGGGGAAAAGAAAACTAAGAAAGAAAAAAAATCCCAGCCCACAACTGGTCAAAGGGAGTGATTTTGTCCATGCCCTAAATGTCAGTGGGAAGAAGGATGCTCCTGAAAGAAGGGGTCACGTGAAATTAGTCTCTGGCTCTGCTTTGCTGGAGATTTCACAGAATCACAAGGTTGGAAAAGACCTTTGAAGATCATCAAGTCCAACTATTTCCTGCATAATTTTTGAGAAAATAGTTTCATCTCTTTGTGAAATACAGAAGTTCTTAATCTCTGAACCATGTCATAAATGTCAGTCACTTCTGGGTAGTAGAAATTAATGTATTGTAAGGAATTTGTGATTCTTGAAGTAAGGGTAATTTATACCGTTTGAGGAACAGGCAAAGGCTTGGAGTCCAGTGTCTGTAATCACCTCAGCAAGCAAAGCAGTGCATGATCATCCAGCAATCTTGGGCTTTTTAACTGTGATAATCTGAAGGGTGAAAAAGGTAGTTCTGACTCAGTCTGAGGTGCATTAACACAGGCTATAGAGCTTTGACAACCGCTTCAAACCTGTAATTTTGTATTCAGTCAGAGCATAAACTGAACCGATAACAACAATTTTTGTTACCTGTTGGAATCTGTCATCTGTGTAATGCTTCTTCATTTTCTTAAGCAGTTTATGTACTCAAAGATTACTCCCTGGCATTGGGAAACACTTCCACCTGTTTAAAATATCACATGATATGTGAAACATGGAACTGTACTGCCCATAGTGCGTATCCCTACCTGCTTTACCAGTAACCTGCTGTCTTACCAAGCAGGAGATTGACAGAATATCGTTGTACTTGAACTCTGCTTTAGTCAGAACCCCATGGAAAACAAACAGAGAACACCATTTGAGAAGTGCTCATTCAGAAAGAAATTTGAAACGAAATGAGATTCTTCAGACCTCATAAACCAAAATACAAGCTGTGGCAAACTCAGCTGCTATATGCTTGAAAGAGTTTTGGGACCGACTTATCTAACAGGTTTTGTAAATGTTGTGAATTGTGTTGTGCAACAGAGGGATTCCAAAAGGCTGTCTTCAGTTTGGGGAGTTTATTTTCCTTCATGTGTCATTTATCATCCAAAGGTCAGAGAGACCCTTGTTCTTCTATAGGGAGAACAATTCACATCATCATCTTACAGGGTGCTTGGATAGACCAGCTTCCCTAGATTAAAAAATAGCTTTTCTGAACACCCCTTGTCCATCACTTTGGGGACAGGACACGGGGCAATGGCTTCAAGTTGGAGCACAGGAAGTTCCACACCAATATGTGGAAGAACTTTTTCCCAGTGAGGGTGACAGAGCCCTGGGACAGGCTGCCCAGAGGAGTTGTGGAGTCTCCTTCTCTGGAGATTTTCAAGACACCAACCTGTCTAGAGACCCTGCTTTGGCAGGGGGGTTGGACTCAATGATCTCTGGAAGTCCTTTCCAACCCCTACAATTTGGTGATTCTGTGATCTCCTACCTTTCTTACTCTAGCTTATTTTGCCTTGTTTTTAGAAGGGGTTTCTCATTTTATTTTCCAAGGAAATAACTCCTGTGTGGAGGTACCTCCATACCCTGTTATGGGTCTTCAGATGCCTGCAGAGACTGCGCCTGACTACAGGGCAGCTAAAGTTAGTGGAGCTGAATCCCACGCTTTGTGTTGGAAATGATGGCAGAAACACAAAGAGGCAGTTCTAATGCAAGCTGACACTCTTCTGGCCAGCTCTCATTTCTCTCTGGTTCTCTGAATAAAAAGAAATCAGAACTGGTCCCCTGCTCTACTGAATTGCAAGTGAGAAACTGGGGGAAGTCCAGCGAAATGTGTTGCAACGGAGAGTGCACTTTACAGGAAGGTTATTGAGGATGAAAGTAGTGGCTGCAGAAAAGATGTTCGACCTGTTTGGTACCCTTGATGTAACTTCTGCAAGAACACATCCTCTGTTTTGCCATGTAGCTCCTATTTAACAAGTGAGTGCAGAGCAATCACAGCCCGTAGATTAGAAACCGTGTGTTAAATACAGTTTTAATCCCAGGTGAGCAAAGATTATTAGGGTATGGTGGTCCTTAGCCTTCCATCCAGATTGTCTTGTGGTGCCTGTTGCCTTGCTGTTGGTGGCACAGGAAGGGCAGCCAGGAAGAGCTTGATTTGGCATTACTTGGAATATCATTCTTGAATGCAACTTGTTTATTAAGTGAGTAAAAAATAGGTTTTAAGTGTGGTTTGGGGTTTGTTTTTTTTTTTTTAAATTCATTTAACAATTGCTTATATTTAGTTGTTGAGAGCTGAACAAACTTTGGCATTTATACTCTGAATGTAACACACAAAAGGTGTTTTTGTTGGTGGTTCAAGTAATAAACTTCCTTTCTATAAAGGACCAAACTCATTGCTTTTCTTTGCAGAAGGCTGTGGCCTGGTTCAAGTAATCCAGGATAGGCTGTATCCATTCTAGTTGGCCTATTCTTGGTTACTTGCACTGGGAGGCAACCACAACAGCGTGAACCAGGAGGACAAGGCTCAAGGACGTGTGTTGTTTCCCACTTGTTAAGAAGATGCACCCAGCCCTCAAAACAAGAGATGATGGGAACTTGAGTTGTCATGGGCAGATTTGTTGGTACTTGAAGATTTCATTATGACAAAGCTGGTTTTGAAAGGCAATTCTTTGTGTCCTGTTTAATTGATTGAAATCAAGCTGGGCTTCTCTTTCTGGTTTATGAATACTGAGTCTTTAGGTTAAGACCGCTTTGAGGTATGGAAAATGAGTGTGGAAATACCAAATGCTTGAAAACAATTAAAGATAATTACTTGTGTTCTGCCATTAGCAGCTGTAAGTACAGAATCCTGTGAAAACATGCCCAGTGCCTTAACATTTTAAGAGTAGGGCTCATTTTAAATAATAAAAAAATACTCTATTCCTCTAAATTCAAACTGTGCTAAGCAAGAAATCATTGAGTGTACAATACAAAAAAAAAATAGAGGGGGGTTTAATGCCCTGAAGACAGTATATAAATCTCAGAAAAATGCCAGGAGCCAATTCTCCAGAGACATAAACTGAAGACATCAGGCAATGGAGGAGAAAGCCAAGCCACGAATGACCATGCGGCATTGAGATGCGAGTCCAGCTGCTACCAAAGTAAAAGGGAAAAAATTCCAAATGAGAAGGAAGAGGAGAAAAGAGCTGCACTGTCAGCTGAAGAAAGCTTTCTATGTGAAGTAAACCAAGGAGATTTTGTAGCCTAGGATACCAGTACGCTTGCAGTTGCTTCCAGGATCTAAGTAGGACTTCTCAAAAAAGACATCATGGGGAATAACCATACAGAGTATTAAGATACATTTTTCTGCAGAAGAGCAAAAGTGTTGGGTTGTTTGTGGGGGAAGGGTAAAAATAGGGGAGTGAAGGAGTTGTGGAGTTTGAGAAAGTGAGAATTAAGAGGAAAATTTGGTGAGACCTCATGCTAAGAGATGACATTTGTTATTAATAAGGCGTTTAACATGAGGGGTGGATCTGTTAGCTGGAGCCCAATAGGTAAGATTTAAGGCACAACAGCAACAAAAGCTCAAGTAGAGGAGATTGAGGGTGCTCTCAGGTGGTCTAAGCTGCAGAGAGGACACAATCCAACTTAAAACCCCTGTGTACTTACAGCCAGTACTGACAAGCTGCAGTATTAGGAAACCTAGGGACTGCCAGAAAAGCGCTTGCTTTTCTAAGTCCTGCCCACAAGCCTGTGGTTGAGGAGCTCTTGGTCTGTAGCTGCTGGGTTGATGCACGCTGTGCTCTCTTTATGGAGGAGGCGGGTTGTGTTGCAAGCAGCAGAGTTCATATCCTTGGCTCGGAGTTTGTAATTACATTCCAAGTGGCAGCACTTCACCAACCCGGGCGTAGAGATGGAGGGTGAAGAGAGGAGACTTGTTTTGCTGTGGCTGAGAACACGAGGCTTTTAAAGGGGAATTCACACTAAATTTCAGCGCTTACTATCCAAGAATGGCTTTCAAGACAAAAGGTGTCCCTTTTGCACCCTCAAAAACAAGTGTAGGAATAGACTTTAAGGCTAAAGAATTAAGAATTTCATTAATATCTGCAGAGTTAAAGAATAACTCCCATCCTGCCACCTTTCCTCTTCTGACGGGCAAGCTGGATGGTGTCTGGGTACCCAGACGCTGAGGGAATGAAGTTGTCTTTCCACCCATGTCTTTAAAAATTTGAAGATGTAATTGGGAAAGGAAGAACTGCAGAACAACTTTGTGTAGTAAGATTTGAGTGAAAAATTAATTGCATTGTATCAGGAGAGGAAACAATTGGTTTATGTCTAGTGAACTACAGGAAACTTTGCTGTAGTTATCTGGAAAGAGAGCAGCCTTGAAGTATCTGTAATTGTTGACTGTAATTCATTAAATGTCACATTTATTTTTAATTGATTGGTGAAGTGTTACCATGGTTGTTTAAAAGAAAATAATAATTTATAACCCAGTTTTATTTACATGTATGAAAGCTTGAGGGTATTGCTTGAATTTGAAGGGCCAGAAACAGTTGAGTTAAACTTGATAGAAATATTTTCAAGCAGATCCACAGTCTTCATGCCAAAGTAATGGAAAAGTAAGAAACTTTTTTGCTTTGGTCATTAAGGTACAGCTCCATCCTATATGTTTTTAATGAAACTGTGCTTTCAGATTTAGGGTTTCAATTTCAAGTCCCTATTATGCAACTCTTTTTCCTAAAGGCTTTAATTGTTACGTTTTGGTTCAAGCTGGCATTTCAATATTTGTCTCCTTCGGGCTTGTTCTGGGTGCCTTATGTTTTTTTATGACTTTATTAATGTGAATCTAGTAAAATACAGGCAATTAATCTAGTTCTACATATCAAAGAAATTCTTGAAATTGCATCGGTCTTGCAATTCATCCTGAATTCAGTTACATCCCTGACTTCTCCACTTGAGATTTCCAGCATTAAGGATCGTTTGCCAAAGAAAGAAGATAAAATGCTGCCAGTGTTTTCTCTCAAACCTTTAATCTAAGTCCAAACCAGATAGAAAAATATTTTTCAAGCAGACTCCCCTCTGCAACTCCCCCAGTATGTTGAGGACTACTTGTAAGCCTTCTGAGCAGCAGTTATCTTATCTTGGTATTTTCCATGAACACAAATCATCTTCCTTGCTCAGAAGAAAGAAGTGAGGAGTCTCTGATATCTGTGAAGCAGGTTGTTGACAGTAGGCAGCCAAGCTCTCCCGACTGATTGTCGGTGCAGAAAGATAGCGTTGCTGCAACCAAGCTGCTCCAAAGGAGAGAGATCCTGAGTATTTACTGGTGTTGTGGCAAGGTCACAGTAGAAGATGCTGTTTGGTTTTGAAAGCAGCGTTTGCTAGGTATTCTGCATGATGCTTTGAGGGGTTTTTGGTAAAAAACTGCTGCAGAGCCTGATGGCTGGTAGCTGTCCGTAGTGAGATATACGATATATAGTGCCTGCAACTTCAACAATGAAAGAATTAGCTGCAGGAAGAAAACCACTCCCTATTGTGCAGTTCCTGTCATCAGAGAGGTTTCATCTGATTTATTCCTTCTGTAAAGGACTGAAGACACCAGCACCAAAACTGTTTTGGTTGAGAGATCTGAATCCTCATTTCTTCAGAAGCCTTACTCTCTCTTTGCCTTTAATGAGTTTCCTCAAGAAGCATCACTCCAGATGATGCACAGTATTCGCAGTTGCATAATCAGCATGGGGCTTGGCAGCCCATGCATTCCAATTGCTCATTATTGGATGTCTACTTTTATCTTGTATACTGACTTCTCTTTTTTTTTTTCCAGCATTTCATTTGAACTGCTTCCATTCTGACCTTTCTTTCTTCAACTGTGAGGATTACAGGAACATAATGGGTGTGGGTTGGGTTTTTTCCTTTTGCCTTGAACACCGTTTACATAGTCATTGTCATTGTCATTCCAGGTTTATGTACTGAAACGACCACACGTGGATGAGTTTCTTCAGAGGATGGGAGAGCTCTTTGAATGTGTACTCTTCACAGCCAGTCTAGCCAAGGTTTGTTCCTCTCTCCATCTCAGTAACCCTTACGGTGCTGGTCAGTGGTTGGGTTTTCTATGGATAATCATTTCTGCAGTTGGTACTATCTTAATTTTTCCCCTTCTTTTCTGCTTCTTTGTCTGACAGTGTGTACTTTGTCTGCTAGTGTGTGGGTAAGTGTTTCCATGGTAACACCATCACATATGGGCTTGTCTCATAATGTAGCCTCCATGCATTGCTCATAATGCCAATATGAAAGGCTTACAAGTTACCATGGTTATAGTGAGAAATTAGAACAAATAGCTTGTGAGTAAAGCACTATATTAAAGCTGGGCATGAAATAAAATACACTGTATTTAACACTATCTACGTGACCAACCACTGATTCAGAAATTCACTGCATATGAAAACTGGGAACATGTTTTTGTTCTGTCAAGGTGCAATTGCAATCTGGAGTTAGAAAATCAGACACTGTGTAAAGCTTGAAATGTCAACAGGAATATTTTGTGCCCTCTGGTTTCCAGTAGCAGTAGTACCTCGTAGGTAGCTTTGTGGTAGACATTTACAGTAGTAAACACCTTAAATTCTTCACTTCTTTCAGTGCATTGTATTTGTGGTGTCTTTGTAAAAATTATGTTGATTATTTCTTAATAATGCTTTAGCATAGTAAGCTTTTACTCCAACCTAGTGTGGAGATGGTAGAAGGGCACAGGAGCCTGTTTGAGCTGCTTGATCCTCCTTAGCAGAGGATTCTTCCCTGTGTGGTGTTTGCCGTGTTCTGTTCAGTCACGCTGTGAAAATCCTAAATAACGAAACGATTTCAGACTGCTGTGAGAAGTCTAGCAGTTTTCATAGTCAAGAGGTGACTGATTTCAACATCAGGGGATTTTACCAGTTTAAAATATAGGAAAATGGTAATGCCTATCCTGCAAACGTAAATTACAAGTATCGTGTTCAAGTATTTCATGTTCTGGCTTATTTGGATGCATTTCTAGGACAGTTTATATCAGTTATTGGATTCTAAGCTGTGTCTCACTTCCAAGTTTCATTATATATGTAAAATGAGAATTTCCCAGTACTGTACTTGGGTATTTTTCCTAATAACATCTTCATCTGATTTGTGTAATTTGGAAATCTTAAGGGCCTTACTGGCCCAAATGGCTCCATGGGCATCGTTTGAAAAGGCTATATCAAGCACAGGTGCCTTCATTGGAGTTTTCCTGCAGAGACACATGGAAATGAATAGTCTGTGGAGTGGGTTTCATGCAGGTTTTAATGGTAATGTTTGGTGAGATCTCTGGATCCACCAGCTTCTAGGTAACTTGTAGTGCAACAGTAAGTTGGCCCTAAGAATAAAACCTAATTGACAAATCACAGAGAAGATCAGAGTGCACGTTAGACTTCCACAGAAAGATAGCAGTCCTCCTTTTGTGTTACATCTCTTTTAATCACCTCAGGTTTGCAGCCATGTAAGTTAATTAACGAGCAGCAGGGAAGGAAATGAAGAAATGGCATTTTACCTGAAATAATCTCGTGTCTCTTCTTTGTGTACTTCTGTGAATTTGCCCTATCTGCACATTGCTAACTTCATGTTTCTAACTTCTCTTTTTAAGTATGCAGACCCAGTAGCTGACTTACTGGATCGCTGGGGTGTGTTCAGGGCAAGGCTCTTTAGAGAATCCTGTGTTTTCCACCGAGGAAATTATGTGAAGGATCTGAGTCGACTGGGACGTGAGCTGAGTAAAGTTATTATAGTAGATAATTCTCCTGCATCTTACATCTTCCATCCTGAAAATGCAGTAAGTATTCTTCGTATTCAGACTACTCAAGCATAACTTGATCTTTCTGGTCCTTGCCCAAGCTTTCTGATTCAGAAAACAGCCTTTTGGAATGTTAACTGTATTAGTGTCTGTGTTTTCTTAGACTGCAGGTAGGTCCTAGTATTCATTGCTGAACAGCAAAGGCAGACTGATCTGGACAGCATGTCACAGTCATGAACTGTTGATCTCTGCTTTTGGTTTTATCTTTTGGCATGAAGTCCATCTGTTTTGAGAAGCAGTGTTAGAAGGTAAATTACTAATGTAGCCCTAAAAAGCAAAGCTGCCCTCCAGTATAGTTGGAGTGGTGATTACAGAAAGGACAATTTACTTGAACTGCTTTGGGTACTCCCATCTTTTTTCATTGTGTGAATGAAAATACTTTATTAGACAAGATAATTAGTGCTTTACTGGTGACTATCTGAATTCTTTCTTCATGGCTAAGGGGAAGAAAAAAAATCAAGATAATATTGTGTTGCTATGCTTCTGCTTTTAAGTATTTTTGTGATAACCTGTTTGATAATTAGAAATGTTAGTCAACAAGTTCATCAAGTTTTAGGAACAAGGATAAAAGGCAGGTAGCAGTACTTCAAGGGAGAATAATTAGGAGCGTTTTTACTGTGCTTCATGTCAGCTCCAGGAGCTGTGATGGAGTGGTCTGGCACTCGCTCACTCCATTGCTGTGATCAGTACAGATGCTCACATCTGGTGTGTAGCTGCCAGGATAGCAAGCTGGAACTCACCTTGGATCTACTGACTTTTAAACATCCAGGCTGTGCAATGTGTTCCTCTGATGTTTTTAGGTTGCTTTTTGGAGTTTTCTGTGAACTGCTAAAATTAATGTAGGAAATTATTACTGGGAACAGTTTTGTATGGTCCTGACTCTCTGGAATAGCATTTTTATTTCTGTTTCTACATGAGCTATTTATCTTGCAGCAGTCAGTTTTTAAATTCAGATCCTAATACTGTGATGCCCTAAGTGATTGGGTGAAAGCATTTTTCTGGTTGGTGCCACACATGGTTTAAAGTTGCTATTTATAATAACCAGGAGCTGTAGCTCTAATTTATGTTCATGGTTAAAATTAAAAAGTTGATCCAGATCCTCATTTGGTATCGTGGTGTTCAGTGCCAAGAAAATAATGAGCTGTAGAAATTTGGGAGACGAAATTAAGGGCCTTGTCAGAGTGGTTTAATCATGTATAGAAAAGTGCTGTTAGCTAACTGATACTGGAGTGTCTGCAGAAACCAGAGCTTGTAATGAGATCCAAGATAGTCTTTAACAGACCTCAGTGTACTTCCGTAGTGAAGATACACAGAACTCCTTCCCAGACCCAGCCCACACGCTTCAGGAGCATTATTATCTGCAGTATTTTCTGACCCTGCTCTTACATTTGAATCAGAGAACTGTGCTGATTGAATACGCAGCCTGATGCCAGAAGGGGCTGTTGCTGTGTTTGGTGACTCACCCTGATAATATTTGGAGGGGGAGAAAAAAGGACTTGCCCCTAATTAAAGTGTCAGTACAGCTTTATAACCCGTATCTTCCTGTCTATTCAGAATCTCAAGGAGGCAGAGCAAATTGAGCTGGCTGGTGTCGGGTCATGTAGGTTACCTGGACATGCAGAAGGTCAGCAGCGTATCAGCTCTTTCAACAGCTGGATTTGGGGTTGATGTTGTGTGCTAGGAAATGTGGACTTGAACCCAGTACTCTGCTTGAATGCTGCCAGCTGGCGATGTGCCTTCCTGTTACGGCAGCGAGTGTCGCAGGGCATCTGTGTGGGGAAAACTCCCACATTCCTCCCATCATAAAGTCATCTTACTATTTCTTGGTTGCTTTGTTTCAGGTGCCTGTGCAGTCCTGGTTTGATGACATGACAGACACAGAGCTGCTAGACCTTATTCCTTTCTTTGAAGGACTAAGCAAAGAGGAAGAAGTTTACAGTATGCTTCATAAACTTTGCAACAGGTAGCCCTTAACTTTGACTGACTTCTGCTACTAGATTGCAGTTGGTAGAGGCTGTCTCCATCTTTTTCAGCTCTTTTCAAATGTAAAGCTTTGGGGAGGTCACCCCTGTCAGAAGTGCTACTCTTGATCTTCCTGTTACATTGGACACGAAGGACAATCATGAGTGATGCTATTAAGCCTTCAGAATCCTGACTCCTAAGGTCATGTGTTCAGACTACTTTTTTAAAGGAAACAAAACAAAAAAAAGAAAAAAAAAAGAAAAAAAAAAGAAGCTATTTTAAATGGGACTCTTTTAATGAATTTCATAAATGGACATCTTTTACTGGATCAGCTTTTCTTAAAACATGCCAAAAAAAGAAGCTTGTATTTCAGCAGTTGAATTTCTCTCCCTTTCTTCCCCTCCCACTATGCAGACAATTTTACCCCCCTGCTTAGAGCAGTTGACCTGACTCTGAATTTTTTCTTACAGAATGAAGTGCCTTTTTGAATGTTATTTTAAGATAAAAAAATTCATTTTTGTATAAGACGTATTTCCAGACATCTTTTAGTCTTGTATTGTCTAAATGCTTTAAAAGGAAAAAGGAAAAAATTTTATAGAGCACTGTAATATATAACAAAGGAAAAAGTTGAAACAAAGATGCTGGGTTCCTGTCTCCACAACGACATTCAGTTGTATTACATTTTGTCATGCTCAGAAGGTTTAAGCGTTTGTGGGAGGGGTGATTTGGGTTAATTACGTGGTGGTTTCACTGATACGATTTTGGGCACAGTTTCGAACATATCTGCAGTTGGTTGAGCATTAGGGAATGATGGAATTGAGAAAACAAGGTGGCTGATAGATCTAAAGCACCTTTTCTTCTATAAACAGATGAAGTTCTATTGTCTCTGCTTACGCACAACTGCCATGCCTCTCGTTTTTTGGAAAACCATTACCTTGGGAGAATGGGGAGGAGATCTATTTATTAGTTTAAGGTTCTTTTCTTAAAACAAAAAAAACCAAACCCATCTGGGTAAGCTGGATCTGTATTGAGCTGTTTGGAGTACTTTTTTTTTTTCTTTTAATTGCTGCTACTGTATACTCACCAAATGGAGTTGACCATCGGCTGTTATACTGTTTTTGCCACTGTGCCTGTGCTAGGAAACATTTTCTGTAAGCTGCAAACTTGGGCAATAAATAAAATGCAGGCTTCATCTCCCTCCCCCACCCCCCCTCCATGTATTAATCCTACAGCATTGATATACCACAGAACTCAGTTAAAGGTGACCTGCAAAGGAATAATTTTTTTTAAAATTGTCTTTTTCAATTGGGATGAAGCCCTCTCCTTTCTTTGGTATCCAAAAATGCAAAAAGTATTCTCCCCCTATCTCTGATTTGGGTTTCTTCTTCTTCAAAGTGTGAGGTGCAGACCGGGAGCTTTGCCGAGTCTTGCTAGAAGGGCAGAAGTTCCTAGCCTAGACTAAAAGCGGTCCTCTGCCTTTGGAGTTGAGTAAATCTCATCTCTGAGTCTGAGAACCTGCTTAGCATCTTCTGCAGTGTCGTAGGTACCCTTCCAAAAGAATAACTTTGAAATGTTTTAAGCCTTTGAAGAACAAGGCTGCACCTATTTCTTTTTCTCCTTTCCAGTGTCACCTTTTTAATGATTTTTCCGCACCAGAAATCTACAGACATAAAAATTACAGCTAGGCTTGGCTGTTATCAGAGAAAACAAAAAGGATTAGTTGGTGCTTTTCATTAGCCTAGTGCTAAACTCTGACTTGCAGAGCCCCTTTTGCCTTTTCTGTTCTTCTTGAGGAGTCTCGATGACGTTGTGCGATGGGCTTGGGCTTGTGATCCTCGTCTAAAACATCGGTTGAAGCAGCTTCAACAAAACAATTCACAGTAGAAGGGCAGGCCAGCCTACACAGGCAGTGAGTGGATTGTCGTAGGTGCAGTATAAAAACTGAGGGATGACTTGCCCCCTTGCAGTGCAGCGGTGCTCCAGCTGCTCGCTGTGTCTCATAGCGAGGGATGTTAGAGGCAGTCCCGTGTGCCGCTCATGAGTCTGTATGGCATCACTGTTTTGTTGGCATTAACTTAGTACTTTATAATTCTGTGCCACAAACAAAAGACAAAGCTGTCAAATTGAGAAGAAAGGAAAAAAAACCACAAAAAAAACCTACATTGTTAGAAAATGGGAGGAAAAAGAAGAAAAAAAAAAGAAAAAGGAAAAAAAAAAGGACGTATGGATTCTGGTTAGTCCATCAACGTTTATTTTCAGTTTAAGATTGTTTAATTTTGTATTTGACTTCAGAGTAATGAAAACTGTAAGCTGCCAAAAAAAAAAAAAAAAAGTTGTTCTCTGAGCAGTATTTTCAACTGTGTTTGTAGCTCCTGGGCTTCAAATGCAGTTTGCAGGGAAGTATTCAGGTTGTAGTTAGTCGTGCAGGTATGATAGGGATGGCTGGAAAAAAATTCAAAGAGTTTCTCACTAGCGTCAGACCAAACAATCTCTCAGTTAGTCGACAAGTGACCCCACAGAGACATTTGCCATTTAACGGTTGCGACCTGTTGTACGTGAGACAAACCGCGTCATTAGTTTGCATTTTCTGAAAGCAGCGATTTCATGAACCAGTTGCCTTAAGTCTGTGAATGAATGTTGATTATTAAAGTGTCTTGTATTGTTTTAAAATCCACATACGATGGACAACTGAACTTCTGCACCAGGTTCTGGAGGAACGGTTCCGATGATGTTCTAGTGTTGTTTATCTCAGCTCTTGAAACCCACAGATTTGCAGAAAAAGCTCATTTTAACCGAGTCTGGCGTTAAAAAATGACTCTTGGTGGCAATACAGAGGTGAAAAACTTCAGCAGTTTTGATCTCTGCTAGTACCTGAAGAGTATTTTCTGTAACTTCTGGTGGAAGCATCGAGTTTTTTAAACTCATTCCCATCGAATTAAAAGTTCAGCAGTCAGGTTTGGACTTTCCCTGGGTATTCAAATTTGGCCAAAGGGATCAAACTTGTCCTAGTTGTTTCTTTTGACACTCATTGTCATACTTGAAATTTGAAGTTTTAAGTTTGAGTGCATATACATAGGCTGTATATGGAGAGTTTCTAGGTTTTAACGAAGCAATATAGTTCTGTCCATGAAGTCAGATAACGAGTGGAATGTTTGTAAGATTTGCAATACGGGTATCTGATTGTATTTTAAATACAAGATTTTAAAAACTAAAATAGGAAGAAGAATACTTCTTTCCTTAATCTCTCTTGAGTATTCTGAAGTGCAGTTAATGCATGCAGGTCACCGGGGCTGCTACAGCCCCTGGGTTTCAATTCTGTTTCTGGATACTGTAGAGGTATGAAAAAGTCTTTTCCCGTTGGTCATTCTGTTCAGCTGAAGAAACGCTGCCTGGCCTGAAGTTCTGTTGTCCTTTTATGTTGGGTTAAAAAAGGTTTTTTGCCTGTATAGGTATTTTTAAATTAAGCTGTAAGGCAGAATGCCTTAGATTCTTGAAATTCAACTGAAGTGTTAACGATTAAATTGCCATTTGTAAACTAGGGCTGTGCGCAGACAACTTGTTAACCACCAGGAAGCGGGGCAGGTTTGGCATGGAAGATGGTAGCAAATGTACAATGTTGCTGTGTTCATTTAGATAGCTCTGGAAGAATAATTTGTCTGTTTGGGTTGGGTTTTTTGGGGTTTTTTTTGCCCTTTAATCTTTTTTTTCTTTAAACAGCAAAGTTATACATGGAAGAAACTCAGCACCTGAAGAGATTTGGTTATCGGTGTATGCAATCACTTTATCACAGCATGATTTTGATTAGACTGGTTGGGGACAATAAAAGTATCTAAATGACACCGGTGTGTACTGATGTTGCAGCTTTTGAAATCTCAGTGTAAAAAAAAAAAAAAAAGAAAGAAGCCCAAAATCTGTAGCGATACAATTTACCAACACCTAATCCTATGTCTTACAGATTCTTTTTCAAACTAATAAAACACAGTACCGCACAGCCCTATTTGTAAAACAAAAACAAGTTTGTGCCTCTGATTTCCAAGGTGCTGTGATGTTTGTGGGGTGAGGAGGGCAGGTGAGACTCGGGTGGGGCGATTGCTTAACAAAAAATCTCTGGGCTAACTATGCAAAACCAGTTGTCAGTTTTCTGTTTCACATTATATATTGTAAAAATCCAGCTGATTTTTTTCTTCTCTCTTGTTAAAAGATCTATTGGGAGCTTCTTATCAGAGGAGTGAGCAATGGAAATGTTTCTTTCTCTCTTTTCTTTTTTTTTTCCTAATAATGGAGCTGTTTACACTTTAATGCAATGAACAATCCAGCGATACTTGAGAAACACTACAGATACCATATGAGTGTTTTCAGGAGAGAGAAGTGTTGTCAATCAGGTATTGAATGGTTTCTTTACTGTCACAAATAAAAAAAATTTTAACAATATAGTTACTTGTGCATGTAATACTTCTCTGGGAAAAAGAATTCCTGCACTTCTGCAGTAATAGTCATCGCCCTAATTTGACAGGGAATTTATTCCTGCTGATGCACATCCATGTTAGATAGCAAAATCACCCATCTCTCTTCCAGTCTCCTCCCCCTCTCCTCATTTTAAGTCATGCATAGGACTCCTTATTGACTGCCCTGGCACCTGCTTGTGCAAACAGAGCTGATGAACTACTGATGAACTCTGCTAAATAAATTGGTGGTGACTCTGGCAGATGTTCCAGCTATTTAGATCCCTTGGATGAGATCATACAATAATTTGTTCAAGTCTCAAAGCTGTGTGACTTCTTTTGAAGGGCTTACTTCAGCTCCTTGAATAGCTGTTCTTAACATCACTGCCATATCCGAATGAATATCTGAATAAAACACTTTATTTGGTTGGAAAGTCTATTTTGGGATTTTTTTATCTGACACAGTAAGACTTTAGGCAGAGCCTTCCTTTCTAGGAAAAGGCACATACTGTTAATGCTTTATGAACAGAAAACCTCAGGCCTGGTAGAATTAAGCAGCTGGCTCAAGATAGCGCATTAATTGCAATTAATGATATTTTTTAATTATACCTGAGATGGGTTGGAATGACCCAGACTGCCTTCCCTTTGTACTGCTGAGTTGGGGGGTTGATTTCTTTCTTTTTTTAGGTTGTGGTAGTTGGGCTTTTTTAGTTTTACCAATCTCCTCAGCTGCTACATAGGATAAAGGTGCTTTTCTTTCACTCAGTAAAACAAGCATTTCAAAATTCATAGAACAGCTCATTTATAGTGGTGAGGAGGTTCTAGCTGATGGGAAGGGATCACAAAATTGAATACACCATAGTCTATAAATGTACCTCTATGCATATACCTTCCAATGTTATTTTTTTTTCCCTTTTTATTGTGTTCTGACTCCAAAGGAAAGCCAACCACTCTGAAATTCCCTGCAAGGTGAGATAGGGCACTTCCCTGTGGGCTGCAGCTCCAGGGGATCCCACAATCTCCAGGAGTCCTCCTGGCAAACGACCTTCTCCTTCCAGACTTCCTTCCAACCCAGCTATGCTGGCAGGAGACCAGGCAGAGTTCTCCTGGACTGCACTGCTGGTTCTGCTGGAGCTGCTGGAAAAGAAAGGATCTTTGGGTAATACATTGGTTTGGATGGGTTGGCAAACTCGAACTTGAACAGCTTCCAGGCGTGTTTTGTTTAAATCCTTCTCAAGAGCTGTTTGGAAGGGAGCTGTGCCAAGGAGGAGGTTGTCCTGTAATTGCCAAATGCCATGTTAAGCAGCAGTTCTGAAGCACGGGGCGTACACGAACATCTTGGACTTAATATTGAGACCGATTCGACTCACTAAAGTAGGGTCTGCACCTTCCCAAGCACCAGTTTTAAAAGGTTCTGTTTGTTCATGGCTTAAGTGGGCAGCAAACTGTGTTTTCAAGGTGATGGCTGTCAGCTTAGCTGTACCCCCAGACCTTTGGTGGACCCTGTGCTGCCATAGTACCTCCTACTGCTCTTCTCTGGGAACCGGCGTCGTTTCATTTCACAACCACCTTTTATTTTAGAGACACAGATCAGGATGGACAAAGAAAGGAAGTGCAGCTGGTCCCCATCAGCCTTGGCCATCGTCTCAGGTGGACTCCAGCTGGGATGAGGCTGTCGCTACTGGAGCCGAACAGAGGAGACACCTTAAAGCAGTAAAACTTCAGCCCCTCTGAGAACCGCTGTTCTTCCAGCTAAGGAGGGTTAAAAGCCCAGCTGACGAGGGTTGATCGCTGTGATGGTAGAAACGGGATGTGCACCACCTCCAAATTCCCAGCACTTCAGTAAACGTTGCACTCAAAGAGTCTGAGGGTTGTTGGCAGAGGGACGGCCTTGACCGTGGGCTGTCTTCCTTGTCAGATTTTAATGAGCTTTTGTGGTAAAATCCATCTTCCTTTTCAGTGTAACTTTGTGATTTTTAATGTTTTTCACGCTTCGATTCTGTTTGACAATAAACTCTCTCTGTTATTTTTTTCATCCTCTTCATGTCTGATAATACACATAGTGAAGGTCCACCCCTAGAAACCCCTCTCTCCCCCCCAGATGCCATTCTCCCTGGGGGGAAATACCTGGAGGCAAAGCAAAGACTTTATAGAATCAGGTCAGAAGGTCTCATTCCCTTCTTGTCCCAACTCTTTGGACTTGCTGGGCTGTAATAAAGATTAAAGCCTCCGCTGCTAAGCATCAAAGCCTTCTTCCTCTAGCAGCATATTGGGCAGGTTGGTTCAGTTCCTGCTCTTCTTTGTTACCCTGCTGAGACTTGAATTAATCTTTCTGGTACATCTGGCCATGGTGATTTTGAGCAGGTGACCCAGTGCTGGTCTTGAGTTAACCAGTGATGACCAGTTTGTGGTCAAACACAACTTGGGTGAGCTGCCTTTTGCTTGAGTAGAACTGGGTGAAGGGGCCACGTGAAGCTGCTTTGCCTCCAGTACATGTCTGATTTAGGTCTCCAGACACTGGCATGACATTCAGTATGACGCTGAGCATGGTGGAAATGAAGCACCATAGCAGATGAGCCCATGGAAACAGGAAAGTCTGACACTTCTATGTGCAGTTTTAATAGGTAGGAAAATTGTTTTATAAATGTGTTTAGGGCTTTTTTCTTCCTCTACTGAATCACCTGGTTACTGCGTGCCAGCCCTGAGAGGTTGAGATAGGCACATACATGTAAAATACATGTGTGTTTTTATGGACCTGGACGTTTCAGCCATCAGATCTGGTGTCTTGTGCCATTCTGTTCCTTCATAGCAAATGCATTTATGAGAAGAGAGGAAGATGTTGGTCGAGACCAGAGCCCACGTCTCACTTAGCGGGGCCACGTGCTGTGTAGGGCTGGGACTGGGCACGTACCAGTCCTGCCCTTGGCTCTCTGTCACGGGGTTCTGTAGCTCTGTGACCCTTCATCTTCCTTTCAGTACTTGCTTGGTAGCAAGTGGAGCCTTGATCTCACTGGCATCCCCTGTAATGCCTCTTGGCAATCCATCCCATCTCCAATCTGATGGACAGATCGTGAAGCAACAACTGGAGGGATGTGAATGAGTATTTGGGGCAACAACAGTTGTGGTTGGAAATGGTTGGGCTGTTGCATCCCAGAGAGGAAGATGGGTTGGCAGACTGGACGGGAGCTGGGGGAGCTCCAGGGTGACCTTGCAGCGCTGGGCTGCAGTGGGCCAAGCTGCAGCATGGTCTGGTGGTGGGTGCACTCGGGTTTGATGTGTCACCAATCGAAGTGTTATGAAAACGAGGAGGGTTTGAAAGGCTTGGGCCATGCAGGGCTTGGTCACACCACGAGATGGTGCAGCTGGGCAGCGTTGGCTTTTAAAGGAGCCGTAAAGGGAATTTAGAAGGTATTATCTCAAGGAAAGCATGGCCACAGCTTTGGTATCGGACTCTTCTGCCAGGGTGGCCCTCCACAGGTCTAGGTAATGTTTTCTTTCAGTTAAAAATTTAGTATTTGGGAGGCAATCTCTTCATTTGAGTTTCCTTTGCCAAAGGAGCAGGTGTCTCTGCAGCTGAGTACAGGGCAGATAAGTTTTCATGGTAATTTTATTTACTGATTTATTTCTTTTCTTCCATGAAAACTCAGACTCATATGATCAGCACATGAAAAATGAAGAGAGAAATCACCATTTCTCCAACAGTTGACTTGTTAACCCCTTCCCTAGTGTGCTAAACTTTTCTTTCCTCCCAAAACATTGCTGCTAAGCTTTTTTCTTTATGTTTTGGGTTTTTTTTTTCATTTTTCCCAAAGCAGCAACATTTTAAATTGTTTGGGATTTGGCTGATGAATGTCATGAGAGCTGTGGGCAAATGTTAAGTCTCCGAGGGGGGTGGGGAGGATATGCAGTCTGGTGCCAAGCTGGCAGGTGTATAACAAGGCATCGCTCCCTGTGCCTCTTCTGCTTCCCCACAGGTGTGAGTGCACTGAGCCATGGGGGGTGCCCACGGGCAGCTGAGAGCTGAGCCAGCACACAGGGGTGAGGGGGGGCAGCAGCTGTGCCATGGGCTGGAACCACAGAATCTGCCCAGGAATTGACCACACTTGCAGAGCTGCATCCACCCTGTTAGTGTATCATCTGTTTTCACGTGCCCAATGCTCTTGTTTGCTGTGATAAGGTGGTTTTCCAACCAGTAAATCCCCCCTTGCAGCCCATCTCCCTGGCTTTCTGCTCTTAATGTGTTTTCAGTTGAGTGCTCTGTCCCACCTGGAAGAACCTGCCCTGTGAGGGAAAACCTGGAGGAGTTAGGTCTCTTCTGCCTGGAAACAAGAAGGCTCAGGGTAGACCTCACCACACTATGACAGTACTTAAAAGTGGCTACAAAGAGGACGGGTGTTCTAACTTCACAAGGAGTCATGGAAAAAACAAGAGGTGACTGCTAGAAGTTGTACTGGGAAAGAGTTTATCTTGCAGTACAGAATTTTTTACAGTGAGAACGGTCAATCACTGGAACAACCTCCCCAGGGATGTGGTGGAGTCCCTGTCGCTGGAGATTTTCAAGGTGAGATTGAACAGGGTGCCAGACAACCTCATCTAGGCTTCCCTTCCCATCAAAGGTTGGACCAGATGATCTTTTGGGGTCCCTTCCAACTCCTCATGTTCTGTGATTCTGTGACTATTTTGACAAGACACAGCTCTAGCCTTGAATCATGTATGTTTATTAATATGATTATTAACATAAACTGCCCTTGCACAGAGTGAAGATAGTTCTTCTTTTGGGTTTAAACAAGCACCACAGGTTTTCCTGCCTTCCCATGGTGAGGGGAGAGCCTGCCTTAGAAATTAATCCCAGTCTGGGATCCATGCTAGGACTAAATCCCTGGCTTTTCTAGGTGACAGCTTTGAGCATCACGGACAGCCTCCAGCCACACAGGGCACTGGAGCTACTGGGCATCAGGGGACATTGCTGCAAGTAACGCTGGTATCTCTGTTAGCAATACAGAGACATTCTCTGCACTCCAAAAATCAGGTTATCTGCAAACATAAATTCCCCATGAGGTGCAGAATTAAAGTGCAACTCGATAAATGTAACCCAGCCCACAGGGAGAATTTAAAGTAAAAGGAGAAAAATTCCTTGAGAGGCATCTCCCAGCTGCTACAGTGAGGAAAAGGTCAGGATCTGGTGTTACAGCCCTGGAAGGTCAGGATCTGGTGTTACAGCTCAGGAAAGGTCAGGATCCAGTGTTAACTGTGGCTCTGATCTCTCCAAGAGCCTGCTTCTCCTTGAGCTGTTTCAGTTGCTTGGGCACTGTTGGTGCTGACACATTTGTCACCTTCACTGCTCTGCAAAGGAAGGAAATAAACTGAGTTTCCCCTTGCCTAAGGGGGAATAAAAATCCACAAATAATATGTTTTCTTACATCTTCCTCTCATCTGATTTCATCTCACCCTGGCTTTCCTGGGTGCTGGGGGATGAATGCTTCTCATCTCCCAGGGGTGAGTCACTGCAGGCAGCAAAGGGAACCAGTTTCTCCAGCTGCTCGAGATTCTTCTCAGTTTCAGCTTTACAGAAAAGCCACCTTCTACTTTTAACTTCTCCTTCATAACGGGGCTGTCAGCTCCAGAACTTTCCTGGTATGGTGTTTAAAGTAATAAATGCAGTGTGCTCTGGCAGTCTGGATTGCACAGTTTGTATGCTCTCACCCATTTTTAGGGACCTCTGCACCGAAACGGGTATCAGCTCCATCCTAGAGACAGAAGGATTGAAGCAGGGCGACTAATTAGTCATAATAGCAGGTTCCCTTCCCTGAGATCTATTTCAGCTTCAGAGCAGATATCCCCTGAGAACCACTGCTTGGAATTAGTGAAGCAGAAATCAGATCATTATGAACCTCTGTAATTAAAGAGAATGGCAGCTCATCCTCCAGCAAGATGAGCGGGCTGATAAATGCACAAAGTGCTCCAGCAAATGAAGCAGCTCAGGATCTGATGAAACTTCACCCAGAGGGAAGTGAAACACAGTTTAGGTTCTGGGCTGGTTGGTGGGATGAGAAATCAAAGCGATTTGTAGGTGTCTCCAGCTTCAGAGCCAGAGCAACAGCGTTTCCTCCAGCTCCACTGAGGAGCAATCTACCCATTTTACAGGAGGGAAGAGGAGAGAGCATCTCAGATCATGCAGGTGACCTGTCACAGAGTTTGGACCTTGGCTCTGGTTCCCTTATGTCCCAGCCCATGGTTCACTTTGTCCCCTCCAGTACCTTGTAAGCCCACATGGCCTCCACCCAGGTACCCACAGCTGCATGTTGGTGGTGAAATACTGTCAGTCTTGACTGGACTGAGGTATGGTTGATGTACTGGTCCATACAGGTCCAAATCACCTAGCCCTGGCTGGGGGAGAAAGGACACCTCCAACTGTAGGCAACCCTTCACAGAATCACAGAATCACAGGACATTAGGAGTTGGAAGGGACCTCAAAAGATCATCTAGTCCAACCCCCCCTGCCAGAGCAGGATCACCCAGACTAAATCACACAGGATTTGACCTGGATGGATCCTTCTCCATCTGTGTAAGACAGCATCACTTCCATGGCTCATGGGACCCTCTCCAGCCCCCATAATATTTGCTGTGGTGGGGCCAGGCTGGCTACAAGAAACCACATGCAATGCAGTGGCCTGTGTCTTGGTAAAGCTGAAGGGCTGAAGTCAAGAGGGAGGAGTATTCTTAAAAGCTGAATCGTGTTTGTGTGTCTATACCCTGTGCTGTGCATCAGCTTTGGTTTCAATCTGAGTCACCCAGGCTGCGCTCACGTAACAGCCAAGTGCCAGAACAACTTGGGTTCACTGATCAAAATAAATGCTTTGCATGCTGGTATCAAACCACAAACCATCTCCTGTCTCTGCTTCCCCACAGCCACCAACTCCAGGAGCTGCACATCACCTCGAGATGACCTGTCCCCCAGACACTGCAAGCCTCCTGTCTCTTTCCTCATGGTAGGGACTTGCTCTTCATGAATTATTTTTACCAGAACCTGAAAACTCAGGTCATGGAGTAAACTCAGGTCATGGCTGAACCTCAGCTGTAGCTTATTAAATCATATTGGTGCAATACAGCAGTTAAAGTGAAGCTTCACAAGTGTGTGGTGAGCTCCAGTGGGTCATTTGACAGAGTGGGGGAGGGGATGCATGTTTGCTCCCAGAGACTTCCAACTTCATTCTGGGACACGAAACATTTAATTCACTTCAGGAGAAGACATCCCACCTACCAAGGCACTGCTGAGAAACCCTGCCAGGAAAGCTGTGGTGCAGAGCAGGATTTTCTGGGCTGTGTCCTCCCACCATGGTACTCCATGCTCTGGAGAGCTGGTTCTTCCATAACAATGTCAATTGGAGCCAGGTGAAAATTCTCTTAGTTGCTTTTTTTAAAATGCCAATCTTTTCTCAAAACAAATCTACAAAGTTGTCAATCCCTACAAACTCCCTGTTCACCTCTCCTCTTTTATGGCCATCTGTAGAGCAATGAAAAACCATCAGATTTCCTAATAGCATTTTCAAAGTTCAGGAGTTCTGTGATTATTATTTCCAATTTTTTCCCTTAAATGAGCAGCAATCTAGGATAATTACTTTTATCTGCTAATAGCCCTGAGACCTGTTCTAAGGGCCGTTCTAAATAAGCTATGCTACTGTAATCAAACATAGATGTGGGAAAATAAAGGCTGGTACAGTACCTTCCTAGTACAGGAAAACCAGGGAACCTGTGGGCTGTCTCTGGAAGAAAACAGGGCACCTGGTGACCCATGATATGGAGGAGGCTGAGGTACTCACCACCTCTTTGCCTCAGTCTTCCCTGGCAAGTGCTCCAGTGACATCGCCAAAGCCGCAGAAGGCAAAGGCAGCGACTGTGAGAATGAAGAACTGCCCACTGTAGGAGAAGATCAGGTTCAAGACCATCTAAGGAATCTGGAGGTGCACAAGTCCAAGGGACCAGATGAGATGTATCCACAGGTCCTGAGGGAACTGATGGATGAAGTTGCCAAGCCACACTCCATTCTATTTCAGAAGATGTGGCATTCCAGTGAAGTCCCCACTGACTGGGGAAGGGGAGACATAACTCACATTTTTAAAAAGGAAAAGAGGAACTACAGGTCAGTCAGTGTCACCTTGGTGCCTGGTGAGATCATGGAGTGATCCTCCTGGAAACTATGCTCAGGCACATGGAAAATAAGGAGTGATCAGAGACAGCCAACATGGGGTCTCTGAGGGCAAATCATGCCCAGCATATTTGGTGGCATTCTTTGATGGGGTTACAGTGTTGGTGGATAAGGGAAGAGTGACTGATGTCATCCACCTGGACTTGTGCAAAGCATTTGACACTGTCCTGCACAACATCCTTGTCTCTGAACTGCAGAGACATGGACTTGACAGATTGACCACTTGATGGGTAAGGAATTGGCTGGGTGGTCCCAGCTCAATGTCCAAGCAGAGATCAGAGATGAATGCTGTTCCTCAGGGGACAGTGTTAGGCCCAACACTGTTTAACATCTTTGTTGGCAACATGGGGCAGTGAGACTGAGTGCACCCTCAGCAAGTTTGCCAAACTGCATGTGGGGTTGACACGTTGGAGGGAAGGGATGGCCAGCCAGAGGCACCTTGAGAGGTGGGTCCAGGTCCATCACATGAAGTGAGGCCAAGGCCAAGTGCAAGGTTCAGGGCAATCAGTGCATGGGGTGGGGCAATCCCAAACACAACTATAGGCTGGATGGAGAATGGATTGAGAGCAGCCCTGAGGAGAAGAACTTTGGGGTGTTGATTGATGTAAATCTCGACATGAGCTGGCAATGTGCATTTGCAGCCCGGAAGGCCAATGGTGTCCTGGGCTGCATCAAAACCAGTGTGACCAGCAGGTCAAGGGAGGGGATTCTGCCCCTCTGCTCTGTTCTGGTGAGACCTCACCTGCAGCACATCCCCAGTTACATGAAGGAGCTGTTGGGGTGAGTCCAAAGGAGGCCACAAAGCACCCTCCTGTGAAGGCAGGCTGAGAGCTTACAAGGGAATGAAGTGGTAGGACGAAGGGGGGTGGCCTTAAGCTGAAGGAGGGCAGATTTAGAATAGATATTAGAAAGAAATCCTTCCCTGTAAGGCTGGTGAGGCCCCGGCACAGGATGCCCAGAGAAGCTGTGGCTGCCCCTGGATCCCTGGCAGGGTTCCAAGCCAGGTTGGATGGGGCTTTGGGCACCCTGGGCTAGCTGAGGGTGTCCCTGCCCATGGCAGGGGGTTAGAACTGGATGGGGTTTGACATTCCTTCCAGCCCAAACCAGTCTGTGATTTTATCAGTCAGCTCTGTTTGGCCTCTGAGCATTCAATGTTAACATGCAGCTGGCCTGAACTAGGAGTGAAAGGAGTGAAGAGAGAATGTTCCAAATCCAAGCTTGTAAGTTGTGTGAAGGCACAGTCCTTTTCCCCTAAATTTCTGCTCAGCCCTGATCTTGATGCTCTATTTTAAAATGCACACTGCCAAGGTAGGAGGGGAGAATGACTTGATCAGGCTAAGGTAGGTGGGAGGATGGGAAGTGCAAGCTCTCATGTACTGGAGCTGCCTTCAGATCTACAGCAGAGGCAGCAACTTCAAAGCACTTCAACTACTAGCTGTCTGGGTTGGAAAACATACAAGATCAGGAAAAATAATGTCAGATGCTTTTTGCTGGAAGAAAGAGTCGTGGGAGAATTCTCCCTCATTGCAGGTCAGCCCAAGTCATCAGGGACAATGACCAAAAAGTCATATCCTCTTGAGGTCTGTATTTTCCCTACTGTTATCTGCTCCAGGCAACGTCTGTCCCCATTAGTTGCTTGTCCAGAGGTATGTAGTAGCTCTGCTCATCCCTCAGCTCCCCCAGCCTGATCTGAGGCGCGTTCCTTGCACGAAATTTCATCAAAAATTGCTTTAGTCATGCCCAAAGCTCCATGGAAAGAACTAAACCCTCCTGTCTCAAAGTCATCTACTTAAGCCAGTGGGCTCAGTGGGGCTTTCCAAAGATCATTTCTTAATGCTGTTTTCCCCAGGGAGAACCTTTTCCTGCATTGTTTTGGTTACTGCCTTGAGCATATCAAATTATCAGGCTAGAGGAAGATAAAAGAGAGGAACTATTTTAAACAGTGCTGTTATTTTAGGGAAGCTCCATACAAAATGATGGTGCTGTCAGCAGGGCCTGCCTGATGGTTTCCCAGCCAAACCAGGGGAGCGGTGTAGGTGATGGGTCTCTGAAGCCATGAAGAAGCAACCTGCAGTGTGTTTTTTTCCTGATGATGATTAGCACTAGAGATGTGAGCAGGGAGCATCTCCCTGCATGACAGGTCCAGGAAGATCATAAATATGAACAGAGACAAGGAGGCTGCGTTGTAGGGAGGTGGGGTGGATGACGACGTCTGGATCGCTTACGCCATCCTCCTGCAAGGAAAAATCAACCACAAGTTTAAGAAAACAAACCATGGGCAGAATCAAAAGAAAAGTCATCTCGTTCAAGGAATAAATTCAGAAGGGAAGGTATGTAAAAGCTGGGGAATAATTGCTGCTGCCTCACTGGATGCCAGGGAGACTCGGAACAGAGCTGCGGCCAGTGCCAGCGCACTCTGAGGCGGGCTGGCAGAGCCATGGGGAGAGCACTGAGAGCACGGCACACAGAGGGGTTCTTCCAGAGGAGACAGAAAGGTAGTTGCCGGGAGAAATGCTGGGTTTTCAGCAGGGTGTCAGGTCTGTGGCCTGTCGACCAGACAGCTTCTTTCTCAATGACAACAACAAAACAGATTTCAGCAATTTATTTAGGGCTACCATGCAGCTACGTGGTGCATAATGT
This sequence comes from Gallinula chloropus, assembly GCF_964237585.1. Classification (NCBI taxonomy): domain Eukaryota; kingdom Metazoa; phylum Chordata; class Aves; order Gruiformes; family Rallidae; genus Gallinula; species Gallinula chloropus. Next base: position 158,692,816 of record NC_140086.1, on the reverse strand, counting down.
AGTTGGACTAGATGATGTTGTTGGACTAGGTGATACTGTAAGTCCCTTCCAACTGAGACTTCTTCCCTTTCCCTTTCCCTTTCCCTTTCCCTTTCCCTTTCCCTTTCCCTTTCCCTTTCCCTTTCCCTTTCCCTTTCCCTTTCCCTTTCCCTTTCCCTTTCCCTTTCCCTTTCCCTTTCCCTTTCCCTTTCCCTTTCCCTTCCCTTCCCTTCCCTTTCCCTTTCCCTTTCCCTTTCCCTTTCCCTTTCCCTTCCCTCTCCCTTCCCTCTCCCTTCCCTCTCCCTTCACTTCCCTCCCCTTCCCTTCCCGTCTTCCCTTCCCTTCCCATCTTTTCTTCTTCTTTCCTTCTTTTCCCTCCTTTTCCCCTTCTTTTCCCCCCTTTTCCCCTTCTTTTCCCCTCACATTTCCTCCCCTCCCCTCCTCTTTCCCCTCCTCAGGAATGCTGAGAGAGGATACCTGGAGAAGCTGTGAACTCCCTTTAATCAAGGAACTGAACAAGTCCAACCTACAGACTCTGGCAACATACGAGTCTGCAGACTCCAAACATGGCCAGGCACAAACTGTGTGGCCTTTTCAGGATCCTTCCCACTTCATATTTCCCTCATGTAAGTGGAGATGCCCCTCACCTGGACAAAGGTAGCGTGCATCCTGCCACTGCCACCACACTGTAGGTGATGCTTCTTTCCCTTGAGCACCCCAGCATCTCCAGGAGCACCAGGCACCGTGTGTTTCTGCAGCTGCACATCTGCAGATGGCATCTCCTGGCACAAATGCATCCCTACTCATCTTCAGAAAGGAATGTTGTGAAAGCTTCCAGTGGCTGGGCAGGCTGATTATCTCCTGTGGCTTTGCCTTCAGGAAGCACAAGGTGCAAAGCACCTCGGTGAAGCAGCATTAGAAGTGTCTTTAGGAAGCTGCTGAGAGGGCTGGTTTAGGAGAGGAGAAAGGGGATGTAAGGAAATAGCTTCAAGCCTGCGTCAGCGGAGATTTGAAGCGTTCTGGAGTTTGGCTGAAATGGCTGAGAGCTGGGGGGGGTGGGATTTTATTGAGTAACCATGGAAAATGTTCCTATGAAATCTCTCATTTCGCGGTCATTCGTGCAAGGAAGCAACTCTGGACCCATGTGCTTCCCACCCAGCAAGCCCTTTGCTCCCCAGGGAAGGTTCCCAGCACAGCAATCCCCGTGCTGTAGGTTGTACACAGCCTCTTGCTGAGGGATCAGCTGCCATGAGTGTGGCAGGGATGAGCATGGAGGCACATCACTCCCTGCTCCCTGCTGTCCTTCAGCTGCGCTTGCACCGCCCAAAACCTGGAAACCAGCCCGTCCTGTTCAAATCCCCTCCCACAGCAGATCCTGACCTTCAGTGGGTTGGAGACAGGCTTTCCCCTTGTGGGGCTGGAACATGATTCATCCAGCAGCCCAGGAATGCAGCCCTGGAGGCACTGGTTGCGGTCCTCCAGCAAAACGCTCATCCGGAGCTGGATCTCTGTGTGGAAGGAATGTGGTCTGGAAACTTCCTCCCCAGTAAATCTTTGAGCAAAGGCAAGTAGAGTCCCACTCTCATCCCCATCCTTGCTGGGGAGAAAAGACCTCAAGCCTAAGGCAGGTGCAGGAGATCTGCTCTGAGGGACAGGGCTCCCTTCCTGCTGGGGTGGCTGCCCTGCCCTTTCTCCCTCCCTGGGCTGGTGAGCCCCAGTATCACCCTCCTCCTCCTCCTCCCCCTCCCTGTTTGCTAAGGGAGCACTGCTGCTGGCTCCAGGCGAGGCAAACCCCGTGCAAACACAGCCAGGCGGCTGCAGGAGCGCACGTCAACGTGGTCACATGTGTGGCCGTGTCCTTGGCATCTCGTTATCACTTGTCCCCCAGCAGTTTTGGTAAGATGTGAAACTGCTGGTTGCATCGCGCGGGTGCCTACGGATAGCGCCAGTGTCCGTCCGCTCTGCTGGAGAATAAGTTTAATCCAAATAAGCCAAGCCCTGGGCATGAGGGAGGCACTTCTCTGACTGCTGATGTTTTGCCCCTGTGCCAAAACGTGCCTCTTGCAGGGTGAGCTGAAGAGCTGCTGTTCAGAAAAGCCAGGAATCACAGGGAGGAGAAACACTGAACTGGCTAAATTCAAGGACACTGAGGTCCTTGAATGAGTCTGGAGAAGGGAAGGTGGGCTGGAGGGCAAATCCTATGAGGAGCAGCTGAGGGAGCTGCGGATGTTCAGCCTGGAGAAGAGGAGGCTGAGGGGAGACCTTATTACTGCCTAAAACTACCTGACAGGAGTTTGTAGAGAGGTGGGAGATGGTCTCTTCAGCCAGGTAACAGGAGATGGGACAAGGGGAAATGGCAAGAAGCTGTGCCAGGACAGAGTCAGAGCAGATATTAGAAAAAAAATTTTTACTGAAAGAGTTGTAAGGGCCTGGAACAGGCTGCCCAGGGAGGGGGCTGAGTCACCAACCCTGGATGAGTTTAACAGACGGGTAGGTGAGGCACTTAGCGATACGGTTCAGCTTAGGATGGAAATAGTTGGACTTGATGATCTTAAAGGTCTTTTTTGACCTTGTGATTCTGTGATTCTATAAATTCTGTTAGGGAGTGGCACAGGGGTGTCCCAAGCATGACCTCTCACTCTTTCTAATAAGAGTCCCGTCCCACGTGGGAGTAACTCAGGTTTCTTGTTTAGTGTTCAAACACAGGAGACAGAACTGCCCGGGAAACAGCCCTTGACTCATGTGAGCTCCTCACCGTGTCACCGCTCTGGCCCGTTGATGGCAGGCAGAGCCAGTGTTCACACACCTAAAGACTCTCAGGAGGAACCGAGTGTAGCAGCATCAGGGTGAGGTGTTTCCTGAAAAACGAGAAGGTTTGGGGGGCACCACTGTGCCCTTCATGCCAAGACTGATGGTGGCTGGGGGACACCATCGCTTGCCCAGGTTGTAGCCAGCTCTATAGCTATGAATGCAACTCAGTAGGACATACAGGGCAGTGGCTAGTAATGGAGATACTTGGGTGTCACCTCTCATGCTGGTTGCAGTCAGCAGTGAACCCAGGTGGGCAGGAAGGCCAAGGGCATCCTGGCTTGTATCAAAAATAGTGTGGCCAGTAGGTCTGGGGAGGTGATTGTGCCCCTGTACTCGGCATTGGTGAGGCTGCACCTGGAGTGCTGAGTCCAGTTCTGGGCTCCTCACCGTAAGAAGGACATTGAGGTCCTGGAGCAAGTCCAGAGAAGGGCAACCAGGCTGGGGAAGGGGCTGGAGGGCAAATCATGTGAGGATTGGCTGAGGGAGCTGAGGATGTTTGGCCTGGAGAAGAGGAGGCTGAGGGGAGACCATATCACCACTTTCAGTGACCTGACAGGAGGGTGTAGAGAGGTGGGGGTTGTTCTCTTCAGTCAGGTGACAAGGGGGAACGGGCTCAAGCTGCAGCCCTGACAGGGTCATATCAGACATTAGGAAAAGATTCTTCACTGAAAGGGTTATCGGGCACTGGAACTGGCTGCCCAGGGTGGGGACTGAGTCACCATCCCTGGATGTGTTTAACAGATGGGTAGATGAGGTGCTCAGGGATATGGTTTAGCATAGGATGGGAACGGTTGGACTTGATGATCTTAAAGGTCTTTTCCAACCTTGTGATTCTGTGTCATTCTGTGCCTTTCTGAGGACCATTCCTGATAAGGCAACTTCACTCTCCAGACTGTGAGTGTCTTTTAAAGTGGCTTCATGAATTCTTCAAGTGTTGAAAAGCTGTAATAATGCAAATCAAGTTGTTCCCCACAAATAGCCCTTCATCTTCCACTTCCCATGCATGCCAGTTAACCCAGCCCACCTCAGCCTACCCAACACGTAGTTGCCTACTTGTGATCCTTGGGCTGGTCTATAAGATACAGGTGGAGAAGACGTGCAGAAGGCCATGGGTGCCACAGGGAAGTGCATGCAGCACGCAGCGAAGTGCCCAATCTTCATTCATCTGCTGAAGAGAGGCAGTGATGAGTATCGGTGCCCTTTTCCAGCAGCGTGACGTGACCAACATCTGATACGTGGGGGTAACGGACCAAGTCAGGCACAGGGCCTTTGGGGACAGTGAAAAACAGGGAGGGGCAACATTTAGAAGGATGACCAACTCCTCAGCCTTTAGGGTGACTGATTTTTCTTGCTTCTTCCTGGTTGGCACAGGCAGGGCTGCATTCCTGCAAACAATGGCTCAGCTTCTGGGCCAGCCCCAGCCCAGGCTACCTGAGTCCTGTAGGCATGATCCGGGCTCTGCCTGCGGGTGCTGGGGCTCAGCACCTTGCACAGCTTGTCCTCACACCCCTTCACCTCCAAAAGTGAAGTTTGTCAGCTCTGTTCAGCAGATGTCAACCACAGGAGTTGGTAAACGCAGCTCAGCTACCAGACTACTTGTGCTGGGGAAGTTTTACTCTGGTTCAGGGAAAGACTTGGGGAACAAACTCCCTAAGTCCCTGAGAAAAATCCAGATCACAGAATCACAGGATCACAGAATCACAAGGTTGGAAAAGACTTTTAAGATCATCAAGTCTAACTGTTCCTGTCCTCTGCTAAACCATATCCCTGAGCACCACATCTATCCTTTTTTTAAACATATCCAGAGATGGTGACTCACCCCTTCCCTGGGTGATCCTCACCTAGCTGCCTCTCCCAGAGCACAGTTCCCACCTGACATGGCCACGTGGACGTGTCCTGTGCTCTCCATACCTGGGCACTACATTTTCAAACAGGACTGGCAGCTGCTATGACACTAGTTTCATGAGGGAGGCTGGTGCGTGCTGGCACAGGGCAGGGCTTTGGGATTACGTGTCCCACCCCAGCCCTTAGCCAGGGTGACTTCCCACACTCACCACGCAGCCTGGCCACTGACATGAGATGGGTTAAAAATTAAGTTTGTGAGGGAAGGTGGAGTTATTTTGAGGACACTCAGGTATGGTCACCAATGTGAGAGATCAGGTTTCCCACAGTTTTGAAAACTGTTGGTCTGCTTGTGTGCTAAAAAGAAACAAATAGTGAGGGTGAGAGGTCCAGCTGCGTTCACCAGTAAAGCCAGTGTGTCCTCCAACTACACTTCTCAGGACCCACTGATCCTAACTCACATTAAAACCATCTGGACCAGTTGGTTTCACTGGGTGCTAAAGGACCAGCCTTGCATCCCACAGGGGAGAAATCCAGGCCACATCTCCTGCAGGGCGGGGGGAGAGCTGCTGGGGACCCGAGTCAACCTTTTGGTCCTTGTGTGGACTTCCCATGTAGTCTTGTCCAAAAAGACATAAATAACCTCTCCTTGCTTCAGCTCCCAGGTGAGAACAAGGTGTTAGTCCCTCATCTTTTGTGGCCAGCAGATCCAGAGAAGGATCTGTACTTGGCACTGGTGAGGCTGCACCTCGAGTGCTGGGTCCAGTTCTGGGCTCCTCACCATAAGAAGGACATTGAGGTCCTGGAGTGAGTCCAGAGATGGGCAACCAGGCTGGGGAAGGGGCTGGATGGCAAATCATCTGAGGAGCAGCTGAAGGAGCTGGGGGTGTTTGGCCTGGAGAAGAGGAGGCTGAGGGGAGACCGTATCACCACCTACAGTGACCTGACAGGGGGATGTGGCGAGGTGGGCAATGGTCTCTTCACCGAAGCAACAGGTGATGGGCTGAGGGGGAATGGGCTCAAGCTGCAGCCAGGACAGGGTCATATCAGACATCAGGAAAAGATTCTTCACTGAAAGGGTTATCGGGCACTGGAACAGGCTGCCCAGGGAGGGGGTTGAGTCACTGACCCTGGATATGTTTAAAAGAGAGGTAGTCTAGGTGCTCAGGGCTATGGTTTAGTAGAGGACAGGTATGGTGGGACTCAATGATCTCAAAGGTCTTTTCCAACCTAGTGATGCTGTGATTTCACTTGCTTGTCAGATTTCCATGAAAGGACAGCCCCAAGGAGCCTGGACCTCAGAGGGGGGTCACCACCATGGCATGACCCAGTTCCTCCTCTGCCACCCAAGGGCTGTACAGGATAACCTTTGCCAGGCTAGCACACCCATTAGCTAGCACCCGCGCAGCCAGACCTCCTCTCCTTTCTGCGGGATGCAGCTGACACTGGAAACCACAGAGGCTCTGCTTGATGACCCTGACCAAAGCGTGCTGGAATTTGCTGGGTTTCATAAGGTTTTCATTAGGGCTGAGAGAGAGAGAGCCCCTGAGGTTTTGTGAAATTCCAAAACTATCCATACCAGCAATTTGCAAAACCTCCCTGTTTGTAGGGACATTGGTTTTTACCAATCCTCTCTGCTTTTTTCTCCTCCTCATTGTCCTCACCTTTGAGGTGGACATGCTCCTTTACACAGGGGAAGCATCTCCTCCATAGCATGGCTGAGGATTGAGGACAGGGTGGCAACACCATGCTCAGGAGGAAGTTGGTCCTTGTTACTGAGTTGCTTGGATGATCTGGATTTGTCTTTACTACATTCCTGCAGTGATACTGGTTGGGAAACCTCATCCATCTGCCTTGTATCACCCCTATCACTACAACTGATAATCCCTGCTTTTGTGTTCAGACAAATAAACATCTCAGTGTGAGGCTCTCACGGTGCCTTACACTGGGATTAAGTCTGTAAATCATCTGCATTTGCTTTGCAAAGGGCTGAATCAGGATTTAATATCTCTAGAAGATGACTGTGATTTAATAACAGTAATCAGCAGCTGATAGTCTGGATCCTCAGCTGAGCTAGTTGTGGCTTATGTAAAAAATGGGTAAAACACTCAGGAAAAAGGAATTCAATAGTTTTGTTTTTCTGCACATCACTCCCCCATGGTTAGACTCTGTGAAGTGCCTTAAAGCTCAACCCATTGGACTCTCTACCTCTTTAACTAAAGGACCAGGTCCTGCTGAGACTTCATCACCACTGAGTACTTCCCTAAAGGGTTTTTTTGGCATTCTGGAGAGGTAATAGCACATCTATGCTTTTCTAGCACAAACCTCATTCATCCTAGCAGGCAGCCAATAACCCAAGGAACATCAGCTGCCCAAACTCTGGCATCAGCATCAGAGCAGAGTTTGACAGTGACCTTGGGGTGAAGGAGGTTCCTTCTAGAAGTCTCCCTAGGAAAAGCAGCAGTCTGAATACACCCGGATCTGAACTGGGGCCCCTGTGCTGCACTCCTCCTCTGTCTGGAAGGCAGCCAGGAGTGCTGTTTGCCCGTGCCACGTCATGGTCCCACCTCAGCCATCCTGTTTTCTCAGTGCACCTGCTAATTCTTAGCGGTGGGGTGCAAGTGCAAACGGAGAGGTGTGCAGAGGAACCCACGCCCACAGTACACACAGGCACTGCCACCTTCCCCTGGAGATTACCTCCTCCCCGGCTGACCCTGTGCCTGGCCAGTTGCAGATTAACCTCCCAACTGGGGATGGAAGCTCTTTTGCTCCAAGGCAGGAGCCGTTCACCCTTCCTGAGGGTTTTCCTTGGCATTCTCCCCAGTGCAATTCAGGTTAAAGAAAATTCACTGCGAGTATTTCACTCTGCAAAGCCTCTGGAGCTCATGCAGAAAGACCAAGGGCGGTCTGGCGTGGTATGGCCATTTCCATCAGCAATGTTATATGCCACCCTTATAATCAGTGCAGCTATATTCACTTAGCAGAGACTTAAGAGTTGTGCCTCCCCCATTCAGAGATGAATTACAGACATTTTAGGATTTAGGAGACGGATTCACTGACCAGAACCCCCAGCAGACCTTGCTACAAAATGTCACCATCCCTGATCAGAATCCCCAGCAGATCTTGCTACAAGGTGTCACCTACCCTCTCCTTTCCTTTTGCAGGGGAGGGTCCATTTTCCCATAACCCTGAGCAAACATGGGCCTCATGGCCCTGATTCACAGCCCAGCGTAGCTGGCTTACAATGGGTTTTGCACTACAATTGCCAAGCAGTAAATGGGAGCATCAGCTACAGGTTTCTTCTGCCTCAGTGTTGTAAGCCCTGGGCCAGAGAAACTGCTCCTGTCACAGCCTGATGGAGGCTGTTGCCTCCAGCGAAACAAACTGCATCTCCAGAGCTCTCAGCATAGCTATTCCTGCCCAAAACCCAACATTTCCCTTTGTGCCCTCGGCTTGCCAAGGCCACTCCTTTCTTTGGAACCAGGAGAGGAGGATTTGGCCCATCCTACCCCTGACCTCCCAGGGCCTGCCACTCGCACAGCTCCGTGCTCAGCGTTGCCCCAGCGCTGGGCCTAAAGGGCTCAGGCACAGGGCTGAGGCAGATAATGGCAGGACAAGGGGGAATGGACTAAAGCTAAAGGAGGGAAGGTTTAGATTAGATATTAGGGGGAAGTTTTTTACAGAAAGAGTGGTGAGGTGCTGGAACAGGCTGCCCAGAGAGGTAGTGGATTCCCCGTCCCTGGAGGTGTTCAAGGCCAGGTTGGATGGGGCCCTGGGCAGCCTTGTGTAGCTCCAGGCCTGGAGGTTGGTGTCCCTGCCTGTGGCAGGGGGGTTGGAGCTCTATGATCCTTGGGGTCCCTTCCAACCCAGACCAGTCTATGATTCTCTGATTCTATGAGGCCTGTCTGTGCACTGTGCCATTGGCTGCCATGAGCTGACCAGAGGAGGAACAACGACTCCCTACAGCTCAACGTGATTGTGTCTCTGCTGGCACAGCACAGCCTTACACTGCAGCCTTCACTCCTCACCGGCTGCCCAGGCACCTTCCCCTGTCCCCAGACATTTCCATTTGCTGCTGTTAACCATTAACCAGGACACTATTACCCATCAGAGGCGGTCCTGAGCTGCCTGGTCAGCTGGTGCTCACAGACCACTGCCCTATGAAACCCTTTCCACGTGAAACCCTGATCTCCACCGGTCTGAACCTGCCAGGCCAAAGAGCAAAGCAGTGTTCATTTTCCCACATCACAACTCCCCTTGCAGGCAGCTGGGACAAATCCTGAGGCTGGTGCTCAGTCCCTCACAGCTGCCAGTCATTCCTGCCTTGCTAGAGGGTTAGATGCTCTGGCTAGGCTGGGTGGACTTCTTGTGGGGTTGGGGGGGTGTTCTTTTGCTTCAGCAATTTGTAAGCCCCAACAAGTGAGGTCCTCACATGTCTTATGGTCAATATACACACGTTTTGCTTTCTCACCTTTTTTCCCCCATAGCCAGGGGCACAGCAGATGGGGAAGCAGTAAATTATAACCCCATTCTCTTCTGTCAGACCCGTGGGGACCTACCTGTAAGAGGCACTATGTAGGTTTTCATTTGGAAATGATTATTTTATAGGGCAGATAAGCACCTGAGCAAGGCTACATGAGGAATGTGTAGGAAAATGTCGCAGGCTTTGGTTGTGGGTCAAGGAAAGTTCTCCTGAAACGTTCTCAGAAATTCACACAGTGTTTTTTGGATGCTGTAAGTCAGGACATTTAACTTCATATTAAGTAGTGATGGGTCTTTGCACAGGTCTCTGGAGCAGCTTGTGGGAGTTTGTTTTTGTCTCCTCCCATGGCTTTTCCAAAGCATGAGGCCCCTGCTGTGTTATCTCATCTGCAGGGTTTGTCCCTTCCCTCTTCCTCCTGCAGCACCATACCCAAAAGGGTTGGAAATGCCTTCACAACCTGTCATTTTGCAAATACATCCTTGGCAGCACCTGTTTCCCCATGTACAATGTTAACCTTGTTCACAGACATGTGGGGTGGTCTAGGCTGAGGCAGATGTGGGCCATTACACTGCCAAAACTTGACTTTGCACTTCAGTAGAGTCTTCCTCCAAGCAGATTCTGATTTACCCCAGCATCAACCTTTCACAATGTCTTCAGTGTCTTAGGCTTGTGTCGGGACTCTGCAAACAGCCTCATCCACCATCTGTGTGCATGAATTAAAAAAGTTAAACCACAAGGTCTTTGAGCTCTGGGAATACCAAGTCAAGGCCCAGGACCAGAATATGAGCGCATCAGGTCGTGCACATGTGAAAAATAACTGGAACAAGAACATCGCAGATCGTGTTTCAGTTACGAAAGTCAGGCTATTCTGTTTTCCACCAGTACTGAGTTAAACTGCTTGGAAATAATGTTTTCTGCTCTATAACCCCATGGCATGATCAGAATTAGCAGGAAGAGAAAGCGCCCACAGCTCAGTGCTAAATGAGCCCGTGGTTTATGACAAACATTTTATTTTCCTTTGGCATTGACTGTTCTAAACTGCTTTACGTAGACTTCTACAGGTTTGGGCTCCCTAAAAGCTCACCAGGATTATTTACTACTTTTTCACAGGCAGCTCAGACATCTCCTCTGCATGAGTCTGTCGTGCATTAGTGAAGTTGTGGGTACAGGAACAACATGCTTCATCCCAGAGCTCACATTCATACAGCTGCAGCCATGGAAACGGGCTGGTTTACATCAGCTTCTATCAGCACTGAAAAGGACCCAGACACATGGCAGCTATTAATTAAACCCATGGTTCTGGGGGGTAAGGACTTCACGGGGCAAAATGGGAACCAGGGCACGATGGAGTTTAGTGCCAATTCTCTGAGGTCTCCAGATGTCCTCATCCCAGTTTCTCATGCCTCCCACCGCAGCTGCTGGTGAATGACCCTCCCTGCTGGGACACCAGTAGGCTTGGATTGATGCCAAAAATAAAAGCAATCCCTGCTGCAGGTCCTCATCTCCTGTGTGCTGGAGGAAGACACAAAACAGTTCCTCTGCTCCCTGCAATAGAGGAAGACACGCAGCATCATGAAATGGAAAGAGCAAAAAATAAAGGGTGAGGGTTGTTACGGGTTTCATGAGCTGTAGCCTGCTGCCATTAAGGGATAAATGGCTTGCTAAGAGTAATTTTTGGATCTCCAACCATGAAACTAAGCTCTCTGCAGTGTTCCTCTCAGATATGGGCACACCTAAGATGAATGTGCACATATTCAGCCTGCACCCAGATTTGCAGCCATCTGTGATTAGGGGTACACTGGGCTGGAGCTAATGCCATGAGTATTTTGGGTGCTCTTTGCATTAGATGTCCTTTGGCATCAGTGGACTGGATCCATGGAAACTGTTGGTTTAAACCTATTTTGATGCCTAGCTTAGCTAGTGAGCTGATCGATACCTATTTTCAGGTTCTGTGGGTTAATCTAAAAGACTCTAAATCTCAAAAATGAAGGTCAAGGCAAGAGAAGCTTGATATGTTGGAAGGGAAGGACTTGGGTGGTTCCCAGTCCAAAGAGGTCATGTAGTCTCCATCCCTGAAGATGTTAAAAACTCAGCTGGATGCAGTCCTGGCTCCCTCAAAGGCAGGGCCACCCAGTGATGACAGAGGAAGAAGTGATGCCCCCACCTCTCTCCAGCAGCGGATGGCCCCTCCACAGGCAGCAAGCATCACCACACAGATGCCAAGCAGGAGCAGCTGGGACTGAGAGATGGATTGCCTTCAGGTCACCCACAGCCAGCAGTATGAGGGCAGATTTCAGAGGGGGTAGCTGCATATTACAGCATTACAGCCACTCTTTGCGGAGACTTTTTTTCTTGATAAGCTACGATATCACTATGAGTATTCACAGTCACAGGTTTCTCCTGCAGAAGGCGGCTACCGCAAGCACTGCCCGTTTCACTGGCTTGTTCTGGTTTATGATTACTTTTCCCCTGGCAGGGCAGCACATTCCCATGCTCCATTATGTCCCCATTTTATCCGGTAATCCTGACGGCAACCCTCACCCCAGGTTCCCTTCACCCTGGGCTGCAGCAGACCTGTGGCTCCAGCCTGTAAGCATGGGGAGACTCGTGGGAGCCTCGCAGGGAGCGCAGGAGCGCAGGCTCTCTGCCCTGAGCACCTCAGACCAACTCTGCCAATATTTGGCACAGAGTCAGGGGCTGGAGCTGGGACTCTTGGGGCCCAAGAGTTAACGTGGCACTGAGCAGCACGACGCCTCGCTTTGTCCAGCAGACAGAGAAAAAGGGGGGAAAAAACTCACAAACCCTCCCCTGCCCTTTTAAATCTGGACAAAACAGGTTTCTAATTAAAGCAGCACTTAATCATTATCGCTCTGAGAATGCAGGGCTGGTGGATATTTGATGCAAAGAGTAAGTTGGTTGCAAGCCTCTCACACTGGCTCCCTCTTTGTCCCTCCTGAGCCTGGGAATGGGTGTGATCTCCGAGTAGGAGTGTCTCCGCGGTTAAGTAGAGGATTGAATTACCGAACACTGCTGTTCCCGAGCTGACAAGGTAGGAGAACAGCAAACAAAAGTGCCTTGAAACTAGCTGACCAAGGAAGAGAGAAAGCTCTGGGTTCTGCAGAGGAGGGAGACTGGCAAGGACACCGCGCACTTCCCAGCAAGGTAGGCAACTTCCCTGCACCCCTCTCAGTTTTATTCCCAAGGGCCGGAACTGGTGAATGACTTTTCTTCTGTGGGATAGTAACAAACAACCCAAAAGAAAGAAAGAAAAAGCTTTTTAAAAAAAAAAATTGCTTACCTGGTGTAAGCCAGGATGTCTTTACTGAAAGCTGTGAGCCCATCCTGATTTGCACTGTTCGGGGCTGGAGCCAGCAGCCTATCTCAGCTCACTGAGAACCCATCCGTATCAGCTCTGAGGACACATGCTTTTTGTTTAGTTCTTCACACTGATTAGCTTTGATTTTTTCACACAACGAGCCCTTAACTGTGTTTTATTTTGGCCTGGTTTGGTTTATGTTTTGCCTCCGGGTGGGATCTGCATAAAGCTCTACCTGCCCTTGCTACGTAGTTATGGGTCCAGGCAGCAACAGAGGGTCGTTGGGCAGTTCTTATGGATAAACCTTCTTGTCCTCAGCATGGATAGATCCATCTGGCTGAGCTGCTGGGCTGTTTTGCTCCATGAGTGCAGGGTGTTTTCTCATCCTGCTCCTTCGCGATGCAAACTGCACTGAGATAGATAAAAACTGAGTTGCAGTGGAGTTGAGCTGCGGGATTACTTGCTGGTATTTTCCTTAGGCGTGCCTATTATGAACATAAATATTTAACACAGAAGAGAACCGATATGAATTAGCGCCCGTGGGAGGCTCACACTTACCCAAGGCTACCCTGGCACGGATGTAAACAAATGTTACACCAGCTGAAGCAAACCGGCCCCACCAGAGCAGCACTGGGGTGGTGAATCATCCAGGTGCTCCTCACAGGCTGCGGCGAAAGGTGTGGATCAGGGCCTGCAAAATGCAGATTAGACGAACAGCATCAGCCTCCCTTGTTGGTGGGGCTTTACGGTTGCCTGCCTCACCCCGGCTGAGGTGCTGGGTGGAAGGAAATGCAAGGACAGAAGTCACTGGCACAGTGTAGAGCAGGAAAGCCCTGACCGCCTTCCCTGGTCTTCCTCCTGGCAGATCCTGATGAGCTCTTCCCATCCCACCCCCCACCCCCATGCTGCCCTTTTCCTCCTCCAGCTCCCTTCCATGATATCATGGGACGCCCCCCCCCATAATATTATTTCCTAGGCAGGACTTTGTGGCAGCAGTTACCAAGGTCTCCCAGTTGGGAGCAAAGGTTTTGTGCCATGGCTGCAAGCAGTGTCACCCTGGTCTCCTGCCTTCCCCTCTATCTTGGGGCTCCTGGTCAGGTTGAGACAATAAATCCCCGCACTTGCATGGCCAGGGGTGCTGAAGATTCCCACGGTGTCTCCCGATCTTTTCTGTGGAGCTGCACAGGGTTTCTGGATTTTAAGCATGGAGGTTGTTATCTTCTCTGCTCTGGACCCCCTGGGGAGGTGTGGGACATGTGACAGGGAGGAGGTGCTCCATGGACTCCGTGACTTCAGGCTGGATCTGTCCTGCAGCCTGGTCTTAGAACATTTCATTTGCCCTCAGGCAAGGAGGAGACCAGCTTAGACACCTGCCCCACACTTGGAAGGCCCTGGGGCTCTGCTTAGTGCCAGGTGCATCCTGCTGGACCCAGAACCTTCCCTCAGTTTTAACAGAGCCAGGTCCACAGTATCCCACTTGGAAGCAGGGCCCTGCGATGCCCTGTGCAGTGAGGGGTTGCTTGGGGCCCAGTGAGGGGTTGCTTGGGGTGCAGTGAAGGCCTCTGCGCTAAATGGCCCAGCTACATTTTAGCCACCCCACCTCAGGGTCCCTCCCTTGCCACAAAGTGGGCTCTTGGGCAGCCTTCTGAGGCTCATTCTGCACTGACACGAGTCCACAGGTTGGCTGTCCTGCTTGTGAAATGTCCAGCCACACAAGGAAGGGCTCCAATGTGGACACACCACACCCAAAATACCTCTGCTCCAGCTCTTTGTTTGCTCACTTATATTCTTTAGCTGCTGTTGGCCCCTCAGAGAAACAGACCGTACAGTCACACGCTCCTACAGCTCATTTAAACTTCTCATGTCCTCCCTTTCCACCAAATACTGCCCTGGAAATGGGCCTAATGATGATTTATCCTGGACAGTTACACATTTCCACTGAATTTCCACCCATTCTGGGTGGGAAAGGAATGCAAAAAGGGGTGAATATTATCACTAAGTCTTGGGTATCCTTCAGTCTGGGACACCCTCTGGGCCATAATGTTCATTTACAACACTGGGTGATGTGCATTTGCTTCAGTTGCCTTGATTTCTAAGGGCCTCTGCTTGAAAAAGGAGTCCTACCATTTGTTACCCCTCCTTATCTGAGCCTATTCACGGTGATCTGAGGCAGCGCTGGGTAGAGTAACAGCCACACTTGTTATTACCTTATATCCACGTCAAAGACGTGAGACACAGGGGATGCTAAATTGCATGGTTGAGCTCCATCCTGGGCAGTTCCTGTGGCATGAGCTATTCAGAGCAGCTGACCTTCTCTGCCTAAAAATGTCCCGTTGCCATGCCCTGGGATGAAAGAATAGGTTTCTGTCTGGCCCTTTTATTTAAAACTGCTTTTACAAAACCAGCTCAACAGGGTAAGTACCAGGCAGTGCTAGAAATCATATACTTTTTTGGCTGATAGAGACTATTGAGACAACCACCTTCCCTTTGGGACGGTGCTAGAGCCTGAATTACTGTGCTTTGTGGCTGTCTATGAAATAGCTGCTTGTGTTGTAGCAAATCCCACCCAACCCAGGACCCAAGTACCTGATCCCCTTCCTTGTGCCCAGACTCCCATTGGCAGCTCTGGGTGCAAAAGGCAGTCCAGGATGAATTACTCTTTCCAGAACCATTTGCATATTTGCAGGGATGGTTTTTATTCACTTGGCTTCTGGCAGCTGTCGTGCTGCTCTCTCAAAGCTGGCTCTCATTTCTGCCAAAAAGGGGATCGTGCTCTCTTCTCCTGCTTGTGTGCTGTGGTCCTGCGTGGGCTGGGTTTCACTTTTCCTGCCAGAATTATGGCCCCGTGGGCTAGAGCTTTGCTCCTTGCTGTGCTGTGTTGGTGGAGAGATGTGCTTAGGCAGGCAGGAGCACCAGAGCTGGCCACCACAGGGTTTAGCTCACAAAACAGTAATGCACCAGCACCATCCATCATGCAGTGTGTGATACCACAGGGGTAAGATACACGTCCCTTTTCCCCTTATTCCCAGTAATCCACCCCATCTCCATTTGCCCTGTTGTTTCCCTGGACCCCTTTGCTACCACAAAGGAGAATAGCAGCTGAAAACCATCTCAGGGAAGAGATAAAACCATGGGGTCTCCTGAGAGTGGGGTGGTACACCTCAAGGAGCAATTGCTCCTTATTTTAATAATTGCTCCTTTTCCTTAATTGCTTAAAGTGAGGAGACATAGGTGGAGGCTGAGTGGCACCCACAAAGTCACAGGAAGACCAAGAGTGACCTGGCAGCCCACCCTCTGGTTGCACAGGCTGGGTGAAACTGCTAGACACAGCATTTATGTGGTGCTGAATGTCCCTCTGGTTTCAACACAAGCCTGGAGAACAACTCTAATATGGGTGACTGGTACAAAAAAAATGGGTGTTACTGGTGTTCCTTGAATGAAAAAGCCTCTGAAGGTCTGGCTCTCTTTCAAAGACCTTAAAGCTCACATAAGGTAACTCACACCTTGGCTCAGCACCCCATCTTTAAGTGTGGAAGCCTAGGTTGGGATGGTTGGTACCTGCTTGTTTTGACACATTTAGGGTCTTTTCAGCAGCTGTGTGTCATCCAACATACACAAGGGACGAGCTTGCCCTTGCAGCTCCATAAACTAACCTTCCCCTTGGATAACTTGGCTGCATCTCATCAGGACAGCGATGGAAATGCAGTCACCTACAGAGCACCATGCTTAGGTCCGAGTCACTTCATTTGCAGTCTGAAATATAAACCTGTTTTTATCCAGAAGTCCTAGGTTTCTCTTCCCAAGTTTGAGGTGGCACTTGCAGGTCTGAACTGGAGCAAAACTGGAATGGCCCCTTCCTTTTCATAGTTACTAATAACTTTGATGCTTTTCCCTGGGAAGCCAATGCTTTGGGAATCGGTTCTCCAGCTGGCCTGAGTGGAGACAGACCAGTGACCCTGCTCCATGACCATCAGGGTCCTGATAGCAAGGGCTTATCCAACAGCATTAGTTAACCTGTGCACCAGGGAAACCCCACTCTGTATCTTGTACACATACATGTCTACACACAGATGCATGCACGTTCCTCCAACAGCTGTAAACTGTTACATGCAGTAGCAAAAATCATGACTCTTAGGCGTGTTTTTTGAGAAGGATGGGCCAGCTGGTCACCGGTGCTTGGGTTTAACTGGGTTTATTTATGGTATTTGGCTTGGTTCCCGCTGACAGGTCTGGCAGGCAGGGTGTAAGGGTGTGGTGGATGGGACTGAGCTCTGAGACAGGTGACGTGCAGTGTGGCAAGCTGGGCTGTCCTCCTAGGGTTTGTTTCATGGGCCAAGGGGGCAATAAGTCCTTACTGACCAAGAGTCTCCAGATCTGCCCTAGACCCAATGTCAGGAAGCACCTGGAGAGAGTCCTCCTCATACTTAAGCACCTAAAACTAAGTGAGGGTGGATGAATCCCAACCTCTAACTCCATCTTCTAGCTTTCCTCCAGGCTCTTTTAACCCTGAATAGGAAGCAGGGAGCTTTCCTCAGTTTCCACTGGGAAAAAACTTTCTTTTGAGGGTGTCTCCTCAACTCCCAGCTGTCACACCTTTCCCTCAGCTTTTGAAGTGCAGGTGCTCCCCAGGGCTCAGAAAGCTCCAATACCTGTGACCAAACACACATGCCCTCTCCCTGATGCCTCAGCTCTCGTTTTCCTTACCTGTGCCATTAAAGTGCTGATGTGGGGATTGTAACATATTTCCTAGAGACTGTGAGCAATTAGGACCCACTTGTTTGGAAACCAGGGAGAGGAATTAAAATGGCTTCAGCTTTGTTTCCCTTCTGCGTGCATCTCCTGCCCTCACTGTGGCACAATGCCCTGTCTTCAGAGTGGTGCTGGTCCTGAGCCAGGGGAGGAAGAGCTGAAAGAAAGGAAGAAAGAAGAGATTTGTTCATAATGAATTAGCAAACTACCTGCTTGCCTTTCCCTTGGGACGTCACCATACTGCTACCAACTCAGTAATCTCACAATAAGGAGCTGGAGGTGGAGCACATACCTCTGAAGTAGGCATCTGCTGGGCTGCATTTTGTTATTTGAAAGCAATGCACCTGGTTCCATAGCATGGGCATTGCTGCTGCAAGGGGCTTGCATGCAGAAGGCTTTTAACAGCTTCTTCTGCCATTGGTTTTGGGTTTGTTTTTCTTTTTTCTCATGGATCTTGAGAGAGAGGTGGGTTTGCACCAAAAGAGTTTGTTATCAGGCAGCTGGGACCAGTCTCAGAAGGAAGTTACTGCAGCTCAGGCTGTGCTGCTGCTTCTGAAAGCTTTGAGATTAATTGGCCTGCCCTCACCCTACCATGATGCTACCTGCCTGGGAGAGCCTGGTGCTTTCAAAGACGTCCCAGGAAAGAAGGACATCCTGGGAACCAGTCAGCCAAGAGCTGCTTGAGTGCTCTGACCTTCTCTCTAGGCTGCCAAGGCAAGGACTTGCCAGCCTGCATCTTCAGCCAGTTTGCTCTGCCTTTTCCAGCAGCAGTCACTGCTGAGCACTGGGCTCTGTGTCCAGCGTGATGGATGTGGAAACTCAGACTGCACAGCTTGGGAGTTGTCCCAGTGAAAGGGCTTTCTGATTTAATTGTCAGTACATTGTTTTTGCATGGATGAGGAGTTTGCTGGGACAATACAGCTCTACCGTTCCCAGGAAAAATAGCCAGTTGTTAAAAATTTTGGAGGGAGGATTCAGAAATAGCAGCAGTTTGGGAAAAATCTGCTCCTACAAATCAGTTTCCCAAGACCATCTGCTTGAAGATCAGACTGCTGGAAAGCTACCAGCAGTGAGATAAATAGAGAGGACAAAGGAGGTCATAAAGAGAGGTGTGGAGAGATGAGCAAGATTTTCTGGATGGAGTGAGGTGTTGGGCTAGAATTTATGGCAGGTGGAAATGAGGCAGCTGCAGGAACAGCCAAAGGCAGAGGAGATAGTGTGAGCTGCCTGCCCTTCCACATCAGATGTCCCCTGAAGAATTTGAGACAGATGAGATACAGATTGAGGGCTGTTGCAACTGGAAAGGTGATTATTTCCCAGCAACCTAGTATTTCCTTGTGGTCCTTCCCCTTAAGTAAGGAGAAATTGCAGGTTTGGAGAATTGATGCAAAGCCCATCTGCATGTGGCTGACAAGGGGCTGAAAGGTAGAGGCCCACAGCATCACTGAGTTTCTCAGAAAGACTGTATGTAAGATACATGTAAGTCAGAGATGCCAGAAATGGACAGGGGGTGAGCACACAGGTTATAGGAAGACACACCAGAACTGAAGGTCTGCTTCTTGATAATGCCCAGGACAGTGGTTGGAGGTAGAGTAAATTTGAAGAGTTCAAGAGATATGGCAACTGGGTCCTGGAGAGACTGGTCAGGTTTTGTCAGACAGGGCAAACTGGTTCTCATGCAGAACCATAGAAATGACTTGGCTAGGTAGGTCCAGGTTTGTGCATCCTTTGAATTTACTGAACAGGGAATTCAAACCACTCCTGGGGTATCAAACACTTCCACTTTGGGAGGCCCTGAAGACCATAAAATGATCACAGTGATTCTCCCCTTCATCCCAGTCCCTTAAGTCTTCAGTTACATTAACACTGAACAGACTCAGTCCTCAGCATCCCAGCCCTCGCCCCATGAACAAAGAGCAGAAAAGACCAGCTGCCTGTGATGGCAAGTAGCTGTTTGGATGAGACACGATCCAATGATCCCTGGCAGCCATTCATGAAGGAAGGGAAAACCTGCCCATCTGAACCCAGTGAAGTCCCTTCTGAGCTCCAGAGCCTCCGAGAAGGTGAGCGAGAAGCTTCTTCACAACTTGATCCTGTCCGATGCCCCATCTCAAGTTTTGATCCATCTCTACTTAAAACAAGAGTGAAAAAGCCTTTTCATGATCCACCCAGATAGCACACACAGGGGATCTTTTCAGACCCTGCAGCATCCATGTCATTGCCTTAATGCCAAACTGATGGGAAGATGCAGCTCACTGAAAGCACCTGAACAGGGGCTTACCTCCACAGACCCCTGAGGAGCTGAGCCCAGAGAGCACGCCCTGGCTGTTTAGCCATCTCATTTCAGAGACATTAAGTAAAGGGGAGCCTGCCAGCTTCCCTAATACGCTGTTCCAATATTTAATTGCCCACCATGATCAGAAATAGCGTCTTATTTCAAGGGCTGCTTTACGTCATTCCCGCTGCCAGGCAACAGCTCTTTCCAGGAAGGCTGAAGTGCTCTCTGTGGTCAGCCGGCTGTGCCTGTGCAGAGCCCTCTCCTTGGCATGCTGACTGCACCAAGCTCCTGAACCCAGACTTCACGGGACCTAGAGGAGGGTGAGCAGAGCCGTACTTACCCCTCTCTTGTCACCCTCTGAAGTGTATATCCCATTCCCTGCCTCATCCCCATTTCCCAGCACACCCAACATGGGTAATGCGACTCAGCCTCTCTGATTGTGACCCTTCCTGTGGTTGTGCAAGAGGATAGGAGCTGTCACCAACACACACACACACATACACACATGGATATGCATGTCACAGGTGCTCTCCCCTGTGCAAACTCTTCCTTCCTGCCAAAAAAATGAAGGTTATGTGACCAAGGGCATGACAGCAGGAGAGAGAAGACAAGCCCCATTGCTGGACCTCCCTTCCTATCATTTCCATGTGAGATAAAAGCAGCTTTTTCTCCTCTTGCAGCAGGAAAATAAAGCAGCTTACACTGATTGAGTTCTGTACTTCAGTGCAGCCACTGGCTAGGGACAGTTGCTGTTGAAAGCAACAGCCCCGAGCAGTATCTGGTGAGCTACACAAGGTAACTCAGCGCTGAATTTCATCCCTCTGGACAAGACAAGAGTTAACTGCTGCCCTCTCTGCAAACAAAAATGGCACCTACTTGGGCCCAGATGCCCAACTATAATGGAGACAATGAAAGCAATTCAACAGCCCTGGTTTACCTCATCTAATGCCAGTCCAAGTATTCCCAATAATTAAGCCTTTCAGCCTGGAAAGGCTGGAGTCACAGCTGCTTCCTATTTTCCTGAAGCTGTACAGAGCATTAGTCATTTCACTGGGGCTTTTTTATTACCATGAATACAGCCGAGTAAGTGTGCCGCCAAAACCCAGACAAGCCAAATCAGGCTTAATTCAGAACGTACTTCAGGAGTTTGAAATGATCTCCTATCCCCCTTCTGAGTCCTTATTTTCCCTCCCCACCCAAACAGCCCGAGCCTGCTGGGTCTGCTTTCTCAACACGTACCAGGTTGACCGAAATGAAGTAGTGATTGCTGGCACTTCCACCCCAACTGTTATTCATTAACCAGTCTTGGGAGTGACCTTGACACTTAATTAGTCATCTAGTCCCTCCTGAAGGCAAAGCTTTTCCCCACACTGTGCTGGTTGGAGAGGGGATGGGGATCATATTTAGCAAGCAGGAGCATTGCTGTGATGTTGGCAGTTCGTGAAGGGGAGCAGGTGTAACCAAGACCCATCTGCCCTCACCTATCAGCTTTATTACTTAGAACTCATTAGGGGAGCCTTTGCTTTTAGCTCTGAAAGCTCCAGGTTGTCCTAACTGTGACACACAGCCAAGATAACAGCCAATGATGTTTGGTTTCCAGGTCCTCTGCTCTCACCCAACAGCAGCATTTGCACTTTTCAGTTTAATTTGTAGCATCTTAACCAAGTGGTGATGACCCAGCAGAGCAGCTCCAAGCCAGAAGTTGTCTTTGCTACACAGCAGCCACCTCTCAGCCCACATTTGTGGTGTGAGCTTGTCTCCTCTTTCCATGCTTGGGAGAGTCCCTGGAAATGGCTGGCCCAGAGGTAGAAGCAGAGTAGTTGCTGATGTGGATGCAAAGAGGGAAGCTTCAGCTGCTTTGGTGCCCTTCTTCTCCCTTTGCAGGTAATCTGTCTTCATACAAGGAAGCAAATCTCCATGCACATGACCAGTTTATTTCCAGTGAATTCCTGTCTCAGAGGCAGTTGACTCGAGCTTCTTGCCAATCTGTGTTTCACTTAGTGCTGGGCAAAACTGGCTTGACTGAGATAGAGACAGACCCAGGCATTGCTGTTGAAACCCCACAGTGAACCCAAGCCTCTTAATATCCCTTTTTTCCCTTTTTAAATGAGAAAGGTTTCTGCTCTTCCTGGCTTCAGCACAGACGGGAAGTTTTCACTCCATAAATAGTGGATTTTGTGTCTGGGCCTGAGTTGAATTATGGGATCATCTGATTAAAACCCCACATTAAATCATTAATGAAACGCTCTCTCTGATTATGTAAGTTATATTCCTATTATTTCTAACTTGGCCACCAGCTGGAAGAAGCTGGAAAGCCCAAAGAAACAGCCAGACTTGTCTGTGCTTCACACTCCCCACAGTTAAATGACCAAGGAATAAGGGAGGGATAGTATTTCCCAGAAAAGTGGGGACCAGAGCTTCCAGACAGGTTTCAGTTGGAGAAAGAAGCCCCAGGATCAGAGGAGATCCAAGATGCCTGGTTTGAGTCTAAGAGGGAAGTGGTAGAGTGCTGCTGGCTTTAGGAGGGTTTTGTCCAACACAGCTGTCAGTGCTCAGAGGAGTCTCAGCATCTTTTGGGTTAACTTTTCTGATGGGAGGGGTCAAGATGCTGGGAGAAGCAGGGAGCCAGCTGTGCCTCACAGCTGGCCAGCTGCTGGGTTTCCTGCACCATTAGCAGTCAGGCAAGAGGCTTGCTGCCTTCCACAGGGAGCAGAGTCAGTTTTGCTTTAAAAAAAACCCCAGCCCTGAATTCTCCCTCACATATAAATGCCTTCACTGGCTTTGTTTTCAGCTCATTCCTGTTTTGATGCTGGAAGGGAAAACACTAAATAAATTTAAGAGATAGCTGAGGGAACGAGGCTTCCCTGGTTTTTTTCTTTGTCAGAGACCTTTTGAGCGCCACATTAAAGGAAATGTCTGTTGGTTAAAGGTCTGAACTGGGATAATATTTTTGGCTTCTGTTCCTGATAGCCCTGGGCTTCACGGTAGGTAAGCTGGGCTCCATTCAGAGAAGTGTCTGTCTCCTGTAGACACTGAAAGAAATGTCCCTGTATCTGGTTTTAATCTGTGTGGGCCTCGATTACCTTTCTGGGAAATGAGATGAAAAATGCCTTTTTTTTCTCTTTGCTGTTTGTCTTCTTACCTGGAACCTCTCTGAAGGAGCTGAGAGGGAGATGAGGGTTGTTGAATGTTCTCCTGGTAGGTACATGAGGCCACATGGACTCAGTCATCCACAGTCCTTCAGAAATAGCAGTGTTTGGGAAGGAACGAGCATGTCTGTGTCCTGCTGCTGAGTGCTGCCCAACTGTGGGTGCCTGCTCAGTAGGCAGAGAGGTGTTGGGGCTGTGCCCAAAGCACCCCTGGAGCTACCTGCATCTCCACTGCCTGTGCAGGGTGCCAGGGCCTGTCAGCCCTGGGCTGTGGGAGCTCTGGAAAGACCAGTGTTCACGCCTAGAATGGCATTTTTTGTTCTCACTCTTAGTGTGTCCTTCACTCTTCAGGAGAAGGACCGTTGCTTCTTAGGACTTTATGGTGCCAAGGCCAGCACATCTCTCCACGCTCTCCTAACACAAGCAATAAACACACCTTGTGGCTGGGGGCTGTCATTAGTATTTTCCTCCAGAAGAAGAAGCTTTTTCCTTGGCTTAGTGCAATAGCTTCTTTTATTTTCCATCTTATCACAGCTCAGCTGTTGTGCCGAGTTGAGGCAGCCATGGCACCGCTCCTCCCTACAGTTGAGCAGAGGAGCTCAGGGGAGGCCGTGGCCTACAATCACTGCAGCCTTTCCATCCCCAGACAGAGAAGAAAAGGCAGCCAATCAAGTTGTTGCTGTTTTAAACATAGTGCAATTGTTCAGTCCATCGTGGGCAAATGCAAATCAGGGGAGTGCTCTGGCAGAGCAAGTGAATGCAAAGCACAGAAATCAATGAGGCATGTTTTCTCCTGAAGCTTGATTTGTGAGCAGGCTTGACTCACACAGGCACGGCTGGTACGGGTCTTGCCCCTACACAAACACAGCACGTCCCGTGGACGCTGCTGGGGAGCTGAGCTGCTCAGGAGGCACCTTCTGTACCCCACGGGCCAGCTAGCTCTGCCAGGATCTCACCCAGTGTTTTCATGTACACTGGTTTTGTGTTTGATCTGCTTCAGGAGGTTGCCCTGTGAACAAGCTGGGTTCAGAAGTTGCTTCTTGAGCATAAACCTCAGCTATCCGAGCAGAGGGAACAAGGAACATAGCTAAGGGTAGTCCTTTCTCCTTTCACAGCTTGTAGATATGTTAGAGGATGGATAGGAGACCTTCACCCTTTTGGACATACCAAAAACATCTCAGATGTCCCCAGACACCTTTGTGTGGGCAACTGAAAGCTGAAACCTACCTCTTCCCCACACAGACAGCAGACCTTAGGAAGCAGCTCGGCTCTGTGTAAAGTAGAAATCTGTGTCATCAGTTGGATCACTCCATATGCTCTGCTGACTGTGCTGGTTATGCCTCCACTGACCTTTACGGAGCTCAGAGCCTGGTGCCCTGTCCTGAGATATCTTGCACGTGTCTTCATTTAGACCTTTAATCTCATCCTGAAATGGAAGGGCTTCATTCCTTAGGCTCCCAGTGCCTCAGGGTACCTGACCTGTCTTCCAGTAGCTGCTCCAGGAGGGCATGGGTCTCCTGGATGCCAACCATTGTCTCTGCTACCCCTCGTGCTGTGGTAGGAACAAATCAGTACTTTTATCAGCACCAACACCCTCATCTATCATAGAATCATGGAATCATAGAATGGTATGGGTTGGAAGGGACCCCAAGGATCATAGAGTAGATCATAGATCATCCCTCCCACCTATTCAAATAGGGAAAAGTAATTCCACACCAGAACAACAGTATTCTATCCAGTCTTTTCTGGGCTGTGATCCCACACTTTGGTTGCTCACCCATGAGCATGGATAGCCTGGGAATGGGGGGTTCATCCCACCTAACTCTGGGTAGCCACAGCTGTGCTGTCTTCATAGTGGGCAGAGAGGTGGAGATGCTTCAGAGTGTGGATTATCTGTGTTAAACCCCCACTGATGAACCCAGCTGAGCAGCACACTTACTGTTGTATCTAATTATATAGTTATTTTGTTTTTTCTTCTTCCTTTCCCTTCTAGCTCAGACTGCAGGATGACAGACGGTGACACCAATCTCCCAACTATCGAGAGGAAGCTGGGACTGCAGATATGGGGCATAGAGGTATGACAGTCAATGATGGCATATGCCGTTTGCATGTGTGTGTCTCTGTGTGTAGGGTTCAAGAAAGAGGAAATCTTGAAATAACCTGGGCATGAAGAGGGTTTTACAGATGAGATACAGTGGGAAACAGGAGACCAAACTTCTCCATATGCAACTTTCAACATGCTTTTGGTTTGGAGCCAGGCTGTCCTCAGTTCTTCCTTTTTCTGGCCCAATTTGCCAAGCACGTTCCCCTGCAGTGAGAGAGGGCTTAGAA
The DNA here is from genome assembly GCF_964237585.1 of Gallinula chloropus. Lineage (NCBI taxonomy): Eukaryota > Metazoa > Chordata > Aves > Gruiformes > Rallidae > Gallinula > Gallinula chloropus. The sequence goes on along the minus strand of NC_140086.1, from coordinate 158,667,878 downwards.
TGAGGTGCAGAGTCTGCTCAGAGGAGCAGGGAAGGGGATCCAGTACGTGTTTCCAAGGGGTGGTAGCTGTCTACAGGTCCCAGCTCTGTTCCAAATATCACAGGGTCTCTGCCTTTCATTTCTCTCCAAAGCACTGTCTTAAGATTCTCTCCAAAGGGTCTGTAATTAGAGATGTCTTGGTTCACAAGGGTCAGCCTGGTATGCTGGGAAACAAGTCACACTATCAGAAGAATGCATGTCTCTAATTCCAGGGAACCACAGAGCCAGTTCAAGCCCAGGAACTGCTGGTGTAGTGCTGGGTGGCACATCCAAGCACCTACACGGGGCAGTCATGGCTGGTTAAGTGTGCACTTGTACAGGATGAAGCGTGCAGTTTGGATCCGGAGGAGTGAGGGACACATCCATGTCCTCAAGCCTGTCTTTTCTCACTGCTAGTTGCTATGAATCCCTGGCAAAGTGGTTATCCTAACAAAGCTCTGAAAGTTAACCTTGAACTTACAGGTACTGAGTAAAAACCATACCCCAAAACTAAACCTAGGAAGAGATGTGCTCACTCCCCTGGGAAATTCCCAGGGAAGAATGGAAGCTCTGGAGCATTTCAGCTTGACCACCTAGTCTTCTTGCTCTAGACCTACAGGATTGCAGAGTGGCAAGCGGAGCAGAAAACTACTTGTCCATCTAGCCAAGCAGCACTGTCATTTGCTTCTTCTCATCCCTTAGTCCTTTGGGGATTTCCCCCAGAAGTGACTTTTCCCAGCCTATGAGTGCAGCCCTTGTTCTTCCTTCTCCGGTCCCTAGCTGCCACCTCAATGTTTTGTTTATCCTAGCTGCCCTGTTTCATGCTCACCAACTTTGGCTCTGAAGTTCTAGCCATGACCCAAACACTCTTTTTCTTCCAGAATATGAAGATGGTTCCTGTACCTGAAAAGGCTTATGGGACCTTTTTTGAAGGGGACTGTTACATAATCCTGCACGTAAGTAAGGCTAACAAACATGGCTGTTTAAGTTTAGTAAATGAGAAGTCCAGCAATTAACTTAGGAATAATTAACTTAGTGATTCATTAAAATTATTTGTCTTCTAATCAGCTGTCCAGACATGGCAAACTAAACCAAAGCCCACGTTAGCATGGCTTGTGGGAGTCACTGGGGGATGTGAGAGGCCAACTGGAAGGTCTCGTTCTCAGCAGATGATGTGGGTTATGGAGTTGTGCCATCTACTCGTGTCACCCAAGCAGCAGAGAGGCTCTGCAAGGCTTCTCATATTAGACATTAGAGAAGTTCTTCATTATGAGGGTGGTGAGACTCTGGCACAGGTTGCCCAGAGAGGTGGTAGGGGCCCCATCCCTGGAGACATTCAAGGTCAGGCTTGATGGGGCTCTGAGCAACCTGATCTATTCAAGATGTCCCTGCTCACTGCAGGGGGGTTGGACTAGATGGCCATTGAAGGTCCCTTCCAACCTAATGCATTGTGTGATTCTATAAGTCAAGCTGGGAAAGCAGTCTGAGACAGCAGCAGACTGAGTCTCCTGCTCTAATTCACCATGCACATACCTTTATGTTACCTTTCAAGTGCTGCATCCATTTCTAGCAGCCACCCAAAGACACTCTTGGAACAGAACATGAGTGTCCTTGCAAGGACCTGGCTTTAGGTATCAGTATAGGTTTTGATGCTCCCAGGCTCAGCTTAGGTTGCAATAGCTTTGTCAGGTAGAAGAGCCCACTAGCCTCCTTTGCCCCTGCAGACAGGAGGGTAAAAATACTCGTCTTTGCATTCTGCATCTTCACTGGAGGGTCTCCAAACACTGATTGTCCCCAGGACAATGGCACTTCGTCTTCAATGTATCAAATTGAGCGCTTTTGCCACCAATTAATTATCTATGCCCAGGAGAACCCAGTTGTATTTTATTCAAGTTCCTCTACTTTATTTCGCTGTGGTATCACAGCACAGAGCAAATAAACAGAACTTATTGTCAAATCCAATTTATAAAATGAGCTTTTATTACCTTTCCCAGGTGTCTGTGACAGGGTTTAACACAGCAGGTGCTGAAAAATAACTGGCACAGCTCACATAACGATAAGCACGGTTGTTCTCAGATCCTTTGCCTCCTCTCTCTAGGCTATTAGGTTTTCCTGTAATAAGATGAATCACAGCGTGCACACGCAGGCTCAGCTTCATTTGGAGTCATGTCTCTTTTGCAAGTCAGCAGGAATTCAGAGGCAGTTTGTGCTACTATGGAGTGTGATATGAGAAAGAGGAAAGAAAAGGTAGTGTCTCCAGGCAAATAAACAGCAGAGTGCATTGCATTTTAAAAGGTGTTCTATGGGAAAGTTCTTCTCTGAGTTTTAATATCAAACTCTACAAAAGAAAGGTTGACCATGTTAATTTTTGTAATTGCCTAGTTGTTCAGTTCTCCTTGATAACAAGAGTTATAAAAGAATATCAGTCAGAAACAGCCTTCGGTTCATTATGTACATAAACCCCATAGATGCTCTCCTGAATAAGGTCCCTAGCTGCAGGCTGGTGTCCCAGGAAGCATCCTAAGACTCTGTCCTTTCTCCTCTTGCCCAAGAGAAAGGCAGAAGTGGGAAGGGCCTTGGGAAGGACCTCCATGGTCACTTGTTTTTGCCAGGTCTCCCTGGCCAATGGTATTATTTGAAACACACATACCGGCTCTGAATTCATCCCAACTTATCCTTTCCACTTCTTCCAGACCAAAAGAACCTCTCGTGGCACCGCTGTGGATTTGCATTACTGGATTGGCAAGGATTCATCTCAGGATGAGCAAGGTGCCGCAGCCCTGTATGTCACCCAGCTGGACAATGCGCTGAGGGGGAACCCCGTGCAGCACCGAGAAGTGCAGGGACATGAGTCTGAGACCTTCCAAAGCTATTTCCGCCATGGCATCATGTGAGTAGCATAAAATACCCTGCAGTGAGCTGGGTCATGGTCCCTGGGGTAGCCTCTGCTTTGCCTCATAGCTGTCAACATCTTAAGTATCTGAAAAATATGAATCAGCACTGAAGCTGGGTCAGTATTCAGAAGAAAAAAGGTTATTTTGAAAAAAAAGTGTTTGGAAGCTTTGAATCTGGACCCATGTCACTCTGTTCTACTGATAATTCCCCCAAAATGTTTGCTGCAACTGCATCTTAACCTCCCTTTTGTTCGCCCTGGGGTATCACTTCTTCTCCTCCATACACAGATTAATATGCCTGTTCAGGGCACTTCAGAGTAATGTCCACCTTGAAGAGAAGTGCTGGTCTGGCTCACACTGGGAGTAACACTCCTGTATTGGAAGGGAAAGTTTGACTCTGAATTCTGCCATCTAAAAGATAACTGTTGAATCTGACCCTGTGGTCTTGGCTCCCTGTGGAGTCTTTGGGAGGTGACTCCAATAGCTGTCCTCCAGGAGGACCTTCACTAGCAATAAAGAGTCTAAGTGCCTAAACAGCTGAGGAAAACTCAGATGAAAGCCCACTCTCACTTAATACCCTTTATCCCAGTCTGTTTTTTGATACTTCTCTATTCTGCATCTCCAGAACCTCTTATGAGTTTCCTCAAGACCTTGTGAGATGAAAAAATGCTTTTACCCTCATCTTAAAGATGAATAAGGGGCAATGAAGGACTAAATTTCAGACCTTAAAAAGCATGTAGGTTTAGAAGTCTATTTGAAAACCTATCTGCCTCTGGAATCAGTATGAGCTAGACTTGATCTAGGTCTAAACCACATCCTTAAGGTTGAGCAGGAAGTCTGTGGCAGAATGGCAAATTAAAACAGGCTCTTACCACACGTTGGCAGGTGGACTAATCCCCAGAGCATCCTTCTGTGGATATGGTCAACTGAACCAAACAAGTCTGAAGTCCTGTGATTCACTCACACACCTGACCATGCTTGCCAACCTCTTCCAAGCTATGATAATATATATATATGTATTACCTACATGGCAAAAATTGTAAGACTTTCAGCAATCATCTCTCCACAAATGGCAATTATATTGTCGTAATTATTACTGTAAGGTCTGAAGAATGACCATTGGATCATTGGTCATTAGACCTAAAATGGTTTAAGATATGTGAAAGTGGGTTAGACTCATTCAAAAACCATTAAAAAGGCTCCAGGACTTCCCTAGGGGATCGTGTTGTCTCATGATGTGATTGTGTCCTCCTTGCAAAGTTGTACAGAAAGGAGGGGATGGCATCATGCAGCTAATGCTAACAGTGAAGTGTGTGTTCAAGGTTGGAAGGACAACAAAATGGGTAAATTAAGCTTGAGAGAACGGTTTTGTCCTGCTTACAGCAACAGTTTCATATCTAAGGTACTTAGATATACTAACTGTTCTGAACAACACCAAACTTCAGCAACAAGTCTGTTTTCTGCAAAGCATGTTTCATTTTTTATAGATTATTTCAATTCTGAGAAGCCCCTGCCATGGTTAATGGGATTTTTCAGTTTGGTCATTGCATTTCCATTGCCATCCCTGCCTTGCCTGTTCATCTACCCACCTTCTTCCAAGATGCACAGCAACAATGCAGCACCCATAACAGGCAGATGGACACTGTGAGGAACCATGATCTGACCAGGAACCATGAACAATAGAGTGAGGCAACACACCAGCATTTGACATTCCATTTCTAGGACTTTGAGATTATATTTGCTCTAGGCTTTTTAGTTGTCACCAAAAGCTTGATATGTTGTCAAGTGATAGAGGGGAAGGTATTTTCTAATCAGCTCTAACTCTTCATTCCTTGCCACACAACAGCTACAAGAAGGGAGGAGTGGCCTCAGGATTTAAGCATGTGGAGACCAACATGTACAACATCAAGCGTCTTCTTCATGTCAAGGGGAAGAAGCATGTGTCAGCCACAGAGGTAAGAAGAAATGCCCTCTCTCCTCATTTCTTCTTCCTCACCTTCTACACCCACTTTCAAACAGGTTTGCCTGCTAGATAGCTCATCTCTGCTCAAGGACCCCCACTGTGTGCAAGATCTCACTCAGGGGTTTGGTATTATCATGGGAGAAGCCATTGGGCTCAGTGAATAGCTGAGTGCTAGAGAAATGAGCACATTTGCTACATTCCCCAAGGGGAAGTTCACAATGGCTGTGACTTGTCTCCTGCAGCTCTCCTTCTCCTCCTCAGTTTGCAAACATTTCATTTCCTCATGACAGGTAGCACTTTCCTGGGACAGTTTCAATAAGGGTGATGTTTTCTTGCTGGACCTTGGGAAAGTGCTGATTCAGTGGAATGGACCCACCTGCAGCATTGCTGAGAAAACCAGGGTAAGTACAGACAAAACCCACTTATTTTCTTAGTGGTGCTTTTTGATGCCTGGAAAAAAAAATGCAGAGAAACAGCACTGAATTCTTTGTGCTGTGAAAAATCTCAGCAAAACCAGCAACACAAAGAAGAACAGAGAAAAATCATGGTAAATCTCTACTTGCCCACCTGCTGGTATCAGAGGCCCAGGGAAGTGCTTTGCTTCAGTTCAGACCCGGCTTCAGCTTGGGTTCCATGGGTGGCCATGGGCACATCACTATCTCTGGCTCCAGAAAGGCATCCAGCTCCTTCTGGGGAAGTCCATCTCCATCTCTATGTGCCATGTAGCTTGCATGGCATAGGACTAAAAAGTCAGCTACACCAGTAGGTTTGGCTGCAACAGCTACCCCATGGGTAGAAGGATTTGATTGTTATATATTTTTAATAGCATCACAGGGAATTCATCCCAGCTTGGTCAGTTTGAGACAAGCAGGAATGCATAACGCAGGTATGGGTAGGTCAGGTCTATAGCTCTTAAGGCATGTTGCAAAGCAGTCAGTATCCTTATTTTACTGATAGAGGAACTCAGAGAGATGTAATAAAGCAAGATATATCAGTGGCTCATCAGCAAAACTAGTGGTCAAACTCATAGCCAGTCATTACACAGGTTAAAAGGTAGGTGGGTCTGCTCTTCACATGGTGTCAGCTGGTGAGCTAAGAGAGTGGGAAGCTTCATGGGGGAGGCATTTTTCCAGGGCACAATGGCTAGAGGAGAAGATCTAATGGAGAGTGGAGAAGAGACAAAGAAATTCTCAGGACACAGAGGAGGGGGAGCAGGTAGAGGGACGGCAGCTGTGAGGAATAGGCCATGGTCTACCTCAGGCCTGGCAGGTCATTTCCTAGGTCTAACAGGGTATCCTCACAGAGCTATTGCAGTAAGAGTGATGGAAAAGAAGGATTAAATGGAAAATGGAGATTTCAGCCTAATCAGTTGCTTGGCATTTCACGCTGCTTTTTTTCACAGAAACCATCCATATTTTTTGAATACTTGAAACATTTAAATGTCAAATGTCACCATGGGGCATGCAGGGTCCTTGCTGTCCTCAGCATGGATGCATCTATCTCCCAGGCCATCTCACAAGATCACTGGACTTGCTTTATGTGCCCACTGCACACCAGTGCCCTGTGGAGCAAGCACCAGTAGCAACTGCAATAAGCAATATTTTCCTGAGAGTTAGTTAATAAGCAGGCACATTCATTGTAGATACATCCCCTTTTTTAATAGCTACATTTGGAGGGCATTAGAGCCTTCTGTGGTGATGTGGCTTGGACTGTTGGGGCTCAGTCATTGCTCTAGGTCTGAGGCTTGCTGAATTCATTGCCTGGATTGGGACTTACCCCCTGCTGATCCTTGTGCAGGGTCTTGCACTGGCTCGCAGCATCAGGGACAGCGAGAGGGGTGGCCGTGCTCAGATCGGCATTATTGACAACGAGAAGGACTCCCCGGACCTCATGCAGATCATGAAGATGGTGCTGGGTGAGCGGCGCGGGGAGCTCCGCGACGCCATCCCGGACACGAAAGCAGACGAGCTGCAGAAAGCCAATGTCCGGCTCTACCAGTAAGTCCAGGCTCCAAACCCTGTCCCTTCTCACAGCAGGTGCTGTGTACTCTGACTCTCCTTGGGGACTCTGTCTTTCAGTGTCTACGAGAAGGACAATGACCTGGTGGTACAGGAGATAGCTACACGGCCCCTGACCCAGGATCTGCTCCAGCATGAGGTGAGAGAAATCCATCAGTCCTTCCACTGAGAAAATGAGGCTGTGGCTCCCTTTATTTTCAGCTGAGCACCTGTTTCAATGGGACACCCCAATTCTTGAAAACTATCAGCCCTTCCATCCTCCAGGTATATCAGGTGTCCATTGAAAACAGGACAGATCAACCCCCACCTACAACCTCAGTGGCCAGTGGTAGGTGGATAGTTGAAGCTGCTCTAACAAGAGATGGCAAATTGACCCTCTCAACCAAGGATGATATTATCTTGGCAATCAGAGTCAAGAGCTGCAGGCTAGGAATAAATTTCAGATGAAAATAAGGCTTCTTAATACTTGATGTTCAGAGATAGCTCTCCACCTGCAGAATTCAGAGCAAATAAACACTCTGCTCTCAACATTGTGAAGATATATTTTCCTGCTGTATCAAGTGGCTGGTTTCAGTCACCCACCCTGGAAGGAGATGTCTTATAGACTCTCTATCCAAAGGCTTTCAGAAAACAGAGGCTTTCCTAGTATCCTTCTGGATAAGATGTGACAGAGAATTGCTCACCTTTAATTCCCTGCAGTGCAAACCACCTAATTCCAAAACAGTGTTGTGCTGCAAAGCTCCAGCTCCTTTATTCACCTTGGTGTCACCCTTGGTAAATCTGTCTCCTTTTACAAGCATATGAAGCTTTTGCTTTTTTTTGTTGAATTTCAGTTTGAAAAATGAGAAGTCTTTGGTCTCACAGTGGGTTGTCAGTTTGGAGCACCAGCTGTCTACAGCGGTGGCAGGATGCTTGGCAGCCACCTTATTCCCTTTGGGTTCAGGATCCTACCGCATTCACACCAACACAAAACTTTCAACTCCAGATTTGGGACACAAAATAGTAATGCAGAGGATGTCTAAATGTCTAACTTGGATTTTTCCAGTCCTATTAGTAGGAAATTGAGCATAAACAAGCACCACCAACAGCAGTGCTGAAGCACAGCAGGCTGAGGGTGATATTTCAGCATGCACCTGTCCTGGATGCTTTTGGAGATGGTATTTCTGTTGGTTTGGGAACATCTTACATGAGGTGGCAGTGGTCAGTTTTGAGCAGTATCTGGGAAAAAAAAGCATATTTTAACTCATTGCAGTTAAAGGGCAGCTGTCTTGGCCAGGTGTGCTCCCAAAATCTATGTAGTCATGTGTCTCTTGCACTGTAGGGTTGATGGTAGGTGCAGTCCATTTATGAACCACAGTAAATCCATCTTCTGTTGCCTCTGCTGATGGATGCTCCAGGATTAGAGCTGTGCAAGACAAGGAAATGAGCTAGATCTACATCTAATGTAAATCTTCAAGAAGAGTCCAACCTGGGCAGGATACAAATGAGGATCTTTGCCCATGCAGACCTTTCTACACCTTTGTTTTTTTCTGTTTGACCTCAGGACTGCTACATTTTAGACCAAGGTGGTTTTAAGATTTACGTCTGGAGAGGAAAAGCTTCCAGCCCTGAGGAGAAAAAAGCAGCATTCACTCGAGCTGTGGTGAGTTACAGTGCAAACAGTGTCGTGGGAGGTTAACTAAATGCTAATCTGAATCTAACCCCTAATTATAATTAAGTGTAGGTCTTGAGGAGCTGGCCTGTGCAATAACAGAGATAGAAGTTAAATGTCTGAGGGAGGCCTGATGACGTAAACACAAAATTGTTAGTCACCAAATTGCACTAAAACTGAGATCTGCTACTAAAACTGTGATGAAAATTGTTGGAGAAAAGGAAGTATGAAAGAAAATACTTTGTAGCAGAGTAAGTGGTGGGTTTTTGAATCTGTTGATTCAAGAGATGGTGAAGACAGAGTATCAGAGGGTTAAGATGGGATTAGACATATTCATGGTTAGCAGGTCCATAAGCAGATATTGCAGGGGCTCTTAAACCTTCCCCAACATCCATTACCCAGTGTGGTGGATGCTGGGGAGACTGAAGACAGTCACCAAGCTCATGTGTGCTCACTGAATAGCATCTCTTAATGCCAGTATCTCAGGCAACACAGACCACTGCTCTGACCCTGAAAAGCATGTTTTGTGTCTGTTACCTTGGGCAAGTCAGTAGGGAACTTGAGGAAGGGCTCTCCAGAAAAAGCCAGACCTTTCATGAAGGTGCTACAGGCCTCAACTGCAAGTCTATTACATGCAACAAGTCTTCTTTGTGACACCAACGGGTCTGGGTGCAGGTTCTGCGTGTGAATTTGAGGGTGATTCAGGGCTCTTCCACTGAGTAGGAAGAGATCTGTTATTAACTGCTGTTAATTGAGATAAGCCAATCTGAGACAAGACCAGGGCTTACGTTAAGGTAGAGCACACCAGCATAGTGCCCTGGCACCTCCTCCAGATGAGCTGCCTTGAAGTGATTTTGTGGCAAAGCATGCCTCAACACTTCCTTTCAAAACAAATTAGCCTTGAAGGAGCCTGAGCAAGTAAGGGATTTGGTAGGTTTTTTTCAAGTTGGCATGTTGAAGTGAATGGTACAAGGGGAATTAGCTTTTCCTTCATGTGCTCATTTATGTGAAGACTATAAGTGGCCTCATCTTCAATGAGGTTTTACTTGGAGATACTGAACTTCAGTGATCCCCCCCCTCCCACCTTCAATGAGGTCTTACCTGGAGATGCACAGCTTTAATACTGATTGCACCTATTGTCTTGGAGAAGAAAAGCTTAGACAAGCTTTGCCTGAAAACTTTGCCTCAGCGTCCTCTGTGCTCCTTTCAAAAGCCTAACTTGGATGCTGTTTAGTAGGCAATCAGCTCTGCAAATTCTGGCCCTGAGCTACACATGTAGAACAAAAGATATCTCTTCCTTTCAGTGTGGCAGGTGGGAGGGATGGGAAGACCATCTGCTCTGCTTTTCCCTGGGGGTAGTGTGTGGCTGCAGTATCTACAGCAGAAGATGAATGCTCAGAAGCTGACAATCGGGCTCCTTCCCAGAATGAGGGCTGTCAGCACTGTACCTCCAGGTCATCCTGGAGCCTGCTGAGATAAACAGGAGAGCAGTTCCCAAAAACTGAGCAATGACTTTGGCATTGTGGCAGAACACAGATGATTTTCTTCCTTCATACTGCATTGAGCACCTCTGTTGAAGTACTCACTTGAGAGTTGCTCTATTGCAAAGAAATAACTTGGGTTTATGGGGGAAAATTAGAACAAAAATAAAGATTTGTGAGAGTTTAGTCCCTTCAGAACTGACATCATGCTTTGGGATACTTATAGGCCTCCATTCCTTCACTACCCTGGCACGCATGCTCTCTATCGCTATAGGCAGGACAATCTCCCTGCTTTGGAGAGGGACAAGTAGTTTGGAGAAAAGCAAAGAACTGAACTAGGCTTTTGGGTCACAGGCACACCCCATCACTGCTGCCTCCACTCCTAGAACCATTACCAGAAGCACTCTATGGAACTGTCTTGAGACAGAGGAGGAGGCTTTGCATTTAGACCTAGTGAGTGAGATTTTCTTCAGGTCTAAGGTGCCATATAGTTTAGGATGTTATCCAGGTGACCAGCCTCTAGGGACAGGGCTCAGTCTCCCAAAACACAGAAATAAACACGGATACTACAATGAGAACTTGGAAAGCTTGTAGAGACTTCTGATTGCAAGTCTGAATGCAAATCTCTGAGTGAATCCTGCCCTTGGCTGTGCCACTATGTTCAGTGGGGGATCGCTCAGGCCCACATTCCTCTTCTCATGTCTGTAAAAAGCTTGGTGTGTCTCCCCACTAAAGTCCCTTTTTAACCTCTGCAGGGTTTTATCCAAGCCAAAGGGTATCCTTCATCCACCAACATTGAAGTGATCAACGATGGAGCAGAGTCAGCCATGTTTAAACAGCTCTTCCAGAGGTGGACAGAAAAGAATGAAACTCAAGGGCTGGGCAAAGTCTACACTACTGGAAAAACTGGTGAGCATGTTTTCAGAGCCATGAATTGTCCTGGATTTGGCTTTCCTACCTGTGCTAAGCAACAGCTGAGGGAACATCATTCACATAAACTGCTTCCTGCCTTCAGTATCATAAAAATCTAGTGCACTTTCTTCTCATGCTTTATATTTTCCATCTTCTTCAGTAGATGCAAAAGATTCAGGAGCTGAACAATGCTCAGAAATGCTGAGGTTTCTTAGATGTAGCAAACTGCCACTTATTTCAAATTCTGGCAGAAGATCACTCTTGTCTGAGAAAGTGCATGCGAAAATTCACACTTGCAGAACTTCCTAATTTCCTCTAGAAAGGGCTAATGCTGAACCTGATAAAGAAGTGTTGAACAACATTCTGCTTTCATTTACACTGGCACCCACCCAAGACCCTCCTGACGTCAATGGAATTACTCTGTGTTTACGCCGGTGTAAACGGTCCCTCCGTTCATCGCGCTGAAGCGAATATTGCAATGCACTAACCCCAAAGAGCAAGCACCACCAAGGAGAGAGAGATCTCACTGATGGATGATGGGATGGTGGCAGAGATGCTCGATGTCTCCATCAATAATAGCTTGAAAGATGCAAATCTCTTTTCCCTTGCAAGGCCTCTTTTTTTTCTCTCCACCTCTTTATCACGCTCTGGAGAAACACAACCATTTCAGTTCAGAAAGCAGCATTCTAAAAATGAGGGAAACACATATAGTTTTGGAAAACAACTATGAATTTTTGGTCAGGAGCCAATTAATTATTTTTACCAGCCAGTCATCACTGGAACACATTGTATGGCCAGTTGCCAGCCTGGAACAGATCAACACTGGAGTGTGTGAGCTCTTGCGTATCACAATATCAACATCGGTTTGCTGGTATCAACCAGCAACCTTCTTGTAACCACAGACCGGGTTTTTTCTTGCATGTTGAACAGTTGTGTGTGTGTGAGGGTGGTGCAGAGGGTTCATATGTTATTGTGCATTCACTGGGTTCTTGCTTTTTTGTTCTGCTGGTACATGCAGCCAAGGTGGAGCAGGTGAAGTTTGACACCACACAGCTCCATGCCAGACCAGAGCTAGCAGCTGAGCAGAGAATGGTAGATGATGCCTCCGGGGAGATAGAGGTGAGACATCTCCTTTTGCTGACAGGGGATGCAGTAATCAGAGTGCTTCCAAACATCTCAGCCTTGCCACACACAGCAGCTGTGTGGAGCTGTGAAGGTGAACCCACCAACCCTCCACAAGGAAGCATGGCTGCAGCCATGTTCAAGTGGCAGTTACAGTAGTTCAGAAGGATTTCTCCCCCATGACCAGTGGAGCAAAGCAGTCCTCAAGATAACTCCTTTCCTGCCATTTTTATGAGTCATGAGACCAATAGTCAACCCACTTCTCGCACTGACTCCCAATTAGGTTCATATCAACCAAACTTGTGCAGAGCAGAGGCTCCTCTCCCATTCATACAGGCTGCCCAGGGAGGTGGTCGAGTCACCTTCCCTGGATGTGTTTAAAAAAAGGGGTTGATGAGGTACTTAGGGATATGGTTTAGCATAGGATGGGAATGGTTGGACTTGATGATCTTCAAAAGTCTCTTCCAACCTTGTGATTCTGTGATTCTTGTAGCCTCCCATGGAACTAATTGAGAAAGGGGCTGTAGGGCTGAGAGCAACCTGGTGGCCGCTCCTTCTTGCCACCAACTGCTGGAAGTGCATTAATGGCACATGTATTGTGACAGTCACTGGAGACACCTGACTTTGCCAGCAAGCTGGGAGGACATAGACTGAAGACCTGAACTTCAGTGGTGTGCTGGCAAAGCAGCTGTGCTCTGCCTCCACGTTGACTCCACTGCTGCTCACCAAGATCTTGCTTTCTCTAGGTGTGGAGGATTGAGGACTTGCAAATGCAGCCAGTGAACCCCAAGACATACGGGCAGTTCTACGGAGGTGATTGCTACCTGGTCCTGTACACCTACTTGAGATCGGGCAGGCCTCACTACGTCCTCTACATGTGGCAGGTAGGTCAGAGCAAAGCAGGAGGGACTGTGCTGGGTCTGCTAGAAGACTAAAACTGAAGGAAGCAATTGCACACAGAAATCCCAACCCAAGCATCCAGAAGAACTCAGATACCTTTTGCTCATCAATTGTCCATTGCAAACACCTCAAACTGGGCTTTATAGTTCAGCGTGGACACTGAGTCCAAGCTGACATCAGACTGAGAGCCAGCAATATCTGAAAGAGGGGAGGATTAAGGAGTTTACAGGTCAAACTGTGCAGTCTTTCAGATTTTCCCTTAAAGGCTCAGGTCTTGGAGTCATGTGGCCCTGAGGAGAACTGAGCTGCTGATTGATGAAAAGCTCAACACAACCCAGCAATGTGTGCTTGCAGCCCACAAGGCCAACCATACCCCAGGCTGCATCAAAACCAGTGTGACCAGTAGGTCAAGGGAGGTGATTCTGCCCCTCTGCTCTCCTGAGACCCCTCCTGAAGTACCACATCCAGTTCTGAGGTCCCCAGTACAAGTACTGTTGGAGGGAGCCCAGAGGAGGTCACAAAGATGATCAGGGAGCTGTAGCATCTCTCCTGTAAAGACAGGCTGAGAGAGTTGGGGTTGTTCAGCCTAGAGAAGAGAAGGCTCCAGTGAGACCTCAGAACAGCCTGCCAGTACCTAAGGGGGCTACAGGAAAGCTGGAGAAGGACTGGTTACAAGGGCAGGAAATGACAGGACAAGGGGCAATGAGTTTAAACTGAAGATTTTGAGATTTAGATTAGATATAAGGAAAAAAAATCTTTTCTGTGAGGGCAGGAAGGCCCTGGCACAGGTTGCCCAGAGAAGCTGTGGCTGCCCCTAGATCTCTGTTAGTGTTCAAGGCCAGATTGGATGGGACTTTGGGCACCCTGGGCTAGTGGGGGCTGTCCCTGCCCATGACAGGGGTAGAACTGGATGGGCTTTGATGTCTCTTCCAACCCAAACCAGTCTGTGAGTCTATGATTCTGTACGAATATCTCTGCTTTCCTTTTTCAAGTATATTTTCCTCCCCTGGAAAGCAGAGAGGAGCTTTGAAAATGGGATGCTAAAGTCTCCAAAACCAGAATGCAAGTGAAATTTAAATCCCTGGAAGTTTTACCTCTTATATCACGACATTATATGGAGGGATTGGCAAGATGTTACGCTGTGCAGAGCTTTATAACCTTCACCTCATCACGTGGCATGTGACATCTCTCTCTTCCCCAGGGTCGCCACGCCTCTGTGGATGAAGTCACTGCCTGTGCCCTGAATGCCATCGAGCTGGACAAGAAGCACGGGGATGAGGCTGTGCAGGTGCGCGTGACAATGGGCAAGGAGCCCACGCACTTCCTGGCCATCTTCAAGGGCAAGCTGGTCATTTACGAGGTAATGTGGGACTCTGTGCACGTGGGCAGTGGAAGGTGCAAGCACCAATGATGGCTTGACAATGGCAGTAGAAGTAGTCAAGAAAAATGGGCTGTTATTCAGGAAAGGAGCCTGCCAGGTCTGCATGGGCTGGCAGATGGAAGTGGTGGAATATTTCTGCTATTTCCCTTGTAGACTGATCAACTTATCTGTAACCACAGCCCTGGACTGACCCAGACTCAGCTGTCCCTGTTAATGTATGGTGTTCTTCCCAACGCTACCCCAAAATATTCTGCAGATTTATGATAAGACAATTACCCTCTGAATTACTGATACCATTATCCAGACAGAGTCCACCCAGATATCTTACATCAGTTACAGGGTTTGAATTTGTCCCTGTCTGAGTTACATCACTACTAACCCACTTCACTTGCTGCTTTGTCTGCCAGTATCAGGGGGGTTGGACTAGATCTTTTGAGGTCCCTTCCAAGTCCTAACATTCTGTGATTCTGAGATTCTGTGATCTGTTGTGGAGACATTACAAATGGCTGGGGAAGAGGGGAATTGCCCTCAGTTCCTGGTGTTGGTCCCACCATACATGGCGGATGTTCAGCTAAGCCAAATGCAGCTGGAAATCAGAGTCCAGCTGCCTTGGCCAGTTTTACATGGCAAATGCTTTGCAGACACTTAGATCTGCTTACATTGAACTTAAGCATCTTGATGGGATCTGATCAAGACTCAGAGTAACCAGGGAGAAATGTGGAAGTTAAGCCATGTGGGTTTTATTTTGACCTGGAACCAGCAGGTATTTGGATTTCCTTACCTGTGCAGTGCAGGACCACATTCTGCCATTGCAACAGCAGAGAGGACTGTAATACCAATAGCCTTCTTCCTCAAATCAGCTGCAGAATGGATTTGCATGTCCTCCTCACTTCCCAGCAATATCCTTCCTTCTGTTTCCCTGCAGGGTGGCACGAGCCGGGGTCAGAAAAGCACCCCCGAGCCAGAGATACGCCTCTTCCAGGTGAGGGGCACGGACGAGATGAACACAAAGGCCACGGAGGTGCCGGCCCGGGCTTCCTCACTCAACTCCAATGATGTCTTCCTGCTGACAACCAGCCAAGTCTGCTACCTGTGGTGTGGGAAGGTAAGACTGCAGTGAGGCCAAAGAGAGCTGAAACTGTTGATGTGGGGCTCCTACCTCCCCCACCGAGCTGTAGAGGTGTATCCTTGGGCAGATAGCCTGTTAATTTCAATGAAGGAATGGGCACCCACGAGAAGAGTCTGTCTGTGAAGCATCAGCAGTAAGACGACCCTCTCTCTACAGAAGTAACCCGTCTTGGGGTGTGCCTCTCTTCATTTTAGATGAATAAAGCACCCCAGATTCTCTAACTGTAAGAAATTAGCCAGGATTAGAGTGTATTCGTTCATCCTGCTTTAGCCATGTGTTTCAGGATGAGGGGATAGATCAAACTGAAGCAGAAGGGTTGTCCAGAGAAGTTGCAGATACCCCATCACTGCAAGTGTTCAAGGTCAGGTTGGATAGGGCTTTGACCAACCTGATATAGTGAAAGTTGTCCCTCCCATGGCATGGAGGTTGGACTAGATTATCTTTAAATGTCCCTTCTGACCAAAACCATTCTGTGACTATATGAGTTTCTCTCTAGATGTCTTTGGCTGCACTGATTGTCCCCTTCAAAGATTAGAAAATTATTCTGGGTGACCAGCTCTGGTGAGACCCTCAAAAGGATTCAAGCAGGTCTAAAACTCTCCAGAGGAGCATAGGACCATAGAGCTCTTCCCCACAGATAAGTTTTACCAGTCTGTGCCTAACTCTACCTCTATCTTATGTCCTGAAC
Source organism: Gallinula chloropus (assembly GCF_964237585.1). Taxonomy (NCBI): domain Eukaryota; kingdom Metazoa; phylum Chordata; class Aves; order Gruiformes; family Rallidae; genus Gallinula; species Gallinula chloropus. The sequence goes on along the minus strand of NC_140086.1, from coordinate 158,651,721 downwards.
ACAGGGATGCAGCGGAGACGAGAGGGAGATGGCAAAAGCAGTAGCTGATATTGTTTCTAAACGGGACAAACACACCATTTTGGAAGGACAAGAGCCAGCAGAGTTCTGGGAAGCCTTGGGAGGCAAAGCACCTTATGCCAATGAAAAGAGGTAATAGCAACTGGCTTGTTCCTCTGGGCTTGGCCAGGCAACATTAACCAAGGGATCAAAATTTTGCTGGAAAGTGAGTAAGCACTTTCATACCATGCCCTCACCAAAGGGAGCACCAGGTCAGAATATTGCCAATAGCTTGGTCAGAACACACACTGAGACATCTCCTTCCTAGTTTTGGGGTCAGGCCTTCTGTGAACTAGGAGCCTTGAAGACAAGGCTATGCTACACTCTCCTTTCCCTGTATTAAATCCATCCCATATCTTGTCAAAAGAGCTGTGTGAGCTACATGCTCCATTTCCAGACATTATTAGATTTTTGTGGCAGCCTGGAAGATTCATGAAACTAAACCTGCTTTTGAAGAACATGGATTTCTCCAGCCCTCTGGGAAGTTGACACAATCTGTTTGCAACAAAGTGATCTGACATTTTTCACCAGACAACAGGCTCATTTCCACAGAGAGAGAAGGGTTCTGCTTTTTTCCCTCTTAGGATGGAGAAAAAAATCCCTTTAAAAATTGTTAAAATGGTCTGAGAATCCCCTGGGACCTGGCATTGCCTGACTTTCAGGCCTTCAGATGTGTTGCCATGTTCCCACCTCTTCCATCAAGGTCATGACAAGTAGTGGCAGGGCCCCACAGTGAACGATGAGGGGAAGGTTTCCATTTCTCTTGCTTTTTCTTTCCCTGCCATGCATGAGGAAGGTTTCAAGAGCAGGTCACACACTACCAGCCTCGCCTCTTTGAGTGCTCCAACCAGACAGGTCGATTCATCATGACAGAGGTGGTGGGCTTCTGCCAGGAAGACTTGGATGAAGATGACGTGATGCTGCTAGATACATGGGAAGAGGTGAGCACTGATCTATCCCCTCCTCTCTCCAAACATATTTTAAAACAGGTTATGGCTTAATTTGTTTGAATCCATCATTCAACATGAAACCAAGGGCAATATGCCTTCTCTCCCATCTCCAAACCCTTCATGATGCTTGGTCAGACAAGCAGGTCTTTGTCCAATCCTTCTCACCCAGGAGCGAAATGCATGAGTGAGGTGGGATTGCTTGCTCTGTTTCAGAAAGGAGGGAACAGACACAACTGGTCCATACCTTGCTCCAAGGCAAGATGAGCTGGACCTGCTCCAGTCTGCCAGCTTATAGAAGGAGGTGTCACCCAGAAACCATCCCCCTCATTTCCCAACACCAACGTTGAGGGCTTGCTTTAGACTATTGGAAACTGTCTCCAAGAGGTTTCCTTTATGAGGACACTGGATTTTTTTTGGCCATGCAGGGACTGAGTGTAGCTACCCTGGAGCATGTGAGAGCTGTTTTCTGAAATATTTATGCTTTGGGCCTGTCTCAAAAGCTAAATCCTTCTTGGCTGGGAGGAAATCTGGGGATCAAAATCCCAGAGGACTGTTGGGAAACAACAATTCCAGTCTTATCTCTGCTTCATTTGGCAGGGGTGAACAAACAGCCAGGCCTGCCACAGGTCCTAACCACTCACTGATCTTCAACACCTTCTCTCCTTGCAGATTTTCCTCTGGGTTGGCAAAGCCTCCAACACATATGAGAGGAACGAGGCGATTGCCTCAGCTAAGGAGTATCTCAAGACCCATCCAGCGGGGAGAGACTTGGCCACTCCGATAATCCTGGTGAAGCAGGGCTATGAACCCCTCAACTTCACAGGGTGGTTCAACGCTTGGGACCCCTACAAATGGAGTGTAAGTTGTTAGAGAAGCCCTGTGGTGTGCCTGTGTGCTCAGTGGTGCTTGAAGGGTGTTACTGTCAGTGAATATATCCGCTGGGGTGTCTGGAATGAAACTGTGCTATGACATGTCCTGAGCTTCATGGCTTTCTGGTGCTACCTAAGCAGCTTCTACTCTTCTGGCAGCAAAACATACTCACTTGGTGGAACTGAGGCTTTTGCAAATATAAGTGAAGGTTTTTTAGTTCACAATATTCACATTTTTATTTTTAAAAAGATTAGGTTTGTGATTTCAGCCAAAACTGGGTTGGGGCTGCTGGAAGTAAAATCAGTTGAAGAGAGAAAACAGAAGCATCCCACATGGTAAAGACAAATGGGGAAAAATGTTCATTTTTCAAAATGCAGCCATAGAGCAAGTACTGTGACCCAGCTTTAAGGGCAAAGGCTGGTGAAATGAAAGATGCGAGCAGACAGGTCTCATCTCCAGGTTTGCAGAGTGCCCATCAGAGCCCAGGAGCTCCTCAGCAAGGTCACCCTTGGTCTCTACATACAAGCCTTTTTCTCAAAAGCTGATTTACAGATCCCATTTCTTTGCTATATAGAAATAGAAACCTACCCCTGCAGTTGCCTGGGAAAGAAGTCCTTCCTCTCCTCTTTCCAACACACAAGCTTCAAATCGTTTCAGGAATAGAAAGTGGAGCAGAGATTTGTTTGTGTGGCCATGCAAATGGCCCCACCATCTCCTCTCAGGTCCCAGTCTCCAACCCTGTTTGCACACAGCGTGGTTAGGTAGAGGATGCACTTAACTCAGTGCAGACCATGCACCAGATGGGCAGCTGGGAAAAGGTCAGCTCCCAGGTGGTGTATTCCCTGAGCCTTCCCCACCAATTGTCCCATCTCTCTCCTGGTTTTGGGTTGTGGTTTTTTTCTGTGAACACTGGTGTTCAGCCAGTTCACAAGCAATCCTGTCTTCTGGGCATCTGAAGTCCCATGCTGGAGCCTGCAGATGGGACAGCCAGGCTGACAGGGTGACAGTCCCCAGGGGGACTGCAGGAAAACCCATACAGGGATGTTTGATTTCCTGTGGCTGTGTTTGCATCATTGTTCTTTGAAACCGGTGTGTAGGTTGGTAGAGCGCTTGTCTTGACAGCTGGATTCGGACAGATAAGACAGCGACTCCCAGAGCAATGACCCCTAAAACAATGTTGATGGTTAGAACAAAGGTCAAAACTTGTTTTTTTTCTGAGGAACTGCTGAAAAACAAGGATACAGCTCATAAAATATGTGCCTCTAAAAATATCCCCTGCAGGCAGCTCCAGTAACTACAGACAAGCAAACCAAACTGTTGACATCCAGAAACATCTGGTGTGTGTGTTCATTGCTCAGTTTTGGATCCAAATCTGTTTGCTCTGCAGTCCATGTGTTTATGTTGTTTGTTCTTGTTGGGGAACTTTGTTGGATGATTCTGTTAAGAACTGACATCTCCTGGCTGCTTAGGAAAACACAGTCTTCAGCTTTGCCAATATATCTGGTGTATTCCTTTTTTTAGGAAATAAGAGGTAGCTGATAATACATGGCACCAAATTACAAGAAGTCAGGGACTGAGGCTTTGAAAAATCTGTTGCTTTGGCTAAAAGAATCAGGCAAGGGGGGTAAAAAAAGAACATCATTTTAAGCCAGATTTTCAAGAACACTGCAAGTTTCCTTTAAAATTTAAAGATTTAAATCCAGCAGTAAATACGATTTCTTTTTGCCTTCTGCTCTCTGAAGTCTTTAGATAGCCTGTTTTCACCTGTTACTGTACAACTGCAAAAGCTGAAGTGCGTTTGTTTCTTTGTTTTCAAGTGAAAGCTCTGATTCTGGCCCAGTGTCCTGATCCCAGGAGCTGGGGATTTCAGGAGGCACCAGCTGCCACCCCAGTGGAAACCACCGGGCTTTACAATTTCTCTGATCTGATGCTGTTAGAGAACAGGACAAATAAAAGGCAGCCCTTGCTTCTCACAACTCTCTTTACCTTTAGGATGGCAAGTCCTACGAGGAGATGAAAAACAGCTTAGGAGATGTCTCATCCATATCTGAGATCAAAGTGGTGAGTAGCTTCTCAAACCACATGGGGTGGGAAACATCTCTGGGAAACACCACCATATCCCCCAGCCTGTTGGCATGAAGGAGAGGATGTAATGACCACAGCAGGCATGTGGACCTCAGGCTGTCAGGATCAGAGCTGTGCTCCTCTGTGTAAGGCAGAGGTGATCAATAACCCATGAACACACCCAGATCTCCTGGGCCTTTTCCAGTCTTGCACAGAGATATCAGTGGGTAGGAGACAGGGCAGCTGCCTTCTGAACTATGCATGCAAATAACAGTGCATGCAGCTAGAGCAGCGTGCAGGTAAGCAGGGCTGTGGCTCCAAAGACAAGGGACCCCCAGTCAAGAAGGTCACAGCCCAGTGGGGATCCTGCAGAGAACAGAGAGCACAAGGTCCCAATGATCCCAAATGTGACCATCAGTTCTGCTCTGGACAGAGGCAGGAGGAAGGCTGGGAGGAAGTAGAAGGGGCTTTGATCTAGGAGAAATGGATGGTCAGGGAGGGGTACACAGGTAGTTGAGAAGTTTTAGACATGGCAGAGATCTGATCTCATCCTCTCTCCTCCCACATGCACCTTCCCTTGCTGTTGTCTGGAGAAAAATGAGACTGTTGTTAAGTATCTTCAGCTACTTCTAAGGGCTGTCATCAGTGCTGTGCTTTTAGCAGTCCTAAGATCAAGAGGTAACACTGATGGAGGTGCTGGACTAATGTTTTAGTTTAGTTTGTTCTCCTTGCAGCTTTGTTTCTCCAAAGCAACAGACCAAGACACAGTCTGTGCTAGGAACAGTCTCCCTGACCCCAACAGAGAAGGATCCTGGGATAACCCCCAACTTGTTCTGCCAGAGCTTCTTGTCCAGACATGTTTTCCTTTGTTTGACAGGACCTTAACAACATCAACCTGAACAAGACAACCCTCAGCATGACCAACCTGGCTGTTTCAAGTGCACCAAGTGCTTCTACTGAGTATAAATCACACTTCAACCACAGTGAGAGCAACAGCTACAGCAACAGCAGCAACTACAACAGCAGCCCTTCCCTGGTGTCCAACGGCGAAGGAATTTACTCCCGAGAGGTGCTGATGAACAAGACAGTGGATGAACTCCCAGAAGGCGTGGATCCCACTAAAAAAGAGGTGACAGCAATGCTGGTTTGGTGCCCTTGCAGTTTAACCTGGAACGTAGCCATTGGCTAAGTGCATTAGTACTTAAGTCCTGCTTCAGGCCAAGGAGATCCTAGCTAGACCCATAGGTCTAATCAAAAAGGGGGAGGTTCATGTGAGGTAGTTGTGATGGTTGTACCATCCTTGATGTATTTCTCTTTTGGGGTGAAGCAGGGGGGAAAAAGAATTTAAAATAGTTAATTTTCAAACTAATTTCTTCTGCAAGATTTGTTTAATTCTGTCACCCAACCTCTGTCCTTGGAGAATCAAAAGCACAGTTCCTGTGAGAGGAGGTGACACAGCTGAGAGTGAAAACAGGATTTGCATTTTACTTTGGCTGTGGGTGTTTGTTATCATTAAAAACTCCTTCCAGAAGGCTGGTTTGGTTTGGTTAGGGGTTTTTTTAGGTTTTTTGTTTGTTTGTTTTGTTTTGTTTGGGGCTTTTTTGGTCAGAAATCTTGCATTTCAGCAAATCCCATCTAGGGACAGGCAGGTTTGTGACATCTCAGATTTCTGACCAGCCCAAGGATTTTGGCAACATCTCCAAGCAGGCTGATGGGAGGGACACGGGGACCTGTTTCCCTCTATTCTCTACAACCCCTGTTTAACAGATTTCTTGCCCCATCAGATCTCCTGGCAAAGTCCAGCCCCCACAGCCAGAGATCTGAATCCATAGCCAGGCCAGCAGCTCTACTCCACCACTGTGCCCATGTGCCAATGGTTGGCTTTCAGCTGGGCTGTACGTGAGGACTTTCTTCTACCCAAAATGCTGGGGAGAACCCAAGCTCCATTTAGAGTCATAGAATAACCTTTGTTGGAAGGGACTGTTTAGATCATCAAACCATTTCCCACAGGCTCTTTCTCAGTATCACTAGTAAGCCTGGTATCTACAAAACTTTCTGTCTTCCCAGTTCAAAGGGGAACTGGGCGAGGGGAAGATGCTTTCATTGTGAATCACTATCTATGAAACCACCAAAAATTTGGCCAGCAGAACTTCTGCAGTGCACCATTAATTGTTCTGGCCTCAGTGGGGACCCAGTTGTAGCCAGAGCTTGCTAACCTCTCAAAACCAGAGCATCCCTTCAGGCTGGCAGGCTTTTATTTCCCTGGTGCTTTGGGAAGTGGGATGAGGAAGAGTTGCTGGGAGGGTCCACTTCCTACCCATGAGGACAGGCAGCAGGACATGGGCTGTTGGCCAGCACTGGAACAGTGAGGGAGGGATGCAGCTGATGGACATGTCCCAGCTTCCACAAAAGCCAAAGCTGACCTCTCCTTGCTCTCTCATCCTGCTGCAGTACTATCTCTCTGATGCCGATTTCCACGATATCTTTGGGAAGTCCAAGGATGAGTTCTACCAGATGCCCAAATGGAAGCAGCAGAACGAGAAGAAGCAGTGTGGACTCTTCTGAGACCGCAGGGGCCATCCAGCATCCAGTGACTCTGGGACCAACCCTCACTCTCTTAGGAGCTGCAGAGAAGTGCAGACGTTTGCTCGAGGAACCCAACCCAACATCTCAATCAGGCCAAGCTCCAATGCAGTTATTCCAGCAGCCACTGCTGGGGGATGGCTCCTTTCTCACCTGAATCCAAGGAGGCAAAACCTTTTGCAGGAATGACTTTGCAGGATGTTTTTGCCTCTTTTTGACACTTTATTGCTGATAGCCATGAAGACAAGTGTGTCACACAACCGTCTTTCTTCTCCCTTTTACAAATTACCATGTGCACAAGGTCATGATCTTCCTTCAATTGTAGAAGTATAAAAATTGGGCAAGAAAAAGGCCACTTGCAGCTGCTGTGTAAATTCTGGATGGGGAGAGTAGGGGAAGTCCTAGGAGGACAGAGTGGGAGCCTCAGGATCAGGAGAAAGGTAATGGAGTAGCCAGATGTGTTATGGAGTCACCCATGGAGTGAGGCCAGACAGTTCAGCCCCTTCTCACCTTGTAAAAGGTGCTCACCAAAGAGCAGGCAGAGTAAGTTGTAGACTAACATGCACAGCCCAGTGCTGGTAAAACAAATGAGAGCCTGGCTTGGCAATTACCCATTTATTAAGAATATCAGATGATTTGCTTAAGCAGGTTAATGAGATTTAGGACTAGACACAGCTGTTGATTCTGACTACCAGACAAGACTCAGACTATTTCCCTGTCATACAGACAGCATCTCCAATCTCACCTGGCCTCCCTGAGCACAGCTGGGTGCAGGTGAACACAAGCTCCACCTGCCTGCAGACCAGAGGCTTGAGGCACCCAGGAGGGGGTTTGGAATGACCTGGGGCAGAATGTGTCGCACTGAAGGTTTTACCAGGGCTTCATCCCTGTGATGTCCCTGGGGCTGAGAGTGTCTGTTCTGCACCGTGAGCTCAGCCTGGCTGGGGAGGGCTGGGGCAAATGTCAGCGACTGGTGAATAAGGGGTGGATACAACTGTAAGTGAAAGTAAGAAACACATGTACAGAAACTCCCAAGACATGGTTTTGCAGCTTTACCCCATTTCCAGACTGATTGATGATTCCAAATAAACAGCCAGCAGCAGCACTGAAAGTGTCCTTGATCAGTGTGTGGGGTACAACAGTGGCAGAGCAAAGCTCTGCAGGCCGACAGATCCTTCAAACACCTGGTCTTCAATGGGATTTGGGATTCTTTTTGAAAAGCAAACAACCAGCTGAGGAGTTGAGGCCTCTCCTGTTCCTAAACACCACACAGCCAGGGCCATCTGTCTCCCCATGCTCCTGAAGCCCCCCCCATCCCCATGGACAGGGGTTCTTGGCCAGTCAGCGCCTGGCTTGACTGCCCACCCTTGCAGCAGGGATGTGGGGATGGAGCTGGGGAGCTGCAGGAGGTGATGGCTGAGGAGTGAAGAGCTCTGATGCAACACCCAGGGTCATGCAGTAGTGGTAAAGTGTCACCACCTGGCTGGGCTGGAGGCAAAGACCTTCAGGTGATGGGGCCTTCTGGGACAGGTATTTGTGTTTAAGAATTGGTTGTTACTTTGAATAAGCCACAACCCCATCATTACCTCCATGCTCCTGCCACCACTTCATCCCATTTCTGCTTGAGAGTCCAGCCCAAAACCCACCATAACCTCCCCCCACACACCCCCTTTCCATGCAGAGTAAGTGAGTCAAGCAGAGACACAAACCAGCTGAATTACCTGCACAACTGTTCCTCTTGTGTTCACACTGGATGCAACCAGGGCACATTACCCTTGTTTCAGTCTCTATTGCCACTGCTGGAAGCAGCAATGTTTGTGTCCCCCTGCTGTGGCATGCTCCTGCCAGCTCCCAAATTAACAAATTGCATGGGCAAAATGCAGCAATTCCACCTTCAGCCATGACTGAAGGGCTAACGAGCATCATGCAATCAAGTGGAGAGCAGTGGAAATGACAGATTAGGGAGATTAGGATGGGTCCCTACAAATTGCCTTCATTCCTGTGGCAGTGATGCTTGGTTTTAACTCACTGCTTCTGAATTTGGAAGGGAAGTGTCTCACCTGCACCCTCCCTTTCATGCTGCTTGCCACTTTTGCTGTGGTGTCTGGTGGGCTGTGTCCTGTTTCTGCTGCTCTTGTCATCAGAGCTCTTGCCTAGAGAAGGGCTGCAGCGCTTTCTACTCTGCTCAGGGATGAGGTCTCTCAATAATGGCATGAACCACATCCCTTCCTTTGGGGAGAGAGGAGACCTTGCAGCCCTGTCCATCATGCTCTGGTCCATCCCACCTCCATCTCAGCTGCTTTCCCACCTGGAACCTGTAGTTTTCCCCCAGTGATGCCTGCCTTACTATTTCTTCCCACAGATCCCATCTACCTTTATTTATGACGTGCACTACAGGCAGAGGAAGCCCTGGCTTCTCTCTATAGTCCACCTAAACCCACCCTGAACCTGGATAGTGTGGTCTTGCCCCAACATGTCTCCCCTTCCCTGTCCCCCACTCCTCTAGTGCTGCCCACAGCAGGCAGGTGAGGGCCAGTTTAACTTGATAATCCAACTGAAATCTAGTCCTGCAGCACCAAAGACCATGAATGATTTCTTCTTGGCCAACTCAGCAGGCTGATCTGACTTGTCCCATCAGAGCTGGTGCTGACACCAGAGAGGGGCAGGAATGCCCCTGACTGCCCCATCTCAGGCTGCATGGTACAAGCTCCCAGAGCAGTACAGGGCAGTCCTGGGCATCCTTCCCTCACAGTTTGTATCTCGTGGCTCCTTACAACAACATGCTCAGAACATCCTGGGAGCAGGGACCAAACTCAGGGTGTCCCTGAGTTGCAAACAAGGATGCTCCAGCTTTGGCTTTCAAAAGCATCCCTTGATACAACATGTCCCACCCCAAAGGTGAGCTGAGAGAGAGCCCACGTTGCTGCAGGACAGCTCCTACTGCCTCAGTGGCCTCTGCTGCTCTTGAACTCTTTCAGCCATGGGTAATTAATTCAATGGGAGCCTTTGGGTGGTTGATACAATTCACATTTAATCTGGCAACGTTTTACAACATCACACAATACTGTAGTGAAGAGGAAGAATCAATGTGTCCAGCAAGGATTACTGCAGCATAACAAACTCCAGGTAGGACTAAATGAAACCCAGTTTTGCTGTGGGTCAAAGAATCACTAAATCCAGGCTATTCTGGACATAAAAATAGGTTGGGGTGAGGAGGAATGAGTGAACTGGAATTTTTTTAAAAGGTCATTAACCTCTTTGGTAGCAGCCCATCCTCTCCACAGCCAGACACCACAACCCCAGGAAGACTGATGGCTTTAAGAAATGAAGCCAGCCTATCTCCAAATTCACGTGTGTTGCATTCAAGTAAGATGAAGAAGTAAATACTGACAACTAATTGGACTTTTCCAGATTATTTTTTTTAACCTTTAATACTCTTAACATATTGTTAGTAACACAGTCAGAACTTCAAAATATATATTATTTTATTTCAACTATGTTCCCTTAACTCTGTAGTTGAAGAAACAAATCACCTTCTGCCATAAATACAGCGTTGCTGCTCAGAACGCTTTTGTCTGTGTGTGCCAGGTTACCTCTATGGTGCAACTGAGGCCAGGCTGACCTTTACAGCTGCCTCCCCCATGCTAAAAACCGTTGATTTTTCCATTAAAAACAAGCAAAGAAAGTTTTCCTGCATTAGAACAGCCCTCCTGTCAGTTGAGCCCATTTCCATTGTCACCAGCAACAGGCGTTCTCTGAGGTGGGTCCCTGCGAGCAGGTTTCACTCTGGGTTGGAGGGAAATCTGCCATGCAGCAGGTTCTTTCTCCTTTGCAGGGTGAGAGCTGGGCTTTGAATGCAAAGTGACCTGGCTGAGAGCCAGGCAGAAGGGGCAGAGCAGTGTTCATCTATTTTTTATGATGACACAAAAGAGAGTTATGGAACACGGGCCTTTCTGTAGTGCAGCTTGCTTTGTCAATGTGTAACAGGTCAAGAGGGGAATCCTGTCCCAGTTTCAGACTTCATACGGTGACAGATGGCTGACATCTGAAGTTGTGAGAAGTCACCTGGCACCCAGCCACTGATTTCAGTGGTGGGGTGGATTATTTTTGCTTGCAGATGTTGAGTGTTTTGGTCCAGATGTCTGACCGAGCCCAACCCAGGAGCTGTACTTCACTAAAAAGGAGTCCCTATCCTCTCTCTAAAAGCAGAAATAAAAAAATCACACTAAATAAAAGTGAATTAAAAACCACAGCTGGATTGGTCATACAGGTACAAAAGGGTTAATCTCAACAGCAGCATTAGGATGGTTCCAGCACGCAGAAGGGAGAAGGTCGATGGCTATCAGGGGTCCTATGGGGCACTGTGTTCTGCTCCAGAGAAGGCACTGGGGATTTGGTAGGACCCTGACACTGACAGACTTTGCATGCTGAATTCTTTCTAGGTCTGTATTGAGGTTCACTGTGCCCTGAAAGAGCTGAGCTGCTAATCACAGTCCTGGATCTTGATGTACACAAAGAGGGTGGAGGAGGAGTGTGGGTCTCCATTCTTGGTCAGGAGATGGATGTGGCGGTAACCTGGAAGCAGAAACACAGATGGAAAGTGGTCTTCAGTCTGGTTGGAAAAGTACTTGCTAACATTTGCAAAGACCCTGCAGCAGCATCTCCCTGTCTCAGAGCATTATGGTCCCAGTACCCCACAGAACAGCTAGATCTGAGAGGTGTGGCTGTGGGCATTGGTAATGTAACATGCCCAGTGCCACTGGTGACCAGGGGATCCCTCCCCCAGAGACAGTGCTGAGAGCTGCACAATACGCTTGCCCATACCCTAGAGAGAGGACCTGTGATAGATCTGGACCTCTTAGCTAGTACAAAAGGACACTCATCTAGAGGCTTCCCAGAGGGCTCAGTAGTTGTGAGGAACAGGGAGAAAGAAGGGCCTTACCTTGCTTGAGACTGGTGAAGGGAAGGGTGTACTGCCCGATGAAGTCGTTCTTGGTCGACATGTCAAAGTCTTCCACCACAAACCGGACCAGGGCAAGTGCAGGGATGGCTATCTCAAATGTAAACTCTTCTTGCCACTTGGGGTTAAAGCCTAAGGAAAACAGACAAGGATGGAGGTCAGAGCTGCTCACAGGCAAGGAATAAAGTGAGAGATGCTCAAAAGCAAAGACAGATGCCAGAGATGTCGGTGGATAAGGATGGAGGGCAGAAATGCTTGCAAATGGATGGAGACACTGCCTGACTGCCACCCTAATCTGACCCAGGCCATTGGGAGGTGCTGAGACCATTGTTCCCAGTTCTGACACTGACTTCCTGCCTGGTATTAACAAACCTTTCAGCTTAGGCTGCTGCACCACACTCCCAGCCGGCAGCGAGGAGGAGGGAGCTGAACTCAGCTTTGCTCCACAAGCTCTCACTGGCTGATCCATGGGTGTCTTTCATTGCTGCTGGACTAGCTGCAAGTTTTCACAGCCCTAAGCCAGAGAGGAAGCTGTGCCTTTGTGCTGTGACAGCCTTCTGGGGCCTTAAGCCTGAGTGCTTGAGGTACCCCCACCTGTCACCACCCCATGCCTCAGTTTCCCTGTCTTCAAGAAACATTAATGAGCAGTGTCTGAGTACAAAAAGCATCATCAAATCTGTGGACAAAATGATTTATGTCTCCTTGTGTAAGGGCAGTGCCTGAGACAGCCAGCCTGGCCCCACTTCTGTTACGGATAAGGATCTCGTGATCCAGACACACAAAGCAAACAAAACTGTGACTGTCACATCAGCTGAGAGATGAAGAGCAAGCTTGGAGCTCTCTCTCCAGGTCCTGGTGGGTGTTCTCTGCAGTTTCAATATACCACTCCCCAGAAACAAACAAGAGGAGAGGACATCCTGTTTGAAACCTTGCTGCCATGGGAGCAGAGATCATGAAAGCTGAGGGAAGGTCATTTGCCCTAGGTTGGTAGGTTTCACTGTACAGGTATTTACAGGGAATTTTCAACCCATCTCAGAGATGGTTAGAGCTGCAGGTGAGATGCTTAGAGGTAGTGGGTTCCCACAGCCTCTCAAGCTCCCTGGCTGCACCACTGAGGTACATCTGTGTCCACAGCCCCTGCTTCAGTCCCACCAGCATCAAACCAGGTGAGCTGCCGAAGCATGGTGTCATATCTGAAACCTCAGTCCATGAAATGCAACCCTCTGCAGCTCCCCCTTTCCAAAACTGGTATTTTTATGGTTTGATTCACTTTTCATTGGGCAACACTCCCTCCAACATCCCTCCAGCGTGGCTCCAGCATGGTTCCAGTATCTCTCCATCCGGCCAAGGGCTGGCTGTGGATCCAGGAATGCTGAGCAGCCCTGAGGAACAAGCCTGGCAGGTCTGAAACATTCCCTACACAGCTTTCACTCAAGACATTCTAAAAGTCATTGTAGGTGGAGGAAATGGCCATGAGCTTTAGGAGCCAGGCCAGATTTACTCAAACAGGAAAGAGGAAAAGGGAAATGTTGTTAGCAGGGAGGAAAATATGTACTGGCTTTCTAGCACTTGGCTCTTACTCCACACAGAAAGCAGTGAGTGTGTGCATGTGTACCTGTGTGTTTGTCAGTGGGAGGGTGAGGACTGATTTCTCAGGCTGCTACTGCCTTATTACTCCCACAGGAGACAGGGCTGAACCCACCCTCTGCAAAGTCAGGAGGCCACAATATTCAGACCCTCACTGCAAGGAGAGAAATCACAGCCATGTTTGACTGGTGAGAGATGGTCCACGAGAAGGTTGAAGCATCTGTGGGACTTCTAAAGTTGATGCTGGGTAAGGCTGGAGCCCTGCTCTTTGGAGCTAGGGGCTTACAGCTTTCATCCCTCACCTGTAACATCACTGTGACGTGCATTAATTTAGCACCAGGGCCATTCTGGCTGAGAAGATGAACAGATGCAGTGTCCCTACCTTGTGAGGAAGCTCTGAGCTACAGGAAGCATTCTCCTGTTGCACAGATTACGTGTTAGATTATGGATAAGAAGAGGCTGAGAGGTCAAGCTGTTCAGCCTGGAGAAGGCTAAGGGGGTTATTATTGCCATCTTTCACTACCTTCTTACAGAGTGAATACAACCAGCCTGTTCTTATAGGTGCCCAGTAAGAGCACGATGCATAATGGGCACCAACTGCAACGAGAGGATTTCTGGCTAAGAATAGGGATATCTTATTTTATCATGGAGTCAGTCAAAGACTGGATCACTTGAGAGAGCCCAGAGTGCCTGGGGAATCTCTGTGTTTCAAGATATTCAAAGTTCCTCTGAGCAACTTGAGTTAACTTGGAGGTTGGTCTTGCTTTGGGCAGGGGCTGGAACAGTCAGCTCCAAAGTCCCTCTCTTCTGAAGCTGTGACACTTTCAGGATAAAATCAGCCTCACAAGAAGCCTTCTCTAGGAAGATGTTGGTGGGGACCTGTGCATCCCAGGTCAAGTCCAACTGCATGGAGGTAAAGAGCACTTCCAAACCTTTACCTCTGCAGATTTGGCAGCCAACCTCAAAGCAACTCATACAGCTGATGTTTCACAGGGAATTTCTATCTCTGAATATCTTAGAGAGGCAAAGGAGGAAAGAACACATGGAATTAATTCTCTGTAGGGACATGAGTCTGTGGAGCTAGTTCATGCCACCAACAGTCTTTGACCAGGGTCCCTGCACTGAAGCAGGACAGCAGCATCTCATGTGTCTGGTTAGCAGGGCAGGAGTGGGTGCACAGGGGCAGGTCTGGCCACAGGGCAGCAGTCTTAGCAAGGAACACTCTGCTAGATGAAACCACAGGGTTACTGCCCCAGGGGAGCACAGCATGGATGACACTCCCTTACCATTGTTTTCAACGACTTTGGTCTGCTTCTTGTTGTTATCCTGTTGGACACCGTGGATCTCTACTGTTACCTTAGGATCAACAATGGAGTTCTTGCTTTTGTTCACCTTGGGCAGCTGCTGACCAGAGATGATCTGTGGAGGAAACAGAGGAAGAGGTCAGGACATTGTTAGGAGGGGGGTGCTCCCTGGTGAACGTCCCTCTTCTTCTCCAGGAGTGCAGGACCTGTTGTGACAAGCTGATGCTGGTCTTTCCAAGCAAGCACTGTGACATCCTTCAGAGGAAGTTGTCATGAGCCAAAGCACCTTATGAATGTTCCTCCAGCCCAGCCAGCTGGCTAGGGGGCAGGGAACTTTTCTAACTGTCCCCACATTGATTAAATGATACTCAGAAACAACAGTGGTGACTGTTGACCGTGTGTCTGCCTGTATGTTCTTGCAACAACAGTGAATATTGTCATTAACCTCTGTGACTGTTGAACATTAAAAATGGAAGTTCTTGGAGGATGAGAGCCCATGCAGGACTGAAGCAGAGACCCCAGCAGTGGGCAATAAGCAAGGTTGGGATAACCTTGGCCAGGTGGGACCAGGAGAAGGAGAAGGTACAACCTACACCCCCCCCCCGAATGTAGATGCTACTGAGGCATTTTCCGACTTCTATTCTTACTTTAAGCTGAAGTTTCTTCTTTGTCCCCCATGTTCCTTCTGTGATGGATTTTGGATTGAATTTGGTTTGCTCATCCCGGAGGAATTCCGGCTTTAAGACATACCCAGAAAACCCATTGTCCTGGAACCGACCCTGGTAGACATCCATTTCTGTGCCTGCTGTCTGGAAATTTAGAGCAACTGCAACATAAAGAAAGCAATTCAGTCACTTTCAGATAAATCAATGGGATTGGCTTTAGAAATTTGTAATATTTTTATTTTTATTTCTAATTCTGTCCACATGAAATTACACTTCATGGACATAAATACCAACTTTTCCAAGCTTCAAAGAGCAGCAATAAACTCTGATCCCCAAAGTCTGCTCGCCCTGGGGATTTCTTGCATTCAGAGATGGCAGAGACAAGAGGAGCCATGGATGTTATAACCATCTCAGTTGTCCTCCTGCCTGCCACAGGGTCAAAAAATGTCCTGCATTGAATTTCTGTCACCTGGTTGGGCAACTGCATCTTTTAGATAAAGCTATTCATTTCTATGCTGAAGGAGTTCCCTCCTGCAGTGAAGCCAGCAAATCCTTCTCAGGCTGTTTTTCTGGCTACTTAGCCTCCTAATAAAGCCTCCCTTCCAGCCCAGATACACCTGTTTCCATTTGCCATCCTGAGGGCTGTTGATGCCTTTGTTGGTTAGACTAGAGAGGTCCTCACTGTCTGAACACCTTGTGCAAGAATACAGAAGCTGTGATCAAGCCACCTCTTCATTGTCCCCTGCCCAAAACAGATCAAGCCTCACTGGTGTCCCCATGCTAGGCAGATTTCTTGTATTCTTTCCAATTTGTCACTGTCTTTTTAAACAGTCTCACTAATACCACACAGGGACCTCACATGGACACCCCCAGTACTCCACTGCTTTCTCAAGGGTAATGCTAACTTCTTCAGCAACTTCTAAGACAGCTCTAGGAGAGAGTGCAACTTATCCTGTTCCTGGGTCCTACATACCCTGTAAAATTCGATGGCCAAAGGCATTTTAAGGCACTCCCTTGTTTTTCCACCTGCAAACAGGACTTCAATAACTGCAGCATACTGGTTTTACTGGGAGATACCAGAACTCAGGGCTTCTGAAGAAAACCCCACCTTATTTTGGGTGCCCAAGTACTGAATTCAGGTCAGATAAAGCATACAGGTCTGCCTTAGTGTACCCCAAGGGACCTGATGTTTCCTCACAGGGATTCCCCTGAGGCCAAGCTTAATGCTGGGGAGACACAACAATGGGTGGGACTTGTGGCCCCCACAGTGGCTGCAGTACCAAGCGAGTTCCTATGTTGCCAGGCACATGCAGCCCATGAAGGTTCACTCAGCTGGGGCCCAGGGAGCCCACCCTTCATCTGCAGCTTCTCCTGTTTGGCTGAGCCACATAGGCTCAACTGGGACATCTCCACCAGCCAACATCATTCCCTCCTCCTTTGTTAAATCTCAGCAACTCTGCTTCCAGTGAAATTGGAGGGATGTGTAAATTAACCTGCAGGAAAGGCTCTCATAATGTTTTTAAGGTGAGCCAGAAAATGATCTATGAAAAGTCACCGAGCATTTCCTGAAGAGCTGATCTCTCCCAGTGACCCCTGAGCCCCTCTCACTGCAAATGGCTTGAGATCACATATCTAGCTCAGCTGAAGCCCCCCCATAGCCAGGTCAAGGGTGACCCAGCCAGGTTGTCCCCCCCTGGCCTCCCAGTTGCACCCACCAATCTGGCAGCCGACGTTCCACAAGTCGATGGGGTTGTAGTTGGAAGAATCTGTCCTCCAGCCTGCGGGGTAGATTCGGCTCAAGTGCCTGATGTTGTGATGAATAAAACTGTTTCCTGCAGAAAAGAAAACGTGAAGAAAGTGAAACTTTCATCAATGGAGGCTACTTTTATCTCCCCTTGATGCTGCTGTATATATTGCTCCTTCTTGTAGCAAGTCTGGCCGAACAACCTGTATAAAAGGCCCTTCTTGGTAACAGCCTTCACGATACTAAGTTACTTCTGCTTCTGCATGGCCAAGGAGATCATAACCCACATCTTTCAGGATGCCTTTTCCCTGTCCTTAACCCCCACTAGCTGTCTCTTTATGGGGGACAGGCAGAAGATACATACCAGACTCCTGGGCTAGTTTCAGAGCTTTGCTCTCTGTGAACGATGACATCTCGTAGAAAGCCCGGGGGTGGCTGGGGTCCTCAAAGCCATTGAAATGGACACTCTTGCAGTAGACAACTGTGTCTGACAGCTCCTTGGCCAACTTCAAGGTGTCACTCTAAAAGCAGGAAAGCAAGAAGTTTGTGGGGAAGTTTCTGCAGTCATACTTGTCTTGTCTAGGCTCCCTGCCCACCATCGTCACATGAAAAGGATGCACAATATCAACACTCAGTGACACCCTGATGCAAAGAGAGGGTGGAAAGGGGGCAGAGTGCCCTTGCCATGTCCCTTGCCTGTCACAGAGTGCTATGCTTTCCTCTCAGAGCATCAGTGCCCTCTCATCCCATCCTGGCCTCTCCAATGATATCACTGACTGCTAAGAATATTCTACCTGGGCTATCCCTCTTCCTCCATTTATTTGCACGTCATTATATGAACATGTATTCCAGTCATTAGGGCTACAAACATAGCAACCACCCAGTCAGCCTGTATTGCTGAGCTAAGAGAGGATTTCACACAAGAGATGCTTTGCTGTCCCAGCACTTTGTTGCATGACATCCTCCAGACAGATTCCCTCTTTGTTGGTGGGATACCTTTTCTGCTGCTTTCTGCACGGTCACTTGTGTTTCAGCACCAGTTGCTGCCTCCAGTTGCTAAACTTTACAACTGACCCTTAGCAATGAGTTTTCCATACTGTCCTGGTCCCAAGCACACAAACCTGGAAATCAGGGGAAGGATATTCTGGCCTTTTTTGGGGGCTTTTTATTTCTTGAACTAGTAAGTTCTTACAGTGCTTGAATTCTCCTACTTCACAGACACATTCATAGTTGAAGTGAGAGCCACCAGCTCCCATCAGAAGCAAGAAGAGGTCAAATTTCAAAATTATACATATTATTGACTGCAATTTGGAGAAAGAAATAAAACCCTCAGTGGGACTGAATCTATTTATATAATCTATGAACCTGGTCCATAAGATATATCAACTTCAGACCTGCAGTCTGGAAAAATGGATGTCCTCACACAAGGGAGCAAAACACTGGTGTGAAGGCCAGCCTTTTCCTCCCACAAACAGTTACCCCAATTGCTTTGGGGGTCAGAAAAACACGGCCAGTGAGGGTGCAGGTATGTCCCAAAATGTGGCTAGAAAAGCACCAGTCTCTGGTAATAAACAAAGTCATGATGGTCCCATGACAAATAGGTTTCTGGAAACGAGACAAAGATAGACTTAACACGTGTCCTTGCACTGCTTCCTGAAGGGCTACATGGTCTGTCCCAGCTGTGGGGGCTTCCAGCTGCATTTTAAGGAAAAAGCAACGTTCATGCCTGGCTGGCTCTGCAAGATCTGTTTGTGCTTGGGACAGAGATCACTGAGCTGAGCAAGGACCCGGATCCTTCGCTCCATCGATTTCAACGGTTTACCCTTACAAATCTCCACAAGAGCAACTGAAAGCACACTGACATCTGTCTCAGCTGGGATCACATTACAAGTGTATTTCAATTGCTTTTCATTTGTTTTGGAGTTTTTTAGATATGGTACAAAACCTACCTAGAAAGTGGTTCCCCAGCATAAGTCGTGGGGCAGGCTAAGAAGATGGGATTTCCTGATGCAGGACTTCAGAGCCTTCTGCAACAGGCAAAATTCTAGTTTTATAGAATCATAGAATGCATTAGGTTGGAAGGGGCCTTCAGAGGTCATCTAGTCCAACCCCCCTGCAGTGAGCAGGGACATCTTCACTAGATCAAGTTGCTCAGAGCCCCATAAAGACTGACCTTGAGTATCTCCAGGGATGGAGAGGCCTCCACTGCCTCTCTAGGAAGCCCATTCCAGTGGTCTACCACTCTCAGAGTAAAGAACTTTTTCCTACTATCCAACCTAAATCCCCCCTTTTCTAGTTTAAACTGTTACCCCTCATCCTACCACTACATGCCCTCGTGAACAGTTCTTCCCCAGCTTTCTTACAGGCACCTTTCAGGGACTGGAAGGCTGCTATAAGGTCCCCCCAGAGCCTTCTCCAAGTTGAACAAGCCCATCTCTCTCAGCCTGTCTTCATAGAAGAGGTGCACTTCTGCTTCCCCAGGTCTGCCCCTATTTGGGACTCAGTTAATTCTTTTACTTACCTTCCCCTTCTGCTGTATCTCAGTTTTTACAGATTCATCTTCAATTTCAGCTGCTTCATCTTCATCAGAGACATCCTCAGCCTCTAGGTTGTTGTTCCCATTTGTTCCAGTGGGGTCCTCCTGCCTGCTCAGCTTCTTGCCTTTCACAAGGATCTTCCCTTTCAGTTGCTGCACAAGGAAAAATGGACAAAATAGTTGGTGATTAGAAAAGATTCTGGCCTGCCCAGAAGGAGCAAAGATACAACAGCTCCTCAGCTGCAACCAGGGCCAGGGCCTTTTAGAGTTGCATCACTGGCTATTATCAATAGATACATACAAAAATAAGTCTGATTATCAACTGAGTCCTTTCCCTACCTCTAACCACTTTCTGAGACCACAAGCCACAACTTTGAAAACCCCAGTTAGCCCGCAGGTTCCCCTCTGATACAGATTGTCCAGCCCCTCCACTACATTACTTAAACTCTTGTGCTGTCAGAGGCAATAAAAACAGACTAATTCTGCAAAACTGAATGTGGCCCAGCAAACAAAGCCAAGCCTGGAGGTCAGGGCTCATGGGAACCATTCCCAGCACTGTTTCTGCCCCTCTCTGTGGGGGTGAAGTGGTGCAGCCCTCTGCTCCACTGGACATTTTAATGGGAAAAGAGGTCCATTCATTTCTGGACAGATGCCTCGTGCATTGCAGACATGGGATTTTATAAGATGTAAGGGATCTTATAGGTGAAACCTTTGGGGGCTGACAGCCTAAGGAAGAGCTTCCCAGACCGTTCCCAAACATACCTCCTCCTCTGAATTCCGAACTCATCCTGCAGCTGCTTCTGTGGTATAGCCCTAACAATAACCAGCAGCACGTGCCAACGTAACACAGCTGCCTGCTGAGCTAATCCAAGGAGTGCATTTCTTGTGCTGTGTCATGTGAGGAGCAGCTGAGGGAGCTGGGGGTGTTCAGCCTGGAGAAGAGGAGGCTGAGGGGAGACCTCATCACCACCTACAACTGACCTGACAGGAGGGTGTAGAGAGGTGGGCGATGGTCTCTTCAGCCAGGTGACAGGAGATGGGACAAGGGGAAATGGGCTCAAGCTGCACCAGGGCAGGGTCAGATCAGATGTGAGGGAAAAGCTCTTCCCTGAAAGAGTTGTCAGGGCCTGGAACAGGCTGCTCAGGGAGGGGGTTGAGTCACTGACCCTGGATGTGTTTAACAGACGGGTAGATGAGTTACTTAGGGATATGGTTTAGCATAGGACAGGATTGGTTGGACTTGATCTTAAAGGTCTTTTCCAACCTTGTGATTCTGTGATTCTGTCTCCAGCCTCTTCCAAAGCCCCCACACAACCTCAGCTGAAGGAATACATGGACAGCACACGGCTGCTCGCAGACCATCATACTACTGACGTGTCTCTTGTGTAAGATCTGACTGCAGGAGGAAGGCTGAAGCCTGGAGAGGACTGAGTCTCAACCCAAACAAGGCAGCAGCGATGCTGACAGCAGGGAGCAGTACTGAGAAAGGTGACTGCCCAGATACAATCTCCAAGTGAGCAGACTGTGCTATAAAATCAGTTCTTTCAGCCCTGCAGCAGCCCTAGATCCTGCAGCTTGCACTGAAGTCAGTAGGAGATTTGCTGCCCCATGGATGTGTCTGGTAGTTCTGGCGTTGGAGGGTGTTAGTTACTCCAGAAAAATGCAATCTCAGAATTAAACAGAGCCTGTCACTGTGCAGCACATCTCCTCCCCTCTCAGTGACACCGTGTATTCGCCCTTTCCAGCCCAGAAAAGGTCCATTCTCAAATGACAGGACTGTGGAAAACCAAGGATATTTTATACTGCAACACAGGCATTTTCAGAAACCTCTGTTCCCCCCTTGTGGGTGCAAGCAAATTGCATCACATCTTTACTGAGACCAGCCCAGCTCCTCACCACCCAGCTAAGCTGTGGATGAAGCTTGGTTTGAGCAGGAATTTGACAGTAGCACCAGAGGCAGCAGCCAAGAGCATTTTTCTCCAGCTACCACAAATGATCTGTTTACGCTGGAGCACTCTCCCTGTCACTCAAAAGCTACATGAAAGGCAGCTGGAAGGAATGCATCAGGGAATAAAGGCCCCAAGGAGCAGTTGGGGCATAGCGGTATCCTCCTCCCCATCCCCAGATCACCCTCCATCCTCCCAGCCCCTCAGCCCTCTTCCAGGCAGAGCTGTGACCTGCTTCTTTCACATCCATGGCTGGGAGATGAGTTGGCTCATCTTCAGAGTCTCACTTCAGTCTGCTGTTCACACATCTCTAACCACCCTCCTGCCCTCAACATCCAGCTCATCCCTGTCTTTCCACAACACCCACTGGTCGAAGGTGAAATCCAGCTCTGTGTGAGTTTCCACACTCCTGTCAATACTCTGAATTGACAAGCCTGGAGGGACTGCACTGTGAACAGTGGGGAGGGGAGCAGAGAAGTCTCTCTTGTCCCTCACAGGCTGCAGATAGCATCCTGCTATAATAAAATATTATTACCTGGCTCTGCTTTATAACATCCTCATCACTTCATCTCACAGCTCAACACTAGAGAAGAGGGGATAAGGTATTTAGGGCAGGTTGCAAGAGGGCTAGTAGCCCTTTTCCAGCTTGACCAGTTCAGGACGGCCTATCCAGCACGAGAGGTGTACTTTCTGGCACAAGCCCATCCTAGGTAGCTGAGGAACACCAGCAACACAGCCTCCACCTTGCCTCCTCACCACAGCCCATGTCAAGGCTGCCAGCAGTGGGTCCTCAGCACTGCCACTACCCTGTCTAGACTGTGGTGACCCTGGGAAACCTTGGATGTGCTGCAGATGCTCCCCACAGGCACAGGGACACAGGTCAGCCCAAACTGTGTTACACAAGACTCTCCTTAGGGAGATGATGGTGGTTCCCTTTTGGCCTTGAAATCTAAGACAATGGCTCCCTTCTGGAGGCCTGTTGCATCAGAGAGGTTTAACATCCCTCTGTACAGATGCCTATGAGGGACAGCAGTCCATGTGCCACCAAACTCCAGAGGAGATGCATTAGTTTACTGGTCCACAAGGAGGGGTGAGATTCACCCCAAAACAGAGCACTTTCCCCTCGGTTTCCTGCAGAAGGTGCTGCTCTGTTGTAGCATTGCACTGAAGCCTCTCTGCAGAAGCTGCCAGTCTCAAACATCATCTTCCTTTATTTAATATAGGTGCAAGGAAGCAAAGTCAAAAATTTGAGCACTTAGCTGCTTTAACAAGGTTTGAAATAAGCTGATACACACAAGCACACGTGCATTTGTTCCAAAGCTCTTAGTTCCCCTTCATGTGATATTAAGTATTTCTAGCCCCAGGCAAAAGACACTCAGCTCATCAGTTCAGCTCTGTTGAGCAGATCCCTTGTCTTAGGAAGAAGCATTAGCTGAAACACTCAATAAATATTCTCCAAGTAGGCCACAAAGCTATTCCAACTGCCTGTGGCAAGCCGAAGGATGAATACAGCCTAAGAAAATGGGAAATCCTACAAGGACACTGGATTCTACTTAGAACCTGCCAGAATAAATGCAACTCTTTCCCTTCCTCACTTCTCCCTGCAAATCATATTGCATCAGTTCTGCATGGCTCCCCTGCTCTCCCACCTTTCCTAGGGCAGGCTGGAACAAGCTCAGCTCCACTAAAGAACTGGTTCTGACAGACAGCTTTGTGCTTATTTTGGGAGCCTGTGAAGTGGGACACAGCAACCAACAAAACCACTGTTGGTTTTATCAGAATGAGCAAAGCTGTAAACAGCAGAGGACTTCTTTTTTTGCCTTCCAGTCCCTGAAGGGAGCAGAGAAACAGGAGGGGAATCAACTCTTTAAAAGGGCAGACAATGGCAGGACAAGGGGGATGGAGTGAAGCTAAAGGAGGGAAGGTTTGGATTAGATATTAGGGGGAAGTTCTTTACAGAGAGAGTGGTGAGGTGCTGGAACGGGCTGCCCAGAGATGTGGTGGATGCCCCATCCCTGGAGGTGTTCAAGGCCAGGTTGGATGGGTCCCTGGGCAACCTTATGTAGCTCCAGGCCTGGAGGTTGGTGGCCCTGCCTGTGGCAGGGGGTTGGAACTCTGTGATCCTGGGGGTCCTTTCCAACCCAGACCATTCTATGATTCTATGATTCTATGATTCTATAATTTTAAAAGACGTGCATACACATGTTTATCCTACCTGGAAGGTTCTTGCCCCTGATAGTATCCCAAAAGCCCATGTCTGATTGCCAGTTTTCATCTCCATGGGAGTGGAAGATTTGTAACGTGACCGAATTCATCAAACTTTCTGTGCCTCCTTTAGAGTCAACAGAGAACTGAACACTCCCAGGGTGTGCTGCTTCTTGTCTATTTACACAAACATGAGGAGGTGGACCACACCCCCAACTCCCCTGGTTATATTAACTACTTTTCCAAGGGAGCCCAAGGTGAAATGCTCACATCCATGGATATACAGGGGCTGAGCACTGCTACCTTACATCCTGCACTCAAGATGAAGATATCCATCCCCCCAGATTTCTGAGAACCTGTGAGGATTAGCATTTTCATGGTCACAAGATGTCCAGACCAGATGCACTAACTGATATCACATCTCCATCTACATATGTCTTTCAGCCTGGTTGTAAACTGAAGTGTTGTGGGGTTTAACAAGGACTGGCACCAGAGGACAAAGAGAGAAAAGGGGAAGAAACACATTATCAAAGGAGGTTTTGAGAGACTTGAGGGAAACTCAGCCCAAGTTCAGCCAAGACAACACACTGCAGACAAGGTTGGCACAGCTGGGCTAGACATGGAGAAAGGTATAGCTGTGGCTTTAGGCATAAGGCAGAGGGAACTGAAGGCACATTCTTGCTGAGTGTATGATGCTAAAACAACCCTCCCAGGCAGATGGCTCCCAGGGCCCTCTGCTGACTTAGGGACCTGTGACTGAACCCAGTCTGGACTTCAAATCTAGAGGCATTTCCTGCCTTGCTGTGAGCTCAGGGCAGAGCATGCCAGCCAGCCTGCTCCTCAGATGAGTTGTGGTGAGCATAGCATAGCCCCTGCTGCACTGGGAATGGTTCCTGAGCTGCATGGCTCAAAGTGATCTTAAATGGGGGGACTGGTCAGAGCACTGGATGTGCCTGGTGGGACAGCACAGGATGGCAGAGGCCCCTGTCACTGCAGTGAGGCTCCCAACTGGGGGGCTCATGGTCCTAAGGGTCTCCCGCCAAGGCAGGTCTGTTAAAGCCAAAGTCACTGTCACTGTAAACAAGGCAGCCTGGCAATAAATTGCTGGAGGGGTTGCAGATATACCTGATATGCTGAATGGATGCACACACTGTTGGCAGCTGTTTTGGCCTCATTCCAGGGCTGGGCTTTTGCAGCATCTCTAGCTGGGATGCAGAGACGGGGGAAGGGGCCCTGACAGACCCCTGTGCAGGTCAGGGATGGGGCAGAAGGGCCTGCAACAAGCAATCAGCAGCAGAGCCTGGAACAGCTCTTCCCTACACCTCTGGCACTGCCTGGAGCTTTGGGTGGTTGGGGGGGGATTGGCTTTCCATCCTATAGGCCTTTAATTTACCGTTGGAACCGAAAGACAGCAGCTCAAGGGAGACATTTAGATGCTCTGTGCAGCCCAACACCGTGCCTGAACGGAGCCTAATAAATCAGATGCCTGCCCTGGGCTGTGGTATGAATCATTAGCATGAATCTAAAGTGTGTCCATCTTCCTCTAATTACTGACACTGCTCTGCTAACACAATCCAGAGCGATTCTTCATCTGTTCTTATTTACAGCCTCTCAGCCCTCTCCCCAGTGACAGATCCCACCCTTTTTCTAATATAAAAAATACTACGTTGTCCCAGGCTTCCCCATGTCAGCATCACAAGGAAGTGGAAAAAAATCTAAGGGGGTTCTGATTTGCTGGGGTTTTTTTTCCTTAATGTTTCAGCTTCAATGTGTTTTCCACCCCCAAAAAAAAAAAAAAAAAAACCAACAAAAAAATCAGCAGTTCTGCCCTTTGCACTCTCCTAGTTCACACAGCAGAAGGCAGGGGAAGGGGACCAGAGGGGAAAGGATAGGTTTTGCTATTTTTCTCCCTTTAAACTAAATGGATTGGGCATATCATCCCAAATCCATTCACTCAGGTAGATACGGTCCCTGTAGTTCCAGCTGGTGCCACGTGTCCACCTGGACAATCAGAGCAGGAGGTTAGATGACCTCAGGAATAGGAAAGAATATCTTTGGGAAGCTGGTGTCCTGCCCTTATACACACATCATGCATTTCTTTCTTCATGTCATTCCCCTGGTCACAAGGCATTCTTCTGAAAAGCCACCAGCAGCTTTCCTGATGCTGAACTGAGGATAAATAGCAAGCCAGGAGGTCACACTGAAGTCACAACTCAGTAACTGCCTACAGAGACCTGTCTGCATGCTGGGTGTATCCTCCCTTCTTAAATGGAGGAAACTTGTTCATGCCAGTGCAAAGGTCTTGCTGAAGCAGCAGCATTAAAAATTATGATTCATCCTAATTTATTGCAGTGGTGCCTAGGGACCAGCCCAGATCAGCTTCCCTCTGTGCTAGGCATTGTATCAAGAGAGGCATGACACTCCCAAACAACAGGGGAAAGTCAGGGAAAAGAGAAAAAGGGAGAGGGAGAACAAATCTAGAAGATATTTTGGGTGGATCGTTTTCCTCTCCTTTCTCCCCTGCTGCCTGCCAGCTTTATCCCACCCACAAACTCCTCCAGCTCTGGCTAAGGCATTTTCATCCAGTTTTTGGCAATTGCTTTCTTTAGCAAAGAAGTGCAATTTAAAGGGAACTGCAGCTCTCCACACACAAGTCTGCTCCTGCAAAGCCTTCAAGAGAAAAGACAGAAAACACCAACCCAAAGGGTGGAAACAGATGAATGTTTCCTTTTGGCTTCTCCTTTGGAAACTTTCTCTTTTTTTTTCATATCAAGGTTCCATTTCCAATTTTTTTCTAATTGTCAGCTAATGATTTTATAGTGGTGATCCCCTGTTGAGGGCTGTGTATCTCCCCCACAGCAAGGTCCAAGGTCAGCTCCCAGCTTCACAGTTGCCCTGATTCATGCAGCCTCCTGTCTCCTCCAGTTCTCTATCAGCATCTCATGGGAAGATCATCCTCACCACCCTGGGCAATTCTCTGTGGGAGGATGCTTGGTGCTTAATACAGTTTTAGGCTGTCCACACTGTTTTTCCCCTTGAGTTGTGAGGGGCAAGCAATCACAGCTATCCTTCCAGGTCTCATCACTTCCTACCAAGGCATTAAAGGAGGAGGGGAGCATATGGTACATCCCTCAGCACAGAGCAAAACATCTCACCTAACATGAAATCAGGTAGTGTCCAGTCTTGCTGGACACCTTATAGTCATGTGGTGCTGATCTTCCTTGCAGGTGCAGCAACCTAACAGTGCTTCAGAGGACTGGCCTGAAGAATGGCAGATTCAGCTTAGGGATGCAGAGAGTAGACACAAAACAGACCCTCACCTCATTTCAGGTAGTTGTAGAGACTGATAAGGACTTCCCTCAGTCTCATTTTCTCCAGCCTAAACAACTCAAGTTCCCTCAGTCACTCCTCATCAGACTGGTGCTTTAGACCCTTCTCCAGCTTCATTGTTCCTCTCTGGACACGCTCCAGCATCTCAATGTCTTTCCTGTAGTGAGGGGCCCAAAACTGAACACAGCACTTGAGGTGTGCCAAGTACAGGGGGACACACTCCAGGAACCTCCTAGACTGTATCCTCTCTGCTGTTTTGTCTTTCCAGCAGAAATGTCCTATGTCCTATAGAGATGTCTCCTCTGAGATCTTAAACATTCAACAAGGAGCAACAGGGTATTTTGTGTTTGATGTGCACAGTCTACTTTTAGATACTCCTATTTCTTATTCCACTACTGCCCACAGAGAATCTCTGATCCTCAGTTAGTGCAGTTCCCTCAGGCATACTGCCTGCTAGTTGGCATCCAGCAAGAAGAGAGACCTCTCCTGTCCCACACTCAGAAGGCAAAAACTGCTAGAGTGGCCTTACTTACCTCTGGGGAGGGAAACTGGGATTTGTTTCCATCAACTGGGGCAACCAAGAGCATGTCTTGCAGGATCGTCGTCATGTGATGAGCCATAACCTTCTGCTGGTCAACACTGCAGTGGTTCTCCAGGGAGATGATGACAGGGTATGGTGAGGTCTAGAACAAGACAGCAATATACATCATCAGTGACCTCTGCAATTTCACCAGTCTACAGCAACTGACATAAACCCCAGTGATGTTTTCATTGGAAATGAATGTGCCAACAGTGGGGTCTAGTGTTCTGCTAAGATAAGAATTTGTCAAGAATGGACAAATGTAACTGTGCAGTAGCATCTAGACCAAAGTAGGTCTTTGCTGATGCCTTCCAGAGATGATGATCCAATAGGTCACCAGGCTGGGTCAGGATACCTCCCACTGGCTTGCTGCTGGGGCACTTCAATGAGGCTCCCTGTGCCTCCATTCTTCACTAACACTGTGGAGGGAGCACCTTCCTACCTCAGAAAAAGGACTGGGAAGGGAGGCTTTGAGATCATTTGGTTTACTCAAATCCTTAGGTGACATGAATCCTTCCTCCATTCATGCATAGCCCTGATCTCATTCCTTGTGGGCACCCAGAGTCATTTTGTGTGCTGAAGGCACTGTCATTGTCACTGCTTTGTAGCCCCAAAGCAAACCTGATCCTAGCTCTCAAGTGCACTGAAGGAAAACAGCAGAAAGCCCAGAGAGCCTGGACACACCCAAGGTTTTTTAAAGGCTGCTGGCCCAGCATTGCCACAGAAGACTTCAAACCTGTTCACTCCTTTTAAAGTGGAATAGAAACAGTACTTTGCATCAGTTCATCCAAAACACATGCACACAGGTTCCTCTAAAGTAGAAATGGACCCTGAGATGTCAAAGCCCACACATATCATGGGTTTATTTCTACTTCCCACCAGGTATGCTCAAGATATTGGGCATTATTTTCATTGCAGTGTAGACCAGGACACAGCTGTGCTGGTATAGATTCAAACTCATCCTCAGATAGTGCTCTACCTATCCAGCAACTCCCAGGAATGGATCTCTGCAGAAATCAGAGCATGGATGCCCACGAGAAACACTAAGGTGAAGTCTTCATTGTTAATGCTCTGCTGGGAAGGCAGAGACCTACAATCAGTCTTGGCTTGTGCAATAGGAGAAATCTTAGGAGGGTCCCTCATCCTTACTTTGAAAGCATAGTTCTTGATGGCCTTAATGACATCACTGAAGAGGATCTTGGAGGTGAGAGTGTAGCCATGATAAATGACGGGTTCCGAGTTAGGGCCATCCCAGCAATCAAGTTCCACACAGCGGCAGCCTTTGGTGAGGGCTCTGGAAACAAAGAAGGGACCTGGTTGGGTTCTAAACCTTCTGCTCCATCTCAAAAGGAAGGTGCATCAGGCACAGATACTGCCTGGGAAGTTTAAGGAGCAAGAGAGGAAAGAGGAGCTTGGAAGAAGAGGGAAAGCAGATGGGATCAGGAGAGCTCAGAGTCAGCAAAGAGAGCTCAAGGTTGAGCAAGGAAAGCACAGTGGGATCTGAGATAAGTGGTAGTGAAAGTCCAAGGTAAAAATTATCCAAAGAAGAAGACATAGTGAGCAACAGATTAGAAAGGACACTCATGGCTGTGCCCCAAGTCTTTCCCCAAACATGGTGAAGAGAAAATCAAGAGTAGCTGAATTGGAAGAAAGAAAGACAGGCAGCCTTTGAAGCCAGGTCATGAAGCCTGCATGATGTGACTTCTTCATCTAAACCTGCTAAGACATGAGAAATGAATCCTCAGAGCTGTCAGGGAGAGACTTGTGGGAACTGCACCGCAGCTGGTGAGACTGCTGACCGCCAGTTTCCCAAACTGAGTCTACATCCTGAATTTGCACTTGCAACTCCTGCCTCTACATACCCATACTTTTAATTTATTTTCAAATGTAGGTTCCCCCTGTACAGACTTGCCTGTCTAGAAGCTGATCTCTTTTACAGTAACTCACTTTATATTTCAGGTAACATAACTCTTTTCATTCACTGCATTAAGAATCATGGGATATTTCTTTCTACAATGAAAACATGGTTCTGGAATTTTAAGAGACTGCAAGAGGAATTCAAACAGCTACTGAAGAGCAACTTCTGCCAGATTGCACTCTCTCCTCTTTTGAGCTTGTGAGTCTAGAGAGGCATTGTTCCCTGGGACTCGGATAAGTAATGAACACAGAACTGCAGTGATTGGCTTGCTTACAAGGAAAACCTGCCTCACTTGATAAAAGCACAGGTCACAGAAGAAGTAATATAAGGTGGTTGTGCAAGTTAGTAAAGGCCACTGCAAACATCTGACCATGAGATGTCAGACAGCGGTTGTTAAAGGCAGAAGTGGGCAACACAATGTTCTGTTCAGAGATGCTGTGGGAGCATCTGAGCTGCTAAAGAAGGAGTAGGCAGAAGTTTCCTGATCACCCACACTGCTTCATTAGCTCATACCCCACCTCCTTTTTTGGACTGCTTCAACTAGGTTTCTCCAAAATAAACCCCAGCGTGGTTCTAAGGAGAGTCCATGCCTGGGGCTACTCCCAAAAGGCAGTAAGGACTGTAAACATTATGGCTGTATTTTGTCTCCTTCTACTCCTGATCAGTCCTGCAGCTCTCTCCCAGAAATCTGTGCACCTTGTAAGCTCCTTCCACTCTTTGCCATATTCTGGGGAATGCAACATGTCCCCTCAGCATCACACTTTGAAAACACCATGCTAGAGGTCTGTAGGTGTTTTAAGCTACTCCCACACATAGTAATTATGCATCTTACAGTCAGGTGGACACTCCATGGGGCCCAGCAGAGCCCCAGGTCAAAGTGCTATGAAAAGGGAGACATGGCCAACCTGGTTTAGGAACAGCTCACCCTGATGTGAACATGGGCCAGTTCATATTATCTCGCTTGGAGTGGGACATTGTTTCTTGGTCCTCTTGCATCTAGAGATATAGAGGCACCTTATGTCTTCTATAAGACATCAACCTCTCCCACACAAACACACACACACATACATTACCTGATATAGGCTTCTGTGCTGCTTGGACCTGTGAGCTGGTCTTCCATAAGGTAGGTATTGTGCGAGGATGACACCAAGTAGTGGCTGAGAGGTTGAGTCATGTCCTGGTAAACTTTACGATGGGAGGAGTTGAATATATTCCCATCATCAGACAGCAGGTACATCAGGAAACCATCTTTAGTCATGGCATTACGCCTCTTGGCTGCCAGATAAACAGACAGAAACCTTGTATTGAAAACCTGACACCATCAGGTTGCGCCACCATCTTCACTATGATGCCTGCTGCTCTGCAGAGGATCTCAAAGGCAGCATGTGCTCTCTAGGCAGTCAGCCAATAGTAAAGATATTGATGCTGTTCAGACAGTGATAACAGCTTTATCTGTCTGGAAATGCTTTTAAAACCCCTCCACAATCATTTCTTTTTATGACACTTTCTGTCCTTGATAACACCTTAAAAATGTCAAAGACAGCCCTTACTTCACCTGTCTCTACAGATCTACAGTATAAAAAATCTCAACTTGAGCACTTCAAGCTTCCTTCATGTCAACACAGAGAAACTGTCAGATGCACAAGCAGAGCCACATAAATCCTGTCTTGATTATCCAATGAATACATGATTTTCAAAGAGTAAATGCACAATAACACAACTCCGAGGAGGAATTTGGCTCGCCTCAGAGTTGTGTTTGATTGAGCCAGATCTCAGTGTAATCTCCAAGACTACATCTGAAAAGCATTGTCCCTTTCCTTAAGGTATATTAGGATGGTGCAAAAACAGCCCATGAAGCTGTGTTCATTTCTTGAACATGTCCTCCAAGGTGCTCCAGGCTGGAAATCCACTTAACTTCTGAGCAGAAAGACAGTGATTGCTGTCCTAAGCATTTTCTGGGCTCATTACTCAAAGATCTCATCATCCAATGGCTTTTCAGGTGCTTACATTCAAAAACATTTGCCTCCATTCCTGCTTGTGGAGAACAGAAATACGGCTACATTCTTAAACTCACAAAGCCACCTGGGGTCTTGACATTTGAATAAGCCATCAGAGCCTTTCCTTCAGGAATTTCACCCACCTCTAGCCAACCCTATATCAAATCTTCTCCAGCTTCCCAGTGTACCCAAGGCAAAATTGAAAAGAAATATTTCCAGGACTCTCCAGTGCCCTCCTCTCCTGTAGCTATTAACGTTCCCCTAGAAAACTGGTGTTTTAGAAACAGCAGTGAGGATAAGATGACATAAATGACTGCAGAAGAAAGCATCAGCAAAGCAATTCATAGTTAATCAAGAAAGCAAGACTTTGAACCAAACCAGCCAATGTTTCCAACATACCTCTTTCATTTGGCTCATATCGCTGAATTAAGGCAGGAGCAGCAACAACAGCATCTTCTTCTTGCTGTGTGTCATAGAGGAACCTCACCAGGTTCTGGCAGGACATAAACCCTTCTTCATCTGAGAACTTTTTGAAGATGTCATCTATTTCTTTTCTCTCTGTCAGTATCTTGTAAAATTCCTCTATCTCATCAGCCTCCAGAGCCTCTGTTTTGGACTTGTCACAGTGCTGTAAACGTAGAGGGGAGAAGGAGTGAAAACCTTCTTTCCTTCTGGCATATGCCAGCCGTAATCTGCACCAGGGCTACACAACGCAGAACACAAAATAAGTGGAAACAGTGAATGAGAAGCACTTGGTCAGTTACAATGGTTCTCACTGGCAAGGCCAATAGTCATGTAACAGTTACAATTACTGTTATTTACTCCTATTAGCAGCCACCGCCTTGAGCGCCACTACACTGTGTACTGTGCAAACCCTAAGTGAGAAGGACAGCTCAAGACAACCTAAGTACAAATCAAGAGGAATGTAACTCTTGACCTCAAGAGCTTAAGGACTATCAGGAAACAATGAACTCAACACATCTTGATAGACAACATGGCCTTAAATCCATTAAGTAAAGGGAGAAGGACCTTCGCTTAACCCCAGTGGGTCTGAGCTCAGGCCTCAAGAGACTGTCAAGTCAGGTTGGTTGGAAAGATGACATCAAAACCAGCTTAATAACAAACCCTGCCAAACACATGCATGTTTAGGTATGGAAAAAATCCTCTCTTCCATGAAATTTACCAAGTAAAAAAGTCACAAAATTTCAAATCAGGTATCATTTCCTCAAGGATCTGTAATTCATATTCTTCATGACCCATGTCCCCATGGTGGCTTGATCTTCCCTAAATACCAGCTCTGACAGAACACCACAGTCAAGGACTAGACTGGCCATGAAAGATAAGGAGTTTAAGACACACAAGTTAGTGAATCCATGAAGGACAAGAGCTTTTCTAACAACAAATACTTCCAGCTTATTTAAAATATTCTGAGGTTTAATTTTTCATTGGAAATTGTGGCAAATCCTGATATTGTTGTTTGTTCCCAGCAGAATACTTCGTGGAGAGGTAAATAACTATTTCTCAGTCATCTCTGGGATGTAAACCTCTGCATTAAATATAGGCTGAGCAAAACAAGCTGTGAAAGCAAGAACCTGTATCAGAGGAATCACTTACTGGAGGGAGCATTATATGCCTTCCAAGTGTTTTCCCCTGCAAGTTTCAGCAATCAATGGACTCCAGCTAATGCCGTATTATTATGATGATTGCCTCTCTCTCAATGTCTAAAGCAAGCAAATAGACCCTTAGCAGTGTTGTCCTCATCACACACAGCCCACTCACACCTTACATTTCAGGTAAGTCTGAAAAAAATGTCATTTTTGGTACAGACACCAAAACCTCTGCAGGACACGGCTTGTCTTACCTAGTCCTTGGCCTAAGAACTTCTCCAGGCATGAACTTGGAACAGACAGTGTGCTCCAGGCCACTCAGAGGAGGTCGTGGGGCATTTCAGTTCACCTTTGCTCCAGACAAGTTTCTACCAGTTACTACAACTTAGCTGACAGGTGGAAACTTGTCAAACCAGAGGAATTAAATCACTTTCTGTCTTTGATCTCTGATGACAGATAGAGCTGTTGACCTGGGGTTTATGACCAAAGAGCATGTCTCATTTTAACCAGTCATCGTAATAATTTCAATCTGACTCTGCTCTCAGTGATGGCCATGGTGGCTTTGGCACTGCCCCAAGAAAGATGATAATGAGGGACCTTCATACCCTGCAAATCCTCCTCTGGTGTCCTTGCCTGTTTATGGTGCACATATACAAGCAAATAAAATTATCATGATGCATGACATTTCACAAGCTGGACCAATAGCAAAAAGTTCAACTTGTCCTGACTTCAGAATTTGCTGGGTGGAAGTTATGGGATCATCTCAGGAATGGGACAACCTGTGAAATATACTACAGACATCTGCAAATTAGGTTGGAGCAGTCCATTTCCAGGACTCTACACTGTGGCTCTGGCAGATCTCACAAGCTAAGCTGAGCATGACGCTTTGCAACTGAGGAAGGCATATAAAGTGGGAAACCAACTGGTGGAGACTGCAGGGATGCTGTGAATGGCAGACATTCTTTTATTTAAGATACAAGAGGGAAAATGGCAAGATATTACATCCAGAAAACTGGCATTGTAAGTGTTGTGCCTCGGGAACTTTGTTCGTTAGTGGCCACTAAAGGTTGTGATGGAAACAGGACAACAGCAATGACATCATAGTCATATTTCCATCACAGATGAGATGCACGGTGTAGAAGTGAGCTCCTTCTGCTTGAACTACAAGAGCTTCAAATCAGAAAGAGGATCTCAGCCCACAATAATTGTGTTTTATCTCACTTGTGTGGATCATGGAATTAAGTGAGCAATTAAGGGAGCTTTGCACAGTTTCTTGTTGCATTCCATATGTCTTACTCAGGTGTGCCTAAAACCTAGATGTGGATGCAGTTATGTGATAAAAAGCAAGAATATGTGAAAACATGCCCTGTATCTCGCTCTTGAGTCCTTGATCACCCTTCCTCCTTGTGATTAAATGAAGAAAAAGCCTCTAAGACAGAAAAGATCACCCTTTTAATATGCTGTAGTGTCTCTCAGTCCATCTAAGTTTAGGCCCTATGCAAACTGAAAATATAATTGCTTTAGGAGCAAGACAGACTCTTCCTGGAGGCAATTCAGCCCACAAGAGATTAGAATTAACCTCCAAAGAGCCTCTTTCCAGTGGCTATACAAGAAACTTGTAACAATTACATGTTTAATGAGGGTACTTCAACAATCTGCCTGCATTTAGATGGGTTGAATCAAGGTTTAGTAATTACTTGGAGTCCTTAAGCAAAAAGAGAATCAAACTTAATCAAGTTTCCACCCCTAGAGCTCTATTGCAACTATTACAATACCAAGAGAGGTTCATTGAATGAAGAGACTGTGCCTCTAAAAGAAAGGGTGTCTTTTCACATGTTTGACATTTGAAGACATAGGGAGTGATTCATCTGACATACACAAGATGCATCCTTTAGGATGAGGTGAATTGCACCCTGTTGTCTAATACTGGCTTCACCTACACAGATTGCCAAGGAAGCATGAGTGTTGGTGTCTACTTCCAATGTAGCTTTCTGCCCTGGAGATATCGAACTCAACCAGAGGAATCCTAGTCTTTCAGGGTCTTCCTGAGCTGGGAATAAAGCCTGGGATATGTCAGCCAGATTTTGCATCTGGAAGATCTTGCAAGCTGAAATTCTTTTAAGACCTGCTGATGACCTTCCTCCAGTGCTTGCAGAGTTAACAGAGAGAAAGAAACTCCCATAAAGCAAGGATTAGGAACTTGCACCTCCTATGGGAGATCTTGCCAACTTTCCCTGCTATCAATTTACAGGAAGGAGCAGGAGAATTACTGTCCGGTGCTCAAAACCACCCACGCGTTTACCACTGAGGAGAAAACCCATTTCTGAAACTGCCCACCCATGAATTCAAATCCTGCTTCAGACAGGGTGGAATTTTGGAAATTATCCAGATACTTTATCTCACGTCAGCAGGAAGGCTTCTTTTGAGAGAACCCAAAAAAGCTTAACAACTGAGAAATTTTCACCCCTTTCTTATCTTCTGATAGGCTTAGTCAGCAATCCGAATCTTGAGAATTTAGAGGTATATGTCCCTGAGCAGATTAAATATGCCTTGGGCTATTAAATCAACCAGACCAGTCCAAGCTTGGGTGCAATGCTACATGTCTAACATGAATCTGGTTTTGGTTTCCTAGTTTGGATTTTCTTTTCATTCACACCTGTCACTTGGGACCCTTCTCCCCTGACAAGGTGAGGGTCTGGGTTCATAACTGTGACAAATTTTAGCCAGACTTAGGTATTGACATCAGGGGGTTCATCAGGGATTGCAGTGATAGGACAAGGGGCGATGGCTTCAAGTTGAAAGAGGGCAGGTTTAGATTAGACATCAGGAAGAAATTATTTACCCTGAGGCTGGTAAGGACCTGGCATAGGATGCCCAGAGAGGTTGTAGAAGCCCCATCCCTGGAAGTGTTTAAGGCCAGGTTGGAGGAGGCTTTGGGAAACCTGATCCAGTGGAAAGTGTCCCTGCCATGGCAGGGGGGTTGGAACTAGATTATCTCTGAAGTCACTTCCAACCCAAACCATTCTATGACAAATGATTGTGCCATGCAGAACTCCTGAAACACCTGGGACTCAAAGTGCACTTGAACTTTGCTTTTCCCTTTTTCTCACATTTGCTGAGAATCTACTGAGCACCAAAAACCAGAAGCCCTTCCTTGCTATGAGAAAAGAGGATAGGAGTTCAGATTAGTTTAGGTCTCCAAGCAAAGCTGAAAGCTGAGGGAGACCCTGACTTCAGCCAACAGCAAATACTTCATCTGCTTGCTCTCATTACCTGGAAGATCTCCTTGGCATGATAGTCATTGACTTCAATGTTCACTTCTTTCAGGAAGTTCTTGAGCTCCTTCAAGCTCATCTTGTTGTCTTTGTTTTTATCAGCTTTCCGCAGGCAGGTATGAATCCAGCTGCAGGATGATGTAAGGAAATCTTTCCAGGTCAGTGCCTAGCCTAAATACCATCCTTCTGTTACCCACTGCAGGGGAGAAATCTCTTCTAAAGACTCTGAACCACCTCTCCAGCTGCTGTCAATCAGCATGCTACCACTGAACAGCTTACATTGACTCACCTTCTGCTCTGAAAGAGCAAAATGGTGCTTTGGCAGAAGCAAAATGCACTGTAAGACAAGTGATTGTGACCCAGGAGAAGCTTTTACCATCTGGCCAAGGCTGGATCAGTTCTCTCTACCCTGTAGGAGTTTCTGGACACAGCCACATCATCAAAACAGCCTGATTTCTCTTTTATGACAGAAAGTACATCCTGCTCCAGACTGTTAAAAAGGGATAGGGGAAGGATGAAAAGAGCTTCCAAGTGGAGCTTGGCAAATCCATTGTTATAGATTTGATCAATATTCAGTATATCAAGGTGAACACTGAGCACAGATTCTCCAAAAGAGGCATTAATACTAAGTCTTTGACTCACCTTCAGCTGCCATATTTATTTAGGGATTCTACCTGTATGTCTTAAAAAACTTTGTTGTGGGCAGAATCAAAACAAACTTTGTGGGTCTTGGCTTCCCCTTGTAAAATGCAGAGGATCTGTTACTGTGATAATCGTTCATCAGAGCTTGGTTTGTAAGAACTTCAGTATGTCTATGGATCTGGAGTAATTACTATTAAAAAATGAGCTTCTTAATGTGATATCAGTTGATCTGAACTGGGTTTCCCATGTTCTTTCAATCTTTTTGGAAAATTATGTTAGACATTTGAGATACCTTGCAGTTTTAAATGACAAAAAAAAAACCAACATGCTTTTTGCATCATGGAACTGACTCTCACTAATTTGCTTTGCTGTTGAATAAGAAAGGTCACATAGAAAAAGCTATTTTTTCAGTAGAAAAATGATTGAAGTAAGAATTTGATCTCCATAAATGTAACCTTCCACGTCTTGCATGGGAAGCACTGCTTCAAACTCATTCCAAAAATAATCTCTCAAAAATGCCCAACCTGGATATTAAGCTGAGTAAACCTCAGGATTAGCAAATACCAGCTGAGGCATATGGCACTGTAATATTTTAACTGGCCCTTTCAAAATAACCCCTAAAAAGGCATTAACTGCCTGCCACAGTGGCTGTACACGTAACCCTGAAACACCACAGCTACCACTGCACTCAAATATTTCCGAACCACAGAGATATGTGTAAACTGTTTGTAAGTATTGTTTGTCTCACAGAAAGCTGAACTTTCTTTAAAAATCTTGGCAGGTGCTAGGCAATGACCTCACAACCCATCAGTCTCAGCCTGGTAATATTAATATTCCCCTTCTTTAGACACGGAAACCAAAATAACGAGAGGCTACATTTCCCCAGCTGCCAAGGACACTCCAGGGCCCTGAACCAAGGTCTAGCTTGCACTGATTTTCCCCATGAAGCTCTCCATGCTTTGCTGTTAGGACACCACCATCCACCCCAGGTTGGGGAACACCCCCTCCACCAGCTGTGCCCAGTCCCCAAAACATCCAAACTCCGTGTGCAGCTGGACACCCCCACATTCGAGAGAGCTGGATGAACTGAGCACCTCAACTGAAATACTCTTCTGATACAAACACCATTCTTCAGCCCTGGTTGTGGGTCTTCCTTTCACTTTACACACCCAGTTGGGCCTGGGTGGACTAGGAAAAAGCTGTTCCCATTCCTGTATACATCCAGAGAGAGCCTGCTTCCTGCCTCTTGTTTTTAAAGGATCTGCCAGCTCCAGGGCTACCAACTTTCTCTTATAAACCAGAGGGATGACTGGAACTCTCTGGCAAATACCCCATGAATGTGCTTAGAACAGAAATGCTGCAAAACTTCTGGTAAGTGATTTCCAACCAGATGAAAAGCTCATACATAAATCCCAGAGTCAAAGCAGACTGTGACACACTACTCAAATGAAAAGCCCCCTGTATTTTCTGTCTAAAGTCTTCCCTGCACACATACCTGCAATATTTGCTAAATAACCTATGCCAGCTTGTTGCAGAGCTGAATCTGAGGCTTAATAAAACAGTATTGTATGTATAAGAGTCAGAAGTACTCATAAAGCATGTGGGGGGTTATCTTTATAGGAATACAGGACTGGAAAGGACTTGTAAGATATTAAATCAAGTCCCTTGCTAGCACAGGCAACTCCCATCACCTTATAAACTGTACAAATCCCACCTGAGACTAGGAAGGCTTTTTGTTTTCAACACATGTTTTCAAGATCTTGCTCATTCTTTACTTGCTTCACAAGGTTTGGGAGGCTGGAAAAGACACACTACAAGGCAGTTCTCCAGTCATGGGGGACAGGCAGGGGACCCAACACTTGTCCTCAACTCCTGACTCTTCCCCGTCTGTGCTCACAGATGCAGAGAACATTTCTGAGGTTTAAGGAAGATCTGAGTAATCCCATGCTGCCAAGAAAACCCAGTGAAGGCAGACTAAATTTAAAATCCCAGGCTTTAATTAAACATCATCAAATTTCAAATGAGAAATCATGCTGTTCTGTAATTCCAGGTTACGTTAAACGGCCCGAGACAATCCCAGATTGGAAGCCAGCACTGCTCAGTAATTACTCTTCCAGAAATACGGCTTGCCTACCCACCCTATTTAGCTTCGATTCTGCTTTCCAAAGACAGAGAGACACTTTTCCATGCTGGAAATTTACAGCCTTCTTCCCTTGCAAATGTCATTGTTATTTTTCCCCCCCTTTAGCAATCTTGTCTCTTCTTATGGGGAAGGTTTTCAGCAATATATTCAATGTGACACACTCCAGGGACAACTTTCTGTAGCACAGATTTTTCCCTCAATCTGTGGGGTGAGGGAAGCCTTCACATTTAAAAGGAAAGCTGCCAGGGTGCAATATTGCCAACAGCACCAAAGTTTTGAGATTTCAACTTGTCAAGGGACTGCTCCCTACCACCACAGGCACACTACTGGTAACTACTGCTGAGGAATGACCTTATAGCCTAGAGCCTGAAACACCATCTGAAAAGACACTCACAGTGCAGGGGATAAACACAGCAACCTATTCACAGGAGTCCAATTCCTTTGAACAAACAACACCTCGGATGTGCAAGTGCTTATTAGACTTCAGAGAATCCACAGAACACTAAAGCCTGATGAAAGCTCAGCATTTATGTGCCACCTCCACCATGGAGTGAAGCCCTGACCAAGGGCAAGACTCCCCGGTGCCTGCTCAGGCTCCCACTCCAGCTTTGTGCTGTTCCCCAGCTGAGGATTTTGCATCTCTGGTCGCCTCCACAGATGCTTTGATGCTGAACAAGGTGTGAAGCTCACACAGTCTGCTCTCACTGGGAGCACTATCTGGTTTCCTCCCTGATAGCTGGATGCCTACCTTTGTGAAGCTTAAAGGAACTTTGTATTTTATGAGCGTTGCTGCTCTGTCAAATCAGGGTGAAATGGGACAGCAGGTTCTTATGTCATCATCAGGGCCTCAGGCACAGGGACACTGCAGCAAATCCATCAAAAACTTCACCCACAGACATCCTCCTTTTATATGGATGTGAGACCTGTGGTCACAAAGCCACTTACTGAGTGGAACGCAGCCCCCAGGACAACCCCCCGTGAATTCAGCAGAGCCAGGATTTCACCCAGTAACTAACTCACTCTCCATTTCACAACTAATTCTCTCTCTTTTCCTGCCCTGCTGCTTTTCCTTTCCAGTGTCCAGATTGTCACTAGAGCAATTTCAGATGCTTTCAGGGCAAATTTCCTCCCATGCTGAGGCAAATAAGGAGTCAGCAGAGCTACCCCAGCATATATTTGGCAGTCAGAAGAGAGGAATCAGTTCCCTCGCCTTGTATTACTGAGAAACATGATAAACAGTGAGGGCTTTTCATGCCTTGCCAGGAAGTGCCTGCCCTGGAGTTTGCTGCAATACAAGTGAAACAGACCCCTGAAGATTACAAAAAAAAAATAATGATTGTTTTATCTGGAGCTCCCTGAAAGAGGCAATTCTTTGCTTAAGGAGCAACGTGAAGCCTGAATCAACTCTTGCTTGTATTACTGTAAAACTAGGGGTGGGGGGGGAAGCATTGGAAACCAGGGAGTTTGCCTGGGTGCAAAATCAATGCAACAGAAAACTCAGTGCCCAGGGCCAATAGGAAAAAACGGGGTTAGTCTACTGTCTCCACCCCCAGAGAAAGACAAGTGCATCTTTGTGTGTGATTAATCGCTTTATAAGGCAAAGGATACTGTTGGAGTTTCTCTTTCTGATTCATGGAGTTGCTGTGGGCTATGATTTTCCTCAGGCCGGTGATCCAGTGGTTGGCATCATCTTCTGAACTCGCAATGAGGTCCAGATTTTTCCGCTGGTCTTTGAAAATGATGGAAAAGCAGCGATACTCCGGGACATCCTTGGCGTATTTTTCCATACCTTCAGTTTTATGGCCTGACCTCACATCCCGAATATCTTCAATGGAGACTGTAAAAAGAAAGCAGAGCCTGCTGTCAGCAGAGGTTCAGTCAGCCTTATCTCTCTACCTGGTGAAGGATATTAGGAAATGACTCTTTCTCCTTTTCCTACAGCCTCTGGAGGATTCCCTTCCCTTTCCCCCTTTTCCAAAACTTTGGTAGAAAAGAAAGCTCAAATCAAAAGGAACAAAGAGAATTTTGTTAAAACTCTGTTCTTCACTTTCTTCAGCTGTTTTTCATTTACTTTACCCACTAGGTGCCACACTGTGATACGGTATCCATGACATACCAATCTTTGCCAAGAGTTTGGTTCCAGTCCTTGGAGCATCCCTGATTTGATCTCTGCCCCCATCTGAGAGTGGGGAGAATGGAGCTGTGCCTCCCTGTAAACACTGACCCCACAGGAAAATGAGACATGACATCAGTAGGAGGAGACTAGGAACTAAACCAGTCATTTGTTAGTTTGCAAATCAGTGAGAAGGTAAAATAAAAAGAAAACAAACTCATATATTCTTCTCAGTCACACTAGTGCAAATTAGGGAGGCAAAGACAACAGCTTCAAAGAGGTTTGGTGTCACCCATACTCCATCCTAACCCCTGTCAA
The DNA here is from genome assembly GCF_964237585.1 of Gallinula chloropus. Classification (NCBI taxonomy): domain Eukaryota; kingdom Metazoa; phylum Chordata; class Aves; order Gruiformes; family Rallidae; genus Gallinula; species Gallinula chloropus. The sequence goes on along the minus strand of NC_140086.1, from coordinate 158,610,327 downwards.
GGGTAGACTTGATCCTCTTTGCTGGAAGAAAGCAAAACACTGCTTCCAAGACTCTCCTTCCCAATTTCCATCTCTGCCTCTCAGCTGGTGGAAATGGGCCCTGAAGTCTCATCCAGTTTGTAAACTACACACACAAGGCAATCCAGAAAGAGTGATGCATTCAAGAGAGTAGGTTATTAAACAAATGTAAGCAACTGAGACACCCCTACACTGCCCCTGACAGCGAGCAGGTGCCTTCAAACAGTGCTGAAATCAGGCAAGTTCCCAGCAGCCAGGTTTTGTCTTTCATGGGCCACTTAATACATCTACAGAGGGCTGAGAGGAAAGGGCAGAAACAGCTTCATCATCTTTGACTGCTGAGAAACTTAACAGCAAAGTCAGGAAGGCACCTAAGCACAGTAAATGGCAAAAATATTTGTAAACAGAGTTGGAGTCTGTAACTGAGAAAGTCTTGTTGCATCTTCTTGGGTGAGACATAAAGAAGTTAATAGTTTGCAGATATCTACCAGTATGATCTCAGGGCACACAGAGAAATCCAGCCATCTTCTACAGCAAGCGTGCCAAAAAATAGATACAATCACAGGAATTTGATATTTTTTTTTAAATGGCTTAACTTCTCCTTACTTCAGATTGTAAATTACAGGTTAAAGTTACTTCCTGCGTTCCAGATGTATGAGATCAATTTTATTTGGGCTTATCTAGAAGGAGCTCTGCTGAAAAATGATATGTTGAGTGTAAAATATCCCCTCCTTTTAGCTGAATAGGAGACACTTGTCTTAAAGCATCCATTTTATCTGCTCCCTCATTTAAACTGATGGAATTTCATCATTAAAATGCCCGGTTCATTTAAAATCAACACTGCAGAAAAACACAACTCAGCATCCAGGCTGCACGTTTTTAGCATGGCTGCCCTGGGACCATCCAAAATTATTCAGATGCTCAGTTTGAAAACATCCCTTTTATCCCCCAGAGCAGTGGTGAGGACGCTCAGCTGCTGGGAAAGAAAGAAAAACAAAAAAAACAACCTCAAAACTTCAGTCTTCAAAAATCAGTGGCTTTCCAAAACCAACACTTGACATTTGCTTTAAATTCCCCACCACACGCTGGGGTGGTCAAGCATCTTCCACAGCACTTTGCTGGTTTGGTTCCTATACAAGAACATACCATGAGGACCTTCCCGGAGCTGGCAAAGCTCCTCCCTGACAGTTACAAGCAATTATCTTTTTGTGGTCCTTTATTATCACTTGGTAAAGCCCAACAGTTGATGAGCTGGAGGGGAGGAGAACATTGAGTTGGGATGGGCTGCTGTGGAATTACGTTATCAGGCCAATTTATCATAGTGTGAAAGTTTATGATGTTGAATACTAAAACCATCCTTGAAAGAAAAGGGCTGCAATTCCCTGCTAACTGGGAGCTTTGCTGGTGATTTAGCCCATTAACTAGGATATTAGACAAATGACAGTGATTGTGCCTGGTGTAGAACTACAACTACATAGCCTACACCCTTGATATCATCTTTGGGGGGATTCAGTTCAGTCAAAACTGCTAAAGTTTAGTTAGACTGACAATGGAAAGGAGAAAAAAAAAGCTTTCAGAACACAAATGTTCTGTCCTATTTTGGCAATAACTTCTGGGTAAGATAAATCACACCCATAATATATGGCGACAGTGGACCCTTGACCAGAAAGGAAGACCAATCTGAGCATCTCAGCTGCAGAGGTGTGCTAAGCAGACAGTCCATAAGTATCCTCCACTCCTGGTCTCTTCTGGTTATGGCAGTGCAAGTGGAAGGATCATCCTGTTGTTCCTCATCACCTGCCAACTGCTCACTACTGCTTGGCTCAGGAGAGTTATTGTCTCTTCAGAATGGCTTGCTAGTCTGCTTGTGCAATCAATCTCTAAACTCTGGGTTGGCAATGACCTAGTGTTTCCAAGGCTAGAAAATCTGATGTTAAATATTGGAAATTTAGAATGGATTCTTTGGAAATCATAACCTGGCAAAGTGAATCCACTGGAAAAGAGAGCTGTGTGGGAGGAAAAAAAGATTGAAAACCTGTGTCTGGAAGAGCTGCCTTGATTTCTGTGGGATATGCTGAGAAGAGGATGATAGAGGGCACAGAGCTCCTCCCTGCAGAGAAGATACAAGGAAGGCTGAAGAACTGGATCTGCATCTAATGCAGGAGAGTAGGAGAGAAACTACCTATCAGCACAGGAATTGTTGAAAAGCAGGGTAAGGCAGGACAGTTTTTTTAAAGCTTTCCATAGCTTGGTTGCCTGTACTGCTTTCATCTATCAGCAAAAAAGCTTATGCCAAAGGAGTCAGCCCAAACCATCTGCAAATGTTATCTCTTTTCTGGAAAACCTTAACCAGCATGAGTACATTATCAGCTGCTCCAGGACAGCAAGCACAGTGTATTAGCAGTCCCAAATTAACTGTGTGCTCAGCTGAGCTATCTGCAAGGAGAAACCAGAAATAACAGGGGGACAGAGACGTTTCACAGCAGAGGAACACCTAGAGCAAACACCCATCAACCACGTACCCCTGCACCCTCCCTGTTCGCTCCCCATCACACCACAGCAGGGAGGGAACTATGAGCAGAAGAGAAGCTGGAAAGTTTGCAGCTACTTCTCCCGGGTGTTTACGTCCGCTGAAGAGGAGGTTGGTGTAAAGCCCAAAACATGAAGCTCAACACAGGGAAGCTTGTGTCCTTCCTGGCCTCCAGACACTGAGTCAAATAGGTTACATCCTGGTCAGCCTTCCTGGCTGCTGCGGTTGCCACTCGGCCAGTGCAACAGACGAAGGATCCCCACTGACATGGACATACAGCAGCGTTCCCCAGAGCCAGTGAAATTACTCCTGTCTGAACTAGTTTCAGGGAGATACTGAGTTTTCTTTTTAATCCTCCTTTCAGCTTTCATCACTTGCCCTGTGGTCCTCCCTTGCTAATTCTCAGCCCAGTGCCCTTCTGCTCCACCCATGGTATTAGCAGGCAGGTGTGAGTCAGGACTGCAGGATGCAGGAGGCCAGTTTTGACAACTATGATGTTTTCAAGCCATCAACACGTATCTTTTGGGTGTATTTTTTGATTTGGGTTTCTCTCTTCCTGGTTTTCAAGGAGCTTACTGTTACACTTGCAAGCTCCTCTCTTCCTTGAGAGGAAGAAGAACACCTCTTAAAAGCAAAAGCCGTGATTCACACTGACATGCCTGTAACAGGACTTAGGAGTCTGCAAATGTGCAAGTCCAAACAGTCACCCACAAAACCTTGCTAGGCAGGTACAGAGCCTCAACTGTGCCTCTGCCTGAGCCAAAAGCTCCCCCGTGCCCCAGAAGTTAGTTTCTTCCTTTAGGTGACCCTGCACAAAGGCTCCCCACATCCCTCCAGCAGGACCTGGTCTGGCCATCCTCCTTATGGTGTCCTCAAACACATCCCAGTGCAAGGATTCAGCCCTATGCACGTGCGGAGCGGCGATGGCCATTTGAGTGAGACCCATTCCTGCGGGAAGCAGCAGGGAGGGGGAAACATCCATCTCCCATCACACTACAAGCTGTAACCCCAGAGCTTTCAGGCTTCAGAAGTGCAACCGAGTCAGATGCACGCACTACGAGCCATCGGGCAGCCAAAAGTGTTGAAGAGCCACGAGGACAAGCCTGACAAGGTGCCCAATTATTAGAGCCCCCATCTGAGAGATGAACCCTGGCCACTGGCTTCTCCATCTCTTCTTCTGCCACTGCTCCTAAGGTGAAATGTCCAGACTGTGCTGGGAACACAGACAGTAAAACATTTTGGTAATCCTACAGAATACAGGGCAAGGAGGAGCGGAGGGAGACAGCAATCATCCTGTGTCTTCCTCCTGTTTCACAGGCAGTCCTTTGAGAGGAGATATTTTTTCAAGAATGTTACAGGAAAAGGAGAGAAGAAGGAACTGAACCCACATCTCCTGCAAACCACTGAGCACGTGAAGGACAAGGACCAAACGATGCTGCTTCTTCCTTGCGCCTTTGCTGATAAAGAAGGAGAGGGTCAATGTGTACAGACTTGGAGACACAGCCAAAACACCTGGCCTTGAGTTACTCATGGAGGGAAGGGAGCAGTTTTTTCACTGCAGGGGAAATACTCCTCAGATCCTTCCTTTTCCTTATCCCACCTCCCTGTCATTAGCAAGTGATCCCCGCAACGTGGCATTCAGTCACATTGAATTACTCCATCCCACTCTAATTGGCTCAGTAAGTCACTTCTGTTTACTGTCAGGAGATGCAGATGAGAAATGTACTCAGCTGTTAATAGCTTGCACCATATTATAGCACACAACACCACATGTCTGGAGAGAGATCCAACCATCACCAGCTGCAGCTCAGCCAGGCTGGCTTAGCATCTCATCAAGAACAGAGGAAAGCTGATACCTGACCCCAGGACAGCCCTGCCAGCCAGGATGGCTACGGGGAGACTACATGGAACATGCAGGGCGAACTGACACTGCCTGCTGCTTCTCTCTTGGGTTTCACCCCAGAAAAGGAGGTCTAGTTGACGTGAGTGTCACCATAGGTGGCTGAGGCTAATGGCAAAATGCAGTTGGGATCAGGGCCTCGATAATCAGAAGGAGCTGGGGCACTGTGAGCTCCCTGGACCAGGAACACCCAAGGCTATCCATCACCCTCATCGCTGAGGGATGCTTTAATGTAATGATTCAGGGGTGGGTTTAGCATGAGCCCCACTGTGCTGTGCCGCCTTGGCCCTGACTGCATTGCACTCTCATCTCCCAGTACATGAATTACTGCAGGTCCCAGCTGCTGAGTCCTTGGCCATTCTCTTCTCCTCTCCCCCTCCACTGTCTGGCTCAGAATCACAAAATCACAGAATTGTAGGGGTAGGAAGGGATCTCCAGAGGGCATTGAGTCCAACCTCCCTGCCAAAGCAGGGTCCCTAGGACAGATCACACAGGGAGGCATCCAGACGGGTCTTGAGTATCTCCAGAAGAGACTCCACACCCCAATGGGCAGCCTGTCCCAGGGGTCTGTCACCCTCACTGTGGAAAAGTTCTTCCACATACTGGTGCAGAACTTCCTGTGCTCCAACTTGAGGCCATCGCCCCTTGTCCTGTCCCCACAGACCATAGAAAAGAGGCTGGCTATTTCCCCTTGTGCCCCACACAGCATAGTGTTTTACCTTGCAAACTGCTGCACAGCAGTCTGCCCTCACCAGTGGTGTGTGTCACCACTGACACCCAGCAATACAATGCACTTGTAATTCTACATGGTGTTTGGAAATACCTTATAATGTAAAGTCTTTGCCCAATTGTTCTGTCTACGGATCACAGATTGGGGCACTGATGTAAACAGAGTGATCTCTATTTACATTCCTTCCACACATCACAACCCTGCAAACTATTTCTGCAACCAGTTCCTACTTCTCCTGCCATTGCAGCGCTGCTAAATTTGGATCTAAGGCTCTCGGCGCTTCTGTCTTTGCCTTTAACATATGCTATGGAGAATAAGGTCAATATTTGTCAGCACGCTGCCTGGGATGAAAATCGTCCCAGCAACGCACGCGGTGGCCTGATTCAAAATCAAATCGAAAAACCAGGCAGCTCTGAGTCTGAAACGAGTTGGTTTATGGGGTTGATTTGTTTTATGGGTTGAGTGATTTTGATAAAAACTAATGAGACCCACAGACAGCCGGTTTTGTTTTCACAGCTGAGGGCTGCCTTGCATAACACATTCACATCAGCAAATATTTTTCCAGGGACAAATGCACGTCTGACCGTGAAGCAATGATTCCTAAAGAAGCTGTCTAACCAGCTCCAGAAGGAAGGTGTTGGTGCAGTCCACTGCCTGCTGTGTGTGTATACAGGTTTCTGTTGACTTTAGGCACTTATCAGGGGCAATTTCAAGTTTTCACTTCTCAGCTTGAGCAAGCACAGAGGGAGATCTGAGGGCGTGAATTGAATGGAGACAATCATTATTCCACAAAAATGGTACGGTACGTTCATCACGTGGCATTTTAAGGGCATTCTTCAATTTCACAGGAACTCAAAAATGAAGGAGAAAGTTTTCTGCTCAACACTAGTAGGAGGCTATAAACATAAAGCTGTTGTACTTTGTTTAAACCATGTGAACATACCCTATCACTGAGCTGGAAGTCAGAGGAACCGGAATGATTTCAGTTCATTTTTAACAGTGAGGCTAATTAGTCCTTAGATCAAAATATCCATGTAATTATTTTAAATAATAGCACAATCATCACTTGCAACATCCAGCTGTGCAACTGAACTTAGCTCACCTCTGTAAATTTGTCCCCAAATTGGTTTTTTTAGTAACCAAAATACAGAACCCCCCCACAACAACAGCAAATTTTAAGTGAAGCTTTTAAGCAGAAACTGGAATGTTTCAGCCAAAACTCCTAAATTTCTTTCTTGACTATGCTGCTCGTGACACAAGGATGGGTCCCCAGTGAGTCACCCTCAGTGCAGCGTGTGAAGCTCATCGTGGGTGCCAGAGGAAACGTCATCTCCCAGAGCCTCCTCAGAGAAAGGAGGCAGCAAAGCACCAGCTTCCTCGGGGCTCCACTGCAGCACCCCTAAATCTAAAGGCTCTGCCTTTTCCTTCCGGCTTGGAATGTTCTGTTTCTCCACTAAATGCTCAGGAGGATGTTTCACTGGAAAATTCTCAACCGTTCCTACAAATCCCCCAAGTTCAGTGAGTTTTTAAAGGGATTGAGCCCGGCTTAAGTGAGCTCACGTGAGGGATTTCAGCTGGTTTAAGGAAAGACTTTCAAAAATCGATTTCACTGAAAGCAGCACATGCCTTTCTGCTCTTCTTTTCACGTAGATGAGACCTGATATTTGACCACAGCTAAACATGACAGCATTACAGACAGGCTGCTGCTCTTTCAGGCTCCTTTGGCTCCTCTCCCTCGCTCCACAGTGGTGCTCAGGAATTGAGCTCTGATTGAACTGGTTGTTTACAAGGTCCTCTGCCCAAACCTCTTCTCTGCCCCAAAACTGAACACTGGTTTCTCAGCCCCAGAGAAAAAAATATGTCCCATAAGGCCAAAAAACCATCCACCTCGACCATGGGGCTACACAATCACAAAATCAGAGACTGGTAGGGGTTGGAAGGGACCTCAAAAGATCATCTAGTCCAACCCCCCAGCCAGAACAGGGCCACCTAGAGCAGGTAGCACAGGACCACATCCAGGAGGGTTTTGAATGTCCCCAGAGAAGGAGACTCCACAACCTCTCTGGGCAGCCTGTCCCAGGGCTCTGCCACCCTCACACTATAGAAGTTCCTCCTCATGTTTAGGTGGAACTTCCTATATTCCAGTTTATGCCCATTGCCTCTTGTCCTGTCACTGGTCACCCCTGAAAAAAAGATTGACCCCCTCTTCCTGAGCCCCACCCCTCAAGTATTTATAAGCATTGATAAGATCCCCTTCCATTTTCTCTTCTCTAGGCTAAGAAGTCCCAAGTCCCTCAGCCTTTCTTCATAAGAGAGATGTTCTGGTCCCCTCAGCATCTTCACAGCCCTTTTCTGTACCCTCTCCAGTAGCTCCCTGTCCTTCTTGAACCCGGGAGCCCAGACCTGCACACAATATTCCAGATGAGGCCTCACCAAACCAGAGTAGAAGGATACATTTAAGGTAACAGAGAGCAGCAGCACGTTTGTGGGCCTAAATGGAACATACTGAAAAATAATGGATTATGGATAACAAGGAGAAAATGGGTTAGGTTCTACTTGTGAAGAAACCTGGAATGGCAGCCTGTCCTCCAAAAAGCCCTGTGGGTAATACAGCTATCAAGACAGCATCCAATATAAACTTAGAGTTGTTTAGAACAAAGACAACAGAGGAAGGTACTGGTTGTACCCCATGTGTCCGATCCAGGCAACATCCGTGCCTGTGACAACCCTGATACATTGCTTTTTTTTAACTTCAAGCATCTGAGATTCTTCTTCTTTAACCTTGGCAGTCCCCAGTTTTATCTGCTAGACCACACCACAGAGTGGTTTACAAATAACTTTTCTGTGTGATTATAAGAACAGCAACAGGAATAACAGGAAACTGTCCAAGCAAAAACGTAACCCTTACCCTACTCAGACTTTGCTCCTCTGAGGTACCTGCATCTGCTTGCTCTCAGCAGTGCTGCAGATAAGATTAGACCTTCTGTGAAAACCTCCCATTTTCCATTCTGCTCATTCTTTTTCCTTCCTAAAAAAAAAAAAAAAAGGCAGCTTATCTGCAGTTTTAGGAAGGCTTTGTACTGGAGAGCAGTTACTGTTAACAAGGAAGGGTGGCCTTCTGGAGATACTGGCCTTCAAGTCCCTGATTTTGAGTATCAAATCATGACCCTGCACTCTTCCTCTGCTTTTTGACCACCTACACACACTAGAACAAATGAGAAGGCAGCTGTAGTGATAGAGACCGCCAAAGACAACAACACTAATCCTCATAAACTTAAACCCAAACCCAAAGCAGCCTCATGAAGTTAAAAGTTCAAGAAAGCAACTCAAACCCAGTCACCACTCTGAAAACTTGGGACTGGAACATCTCAGAGGACCAACAGAGGAGAAAGGAACAGGAAAATGGATGTCCTTGGAGTTATGGCTAGGGACTGGGCAGGTGTCAGTCCTGTACTTATTTCTCTGGTTGACTTCCATGTTCAGGTGTGTCCACTGAACCTATTGAAAGCAGTCTCAAGGTGTCCCTCCAACCCTCCCAAAAGCCCACACCACAACCTCCATCACAGCTTCACATCCTCCCACAAGCATGTGGGACACAGCCCTCCCCAGGGTGCTTGGCAGACCTGCCTGGCACCAGGCACACTCCCACAGCCAACCCGGGGTACAGGTGCAAAGCTGGCCTGCCAGAGCCCTGACAGAGCTTGTTTTTCCAGAGCAGCAAGGACAAGCTCTGCCTTGACCGTCTTGCCTCCCTTCCTGCTATTCCAGAGCCTTTGGGGAAAGGTGTGATGCATGGAGGTATTATGGAGCACACATGTGGGTGTAAGACAGCAGGTTATGCCAGTTGCTCCATCTTTGGGGGGGTTGGACTTGATGATCTCTTGAGGTCCCTTCCAACCCCTACAATTCCATGATTCTGTGATCTTCATCTTGCATTGAGGATTCTCCCAGGGCATGGCACTGTCTCCTTCCTGTGGTGGTACTGCCTCTATCTCCAGTGGCAAGGTTGGTTGTGCCCAGTTAGCAAAGTGTATCTTGAGTGCTGTAAGTCCACACCCACACTGACACAGCCTGTGTCCAACACCCAGCTCTAAGGATTTGAACTCGCCACTCGGCTCTCACTGCAGCTCAGGATATGAAAAAGCTACAGCTGTGGGAGGTCTCCATGCCACAGCCCCAGCGATGGAGGCAATGGGTTCACCAGTGCTTCTTCAAGGAGACCAGAAGATCCCTGGAACCACTGCACAAAGACCCGCTCCCATTACTTCAGAGAACCAGGCAGGATCAGAACTGCTGCTGGAGGTGCCCTCAGCCCCTGTAATCTGCAAACTGCTGGCTCAGCACACAGGAAAGCAAGCTCTGAATGTCATTCTTCTCCTAGGGCACAAACATTCACCAAGGCCTCTGCATTCATTGTTGCCATCATGGGTTACATCATTGGTACCCCAACAGCCCAGCTGAGCTCAGGACCTTGCCATGCAAACACACAGTAAGGGACAGCCTCTAATCCAAAGCTTTTTAGAGCCAGATTGAGGAGAAAGGAAATGTGTGGAGGAGGATACTCAAAGAGATTAAATAAGGTGCCCAAGGTCATGCGAGAAGAGTGTGGTTATCAGGGTTATAAACCAAACGTAGTTTGCCCTTGCTCCTCCTACTGAAGATCTTCTCAATGCTTATGGGAGGGATTCATTGTGAAGGCCCACCCTTCATCTAGTTAACTGTGATTGTTACCCCAAAAATTGTGTAAATTACTTGGGCAGCACGTTCTACATTTCAACATGCCATAAAATCTATTCCCTACTATTTATGTACCTCCTGGCTTTACAAGACTGTGATGATTAGTGACAGAGAAATGTGTCAGAAAAATACCAAGTGAGAAGAAAAACCAGACACAAACAAATACACACTCTGCCTGATCCCATTTCGACTGCACAGTTGGGCTCCTGGTCCCAATTATGGTCCCAAGCTGGGTAATACTGGCCCAGAATGGTTTTCACTGTGCCCATACAATGGTCAGTGTCATATCTGGACTTTTTACAAGGGGAAGATTATGAGTTTCCAAGATAAGGATGAGAACAGGCTTTTCTTCCCAGAGAGATCTCCTGGCAGCCCTTGGGTCTCCACATCTCTGAGTTTCCTGTGTGAGGCTTAAATGCCAGCCTTCCCATGGGCTGCAAGCAGAAGAGGTGTCCTGGCAGAGCTCAGCCTAACAGCCCTGGTGCATCATACCACACCGCAGGTGCTCAGGCTCAAGCCATGTCTCACACCTGAGCATTAGGGCTCAGGCACCCGCTTAACCTCAACTCTTGCTCTGGGGAGGGAACAAGTCAGGCAAGGCCACTGAGCCCATCCCACCACAATTTTAAGTGGTAGCTCATAAGTTTGGGAAATGTGGCAATTCCTGACATGGCAGATTCCTCCCAGCTGTCTCCAGAGCTGAGAGCATCACTTGGTTTGCGTGCTACAGGAGGTGTGAGGGATATGGTCTCGTTGCTCCACACCATACTTCCACACCACCAGCACGATCATCCTGGTTCACCCCAAACACCTCTACCAACAGTGTCCCATGACTATGATTAAGCAAACTTCACTCACAGATCTGTGACTCTGGAGACCTCAGCATCTTCTTTGATTCCTGCCATATAGTTTTGCAGTCCTCTTGGAGCTTATAAAACCGTTCCTTTCTCCAAGAGCTCGACTTCACTTTCAGCAGCTGGCTGCCTTTCAGGAGGAACTTCAGATCTTTGTCATCTTTCAGGCCTGTGGAGAAACAGCAGTGGTGAGGTTGTTAAGAGTCAGCTCAAGAAGTGATGTACATAGTGTCTTCCCTTCCACAGAACACTAATCACAGGCACAGACAGACCACTGCAAAGCAGCCAGGTCTGGGGAGGACAGCACAGCAGAGAGACCCAGAAATCTGCCATGCCACACTTCATGTTCACAAAAGTGTGCAGATTTCTTCTTGTCTGCTTCATCAAGCAGACAAGAAGATCCCTGGAGTCACACACACAAGGACCCCCTCTCATTTACTTCAGACAACCGGGTGGGATCAGAACTGCTGCTGGAGGTGCCCTCAGCACTGAGTCCAAAGAGTTTTGTACTATCATTCCCTGGGGGTTTACAAACACAAACCATCTTCTTCCCAGCAAATATAATCTAATGTTAGGATGCAAAACCAGCAACAAAACCAACAACATAACAGTGAATGCAGAGAAAAGAAAGTTGTATAACTTGTAGCTGGAGTTCTGTCAGGAACTTTCAATGATTTAAAATCTATTCTGCAACAAATTTCCTTTGTGGAAACAGGAATACACAAAGATATCTCTCTTCCTTCTCTGGCAAGCAGTCCCCTCCTATCCACATGGGAATTTTGAAGATCAGCATGATGAAGACCAGGACATACACAGATATGTTTGGTGACAGGCAGCAACACATCAATAATGTAGCAGCCACGCTCTCCTGTTGCCCAGCCAGCATCCAAGAGGATCTTTAACTTTCTTACCCATCACAATGGCAAATAGTAATAACCAGACCTTCTGGTTCCAGGAACTTCAGATTTCACATCTTATCACAGAATCACAAGGTTGTAAAAGTCCTTTAAGATTATCAAGTCCAACCATTCCCATCATATGCTAAACCATATCCTAAGTACCTCATCTACCCATCTGTTAAACACATCCAGGGTTGGTGACTCAGCCCCCTCCCTGGGCAGCCTGTTCCAGCCCTGACAACTCTTTCAGGAAAAAATTTTTCCTAACATCTGATCTGACCCTGTCCTGGCACAGCTTTGTGCCATGTCCCCTTGTCTCATCTCCTGTCACCTGGCTGAAGAGATGAGCTAGGGAGCTGCTTTGGCAGGGGGGTTGGACGCGATGATCTCTCAAGGTCCCTTCCAACCCCTATGATTCTATGATTCTTTGATCATTGCCCACCTCTCTACAACCTTCCTTCAGGTAATTGTAGGTGGTGGTAAGGTCTCCCCTCAGCCTCCTCTTCTCCAGACTATGCATCCCCAGCTCCCTCAGCTGCTCCTCATGATTTTCCCTCCAGCCCCTTCCCCAGCCTGGTTGCCCTTCCCTGGACTCACTCAAGGATCTCAATGTCCTTCTTATGGTGAGGAGCCCAGAACTGGACCCAGCACTCGAGGTGCAGCCTCACCAATACCGAGTAAATGCCAAGTCTTAGGCTAGATTCAGGAAGGCACTTAGACATCTAGAGAAGCAACAGACACCTACTGAGACTTTGAAAACACAGATTTAGCATTCTACGTGGTTTTGAACATCTCTGCACTATATGACTTCCACATACCTAAATACCTTGTCCCTCAGACCAACCATTAATTACAGATCTGGAGCGCGTGGGCTGGAGAGGGTGAGAGCATGAAACACAAGAAACACATCCTGGGCTTTCTGTAATAGGCACCTTGCATCTCTCTGACATTGTGTGGAAGGCTGGTTCAGAGGTGGTGAAACAGCGTTTCACTCTGTAGTAGTGACCAAACACATCCCAGCTCAGTGGAGTTTCTGCCAACCTTGTCCTGACCGTGCAGGTAACCACTTGGCTATTTGCAGCCACCTGACACTGGAATTTCCTGATGCTATGTAAACATAATGTGGGGGTTCACAAAGCAGGAACCCAAGTTAGCAGATTTATGGAATAACATTTGTATTGTGGTGGAGCATTCACCTGTGACACCAGGTTTATTCTTCTCTGGAAGACGTAGCTGCTTTGAATTGCTGATTTTTGAACATGGCAAGGCATTAAACTACCAAGCATCGCTTCAGGCCTGCTTGAGGAGAGGCCAGTGTGAGATCCAAGTGCCAAAATCTCAGACCCCTGATGATCTGTACAGGAAACTGAAGTGCCAGGGGCTGCAGACCACCAAGGCAGGTCATGATGCCAACAGCAAAAAGCAGCACCATGTGTTTGCAACTGGAATACGCTGGCCTGAAGAGAGCATTTTATGCTGCGAAAGAAACCCTGAGATCTCTGCCAGAGATAATTTAGGGGTGTCCAGTGTCCACTCAGTGAGCCACTCACATCACCTTACTGTTTTTGCAGGTGCCAAGGAGCATGTCCAGAGCTGGGCCTGGCTGCAGCATCTGGAGCTGACGGAACCGCAGTGGGAGCTGGAGATCCTGCAAAGGTCGCTGTAGCCTCTCTCTTTCCTTTACATTCAATTAGCTATCTCATTAATTAAGTGTCATCTTATGCTAGAGCATCCCCTGGGTGTCTCAGCTCACTCCTGGTCTGGAGGTTCCCAAGAGGAGAATTCGCATGCTTCCTCCTCTGGAAATGTCAGAGACCTTTTTCTCATCTCTCATGGAGAGAAGGAAAAAAGCCATCTCCTGCAAAGCATGGAAGGGTGAAAGAATGACCCCAGCCATTGGACCTGGGACACCCTCCTGGGTTTGCAGAGGTTCAAGCATACCCAGCAGTTGGCAAGAGGCCAGACCACCCAGAGGAAGGACAGACACCACAACAGCTTCACAGATCCTTGGTGTCCTGAGCTGTGTGGTGTTGAGGCTTCCTCCCTGAGGCAAAGGTCTTCCAAGCATGGAAAAGATGCCACCAACTTCAGGCTCACTAATATCGCTGTGGAACCCCTCATGGTTCCTGGAGAGGAAACAAACTTCTTCCTCCTCTTTATTCACACATATTTCTGTTCTGGTTCCCAGCCTCTCTCCCTCACCCAAGGACATGCTATCCTTGGGTGACATGAGAAGGAAAGACATCAATTCCTTTGGGTGTCACACTACCTGGATATCTCAAAGAGCTGTGCCAACTTAATACTGGCAAACCTGGGTGGGCACAGGCAGTGGTCAGGGGCAGATTCCTCTCCTCTAGGCTTGATCCACATATCAGACACAAGCTGGAACTCAGAGCCCTTCATCCTGCCCAGTCAAGCTCCGCTTCCTCTTCAGAGGATATAACTATGGAGTGGGAGCAGCCCTCCCATTCACCCTTGGCCACTGTGCCCAAGGACCGGGTGGTTAAATGACTCAGCAAAGAGGCCACTGCACTTCACAAGGGCTGGAAGGGAAGATGGAGAGGGATGGTGTGTGGTGAAAGCATGGCAAAGACCAAAGATGGCCAGTAGTGCGAGTCAGAGGGCAGTGAGAGAAGCCAGGGAGGGGATGGAGACAAGCTTGCCTCTAGGAGCCAGCAGGTTTGGCCAGGAAAGGGCAAGAGGGCTAATCATGGGTGTCTTAAAAGCTCCATCGTTCCTTTGATGTGGGAAACCTTTCAGAGAGAGAGCTCTCACCCAGACCTGACCTCTGCCAGTGGTGACCCTGAGTACTGACTGAACCACCCAAGGGTGGGTCTGGAGGGAGAAAGGACATCTGGGTAGGCACAGCCTGCTCCATGTCTGCTCCGTGCCCATCTAGCAGCAGTTCAAGCTCAGACAGCTAAACTGGCCAGTGTTTTGGGCCCTGCCTGCTATGCCCAGCCCAAGCTCTGCCACAGACTCCTTAAATGACCTTGGGTGAGTTGCTTTGCTTCTCTGTTCACACCTAGGAAGCATCAGCATTTTGTTAGACCAGAGATGGCGCAGAAGAGGCTCTGATCTGCCGATACAGGGATTCCAAATGCACCCCAATATGCCACTGGGACATTACTCTCAGTTGGCCAACTGAACTGCTTTCCAGAAAAAACAACTTTTCCCAGCAAAGACTTTATTTCAGGTTTTATGCCTGAACCAGAACCTGAGGATTTCTGCCCAACAGCCCCATGGACCCGAGGAGGTTTGTGGTCCAAAGCTTCACCTCACAGCAATGCCATCTTGTATGAAAGAAACCAGAGTCTTCGTACACATACAGCATTTAAAAAGGAGAAAACCCTGTGCAGCAGGAAAAGGATGTTGCTTTGCAGTTATGTAACAGCACAAGGCATGAGAAACACGATCACCACACTAAAATAGACGTCCCAGTCCTGCCTGAAACATGTGGCAGGACTGTGTCTTGCTTAGCATCCTCTATAAAATACCAAACAGATATTCAACAGGGCATTTCAAGGGTCAGGCCCATCCTCCTCACAAAATATCAGTCACATACCTTGTAAACACAATATATTTAGAGTGCAACCATCCTCCCTGTGAAAAACAGCTTTGGCAAAGGTAGGAGTGCCTCAAGCACATGCAGCACTGCAATAGCCATGGAGTTAATATCACAGAATCCCAGCATCACTAGGTTGGAAAAGACCTTTAAGATCATCGAGTCCAAACATACCTGTCCTCTACTAAACCATATCTCTAAGTAACTTATCTACCCATCTGTTAAACATATCCAGGGATGGTGACTCAACCCCCTTCCTGGGCAGCCTGTTCCAGGCCCTGGCAACTCTTTCAGTGAAGAACTTTTTCCTATCTCATCTAATCTGATTCTGCCCTGGTGCAGTTTAGTGCCATTCCCCTTTATCCTATCACTTGTCACCTGGCTGAAGAGCTTCACAGTGCAATATAATATATATAATCCAATATATATATTATTGCAATATATATTATATATTATATTATATTGCAATATATTATATTGTACTATATTAATACTGGTGATGTGTTAGTGTCTAAGGCTTCACAGTGCAATATATTGTGCAATATATCACCAGCATTAATATAGTGCAATATATGGTACTGTGAAGCCTTAGACACTAACACATCACCAGTATTAACCTTCATATTATCCATCTCAGGTGTAGGGCATGCTGGAAACACAGCAACACACTAGCTGTCATGACAGAAGCCAGGCTCTGAGCTCACTAAGGAGACAGGATGATGGCTACAAAAGACAGTGAGAAGCTGTATTTCTGCACTGCTCGCTCACAAATCTGCTGATTCGATATAAACACGTTAATTACAACTGCAATAAAACAAGCCTCCTCCTGCCTGCTCTCCCTCTCCTACTTGGTTTAAGACCAGACATAACTCAGGTTTGCAGGTTTAAAAGGGCAAAAAGCCTTTCTGATGAGCTCTAAAGAACTCAGGTGAGTAAATGGTGGTTTTTCCATTTCCACCTGCACTCCAGAGCCAGGGAAATCGAGGGATTCGCATCCACCACCTGGGCTGCCTCTCCAGACAGCAGTAACCAGCAATGAGTTCATAGACAGCCCCAGAAGTTATGAAACTCCCTGAGTTTCCTGTTTCTTTTCATCTGGTGAACGCAGACCTCTGAGCTGTTCCTCAGGCTCTTACAATCACTGGCAACGCACCACCACCAAGTCCTAAACTCAGGCAGGAAAAGGGCACTGCCCTCCCCAAACACCCTCAATCAGGGAAGCCTGGCGAGAGATTTGGAAGGCGACCCTTCTCCAAAGAGGTCCAGCTTCCTTTGATGCCTCTAACGATGCGGTTCGCACATCTGGCGGGCGGTTACAGGCAAAGAAAAGAAACCCCAGGAGTTAAAAATAACCTTGGAGTTGCCTTTAGGGTGGAGCACTGCCTCTGTGCATGGACTAGAGCCAGAAACGAAGCGCGTGGATGAGCCGAGGGTCCGGCCCGCTTGTCCCTTACCCAGCCTCTTGCCGTTCAACGCGGCCTCTTTACGGCTCTGCTCCCGTAGGATGTCTTCCTGGGACACGCTGCGCCTGGGCTGCCTTCGGATGCACTGCATGATCCAGCGTGGGGCTCGGCCAGAGGCGTCGAGCGTCGGGAAGGATGGGGGGCCACGCCGCCCCTCTGGGGATCCCTGCTCATTCAGGAGCCTCCGGCGTGCGGGATGTCAAACCGGGCTCCAAGGAGGGAGCTGAGGCAGGAGGAGAGAGCTGGCAGAGGAAGGCAGGGGAGGGCAGAGTCCGGCGGCTGGGGGTGGGACCGGGGGAAGTCTCTCCTCCTGCTTTGCTCACTAGCAAGCACTTGATGTAAAAGTACACGGAGGAGCTTGCCGGCAGCTGCCCAGGTAAAAGGAACACATTTTCCTCCAGTCCTACGCAAGTGGGTTTTTATGCATCACTTCCAGGGGCTGGAGGAGTCCCAAACATCGTGTGACTCCTAATCAGTGCCTGGGGCTTGTCAGCTTAGACTGGATCAGAGTAAGCCTGGCTGCACCCTTTCTCTTCCACGCAGAGCTGCTCTGTGCTGTGCCCACCGACGTGCAGTGAGGAGGAAGCTAAAAACACCTTGTAGCCAGGGCACCCATAGCCCAAAAGCTGCTGGGAACCTCTGCTTTAATGGGCTTTATTTTTCCACCTGGAAAAGAGCATTTTCCTCCAGAGCTGCTTCTCTGCCACCGATTTCCTGTATGACTTGTGTGAGTCACTTACCCTGCGTTTCTGCGTAGCTTGGGGTTTGTTCTTGTGATTCAAACCTACGCTGAAGCCTGGTATGGGGAAACCCCCCCTCCAGTGATTTAACAAGCACAGAGTAATTCAGGCTGGAATGGACCTCTGGAGCTTTCTAGTTCAACCACCCACTAAAAGTGGGGTCACCTTCAAAAGCAGCTCATGTTGCTCACAACCCTGTCCAGGTGAGTTTTGGTTATCCCTATGGACAGACTCCCCAGTCAATTTAGATCCCTGTTCAAGACCTTAGATGTTCCCAGTGAAGAATCTGTTCGCTATGACCTGTATATAATTCCCTTGGCTGAAACTCATGGCCATTGCCCATTGCTCTGGGAATGGCTGGGACTAAAACACATCTCTTCCCTAGCCATGACCTCTTCTGCAGCTCTATTTATTCAGCTGATCCACCCCTGGTGAGTTTAAAGACCTTGTTACAGCCCAGGTTTTCCTCATCGCCTTTGCTAGTTGCTGCCCTGACAGGCAAGGCAAGGGTGAAGATACTGCAGGGAGATGGGAGTCAAGCAGCCATGAACTGGCATATGCCCAAAAATCTTGACAGCAACCCCTGTGTCACCATTTCTGCTGGAGACCTATCATCCCAAGGCTCTCTGTCACCATCCCCCCTCATATTCAACATGGGTTTTAAGAGCATATTCTCTATTTCTTGCGACCCAGCTGTCTTTCCCTTCTTCCTCCACATTTTGAAGGATGTCCCACCAACGTTCACAGAGAAGCACAGAGGACTGGGGTTAAGTGCAAGGACAGGATCAGAGTTATAGATCAATTGTTACCGTATGGTGCATGTAAGAAGCTCCCTGGAGACAAGGCAGAGCCGTTGTATGGCCTTGAAGAGCAGTACAACTAATAACACCTTATCTACACACAGCAGCTACACATCACAGGCAGCTAAGGAGAATAAAGGTGTTTTCTGGATGGGACATTGCTGTCAGCCAGGCAGTCAGTAGGGTGTTGAGGAAACAACTCCAGCCTTTTTGAGCTCCCTGCTTGTACACGGGCTGGATGTCGGAGACGTCATCTCTGTAGTGCTCCCCAGGGAACTGGGGGCTTTGTTTTTGCCCTGGCCAGGAGGTGGGCACCATGATGTAATGGCTAGATGATATTAATTAGCTAGCAGTCTCTGAGCACTCCCCATATTTCACATTGTACTGGGGAGCACTGATCTGATTAAAAGGAGTCGGGTCAGACAGTGGTCTCCTGTACTTGGCTTAGCAAAATGTGCCATCTCTCCCACGCAGCAGCAGCCAGTCCCACAGGGATCGATTTGGGAGCACACAAAGCCCCTCGGCTTTGTTTTCTCATTAATTCCTAATAAGCAGTGCCAGCGACAGCACTGCTCTGAGGCTTCCAGGCCCTCAGAGAACACTTTCCTCTAGTTATCCCTCAAGTCTGCACACACACAAAGCACAGGATGGGCATTCACCAAGTTGAGATACTTCTCCAGAACAGCTGTGTGAGTTTCACTGATGTGAGGCGTGAAGAGATGTAAAGCAGTTCAAATCAGTTGGGTTTCAAAACGAAGATAAAATCATGGGGCCAGAAACACCCCTGCTTTGGGAAACAACAGATGTGGAGGGATTGTGGTCCTGAGGTCATCTAAAGGCATTGTCACGTCTCATGGATGAAACCTGACGGGTAAGTGTGACTCTGTGGGTTACATGGCACTGCTTATTGGTGTTAACGTGATGCTGCGTCACGCTCTGCTGCTGGAGGAAGTGATTCCTGTAAATGGCTTAGGGATGAATTCTCCAGCCCTTATTCACCACAGGTAACACCTGACTGGATCTGAGGCCTGCAAACACTCAAGCACGCAATTTTACCCACGGGACCACTCCCACTGAAATCAATGGCACTAGTCACATGAGTTTTCATGTCCCCATGCCCAGGATCAGGGCTGAGCTAATCACCCTATCGACTCCAGCTGGATTATTCATGGAGCAAATGGTCATCAATGCAGAGCAGGCTGTGGGAGCAAAGTTAGCAAAGTGCTTGAATATGCAGGAAACAGACTCTTGAGAGAGAAAGGATGTGGAGTCCAATAGGAAATGGGCTATGTGAGAGAACTGCTAATGCACAGGCTGCTCTTCAGACAGTTTTCCAAAATTAATTAATCTCTAACACATCCTTATCAAAGGAGATAAGGAAGCTCTTTTACCACTTCACAGAGGGACAAGCACTGGACCCATTCTCCCACTACTGTCGTGTTTGGGCAACACCAGACTCTTTACACCACCCTGACACAAACGACATGACAGAGGTTAGCTGTTGGTTTGCCCAGACTTGTGATAATTTAGGACTGGAATGAAAATACCTGCTTTGGTGATGACCTCACCACTTCCCCATTGCATCATGCACATGATGGAAATTACTCTATTATGACCAGTAATGCCTATGGCAGTTCCATAGCAAATAATAAGTGTCATAGCAAGGAGAGATTTTCTCATTGAAGAGGCCAAAGGTTGCATCTTACTCTTCATTTATTACCAAGAAAAAATTAGGACTATTTTACATGATGCCATCCTTTGAAGAAACACTGTAATATCACCTTCCCACCCAGGCTGCCTCACAGTGAAATTCAACAGAATTATTTTAATAAAAATAACAGCCCAGCCAAAGCATGGCTGCTCATTAATGAACTGCAGTGTCTGTCCCTTCAGCCAGTCTGCACTAACACAGAAACCTTCCATCACTTGTTAGGATGATGGAACGCTCAGAAACTGAAGTTCCACATGGCAAGAAAAGTTTGAGATTAATTTTGGACACCTACTGTGAGGAGTATTGCCAGTGCAGCAGCTGCCTGGAGAAGAGCACAACCAGCTGCAGCACCCAGCAGTGGCAGCTGCTCAGAAAAGCAAAGAACTTGTCAAGTGACAAGGATTTGATTGGTTTCCCCAGGGCTTTTTGCACATTGTTGCTGTTACTGGTGAAGTAGCAGCATCTGGAATATTGAGACCACATCTGGAATATTGTGTCCAGTTCTGGGCCCCTCAGTTCAGGAAGGATGTAGAACTCCTTGAAAGAGTCCAGCACAGGGCCACCAAGATGATGAAGGGAGTGAAACACCTTCCTAGTGAGGAGAGGCTGAGGGAGTTGGGCCTCTTTAGCTTGGAGAAGAGGAGACTGAGGGGTGACCTCATTAATGTCTACAAATATATACAGGGTGAGTGTCAGGAGGATGGAGCCAGGCTCTTCTCAGTGATGCCAGTGACAGGACAAGGGGCAGTGGGTGAGAGCTGGAGCAGAAGTTCCATGTGAACATAAAAAAAAAAAAACCTTTTTCACTATGAAGCTGGCAGAGCCCTGGAACAGGCCACAACAGAGAGGTTGTGGAGTCTCCTTCTCTGGAGACATTCAAACCTGCCTGGATGCGTTCCTGAGTGGCCTAATCCAGGTAATCCTGCTCTGGCAAGGGGTTGGACTGGATGATCTTTTGAGGTCTCTTCCAACCCCTGTCCTTCTGTGATTCTGTGAAGTGCCTCTGCAGAGTCCCCTTTTGCCATCTGCCATCACCCTGTGGCTACACCCAACCCGGCTTTTATCTCAGTTATTTAGCAGCCCTTTGCCTGCAATTGGTGTGGTCCCAGCAATGGCAGCTTGTCTTCCAGCTGAGACCCTGGTGAGAAGACAGCCCAAGAAGGCTCCTTCCTTGTCTGCAGAGTCCTACCTGCCCTGTCTTTCCCTCTGGAGTCCATCCTTCACTTCATTGATGCCCTCTCACATCCCACCCATAGAAACCCCACTCTTGCCTCCTTCCTTGTTGCCTCCTGGATACCACTCATTGTTCTCAGCTTTATTGTCCCCGTGACACCTCACAGCCTCCAAAGACCAGACCTTGCTGCTGGCACAGCAGAGCTTGAGAACAGCCAGCTTCTCACCACCATCAAAAAATGCAGATGGCTCCTCTACATCAGCACTCCCCTTCTTGCTCCCTCCAGTGGAGCAGGGACCAAGGAGTGGGTGCTGAGACCATAACCATGGGTGCATCTCCTGCCAAAGATGTTGCTGTTTGTTGACAGTGGGTGCATCTTCTGTGCATGTGGTATGTACCAAGTTCCACCTTGTGGTGACACTGAGAATGGGCTTCACAAAGCCTGTGGCATCATCAGCAAACTTCCTTCTCTTCCTTACACTGTTTTTTCTTGCCCACTCTAATTCCCTTCCAGGGTGCTTGAGAGGTCTTGCTGAGCCAGAGCAGGGTGACCTTAAAGTTTCATATAGAAGGATGCTCCCCAAGCATCACGTTGCAGCTGTTCTTCAAATCACTGCCTAAAACCTACCTCCAAGAAGCATGAAGATGCATGATGGGCAGGTTGCTGGTGCACTAAGATCAGGCTGTTACCCTGCCCACTATTTCTTAGCCCCATTTTCTCTCTGTACCCTTTGGCTGTCTTGCCTTGTCTGTGAGGGAGGAGAACAGTCCCTTCTCCAGCTCTGTACTGCTCATTTCACACATCCCAGCCATCTTTCCCCAGAAAATGCTGGCTATATCCAGACTGGGAAGGACTGGAGGGCCCATGCCATCACCCAGATCATGCTGTGTGCTAGTTTCTTACGGATCAAAACCATGCTGGAGAGTGTACTGGGAGTTAATCAGTGCAGATCCTTGGCCCTGGTCAATATAGACAAAGCCAGGTTGTCTGCTCAGAGATTTCACAGTTTGAATTGTGAGCCTTTATTTGTGTAAATCTTCATAAATCTTTCTGCCAGTCTGGGTCACTTCAAGGGAGCTGGGATCCATGAACAGCACTGACTGTGACCCATCTGAAGCTGCTTCCCTGAGCTCTTGATGAAACCCAGGTAAAACATCTAACTAAATTCACTGCACTTGGGAACTCAAAACCAAGACGATAGGTTTGTTTCTGTCCTTCCACCAGTCCATCCATCACAGTGCACACAGACATCTGGCTGCAGAGTAAAAAGCTCTAAAACAAACACCATCTGGCAGTAAATGACAGCTCTTCCACTACTTGATGTGAAGAGAGTGGGAAGAAAGTAATCAAAAAGAAGGGTATCAACTTGATGGATAGGACCCACACCAACAGCCAGCAGCTCGGTTGCCTAACTCGTAAGTCAAGTTTCTGGGCACACGTTGATGAAGACGTTCTCCTCATAAAACCAAAGTCAGTTGAAGGTGGGTCCCAGCTTCATGTTTTTAAGGCTACATAACAGCTTCTCTCAATATTTTCTTCA
Source organism: Gallinula chloropus (assembly GCF_964237585.1). Classification (NCBI taxonomy): domain Eukaryota; kingdom Metazoa; phylum Chordata; class Aves; order Gruiformes; family Rallidae; genus Gallinula; species Gallinula chloropus. The sequence continues at coordinate 158,587,665 of NC_140086.1, read as the reverse complement.
GGAGCTGAAATTTCTTCCACAGGCAAAGTGCAGGTCACTCTCAGCATTCTGTAGCAGGGCAAAATTTGTGCAATACTTAAATTGCACAACTGAATTATGTAAAAATAGGGAAAAAATATCTTTTTTTTCCCCCTAAGTGATTTATCTGGAATTTCAGCATTCTGTAACTTCAGCCAAAAAACTGCCAGCAAGACTTGGATGGTACCTCCACACAGGGCTTTAAAGGTACCCATGTGAGGTGCAGCCCTGAGGTGTGAGAATTTCCCCACACACATCACCTAAATTGGATCATTTAAGGTGTGGAAGTGTCTCAGTTTAGAAGAAACTGTGGCAAAATCTTCTCTACCTGGATAAAGAAAAAGAGAAACCTCCGTGTTTGACCAGGGTCTGCAGCCTTCTGTTCAGATGGGCTTGACTAAGGACTGAGAACCTCCACCCACAACAAGGACCTAGCATAACATGGGCTGGGGGTTAGTCTCACAGTATTTAGATATCTACAGTGCACTGAAGAACGAGCCAGGGGAAGACAGGGTACAGTTCATCTGTCTAGATCCCTATAACCTTAAAATTTCTTGTAGATACCTAGGTTTAGCCAGCTGAATCCCACCCTGGATGATCAGATCACCAAGTATTTGTCTGTAGCTTTCCTTCATCAATTGCTGTTTATATATATTGATCTACATCTCTGTAAACAAAACTAAACTCTGTCCCAAATCAGCCCTCTCCAGTCAGATGAGTTTCTGGATCTTGCACAAAGCATATTCTCCCCACACCACTCTACCTCTTGCTTTTCCTTGCAGTTGGCTGGATCCTTTCATCTCTGCTACCTGCAGGGGTTTTCCAAGCAACTACATTTCCTGTGTCCTACTCTCTCATTTCCTCATTAAAATCTTTTTTCTCAGAGCATCTTCTTGCACCAACCCATCTGCTTTTGGGCCAGATGTTGTGGCTTCGCACGCCAGCAACAATCTCAAAACCAACTGGAGGCTTTAGTTTTACTAAAAGAAATTGCTCAGGTTGGGAATTTAGCAGCTTCTGTGCCGAAATTTTAAAAGACTCAGAATTCATTTTACTTCTCCTGAAAGTCAAATTGCCTGAAAAAGAAACAAGTTGTATGTTTAGTGGGCTGCGAAGCATCGCTACTGTAAATTCTCCTGCACTACTAGAAGCACTATGGCTTAAAAAACCCTCCTACTTAAGGTATCAAGCACAACAATAGAGTGTCCTAGGAGCATTTTGTGTGTAGGAAAGGAGATCAAAGTCACCAGCTGCTTCAGAGCAGATCCAAACTGCTCCCAAGTAGTATTATCTCCACCCACGGAGGAAGGAGCCTCCTCAGCGCTCCCAGAGAAGAAGGGCAGGTGGAGATGATTCATTTGGAAATTTGAATCTAGAAGTTAATCCTCAGGACTGAAGAAACAAGGAAATGGCCTGTTTTATAGGACTTTCCTAACCCTTCCTCACGCATTCTCACCCTGGGCTGCAGCAGAGGGCATTCCCATAATGGGGCTGTGGCATTCCCTACACAATGTGTGCAGTGTCTCACATGAAAAAGTCAGTGTGTAAGAATAAGGCGTAGTACGAATTCACCATTCTATAATCTGTGTGAGCACAAAGGCTCCCAGTTCAGAACCAAACCAGTTTCATGGGGCAAGAGAAAGATTATTAATAGCCTGAGGAGTCTAACAGATTCATCATGTGCTGAATGTGAGATGACTTTTGATTAAAAAAAAAGCAACAAGAAGCTCACCCAGTGGACTCAAACACTTACAAAATATAGGCACAGACCAGTAAATCACAGCAGCCACTCTGGCTCTACAAAGATGGGAGTGTGCTCAGTTTTCCTCTCCAGGCTCTGATCTCCATCCAAACACAGAGTAAACAAAACTCTACAAACTTCTCAGAAACTCTCATCTACAGCAACAGCCACTTCTGCCACCAGATCTCTCAGGTACCTCCTTCTGCCTCTGAGATATTTTACTGAGATATGCCTGTGGCTAATTCTGACACAGTAAATACAGCTCCTGTTGTATTTATGTTGGAACAAACAAAGCAAGAAACTGAAAGAAAAGAGAGCTTCAACATACAGCCATAGACAAAACACATCTACAAACCATAGTATCTGAGAAATTTCTGACTAACTACATAGCACAAGCCTGATCCTGCTAACAAATCAACACGTGAGCAACTTTTCTTGTCTCAGTAGTCTGGCATTCAGCGTGACTTTGGCACTTGCGTGTGTTATGTGTCAAGGAATTTCAGTAAATACTTTACTTTTTTAGAAGCTTGGCTCTTTCAACACTTGTGTATTTTATTTTTTTTTCTGCTTGTGACACGAAAATTCCACCACTGAAATCTTCATGGCACCTAAAACCAGAAGACAAGATAATATTCACCAAAAAACAGCCTGATTATATGATTTCATGGATAGGAAATATTTTACTGCCTCCAGATGTATTCCTTAGCTTTCTTTTCCCAGTGATTGCATCATGAATGAGATACCTACAAAAAGTATAACATTAACCTCTGTTTCCCCTTCCTGTCAGATTTTTAGCATCTGGGAAAATCAGAGGGAGGATTTCTTGAGCCCATGGAAATCTTTTCACATTTCTCCTGGTAATGCTAAGCTGATTCTGTTTATGGTCAATCACTTACTGCTCTCTCAATTCATTTTTGTTTATAGTTTATCCACAATAATAAAGTACCTATCGCTCATGAAATAAAAACAAGCACTATAGGCTCTTCCCGTTTCTATGTGATCACAATAGCCCATTTCCATCTGTAGCCATCACAGTTTGGAGCTGTTTCTGCTCATCAGAGTGAATAAGATACAATAAGGAGGTAACATATCAGCATATTAAAGTCAGGCTGGGAAATACGGGATAACATAATAAAGTCTGACTGGGAAATAAGGGATATTTCACTGCCCTGACTATCAGGAGAGCCTCCCAGTCTCAGTACTGATTGAGACTTCTGAAATCTCTCTTGCTGGAAGGGCAAAGAGGATTTCTTCTTTTTAGAAACATTACTTATTTATTTACTTAACATTTACAGAGCCTTGGGGGCAGACCCTGAGCCAAGGCGATTTATCCTGGCTCCGCTGTCTTCACCAGAGCCCAGAGAGTTTACTCAGTTGAGCATCCGTCTCACTCTCAGTTGCAGCATAAAGGGGAGGAGATTTGGATCAACTTTTCTGGACTTGCAGACACTTACCCAGCCAAGACACCCTTCCTACCAATGCAGCTAACCCTGTTAACAGAGAAAAATCTGTCATCTCTCTCTCTGGAACACTGATTAAATGCTGCATTACTTCCAAATGAGAGAATGGGGAAGAAAAGGAGCAGGGGAAGAAGAGGGAAGGAACAATAAACTCCGGCACAAGATAAGTGAGCTGAAATGCAGAGACATCTCCACAGACTTACTGTTGCAAGCGAGGAAAGTGCCGTTCGATTCCATTGCAGCAAAACAAGCCGACGTGCAGCAGCAGAAAGGGCTCCAGGAAACAGCTGCGCCCAGATGTTAGCGCCCGCCCCGGGGTTGAAGCCAGACCCTCGAGGCTCCCCTTGCTCTGCGCTCCAGTAATCCCCAAGCAACGTCAGCTCGCTGGGGAGAGGCCCGCTCCTTCCCTTCGCCTGGAAATGCGCCTTCGCTCTGACTCCTCATTTACTCCTCTCCCGCATCCGCACGCCGCCGCCTGCCTCTAGCGCATCAAGCGAGGCCAAGCGCCCAAGCCCCGGCGCTGGCCCTGGCTCCTCCCCGCTGAAATCTGGCGTCTTCACCGCTGGCCCAGCCTACCGCTGCAGCTTGACAGCACAACCATGCCTCTTTTCCTGTTGCTTGCACGTTTTCACGGCTCCCCTCCTTCACCAGCGAGGCTTCCCGAAGACAACCGAGCGTGGCAAATCTGTCCCCCGTGGACCCCGGATTAAGGAAAGGGCCTTAAACAGATGTCAGCCAGCACAGTCTAAGGGGTTTTTTAAGGCTTTTATGCTCGTAGGGCGTATTTCTTTTCAAAGAGGGGGGAAAAAAAGCCCAATCAAAACAAAACCAGGCCATCAGTTGCCAAGGTAGAAATAGAAGCTGTAACCACAAGCGCTGGCAGAGGCATGAGCTTAAAGCCCAAGAAAAGTTACAAATAACAAGGCAGAAAGCAGAGAGCAGTGCCCTGTCCTGAGGCACTGACTGAGCGGCACTGATTTCCTCTGCTCCAACTCTTGAATTCCCTACCTTTAAAAGGTAGAAAGAACTCTGGCAAACAGGGAGGGGGGAAAAAAAGGGAATCCAGAGTGGAAAAGTAAAGTTTCTTCCCTCTACTTTAATGGTTTTTGTGGGAGGAGGTTCTGTTACTGTTTTGCTGTTATTTCCATTTCTGGTTATTTAGGTTATCTGCATGCAAACTATTGCTGGAGTTGTTGGCAGGTTCTAAGCCACGGTCCTCAGCAGCTGTAAACCCAGCAGCTCTACAGACAGGCAGGGAAAGTCCCTCTCTGATGGTGACAGATCTGGGAAGCATGTGGGGAAACATACCTTGGGAGTAGGACTGTTTGTCCCTCTCTGCCTGGAACTGAGCTGCTCCTTTAAGAGCTCAGACTCTCAGAGAGTTTTACAGACCACAAATACAGGGTTGCTGCCACCATCCAAAGAAAATTGCCCTAATATAGCAAAACTCTCTGTGCTGGTACAAAACTAACAGAACCAAAGAAATGGAGGAAATTAAGAGTAAGGACTTCACCTGTCTAACTCTCAGCCACCAGCGTGGCTCATCCCCTGCCAGATGCTTCCCAAAGAAAGGAGACATTAACTTGGACAAGGGCAAACTGGCAGCAAGGCGGTCTGCTGGCAGGCAGGAGGGCAGCTGGAGGCACCCAAAAGATTCCTTGAGGGTAGGGGGATTTCTGGAGGACATCACCAAAAGCTGTTGTCCTTTCAGACGATGGGGAAGAGTACTGGAGGGAGTGTACGAGAGACTGATGGGTGAGTCAGTCAGACTGGAAACTCCGGTAAAACTGAGGTGATGAGTCCATTCTGGTTTTCACAAGGTAGGAAAAGTACAGAAGGGCACTTTGAAAGTGGTGATGGGAAATAGCAGTATAGTGACTCCTTTGTCCTCTGTGTATCACACCCCATTGCATCCTCACAGTGCCTAACGCAAGCCCCTTACTTAGAGATGTACCAGCCAGCATCCCTGTGCCCTCAGTGGCCCCAAAAACAACAAGGACCGTATTCTGGATAAAACCCCTGACAGCATCACAGGGCGTGATGGCACCATGGTGAACCCCACCACGACAGCACTGACTGCCTCACGCTGCACAGAGCACCATCAACTGAGCACGGCTCAGTTTCTCTGCCATCATCCCTTGGGATTTGAAGATGATCCCCTGTGATTACCCCTTCATGACAGCCCACTGTATCTTCTTGTGCTTCCTTCTTACTGCACTGCCTTTTCCATGACAGTAGCAGAAGTAGTAGCAGAAATAGTGCCCATCAGAAGGATTCACAAAACCTTATCCAAATTTTCACTTTCCCCCATTGCCTTTACTCACCCTGCTTCTGCATGTGTCCAAAAGCATCATTATTTGAGCTGCTTTGAGCACTCAGGCACCTTTCTGCCACCTTAAGCTAAGTCCTCACCATTCCTAAATCCTTGATGGGTTTGCCACTGTATGTGTGCTGAGAGCAAGCCTGGCACTCAGCCTTGCATTCCCCGCATTCATCCCAAAGTACAGCAGCCACCATCAGAGCCAGCAATGTCCTGCAGCAAACACACACAGAAGCCAAGATCGCACAGCACAGGTCTCATCAGAGCCCTGTTTCAGGAGGCAACAGTCCTTTCAGCTATAGTGCTGTCTGCACTTGAATTCCCCCAATCTATGCCCAGAATAACAATGAAACCAAAGTGACACAAGGAGCTACAGGGCTGCCGAAATCCTACAAACAAACAATATTCTAAGAATAGTACAGTGGTTTAAGGATGTCCTATGAATCAGGTCTTGGTCTTGGATCTCTGCACTTAAGTGCATCCCTTCCTGGCTTGGATTTTGGCAGACACAGAAGGTGCAGGGTGTGAAGGGGGGTTGCCTCGTGTCTAGTTAAACCAGCGTCACAGCCGAGTGGGAAGTGTAAAACTGGTGACAGAACTGCAGAACATCAGCGTTCATCTGGAAGCCCTAAGAGAGCAATTCCTTTTGTAACAGAATGTGTAGTTAAGGTAGGCTGCAGCCAACTGTTGCCATATCTTTGCTTATTTTTTTAACAGCTGTCTGAATTTCTGACTGCTTCTTCCCTGTTATGAATACATCTCCTGACCTCTCTACCCACCAACTAGCTCACAACCAGTTTTGTGCCTCTTCATCTTCAAGATCAAACCAGGATTTGAAGGGGAGAGTTTAGGATGATTAAAATTTAACAGCTCTCTCTTGTGCTTGTTGTCTCTACTCACAGCAGCAGTACTGTTGCTAAGGGTCAAAGTTAAACACATGCAATTTCTTCTGAGCAGATTGGTCTCAGCATCCGTAAGTGGCATTTTGATACCTTTTTAGTCACTGCAGGTTTGTCTCCTCTGCTTTAAAAATTAACTTTTACAGTGAGATAACAACAGAACTGTAAAATCTTTTATTTTATTACAAAGTACCTGAACAAGGTGATTGCATACTCCCTGCCCATGCTGATTTAGCTCTATTTATTCCTTAATAAAATTGCCTCCTCTGGGGTTTTACACTAGGCAAGTTAACACACACTGATTGTTTCACAGGAGGAACACACCTTTTTATCAGGGAAGACAAAACCTAACAGAAAAACCTTCTTTCCTGAATTCCACAAATGCATTATGAATTACAAGGAGGGCTGGCTTTACTCCCACTGGACTCCTGTGTGCACCACACACAAGCAGCAGCTTCACCACTGAGCCCAGCTTGGTGTCTCCCAGCTTTCTGCAAGCTGCAGGTTATTACATTTAATGGCTTCCTGGGATTTAGGGAGCTGCTTTATTTCCCTGCTGTTGTTGTCATGGATTTTAATCCCCAAATCATCCTGTCAGTTGAAGAGGAATGTGAGGAATTCCCTGTGGTGTCTCAGCCAGGTGTGTCTCTCCACCTTTCTGGTGTTCCTTGGAGTCAGGATCCTGGCTGCCTATAGCTGTTCCTGGAACTAAGTTTCTCCTCACTACCTTCCCAGAAGGAAGGAAAGGTTGGGATGAAAAAGTAGAATGCCAATAAGAATTATAATAGGGACATGCAAGTCAAGGAGAGGAGCCTGCCACTTGCTGTAGGCTTTCTTGGTTTTGATGTTCTTGTTTGCATGGGCAGGAGTTATAGGATGGGACCCATATGCAGAATAAAGCATTAAAAGGAATATTTAGAAATGCCAGTACAGGAGGGAGATGAAAGGACCCAAAGTGTCCATCACAAAATTTTCTCAGGTGTGGAAAGAAACCTAGATTTGGCAATGACTCAAGAAAAAAGGCAACCTGGTATTTTTTGTTCCTTTCTCCTCAGTCTTTCCCCTCCAAGGGAAATTCTCCCTTAAGGCTGTGGCACACAGGAGCCAAGGAAGGCACAGCTCCTCCATCCTGATCGCACCTCTTCCCTCCTCTTGGCTTCAGGAGCCTCTGCAGTCCTCTCAGAGCTGGAGGAGGGAGCAGGACTCCCATTTCTCAGTCACATCTGAGCAGGGTGCAGGGGGGATGCATTTCTTGAGCAGCAATCTCTGAATGGGAAGAGGCCAGGGGTGCTGTGAGGTCCTCCTTGGGACTGCTCTCTGGACTATGTGCATATGGATTTGCTGCACAAACATGCCTGTGGCAGCAGGAACTAAGGAGCTGCTGCTCCCAAGTTGCTCTCAGGATGGGGACATGAGGATCCTGGGAGGTGGAGAGAAGAGAGGCCGTACCACAATGCATGCATCATTCTCCCAGAAAGGCAAAAGGCCTTTTCTCAGCCCTGAGCTTCAGGCTTATGCCAGTGACAACTCTGGTACCCTGAATAAAAGAGGCACAAAGTCCACACGAAGCCCATTTTGATCCACAGCCCATTTAATTTGGTATAGCTACAGCTCAGGTTCAGGCTCAAAGATGTCCCAGCAAAGAGAGCGAGAACTGAGCCACACTCAGCTCTTGGCTGCAGCTGTTTGAGTTGGGCCTTTTCCTTTCACCAATTCACCTTCCAGCCAAAGAGCCTCAGCTGCCAAGGCGCACACTGCCAGACATATGAACAGAAAGCTCCAAAACCTGCTGTGGGCACCCTGCTTTTCTCTTGTCCATCCCATAATTTTCTGAGTTCATCAAGAACCATTTCTAGGCCTAGAGATGGGCTGTAGGATCGGTGCGGCCTTCCCACAGCAAAGCTGCCAGGTTTCCAATGATTGCATGGTCAGGGCCATGATGTTTTACTGAGGGTCAGCTCCTAAAGCCAGAACACATCTTGATCTTAACCTGCTTGTTCTGTAGCTGTGTGAGTGATCTTGAAAGGAGTTAAAAGTCAGTCAGGCTGTTGTGAGCAGTCTGTAACCCACCCTTCCACAGAATCACAGAACTGTAGGGGTTGGAAGGGATCTCCAGAGATCATCAGGTCCAACCACCCTGCCAAAGCAGGGTCCCTAGGACAGGTCACACAGGGAGGCATCCAGACGGGTCTTGAATATCTCCAGAGAAGGAGACTCCACAACCCCCCTGGGCAGTCTGTCCCAGGGCTCTGTCACCCTCACAGTGAAAAAGTTCTTCCACATATTGGTGTGGAACTTCCCATGCTCCAACTTGAGACCATTGCACCTTGTCCTGTCCCTACAGACCACTGAGAAGAGGCTGGCCATTTCCCCCTGTCTCCCACACTTGAGATATTTATAAACATTGATCAGATCCCCTCTCAGTCTTCTTCTCTCAAGGCTGAGCGGCCCCAGTTCATTCAGCCTTTCCTTGTAGGAGAGATGCTCCAGGTCCTTAATCATCTTTGTGTCCCTCCACTGGACTCTCTCCAGGAGATCCGTCTCTTTTGTACCAGGGAACTCAGGACTGTATACAATACTCCAGGTGTGGCCTGACCAGTTTCTATGCAGCTTGTCAAAACCATCAGCAGAACTGGAGTTGTGCAAAGCCAAGGAGAGGTCCCTTTTCTTGCACACCTACACCCTGTTGCATTCCCCTCCTCTGTTTGTGTACACACAGCCCAGCCCGGGCAGCAAAGCACATTTATGAAGTTCAAAGCCAAAAATGTTCACAGGGTTCAATTCGGTGGCGAACCATAAATCACAGCAAACCCAAAGCAAAGCAGTGTACCTGTCTCCACTCCAAAAGCATGACTCAAGTGTTGGTTTAATTCTGCTCAGTGGAAGGAAGGACCAGCTTTTCATCTCAGAGGAATGCTACACCACCCGATCACCAAGTATTTCCTATGGAGAAGATGCCTCTTGGCTCCCTCTGCCTTTCAGACTCTCACACACACCCTCCTCGTCACACAGAAATGTTCCCAATCGCCTCTCCCAAAGATAACAGCAAGGTGCTTTGTTTGCTTTGTAAAAACAACTCAGGATTTCTGCCGCTGTGACACAGCAGGACTGAGAGAGGCATTTGAGGGTTACAATGGTCAGCAGGGAGTTTTGGTGGCCGTGTGTTACTGGGGGGATTTTTTGTCAGCAGGAGAATTACTGAAAACAGCACAAAAGAAATGTCATATTCAGTAGAGTTCATGTCGATGCAGAAGCAGGACTGGGACTTTTCAGATACTTCTGTTATGGTCTGGCTGTTCATTGAACTGGTTTTTCATGGTTTTTTCCCAGTCTGTTTACCATTTTAGATGGGATGTTTTACCATCCTCAAAACATCTGGTCTCTCTACATTGAACTGTCATCTAAGTAAGTCAGTAATAGATGGACAGCAAAATGTAAATGCCTTTTACATCTTGGGAACTGCTCAGGACTTTTATGTCCAAGCCTATATAACAATTTGGAAGGCCAGCTCCAGTCACCTCGGTGACTCACCTTTGTAAAGGTATCATTACTTTTTTGTTATCTTTCATTAAGTGGACACAGTTCTTGTTGATAACAGGTTGCACACCCTGCCTGTGCAAGATGTGGGATTCAAAGGGCTGATCCTGCCACTGGGATCCCACTCCACCCCACATTTTCCTATCAGTGAATTTTCCCAACACTGCCAGGTTTCTGGCAGCTGCTGATCCTTCACCTGCAAGAAACATGTTGTAGTGTGGGGAAGAGGAGCCTCATGGCTCAGCAGAGCTCAACACCTCTGGAAATCAGCTTCCCTTTGGAGATAAAGTGGAAAAAACTCAGGAACAGGATTTAGGACTCTGAAAGAACAGTGACATTATTGGGTTTGTGGACAAAGTAATCCACTGTAGTGGATTTTTTTTTGAGACAAGAAGACTGAGAGTGGATCTTATTAATGGTTATAAATATCTCAAGTGTGGGACACAAGGGGAAATAACCAATCTCTTTTCAGTGGTCTGTGGGGACAGAACAAGGGGCAGTGGCTTCAAGTTGGAACACAGGAAGTCCCACACCAATATGTGGTAGAACTTTTTCACACTGAGGATGACAAAGCCCTGGGACAGGCTGCCCAGGGGAGTGTGGAGTCTCCATCTCTGGAGATATTCAAGATTCGTATGGACGACGACCTGTGCGACCTGTCCTAGGGACCTTGCTTTGGCAGGGGGGTTGGACCTGATGATCTCTGGAGGTCCCTTCCAACCCCTGTGATTCTGTGTAGTTTATAAACTAGGCTGGAATGGAATTAACACAACACAGTATGATAAAGTTCAGAGAAGGGGTAGGGCAGCCAGATGCCTTGTTTATCACCATGGCCAGCTGTGCCAAAATATCTGCAGACTGAATGATGTTGATGTATATATCTGCATTTAAACCATTTATTGGAACAGTTACTCCCATTCAGGAGAGCGGTACGTGGCCACAGGAAAAAGAAGCGACAGATGCTGGGATGTGTAAAGCTAAACCTGCTGCTGGCATAAAACTATACAAGTCCCATTAAAATTAATGAGGTAGTTCTGCTTGAGCAGAAGATAAATTTGACTTACTAAGCCAGAAATACACCTACCTGACTCAGTACATCTTAAGTATTTGGTGGGGTTTTTCTTCCACTTTGTATTAAGTAATCAAGAGGAGCTCTATCCACCAAATAAAGCAATAAACCAATCAAAGGTGACAATTAAAGACTGAAAGAGTTAACAGCTCATCAAGTCTCACATTTACTTCAGAATTAACAGTTCATCAAGTCTCACATTTACTTCAGACTGAAAAATTCAAAGAAAATAGAGGAGAAAGGAAGATTATGCATAATAGTTGAGAATAAAAGACCTAGGTTTCTCTAGTTATTCCAGAAAGCTCATTATAACTCTAGGAATTTCACTTAAATAATTTGACCTCTGTTCAGTACTATTAGGTATGATTTAGATAGCTCACTAACTTTGTCTTTGGACTCATTTTAATTGGTCCTGAAGGGTTTATTTCATGTTTATTTACTTCATTTCTGTCACTACAGGAGAGATTTATGAGTATCTGAGAGTCATTTTCCTGCATTTTGGTGCTTTAACAAATGGAGGTTTAAGTGAGCCCTCTAATGTTGAATCCCCTGACTTTACATGTTTTGATTCTGGGATAATGAAAACGTCTTTACCAGAGAGCTGTGCAGCAAAGTTCTTTTAATCTCAAACACTTATTAGCAAGATTTTTTTGGGGAGGAAAAGACCCAAGAGACTTCTTTTAAAGCTATGAAAAGCTCATCTATTAACAGAGAATGAGGTGCTCAGAGAAAATGGCATGTATAGATTTCCTCAACTTCTCAGTTCAGTGCATCAGTAAACAGCACAGATGAGCCACACAATACCAAATGACATATGATTTATACCTGTGTGAGTGACGCAGTAAATCCAGCCATTAGTACAAAGTTACCATTGCATGAATGAGAAACACTAACCTTACTGGGGAGCCTAGCAATGTGCTAAACTTACTGGTATGAAAACATTACTTAAAGTCATGATCACTGTTAGGAAAGAAGAACAGCAAGAGACAGGTCCCAGGGTCCTGCTACTTTTATCCATTAATGGCTTCTTCTGATATATCCCAGGTTAAAACGGAGCTGAGACACCGAACTTCACAACCACTAAGGTCCAGGTCAGCAAACACATTTCTAACCTCAAAATCCCACAGTCATTAGGCCAAGTCATGTGCTGCCAGGAATGCTTGACACACGGTTCTTCTTTCTGGCACTGTTGCTTCTTCAGAGACAATAGCACTGGGGTATATAAGTTAAGTATGGAGGAGGGTTGATGATTAATGTCATAATGGTTCCTTTTAATATACTTCATCTGTCAGCTTAATTCTCTGTAACTGGAATAATCACAATAATTAGATGCAATCGTTCATACCATTACCTAATTGCAGCTTTTTTTCAATGTAGCCAATTCATGTGAATTTTAAATGCACAGAAAATAGGGAAAGTCAGGATTGCACCTGAATTTTAGAAAATCCTATTATATTTAAGATTGCCCCACAAGTTTAAAACACACATAAGGACCTTGTGATGCCAGGTAATCAGTGATGTTACAAGTAAGGCATCCGTATTTCTGATCACAAAGAGATTAAATTACAATTCACACAAGCTCAGTGACATCAGACTTCCCTCCACCACCATCTGAACAATTCCTGCAGAGTAGGAGACAATGTTCTTGAATTGCTAACATCTCCAGAACAGATGCTTGTGCAGAAAGTATGCAAGGAATTCCTGTGTCTCCCAGAGTCCTGATGAATAGCCAGCATTTTTGGTGTTAATTTATGAACAGCCATTCTCTTTGAAAAGCCAGGCACAAGATGAAGACACACACTGAAAAGGGCCAAAAAGACATCGTCAGACGAGGTGACAAATTATTACTAGACCAATTTTCAGATTAACACATTTCCTAAGTGAATAAAAGGACAAACCTGTGAAATCTCATCAAATGTATTCAAGAAGAGTATTCATAAGCTCTCATTTAGCTTATTTTAGTATCTAGTTTAATTTCATAAGACGAAAGTTAGGAGCACAGTTCAATAAACTGTCACTGAAGAGAAGGGAGCCTTTGAAAAGAATGAAGAGGAGCAAATTAAGATGCTGAAGTGTCTCAAAATAGACAAATACCCTTCAGAGAGGTAGTGTTGCAAGTCTGAGATCACAAGCTAAGTCTTTATTACACAGGGAATAATGTGCTTTTGCTTTAAGTGCAAAGCAGAACTCAAGTTTACATGGAAAAGTGCAACTGCTACTTCCCAAACCATGCATTTATACTCTTGAGAGAGTCAGATGCAGCCACAGTCCTCTGGTCGGTGGTGTTATCCACATTTTTGAAAAGAAAACATCAAGGGGATATTAGAGTGCAGAAAGAACCATGAAAGTTGCCCACTGAGGAAGCATTTTATTATTTTTTGGTGCCTCCTCATCAGTTCTGGAAGCCTGCAAAAAGGTTAAATGACTCATTTCCTTCCTGCTCCTGCTGCAGGGCACCTAAACCAGCAAAGCCTTTACAGAGACGTGCACCCCCTCTGACTGCAGGAGACCTGGTTCGTGCAACTGCATGCAGACCTGCCTGTGGGAACAATACCCGGAAACTAAAGCACTGAGCTAACCCATTCCTATTAATAGATACCAGCTAGGAGCTTGTGGGCCACACAAGAACCAGAGAATAAAACCCTGAAGCCATGGTCAGAGCTTTGCCTTTGAGTTTGAGGCATCTCAGGCACCTCCCTAAGTTCCTGAGGGCTTCCCACATCCACCTGGTCCAAATTATGCCATCAGCTACCCTTGTGCCCACCATGTGATCCTTTAATCCTGAAAACATCACACTCTTCACTCTCCCTGGCCACTTGTTTGCTGGAGCAGAAGGTGAGAATCCCCATGGACGTGTATTTTCCTACAGAAACTGCAGTTGTAGCTGACACCCTCCTGCTTCTATCAGTGGCGGAGCTCCTTTAGATGAAAGGTTCAAAAGGCTGCTCTGCCAAATCAGAAGACAACCCACCAAACCAGCTTTGGCTGCTTATCAAACAGTTTCACTTAAAGTGTTGCAACTGTGTGGCATCTCACCACAAGAACACACAAGTTGGACGTGGTGGGACATGTTATCAGTGTTTTATACCTTTCAACCCCAAGGAGGATGCAGACTTGATGCTTTTAATTCAAAGGCGTCAGCTGCATCTCAGATTAAAATGAGCTTTTGAAGGGCTTTGCTCACTTTCTAATGCATCAGGGATAATTCTGGGCTGCGCTTTGGAGATGCAGGGGTGTTGGTTTTTAAGGCCAAGGTGCAATTAAAAAACTAATACATCCTTTCTGCTGAATATGAAAAATACGGTGATGCCCCCAAAATGCAAGTATTTCTTCTTGCATCAGGAAACTGGGTGCTTTCAGGTCAAAATTAACACCGTAATCCATCACTGATAGTTTCTGGGTGCTCCTGTGAGCAAGAAGTGCTGCTCTTGGCTGCCTAAACACACAAGTCTTCATGTCATTTCAAGTGTTGTGGGATGTCCCAGCTGAATTTCTGCTTTTGCTCCAGAAAGCTGTCAGTCCCCAAAAGATCCTGCATCAATGTCAGCCAGTCCCTCACAAATGTATCCTTGGGCATCTTACATGACAGGCATTGCAATGTGGCCAACTGTAGGTAACGCTGTCCTGAGAGCAAAGCATCCCCATGGGAGACCTCTCCTTACTCAGAAGCCTAAGGAAATTCCTGTCTTAGAAATAAGGCCTGAAATGTTAAGACATTTTATAACTTGCCTCTTGAATAGCCCACCTAGAGATATTTTATAATACAAACATGAATAATAAGCTTAATAGTAGAGTGATTAGGTGCTTTTTACAGCGTTGCAAAATGGGGAGGAATTGCCTTCATCCCAGTGTCTGAGATGAAGCCACGTGGGTTAGATGGCATCACATGAAGGTAAATGGGAACAACACACTCCTTGCTAGAAGATTGTCTGAGTCCAGTGAAGGGTACTACTGAACATGTCCTGCAAGCCCAGGCAGAAAAGGTGCTGATTTTGTAGGCAGGTACCAGTTCATCTGGCTGGTGAACCAAGCTGCCTCCTCGCTTTCTTTGATCCTCTGCTGGGCTCACACGGAAAAGCACACGTAGGCTGGTGGTTCAGCTGAGGTGGCTGTATCTTTCCCTACCAGCAAAAATGAAATAATACTCTGGGAAAGTGAGGTGATAACCCAGCTGTACGTTTTTCTGATGACAAACTCTGTGTGCCCTCAGGACACCACTGCCTCTTGCAGTGTCCCATCCCAGTGGGACAGATTTTCTTCATTTCATACCAAGCTTCCCCAGCCATAGTCCCACAGACAGCATTTGCAGTGAGGTTCCAGTCTGCAGGAGCTAGGGCACAGTTTGGAGCTAACTTGGGCAGCAAGAAGAGGGAACAAGGCCAGGCTGTCCTTGGGAAAGACAAGCTGCTTCCCTTGCATTTCTGCTGCCAGGGTCAGCTTGCAGCAGCCGTGAGGCCTCCGTTTCTCTGGAAGATGGCAGTCACAGGCCTCTCTCCAACTGCACAGCCCATGTCCTCTCCTTGCACTCTAGCTCTTTGCAACAGATGATATTGTGTTGCCCATGATCAATTCATATCAGCAATTGGCTGAAGGGTTGGGGTCAGAGGGGGACAGTGAATGGGGTGGCCAGTCACTACTGGGGTTCCCCAGGGCTCCATCTTAGGTCCAGTTAATATTTTCATAAATGACATGGACTAGAGGGTCTTTTAAGTAAATTTGCAGATGATACCAAATGACACTAAATTGGGAGGAGCTGTTGACTCTGTTGAGGGCGGAGAAGCCTTGCAGAGAGACCTGGACAGACTGGAGAGCTGGGCGATCACCAACAGCATGAAGTTTCACAAGGACAAGTGCCGGATTCTTCACCTGGGAAGGGGGAACCCTGGCTGCACATCCAGCCTGGGGGATCAGATGCTGGAGGCCAGGTGTGCTGAGAGGGATTTGTGGGTCTTGGTTAACAGCAAGTTACCCATGAGCCAGCAGTGTGCCCAGGCAGCCAGGAGGGCCAATTGTATCCTGGGGAACATCAAGCACAGCATGGCCAGCGGGTCCAGGGAGGGGACTGTCCTGCTCTGCACTGTGGTGGGGCAGCCTCACCTCGAGTCCTGGGGGCTGTTTTGGGTGTTACAGTACAAGAGGGACACAAAAATACTGGAGAGTGTCCAGAGGAGGGCAACGAGGATAGTGAAGGGTCTGGAGGGGAAGTCTTATAAGGAGAAGCTGAAGTCCCTTGGTTTGTGCAGCCTGGAGAAGAGGAGGCTGAGAACTCATTGTGGTCTGTGGCTTTCCCGACAAGGGGGAGTGAAGGGGCAGGTGCCCATCTCCTCTCTTTGGTGACCAGGGATAGAACCTGAGGGAATGGCATGAAGCTGCGACAGGGGAGGTTTAGGCTGGATGTTAGGAAGAGGGGTTGGGCACTGGGACAGGCTCCCCAGGGATGTGGTCACAGCCCTGAGCTGCACTGAGCTCGAGAAGCATCTGGATGATGTGCTCAGACCATTGCTCTGACTTGGCTGGCCCTGTGTGGAGCCAGGAGTTGGACTCGATAGCCCTTATGGGTCCCTTCCAATTCAGGAGATTCTAAGATTCTGGTATACTTACATCCCATTTTACCCTTGCAAAGACTTGGGAGTTAGCTCTAGCACCTTCATGCACCCAAAGTGAACAGTCTCCTTGAGGTGATCTTCTGGGACAAAGCGAGATGTTCTTGTTCAGCTATGTAGCCCTAACTCAACTGCCTTTTGAATAATTTGTCTGTGCCTGACTTCCTGAGGATAAAGGGATAAAACCACATTTAAATCCACCCCATTTACCACCCTGAAATGCCATAGGTAGGAAAGATGCTGTTTAGAGCTTGACCTGAATTAGGAGCTTTCAGGAAGGTAAAAATAAATCAATAGTATGGTAAAAATCAAAAAGCATTTCTCCTGAGGTTCATCTCAGAATCTGCCTTCTCACCTGGCCTGAACTTCCAATAAGCTTCACCTCCAGCACTCTCAAATCCAGCCCTCAGCATGCTACCGAGCAGGAACACTGGATTCAACAGTTTATGCTAAATGTAAGTTGTCTGAATCTGGGCCTGTCAGGATCACCATCTGCTTCAAACACACTTTTACTCAAGCTCTTATTAAAGAAGAACCAAGAGCTGGGGACAAATCCAGATGAAAAATCCTAAATGTAGGAGTGTAGATGACAGGTGAAGAAAGGGATGCTTTTAACAAAAATAGCATCATGAAGAGCCCTGATGACCACACACAAAAACCAAAACCTCTGGAGTGTGAAAATGTTACCCTTATTCTTTAATCTGGAGAACAAAGACACATGTGGAAGCAGAAGCCAGATTCTGGGTTGTGAATCTAACTAAAGGCTGCTCTCCCTGTTATCTTTCATAGACTCGCTACAAATAATCAGTGGATTTCCAGCTATTCATGGAGCACAGAATGGGAACCACTAATTTTAACAAAACATGTTACAGAGTAAACTCTTTTGGGCAACATGTAATAGCTTGTGACAAAAGGAGGTCAGACTCTCTAGCCCAACAGCCCTCTCTGACCCAGGGAACTGGGAACATGTTGGTGAATATATATGAACCCCTTGTTCTGCTCTGCTGCAGAGTCCCAGTGTCACCAGACCCTCCAGCTGGATCTCTGTGTGGAGGCGTAGCCCATTTCCAGCTTAATTAGCGAGTGATGTATCTGCCCAGACACTGTTGGAAAGGAATGACTGGCTCCTTTGTGTACGCATTTTCCACATGCTTCTCCTACATGTTGGGTGTGCCTGGTTTGTAAGATCCCATGTGGCTTGAGTGAAATTACAGTTTAAGTGTTGCAGCAGAAAAACAGCAATACCCATGGACACGTTTTAGTAGAGGGATGGACTTGTAGATACAGGAGAGAGGCGTGGGGAACACAGAAAAGCTTAACATCAAGAAGTGTATGCTGGAAGCAAGTGAAAGGACTGACTCACATCAGGAAACACAAAATACCACCACACAAATCACAGAACGACAGACTGGTTTAGGCGGGAAGGAACCTCAAAGTCCATCTAGTTCCATCCCCCTGCCATGGGCAGGGACACTCCTTCACTAGCCCAGGGTGCCCAAAGACCCACCCAACCTGGCCTGGAACATTGTCAGGGATCCAGGGGCAGCCACAGCTTCTCTGGGCACCCTGTGACAGGGTTTCACCACCTCATCATAAAAAATTCTTCCCTGTATCTAATCTAAATCTCCCCTCCTTCAGCTTAAAGCCATTCCCCCTTGTAACCGGTTTCTCTCCAGCTTTCCTTGAGCCTCTTCAGGTATTGGAAAGTGGTGTAAGGTCTCCCTGCAGCCTTCTCTTCTCCAGGCTGAACAATCCCAACTCTCTCAGCTTATCTCCATAGCACAGGTGCTCCAGCCCTCGGATCATCGCCGTGGCCTCCTCTGGACCTGCTCCAACAGCTCCATGTACTTCTGGTACTGAGGACCCCAGAGCTGGATGCAGCACTGCAGGTGGGGCTCTCACCAGAGCAGAGCAGAGGGGCAGAATCCCCTCCTTCAACCTGCTGGTCACGCTGCTTTTGATGCAGCCCAGGACACTGTTGGCCACCTGGGCTGCGAGCGTGCATTGCAGGGTCATGTTGAGCTTCTCACAGGTTCTCTCACTAAGCAGGACCCTCTTGTGTGCTCCCAGGGATCCAGGGGCAGCTACAGCTTCTCTGAGCAGCCTGTGCCAGAGCCTCTCCACCCTCACAGGGAAGAATTTCTTCCTAAAATCTAATCTGAACCATGTCTCTTTCAGGTTCCAACCATTTCCCCCTTGTCCTGCCACTACTTGTTAACATCTCAAGATGTTAAGAGAGAAAACAATGAAGAACATCCAGGTGGAACTGACAGTTGCAGGTTATTTCAGACTGTCTCCAAGAGAACTGGAGATGACTTAAGTGCAGCCAGCAAGTCAAGATCTTTTAACAATGGATGGTCTTCAAACTCTTTAGGACACTTAAGAAAAACCCAACTTGGCAGGACAAGGCAGCAGAGCAATGTGAGAAGGCAGCTTTCAGAACCTGAGCTGTTTGGCATTAATAAACTGAAAGGTTATTACCCCATTTTCCACATCTCCAAATTTTACTTGGGCTTTCGAGTCCAACTGTGGCTGCTGGTTTTAGTTCATCTGCGGAATACACAGACCTACACACTGGTGATACCCGTTTGGCTGCATCTACAACAATTATGGGATAATACATAGTTTTACAGTGAATAAAACCACTTAATACACTGGTAAGGGGATATGCTAGATATTGCAGTGGAAGCATTTTTTACCTGCTCAATTGCCTGATCAGAACAGAGATTTAATACAATGTTTTTAAAGATTTTCCTGAATACATGAAAACTTTAATAAAACCACATGAGGGCAGCAACGTCAAAGTGTTTCAGCATTCATCAGTGTAGTTTTGGGCATTGTTTTGTTAAAACCCAAACCCAAGAAGATCTTAGCAAGGAACTAGAAATAATTAGAAATCATGCCCTGCTACCCAGATGGAAATATGCAAAACAGTGCAATTATTCCAAAGCAAAAGACTGTACCACGGTATCATTTCCCATTTCCCTTGCTTTCCCCCATCTAAAGAATGCCATTCAACAGCTGTGTGACACCTTGTTTTCAGAAAATGCTAATATCATTCAAAAATATTAGGAGTTTTGATGCATTCTGAGCCCTATGGATTTGTGGGGGGTTTAAAATCAATATATAATCCAGGATTATTTTGTCTCTCTTTTTATATACATTTAACAATAATTGGAATTCTGTTTGCATCTGAGATATGTATAGATAAGTATTCCCAAATGAATCCATATTGCTGCATTAATACAATGGGGGGAGGGAGTGTCACAAATTCAGAAGAATTTTTATCTTTTTCTTTAAATTTCGTAATTGCAAAGAAACCTACCCATTATCAAAAGGGGATCTTATTAATGTTTGTAAGTATCTGAAGTGTGGGAGACAGGGGGAAATAGCCAGCCTCTTCTCAGCGGTCTGTGGGGACAGGACAAGGGGCAATGGCCTCAAGTTGGAGCACAGGAAGTTCTGCACCAATATGTGGAAGAACTTTTTCTCTTTGAGGGTGACAGAGCCCTGGGACAGGCTGCCCAGGGGGTTTGTGGAGTCTCCATCTCTGGAGATATTCAAGACCCATCTGGATGCCTCCCTGTGCGACCTGTCCTAGAGACCCTGCTTTGACAGGGGGGTTGGACGTGATGATCTTTGGAGGTCCCTTCCAACCCCTACAGTTCTGTGATTAAGTGAGTGAAATGAGTTTATTGAGTCCTCCCTCTGTAAGTAAGTCCACTGACATTAGTTAAGATTTGGGGTCTCCCTAAAGATAAATGTAGGAACTTTTTTGCAATCTGCACTGAATTAGTGAAAGGGTGTTATTATTAGTCCAATATTTACACATTGGAGGAATATGTGTTGACAGTAATCTAGGATTATAGTTAGTCAAACACAGCTGTCCAATCTTTTAAAATACATCATGCAATATACTGGCTGACTTACAGACCAAGGTCATAGCATCCACTCTGATAAAATATGAGCAAGGTAAATAAAACCACTATTTCAGTAAAAAACATAAGATACAGTTCCAGTCTTCAATGTAGTTATGTACACAATGCCTCTTACTCAGTACTTGAGCTTCCGGATTGCACTCAAATCACATCTGGCCATTTTATATACAAACATGTTCTGTTACTGCCAGTCCCAGAAAGCTAACAAGCAGAAAGAAGCAGCTGGGTTTGCTGTATCCATAGCATCTCCTGGTACCTGGATGCCTAACCAGCTCTATGACTGTAAGGTGAATTTGTTATGTTACAATGGGAAAGACCTTACCCCTCATGGGGTAACAAGGAGTATGTGGGAATCACCTGAGGAGTGTGAACAAAGTAAATATGGAAAAGCAATACGATCCTGACAAGCCACAGAGACTACTTTTAAGGGTGGAATAATCCAGACTTTACAGAATCACAGAACTGTAGGGGTTGGAAGGGACCTCCAGAGATCAGCAAGTCCAAACCCCTGCCAAAGCAGGGTCCCTAGGACAGGGCGCACAGGGAGGCATCCAGATGGGTCTTGAAAATCTCCAGAGAAGAAGACTCCACAACCCCCCTGTGCAGCCTGTCCCAGGGCTCAGTCACCCTCACTGGGAAAAAGTTCTTCCACATATTGGTGCAGAACTTCCTGTGCTCCAACTTGAGGCCATTGCACCTTGTCCTGTCTCCACAGACTACTGAGAAGAGGCTGGTTATTTCCCCCTGTCTCCCACGCTTCAGATACTTATAAACATTAATAAGATCCACAGAAAAGCAGAACTTGTACTTCATGCTCATCATATTTATATGGAAATGTGAATATATATGGGGATTTTACAGATTGACAATGAGAACAGTAGTTGGGTTGGGGTTTTTTTTAAATTTATGAGAGTAAATGATGATGGTGTAAAACCTGAGAGATCTAACAAAAAGTATACGAGTGTCACATGGGAAATAACTGTGTATAGCTACGGACCAGGGTTTAAGCCCTCCCTTCTGATCTTGTATTTCACTGCTGGGCAGATGGATCTCACCTTCACTTCCAGATGTCATGGTGGGCCTCTGGACTGTAGTTGGGAAAAAAAATGAGATGATCTTTTTGGCAAGTTACTGAGAGACAGTAAAGATGAAAGTACAGAAATTTTCCACAAGCAATTTTCATGTACCTCTATATACTATTTTAAACAAAACCATCTGCTTTACTGCCACTGCTCTAAGGCTTTCTTAAAAGGCTGGGAAATAATTCTTTTTAAAATGCTGGATTTTATTAACATTCCTGTTAGCAAACAGATGTTATAATCAATTGTAATAGTGCATGACAAGAAAAGCTGGAATTCTGATATGGAAATATGTCAAAATATGAGTGTTCTAACTTACTTTTAAAGGCAAGGACCCGCTTATGTGACTGCACAGAAGGTTCACAGCTTTGTAAACCAGCTTTTTTTTTATGGAAAACACAAGTACCTGGTCCTACCCTTGGCAGATGACAGTGCTTTCCCTGATTTGCCTTAACATTTGGAACAGGATATTGCAGATTTGCTGAGCTTTCCCTTTGGCAAGTTTCCCTTTTTCACAGGGAAACGAAAAACACATCAGTGCCTAAGATTCCAATTTGATGTCTTATTCCAAATGCAGATTTTGTTAAGCTGATGAACGAGAGGAATTGGACTCTGTAATCCTCATGGTTCCCTTCCAACTCAGTATGTTTTATCACTCAGTATATATTTTATGAGTAAAGCTTCTGACAGCCTGTAGTCACAAGCCTATGTGCCACTTGCCCAAAACGACCAGCGTTTCAGCCACCCCCATGGCTGCCGTGGGCTTGCACCCCCAGGCCTTTTGCTTATCTGCTTGTGGAATAACACATATCGGGAAATAATTATTTTTGCAGTGCTTCTTTTCCACGAAGTGCCATGGGAGGGCAGTAACATTGCCTGACTCCACTTCCAAGGCCTGCAAACTCCTTTAGAGCGACCTTGGCAGAGCCCAGTGACCCACCCCCAGCAATGGAGGAGCCCTGGGGTCTGTAGTCTGGTTCTTTCACTCTGAGCAAGATGGAAGGGGGAGTTGTTAAAAAGAAAAAAAAGAAAGCGAAAGGGGAAAAAGGAGGCAGGACAAGCAGAAAATGCTACACCAGGATGGTTTCTAAGGAAAATATCATCTGCTTCAGCAGGAGCAGGCGGCTGTTGTTAGCAACCAGTGTACACAGCCAGGGCGCTCGGGCAGGCAAAGGGGGAAGATGGATGGTTGCTGGGGCTGATGATGGATTACCCCGTGTTTCGACCCTAGCAGCCCGGCTGCAGCAGCAGGGACGAGCCCTGCTTCTACGTGCGATGTGTGGCAGCTGCGGATGGAGGAGAGGGTTTGTCTTCTTCCCTCGTCTGCCAAACTCGCAGCCTGCCCTGAGGCCTGGCGGCAGCGGAGGGACAAGCCAGGCGCCCCCTGAAACCCAAAATCCCATCATAAGTTTCAAGTCACCGCTGTATGGCGTTTCTTATTAATTCATACAGCTCTGTTGCTTTGGAAAAGCCGGGACGGGCGTCATGGGGACACGAGGTGCCGCCCTCAGCCCGCCAAGAGCTCGCGCGCAACGGCATGGCGGTGGGAAGGCAGGACGGGTTGTGTGAGGGGTGAGGCATCCCGGGAAGGAGAGCGGGGGTCCTGCTCCCGTTATCCCGCTCCGAGGTGGCACCGGACGCAGCTCAGCCCCGGCTGCCTGCACTCCGCCTCCGGGCTGGCTCCCTCCTCCCCCGGCGGCCTGGCCCTTCCGCCCACACGGTCGCTCAGCAACGGCGGCGCGGCCGAGGCGCGGCGGGAAGCCTAGGGGGCGGCGGGAGGCTGAGGCGACCGGGTCGGCCGGGTCGACCCCAGCGCCGGGTTTACCATGGCTGAGCGCAGCCTCTACCCCGACAGGCAGGTAACTCACGGGGCTGGGCCGCACGGGTACGCACTACATTGCACACAGCCTTACCCATTCGCACACAGCCCTACACCCCCTGCACACCCCTCTACACACACCCCTCACACATCCTGCACACAGCCTTACACACCCTGCACACGCTCCTACTCACACCCTCTGTATACAGCCTTATGCACCCTGCACACACCTCTAAACACACCCCACACCCCAGCACACAGCCTTACACACCCTGCACATACTCCTACTCACACCCTCTGTATACAGCCTTATGCACCCTGCACACACTCCTACTCACACCCTCTGTATACAGCCTTATGCACCCTGCACACACCTCTAAACACACCCCACACCCCAGGCACACAGCCTTACACACCCTGCACACACTCCTACACACCCCCCTCACACTCCCTGTGCACAGCCTTACACAACCCGCACACACTCCTACACACCTCCACTGTACACAGCCTTACACACACCCCTCACAGCCCCGGCACACACCCCTACACACACCGCACACACCTCCACTCACATCCCCAGCACACAGCCTCACACGTACATTCACACATGTGTCCACACAGCCCAGCACACAGACACACACATGCGCACACACCCACACACCTTGCACAGTGCTGGTATCGCTCTCCCTCACACACATGCCACTCACATCGCCCTGTATGCACACACCCCTGCATAAACCATGGCACATGCATGCACTGTCTGCATGCAGAGAACCGTGTCTCTCACTGTCACCTATACATACAACCAGGCAGTGCAGACACGTCAGGGTGTACGCACAACCTTGTGTACACACATACACACTGCCACACCTCAACGCTCATGTTCACACATGCAGAGTGTCCCTTTTCAGGGTCTATCCCGAGTCCCTTCCCTATCCATTTTCCTCCCTTTTCCTCTTCCCACTCATTCATTCCAGTTGTTTGCACATGCCCTCCGGTCCTATCTCAGGCTGTAACCACAACCATCCTCATTCTCTGTCCCCAGGACATCTCCCGCTTGCTGGCTGGCACCTTTGAGGACCTGCACACTGGTGATGTTACAGCAGTGGATATGGAGACAAATTGTATTGAGTCCCAAGGAGGAGACGATGTTTATCATGAGGCTTTTACAGAAGAGCTACAGAAGGTACAAGTGGAAACCAAATCAGAGTTTAGAGCTCTGTTCAGCTTTCATTACTGCTTTGTAATTTTTAGATCTTCTATAAAATAAAAAGGAGCTGATCCTGGAACTGGGATTTTAATGGTAGTTTGCTTAAGTGGAGTTTCCCACAGACCCTTTCATATACATTAATAATCACCACATGCTCCTTCATGATGTTCTCAGCTCTGGACAGCTTTTGAGACCCAGAGTAAACCCAGCAGCCCATTAAATGCCTGTTCTACTGGCTGACAACTTCCCCTTGTAACTGCTGAGCAGTGTACTAGACTTCCTATCTTGTGGTAAAGTATTCTCATGTGCTGCATTTTGAAACCAGATGCTGCAAATATTACATATGCTAAATTTAGTGGTGTGTAATGACACATAATCCGTTAGTGTTTGCAACACTTTGGGTGTCTTTGAGGAAATCAGTAGTAGAAATGCAAAATACTTGGATTAATCATTGCTGTTGACAGTGTACAAAGCAGAGGCTGGATGACTTGACCAACAAACAGGCATTTTTTTCCATTTTGTGTCATCATGCCTTCTTCAAAGGTTATCAGGCGTGGAAAATCTGACATTTTGTGTTTCTTTTGAGTCATTTATCAATATATTGGTGGACACAGTATGTTCTGAGTAGTAAATGGGAGTACTTCTGTGTGGATATGGTTAATTTCAACTGACAGTACATGTCTGTAACGTGTATGTTACAGGTGGACTAGTCACCTAAGGCTCTCTGTATCATTAGATACAGAAGAAATGATCTAGAGGTGCATTGAGGACATGGTCTGTAGGTGGACTAGAGAGGGTTAAGCTGTGGTTGGACTCTATGATCTTAAAGGTCTCTTCCAACCTAAGTGATTCTATAATTCTATGATTCTGTGGTCAGAAAAAGGGAAAAACCAAAAATGCACCACAACAGGCACTTCTAGGGCAAAATCCATCTGATCCATTTCAGGCAGCAACTTTGGAATGGAATGGAATCGTATCCTGGATTCCAGTGACAGTGGAGGGTTCCCAGAATAAGAGGACAGGAGAAAGCAACTGATTTTAGCTTCCCTTTCTATAAAAAAATTAAATGGAGTTATTTAATCCTATTAATGAGCCAAAAGTTAAAACTTTGTTACATAAAAGTTCTAGAGAAAGTTCAGTTATGCTACAGATACTCTTAAGATTACCCACAAACTCTCTGGGCAACCTGTCCCAGTGCCTCACCACCGTCATAGGGCAGAATTTCTTCCTAATACCTGATGCAAATCTGCCCTCCTTCAGTGTAAAGCTGTTTCCCTTGTCCTAATTTAACACTGATCCCTCTTTGAGGAGCTTGTAAAGCACTTCCCACACTGGGCAGAGTGATCCTAAAGATGGGTGTAGTATCACTATTGGGATACTCTGGAGTTTTAGAAAACTCTCTTGTAACTAGGAATGTTCACTTTAAATTTAATCCTATGCTCCTAGGCAAAACACAGTGCTGTTGCTGCTGTCCCACAGAAGGTAGAAGGGTGACATTTCTTCTGTCCTGAGAGTCTTCTCATCTTTCACATGTTTTTCTTGGGTTGTGCTTCTTACCCAGCACAAGTTAACTGATAGAAATGATGGCCAGTTTATGCTTGTAAAGTAACACTATTTTCTCAGGCTATCTTTATTTACCTCTCAAAGGCAAATGGAAAACCTTTATCTGCAAGGAGATATCTAATAATTTGTGACAGCTCAAATCAGACTCATTTCTCTGCATTCACCCATGTCCATAACAGCTTCTTAATGAGTATAAGTGCCGACTGACAGAAGCTGATCTAGCAGAAGAGAACATCATTCAGGCCCAGCATCAAGCAAAAGCTGAAGAAGAAAGGGCTCTAAACATGCTGAAGGCAGATGTGAGGGAAGATTTCCACAAAATGGGATTGCTACCAGGTAAGGATTCTGGAAATAGTGTCTCTCCCCAGTATGTGCTTATGGTACCTGGAGACCAATGCAATGTTTGTCTAAATCACTGGTAGGACTGTGTGCTCGTTTTGGCTGGGATAGAGTTCATTTTCTTCATAGTAGCTGGTACAGAGCTGGTTTGGATTTGTGCTGAGAGCAGCATTGATGACACAGGGATGTTTTCTTTCCTGCTGAGCAGTGTTTACACAGAGCCAAGACCTGCTCTGCTCCTCACCCACCAGTGAGTAGGCTGGAGGTGCACAAGGAGCTGGGAGGGGACACAGCCAGGACACAGCTGACCCCAGTGACCAAAGGGCTATCCCATGCTGTATGATGTCATGCTCAGCATGTAAAGCTGGGGAAGAAGGAAAGGGGGGATGTTCAGGGTGATGGTGTTTGTCTTCTTAAGTCACCTGCTTTCCTGGGGATGGCTGAACACCTGCCTGTGATCGGAAGTGGGGGATGAATTCCTGCATTTGCTCCGCTTGTGCACATGCAGCTGTTGCTTTACCTGTGAAAGTGGCTTCATCTCAACCCATAAGTTTTCTCCCTTTCACACTTCCAATCTCTCCCCCATCCCACCGGAGGGGAGTGAGCAAGCAACTGCGTGGGGCTCGGTTGCCAGCTGGGGTTACACCATGACAGACTGACACTGGACTCAGTGAGCTGCTGGTTTGGTTTTACATCCATAGAGCAAGTTGGCTAGATTTTATGCAGACATTCAAGCAGAATAATACCTGTTTAGCACTGAAAGAAATTAAACAAACAGGTCATTTTCCAGGTATTACATCTGCAGTCAATGGCTTACCACCCACCTTTATTACAAGCATACATAACCTGATATATAGCTGCAACAGACAGAGAGAAAATGTTTCTCTTATGGCTCCATAGCTGGGTTTGAACTGAATTTAGAATTGTGGAGATGGATGTCTATGTTTTGGGATTAAACTACCAGACTTTATCCAAAAATATCACCTGACAGTAATGAACTATACAGGAAACATTACTCTGGAGTCTTCAAGATAACACAGTGTAAGGGGCTCAAATTTACATTTTTTAAATTGTTTTGTTGTTGTTGTTGCTGTTGTTTTCCCATTGCAGTGCCATCCTCTTTTCGGTGGGTTGTAGATAATGAACTTCTCAGAAAAAATCATTTAACCTGCCCTGATGATTACATCACTGATAAATTACCTGTTACTAGAGCACCAAAAGGTAACTCTTAAAGCAGAGAGTAATTTAGACTTCTTAGTACACTCTGTAAGAATTGAAGCATCAGAGATCTGAGTACAAACTATTTCAGTGAAATAATGTGTTTTATTTTGGGTTTAAAATCTTCCAGTTCTGGACATACATCAATTTAATTCACAAATGAATATCAGTAAGAAAACCCTTTTGAATAATCTCAAGACTTCTTTACTTCTTTGACTCACATATGAACCAAGGTGAAACATTTTTAGTATCATTAAAATGGCATTTTTCAGTCAAGTCAAAACAAACATTTCAGAGTAACCAACTTAGTTGTAAGTTCCAAGCTTCAGGGTCAGGTTTTTTGCATTGTTATTCCAAACAAAGCCAAAAGAGCTTCTTCTGAAGTGGCCATTTTTCTGTCTTAACTATAGGAACATAGGATTAGATAGTATGTCCTGTTTATGTCAGTTTTCTGACTGTCATAAGTCCATCATATAGTTCTTTTGGTAAACTGAACAGGACATACTAAGTCCCAATCACTTGTAAGATCAACACAGCTTTCTGAGAGTAATATAACTTTCTTTGTATGTAGCTTGTTTGATTACTGTTTGGAAAAGCTTAATTAAAGTGCTAAGCTTTCTTTGGGTGAAGTAAATTATAAATGTCAATTCAATTCTAGAGGATTTAAAGTGTATTTTTACCTTCAACAAGACTAAAATAAATTCATAAAACAATGCTTAGAGTAAATACTTACAATTCATGGGTTGTTTTTTTTTTTTTCCTTATAGAATTCATTTTTTCTTTGAATTGCAGGAAAGTCAGAACCTGGCTACATCAAAGAGACATTTAGTTTTAAACAGCGTGTTTCTTCAGGCCCGCGGGGCCCGATGCCTGCAGAGATTGCACACCTCCAAAAACCACCTGGTAGTCTGCCAAATGTGTCTTTATTAACTCTGCCTTCAACTCCAGACTCAAGCCACCAGATTAAAAAGACAAGTAAGGTACATTTATACAATGTAGGGCCTGTTGCTGTTCCTGTAACAAAGGGGGAAGATCAATGCATTGGTGGTTTGGCTACAGTACTTATTTTATCTGATCTGGTAAGAGAAATAGTCTCACAAAGCAGCTCACACAGTTACAACCATATTCTACTAAAATCCCAAACAAATCTATTCTTAAAAACATTAAAATTCATATATTAAAGTTATATTAATAGTCTCTCAAGCCACATCTACATCAATCTATTCAGCATGATTACATTTCATTGAATCATTTCTATATGAATTTCCCATGCTGTATAACTTTAATGTGACATATATAGATGCCTTTCTCATAATCTCTAAAGTTACTGTGTTTAATTTTGCACCATGGTCTCTTTGTTTCTCAAAGGAAACTAATGCCTTGAAGAAGCTAGCATGGAAAGGCAAAGCAGAGGGAGAAAGTGAGTGTGCTTACCTGGCCAAACTTGAGAAAAGACAGAATTATTTGAAGAACCCTCGTTTTTTCCCACTAAATACTCTCCATGGAGGCAAATCTCTGGTCATTTCTCAAGAAAAGGTGGAACAAACCATAGCCAGAAGAAAAGCAGAAGATAATGAAGGGTATGTAGTATATAGTTTCTTGATTCTGAGCTGGAGCACAGAGAGTGCTCCACAATAGCATTGCTGTGGATGCACAGGTAGAGTTTTTGAGCTTAATGTCTGTGTGGTCTCTTAGAAAACAAAGTATGTCTATATTACTTCTTTTTTTTCCCCTCTTTTTTTTTTTTTTTGCCAAAGACTACATTTTTCAGTTTCTCATTTTGTGAGGTTTTAAAGAACTGGGCAGCAAAATAACATCTCCTTTTTTTTTTTTATCTTTCAGAGATACCTCATTTGTTCCTGTTTTTCTTGCCAATCCACCTGCTGTTTTGTTTTCTGATTATGAGGTTGGCCAGGTTTATGAGGTGAAAACTTAATTCTTTGTAGAGGGTTAGTTCTACTACTGAGCAGCATTAATGTCCTGCCATTGATCTACATATTTTACTCAATCTTTTGGCTTTCTGCAATTTATCAAAAGTCTGTTTCTTTATATTAAGTAACTTACCTTTTCATACATGCCACTGACAGTAACCAGTGAAAACGAAAAGGGACACTTTTCAGTCTCTGCTTGGGTTTGGTAGTTTCTGATTCAGCCTTCACTGGCTAAACTGAGATTTTTATGCCAGGTGTGATGATAAATTGGCTACTACTAGCAGAGTGCTGAGGAACTGCAAACATTATAATGATGATGGATTGTTTTGTTTTATTTTAAATGAAGGTGACTATAGAGCTGCAGAACATCACTTCAACAGGTCATCATGTAAGACTTATCCCTCCCTCTACTTCAGCATTTGCCATTGGGTCAGGTAAGGGTTACTTTTACTGCCTATAAGATGTTAACACATAAGAGATCTAATTTATCTGCTTGAACAAAGATTTTTTTAGGGACATATGTTTGGTTCTGCTGTCCATAGTGCTCTGGTTAGGACAATAATCTTCCCAGTTCTTTAGAGACTGAAGGTTGCCTTACATCTCTAGGACCATTTACATGCAACTCCTAAGCAGATTCAAACAGTCTAATGTGGAATTCAGGAAGACTAACTAATATTAAAATGAAGTTAGATTGCTTCATTAAAGTGAAGTTAGATTGCAATATGCCTGTGGAACACCTAGTTTGAGTCTTACCCAAAATTTATCTAGGAACAGACAGAGTATCCATTGAAATCAGTAGGAAGAGAGGGCAAGTAATAGCATACTTCAGTTGCTGCAAGGAGGATTAAGTTAGAGGAAAGGTAAGGAGAGGGTCATCTTGGGAGCTATCATACAGCACGTGCATGATGGCCAGGGGATCAGGCTCAGCCAACATGGGTTTACAAAAGGTAGATCCTGTCAAACTAACCTGATCACTTTCTATGACAAGGTGACCCGCTTAATGGACAAGGGGAAGGCTGTTGATGTGTCTACTTGGACTTCAGTAAAGCCTTTGACACGGTTTCTCACAGCATTCTGACTGAGGAACTGGCTGCCACTGGCCTTGACAGGTGGACCCTCAGCTGGGTTAAAAACTGGCTGGATGGCCAGGCCCAAAGGGTGGTGGTGAGTGGAACCAAATCCAGCTGGAGGCCGGTCACGAGTGGCATCCCCCAGGGCTCAGTCCTGGCTCCAGTCTTGTTCGATGACCTCGCTGAAGGGATTGAATGCTCCCTCAGTAACTTTGTAGATGACACTATTATCCACTTTAAGAAAAACATCTTTCCTGGAGTAGGATAGCCAGGCACTGGCATAGATTCCCTGGAGAGATTGTGGTATCTCAGTGGAAGTGTTGGAGGAAAGTTTAGAAGAGGGTAGATCCACCCAAGTAGACTGTGTTGTGGGTAACATATCTAGGTTTCTCCTCACTCTGTTTTCTGTAGTTAGGAGAAGTATTATTTCAGAGGAAAATTCTTCTTTTGAGTTCAGTGGAAGGTAAGGACATGCACAGGTCACACTGCCAAGCCTTTTGTGGTCAGTTGTTTTTATCAGCTTGACTTAAGTGATAAATGGGGAGAACTTACAGACAGCTTTCCAATGGGAGATGTGCTCATAAGTACATATGCCAACTTTGGGAGGTTTTAAGGTTTTAATTCCCTGCTTTTTTTTCTTTCTTTCTTTTTTCTTTCTTTTTTCAAGGAAAATTTCCAGGAAAGGGAGGACTGATTGCTCCTGGGATGACATGCCAGTATACAGTCCAGTTTATTCCTGAATATCCAGGAGATTATGAAGATTCTATATTAGTGGAGACTCAAGTGTCAGAACCTCTTCTGATCCCGATCCAAGCTAAAAGACCATCTCCAGTGTTAACTTGTCAGTAATGCCCAATTTTTAAACTTCTCTAAAGTTAATTGTATTTGTTGCTTTTTTACTTTTAATTGGACACTCTCCAATTTTATGTCACAAAAAATGTGGAGCAACTTGGCAGTACTTTTTCTACGTTTTGATATCTGTCTCATTTTCACTTATAACAGATTTATTAGTTATTAAAATATAATCCTGACAAGTATTTCCTTAATTATTTTTGCTTGTTGCATGAAGCTTATTTTTCCCCCACTGTTTTAGAGGAATAAGCAGGAGAAGCTTTTACAGGTTTGTGTCTTGTCCATTCCTGAACAACAAACTGTAATTACCAATCCTAAATATTAAGGAATTACAATACATTTATAAATATTTTGTGCTATTAATTAATATTCATGGAAAGTTAGACTAATTATATATGGATATGACATAACTGCAGCATTCACCCCTCAGATATCTAGCCTCAACTGTAACAACCAGGATTACTTCTGTGGAAACTTGCTTTGATTTTTTGCAAATTCACCTTTCCTGTTATACTGAGCTTTTTTAAAAGTCTCCTTAACTTTTTGTCTTCAGTCAACAGAGTCTTTTAAGTCAGAAGCCTCATTACAATGAAAGATGAGTGTTGGAATATGCACCTCATACTATTTAACTTTCCAATTGAAATAATTTAAGGCTTTTTAGGATTGTGGCATGTTCATATGTGTTTTCTTTAACAAGTTATTTAAGAACTGGCTTTGCCAGCTGCTAGTCTTTCTTCTCTGTGTAGCCTAATTTTTTGTGTTACTCTTTGCAGTGCCTCACATTATAGACTGTGGTTCTTGCCTTGTTGGAGGAATAAAAGTAATGATGATTTTGTGTAGAAATGAGGGATTTAACACTGGGAAATTTTTTATAATGCCAAAGAATGCCTGGCCACATCCTAATTTCAAGGTGAGTGTGTAAAAGGGAAATACTGGACATGGTATGGTATAGATGCCCTGACATAAAGGCCTTTAATCTAGTCATGGTATATTAGCACTGAAGTCATAAGGGCTTGTTGGGGACATCTGTATTGTCCCATTCCCTCAGGGATTCACATTTATCCTTGAGACCAATCTCCCTGATGTCCATTCCTCCTGCTTGTGCTCTGGCTTGCCTGTGGAAGAAGTTGTTTTGCTCAGTGGTGAGGTAAACTCAGGCATAGAGCAGGGAAGGGGCAACCAGCTTGAACTTAACCTTACCCTTAAAACAAATAGAAATACAATCAGTTCTAGCATCACTTGAGCTAATTTCCTCCCCTCCCCATCAAAGAGATCACTTACTGGCCTTGCTGCACCCGTGGACCCCAGCAGTCAACTCCAGTACTGGAGTTGGGGCATCTTCACTAGGTCAGGTCGCTCAGAGCCCCATCAAGCCTGACCTTGAATGTCTCCAGGGATGGGGCCTCTACCACCTCTCTGGGCAGCCTGTGCCAGTGATCCACCACCCTCGGAGTGAAGAACTTTTTCCTAAGACCCAACCTAAATCTCCCCTTTTAAAATTCAAAACCACCACCCCTTGTCCTATTGCTCCATCCCTTTGGGAACACTTCTTCCCCATCTTTCTTATAGGCACCTTTCAGGGATTGAAAGGCCACTATAAGGTCTCCCCAGAGCCTTGTCTTCTCCAGTCTCTCAGCCTGTCTTCCTAGGAGAGGTGTTACAGCCCTTTGATCATTTTTGTGGCCCTCTGGACACACTCCAAGAGGTCCATGTCCTTCTTGTGTTGAGGGCTCCAAGGCTGGTCACAGTATTCCAGGTGAATAGTGAGATTGTAGTAGATTGCCTGGATAGGTAACCCTGTATTAAAAAAAAACAAACAACCCAAACAACTTGATCAATTACTTTTTTTTTAAACACTTTAGGCTGTTCCCAGTGCTGGTTTTGTGATACAAGAGCCTTTTAGGATCCATCCTGCTGCTTTTGAGTTAGCTCCAGGGCAGAGTACAACATTACAGGTTAGTACCAACTGCTGTAGAAAGTCTTTGTACACTATCAAATATTAGCTAAAAATTAGCTGAACAAGATCATTCTAGAAAATCTTGGGTAGACCTTGTGAATTTGGGTTTGTGAGAACAAAAATGCTCAAACCCTTTTGTGCAGTTATGCTGGAAGAATTATAATTGTAAGTCTTACTGGAGGGTCTTTCATTGCAAGTTCCGAGTCCTGCTTGCCCTCTCAGAGACCACTCTGATTTTCCACATGTAAAGAATCCCATTAGATAAAAACAGGAATCTTGAGAACACTGGAGTCCTTATTTCACTCCAGCTTGGACGTCAGGTCCAAGAAACTTGCCCTTCCCGAGCTTCCTTGGGAAAAAAAAAAGGACATTTGGGGAACATAAAAATAAATAATTGTAGGGCAGCAGGCACATTTTGCTGTGCTCTTTCCTGAAGTGATCCCACAGTAGGTGTGCATTACCAACTGCCAGCAGTGCTCTCTCTGATGTGGGCCCCAGTTTGTTACAGCATCAGTAAAGGGAGAGGAAGCGTGATATGGAGAGCATGGCTAGCCCCCAGCCCTTGGCTGTTGAGGAGTGGGTCAGGCATGTGTGGATAAAGGAGAAATGTTCCTCCTCCTTTCTGTCTCCCCAGGTCCCTGCTAGCTTCAGCAGGGTCAGGCACATGGGGGAGAGAAAGAGATGGGTTTAGTATGAGTTGGGCTCATAGGCATGATCACCAGGACTGTCCTTCAGTGAACACTTACAAATGGAAGTTTATTACTTCCTGGAGAGCAATCCATTGCACACATTGCTCTTTCACCTCTCTCTTTCAGGTGGTGTTTTTCCCTTCCTTTCCTGAAGTCTCACAGCAAACGTACACTATTGTTTGTGACAATTACCAAGACAGGGATGTTACAGTCACAGGTTTGTTCCTAACACCTTTTGGTCATCGTGTTTCTAAGACTGTAGATAAATAATGTGAGTGGTGGTGAATGGTTTGAAGAGATGGTCAGATTTTGTGTCATTGGATCAAGCAAATACTTTGTTCCCCATATTTGTATTTTTAAAAGAAAATATTTTGTTAAATGCTAAGCATTTTTATTGTTGTAGTTACTACAATCATAACTACTACTCCATCCCAGTGCATGAAATGCAGGGGATTCAGAAAGCACTGAGCTCTTGACCCGCTGTAGCCAAAACTCCAAGTGTCACCAAGTAGCAGAAAAGGACACCTGTGGTCAGATGCAACTCATTTCTTAGGCTTTTGTATAAATAAGTTTGCATAATAGTGCAATATTGATAACAATATATCAATAACATCAGCATTAATACATTGGGGTGTGAAGAAAATCTGGGGTACATCTTGGATTGGGGTATTCAGGAGAGAGAAGCAGTCTCTGAATTACCAGAAAGAAACCAGTTCAGATTCTTATAAATGATAGTGCTTGACCTATAATGTGGTTGTGAGTGCTATAACATTAGGCATCACTTATAGTCTATTCAGTTGCTTTATTACAGGTATTTTCTTTGGAAAAAAATTAATAGTGCATTTGCTGTTTAATTTCATTTTAATATACTGGTTAAAAACATCCAAGAACTATTGCAAACAGCCTGCTCACTTCAGTGAAACAATGCTGATGGAAGTGAGCTGTGGTTGCAGCCCTGAAATTCAAATCTGGTTAAATTCATCTCTATTGATAGATGTTGAAGAGCAAACAACACCAGAAAATATTGCACAATTAACACAGTGGACTTCTGAACTTGTGGAAACACCAGATATGATCAGTAACGGCCACTGCTGGCATTTGCTGTTAATTAGTAATGTGAACAGTGTTAATAGCCAAATGGTAAACAGTAATCCCTGCTTGTTTCTTCAAGGGGTTGGACAGCTGGTATCTCTGGAGCTTTTGTTTGTCACGGGTGGAGAAAGCAAGCCTGCACCCAGTGAAGTTACTGACACAACAGCACAGCATCTCATACGGTTTGACCCCCAAAACCCACACACCACCGAGGAGAAGAAATTGGTTATAAGAAACTCCAGGTACGTAGCTACTATTAGTAGTGTGATGCTCTGCAGCCTGAACATCCTGGTAGGGATCTCCTTTGTGATACCATGCTCTCTCCAGCTGGAGAAACGTTCATGCACTTGATAAACGTTATGAACCCTTGCTTCTTTTTACTGTTTAGTATTTAAGGTTTGAGGATATACTCATAAGAACATTATACATAGATCAAACATTACAGCAACCCTTAGCCATACCATTTGGTTCATACACTGCCAAGGTCCATATATTTGTCTCAGTATAGATAAGACTCAGTGTAGTCTACAACTCCAAAAGATTCATAAATAGGGATGGCCGCAGGAAATAGTTAGCTGTGTCACACAGGTGAGATTTATCTAACTTTACATGTCCACAGTGTATACTTACACAGCTGAGCTAAGCACCCTTATACTTTACATGTCCACAGTGTATACTTACACAGCTGATCTAAGCATCCTTATGCTCTTTTCCTTTCATAGTGCAGGGAAATAGATGCTTCTAAAGATGCAATTCTGACTATAGAACAAGACTTAATCTATCCTGGACTGCACTGAATCCACGGCTTAAAAGAGGAGCCCAGTGTAACTAGCTCATATTAGAACTTACACGTGGTTCCTACTATTGAGTCCTAATAGATTTACATCTAAATTCTATTTGAAGTCAAGGACTAAGTCCCTATGTGTAATGACATTGGACTGAACATAGTGAAATCCCGATTTTGCTGTAAATCAGTTGGGCAATAATAGAGGTACACCAGTGAGCCAGCAGTGGCTCTTGCAGTTCAGAGGCCAGTGGTATCCTGGGCTCCATCAGAAGAGGGGTGGCTAGCAGGGACAGGGAGGGGATTGTCCCTCTCTACTCTGCCCTGGTGAGGCCCCAGCTGGAGTACTGTGTCCAGAGCTGGGGCCCCCAATAAAAGAAAGATGTGGAACTGTTGGAGAGGGTTCAGGGGAGGCTGCAAAGATGATCAGAGGGCTGGAGCAGCTCCCCTACGAAGAGAGGCTGCGGGAGCTGGGCTGGTTCAGCCTGGAGGAAAGAAGGCTGCTATGGGACCTCATTGCAGCCTTCCAGTCCCTGAAGGGAGCAGAGAAACAGGAAGAGAATTAACTTTTTCAAAGGGCAGACAAGGGCAGGACAAGGGGGAATGGATTGAAGCTAAAAGGGGGAAGGTTTAGATTAGATATTAGGGGGAAGTTCTTTACAGTCAGAGTGGTGAGGGGCTGGAATGTGCTGTCCAGAGAGATGGTGGATGCCCCATCCCTGGAGGTGTTCAAGGCCAGGTTGGATGGGGCCCTGGGCAACCTTGTGTAGCTCCAGGCTGGAGGTTGGTGTCCCTGCCTCTGTCAGGGGGGTTGGAACTCTGTGATCCTTAGGGTCCTTTCCAACCCAGACCATTCTGTGATTCTCTGATGTAGGTGATGGCAGCAGTTAGAGGCTGCAGACCATCGAACAGTGAGGTCAGTGCTGGGCTTAGATACCTGAATGTAAATTGCCGTTTGTTACAGTGAACGTCTGTGTTTGTGTTTGTGTGAAACAAAGCTGGGAAAACTTTCTACTGCTGTAGAAAGTGACACAAGAACTGGTACTACTTCAGTTTTATGTCATTAATACTGATTTTGAAATTCCACTGTCCTTCCTCCCCTTAGTAAGGCAAAGTTTTTGAGGTCAGCATCAGCAAGATTTTAAACCCCACGAACACATTCCATGGAAAACACTTCTGCTGAAGCAATCCAGTTGAGCAACCTTTTCTGGATTACAAAGAATATTGCAGAGCCATTGCTATAATCTTAGCTGGAGCCCCTGTGTTTGCTGACACCTTCACCACCACAACTTGCACTTGGATCAAATTCAGAATGTTACATAGATCACCAGCAGTGAGCCAACACAAACATACCAATATCAGCAGGAATGGTCCTGTTGATCTCAGGTTCTTGAAAGAGGAACTTCCTAAAAGTTTTGTTCCTTGACAAGTTAAATAGGGCAGGAAAATATTCATGTGTCTGGCACATTTCTCTACTTTATTTTCATATATTAACATGGTCTTTGTAAGATTTACATACTCTGACTCTACCCTGCCTCAGTAGATTTGTAGCTGACAAAGACTGGCAAGTCAAACCCCTGTAATTCTTGAGGAGAGGAATTCCCTAGGCTGAAAAAGGAACTGAAAGTTTTCTTTCAATATCAAAAAAGTATATTTTTTAAAATTATAGCTTTTTATTGTTTATTGGTCTCTTTGCAGCCAGGTAGAACTACCTTTCTACTGGAAGATAAAACCTAATCTGAAACCGTTAATACCAGAAGAAACTGCAGACTTTAAGAAGCTCAAATATAATCAAGACACAGAGTCAGCCTTCTCCCTAAACCCTGAGCAGGGAGTTTTGCTTCCCCAGGCTGATGAAGAGTTTATTCTCACTTACACTCCACAGGAGGTATGACTTGTGATTCCTTCCTATCTACAAACTCCAGCTGTGTATTTTTATGCAAGTCATAAAATCCTTGCTGTGCAGCTTTCTGAATTAAATTTAATTAGCTGGTACTATGCTCTGATAAACAGTATTCAAAATGTAGAAAGTTGCTAAGAGAAAACATGTTTTGACTGCAAAATGTCAGACAGTTTCTGATCTCATGTCATTTTTGGTACTGATTGGACACAGCTAACTTTACACTGTAACTGTGGACACAGCTGTGCTGGCTGGGAAAGTTACCACCTCCCCACACTACCCACTTCTCCACAATCTTCTGACCCTTCCCATCTGCTGAGTGAGCTGCTTTGGGGATGTGCCCCATACCTACCACAGCCTAAACAAGTTTGGTTAGCAAACTGATCATTTAAACTGTATCCAACTGATGCATTTTGGGGGGCTGAGATGGGCCCTATGAACGTCCATGTGGGAAATTAAGGGGGTAGTAGTGGTAGCTTTTGGCAGAGAAATGATGGTTGTGGGGAAAGAAGGGTGAAAGTTTGAAGGCAGCTGTACCAGAGACTGTTGTCTTAGTTTCTGCTTTCTCATCCATGTAAATAAGAGCATGAGCTCACTGTCTTTAAAGAAGCTCTATCCAGAGCAAGTCCAAGAGTGGGAATATCCTATGCTGTGGTGATTGTCAGACATGGGAATGTCTTGGTTAAGTATGGAAGAGAATTTAACTGTTGCTTGTTTGGGGTTTTTTGATACTTCAGTGAGTTAAAAGAAAAAAATATCTAATGCTTTTTTAAACAAAAAAGACATTGAATTAACATATGCATTTAAATTAATATCTCTCTACAAACAATTTAATCTTTTGCAAAGACTTTCTGATACAAGACCTGCTTCTGTTTTTCCTGCCCCCTGATTAGAATACAGAATACCTCCTCTTTTCCCAGCATGGAAAAGTATTGTTTCTTACTCAGAATCAGTTTGATGGTCAATGCAACTAAATGCCCTGGAACAACTAGAAAAAAACTGTAAGTTTATCCAGCAATACTGATGTTAATTTGGGGAGCCTTCACAGATGCTTGTGTGTAGCATGCAATATACTGGGGAAATAATAACAGACATGTCAAAACCAAGTGCCTTCTTAGAACCATACACCATGAGTTCAGAATCTGGCTTAATATTTTGCAGTCAAACATGTTTTCTTTTAGTAACTCTAGAGGTTGAATATTGTTGTCCTCATTTTGGGTGGGATGGAATTAACTCTCTTCCTAGCATCTGACACACCACTAAGTTTTGGATTTAGGATGAGAATTGTGTTGATAACCCACTAATAATTTAATTGTTGCCAAGCTGTCAAGGTCTTTTTAGCTTCCCATTCTGGCCTGCCAGCAAGGAGGTGGGGGGCACCCAAGAAGCTTCAAGGGGACACAGCCAGGACAGCCAACCCAAATTCGCCAAAGGGACATTCCATTCTATATGATGCCATGCTTTGTATGTAACTGGAGGGTGGGCCAGGACTTGGGGTGCTTTGGAAACTAGCTGGGCATTGGCTCTGTGTGGTGAGCCCTTATGATGTGCATCACTTGTTTTGTATATTCTTTTGTCATTATTGCTGTTATTATTATCATCATCACCAGCATCTTCCTCTTCTGTCCTAATAAACAGCCCATGAGTTTTACCTTTATCTCAGCCCATGAGTTTTACCTTTTTCTTTCCAATTCTCTCCCCATCCCACTGTGGGGTGGGGAGTGAGCCAGTAGCTGCATGGTTGGTTTAGCTGCCTTCTGGGTTAAACCATGACAATTGTTTTTCAGAGCCTAATACTCCAATGATGATTGTTCATCCTTTAAATGTAAACTCCTTTTCCATCTTTTTAAAATCCTCAACAAAATGGATTGCTTGACATTAAAGTTCTCTCCTTCTTTATCTGTGTAGCTGAAGAGTTATCACAGCGTGATTCAGATGGTGCTGAGGGACATCCCACAATCACCTTGGTAAGCTGAAAACCCCATAAAATGTGTATCTCAGCCCATGAGTTTTACCTTTTTCTTTTCATTTCTCTCAATAGCTATGCTATTACATCCAGTTACTGGGATTCTTTATCTTTCTAGTGATGATGGACTGACAATTATATAGGATTTTATCTACACAACTAATAGTAGTAAAAAGTGTGTCTCTGAGCTTCCCTCAAGTCTGAAAATGTGCCTCAGCCCTCACTAGGGCTGCACCTCTCTTGGAAACAGATAATACCATAATTTTGTCAGTTCTTTTTCCAGGCTTCCTGCTGAGATTTCCAGCAGGTTTTCCTGTTACTACTGTTTGTCACAGTAGTGACAGAAGCCTTAGATACCTATTCAGGAACAGACTGGGATGAATAGAGTACTTTAAAGAACCACTAGAATTTTCCCAGTTGTTAATTTTGAGTTTTGATTTAGCAATTAAAAGATGGGATCCAATTTAAGCACTGGTTTAAAATGCTTAATTCTTCTACCATATTTCCTCCCAAAGTTTAGTAAAAGAGGAGATGCTTCAAAACATCCCAGAATACAAAGTAGAGGATGTAATAGCACTGGAAATAGAAGTTAAAGGATCAACAGAACCGTTTCAACTTCTTCTGGAACCATATGCCATCATCATCCCTGGAGAAAACTTCATTGGTGTAAATGTCAGAAAAACATTTAAGGTTTGTTTGCTTTTGACTTTGTTGTTATAATGTGCCTTTTCTCACTGGATGCCATAGGTGTGCTAGAAGATATCAGACAATCCATGTGAGTTTAGTTTTCCTTAAATATTTTTGAAGAAGGGTCTGTACTAAAATCCTCTTGCAGGACTCCTTAGCCCCACAGTCCAGGCAGCAGGTTTTGCTCCTTTTTTCATCTCTCAAGTTTGCTACCACAGAGCATTACCCCTCTACATTTTATTTTCAGGGTCACAAACCTGTTGCCTCTCACTTTGTTGCTCCTGTAGTGTGAAAGTTTTCCAGCTGGGAAGAATAGATGACTAAATTATTCATAGCAGAGGCAGTATTTATTTCAAGGACCACAGCAACCACAGAAGAGCTATAAAAGTCACATATGCTGTTGCTTAGTAGACCTGATTCTCTCCTGCAGGTTTTATTAATTTAGCTTTGGCCATTATGGGATAGACTGCTGCTGCAAGTGTCCACTCACTCAGCATCCTCCTTGCTAGAGATCAGGATCCTTTTGATCTTAGACTCATGTGGCAGGAGGACATTTCCTAGTTAATGATCTTTCACTTTATTCTTAAATATAACTGCTAATCAGTATTTAGTTTTATGCTTTTTCTTCCTAGATGTTCTTTCTCAACCTAAGACAGCCATTTCATACTTTCCAGTAATCCAGTATAGCACCATGTGTGGTATAGGTAATTAAGTAACTTACTCCCAGTTTCCAATTTTTTTTTAGTCTTAAAAAAGATAATAACGTTGTCTGAAGCAGAGTTATCTCTAAACACAGTTCAAGGTTATTTGCTGTAATTAAGAAATAATGTCTGAATAGATCTGAAGAGCAGACCAAAGATTTCAGGAACTTACATCTCTCTCACAAACTGATCCTTTGGCAAAAAAGGGCTGCTCTCAAAAGGAGGATTTGAATCACAGAATCACTGAGGTTAGAAGAGACCTCCAAGATCATCTAGTCCAACCGTCGTCTTATCACCCATATTACTCACTAAACCATGTCCCTAAGTACCTCATCCAACCTTTCCTTAAACACCCCGAAGGATAGTGACTCCATCACCTCCCTGGGCAACCCATTCCAATACCCAACCACTCTATCTGAGAAGAAATTTCTCCCAGATTCTAACCTGAACCTCCCCTGGTGCAACCTGCAGCCATTCCCTCTTGTCCTGTCACTATTTATCTGGAGTTTATCTGAAGTTTAAGCTTTGAAGTTTTGTAATATTTTTGAAAAATGGGAAAAAATTTTAAAAGCTTCAAATATGATACATTTCTTGACAAGAACTGTTAAAGTTTGTTTCAGAAAACACCTTCTGTAGTGTGAAGGTAGCTACTGAGTTTGTATGAGTAATCATAGTGCTTTCAGCCTAGATATCCACATCTGAGCTACCTGCTCTAAACTTCCATTAGAGCCCTTGGAGATCTGATAAGCAGCATCCAGGGGATGATACATCTCAAACCACAGGCTAAAATAGGTCAGAGGAATTGCTCCCAGCAATTGCTTTATTTTCAGAAACGAGAATTCCTAGGAGATGAGGTCAGCTGAGGAGCTCTTACTGGTTTTGCAGACACCTGAAATCCATCAGGTGATTCCTACTCCTTGTCCTCATTTTACATCACAGAGAAGAAAGGAAAGGGAGACATTAGTAGTTAGTGCATGGCAGTGGGTTAGTTCTGCTCAAGTCAGAGGTTAGCTGAAGTTCTGTGCCCTTCCACTCTTAACCATGCTCAGTAAGTTCAAGACCCAGATGAAGATTCAGTTTGGTGCAGCTAGATTCAAGGAATGGTGGTAGGTTGTAATGTTTAGTGCTGATCAGGGTATGGTTAGAGTTTGCAAAGCAGGTGTAAGACTTGCAATACCTAGTTTGCAGTGAATCAGTTCTCTCAGCAAATGGGCTGGTTGCTATGAAAGCTTAAAGTGCATTAATTGTCTTGTTAATTTTAATTGGTTTAGATGTGGAATAACAGCAAATCATTGATCAAATACACATGGGAGAGAATCATTTCCTGTGACATCATAGAAGTTGAGCCTCATACTGGCATCATAGGTAAGGTTTTTGTGGCTTGCAAGCATCAGAAATATTTAAATTGGTATGTGTAGAAGAGAAGGGTGAGGGAGCATTGTAGTGCAAGCTGCAAAACAAGACTTGATCCTACTGGAACCAACTGGACACTTCATATGGTTCCAGGAGTCACAGTAACAGGCTTGCAGCCCGTGGTTTCTTTGCTAAATGATGA
The DNA here is from genome assembly GCF_964237585.1 of Gallinula chloropus. Classification (NCBI taxonomy): domain Eukaryota; kingdom Metazoa; phylum Chordata; class Aves; order Gruiformes; family Rallidae; genus Gallinula; species Gallinula chloropus. The sequence goes on along the minus strand of NC_140086.1, from coordinate 158,544,668 downwards.
CACAGAACCCTGCATTTTCTTTTTCTAGCTATGAATAAATGCTGTGAGTTTGAACTGGTAATTATGGGAAGCAAACCTGGGTGCATCAGCTATAACCTGCAGTGTAGGATTGAACACTGTCCAGAGCCAGTTGTACTGCATGTTGAGGCTGCTTTTAAGGTAAGGAACAGTTCGGTGTTGTGGGATGAGTAGCTGTGGGGCCTGGCTATTGTACACATAAACCTTTTTCCCCCTTAAAGACCTGACAAATTGAAAGCAGTTACAAACAGGAGGCAATTTTGCTGTCTAGTAAGTATTGAGTCAAGGTTGATACTCCCTTGAGTAAGTAAGATTCTTTCTACATTACACACAATGCGTTACCTTTCTGCTGTTCTCTGTGAAATTGAACATTAATCTTAGTTAATGTATGCTTCTTAATTAGGCAGCTTTGGCAGAAGTGACCATTCTGACATATGTTTCCTGGTGTCCTAGGGCCCACTTCTTTGTATTGATGTTCCATCACTCCAGTTTGGTTTGATTAAGCAAGGTGAGAGTGTGTTAAGGACCTTTGAGATTAAAAACCTGTGTCAGCTGCCAGCACGATGGAGGATGCAGGAAAGCCAGGTTTGCTTAGCTGAAAGGAATGAAGAGGTAAGTGTCTGATACAGCTTGCTGTGCTCCCTCTTCTGCTCATTCTTCCTTATGCTTAGGAGTTGTAATATTCATTCCAGATGTCAAAAGTTTTAATTTCTGTGGTTTCTTATAAACCTGGTTCTGCACAGTTCCATAAATATTAATGTTTATAAATATCTGAAGTGTAGGACACAGGGAAATAACCAGCCTCTTCTCAGTGGTCTGTGGGGACAGGACAAGGGGCAATGGCCTCAAGTTGGAGCACAGGAAGTTCTGCACCAATATGTGGAAGAACTTTTTCTCTTTGAGGGTGACAGAGCCCTGGGACAGGCTGCCCAGGGGGGTGTGGAGTCTCCTTCTCTGGAGATATTCAAGACCTGTCTGGATGCCTCCTTGTGTGACCTGTCCTAGGGACCCTGCTTTGGCAGGGGGGTTGGATTCGATGATCTCTCGAGGTCCCTTCCAACCCCTATGATTCTGTGATTCTGTGATTCTGTGAAGTGCACAAGCTCTTTTCAGATTAAATGCCTCTTTGTAATTTTTCTTTTCTTTTCCCATTTATTACAAATCCCCTGCCAGCCTGATCCAGAGAGACATGCAGTATTTCCTGTATGATTTCAGCCCCTGCTGATACAAATAAGAGAGTAAGGCGTTATTGGAACCAAGGCTACTAAACATTCCTCCCACACACCCAGATCAGCATCTCAGACAAGAATCTCAGCACCTACTGAGTTTTGGCTTTAAACAATAGCTTTGAAACACACAGGTGTCCCCCAAAATGACTCCTTAACACAGTGAATACTAAAGCTGTTGTTTAATATTATCTAGGTTGTGATGAGTTGAATACAGTCTTTAACTTCAGAGCTCCTTCTGTCATTACATATAAAATGTCTAAAGCAGCTTTGGGGTAATGCTGGTGGCAAGGAGTTGAGTGAGAGCTGCAATCTACAGACTGTCACATATTCCTAAAATTAAAAAAAAAAAAGCTGCAAAATGCTTGTTTGGGTTATTTGTGTCACACAGTGGGCTTTTTAGCAAGATTTTCTCCGTGGTGTTATCCATTAAGGTACACAAGGGAATCAGAGTTCTGGGTTAAGTGCTTTTTCTTGTAATGAAAGGCCAAATTCTGCTTTTTAGGGCTCTTTACATAACTGACCAGGCAAGGAATTGAATTCACATATTTTGTGGCAAAATTAGCCAGAATGTTGTTCAGAAGTTCTGTTTTCTGGTCAGGTTGTGTCAGTTTTGCAATGGATAGAGAAGCTTGCTAAGCAGGAGCTTTCCATTGACTGTTGAGAGATTTGAGCCTTCAAGAAGCTGTATTCCCATGTGCATCCCCATGAGTTCTTGAGCTTTTTTGGTTTTTCTATATATCAAAGAAAGGATTTATATGTGGTGATTATAGAAACCTAACAGAACAGTTGGGGGTGTGTGTGTGTGTCTCTCCCTTTCTCCCAGAACAGTTAGAATTAGAAGTGACTGATTAGGGATAGGGGTGCCCTTGAGGAGACTGAGTCTTCATAGTTCTCAGGCCCTTACTTCTCACTGTTACTGTTTTGTCCTGTGCCATTCCCAACAATTCCCAGAACCCCTGAGAGATTTTAGACTTAATCTCTTGAATCTGTCATCCCAGAGCCTGTTCATACCTCAGTGAAGATCATAGATCAAGTGCTCTGTACCTCATGTCAGAGAGCTGCCCTTTCCTTTCCCAAACCTCCCCAGTTCCTACCCCACACTGGTGTTATTTCTGTTTCTACTCCTTCAGCCCTCCTTTCCCAGCTTTCTCTCCAAGAATCTCCCCAACTTGTGGCACCATGCATAGCTGCTGCTCAGCCCCTTGACTTGGGAAGAGACACTGCTGCTGCTGGCTTCTCCTCACATTCCTGCTCATAGACATCCCTATTATGCCCTTGGCAGTGACTGTACTGGTCATTGTCTTTTTATTAGCCATGTCCATGGAAGCAAAGTCCTGCCTCCTTGTCTAGCCAGGTTTTCACAAACCTAATGCTGCACTTGCTAAAGTCAACCCAGGAGAGACTCCAGGGACAGAGAGAAAGACATGCAAGACATGTGGCTTCAGCATTTTACACTTGCTTTGCAGGCATCAAGGAAATTCCTGTTTCCTCTCTCCTCTCCTAGGTATCTCCCTTTACCATTCAGCCATCAGCTGGAGAAATACCCCCTTTGGGTACATGCAGTGTGTCAGTTCAGTTCACATCGTTGCTGTGCCAGCGTCTCCAGACGGTGTTAGAACTTGAGGTAGAAAACGGAGAAGGAAGGTAAGGTGGAAAAGTGGCTTTGCTTCTTTCCCTGAGATTCTCATGTGATTTTCACTTCAGGTAGTTTTATCTCCTTAAATAATATGTAGCAGGAATGCAGAGTGGGGTTCTGCAACCTATCAATGCACTATCCAACCACTAATATTGCTAAGTGAACGTAATCATCCTTCTTTTGGCATTGGTGAGGCTGTACTTCAAGTGCTGTGTCCAGTTCTGGGCTCCTCACCATAAGAAGGACATTGAGCATGTCCAGAGAAGGGCAACCAGGCTGGGGAAGGGGCTGGAGAGCAAATCCTATGAGGAGCAGCTGAGGGACCTGGAGACATTTAGCCTGGAGAAGAGGAGGCTGAAGGGAGACCTTATCACCACCTACAGTGACCTGAAAGGAGGTTGTAGAGAGGTGGGTGATGGTCTCTTCAGCCAGGTGACTGGAGACAGGACAAGGGGAAATGGCACAAAGCTGCACCAGGGCAGGGTCAGATTAGATGTTAAGAAGAAAGTTTTTCACTGAAAGAGTTGTCATGTCCTGGAACAGGCTGCCCAGGGAGGGGGTTGAGTCACCAACCCTGGATGTGTTTAACAGACAGGTAGATGAGGTGCTCAGGGATATGGTTTATCACAGGACAGGAACAGTTGGACTGGATGATCTTAAAGGTCTTTTCCAAGCTTGTGATTCTGATTCCAGCGTGCTGTTGTATGTCTAGCATGTTTTATTAATGATAACAAGAGACCATCTGTGTGTTTATTTCCAGTCATCTTCCTGTCTCTGTCAATGTTCAGACCCCCAAAGTGTGCCTGAAATCTAGTCACCTAGTATTCACTGAAGTTTACACTGGAGTTCCTGCCAAAGCGACCAGCAAGCTTTTCAACCAGACACTGCTGCCAGCACAGTACTTGTGGGGAAAGGTAAATGTGCTTTTAATGGAGAAAGAATACAGCAGGGATGGAAATTGTAATTTGTATCAAAATGCAAACTGCTCTTAAAAGCTTTTCTTAAAAGCTTTGAGTAGGGATTCCTGTTTACTGGCTTATGAGCAAGACTTCAACTTGAGACCAGCCTTGAAAGATTAGCTGCCAGTTGACATTAATATGCTCTTAGAGTCTGTGGGTCATCCCCAGGAGAATAGGTGGGCAGATATGTGAGGGGAAATAGGATTAAGCTGCCAGAGTGGTAAAAAAGTACCATGGCAGTTTAGGATTTGCATTTAATTCAGTAGAGCAAAGAAAAGTGTCTCAATTTTGTTTAAATTTTATATTCTGTGTGAGCGTCAGCTCATAGATTAGGACCCCTAAAATTAATGTCAGTATAAGCTATAGTCTGAATTCTCAGTCAGTGGAAATCTGAACAGGAGGTCAGGCACTAAAATGTATATATCTCATGTCATTGTGGATGCTGTGGAGCGTTCTTCCTCAGGTCCAGGTATCACCCAAGAAGTGTGATCTCTTCCAAGTCCTGTCACACCAAGACACCCTGTGTCTGTGTTCAGGCAACTGAATCCTGCCCCATCCAGGCAGTAGAGCCATGAGAAGCACTTGGCTCCCCCTGAAACAGACACCTACAAAATACTCTCTAGCACATACTAACTGTATGTCTGTTGGCTACAGTGGTAGTGTTGATGCCTGCTATGCATAAGTTAGGTTGATTAGTCTTTAAGCTGAATCCTGCTGTCAGTGCCTTTGGTCATTCAGTTCTACTCTGATATGCAGGATTCAGCTTGGCTGCCTACATAAAGGTGTTTGTGGTCAACTGAGGTGTCATTAGGTGCCCAAGACATCCTAACTGAGTGTGTGGATGGTAGAGGACCTATAGAAAAATGTGTTGGAACACCTGGAGCCTAGGAGGGATATCCACAGTGTTTTACATGGTATCTGATGTTTGTATGTGATGAGCAACCAAGCTGAACCCCTGGATTCATGCCATGTGCTTTTTAGTCAATTAGGGAACGTACCAACACCAGGATTGTCTCTGTAGGCCACCTCTGTAGTCAGTGGAGAGAGAGAGATGGAACCTGTAGCATCCTGTTCCAATATCAGCTAGGTTGTCTTTACCCTGGAAAGGTTTGTGGCTGTGAGAGGGATGTCAAGTGACTGCTCCCAGCTTCAGCTGGACAACTGAAGTTGTTTGGAATGAGTGTGACATGAGGATCTTATCAACCATGAGGGAATTGTAAAACAAACCTCATCTCAAGAAACTCTATGTGTTGCTGCCTGAAAGTGTCCTAAAGCTTAGAATAACTTTGGTTTTGTTGTCTTCTTTGATCTGAAGAGAAGAATTTGTGCGAATGAAGACATTTAACTGAATCTCTGTCCTTTCTGTTCAGCAGCTCGTTGGAAATCAGGCAGCTTTCTGCTCTGCTGCTGTCTCCCCAGCCAGTGGCACCTTAGGCCCAAATGAAGAAAAAGAATTCTGTGTAGAGCTGTCAGCCAACATTGTGGTAAGTTGAAAAATTGCTGCAATATTATCAAAACCATTTTTTTAATCAAAAAATTATTAGAACAGTTTTAGGCTTATGGACTGATGTGAGTACAAAGCCAAGAAACAGCCACAAATGTTTACCTTGGTACTGCCTTCAGAGCAAGTCTGATGCTGGCAGAGAATGCACTTCAAACAACCCAGTGAAAATTTTCAGGATTGTGTTGTTTTGGCTTGAGTTCATTGAGGTTTCTACATGTTTTTTGAATAAACTTCTTAATAAGGCTGTCTTTCTTCTGTGATGTTTGCTTTGTTCTCAAGGAAACTACTCTTCTCCTTCCAGGGTGAGCTGAAAGACCTTGCCCTTTGCTGTAGCATAGAAGACATGATTGAACCTCTCCTTCTGAGCATTTCTGGGGAGGTAAAAGGACTGCATGTCACCTACTCAGTTCCTTGTGATGATGGAGTTGCCAGGTAAATCATAAGTTTATCCTTGAACTGAAAAAAAATTACATCTTCCCAAAGAAAACATATAATAGTGAGGGGAAAAACCCCACTTATCTATGTAAACTTCATTTCTCCTGCTGCTGTAGGCAGCAAGGACAGTAAATTGTGCTTTCCCCCTGGTAACCAAAGCGTGGGACCTCTGCAATCCCTCCCCTGTTTGAGTAACAGCTGCTTTCTGGAATGCCAAAAATTTGCAAATTCAATTATTTGATGTGAATTTAGAATTACAGAATTATATCCAGGGTCCTATATTTTGAACCACTAAGTTTCATTGTTGTGCTGTGAGAAAAGATGAATAGAATTCACTTTGATTTGGTATATCTTGACTAATACATACTTTCTCTTTCTGATATGCAGCATGATTACTCTTCTTTGGAACACCCTTCTCCTTTTATACATTTTTATATAAGTAAAAATGACTTTAATTTGGTTGGTTGGCATGTTACACATGATAAAAATTCTACCCCAAAATAAATCCTTATGTGGATAGAAGTTAAAATAATGAAAAGCAATAAATGCTGATGACAAACATCATAGCCTGCGTGGTCCTTTCATGCTGGTCATCACAACCAGGCTGTGTATTCCACACACTAAAATCTACTGAAATTATCTGTGGCATGGTCCTTTAAAACAAGTGTCCTTTTTTTCTGACAGTGAGGAAAGACAAATGTCACAAAGCCCAAGAGATCTTTTGGACTTTGGATCTGAAGTCGCATTCAGAGATGTAGTAAAGCGTCAGCTACTTCTCACCAATCACACAGGAATCAGTGCTCCCTTCAGACTAGAAGCTGAGTATTTTACTGCCCATTCACTTCCTCCAGAACAAGCAGTTTCCCTGTAAGTCTTCTTCATAGTGACCCCAATACTAATTTAGGTCTGGATTAAGCATTCTTGCCTGTCATGAGATGCACTTTCTGCCGTGGGGTGGTTTTTTCTAAGCTTTTACTCTGGCAGTTGTGGGAATGAATGGTGAGGTTTCCTGCCAGAACAGGTAACTTGTGTTGTAAGGACAGAAGATTTAGCTGGTGCAAATGGCAAAACATTGTTGCTGCCAGTGCACATAAGCTGGTTTACACTGGCCAAGGCTCTGTTGTGTTAGACTGTATTCAGAGCTTTACAATTCTCAAGTTGATCCACTCCTAAGGATATTACTTTCAAAAAATGCTTTATAGACAGACCTCCTTTAAGTTGGCTACTACTTTAGGAGTCAAGCAGAGTCCTGCTCACTTCACAGAAATGTCACTCTGGTTGGTTTTGTTTTGTTGTTGTTTTTTCTTACTCCAAGCTCCTCAAGCCACCTGGTGAAGAGAAGGCAGCCCATCACAAAACATGCAGCCAGAAGAGCATGGCCAGGTACAAAAATAGCTGTTAATCCCCACAGTGACAAGAAGGCAAAAGCCAACTACCATATTCAGCATTAAATGTGGCAGTCAGGCACATCATTTAATCCTTGGAGTATCTGGCTAAGCCTACGCTGTTACATGATTTACTTCCTCAGCTCATTCTTCTGTTTGAAAACCCACATTGCATAAACATGAGATCAATCTCTCCCCCCACTTTCTCCTCCTCTCTCTTTTTCTGGGAACCAACAGTCTGAAACTAAGCCTGGTGGTTCTGGTGCTAGTTCCCTCCCAGCACAGTATGGATGACATGCATAACGTTTGACTATTTCCCTCCTACACTCTTCCAGTACCAGTGCAGCAGGGTTTTCTCCCCTTTTTATATACCCTCCCCACTGTGGAAAGCTACAGCACAGCCCATCCATCATTTCTGATGTGTTGTACTGGAAAATAATACTGGAAGCCACGTGAGACCCAGGGAGGGGGAAATGGGAGTGAACCTCTACAAAGCGTGTCTGTGTCTCCTGTATCCAAAATAAAACTTGAACATACTGGTACCTTGCCATACTGTTTGGTATCTGTTACAAAGACAAAGCTTTTCAGCTGTTGAGTTAGTACTTCAGATTGAAAAAATGCTGTTCTGACAGATTCCATGCAAGCTTCTTGATTTAGAAGGCCAGGTGACTCAGACTGCAGAAAGGCTTTGCTCTCTGTAATTCACTCTTTGTGTTGAAGAACACACAGAGGTAAACAGGCAGCTGCTAATAGGAAGATATGCAGTTAGCATAAATTCCAGCTTATTTTTCTCAAATTGAGGGTGTGTTTTCATGTAGCCAGTTAGCTCCTTGCATTTCCCAAAGAGTCTTGGATCAGGTTGTTGGAAAGGAGTCCCTCTATGAAGTAATCTCTGCAAGAACTAACTCTCAAAAAAGAAAAAAAAGAGATTAAGACCCACTGCAGAAGGGAACTTGGGTAAAGTGGAATAAATGCAGGTTGTGTAAATGATCCCAAGGGTTTTTTTTTTAAACCAGTGAAGTTAAGCTGGTTAACACCAGCTAAAAATATGTTCCTGTATATTCTTTAAAAGACTTTTGTTCCCTTTGCTCAAAATTCATCACATTCTTCTTTGCTATCCTCCTTCAGAGTTTGCAGCAGCAGTGCTCTCTCATGGGAAGGGAGTAGCTTTCCACATACAGCCTTCTACAGGAACTCTGAAACCCTTCCAGCAGCTAAGGATAGAAATCACAGCTTACAACAACATGTGGGGAGAGTACCAGGATGACCTTGTGTGTCAGGTAGGTGAAGTGATGGAAGGTTTTACACCAATTATATTTTCCAGATTCCTTTCTGTTAAAAATCCATTTTCAATTTGTTAGGACTTCTGTGAAAACTCAGGGTAGATGTTGCAATACTGCTGCCTCCAGGGACATGTCGGGAACAATTGTTTGCTCTTATGGTGCATGTTTTAGGTTTGGGGTAACCTGTGTACCCCTTGGGTGGTTTCACATGCCTTTAAAATGGCTGAAGTACTTTTGATTTATAAAATCTGTTTGGTAGCTGGCCAGTGCTCTGCTCTACCAAAACAATATATTGTGTTGTATGGAAAAGCCACAGGGAAGCTCATGAGCATATGAGGTATTGTATTCTCCTGCTGAGAAGAGCTTTCATTAACATATGAATTTGGTGCTGTCAAAAGAAACCAGCCAAAAATATTTGAAAATCCAATCAGTTTTCAAAGCATAATATTGTAACCCTGTGAAATAAAGTTTCATCTTGATTCTAATAGCAAAAATTCATTTTTTAATAGGTGGGAGACTTACAACCTAAATTAATTCCTATGCAAATGACTGTGAAAGGCTGTCCAATCTTCCTGCAGATGACAGGACCACAAACAGAACAACCCATAATCAGGTATAGCCCAAAATATTGAAAGAGAAGTCAGACATTTAAATACCATTGGACTGTAGCCAATATACACACTCGTTCCCATCTTTTTGTGATGTAATGAGAGGGTCAGCAAAGTGACTGTCAGGGTACAGTATCTGTTCCTGTAACACCAATACATTTGTGTCTGATGGTATAATTAGAAAGGAATCTGCATACAAGCCTTATCAGGTCTGCCAGCAGTTCACAGAAGTTCACCCATTCCCATTCCAGTCTCATCCAATTCTGTGGAGATGGAAACTGGTACACAGTGGCAGTTATCACCACCTGCAGTTTGTTTTTCCCACTCCATTCACTTGGTCCCAGAAAAAAAGCAGCCCTGAGGTAAACAGGGGAAGGTTTAAGCCCTCTCATGGGGCAAGTTGCATGTGCACGTCTCAGTAAGGGTTAGTTCATGGGCATCAGGGCTTGGCCAGCTGCTGTACAGCATGGCTGCTTCTTTCTGACTTGCTTTCACAAAAGCTGACTTCACATCTTTATCCTGAAAGGTCTGAGGCAACAGAAGACCATAAAAGACTGATTATCTAAAGCAATGTTGTACTTCATGCTGTAGGCCACACTCTCCCTGATGGCTGCTGTTAACAGGCTGCCAGTACAGCCACTTGTAAGCAAGTCTTCAATGGAAAATCACTTCAGACATTCACTTTTATTTTCTGTGTGTACTAACAGCAAGGATTCCTTCCCTAGGTTTGGCACTCATATCTCTGGAGGGAGTCCTGTTGTTCGGAGGGTCCAGCTCAACAATCCTTCTCCCTTTGGTAAGAGTGATTTTAGTACAGGAAACACAGACACTGGCGTTGCATTAGAGAACCCATTAGTGTGTTAATTGAGTTCTTGTTTCCTCATCAGGATGGTTTTTTGTAAAAGTAACAGTATATAAGAGAATATCAAAGCTCTTTTCTAACTTGGCTGATACATAATGACAGTACCAAGTTGTCAGGTCTTTATGTGCATAGTAGTATTTACCATTATGGCATTACTGCCATGGGTATTAGTTTGCTTTCTGCAACAGTGAAGCAGGTAAACTCCAGCCAGAGTGTAGTAATTAACTCAATGTGTTGTTACTATGAAACAGCACATCCTATCCCAAGTGTCAGGGCTTTCCCTCATTGAAATGATAGAGATTCAGGATCTTCCATCCTGGGTTTGTGCATGTCTCACAGCACTAACACTTTTATCTCCTGAGTGAGATTTTAAGCTCTTCAGAGCAAAGGTCAATCACCTTGCTTTACAAACAAAATACTCCTAATTTATTTTAGTGGTAACAAAAGAATAGTTTAGGGCCTAGAGAGTAGACAAATGGTAATAAGGACATAGCACATGATCTTAAATCACTCTAGTTTACAGCAAGCATGGAGATGTGCTTTAACACTCTCACTACAAGGACATCCAGATGTTTGAGTGTGTCCAGAGAAGGGCTACAAAGCTGGTAAAGGATTTAGAAGATGAGGAACAGCTGAGGGAGCTGGGATTGTTTAGTCTGGAAAAAAGGGGACTGAGGAGAGACCTCATCACTCTCTATTACTACCTGAAAGGGGGTTGGAGTGAGTTGGGGTTGTCTCTTCTCCCTAGTAGCTAGTGACAGGACAAGGGGAAATGGTCTGGAATTGTGTCAGGGGAAGTTTAGGTTGGATATTAGGAAAAAATTCTTTACTGAAAGGGTTGTTAGATATTGGAACAGGCTGCCCAGGAAGGTGGTTAAGTCACCATCCCTGGAGGTGTTTAAAAGAAGAGTAGATGTTGTACTTGGTGACATGGTCTAGTGTTGGACCCAGTAGGGCTGGATAGATGGTTGGACTCGATGATCTTGAAGGTCTTTTCCAACCAAAACCATTCTATGATTAATACAAATTTATTTGCTAGTAAATTTATTTGCAAGTAAGTTCATTACTTGATCTTCTTCTCTGGTACCAACTAAGCTAAGAGTCTCCTCAATGATGAGAATTAATTGTCCTTTCTGCCTTTTCCATTCAGACATCCGCCTGGACTGGGAAATTTACAACCGAGAGAAAGATGATAAAAAGCTGGTGGACCTGTTGATGTTCTTTGGAGACCCTTTTCCTCCTAAGGCCAGGGATGAAAATGAGACTGCATCAGCTGGTAGCAACTCAGAGTCAGAGATCGTGTTAAAGTTGGATCAAACTGCCTTTCCCTGTGGAAGCATTTATCCAGCTTCACAAACCACGGATGAGGTCAGCTGTTAGTCTGGTTTTTATGCTGCTGCTGAGATACATGATGGGTTTCTTGGCATGAAATGATGAAAACAATAACATGCAATATAACTTGTAACTAAGAACTGGATTGTTAAGAGAAATGTCAGTTCCTCTCAGTCAAAAAAGCAATATGTGGGTAAGTGGCTATTGGTGTCAGCAGCTTCCAGAATGAGCTATAAGCAAACAGCTCTTTGGCTTTTCCTGTTCTCAAAGCCATTAAAGAAACTGATCAAACACTTTTAAAAATACTGTTGATGACAAACTAATGCCATTTTTACCTGGAAGTCTTTAGATAATCAAAACCCTTGAGGTTGGGTTCACTCTCCTCATGGGTGCTTCGTGGTGTCAATGTGTGCTGTAGTCAGGGAGCAGAATCTAACCTGCCAAGTTCAAGTTGCAACTAATCTTTTGGAGGTATTTATCCCAGGCCCAAATGTGTGTGTGTGTTCTAAGAACATGGTAACACCTATTACACATCAATCTTGATTGAAATATGGCAGTTTACTGTCTTGTAGGGCTGGGAGTGACAGGGAGAAGCTATATATACTTTAGGGCAATGAAGCTGGTAAAGGGTTTGGAACACAAGTGTTATGAGGAGTGGCTGAGGCAACTGGGACTGTTTAGTCTGGAGAAGAGGAGGCTGAGGGGAAATGTTATTGCTCTCCAGAACTACCTTAAAGGAGGCTGTGTTGAGCCGGGGGTCAGCCTCTTCTTGCAGATAAGTAGTCATAGGACAAGAGGAAATGGCTGCAAGTTGTGCCAGGAGAGGTTCAAGTTAGAAATTAGGAGTGGTTGGCATTGAAACAGGTTGCCCAGGGAGGTGGTGGAGTCACCGTCCCTCGGGGTGTTCAAGGAAAGGTTGGATGAGGTACTTAGGGACATGGTTTAGTGAGTAATATAGGTGGTAAGGGGATGGTTGGACTAGATGATCTTCGAGGTCTTTTCCAACCTTAATGATTCTGTGATTCTCTGGCAAAAGCTTTACAGAAAAGATACTAAGATTACTTCTTCCCTGTTTCAGCTCAGAAGACTCAATTGTTGTGAATACACCTCTGAAGTTTCTTGTTTAGAAACAAAGGAAAGTTATTGCCCTAGAGTATTGGTTTGTATAATGGGCTAGAGCTGTTTTGGTTGTGTGTCTCCTGACAAAACAGGTCCCCAGCATGCACGTTTCGTAAGGGGTTTGAGAGCAGTTTTAGGAGCAAACCTATGCATGTAAAAAATCATGTACAGGACACATCCACATGTCCAGTTTTGGTGCCAGAAAGAAAGAAAGTGGAGCTGGCCATACTTTGGGACTAGTGCAGCAGTTCCCTATACACATCACTTACATTCCTCCTTGGCAGTGTGATGGTTAGGCTGAGGGGAGACCTTATCTACAACTACCTGAAGGGAGGGTGTAGAGAGGTGGGGGTTGGTCTCTTCAGCCAGGTGACAAGAGGTGGGACAAGGGGGAATCATAGAATCATAGAATGGCACAAAGCTGCACCATGGCAGGGTCAGATTAGATGTTAAGAAAAAAGTTTTTCACTGAGAGAGTTGTCAGTGCCTGGAACAGGCTGCCCAGGGAGGGGGCTGAGTCACCAACCCTGGATGAGTTTAAAAAAAGGGTAGATGAGGTGCTCAGGGATATGGTTTAGCATAGGGCAGGAACAGTTGGACTTGATGATCTTAAAGGTCTTTTCAACCTTGTGATTCTGTGGTTTTAACCATTCCCCTCCCTTGTGTCCCTGCAGTCTTCAGGCACTGACAGCAGACAGAAGGAAATTGTCACTCAAGAACCTACAGTACAGAAAATCGTCTCTGTACTTATACGACCTCACGAAGGGGTTCCTGCAGACAGCCCCTACTCCATTGCTCCAAGACAGATAGTAAGCTTTTACACTTTCTTTGTGCTTACAGTTAGCATACACAGCAGGACAGAGAAGGGGGAGGAGGAGGTACCTTTAGTTTGGGGTAGGGACTGCTAAACAGTCAAGCTGGGAGGCTTTGGGGTCTTGAAGATGACGATGAGAAGAGTTTGCAAAGTTGACAGAAAGCATCCCACCTACATTTGAGCAGTTAGCTGATGACTGGAATTAGGTGTTCAGCTCCACTAAGCTCTCTGAAGAGGTCTCTCCTGGTCTTCTTACTCAGCTTGCTTCCATGAAATGTGTGGTATTAGGTAGGAAGCATCCAGCCTGAAGCTGTGGCACCAGGTTATTTAGATGTGGCAGAGCTGGAAAACAAGCTGCTGGGAAGGGGATACCCTGTGGATAAACACTACTTCAAAAGTCACTGGTGCAATGAGGGGCCAGTGTCACAATTCCTTAGGAATAAGATAAAGCAGGAGGAGGACTGGAAAGATCTGGCTGAGTGACAGTGCTGCCCAAAACATCAGTGTGTTAGCTTTGATTCTTAAATACTAGTGAGTTTTTTGCCAAAGGCTTCCAGTTACAAGTTAGAATGAACTAAAGATTATATAAAACAAATAATTACAGTGGTGGCACCTCAAAGAAATGAGCTTACAGTCAGCTCTGGGGTGACTGAGGCTGAGAGTTCAGACCAACAAGCCTCTCATTGTGGAGGGAGCCTCTGTCAGGTGTAGCCAGCAGCGAGCTTGGCCCATGTGGAGTGGAGTTGATGCCTATGGAATCATTCAGGTATTCCTCTGCAGAAATAAATGTTCCCCACATGTCTACTCGTGCTCCAGGAGGGTCTGTTGGCTCAGGTGCTGTGTAGCACAGCTGGCCAGACCTGGCTCACATCCATGTCTGAGCAACTGAGCTCTCTGAGACCACAACACACAGACCCTGCAGTGTTGTGGGACGTGACAGAGCTTACTAGCTCTGCTCTGGCCCTGCTAGACCTTAGGCAGAGCGTTTTTTACCCTCCTTACCACTCTTAAGCAGGGAAACAAACTACAGGGAGAGCTGAGGTACATTTAGTAGAAGCAAAACTAGGTCCAGGAAGACCAAACATCTGTGACCAGTGAAATTGGGAATTTACATCTGCAGTAGCCTAAAATCAATACATACTGCATGGCCCCTGAGCTTAGAAACTCTGCTAGACAGGAATTGGCTCTGGAGGGAGATGGCACAGGCTTTTCTGCAGCAATAGCAGGATTTAATCATAATCTGCATGTTTCTGCAGCAAGAGCAGGATGGAGCTACAATGTGCATAATGCATCTAAGGCAAGGAGAACCTATCCAACCTGTAAATCCCAGAAAATCCACTGGAGCTGGCAATGTTTGATGACATTCCCTGCTGTAGTGTAAAATAAAAAAACACCCCAGAGTGAGCTGAATTGTAAAATACTTGTAAATCACACTTGTAAGTCTTCAAACAATGTTTCTCCTCTGTGAGTGCTGTTGGTGAATTGGGCAATTTTTTTACAAAGAAGAGGTACATACATAGGTATGTGTACTTAAGGAGTTGGTTTGTGACTCTGCTTGAACTCTGATGCTAAGGATAGTTAGTGGCTACACTGATTTTTTGGCAGCTGAAATAATTAAGTCAGTTTTGTTGTCATATGTTGTCATTTTAGTGCAACCCTGAGCATAGCCCATCCCCAGGAGATGTCACGCTGCTTGTGCAACCCAGTATTAGCAGCTGAGCACAGAGGATGCTTGTGCAATCCCGGGCAGCTCCCTGCGCTCCCTAACCATTTGTCTCCTGCCTGCAGGTGGTTCCAGGAGGTGGCAGCATCTCCGTTTGCATCTCCTTCACCCCACGCGTCCTGCCGGAGCCCGTGTGTGAAGCGCAGTGTGAAGGGTTTCTGCTGGGTTTCATGAGCCTGGACGATGAAGTAAGTTGACTGTCACAGCAAGGCTAAAGATGACCAGAAAACAATCCTTCCCCTTCCTGTAATTTCTGTACAGGCTGCTGTGTACCTGGACATAGAATCACTTAGGTTGGAAGAGACCTTTAAGATCGCTGAGTCCCAACGACAGCCTAACCCTGCCTAGTCCACCTCTAGATCACATCCTCAAGCACAACATCTACATGCCTTTTAAATCCCTCCAGGGATGGTGACTCCACCACTTCTCTGAACAGTCTATTCCAGTGCTTGACTACCTTCTCAGTAAAGAAATTCTTCCTTATCTCTAACCTAAACCTCCCCTGGTGCAGTTTGAAACCATTTCCTCTCATCCTATTGCTTGTCACCTGAGAGAAGAGACTGACCCCCATGTCTCTACACCCTCCTTGCAGGTAGCTGTAGAGTGAGACAAGGTCTCCCCTCAGCCTCCTTTTCTCAAGACTAAAAAGCCCCATTTCCCTTGGCCACTCCTCATAGGACTTGTGCTCCAGACCCTCCACCAGCTTTGTCATCCTTCACTGGACAAACTCCAGCATCTCAACATCCTTCTTGTTGGAGTCTGTGCAGATGTTCCTCTACATCCTCCCTTGTTTCTTTCTTGCATTGGAAACATTTTGGGGTGGGAACAGCACCATGTGCTTACATTGCCTGGTGCAGTAGACCCCAGGCAATTTGAAAGTAGCCCAGGATTTGAAAAGCCATCATGATATCAGGTTTTATTGACAATGATAATTAATGCTGGGGACTGCTGAGTCCTGTTCCTGGCTTTGCATCCACCTTCCTGTGGGAATTTGGGCAGCGTTCTGGGAAACCTCTTCAACAGCCCTAAGTGTGGCTTACAGGCTAAGGTGAGACTTGAACAGTATTTTACACATTGCCCTGTGATTCCCTGACATGAATCATTGCTAGGGTGCACGGAGTAATGAATGAAGGCTAATATTTAATAAAAAGATCCCTAATATTCCAGATTCCTGGAAGAAGAAACATCTGCATCTGTATTAACCGTGGCCAGTCAGAGTTTAACAACTGCTGAGCTTTTGCTGTTCCTTGCACATTGCCATCCTGTCTCATGGACAGGCAATACAGTCTCAAGCAGAAGCCTATTTTGGCAAACAGCCTCTTGGGCTCCAGATAGGGCTTCCAAGTTTTAGTGCTGGTATTTTTACACATCACTTGTGTTTTGATTCTGCTGTCAGCTTTCGAAGACGGTGCCTAACAAAGTGCATCGCAAGCACGGCTATGGAGTTCCACCACTGCGGATAGACCTGGAAGCTTTCACAAGCCATGCTCTGTAAGTACCAGCACACTGAGGGGCTGCCACAGTCACAGAATGCACCAGCCTGGAGGGCAAGGCTCTGACCAGCTCTGATTCTTTACTCTCAGGTTAAAAGTAGTCATGGATCATGACAGAGGAATGGTGTTTTATTCAACGGCAAGCGATCTCATACCAGATCAGCCTCTGTTAGGAGTAAGTATTTCACACACTGCTGTACTCAGTTGGTTGTACTGCTGTGCTGCTGTAAGGATGCAGAGCTGCATGCACACAGTTTTTAAAATGCTTCTTTATCCCCAGTAGCCTCATGTTGCAATTTTGGGCTTTGGAAATATGGTGTTTGTAACCTCAGGAATTTAGAACCTTTTGTCTTGCTAGAGCCAGTGTCTCCCCTGTGGTTCATGTTATTGCACATAACAAGATAGGTAAAATAGAAGGACTATGAGTACTTACTAGCCAGAAATAAGCAATGCTGAGCTCAGACAATGCCTGATTTATAAGTCTGTTTCTTTGTAGGGGAGTTTGTGAGTAGAAAACCAAGTACTTGTTTTCAGAACATAAAGGTCCAATAGCAGCATGAGTCACTTAAAGCGGTGCGGTCAGTTTGTGACTCTTGACATTCAAAGACTTTTAGACTTTATTACATTTGCATTTTGGTTTCATACTCCAGAGATTTTGAAAAGAACAAATAGAAAATATTGGGCTGCTTTGGGGTAAAGTCCTTCAGATCCCTGATGGCGCTGAATGACCAGACAGATCAGCACGAACCTCTCAAGAGAGTTAAAACTGACCAGTTTTGAATCATTTCTCCACCAGGTTTTGACAGATTCTGTAATGACTCAGAGTTTGAAACTCATCAATTGCACTAAGGTTCCTCTGTACTTCAGGCTCCTTCTGTCTCCACCCTTCAGCCTGTCCAGCACAAATCCCAAAAAGAGCACCAAAACATCCCACAGCAAGAAGGAGGGAAGAGAACAGCAACCACAACTTGTACTTTATCCCCAGCAAAACATGTTGGTAAGCTCCAAAGTAACAATCCTGTGCCAGGAGAGATAGTTTAGTAATTGATGTGCTAGCGCGGTCCAGATGGACCACAAGAAAAACACAACCAGTATAGAAAAAGCCCAGTTTCAGGTGAAATAGTGGTGTACTAGCAAATGTTAATTACTGTTATTTTGCCTGCTGTATTGTGGGTACAAAATACTTTTATCATCCACTCTGACCTGCTGCAAAGTCCTGCAGTCATCCCTGTGCTTTCTGGAGCTCACCTACATTGATAGCTATATATATATATGCTGGACAAATTAAAAGGTTCCTGAAGACTGCACTCCCTTATTTCCTTAAATCAGATGCAGGCAGTGCAAACAGAGCAAAATCTGCTTCATTTTGGGTGTACACCAGTGACATTCAAGGAGTAGAGAATTAGCTAGGGTGCAAAGAATGAGTAACAGTTGCATTTTGAAGTGTGCTTCTCATTTTTCAGTGTTCATTTTGACATAGACACACACACATATCTTAATTCTCCATGTGTGGGAAGAAGGAAGATGCATGTTTAAGATGTTTTTGGGAATACAGTGTTTGTAACCTCAGGAATTTAGAACCTTTTGTCTCACTAGAGCCTGTCTCTCCCCTGTTGTTCAGAGATCAGCTGTTCACCTTGTCGCTCTGTGTACTGGGTTCATAGGAAATAGCTGTGGTTTTTTGATAATAAGGCTTTGTTCCAGTGGGAATTTGGTTGCTGGCATGACACCTTCAGGCTCCAGTGGGAAAATGTGAGCTTGGGCCTTCTAGCGGTGTTTACTTTGGATTTCCTGCTCGCAGTGTCTTCTTATGTGATGGTCATCTGAATTCCTCTTCCCACAGGTGAAAGTGTCATTCCACACAACTCTGGAGTTACTTACCTATCAACATGTGCCAGATACCCAGCTGCTTCCTGGAGTCCAAGTGCTCCAGTCTGAGAACGGAGAGAGAAAGCTGAAATTTGATCAAAATCTGGTCATTGAACATAGTGACGGTGCTACCCAGGTAGGATCAGGACACCTCTGGGCCCTGAGAAAGGGCTGTGCCTTATCAGTACCTCTGCTTGGAGTGATTTACTTGCCAGTTGTGTCCTCCAGTTAAAGTGAACGGCCACGGAGTCCCAAGAGGAGCTCACAGCCCTCCGAGCCCGCAGGTGACTTGGGTCAGCACCACCCAGCTCTGCCCCGCGTGACAGCCTCGGGGAGAGGGCTGGGTCACGGGGCAGTGAACCCAACCCAACGGGGACTCGACGTCCTCCTGAGACGCGGGGTCAGGACTGGCTCAGCGAACACGCCAGCGGCTGAGTCACCAAGTGTTGCCTCCTGCAGTACCCGAGCGCTTCCCGAAAGTCTCCTGGGTCTGTCTGTCTCATGTGGTGTGGTCACAAGCCCACACGTGTCTAATGACCGATCTCTTCCAGATGGAAAGCTATAACCCCCCAAGACTTCAGCAGCTCAGTACGCTGCAGGCGTTGATTATTTTTTCCCCACTAGGTCTTTGAGGACTGATCTATATGATACAGTCAGTATAGTAATAATCTTGGGCACTCCACACAAATTAAATGACTCACAGCGGGCCATACACAGTCCCAAGGGACAGTGAGATGCTGTAATGTCTGCATCTCCTCAGAAAGCCCTAGTAACAAATCAGAACGTTCCCTCTCTGTTACTTCATTAAGACCACAGCGTCTGGTTTGAAACACGTATCCCAAAACAGTTAAAACAAGCAACAGCTTGTTCACTCCAAGCTGTAGAATGGGGAATTGTTCTGTGTTCTTTTGTAACAGGTTCAGCTGCTCTTGATTCAGTGCTGGAGGTAAGAATGATCCAGCTGTAGCAGATACTAAAGCCCTACAAAAACAGGGTGGGCTTTTTTCCCCCTTTGCTCTGTTTTGCAGCTGGTCCCAGTGACTGCATACCTCACCGTTCCAGCTCTGGAGCTCTCTTGCGACAAGGTTGATTTCCAGACCTGCTTTAGTGCACAGACCAAGACTGAACACGTCTTCCTGTGCAACAGGAGTGGCTGCAGAAGTTACTGGACTGCTTTGCTGGGTATTCTGGTTTTGCAATTGGATTTCCTTCCTATATAGTTTCACTGTTGAGTGTTTTTTATGAGTAAGGCTGCGTGTGTTTACTCAGTATATAGCCAATGTATGGTCGTGCTGGCTACAAACACAGCAGGTCTGCTTCTGCTCTTGCTTGTGTGGGGTTGGTTGGTTGGTTTGGGGTTTTTTTTTCTCTTTTGCCATCAGTGTATCTCTGCTGATTCCAGCAGTTACTCCAGGTTTAACCAAAAGATTGACTCACAGCCCTCTCAGGCAGTGGACGTGCTTTGCTCATCTATAATACAAACTTAAGAGGCAACAAGCAGCAGCTCCTCATGTGTTTGGTTGGAGCTTGTGCCCAATGGTGTTAACAACAGGTGGGCTTCTCAGCAGATAAGATCTGGGCCTTTTTATTTTGACACTGATCATTTCCCTTGATGAGAGAATGGAAACAGAAACTGGCTGCTTGCATAGCATGCTTCTCAGAGTGGAGGATGTGATTTATTGGTTGGCTAGCAAGGAGGTGCATTGCTTTGAGCACTATGTGCTGCAGGAGCTGACACAAGGTGTTTATGCTTTGGTTGATGTTTGCCCCCTTTGCTGCAGATGAACAGGGAAAGCCAAACAACCTGCAAGTATTTTCTGTCTCCCCTACTAATGGCATTTTGGAGGGACATGAAGGGGACCCACCTACCAAAGAGATGCTGCAGATCAGCTTCACTCCAAGGTATGGTTCACATGGGACTGGAATCTCACTGCTGCTGTTCCCTGAGCCCAGACTTGTGGTGTGAGTAGGCAGGGCAAGCAGAGCAGTTCTGCTCTCCTCTGCTGTCCTCAGGCTGATCTTTTCACTCCTAACACTGTCCAATCCTGGGCTTCCAGCTGGTACTTTTTCCATATAACCACGTTCCCTACGCTGCTCCCATCTGTGGGGTTTCCTCTGGAATGAGCACTCAGAATTTCACACTTTAGCCAACACTCTACATACCACAGGATAAAATCCCTTTCTTTAGGGCAATGGCTTCAGCAGAGGGCAAATGTTGGGGCTGTAATTCAGTGCAGGTGCTGATAGGACAGTTTAGTCCTTTTGGCATCCAAGATTTTATGAGAACAGTTAAAAAACCTTCATCTGGAATAGTTCAGAATTCCAGTAAAGCATCTGTTTGTCATGCAGGGAAGTTCAATGGCTTTTGCAGTCAGTCTTGGGGATCCCTCACTATAGTTTACATGGTTTCTCTCTACAAGAAACCTTCTGAATTTCACCTTCAGAGTTCCTCCTGATGCAGCAAATAGAGAAGAACATTACTCCAGCATGGATACAATGTGGTTTGTCCTTGTTTAGCCTGGTGTAATGTTTTAACTTAATAGTCATGTTGGTATTTGCTGGGGGTAGGGGGGAAATCAGTATATTTTTGTTTCCTCTAGTCCAAATGTTTTCTGCACAAGAAGATGATGCAAGCTGTGGGCAATGACAGCAAAGGGAAAAGATGAAAATTACTTTCTTTGTCCTAGAGACAGATAATATTGTTCTAATTATGTTTATGGGCATCTTTTCATAATCTTTTGTCAAGGCTAGAAAATTGTTGTGAATGGAAGAGGCAGAGACCCAGAGCCTTTGATTTCTTTGTGCTAATTAGGGAGGTAGAACTCCTGAGAGAAAATTCAGCTTGCATTACAATTCCATTCTTGGAAGCTGTCACAGGGTGGCAGAAGGTTTAAGACAGTCAAGTCTGTCCCTGTGATTTCAGCAAATGGTGAATGCTGCTGACAGGGAAGATTGAAGCAGAAAGCTGCAGGTGATGCAGGACTGTCCTGACCTAGGGCCCTGGAACCCTTGTGAGCTCTGTGTCACTGCAGCCACTGAAATCTCAGTGGGACAAAGCCCTGAGCAGCTGCTCTAAGCTGTCCCTGCTATGCACAGGGTGGTGGCCCAGAGACCTCTCTGTGCTCCCAACTACTTAAACTTTTCTACAGTGCTTGTGAATACAGCATCACAGAACTGTAGGGGTTGGAAGGGACCTCCAGAGATTGAGTCCAACCCCCCTGCCAAAGCAGGGCCCCTAGGACAGGTCACACAGGTCGGCATCCAGACAGGGCTGGAATATCTCCAGAGAAGGAGACTCCACAACCCCCCTGGGCAGCCTGTCCCAGGGCTCCCTCACCCTCAGTGTGAAAAAGTTCTTCTGCACATTAGTGCAGAACTTCCTATGTGCAGAAGCACCTGAGGTGCTTCTTTTTGTCTGGCAGATACACTAATGAGCATGCCTCAAAGTACCAGAAGGCAGATGATGCTGCCAGAGTCTGTTGAGCTCCAAAGAATTCCCTGCACATCATTAGTAGACACATACAAGGTGTGAGGTGATTTCAGTAATTCACCTCCCTAACACCATGGCCTTCCTGCTGCAGAAATTTTGTGAGGGAAAGCTCAGGCTGCTACAACAGCTGCCACCCACAGCCACAGAGCCCCAGGAGTGCTGGGTAGCATTAGCTGTAGGCAAGCTACATTCTTGGGCTAAGTGGAAGTTACACAGAGAATACTACACTTGCTGTAAGCTTTCAGATGTTCAGGTATGACCTGAGCTCCCTTCACTGCCCTGCTGTCTTCAGGGAGTTGATGGAAACATTTCCATTTCAAACTTTGTCTTGGGGATGAGTTTTCCCACGGAGGCAGCGCAGGGGCTTCCTCCCAAACATGAGCCCCCAGCAGAGCTTCACTTTATTTAATTAAACCAGAATGTCATGAGTAGGAAGAGACCCACATTCTTCTTTCAGACATGAAGTTCACAGGTACAGCCCAGATCCCATACATAGCCATGGGCCACATCACAGCGTCATGGCCACCCATGGCCTCAATGCTGACGTTAGAGACCAGTGCTTGGGACTAGGAGCACTTTACAGCTTAGGGCCCCATCCTCCCCTTGTTCCTCTGTGGAGGAACTACTCATCCTTGAACCCAGAACTACACCCAGCTGTAACTAACTGCCTTTTGGCTCTGCGTTGTAGGAGCGACATTGACTACGAAGCCATTGTGACCATTACTGGAGTGCTGGGTGAGAAGCCTTGCAAGCTGCACCTCAGGGGACAAGGCACACATGATGGGAAGTATGAAGAACTGTATTTCCTTTAAGCACCACGCTCTGGGACATGTCAAGGTAATGGGTTGGATGCTGATGTGTCACCAGTTGAGCCTGTATTTTCATCTCCTTCAGCTGTTTCAATAGGGACTAAAATTTCATCAGAATAAAATTCTAAGCTATGATGAGAAAAAGCTTTGAAGAGAAAACACTCCTGGGCTCATTCTCTGCTGGCGCCTTCACTGCTGCACTAAGCTTCCCAGGCTCTGCAGGAGAATCCTTTAAAATTCCAAAGCAGTTTTGGTAACAGGCCAACCCCCCCTGCCTAGCCCAGGGTGCTTCAACCTGCAGCTGAAGCCTGTCCCTACCTTAAGAAGCAGCTTTTGTTTATTTGACATTTAAATGGTCATTGCCACATAATAAAAAAGCAAGAATTAGTGAGCAGGCCAGCACTCCCTGAGCTGTTTTCTTGGTGCCTTACATGGAAAGGGGAAGAGCCAACTTTCCCTGGACTCCCTGGAAAATCACCAACCTGTGTGTTTCATCATGCCTGGGTATTGAGAACATCCCCTCCAGCGACAGAGGGAGGAACCCTTCTTCCCTTTCTTTCCCCCCACATGGTTCCCATTTACTCACACTTCTCTTTAAATGTTTTGAGTCTCACTTTAGCTAAAGGTCACTGAAATTCCCACTTCTGAGCCTGTGAAGTCTTCCACTCCCATCATATAAAAGGTTTTGGGTAAGAGCAGCATGTGTGGGGCTGCAATCCATGCTGGAGGAGAACAAAAGCTGCACAACAGCTGCCTTCTGCCTAGTTTCCAACAGAAACTGAGACCTCATCTCAAACACAGGAACCTCTGTGAGAAAAGAGGATGCCTGAAGATGTCAGTGCCTCCCTGTCCCCTCTAAGTGATTTCATCTTTTTGCTCTAAAACACAGCATGTGTGACTGCTGGGCGAGCAGGCCTGGGGATGAGAGAATATCAAATACCTCTGACTAATCCTGACCTTCAACTACCACTCATCATGAAAAGAAAACAAATACATTGCAAGAACCCAATTGCATTATTAAGTGCAAAATAACCAAGAGTCAGGACAAAGAACTTCAGTCTGTGTTACAAATTTAAACTTGGTAACACATCAGTGATGACGAGTCTTTCTCAAGCTGTTAGCTGGGAGTTCCAGCACTCTTCCTGCTCATGAGAGAGAGAGAGAGAGAGAACTTTACAAGGTGAACTACACATTCCTGACAGCACCAAAGTGGTGAGATGTCTACAAAGTGCTTGCAGTAAGAGTAATGCTGACATCTCTTTGGTGATCAGTAAGTATTATTAAGCATAAGCTTCTCCTCTAAGTTAGTCCCACAAGCTGATAGTTAGAAATGTGCTGTGAAAGCTGGAACAGCCACTTTCACACTCCTGGCTGCTGGCATTCAGCCCAACCTTCCTCCTCAGGCACCTCCTGTGCAGGTCACACCACTCTCCTTCCACATCCTCACTGGAGGCTTCACAGCAGTGGGTGACAGCAGAAAGTGACAGCAGATCCTGGGGCACAGGGACAACCCCAGACACCAGCTCATGGCTGGGGCAGGAGAGACACCCCTGTGCAGGAAGCAGGGTTAGATCTTCTCTTGGCTGTCACAGGTGTCGCTCTAGATGTCTTGCAGGATGATGAAATCTTTGAAGAAAACCCAGGAAAAGCCTTTTCTTGTGCACAGATAGTTTTGGTTTCAGTGCTGCCTTTAGACAATTTGTCACACCAAAGTCCTGTACTGTGAAGGAGTTCCTTCTCTGAGGGTGTTCACTGAGTAAAGAGAGAGAGAAACGTTCCTACACGCTCTCCCTACACAGGGGCCTGCAGCTGAGTTCAGCTGAACTCACCTCTCACGTCAGGCTGCTTTTC
The DNA here is from genome assembly GCF_964237585.1 of Gallinula chloropus. NCBI lineage: Eukaryota > Metazoa > Chordata > Aves > Gruiformes > Rallidae > Gallinula > Gallinula chloropus. Next base: position 158,520,249 of record NC_140086.1, on the reverse strand, counting down.
AGCTCTGAAGCAAATGCCAGCTTTGCCTTTCCCACCCGCTCAGTACAGCTGTGCCATTCATTTGACTTCTCAATTTGTGCCTAAGCTTTATAGATCTAGAAACAAATCCCTGTCTTGATTTCACAGCACCAATCACTTGCTATTACTAGAGAAGGACAGAGAATCAGCCGTTGTGTCATTGTGGCAGCAGGCTGGAGTTTAGTTCCCTGGGTACTCAAACACTGCCGCAGCGCCCATGCCGGTTCCAATGCACATCGAGACCACTCCGTACGCTCTGAAACCAACACACAGGGGGAATTAAGAGAAACACAGGTCAGGTTTAGATCATCTGAGGGAAAATAAAGAGCACACTGAACCTGAGCTACCCACTGTTCTAACTCTTCAAACTCTGGAGCAGGCCCTGGTGCCCCAGAGGTCTTTTGGGGTGTTGTTTGCAGAGCATGTGGACAGGGGTCTTGCTGCCTGCTTTGCGGACAGGAGTGTGCTGGGAGCGAGCTCCTTCCCCCCTGCTTCAGACATACCAGCAGTGAGGTCGAGCTAGGAAAGCTGCTTGGATTCACATGGGTTAAGGAAGAAACTCTTCCTTTCCTGCCTCTTACTGTGGCCCTTCACCTGGCTTTGGTGTGTACTGCTCAGGGTACATCTGGACAGTCAGATGATGTGCAAGAGGCTTTGTGGGAAAGAGGGGAAAGTCTGATTTCAGAGCAAGTTCTTCCACTGCAGTTTGAGATGATTTCATATTTCTGCTGGAGTTGCTTGGCATTTAACAGCCTGCTCGTGCTGTCCCTCTCCCCCTGGGCCAGGGCACAGCCACCCTACGGTGTGTCCCCAAAGGAGCAGGGACAGAGCCAGCCCCCACCAGAGACCATGTTGCTCCTGCATGTTGGGAAGAGCCCAAGTGCAGGGACTGAACCATCCCAGCCCCGTGCAGCCCCACCAGACCTGACCCCTGATGTACCGCATTAACGCTGTATGGCAGCAATGTCTACTCCAGGGCCCTGCACCACTGCTGGCCAGGAGAGACTCTGCATTCATGTGCAAGACACCAGACAGCCCTCTGGCAGGAGAGGCACTGGGAATTCACATTCAAAGCCATCATCGGAATGGAGAACCTTAACCCAGATGGTTGCCCTATGGTTACTACTGAGCTATTACTAACCCCTGTGTAACATAAGGCTAACTCCATTCCTCTGCACTCACCTCTTCCCTCTGCGCTTCAGTTCATTGAGCAAAGTCACGACTTGACGTGCACCAGTACAGCCCAGTGGGTGCCCCAGTGCTATCGCTCCTCCCAGGGGGTTGACCTTCTCCATGGGAATGCCCAGCTTTTCAACACAGTACACAGCCTAGAAAGACAGAGGAAAGGGTTGCAGGGAGATGCTCTGGTCTCCACTAGTTCTCAGCTCACCTGCAGCACAGAGCCAAGAGGGGTGCAGGGAGGTCTGGTGATCTCGAACCTCTATAAGGAGGGACAGCAAACCATCTTAGGGGCTTCCATGGTGCAGCTAACATCTGATCTGACCCTGCCCTGGTGCAGCTTCATGCCATTCCCCCTTGTCCCATCTCCTGTCACCTGGCTGAAGAGACCATCACCCATCTCTCTACAACCTCCTTTCAGGTAACTATGATAAGGTCTCCCCTCAGCCTCCTCTTCTCCAGACTAAACACCCCCAAGCTCCCTCAGCTGCTCCTCATATGATTTGCCCTCCAGCTAGACCGTTTTTCCCAATGGAAAGGAAGGGAACTACATTACAAAACCAAAGCACCCCAAGTGAGCCAAGACTTCATCTCAAAGCGAGCCCAGGCGCTTTCGGACAGGCACGTCACACCTTTGTGGGAGACACTGAAGTTTCTACCTTTCATTAACTATGATTTGGGGAGTGCAACACATTCACACTGACACCACCCAGTACCAACAGCCCTTGTGAAACAGAAATTGTGCAAGTTGGTGGGAGGATATGATAGTAAAGATTACATCCCCCTTCAGTGACATATTTGTCTGACTTTTAAGTATTAAGCTGTATAAGCAATGTCTGGTGGCTTTCCATCCTGAAGGAGAGGGAACAAACAGCATGTGCACATTATTAACATCTGGCTGAATATGTAATATGTGGAACAAGTTTAAAACTTAATTTGGAGACTGAGCTGAAATATACTCAGCTACCAAGCAACGGAGCAACTCAAACATGAGGATCACTCACCTGGCTTGCAAAGGCTTCATTAATTTCATATATATCGATGTCATTCAGAGTGAGACCTGCAGTTCAGAAAAGACAGGATTAAAAGGAGGTATTTTTACACTATGACTACAGCAAGGAGAATAATTCACTCACAACCTCCCTTCACAAATTCTAGCTCTGCTCCACTACCACCAAGACGAGAGGGATCTTGGCTCCCTGTGGGGTGTCTACATTTGTACAGGTGTTTCTGTACAATGATGCCTAAACACTGCAAAACATCACAGCCTGTGACACTGTGTCACTGAGTTTCCTTAGATTAAATGTGATTTGTTTGCAGAGGGGTTACAGATTGAAGGGTATTTTGGGCCTGAAAGAGAAAACTGTAGCTGAGCATGTGAGTACAGCAAGGAAAGGGGGCACACGACAATGATCACCAGCTGGAAAACTTATTTAACCCCATGAGCATGGTAAATTGAAAGCCTTAAGGGATCCTTAAGCTCACTGCTCCTAGGGCTGCACAGGTGAGACAGACATAATCCCACGTTTCAGGCCACAGAGGCTGATCTGCCTTGTGCTGAATGCTGTATGAACAATGAGTGGTTCTTACCTGCCTTCTCCACAGCCACGGGGATTGCGTAGGCCGGTCCAATGCCCATGACGTCAGGTGGGACGCCGACCACAGCAAAGGACCTGAGCACCCCCAGGACTGGGAGTCCCAGCTGTGCTGCTTTTGAGCGTTTTGCCAGGAGAACAGCAGCTGCTCCATCGCTGACCTGGCTGGCATTACCTGTGGGAAGAGATCTCTTAACACCTAAGCACATTATATTACAAGGCAGGTAAAGCACAGGAACAACATAAACTGAACAGGGCTGACCTGCTGTAGTGCTGCCATCCTCTTTGAAGGCAGGCTTCAGCTTTGCCAGGCCTTCCAGGGTGGTGGAGGGCCTAATCCCTTCATCTTGATCCACGGTGATTGTTTTTCGGTTGCCCTGATTGTCTGCGACAGTGGTCTTCACTGGAACGATCTCACTTCGAAACAGTCCCATCTGCTGAGCTTTTGCTGCTCTGTTAAAGAAGAGTTCAAGAGGTTAAAAATATTCTGGAAGTGGTTTGCAAGGGAACAGATGTCAAGGAGACCAATTAAGTAAGAGAATGAACTGAGGTGTGATGGGGTACACAGGCACATCATCACCGAGCAGTGGACAGGACAACCAGCAAGTACTTATTTCCATTCATGGACAGACAAGCTTCTTACCTCTGTGTCACAGGAAACTATCATGGGCAATCCATCCCAAACCCAGCTCACAGGATCTCACACTTCTGAGCAAGAAAACAATGAATCCTCATGTTCAAACACCTAATTCTTAAGTTTAAGCAGGACAAGTGGGCTAAGCCTCCACGTAACGCTTGTCATTTCTGACAAGTGAAAGAATAAGGTCAAGTTTCACTCATCCCTTGGTTTTGTCCTACTAAAGACAAGTTGAGCTTTAAACCACAAGCTTCAGGTATAATCTTCTGGCATCTAAATGTAACTTTTGAACCCAAAAAGACTGCCATTTGCACTGCATAGTTCAATGTGACTATGTAGAAGGGTATCACTTAATTTAGCAGTAACAGTGCAGTGAAGATAGGGTCTGGTCCCTGAGGGAGCAGCATTAGCAGCAAGGAGCAAGTGGCTGAGTAAGTAGGCAGAATGCAATTAGCTAAATTAGAATTAGCTCAGGTTTGATCTTTCATATCAACAAGGTATTTAAAAGCCTCCAGAGTAGAGCGGAGGGAGAAGATTTACCTTCCAGCAGCAGGGCAGCCTGCACAGGAAACACAAACCGAGACTGAAAGCTCATTTTACCTCCTCATCACCTTACACTTTTACCAATCAAATGAAAATATTTAAAACTCCCAGGTAAGTGAGAGTTTGGGCAAGACACTGCAGGACAAATCAGTACCTCAGCAGACATCCGGAGACCGAGGCCAGAAAGTCACCCCTTCCCTCACGCGAGGCGAGGGTCCCGTTCACATACCCTGTCCTGTTATCAGCTCCATGTCAGTGAGAAAGCCTGGCATGCCAAGTTCCCTGGAAGCTGGGCCAGAATTTAAAGGTTAACTGGCCAGTGCAGCGCCTTCCTGTGTTAGATAAATAATTGGACCGGGGCGATGCTTAACCAGAGCTCTGCAAGTTGGTTTAACTCATTGGTGGCACCTGCTGCTGGATGCCAGGGATCAGCTTGTTTTGGCAGTGACAGAACCAAAGGGGAAGGTTTTTAGAGGCAGAATTGGACTCGCTCAGAGCCAAACACCTGCAGCAGAGACAAGCTGCTCTTCTCAAACTCAGCAGTTCTCCACACAGAGCCACACTTAAACACTCCCCTTGGAAAGGTTCTTTCTGCCGCCACTCCCACGTTCAGTTTCAAATGAGACTGAGCCAAAGCCACAAGGAAAACACCGCACTGTACACTCAGTTCACAAACCTCACCAAGGTCTGTATCCTTTGGGGGCTGAAAAGCTGGGACACTTGCTGCTCTAGGCTTACAAGCCTGGTGATACGTGCCCAAGATCAGTCACACAATCCCCTGACCAGCTCTGGATCAAGGTTTCCTCACCACACAACCCAGACACATGCTCATCTCCGCTCTGACCATCTCAAGCCTCTTTACTCACCACTAAGCTTTGGAAGGAAAACACAAAGGCTGCACTTGACCACTCTTGGGAAGCAGCAACGTGTTTTCCATCTGTGTTTATTCCTTAACTAAAAGGTTTCAAAGTAAGAAGAGAATCAAAAGAAGGCATTTACTTTTGTTGGGAAGCCAAGGCAAAGGCATCTTGCTTCTTTCGGGAAACTCCAAACTTCTCTGCCACGTTTTCTGAGGTTATCCTGGGGAAAACAACATCACAGAATTAATCCAACAACTCATCTAACAGACCTGCACTTGGCTTCTACTAAGACAACAGAAGGTACGAGCAGCAGCTTCAGTCAGGAAGCTAACTGCTGCCTTCTCAACTTAGAACTGCTCGATCCTGAATCAAATCTGTAACGAAAACAAGGTTCAAAATCCACTCTCAAGCGTTTGCTCATCAAGCCACTGAGCTGAAGACAAGGACACCTTTTCATCAGAGTCACCAATGAATGATTTCACACAACTCATCTTCTGCCACCACCAAGGAAGGTGCCGACACACAGAGATGCAAGCGCTCTGCGGCCAGACTGATGTGAAACAGTACAGCCACTGAGCTGGACCACCTGGAAAACCCTTAAAACTTTGGGAAGGGGAAACACTTACCCCATAGGAATAAGGCAATCCCGAGCTTTGCTGTTTTCCATCATGCTGGAACTGATATCACCGGGGTTACCCGCACTTCGGAGGGACATCGTTTCCACACTAAACACAAGAAGAATTTGCTGCCAGAGGTTTCATACTGTATTTGTGGCAATTGCTTGGTTAAGGCTGAGCAAAACTCTGTCTCCTGCTGACACGCTCGCCTGTCCCCCTACAGAGACACAGCTAGTGACTGAGAACTGGCTGAGGCAATGCCAGGAAATTCCTGGAAAATGCTGGGCAAGCAGGAAATAGGGCTCTTCTGCAAGCAGCTCTCAGGAGCCTGCAGTGGTTCCAAGGCAGAATACTGCATTCTGCATTGTCACTTGGGTCCTCTGCATGTGCCAGGGTGAGTCCAGTCATGGGCAGAATACGGCTTGGGACAACCCCCAACCCATGGCAGCTATTTGTAATACAGGGATTTTGCACCTTCTTGGAGGACCCTGAAGGGCAGAGGCAAGAAACCTTCCCACAATGCAAGGTGCTGGCTTGCACACCCAAAGGTGCAAGGCTACCCAGGGGGGGTTGTGGAGTCTCCATCTCTGGAGATATTCCAGACCCGTCTGGACACCAACCTGTGCAACATGAGCTAGGGAGCTGCTTTGGCAGGGGGGGTGGGACCTGATGATCTCTTGAGGCCCCTTCCAACCCCTATGGTTCTGTGATCCCAAACCCTCTGAGCCTTTCTGTACCTTCAAGCTCACTATTTTGGCAGCTGCTGCTACTAAACACTCCTTGAAAGACGTAAGTTAAAGTAAACGAGTGAAAAGCACCCCACAGAGCACTGAGCCTGCTTGAGAGGAACAGGCCTGTCTTGTTGAGCTGTTTATTTCCCAGCAGTCTAAGGAAGGGTGTTCTCAACATCAGATCTTGCTCAACCAGGTACACAGAGGTGTTGAGAAGTTGTAAATAGAAATACTTTCCTAAGGGCTCCCGGGGGCTGATGTACAATAACAATCAAGAAAGACTTAAGAGTTACCAAGGCAAAGAAAAAGAGAAACCCATTATTTTAGCCCCAGGATTGCAGTTCTTCTGAAGTTAACATGTATATGGTCACTAGCGTTACTCCAATGCCAACCTAACATCTGCATGAACCTCTGAAAAATAAACACTTCTTATTATGTCGGGACCGAAGCAAAGCTCAACATGTCCTTCCACTACAGAACATCATCTCTTCTTGATCTCTACAACAGTTATTAGCATAGGAAGGACATGAATTTATCCAAGAAAGGAGACTGGTTAATTGAAGATTAGTTAAGAAGCTAATTATGACAGGCTCCTTTAAGCTGTCAGAACTCTGCACACAAGTAGTATCCTGCAGAGGACCTGAATGAAACATGCTTGTTAGAGATGCTCAGCCTCTTCTTGCAACCCCACAGCCATGTCACCGAGCCCAGCGCTTCCATGGGAAGTGATTTTAGAGCACCCTCCCTCAGACCTTGAAGATCACCATTCCTGCTGCAGAAGTCCTCAGAAGCCTCTGGAAACACGTGAATTGCACCTGCAACCACCACTTAAACTCAGGTCCTAACGCTAAGAGTTTATTCCCTGCTCTGTGGAACAAGGACAGTGTTTTCTTTTGTGGGAAGACAGGTCTGTTGGGAAGGGGGTTGTAATTCCTTGCATGAGAGCTGCTGCTACCTTCAGGCAGCCTAAGCAAGAGCCATAGAAAGTCCTTCTTACCCGCAGGCTAAGCCGATGTCATACGATCCATTTCGGATGCCACCTGTAACAGCAGCACACAGACACCCTTAGTGTCGTTAGCAGCAAAAGCACTTCCACCCCAGCTGCAGTTTCACAACCACCCCAGGCACCAGCTACACCCAAATGGTGTGTTCCTGCACCCTCCCACCTGCCAGGTGGGCCAGGTCAAGGAGCTGATGGGGCTGGAGACTACCCGTGACCTGACATGGAACCACACAGGCCAGGAGAGGGACCTGTCTGGAAGCTGTCTGACCTGGAAGCCATGGTAGAACTCATCTTCAGAAAATCAAGGTACCTATCTAGGGGTAAACTCACCCACTCAAGGATATCACAGAATCACAAGGTTGGAAAAGATCCTTAAGATCAAGTCCAACTGTTCCTGTCCTATGGTAAACCATATCCCTGAGCACCTCATCTACCCATCTGTTAAACACATCCAGGGATGGTGACTCAACCCCCTCCCTGGGCAGCCTGTTCCAGGTCCCAACAACTCTTTCAGTGAAGAACTTTGTCCTGACTTCTAATCTGACCCTGCCCTGGTGCAGCTTCTTGCCATTTCCCCTTGTCCCATCTCCTGTCACCTGGCTGAAGAGACCATCGCCCACCTCTCTACACCCTCCTGTCAGGTAACTGTAAGTGGTGATAAGGTCTCCCCTCAGTCTCCTCTTCTCCAGGCTGAACACCCCCAGCTCCCTCAGCCGCTCCTCATAGGACTTGCCCTCCAGCCCCTTCCCCAGCCTGGTTGCCCTTCTCTGGACTCACCCCAGGACCTCAGTGTCCTTCTTATGGTGAGGAGCCCAGAACTGGACCCAGCACTCAAGGTGCAGCCTCACCAGTGCCCAGTACAGGGGCAGAAAAAACAGCATTCAGCCCTCAAGATGCTGAAGACTCCTAATAGCAGGGAGCTTTATCACTATTTTTACTGCTCAGAGAGACTGTGGGACAGGAGAAACAAGCACTTGGGGTGGGACAGGCACCGAGTGTGATCCGAGTGTCCACACCACTTACCGGCTATATTGATAATGGCCTGGAGCCCTGAGGAGCACTGCCGGTTCACGCTCGAGCACGGCACCGTTTCTGGGATATCACTAGAAAATAAGGCACGATGGGCAAAGGCTCAGTGATTAAAACCACACAGCAAACTAAACCTCTGAAGAGAGCACTAAGCCACTCCATTAAATTTTAACCCTCAAGTTCAAGGCAAATCCCTTTATGTATCTGTTGACCTATTGGGTCCTGCACCAAGGCAAACCAAAGTTCAGGATTTCCACACTCGGTTTGCAAGCGGCTCTGAGTGCTGTTTCCCCACAGGTCTGTCTTCTGGGAGCCAAAGAACAACAGACTGGTTTGGGTGGGAAGGGACCTCAAAGTCCATCTAGTCCCACCCCCTGCTACGGGCAGGGACACCCTCCACCAGCCCAGGGTACCCAAAGCCTCATCCAGCCTGGCCCTGAACCCTGCCAAGGATCCAGAGGCAGCCACAGCTTCTCTGGTCACCCTGTGACAGGGTTTCACCATCTCATCATAAAAAATTCTTCCTTGTATCTAATCTAAATCTCCCCTCCTTCAGATTAAAGCCATTCCCCCTTGTCCTGTCACTCCCTGCCCTTGTAACCAGTTCCTGTCCAGCTTTCCTGGAGCTCCTTCAGGTAGTGGAAGGTGCTGTAAGGTTTCCACAGAGCCTTCTTCCTCCAGGCTGAAAAATCCCAACTCTCTCAGCTTATCTCCATAGCAGAGGTGCTCCAGCTCTTGGATCATCTCTGTGGCCTCCTCTGGACCCACTCCAACAGCTACATGTATTTCTTGTACCAAGGACCCCAGAGCTGGACACAGCACTGCAGGTGGGGTCTCACCAGAGCAGAGCAGAGGGGCAGAATCCCCTCTCTCAACTGGCTGGTCACGCTGCTTTTGATGCAGCCCAGGACACTCTTGGCCTTGTGGGCTGCAAGTGCACATTGTGGGGCCACACTGAGCTTCTCATAGGTTCTCACCACACAGGACCCTCCTGCTCTGGAGCTCTGACTGGAGCCAGAAATCCTGAAAAGCTCTGCAATGCCATCATTTCTGGTGGGCTCTATCTGCACCTCTCCGAAGTGCTGCTTGCACGCTGACTTACAGAAGCATCACTTGGCAACAGACACTGCCTGGAACATTTGGAAGCTGGGCTCCAACTCAGTGTGAGCCATCAACTCCACCACTGGGCAATGAACAGGAAGACCTGAGATTCCAGGTGGTTTCAGGCCCATGCAGAGAAGCACAGCCTTCCAGCAGAGAGCCAGAAGCCCCCAAAAGATCTCATGTTCTGAGGCTCAGCACAGGCTGCACAGATCCAGCAGCCTGACCTCTGCCTGCCTGTCCCTTCCCAGCAGCGTCCTGTTCTCTGCACACTCGATTAAAGGCTGATTTCTAGGCAAAAGGTGATTTGCTGTAACTTCTTAGTAAGGAGTGTGCAACCTCTGACCCAGTGCTGTTCTGTAGCCAAGGCTGGAGAAAGGAAGGAGGAACCTTGATCCCATTGAGAGTTTACCTTAGAAACTGTGCAACTCTTGCAATCAAAGCACCAGCTCCAGGCTGCAGGACATTTCCTGAGTGTAAAGACACAATTCCAGTCAGTAATGTGATTCCAGAGGGAAATGGCACCCCATTTCCTTCGCTCTTTGCTGTGGGCATCAACAGGACGTTAACATCATCACAGCCTGGTACCATCTGGCACCCAGACTGGGCAGTTCCCCACCACCTGACACAACAGTTGTGAAGGACACACCAATTTCATACACACTAACCCCTTCCAGCCCCACAACGCCTGGATTTATCCCGTGGGAAGCCAGGAGCAGCCTGGCTCGGAGATCCAGAGTTTCAAGTCTAGGCAGAACTTGCTCACTCACCCACACAGATGTCTCCCAGGACCTCAGGACGAAGACTGACATCTTGAAGGACGGCTGTCATAACAGCAGACAGCAGCTCATCAGGGGTAGTATCCTAAAAGCAGAGGGGATTAGCACTGCTCAGTGAGCACCACCAACTGCCCAGTCACCGGGTCTGACTGCTTCAGAGGACGCTGGCACAAGGCTGAGGCAGCTCTGCTCCACTTCCCAGCTGAGGATGGTTCAGTAATTACTCGGTGTGGGTTTCAGCCCGTGTGCCTTGCAGGAACGGAAGGCTCGGCTCCCTCACCTAGCTCAGTTTCAGATGCACACGCTTTGTGGGGCTTTCAGAGCCAAAGGGCTCTGGGGTACGCGCTGAGGCTCAGCTAGAGGAGCCGCTCAATTCCTCACCGAAGGCCCAGGGTGCCCCTCAGCTGGTGGGAGGCGCTGGAGGGTGGCAGGGGACATCCTCGGGGGCCGGCACCCGGCTCTGACTCAGCCAGTGCCCCGGGCCCTGCGCTCGCCGCACCCGGGTCCGAGCCAAGCACCCGGTACCCAACAGCCGGGCTGGGAAGGGAGATGCCGCCGCTGCTCCGGCTGGCGGCAGCGGGGACGAGCGGCGCGCTGAAGGCCCGGCCCGGGCTCGGGGGCAGCCGGGAAGCCCCTCGGTCCTGGGCCGCTCCGGGGGCGCCGGTGGCCCTGCCCCGCCCGGCCGCGCACCCCCCGCCACTCAAACCCTCAGCTCCCGGGCAGGGACCCCCCTTCCCCTCCTTCCCTCCCTCGCTGCGGGGAGCTCGGCCCGACCCAACGCTCCGGGGACAGCGGGAGACCGGAGGCCCCAGCGCCAAGGGGAGAGGCGGGCAGGTCACGGCCGCAGCACCCCGGGAGCGGAGCGGGGCATGCGGGGCACCCCGTCCCGGGCCGTACCTTGAAGCCCCCGCGCTTGGCACGGCCGATGGCGGTCCTCCGCCCGTGCACCACCACCACATCGTCGGGGCTGGCGGCCCGCGGCCAGACCCCGGCACGGCTCCCGCAAGGCGCGGCACGAAGCCCAGTCCCGGTTCCCGGAGCGGAACCGGCGAGGTGCCCCAACACCCGCTGCACCCTCCGCGCCGCCCCGCCGCCCGGCGCCGCCGCCATCTTGTCACAGCCCGCCCAGCGCGCGCGTGCGCGGCGGGGCTCGCGCCTCATTTGCATGGACCCGCCCCCTCACTCGGAGCCCCGCCCCCACCTGCCCCCTCCCCCCGGTCTCAAACCGGGCTCCAGGTGCGCGGGGATGAACCAGGGTCGGGGGCTGGAAAAGACCTTTGAGATCATCCAGTCCAGCCATTCCTGTCCTGTGCTAAACCAGATCCCTGAGCACCTCATCTACCCGCCTGTTAAACACACCCAGGGATGGTGTCTCAGCCCCCCCCCGGGCAGCCTGTGCCACAGCCCCACAGCTCTTTCAGTGAAGAGCTTTTCCCTCCCATCTGCTCTGACCCTGCCCTGGGGCAGCTTGAGCCCATTGCCCCTTGTCCCATCTCCTGTCACCTGGCTGAAAAGACCATCGCCCACCTCTCTGCACCCTCCCTTCAGGTGGTTGTAGGTGGTGAGAAGGTCTCCCCTCAGCCTCCTCTTCTCCAGGCTGAACACCCCCAGCTCCCTCAGCTGCTCCTCATAGGATTTTCCCTCCAGCCCCTGCCCCAGCCTGGTTGCCCTTCTCTGGACTCACCCCAGGACCTCAATGTCCTTCTTATGGTGAGGAGCCCAGAGCTGGACCCAGCACTCAAGGTGCTGCCTCACCAGTGCCCAGTACAGGGGCACAGTCACCTCCCCAGACCCACTGGCCCCACTATTCCTGACACAAGCCAGGATGCCATTGGCCTTCCTGCCCACCCAGGAACACTGCTGGCTCATATTGAGTCGGTGATCACTCAACACCCCCAGGTCCTCCTCCGCCTGACAGCTCTCCAGCCAGTCTCCCCCAAGCCTGTAGCACTTAAAGTAAAGGTGGGAAACCAATAAACGCCCAGGAAACCAGGGGGTTCTGAATAAAGACATGCAGAAATAGATAAGAAGATTTAAAATAAATAAAAAAAGAATTTAATGGCTAAAAAGAAATAAACAAAAGGGTGGGAAAAGGAAGAAGCAGCAGCAGCGAGGGAATTCTGAAGTCAAAAGAAACTGAACTGAAATCCGTTTTGAAAGACACCAACCCCTGTCTGTGTGGGCATCTGAACCCAGCAGGCTGCCAGGCCAGAGGGACATGCAGAGCTGTGGCACCCCAGAGTTCATTATTTGAGGAAGAGCCCAGATCTGTCAGCCCCATCAGTGTCAGGCCACCCCCAGCCCCCCGCAGAGCTGCTGCCTACTGGGACCAGTCTGACTGGGAAGGGGCTGTACTGGTGTGCAGGGGGGTGGGATACGGTCCCACTCCTGCCTCCCGCCAAAGAAAATAACTCAGGGGGTAACGATGGGGATGTGGGGAGAGGTGTTTAAACAAAAAACCAAAGACAAAGAACAAGAAAGCCACTTGGCACAGCATAACGTTACATTCTCTTCTCCCAGTTTCAGTCTGTACATCAGAACACTGCAAGGGTTGTAAAAAACAGAGGCAAAGGCACCTGAGGAGCGAGTCACACGCGCACACACACACACACACAGCCGCATCCATCCAGGGGAGGATCTGGGTGAGCTGGGAACCCTGTTTTGCTCTCCAGGCTTTGGAAAAGAGGGAAACACCCCTCATTGTTGAAGGGCTGAAGCACATGGATTCGATGGATCTGGTGGGAGCAGTGAAACCCCACTGCACTGTTCCCTCCCCTGCCAACACCGAGCAGATTTTTTTCTCCCATTTTTCTTTTTTAATCTTCTTTTTATTCCCCCCATCCTGTACCACTGACCAGACTGAGGGATTTGGTCCTATTCACAGAATAAAACTCTTCACTTTCCCCAGAGGAAGAAGACTTTATCCCTCTCCAGAGCAGAGCTGCCCATCGCTACCCCGGTCAATCCACACAAGCCCCTGGCGCTGCCCTGGCTGCAGCCCCCATCCCAGCTTCCCAGGAGCCAAGGCTGGGGGGTAACTGGCCCCTGCAGCTCTACAAAATGTACTGGGAAACATTTTAGCTCTTTCTTTTAACTTGTCCCAACGCTACCAGTGTTTTATTTTCCTTAACCAGGAGTAACTCTCATTTTTGAGAGTTCTCTTTTGGGAATGGCAGACAAGGAAACGCTCCCGCTGCCACGTGGGCGGTGCAAAGGCTCCAGCTCTTCCACACGGAAGAATTCAAGGATGTGTGAAGTTACACAAACCACTATGTTCTCAATTTCCTCTTCACACCAAGCAACACTTTTCATTTCCATTGAGGAAAAAAAAACCCAACAAAACATCCCAGTATTAAAATAAACCTGGTGTTTGGCAACACCCCAATAACTACTTGGCCTTTGCTGAGTGGGGTAGCAATGGCTAATGCAGCAGGGAGGTGGGCTGGTACAATTGATTTGCCCAAACCAGTCAAGAGACCATTCATTAATTAGCTTCCAGGGCTCCTGTGCTTGCTCCCTGCCCAGGTTTTCCAGCAGAGCAGTACTGGTGAAAGAGGCTGTAGCCCAACTGCACTCCCTGATTTTCTCCTACAACTTCAAATGTACCGTGGGGAGAAAGCAGCTTTCCACCACCCCTGACACAGCTCTGCTCTCGTGGTCTGAGGCTCCATGATCCTGCAGCTTGTCACTTGGGTACCACGTGGAGGTGATGTCCCCCTCCCCTGCACCCAGACGCAGTGGAGAGGGCACCCAGCCCACAGCAGCCCAGATCCCCTAATTTTAGGCAACTGCTTGGGTCTAACAGAGACCAACTGGGTTCCTCCTGCAGCTCTGCTTCCACAGGGCAGCAGCAACATCCCTCCAGCCCGGGAAGAGCAGCAAAGGTTAGCAGGGCTATGGCTATGAGCCAAGAGCTGCCCTTGCCAAAACCCCCTCCAGCCCCCACCTGAACTCTAAGGGTTCCCAGCATCACCTGGCCAGTGCTCACCCCTGCCCACTGCAGGCACCGAGAGCCTTTACACACCCCTCTGCATGGCCTGCGGCAGAGGTCCCGGGCATCCGTCCGTGCGTGTACCCCGCAGAGACTTCCTGCGCCCCAAGAAGACCCCTATTTCCAAGACTCACGCAGACAGACACACAGACAGACAGACAGACGCGCGTGTACAAAGGCAAAGTCACCACGGCTGCGCAGCACTGAGCCCCAGCCCGTGCTTTGTGCCGAGTCCAGCATCGCTCCTTGATTGTAACCGCTTAAGGCACAGAACAGGATTAACCGCCGCCCCGCTGGAGACGCCGGCCGGTCCCGCGACCTCCAGGAGGGTTCGGTCCCCTTGTGAACGGGAACACCCAGGTCCCCCCAGGACTCTGTGGTCTGAGGATCATCTCCTCCAGCTTGGCTGAAGCCCGTGTCTGTTCTTCTGCAAAAGGTGGTGATCGCCACACCGGGCATATAAATCCTCCGCTGCTCCTGGGGACGCTGCCAGCATCGCTGTTGTGCTGGGGACGGGGGGACACACACACACAAATCCCAATTGCAGCCCCGTCCCCAAGAGCTCAGTAACATGGAGAGGGGGCACCACCCCGACATCGCTGGCAGCAACCTGGTCCTAGGCCAGCACCCACACAGTCCGGGAAATGGACGGTCCCGACCGCAGCTTTGGGAATCAAACAGCGTGGTGGGTGCCGGGATAGTGCTGAGCAAGAAGGGACCTGTGGGGGGACCACAGCCCAGGGCAGAGGTCTGAACCGCAGAGCAAAAGGCCGTGGGCCTGGCGGCCGCCCCTCTCCCGCCGGCGTTCCCCCATCCCCGCTGCCAGGGCCTCAGAGTCCGCAGTTGACGAAGGGATGTCTCAGCAGGTCCTCGGCCGTCGGCCTCCGCTTCTCCTCCACAAAGATCTGCTTAAGGAAGTTGCGGCAGGAGTTGGAGACGCCGTCGGGGAGCTGGGGGTTGGTCGGCTGGGTGGCGATTTTAAAAATAGCCGCCATGGCTTCAAACTCTGCCCAGGGAGGCTTCTCCGTTAGCATCTCCACCACGGTGCAGGCCACGCTCCTGCAACAAGGCCAAGCACGCAGTGGTGAGGCAGGGGGGAAGGGGCTGGGGTGGTGGATGTGCATGTGGAATCTAATGGGCTCTAAGACTGTGCTTGCCTGGGAAGGACGTGAGAGATGGGCATGTGTCTCCAGGACATGTGGCCTCCTGAAGCTCACTGCTCACATGGGTCCCACTAGTGGGAGTGAACTTGCCCTAAAGCTGGTCGCTTTTCTGCCTGTGTTAACTGGCAGATGTGAAGTTCCCTAAAAGCACGTGAGAGACCTTCTCAGAGTAACCCCTGGAGATAAGCAGGACCCACATTTAGACACCACAGCTCCCCAAGAAACTGAGCCAGAATGAAACGAGTTCACCTATATTTAGCTCATCTCCAATGTGAGTCTGAATGGGAGCACATAGAATGAGCAGCAAAGAGCCCCAGAGGTTTCCCTGCGCTTGCTGAGGAGTCCTCATCTCAGCAGGGACCCTCTCTGCCACCTCCACTTGTAGCTGCTTGTGAAGAACCAAACCCTCCTGTCTGCCAGAGCAGGGCTGCCTGCCAAGGATCCCAGGATTCCCCCCAAGCAGGGCTCCTTTGGAGGGATTAGTTTTTGTTGACTCTACTTGCCCAGGCACCACATTGCAGAGCCAGCGCTTCCTCCTCATCTATTGGGACAATTAGTAGCGTTATCCCAACTCTTCCAGGCTCCAGGTGACACCTCCCACAGATCAAAACGTTCACAAGCAGCCAATGATTTTGGTTGTCTTCATGTATAAGCCACATGAAAACATCCAGTAGCAGATTTTGAGGCCACACAAGATCCCCTCCCAAAGGCTCTGAGCTGGGCTTAACTAACCTAAAATCAGGGCCACCAAAACTCTGCAGGTCTTTTAGTGAACTTTGCTGGCAGCCTGCTTTCCAGAATGAGAGAGTGGTTATGGCATTGAGCCACACAAGACCCACACACAGTAAGAGCTTCCAAAAAGCAAGCTGGGATCTTGAGTGCTCCTGTTTTGAGGCTTCCAGCTAGGACACACCCCCTCTGAATATCTCCAGGGCTGACCCTGATGTTCATGGTCCTGCTTCCATCCTTCCCACCGCTCCATCTTCCAACTACTAGCTGTCCCTGTCGTTCCCATTACAACTTCCCAAAGGGGTTGTTTGATTGGAGTGGCAGTGGGAGGGTTTTTGCTGTGCTGCTTACCACACATCAGCTTTCCTGCCGTAGCCCTCTCCACTGATAACCTCTGGGCTCATCCAGTACGGCGTTCCCGTGACAGATTTAATCCCAGTCCCAGACATGCAGATGGTCTGGATACGTTTACTGGCCCCAAAATCTCCAAGTTTCACATTTCCAGCAGAATCTCTCAAAATGTTGGCACCTGGGGGTGAAAAGCAAAATCAGAACCCTCAAGAGATGAAGCAGCAACCTGAGTCGAAGCAGCTACAGTGAGAAGAGCAGGAAGGGCAAAGGCAAAGAGCTGGGCATGAGGGAGGTGGGGCTGGACTCAGCATCACAGAACACCCCCTTCTCCTGCAGCAGCTGCAATCCAAGAGCCTCAGATCCCTCGGATCACAGGATCTCTCACTCCTTAGGTGTGTTACACCCGGTCTTCAGATGCCTAAGGGCAGTTAACAATGACCTCTCTCCAGAGTGTTTAACCTGGGCTCCCCCAGGAAGACAGCACAGGATTTTGGCTTCAGCTGCTTGTTTGGGAATCTCATGGATGAGGTTGGTGAAGGCCAGGGGCAAAAATACTTTGAGTACCAGATCCCAGTGCTCTGTTTGGCACAGGAATTTATACTGGACGGGAGGAGCGGGAGGGAGAAGTTGGGTTGAAGAAATCCAGGCAAGCAAGAAGCCTCTCCAAATCATCCACTCACCTTTAATGTCTCTGTGGACAATCATATTGCTGTGTAAGTAGAAGACTCCCTGCAGGATCTGCCTGGTGTACTTCCGTGTGACGTTCTCGGTCAGAGCACCGTAAGCTTTTAGCTGGTCCTTTATTGATCCCTGTGGCAAAGAAACACCATGTACCAACTGTAAGGACCAGCAGAACTGGGTACATCAGTGACTTTTTAAACTCTCCTGACCATCTCCCAGCATAAGAGCCACTCTGATGTAGAAACAGCAAGATAAAAATCCACTAAGTGCTGGATGGAGCAAGAACTGGTTCCCAATGTCCCACATCCCAGTGGAGAAAGAGGTATGTTCTCCAGTGTGGATCAGTGCTACCTTGAGCCAACACTATGAATCTCTCTCCCCCTCTAGTGGCTCATGGAGAAGGACCAAATGATGAGGAGCTACAAGTGAGAGGATCAATGGGACTAGTTCTTCAGAGCCAAGCTGATGAGTCAGTCTTCTATGAGGCCTCTCCCCCCACCAGCTTGTCACAGCAAGGGCTACCCACTGCCATGAGATGGACAGACTCAGGAGGGACAGTGATCAGCCCCCACATGGGACTGATTCAACAAGAGCACCCAGGGTAGACAATTTGGATGTATCCAGCCTTGGACTTCTGACACAGGCATGCAGGCTCCTGCTGGTTTGGTTTTATTGATCAAAGAGGGGAGGAAGTCAGGGTGCAGACTTCTACTGGCTGCAACACGTTGATCTCCTTGGCTTTAGCTGTATTTTCTGCCCACTCAGAAATAGATGTCCCTCACTTCACTATGCCAGAGCTGGGCTTCAGCAGGGTCGAACCAAAGGTGGATTTGGGGTTCCACCAGAGAGGTCACACCCAGATCTACCTCCAGCATTCAAGTTGGCTGACAAGCAGGAGGGGAAACACATCCTGTTTCTGCCTGTCCTGCAGCTCTGGGGTTGATCCAAGACTGCCATAGCCCTCCTCTCCTGGGAACAGTGGGATTCTCTGCTCCAAGTCGGTCACTCAAACTGCATCAGCTTTTCCACAACCTCCCACCTCTGCCCAGCTACTGTTCTGGCCTTCCTTTGAGACTGGTGGCCTCTCCTTTCCCTTTCATGGTGCTGCTGAAGTAACCCCAGATGCTCTGATATTACCCCTCCAACAACTTGTATGCAGGGTACGATCCCTCACCCACACCCCAAACAAGCTTTCTTATCCTGGTCTCCCTCACCCTGATGGGAGGACATCAAAAAAGAAGGGGAAAGATGGTCTTCAAGGCCTGTGACCAAACAGACTGCTTATTTTCCAAGCATAAATTAAAACAAAGTTAGTTTATGGGCAGGAGGGGAAATAGAGCCAGGTATTTAATGGGGGCAATAAGAGCACCAGGCTAATGGTGCACCCAAGTTTGGCCCCACGCAGAGTTTGCCAAGCTGGGTCTGTCAGATCAGAAGCTCTGCCAGACTCAGCATTGCAGAGCTGCTGTCCTGCAAGGTTTGGGAACTCATTCACTTCCACTGGCCTTGGAAACCAAAGCCCTGAGCTGCTTTTGTGCAGTGAGCCTTTGCTGCAGTCAAAAGTCAATCTGTATTTGGTCAGAGCTCTGGTTTATCGTTAGAAAAACAAACACTCAACTTCCAGCCCTGCTGGACACTGCCCCAGCACCAAATGTTGGTTTCCTGGCTGCTATTAAATAGGGGATAAGCAGCAAAGACACTGCTGAAACTCCTGGGCTTTACTCCTCTGGGTCCAATGCCTGCTGCTGGGAGAAGGAGGACAGGGCCTGGAAGGGACTCCAACACATGGAAGTCCACCTGCTAACTCACATGCGAGGTGTGTTAGGAGAGCTTCTCGCACATTTACTACTGAGCAAAATCATTTGTGAGCCAATGACTTAATAGTCCCTCCTGACCTTATAGATCTCTGTATAAACAAGAGTTTATTCTCCCACACTCCAGGGAATGGATCCAGCTGGACAGGCAGGAGGTAGAACAGATCCTCCAGCAATGTAAACAGCGTTATGGTGGTTTGCACCAACCCATGACTTGGTCTAGATGGCTGATGGAACTCAGTGCTCACCAACAGGGACTGATGCTCAGCTACTCTGCATACATTCTCCAGCCCCTGTTTAAGACTCCCTCAAAGCTTCCCAATCTTTTTCCCTAAGGCTATTTTATCCACCTCTGCACGAGAGGATAATGCCATCAAGGAGAAGTTCTGACCTGAAGAGAAGACTCTGTTATGAGTGAGTAACACTGTTTTTAATACACATGTGCTGAAAACCATAAATAATGGGTGACAGCTGTGGGTGGACAGTTGTACTATTAGCTTTTCCTGCAGGGATTTGCAATAAATACTTAAGGATGGGCTCAGGCCACAATGTTTGGAGTCAGATCTGGATCATGTCCCACGTTCACCAAGTTCAGATTGCAGACTGCGTACACACCCTGCTCCAGGATTCAATCCTAAAACCTGCTTTTAAGGCTTCGATTTCACCCACTGCATGTTGAGGGGCTTCACTAACACCACCTCAACTCACAACCTGAGCTTTCCCAAGCCTTAGGGATGCAGCCACTCCTCTGGGTCTGCTCACAGCAGCTCAGCTGTGGAGTTTAACTCTGGGTCTGAATTTCACCAAACTCCAAGGCAATCTAAATCCATCCTTTAACACACAGGACAACCTTGAGCAGGAATCATGCTTACCCCTGGCATGTATTCAACAAAGATAGACAGCTTCTTCTCCTCTGGATCCCTCAAGCATCCGTAGTACTGCACTATCCTGTCGTGACGGAGAGTCTTCAACAGCTGGATCTCACATTCCAAGGCATTCACCTCCTAAAACAAACCAGACATGCTCTGTGATGAAAAGGAACAGTTGCTCTGGGAATATTATGCAAATATTGCTCGATGCTGAGAGCTCTTTTTGCAGCACCTGTGAAGCTGCCCACGAGGACACAGGCTCAGCAACGAGGAGCGCTGCCCTAAGAAAAAGGTAAGGAGAAAGACAGATGGGAGACACATGAGCTTGGTGCTGAGACAGGGTTACTCATTTACTTGAGTTTTGCAGAAAGGTGTGAAGGAAGATGGCAGCAAAGCCAACGCAGCACCTGAGTTGGAAGAAGGTGAACAGGACAAGAAGTCTGAAACTAAAGAAGTCTGAATGAACTGGGGCTGTTCAGCCTTGAGAAAAGAAGACTGAGAGGGGATCTGATCAATGGTTATAAATATCTGAAGTGTGGGACACAGGGGGAAATAACCAGCCTCTTCTCAGTGGTCTGTGGGGACAGTACAAGGGGCAAGGGCCTCAGGTTGGAGCACAGAAAGTTCTGCACCAGTACGTGGAAGAACTTTTTCACAGTGAGGGTGACAGAACCCTGGGACAGGCTGCCCAGGGGGTTGTGGAGTCTCCTTCTCTGGAGATATTCCAGACCCATCCGGACACCTCCCTGTGCGACCTGTCCTAGGGACCCTGCTTTGGCAGAGGGGTTGGACTCAATCTCTGGAGGTCCCTTCCAACCCCTACAATTCTGTGATTCTGTGAAGTCAGACCATGAAGAGGTGATACCTGAGAGACAGCGACCCACTGTGATGGAGGACTGGGCGCAGAGGTCACCAGAGCATGCTGACTGGTGTCACGGGCCACTGGGGACCACTCCAAAGAGAGCAAACAACACACACTGTCTTCTAACTGGGATATGGACCTCTTTGCCACCTCTCCCCTTAGCTTCCAGCCCACAATCCCCCCGACACACTGTGGAACACAGCCCTGCTCTCATACTCACTTTACTCGTCTCTTGGCTGTCGGGGTCGAAAGGCACCTGCTTCACTGACAGCTCCCGGCCAGTGTCAGCATCGTAGCAGAGATAAACTTCCCCAAAAGCTCCTCTCCCGAGCAGCTTCCCCAGCCTCCAGTTCACAGGAGCCTGCAGGGCTATAGGAGAGAGGGGAGGGATTGAGAGGAGAGCACAGTGGGGAGACTTCAGCATCACAGGCCATCTGACCCTACAGGGCGCAGATCAAACTCCCCAGGAACTCGCCAGGGTGGGCAGTGAGACCACCTCTCCTGGGGTACCATGACAAACCAGTTCTAATCCCACGAGTGCTACTGGTGTGTGTATGGGGTGTCTCCCAGTCTGCATTAGCACAAACCAGAAACAAGCCCTAGAAAAGACATGCTCTTTGGAGCCTTTCCTCTAGAAGCTGCTTTTGCAGCTAACGTTGAACAGTCCCTGCTCTGCTCGAGGAGCAGAGGTTAGCAGGGTGCAGCACGGCTCAGCAGCCACCCAGGCAGGGACCAGCCAGTGCTATCTCATTTCCATCACTGACCAGGCCCAGAACACACTGATTTCTATAGCATGGGCAGCCCTGCAATACCAGAGCAGCCTCCAACACTTCCAGACCCACCTGCTGCTGCATCCCCAGTCTCCTGGATGCTTCTGCTGCGTGAACGTGTTGACAGCCCAACACACAAGCAACTTGCTACAGCTCAGCCAGTGATGAATGGCTGATCCCCTGACCCTGTACATGCCCTCAAGTCAGAGGCCAAGGTAAAATACAGTGTGTTGTATTAAATCTTTCTCCTTGAGGTGTAAGCTAGTGCAGTGTGCCTCGTGTTGGGGGTGGAAGCAGGGCACAGGCACACACAGGTAGCTTGGCTGATGCCTGTTAGCTCAGCAGGTAACAAGAACTCAGCTCTCTGTCACAACCCAGGTGTGCTGAGAACTCAGGTGCTACAGGCTCTGATTCACTTACAGTTCCTAGCTTTCGTAGGGGAGGTGCTGAAGACCTGCAGGCCTTTTTCACAATTGTTCCACCATTTGGGCCTGTACTCCTCATACTGCAAGGTGCTGAGCTTGCTGTCCCCGTTGAAGCTCTTGGTTCTGCTAGAAGGGACAAGCTGAAACAGGTTCTCCTGTGGGAAGAAACTCCTGGGGAAAGTCCTCCGTCCTGCAGGAGCAAAGGGGAAGAGTCACAACAGGAGTACACATACCAGCTTGGCTCTACTTATTACCACCATCTCACATCACTGCCCAGAACCTGGGATGCAGCTCTTCCAGTTAAACCAAAGAAGCTTAATGGAAGTGAGTATCTCCAATTCAATGGGAGAGTTAACAGCAGGCATCACACCTCATGCAAAAGGTTTCCAGAGGGGGGTTGCAACAATTTAATTACATGAAGGGTTTTGTGTCACAATTAAACTCTGAACAGGCAGGGATTTACATTGCAAATTATCCCTGGCAACCCCCAAGACCGCACAAGCAGTGCCAGATCTTGTGGTAATTGCTTTCACAAGGGTGGTGTCAGGGAGGAATGAAGTTTGTTCCTGAAGGCTCAATATGCTGCCTGCATGTCCCCAGCATTTCTTTTTTCCAAGGGAATTTGATTCTTATTCAGTTTTGCCTCCCACCTCTTGCAGTCTAATACAGCAAAAGGAGCACCAAGGAGGTGATGGAGTGGTCCCAAAAGCTCAGAGCTCCCCAGTTTAAAAGAAAGACACAGGTACTGCTACCCTGAATTTGCTAGGGGATTTCTTACAGCCCTGCTGTAAAGGTCATGAACCAGCATCCTCCAAAGCCAGCGATTTGGGGGAACAGAAGAGTTGATACTACCAGGGATTACAAGAGGTGTAAGCAGAGAAGCTGAGCACTGACTTCCATACACAGTGTAGATGCTCAGCACTTCCCATGAGCAGACCCACAGAGTCTTGCAGGGGGTGCTCTTCAGAACGCAAAAGCAAATGCCAAATTATTTGGTGGCTCTCCCTTTAACAGAAACCTCCCCTTCCAAGTCTCTCTGGTCCTAGACACTGTCACATGTCACCAAGATCTTGGAGCAAAGCACCTCCCTCCCTGACCCTCCATCATTTTCTTACCGTCACTGTAGTCCTTCCGACTTTGGGAGAGGTGGTACTGCCTTGGGAAGGTCCCCCCTTTCCCAAATCTCTCACAGAATGGGATGTCAAAGTCTGTCAGGAAGGAATCAGAGATGCATTTCTGAGATCAACTCACTATCAAATCCCCAGAGCATTTCTTACAGGAAAATGTTCTGGTCTTCATGCTGAATTACAGGCCAGAACGAGGTAAGAAGCTGTTCATTTACATGATCAGACATTCCCTAAGGCTCACCCTGAAATCTGTCCACAGCCACACACTCCTTAGATGAAAATAATGGTTGCACACACTGGTCTCGGTTCCCCTAAAGCAAACAGAGGTTTAACTACTGACTTTATGGACCCTGGCCCACACTCTTCAAATACAAGGCAGGGGATTAACATTGACCATGCCTGGTTTCCAAAACAGAGCACTAAACATCTTATTTTGCACATGGAAAACAAAAAAATTATCATGGAAACAGAATTTCCAGGCACAGTCAGGCACAGATCCATCTACTGCAACATCTCTGCTCTGATATCAGGTGTTTCTAGGGAAATGCAAAGATTCAGCACTTGGCTCACACTGGACAATCCCTCCCCTCTTTCTCCTCAGATGCAGCTCCAGACTTTTGTATTTACTTTGATAAAAGACCAAAAAGCCTGAGGATATTCAGAAATGGACTGAAGACCATCAGATATCAGATTAGACAGGAGATTGTGAGAGAGATGGATGGACGTGGGAGATAAGGACACTTTTCCTTAATAAATAAAACACAGCAGAGGAAGCCATTGCTGGTAGCACTGAATAACTTGAGATTAAAATATCTACCATTCCCCCTCTGCCTCCCCATCCTTCACCTCCTGTTTTTCCTCCATCCAACTCTAATGACACAGTCCGTTCTGATTGTTTGTTTGTCTTAGCCTGGGGCCAGCAGCCGCTCCTTGGAGACCATCCCTGGCCTCAGCAAGTGCTTCAGCATGATTTCCCCATTACAGCAGCACAGCAAGAGGAGTGCATAAGGGCTGAAATATGGTCAGCAAGAAAAGCAGCAAGGCCAGGTCAAGAGGTTCTCGGCGAGCCACGTGCGAGCAGCGATGCCGAGTGGTGTCTCAAAGCAAAATGCCTCCCCTACCACCAGGGATGTATTAAAACCCTTCAGCAACATGGACTGACTGCAGCTTCACATCTCTAGAGCTCAGCCTAGAAGCCCTGCCTCAGGCCAGACACGAGTTATCAGGCACAGGCTGACTGCCATTTGTTCATTTTTAATAGCAAAAGTCATCACAATATTACAGAGTTTCCATGACTCAAACAGCTGGATGTTTGTAAGTGATTAAGCAGCAGCCTGTGGTCCCTGCAAGTCACCAGCATGTTGTCTCTGAAAGCACTCCCAGTGTTACAGGTTGTGTGGAATGCAAGAGGAAGAGGTATAACTCCTGAGGGCTCAGGACTTATGTTTTGCTATGGAGGAACTCAGGATCCCGAAAGCACAACTTGGAGAAACAAAAGGTGATGCCAAAAGGCTGTTTCCAGCTTCTCAGCACCTCACAGTTGTCTCCAAAGAGAAGATCAATGTCCCCTCAGCACCTTCTTCCAACACAGCACTCCTCTCTGATCTTTCAACAGCTTTAGGTGCTTTCACCTGGTCACTTCAGGACCCCTGCTACCCCATCTGGACTGTTGTTGCTGTAAACACATTCCCAAACCAGGCTCAAAAGTTCTTCAGTGCCACCACGACTGCTGCAGAGCCAAGAAGGGTTAACAATGACAAGAATAGCTCTGCCTGTGTTTTATGCTCTGGGTCTTTTGGTTTTAGAGAACATTGATGCTTGATCATTGCAGGGTTATTTTTGAAGTGTAACCTAAGCAATGGAGCTGGTTTGCTTGATTGGTTTTAATTACTTCTCATGCAGCAGCCTTTATGTAGTGTCTTTCCTGTATGCTTTTTGTACTTTTAGGCAGATACAAACTTCCAAGAGTGCTTACCCATGCAATCAAGACTGTCTTTGGGATGGCTCTTCCTTCCAGGAACAGGGGTTTGGGTAAAG
Source organism: Gallinula chloropus (assembly GCF_964237585.1). NCBI lineage: Eukaryota > Metazoa > Chordata > Aves > Gruiformes > Rallidae > Gallinula > Gallinula chloropus. Next base: position 158,495,338 of record NC_140086.1, on the reverse strand, counting down.
GGAGGGCTGCAAAGGGAAGGGGAAAAAAAAAGAACAGATAATTTTATTATATGAGAAAGGCTGCAGAATGAAGTGATTACATGCAGAAAGGACAGGTTATACAAGACACACCGATCAGCCCCATCTACACTACTGAGCTCACATCAACCCACAGAAAAATGCAGACTCTTTTTTTCATGGAATCATAGAATGGTCTGGGTTGGAAGGGACCCCAAGGATCACAGAGCACCAACCCCCCTGACACAGGCAGGGACACCAACCTCAGGCCTGGATCCACACAAGGCTGCCCAGGGCCCCATCCAACCTGGCCTTGAACACCCCCAGGGATGGGGCATCCACCACCTCTCTGGGCAGCCTGTTCCAACCCCTCACCACTCACTCTGTAAAGAACTTCCCCCTAATATCTAATCTAAACCTTCCCTCCTTCAGCTTCAATCCATCCTCCTTGTCCTGCCATTTGCCCTTTGAAAAAGTTGATTCCCCTCCTGTTTCTCTGCTCCCTCCAGGGACTGGAGGGCTGCAATGGGGTTCCCCCTCAGCCCTCTCTTCTCTAGGCTGAACAAGCCCAGCTCCCTCAACTTCTCTTCAGAGGGGAAGAGAGGATCACAGCTTGTTCTTGTGGCAAACAAAAGGGATGCTGCAGAGAACAGTCACCAAGCTGAAATGAAGCAGCTGAAGACTCAAACACCTATGCACAAGATGGCACAGGGGGAGACCTGCATATTCCTCTTCCCTCAGTGTCAAGTGTGCACTGCTCTGCATCCCTGAGCTGCCACAGGTGTACACACTGGAGTCCTCCTGTCACTCTATTCACCCAGGTCTGCTCTTCTTTGCAAAATCACCCCCCACCTTCCTCATGCAGGAGGGTCTGTACCACCACTGGGCACACCAGGCTCAAGGTCTTTAAGCTACATAAAAGCACTGCAAGGGGATCCAGAGATGCTCATTTCACCCCAGCCTCTGTAAAAACGAAACAGGCACAGGAGCAGCATCCTGTCTTTAATGCACACTGATATCTGCTCACATCGAAGCTGAGCACGACCAGTTTGCTACAGTGAAGAGGAATTGGTCATGTCATTTCTTAGCTTCAGACTGGTCACCATGCCTGGTGACTTGCTCTGCCCTCTTGAGGCTGATGTCATCTCAACCATCAGCTGCAAGGGCCCGGCTATGGCTTTGCAGGAATAGTCATGCTTCATTCTTCTCTCTGCCTCTGAAGAATACAGCCCTCCTCATGCCTTTTCCAGCTCCCAGACCCCATGACTGAACACAGCTTCTTTGGATGTGAAACCAAGCCACACTACCCTCTCACAAACCCCCCTAACACTCTTCTCCCTGTTCACAAGGAAGCATTACAACCAAGCCATGCTCTTTCTGTTGTTCCTCCTAGGAAAATCTATGCAAAAGCAAAGCTGGAACGTAGAGGCTGGGAGCACAAAGAATCCAGCTTCGATACAGCCACAACAATGAGCAAATACATCACAGGAAATTATTAAAAGCCACAGAAAGGAAATGGACCTTGATGCTGAGACAGATCCAAAGCGCACAGAGCTGTAAACCCGAAGCACACTACACAATCAAATCAACTCAACACAGACCTGCTGGAACTCAGCCCTGATGCTGCATGGCAAAAGCAATGGAGGGGGGAGGGAGAAAATCTTTGATGGAGATGGAAAAAAAACCCAACCCTAAAACCCAACATAAACTGCTTCCCTAAAGGACACTGTGTCTTATACACAGCAGCGAACACAGAGTCGCTGTGCACGTGTGAGCTTGGAACAACCAGCCGCACCAACTATTGAACTGCAGCCTGTGTTAGTACAACTTGTCCTAGTTGCTTCCTGCTGAGAAGCTAAACTTAGTCACTGCTCGCCTGGTGTCCTCAGCACCTTGACTGACATGTCTGTGGCTGCTGGTGGTGCACAGGGGCCGCTGAATTTACAAGCGGTCAATGGAGAGCAGACAGCGTGCCTGGGGCAGGGGAGGCATTGAAGAGGCTAATGGAGTATTGATGCCCTGACTGCAGAAAGCCAGAGGGCTAGGAGAGGGTTCTAACCTGGACACACAATGCCAGGCTGTCTGCAGATCCCCAGCTATTCTGTCCAGCTCAGATTCCTGCAACTCAAATCATACCACTGTATAGATGTCCACGGTGGGAGGTGGTTTTTAGTTGGACCTGATAATCTCTTGAGGTCCCTTCCAACCCCTACGATTCTGTGATTCAGGTTAAATTTGGTTTACTCAGGTGCATCCTCATCACAACATGAATCTTGGGGGATGCCACCAACCCCGATCCTCATCCACTACAGAGCAGAGGCTTCATTTCAGCTTGTGAACGTGGGGACAAGCACGACTCACCTGTCCACAGATCTGTCCAGCGACTGGCAGCTCCCAGATAGCGAGTCATCAGGGCTGATGAAAGCTTCAAGCATCTGCCAGCGAAAGAAAAGGGGAAACACTGAAACCAGGCACTGTAGTTCTTCCAGCTCCAGTACTAGCAGACTTCTGCAGGGTCAACAAAGCTTCCCTGAAACTGGCTCATCTACAGCAGCTGACGCCAGCCCAGCAGCGATGAGATCCAATCTAACAGAAGTTTTCTTCCCAGCAGAAAACCATTTATGATGCTCTCTGGATTACTTGCTCTTTCCTACCCCTATATGCTAGTAGAGACACTAAGTCAAAGATAATTGGCACCCTGATATTCAAACCAAGCTGACAAGTCAATGAGATTCAAAGTGCTCAAAGAATTTGTGAAAAAAAACCCAACAATAATTAAGAAAAATAAATATCAGGAGACAAATGATGTGCCCAAGGCCGAGTGGATATTGTGCATCACAGCCAAGATCACAGCCCTGGACTCCTGACTTCCCCAAGCTGCCCTGGCACATGAGACCAGCCTTCCTCTCTAGTGGTAAGCGAAGCATCATCAGGGCTTTTGGCTGGAGGAACTGGCTTGGCTCTCACTAGCTCAGTGAGTCAAAAGCTTCATTTGTGTTGCTTCCTGGATGAGACATTGTACTGGACGGGGTTATTTATAGCTGGTTAGTAACAATAGAGGTTTTGTATCGAGTGACAAACCTAGGGGCTATGTGTACTTCTACGTGGAGCAGAGTTTGCTCAGGCCCATGCTGTGCTGAAGTTGGTAGGATGCTTCCTCCTGCCTGCAGAGCCACTGTGGACACTTGCTAAGCCCTACTCCATAGCCAGCCCCAAGCCCAGCTCATTTCCAGGAACCCTGAGCAACACCATGTGGAGTCACCCTTCATTCCACATCGCTCCCCCTTCACCACATACAGGAACAGGCTCCCTTTCCACGTGCTGATCCTGCGTTAGACCTCCTCAACCAGCTCAAATTGTTTTGTCCCAACTGGAAAGTGCATTTCTTCTCTGTTGCCTGCTTCTTATCCCAAATCCTCATCCTTCAAAGTGCACTAGCCAAAGGAGGAGCAACACCCCACTCCCCACCTCTGCCAGCCATGCCAGATCTCCCCCAGCAGTTAAAATAACGCTGATACAGGCTCATTTCTCAAAAGCATAAAGATTGGGAAGCTGAGTAGGCTCCATACTCAATCTCTGTACATCTGCCAAGCTGGTCTGAAGGCAAAGACCACAGTTACATCACAGGCTTGCACTGGGGCATCCCCACAGAATTCAGCCAGCACCGGCTTGTAAGTGGTTTTCTATGAAGCACAAAAGGAAGCTGCAGCCTGAAGACATTCTGAGAGCAAAGCCCATAAGGGGAAAAGCGTGGCTGCTCAACGACAGGAGGAAAAAAAGCCCTCCAAACATCCCCAAATCCCCTTTTTCCTGCATTTAATTTGCCAGAGGAGGGCAGCAGGCCACCCACAGTGCGATGCTAGGGAAAAGCAAGTAGAGCAGCATCTGGGAGCCTTCACCAGGAGCAGGCTGAGAGCTCAGCTAGTGCTAATGGAGCTTGAGGAACAGCCAGCAGAGCTGCGCTGATTTACACCCAAGGGGGGGGAGGGGGTTCGTGAGGACCCTCCCCCTGCACACACACACAATTTGTCTTAATCCTACCAAACGTGTTTGGAAGGCATGTGAAAACAATAGAAAGCCAACTTCTGGCTGCGAGGAGCACAAGAGACATCTGCACTCTGACGCTGCCAAGACTCACCCAGAGTGACTTCTTATTTTATTAATGGCTGTATAACAAACTGATGAAAACACAACTTTGCCATGGAAACACCAGCACAGCCTGCACACAAAAGCAGAGCTAGTGGGTGCTATTTAAGCGTAGGGAATGCCTGTGTCCCCCCAGGGAGATCCCTGGGGGCTGTCACAGCAGCCTGCTGAAGTGAGCTTAGTGCCTTCTGGATGTCCCTCCTGCACGACCAGAACTCCTGGAAATTGTGGAACCTTCCAAGAACTTGCAAGAATGGTGTGCCCAGACAGTGCAGGTGACTTCACAGGATCTATACTGAGCTCTTTGGAGCTATAGCTGGAGCAGAGATGCAAGTGGAGAGGGAAGCATGAGCTGCTCCCTCTGTGGTGGTTCCTCTACATTCCCCCATCGTGGGTACCAGGTTAATTGGAGGAAGAGACGCTGCTCATCACTGTGCTGAGGAACTGGATGTTCTTTTCTTACCGAGGGACCGGAATACACAAACTCCTTATTAAGAGAGGAAAAAAAACTATATGGGGGAGGGACAGAGATATAAAACCACAGAGAGAGGCTGGGGGGAGAGCCAAGGACTGTAACCACAGCTCAGGCAGATACAGCACACGGGAAACAGCGAGGGCTGCTGACATCCCCAGGCTGTTGCAATCGCAGGCAACCGGTTCCTTGGCACACTCCCTCCCAGTCCCCAGGAGCTGGGAAGGCTGCAGCCACGAGGGCCTGGCAGCCAGTGTGCACGTGTGTGCCAGATCTGTGCTCCTCCAGAGCTACCTGAGGTGCCTGAGCACGTTGCCCCCATCACTGCAGTTAGCTTTCAGGGTTCCTGGAAATTGGGCTCGCTGTTTCTTGAGCATGTCAAACCCAGGGGGCACCTATTTCCTGGAAAAAGCTGGCCTGAGCCCTGGATGCAGGGTGTACAGTGGATTTAATAGTGGGAACAGAGCTCACAGCACAGACTCCCTCATGCCTGATGTGCCCCAGTTTAAGCCACAGGCCCTGGCCCCACTTACATTCTGATCCATGGTCTCAGGGATGAATTCTCCCTCGCTGTTGATGCTGGTATAGGATCCCTGGCGAGCGATCTGCTGCTGCTCTTCAGGAACACTCCCTGGAGGTGGAGAGCTCCGACCAGTGTGCAGAGAGCCTAGGACACAGGAAAGGGATGGGTCAAGGAGAGGACTTGCCACATCCAAGTCCTTCCAGAGATGCTGTTCTAGTGACCACAGACCTCCAGAAGATGCTGCTGAGTCTGAGCTTGTGTGTAAGGTAACAGAGGAGGCAGAGATGCAACACAATTTACAGACATCCTACAAAGCTTTTGCAACAGGGATAGTTTCTTACTGCAGGGCCACACAACATCTAGCAGTCTTGGACTTCAACCTGCCCTGGATCCTAAGAGCTGTGCACTGTATTCAGGTGCTCCTACAACACCAAAAAGAGAAGGGCTCCGGAGGTTTGTTGCAATACAATCAGGCAATCTCAAAGCAAAATTTCAAAATCCAAATCTACCCCCCACCCCACCTCTTTGATCTCCAAGCATTTCCTCCCTGGATCGTGTCACTGCCTTGTTCAGCAATGTGGGGAACAGCCCGAGTGAGCCTGGTGAGACATCACTTAAACACATCTTACATGGAGAACAATTTGCACTCAAATATCCCTCTTCTCTCTCCCTTCCCAATATAAAAGGGGAAGGAAAACCAGCCATCAAATCCAAGAATCACAGGGAGGGGAAAGACCTACGGGATCAGCTGTCCCATCTCCTGCCAAGGAAAGGTTGTCTCCCCCATTTGTAGCCCAGAGGCTCCATGCCTGCAGCTGGCAAAGCATCCACATCAGGCAGAGCCATCTGGAAATCCCTGCAGCTTTGACACCCCAGCACAGGGAGCAAGGCTTTGGCAGGTGCACCCCCAGGCCTGCTTAGCAAAGGAGAGTTCTGGTTTGCACTTGGGAGAGAACACCCCAGTTTCTTTCACATCAACAGCCTGTTCATTCCCGTTATTCCCCCAAATCCACCCTAACTGATTCCTTGTGCCTTTTCAGGCTATAGAGCGTGTTGCCCTCACTGAGCCCAGATGCACAGGCTTGGCTCTGCTCATCTTTCTACAGTCCCTCCCCTCCATCCCTGGGATGTCCTCACTTCATGGCAAGAAACTGCTGATGGAGGTCCATGCTGGAGCTTCAAGCAGTCAGTATTGTGCAACACCAGCCTCCACACAACACAACAGTTTGGTTTTAAGCAGCTTGCTAAAAACCACACGTCCTCAAAGAGTTAGAAAGCACGTGGAGAGGTGCTTTACACTCTGCATCCATTTTTGCAGCACTCCTGCCAACTCTTTGGTTCGTTACTACACCCAGGCTAAGCACAAGGAGAGAAAGGTACTGGGAAGGGCCCTATCCCACCATGGAAAGTCAACACTGGTCAATCAACACAACACTTCTGCCTCTTCTGCTGCTACTCTGCATCAGTTACTGTGCCAGATTGACCTCTGGCACAAATCCATCAGCGTGATCAGCACTACAAATCCAAGTTCCCACCTTTCACTTAAGCTGATACGCATCAGAAGCTGCTGTCACACCAGATCACTACATCAGGCTTGCCAGATTTATACCAAATACATAAATATCTCTGTCCTATGGTATGTCTCCCTTCCCCCAGACTCCTTGCTTGGATTGTAAAAATAAAAGTCATATGGTTTGGAGTTACTACTTTTTTTTTTTTTCTTCTTCCTATTTTCTCCTTCACAGATTTCCTGCAGGATAAGAACACAGCAAAAGCAAAAAAAAGTCCAACTGAAGTAATGCCAAGATCAGGGGGAGAGAAGCTCTCGAGTGCTGCGGCGCTCATAATGAACTGGCTTTCCACCAGCCCTAAAAACAAAACCAGTTGGGAAGTGCAGCATCTTGACTTTGAAGATAAATAAACAAACATTTAACCATTTAGCAGTTCAGGCACCCTGGATAAATCACTGTGTTATCAACCCCCTCTCGTTTGCTTAACAGATGTCAATCCAGCACGCTGTATAAAGACAACACTGCTGGAGGAATTAGCATGGTATCACCACTCTATCTTAGCTCTGCTTTGCTTTTTTGTTACTGCTATGGTGAGGCGTGGGTCTGCCTGTGCAACACTGAGATTTCTTGCTACAACAACCCACCTGCTGCCCAGGAAGTCTTAGATTTAGATTTTCCAGAGAGTTGTATGTGCCCTGATTGATTTTCAACCCAAGGAGTTAAACGAGACTTATCACAAGCGTAAAGACTTTGCATGATCTCACATTAAGCCTCTGCCTGTAAAAACTACTCCCAGTCATCAGGTCAGTTGTGTTTGACCTTCCAGAATCACGTTTCCTGCCAAAAACTGTAAAAGGGGATAAGACACTCGCCATTTCCCAGCAGGCAAGGAAGTTAAACAAAACGCTCAGGCTTTTACATGCCTGGAAACTGCTGGATTGAACCAGATCCCTTTCAGCCAGGCTGTTCGGGTAGAAAAGCTGCTCAAAGTAATTTATCCAGCTTCACACCTCCAGGAGCACTGGTTGCTGCCACTTTGCATCAACACATGCCCATCCAACCCAGGAAAGCACAGGGAGGTGGCGGGAGCAGAGCTACGGAGCCCACAGTTGACTCCCCCTCTTCCAGCCCTATACTCTTCTGGTAACAAGACCTCGGGCAATCTCAGAGCTGCTGGGGGGAAGAGGAACTGAAAAGGGGTGTCAAGGAGAGGGAGCAACTGTGGTACTCAGTGGCAGGCTTAATTCAGAGTGGAGGCAACACAAGGCATGGTGGATATGTTAGATAACGCTGCTTCAGCCACCCAGAGGAACAAATGGACAGACAAGCCCAGACGTGCCCGTTGGACACATCAAGGACACTCTTTGTATTTCACCTAATTTTCAAGAATCAGCAGCAGCACTGGGTAGAGGGAGGAGAACCCCCAAGGGACTGTCCTTTTTGGGGAGTCCACATGATTACATGTCAGCTCTGGTTCTCAGAGCCTGGGAGGCAGATCTATACAAAGGCAAGTGCTGGCCAGATCTCAGCAGCTCTGTTCTGGGTTCCTGAACTCAGAGAAACTCTGCAGATTGGCACCAGTTGAACATCTGACCTCAGTTACCCTCTGGAGCAAGGTGCTTTGGGAAGAGATTCCTGCTCCATGTTCCACACACTAATGTAAAGTCATATATTTGAGGCTAGAGCACAGCATGTCCCGAGCAGGGTGAACCAGACCAGCACGGAGACTTACAGTCACTGCTGGCATCTGCTGGGGTCTTTCATGTTCCCTTCTGTTATTTTTATTTAAGAACTGTCTTGCAAGCATATGTGTGGAGTTCGTGGTGCTGCACGTACAGCCAGCTCCCCTGTGCCAGGCTTGGCTTCCCTCCGCCTCCGCGTTCCCTGGCTTCACCCTTTCCCTGCCCTGCCAGGTCCTTCCCAAAACTTCCATCCATCACCCATCAGCATCAACCAGGGGTCTTGATGGACAATAGAAGACCCTTCAAAAGTCAGAGCTGGGGAGGGTTTGTTGGCAGTCACCTCTGCTGACAGCTGCAGTGGTGGAGAGTCCAGCCCTGGGGTGACATCACTGCAGAGCCAAGCATGATGTCAAGATGTGCCATTCCTCTGAGCCCTGGCACAAACACAGGGCTCAGGACACAGCCACACAAAAGCAAAGATAAACCTGCAAGGAATTTCTCACCCATGAGCTGGGACTGCCATGGGGAGATGGGAGGACGTGGATCAAACCTCCTTGAATTTCTTCTTCTTCGGTGGGACCCCTACAAGTCTCCCTCCTCTTTGTCCTGATGCTCTGTGGATGGGCTCCCACATCTCAATCTGAAGAAAACTTCAGGTTCTTCTATACTAATAAGTGGGACAGAGCCCATTTTCTAGCCCTAAAGCAGCTGGCACGATACACAGAGCCAAATTCTTCTTCTCATCTCCAAACAGGGTGAGATTTCATCCATACCAACTCCTCCTACAAGTCCTTACCCTGCACTATTAGAGTTTGTACCCAGGCACTGCTGGGACAGCAGTTGCTGGTACAGGGCTGGCCAAAGAAGCAGCTAATGATTAAGCCACCTTGTCAGCTGCCAGCCAGTGCTCGTGCTCTGGGCCCTGTGAATTAACTGGCACAGATGCCACCTTCACACCTGTGTTTTGCAGTCACCTGGCCAGCCTGTGCACCAGCAAAGTCTCTGCCTCCCACAAAGTGCCCTCAAGTTGTTTTCCACACCTGGGGCACCACATTCCCAGCTGGGCATGAACAGAGAGCCTGGCACCCATGTTCAAATGCCTTGATGTGAGGACAGGAATGATGTCTCAACCTTGTACTGTCTCTCAGAGGTCTACATTCAAATCTTCCCAGAGTGCTAGTGGGGGTCAGATGCTGCTGTGTCCAGGCACCCATGGAAACCTGGGTACCATCACTGCAGTTACAATCATCTGAAGGTAAAAGTTCTGCTGTTCTCATGGCTGGTTTATATCCCACAGCACAGATCCAGCTAGCTCCAGGTCTGGAGGGGGCTGGCAGGCTCAATGGCTTGGTCTCCAAAAGACCAAGGTAAAAAATAAGGTAAAAAATAAAAGAATAAAGCTGTTGGCAAATGTTTCCACTGAAATGGTGATGCTGGGATGGGGCTCTTGAATAATTCCTGGGTAATATTGTGAAACGTTTACTTCCTCTAAGTAAATAAAAGCAGCTCTCAGTGATCTGAAAATCCAGAACCCCAATATATTTTTAGCCAACATTTCCTGGCACTTGACTGAACATTTTCAGATGCTGGTTCACCAAGAGACAGGAACATTTTCCACTTCCAAAGAAAAAAAAAAGAAGAAAAAAAAAGGGGGGTGGGGAGTTGGGGGGCTGGAATCTCCACAACAAAAGTTTATGGAAAGGAGGGGACAAAAAAAAAAAAAAAGAAAAAGAAAATATTGACTTTGCATAAGGTTTTTCAGGGACATGGAATGAAGACATTTTCTGTCCAGCAGAAGCAAAAATAGCCAAATCTTCCCCAGAACATCTACCCCCCCTTCCAACACACTTGTGCCAGCAACATGCAGTTTTATTATTTTTTGCTGCTGCTAACATGGCAGAATCAGCAGAAAAACATGAGACATCTCAGAAACACTGAGAACATGACCCTGAAGCACCTTTTTTATAGTCACTTTAAATCTCCTTTTAAATGTGGCTTCATGAGAAAAGCTGAGCTAAGAACCTCTCTTGATAGCAACCACTTTGGTGACAGCAGAAACAAACACTGAAATACCTTGCAACTGGAAGTGAAGAACAGTTTCTCCTGCAGAACACTCAGCCTCTTATGCTGCCTTCTCACTGTCCCACAGGTTCAGTGAGATCCCCAGTTCAGGGAACCAGGATGCAGGATCATCTCTGACTTTCAGCTTTGTGCTTCATTTGAGACGCTGCTCTGTTCCTTTCAGCTCACCCAAGTTTCTGCTCAGCTGCTGAATGAGCCAGTTTTGCCTCAGGAGGCCAAAAACTGAATCCGCTGGGTTGTGGACACCACCTAAGTAGGGCTGTAGTAGCTTCATACAGACCTCAGATAACTAGATAGGCTGCCCAGAGGGGTTGTGTGTCTCCTTCTGTGGAGATATTCAAGACCCATCTGGATGCCAACCTGTGTGACCTGTCCTAGGGACCCTGCTTTGGCAGGGAGGTTGGAAACGATCTCTGGAGGACCCTTCCAAACCCTGTGATTCTGTGAACTCCAAAGAGAAGCCTCATGTGCTGTTACCATACAGAGGGGTTACTGCAACCTCTTGTCAAATGAGAAGCATCCCTGACAGTCTGCAGGGAAGAAACCAGAGGGGTGGGCATAGCAACCCCTGGCAGGTTACCTTAGCTACCTAACTGTGTAACAGTGCTGAGGATGCTGGTCTTGGTGAGTCAGCAATCAGCACACTGACCCTCCTGAAGATCCCAATTGTCAGCACACACTGCATCCTGCATCTGGTGCTGCCCAGTCCTCCTCCTCCTGTTACCTAGATTAAATTACCATGTTACACCCATCCCTTCACTTTGCTATTCAGGGATTCCCTCAAAATCCATCTGTACCTCTGGTTCCCACCCTTGCAGAGCTGCTATCTTTTCCTTTGTCTGCTTTGTCTTATCTATAGGATACTCTTCAAGCCAATGACATCTCCCAATCATAGAATCACAGAAGGGTTTGGGCTGGAAGGGACCCCAAGGATCGTACAGTTCCAACCCCCCTGCCACAGCCATATAATCACAGAAAGGTTTGGGTTGGAAGGGACCTCAAAGTCCATCTAGTCCCATCCCCTGCCATGGGCAGGGACACCCTCCACTAGCCCAGGGTGCCTAAAGGCCCATCCAACCTGGCCTTGAACCTTGTCAGGGATCCAGGAGCAGCCACAGCTCCTGTGGGCAGTCAGCAGCGTGGACCTGCTGAAGGACTCTCTTGGTGCTACAGAAGCTCCAAAGCAGTAAGCAAAGGCCAAAACATAGCATAAAACTTACTAGGAAAGTCTAACTTTGCATTGACTCATCTCCTCACTAGCACAGCTACACATGGGATCAATTCTGCCCACCACACTTCGTTCACACACCAGTGACAGCTCCCAGTCACAGCTCTTCCTTGGCTTACATTAACAGCTTCATAAGTGTCAAAAAAAGGAGCAGCATAGATGTTTAGCTCAAGCATGATTTCTGCTGAGGCTCTGTGCCTTTACCATGTCTTTGTGTGTGCATTCCATTCAGAATCAGCTAGTGACTCTGCCAAATGCTGGGCAAACTCTCAAGAGCCATGTGAGCCAGGAAAAAAAAGCAGCACAATAGGAGAAGACATCCCTGGCACATCCAAACACCAGGGCCAAAAAGCCCTTTTACACATACCAACCACCTCTGGCTTCAGTAAGAGGTGGGCACAGCTGCACAAGGAGCTACTTTGGACCTACCATAGAAGAACTATTCCTACCTATCGTTGTCTGAGATGCAGCAAACCATGGGGTATGTTGTCAATCAAGGCCTCTGATGTAGTTTCTACAGTTGTTGAATAGCTGTATGAAAACAACAGGGATCTGCAGAGATTACCCCCAGATGCAGCAGAGAACATTCACAGAGAACATACCCCCAGATACCAGTATAGGTTGGGGACTGGCCTGTTGGAGAACAATGTAGGTGAGAGGGACCTGGGCATCCTGGGGGACAGCAGAGTGACCATGAGCCAGCAATGTGCCCCTGTGGCTAAGAAGGCAATGGCATCCTGGGGTGTATTAGAAGGGAGGTGGTTAGTAGGGCAAGAGAGGTCCTTCTCCCCCTCATCTCTGCCCTGATGAGACCACACCTGGAATATTGGGTCCAGTTCTTGGCCCCTCAGTTCAGGAAGGACACAGAACTCCTTGACAGAGCCCAGTGCAGGGCTACCAAGATGATGAAGGGAGTGCAACACCTTCCTTATGAGGAGAGGCTGAGGGAACTGGGCCTCTTCAGCCTGGAGAAGAGGAGACTGAGGGGTGACCTCATTAATGTTTGTAAATATGTAAAGGGTGAGAGTCAGGAGGATGGAGCCAGGCTCTTCTCAGTGATGACCAGTGATAGGACAAGGGACAACCGGTGCAAGTTGGAGCAGAGGAAGCTCCACATGAATATAAGGAGGAACTTTTTCAGTGTGAGGGTGACAGAGTCCTGTGACAGGCTGCCCAGAGAGGCTGTGGAGTCTCCTTCTCTGGTGCCATTCAAACCCCACCAGGATGCATTTCTGTGTGATTTACTCTACATGATCCTGCTCTGACAGGGAGGTTGGATCTTTCGGGGTCCCTTCCAACTCCTAACATTCTGTGATTTCAAGATCATTGATCCTGCCCACAGGTTATAATCTGAATGATTATAGCCCCACTACATGGTGCTGCGGGCTGTTTCACCAGTTCTGCACAAGGCACCGAGCTCTATAAAATCCTACAAGGTTCTTCACATTAAAAGGTCCTATAAAGAGTTTATCAACAGCACCTGTCTTTTCAAAAAGCTCAGAGTACTTCAGAAAGCAAGAAAAGCATCAACTCAAGCACAGAAAACCAAAGAAAAGACCATGTGAGGCTACAAACAAACACCAGCCCTGGCAGGGCTGACAGAGAGACTAGGCTATTGTCAGCCTGGTTCAGAGGCTGCAGGTACCAGCTCCCAGAACCTCTGAAGGAAAGGGATGCTCCCCTTCACCTGAAACGCCATCACCACTGCAAAACACTATGCACATCCATTCTCCTGAGAAACCAGCAAAGCAGCTGCCACAGACTTCATTTCACCCACATGAACGGATTGGTGGCAGAGACACATACTTGGTCCTGACATGATAAAGCCGGTCCCAGCTCAGGAGAGAAGGAACTCAAGCCCATTTGTCTCTGTTATTCTGCTAACTGGGAAAGTGGAGAGATGCCAAGAGAATGACAGCAGACGGTTAAAGGGATAAGGATATCGATGTCTCTAGGAGCCCTGGCTTCCTAGAGATCCTCACTCTTCACTCTGATGAAGCTCAGCAGCATCAGATTCACTGGAGATTTTGATCACTGCATTCCCCTGTCACATTACACCTCGGATCCCCCCCTCTTCTGAAGCTTTCATGCCCAACATGTCACCCTGCTCAGCACAACGTAGTGACATGTGTAGCTTACCGAGTCTCTTTCTCAGGCTGAGGACAAGCAGCTACTGGTGGGAGATATCAGGATGGCTGTCTAGACTGCAGCAGCTACAGAGTTGGGACAGGGAAGAGAAAGGGAGCAGTGGCCAGCTGGTATTAGCACAAAACACCCCGCAGAGCATTGCACTGCACCAACCTGTGGAATACTTCCGTGTCCTCTCTGAGTCTTTGTACAGGGAGCCCATGATATCCCCCATGGACCTGGAGATCCTCATCTCGTGCTGTTTGCTGTTGTTTGGCTGCAGGAGCTGGTAATCAGACAAAGGGAATGATCAGACTCTGCCAGAGCCCTTGCGGACGCACCACGTATTTGGCTCCCCACGACCTTATTGCCCAACAACCATAAAAAACAACAACAAAAAAGAGAGAGAGACATGTATGTAATGTAGGGGGATCCAAAAACCATGCACAAACAATCCACAGATGTTATTAGAAGACTCTGAGATACATCTGAGCTCCAGCTGATAACGATAAATACAGATAGTTGACACAAAAGACTGGAACACTGCATTAGTTCCAGGCAGACTGATCCCTTCCCTGAATCCAAGTCTGCAGTCTCAAACTCTTCCATGCTCCCTAAACCTCATGGACAGTCTAGGCACTGCTGAGGTTCCTCTGAGACAGAGCAGAGGGACAGGGTGGAGGATCAGGCTCTGCTACAGAAAGGAGATCAGGGGGAAAGCAATGAAGTGACAATCCAGCTAGTAACTTAGATGGCAGTGGCCACGACTTAGGAAGATGAGATGCTACAGTGCACTGCGATTTTAAGGTATTTTTATGTATGACCTTGGAACATGCTTCAGGAAGAGTTCAACGTGCTCTCAAAGGTAGACATGAAACTACCTGTCTGCCCTGCTCTTAGCAGCTGACTTGCAATACCACTGCAGCATTCCTAGAGCTCCCAGGGAAGGTTGCCCCATTTCTACCCAGCATTGAGGAGACCCCAACTGATGGTTCAGTATTCCCCCCGGGACTCAGGTCTTTTTCAGAGCCTCAAAGTACCAGGAGATGTGAGCACCAGCGGTAGTGTAAGGACAAGAACTGTGAGTTTCAAGACTCCCCGTCTCTCTGGTACTTCTAGGAAATAGAAGGAAGAAACAGAGTTGCAACATCTGCAAATCCCTTGCTTTACAGGCTGTGCTTGGGGCAGCACGACATGTGCTTTGGCAAGAGACGCCGTGCACGCGAGGTCAAGCTCATCGGCTTAACTGCAAAACCACTGAGCTCAGGAAAAACTAATAAATAAATAATGGGGACAAGACAGTCCTGCATGAGACTGAAGGATTCTCCAGTTTGCTCTCCCTGGCTGTTAGTCCTACAGCACCACATAGAGGGAACGGTCCTGGCACTGCCACCCAGCATGGCAAAGGCCAGAGCATTGCCCTGTATGGAGGAGAAGCTGGAGAGGAAGGGCAGCAGCGTCCCCAGGCAGAGTGCACAGGGGGTTGTCTTGGGGCTTAACCTTGTTTGAGGATCAGTACAGTATTTAACCCTTCACAGGTTGCAGGAGGAGAGAGAGCGAGCTGAGCTCAGCCTCAGGTTGCCACCACAGGAGGATTTCTGAGCAGCTGAGCCAGAGCAGGGCTGACCCCCACCTCCCTCTGCACTGTCAGGAGACTTGTTTCCACCCCCTGACACAATAACAAGACATCTCACTCCGGACACAAAAGAGCAGAGAAGGTGAAGGGCTCACATTTGCTTTCTTTGGAGCGCTCACAAGGATTCGCAGGCTCTTCAGGGAAGGGCTCAGCTCCAACTGTTCCATCGCTTTGTCCAAATCTTCCTGGGATTTCAGTGGGATCAGGAGCTGGAAGGGATTGAACAAACACCAGAGCATGGCAGTGTCACACTTTTGGGTAAACAGAGGAAGCAAGATCTTTGCACTGAGCAGCTTGGGAATTGGGGGACGAGGGAGGAACCCGAGGAGGCGGATGGAAAACAGAGCCCCCATGCCCTCCAGCTCGCTGAGCTCTAACATTTTCTTCCAAGTTCTCATCTACCAAGGAACAGACAGAATAAAGGCACAACAAAAAAACATCTGCAAGGAGAGAGCTTAAAGGTCACATCACCGATTCAGCTAGTGGGAAGAGAGGGCTGAGACAAAACCTTAGGCTTGCTGCCTGTAAATCTGGAGCTGTTCTGGTCTTCGAGTTGGTAGGCAAGAAGTGCTGCTACCCAGGCCCCAAATCAACCCTACACATCCTTCTTGGCAGTGAGCTGCACCCAAAGATTTATTCTGGTAGACCCTCAGTGCCCTTCCCTTCTACAGCTGCCACTGATACAGTGTCCCTAGTGTCTGGGCATCAGGTGAAATCAGGGAACATCTCATAAATAAGAACCTCTACCCTTTTGATGTGAAAGGTGTGCATTGCTCTCCCTCCAAGAACCACTTCTTTGACTCCCAGCAGGACAAATTCAGCTTCTGGTCTCTCTAATGTAAACAGAGCAGAGCACTGCACAGTGCCATGTCTATCAGGCAGCTGAAGGTCCTGAAGTTTGCCTGGCAAGTGGCAAACTATTGCTCTCGTATCTCCAGAGGGAACGTGACCCTCCTGACACCGCTGTGTGGTGTACCACATCCTGCAGACAGCCTGCAGAGCTTCCAGTGTCCAACACAGCTGCACTTCAGAGGGCTTCAGAGGCCTTCTGCTGCCCTGGGCTAAGATTAAAACACACAACTCCTTGCCCCTCATCCAGGGGCATTCTGCCTAATCTCATAAAAACCAGCCCTCAGCCTCTGTAGGTTGCCTTGGGCATTGGCACTTAATCCAGCCAACCCAGCACGTTATACTTGCACCTGTGCCAGAGTACACAGCGGTTCCACCTACCAAAGGGACCGAGCGGCCACAGCTCCCAGTAAGCTCCCAACTAGGAAACACAGCTGCCCAGAACTTCTGAAAGGCAGCTCGGCCCTCAGGGTGATCAGGGTTCATGCCACCAGCCACAGCAAATGCACCTCAGAGCAACCACTCCAGAAGATGACACTCAAAAGCTGCCTGTGTCTACCTTTTTGATCCCAGGGTGTTGCGAAGGGTTTGGCTGCTGTCCCGTAAGTAAATATGCTTCAGACTCTGTGCACTGAGACTAGGACTTTCAAGGATGACCAGGTCAAGGGAAAGCTGTGGGCCCTGGCCAACAGAGGTGAGGTGTCACCTTGGGAAACTGCTACAGTCATCTCCTCCACCCAAGGACCACAACCTGAGCCTGCCAAGCTCCATTTTAGGTGTCTGCGTGGCTGCTCTTCCTGCAACGTGAGCACCTCAAGGTTTGGATTGTGTTTCTCTTCCCCTGTGTGATAGGAAGGTTACTTCTCATCCCCATTTTGCAGATGAGGAACCAAGCCATACCTAGGGCCACCTATTTCAGATGTTTAACATCAGGCTTAACATCACTGTCCCACCAAGAAAGCCAAGCTCTCACAGCTGCAGATACAGGGTGGTCCTGAGCTTACACCTAGTTTAGGCACCCAGCTGCAAGAAACCAAAAGCCAGGTCTGCAAAGGAGCACTGCAACAGCTAAGTTTAATGCACCTTGCTATTCTGTGGAGCTTACAGTCCCAAATTAGATACCCAGGACCCCTAAGGCTTGCATGGGAGAGCTGGATATCCAGAAACTGGATGAAGAGGTTAGAAGAGGAAGCTGCTAGGTGCAATTGCTGGAAGCAGTGGTCATTTCTGAGGAAAGGCAAGGCCAGTTCTCAAAAGATATTTAAGCAATGAACTCCAGGTTGAGTTAGGAGTGCCCTTCTGCTGTAAGGTATGCAAATGTGGTTGTGAAATTTCTACAAAAGAGACAGAAACATTGACGTCAGAGCAAATCATTTGGCACCTTCACCCAGGAAGAAGGGTAAGCAGGTGGTGCACCCTCTTGTCTGGAAACTATTTAGTTATTTGTGTGCAGGAAAAAGATTCCACAAGGAATTCCTGAGAAAGTCTTGCCCCAGGGTATCTCACAGGGCCATAGTGCTTTGAGGTTTCAACCAAACCAGATGGAGGAAGAGTTCAGGACCTTACCTTACCCTCCTTACCTCCCAAGCAAGGGACCTGCCAGCTGAGGGTTTTACAGAGAACACTAACACCTCTCTTGTCTGGGCTGCGCCTCAGAAGTAAAGGTGAAAACAGATTCCCAGTCTCAGACAGGACTTGGACATAAATGAAAGTACCCATCAGACAGATATCAGCTATTCAGGGCTTTCAGTAGGTCTGTGGAGCAAATGGTTAGCCCATGGTTCATGGTTAAACTTCGGGATCTGAATGAATCACCCGTGGTCACAGCAGGTATCAGACAAAGATGGTATTGAATATGCCACCCAAATGCTGTGCAGCTGTTCTCAGTCTGCTTCTTTAAGCAGTAGAGCTTAAGAGGTATTCTCTCAGTGCACTCCTTCACCCTTTCAAAGGGCTCCACAGGTGCATCAAGCAAACAAGTCACCTTCTCTCTTACATTCACCCAACCAGAAATGGGAACGGTGGAGAGCTGCTCCCCCTTGTTTCAAATTGACTCTGAACTGTAAGGGAAGTGACACTGCCCACCCACCCCTTCATCAAGCTCCTCACCAGTGTTCAGAGCAATCCCTCAGCTGCTGCTTTGAACAGAATGTTCTGCAGGTCACTCCATCTCACTCCAGTATCACAACATTAACACGTTTGCGTGCTGGCTTCAGAAGAGCCAAAAACATCAGGCAGAAATTGCCCTCCTGTAAAAGGGACTGGAGCCAGTATTTAGCTTGGCTTTACCACATCTGGCAAGTAGATTTTGCTCCACTTGGCTTCCAGACTGTGGCACATATGGATATCAGGAACAGATACCCACTAGGCACGAACCTAAATATAGCTTCATGCAGAACCACAGGAATAACTGCCAGGGTGTATTTCCAGTAGCTGGGTTTCTTCTATCCACAGAGTGAGCAGTGGTGATGAACAGCAAAATTTACCTACACAGAAGTTCTACTAAAAAAACCTTATTAAATTTTCTTCTTGCTTTTAACCAGGATACTCTCCTGGAGCTTAGTGTTAAAACTAAGCAGTCAATCCTCTATAGCCTAAGACATTGAGTGCCAAGGGTGAGTCTTCATCACCTCACTTGGTAATAAAGACACTGCAGAAAGCCAAAGAATAGTAGGAAATTGGATCAGGGAAAAATGTGAGGGGACAATTAGTTCATCTTCCTGCTCCAAACAGGACAAACGAGCATCAGGGATTCTCCACAAGTGTTTGTTGAATATGTCTCTTCCCGCTCCCCGTGTAACAGAGCTCCTACCACTTCCCCAGGCTTCATCTCTCCCTTCAGCTTCCAAAATGACACTGAGGGACAGACCAGCAAGGGGAGGCCAGAAGGGTGGCACACCAAGGTGGCTGGTAGCACACCGAGGTTCAGTGTTCTGCCCAAGGTCAGTCACATCACAAGTCAGTGATGGAGATGAGACAAGTGACAAGGTAAGACACAGTCACAGCTGGAGCAGCTGTTCAGCAGTGCACACAAATCAGTGCAGGCCCAGCATCTGCCACACAAGCCAGTCTTTCAATCCATAACACAGCCAGCTTCCAACAACCACCATGCTGTGCTGTCCATGGCCTGGGAAGGCTTTGCTGTCCCACTCACCAGAAAGATGAACCCAGCCTAGAACTAACATGCAGCTGTGCCCCATGTGGTACACCCATGGCCAGGCCCCACTCTTATCTCTATCAGCCCAAGCCTGCTGATTCCATGGTCCCACCAGGATGTGATTCATGCGTGCCCCTGCTCCACCCGGCTGGCATGCTCATCTCCCTCAGCTTGGCTTCAGGACTCCTACTTCATCAGGACAGGGACTGCCATTTAGTGGGCTTTTTTTTTGTAGGGGGCTGTTGACCTCAGTGGAATTTTGGTCTACAAGGTGCTACTGCAAGAGAAACACCCGATGGCAACAAAGAATTACTGCACAGTTCCCCTTGAGCATGAAGAAAGGGTAAAATATTTGAACTGTTGAGAGCCTGTGGCCAGGCTACCTCTGAGATTTACAGTCACATGACTAAGAAACCTGATCTAGAACATTCTAGGAGCCAGACACTGAGATGTCACCATATAGACATGTAGGCTATCTCCCTGAAGGTCACTTTTGTCCATTTATAGTGTTTCTAAAATAGCAACCCTGAATTACTACTGCTCAGATCTCTTCCCAAAAGTGTGGGTTCTCACAAGAAGCAATTTGTGTGTGTAGAAAACCAGAATGTCTTTCTGAACCTGAACAAGTTCAGAGTACCCAAAGGTCTGCTCACGGTCCTGCTGTGTGCTGTGCACGTGCCCAGGAAGACAGTCTGTGACATGGGCTAAAAATGCATTATTTTAGCTTCTGTTTGCTATTACTGGAAAAAATTCTTGTTCCAGTGGAAAGGAACCTGGAGTGAAATGAATCATTCCTGGAGAATTCAATGGCAGGCTTTTCCCAGGGGGGTTGTCAGAGAATGCCCAAGATTAGAAACCTGACCACATTCAAAACCAAAACCCAGCGGACACTTTGGTCTCATGAGGTACCTATTATGAAAGGATGGCAAGATTTCTGTGGAGCAAACCTCCACTGAAACAGGAGGAAGGGGGAAAAAAAGACCCAAAAAAATGAGAGAGCGTGAAATCTCTCTTCATGGCCTCTCTCTGCATTCATATTTTCATCAAAGGCTGTTAGTCATTTGCAATTAATACTTGAACAAGCAAGCTGTCAGGACAGAATCAAAAGAGCTGATGTCCTATATATGTCATTTGGCCCTCTTCTCCTCCTTCCCAAAATCAAACCCACCTTGAGAGCTCCATCTGCCTGCCTGGCTACAAGCAAGATGCCTCACAAGTGAATGCTAAGCACACCAAAACAGGATCATCCCCCTCAAGGTAAAGGCCCTCCCTCATCAGTAACCTCCTTTCAGACAGAGCAGGGCTGAAAGAACAAGCTGGAAACAGTGTGAGCTGTGTTATGAGGAAGGTCAGAGTAGAAAGGTCTTCAAGCCTTAAATCACAAAGGGGAGAGTTTCCTGGCTGCTTGTGTGTGCTCACAGGACCTGCACAGTTCACTGCAGGAGGAAGCACAACAACATGCACGTGGTTCTGGGGCTTTTGGGTGAAACTAAGTCATCACTAGCTAAAGGTGTGTTAGCAGCAGCGTCCCTCACGCTACAGACTTCACCATGCTCCTGCAACTCACCCAAGATGAGAAGGCTTCACATCCAACCCACACAGGCAGTAGCCCACAGTAACTGTGAGGAAAAGCTGTTTGGTCTCAGCTGTTCTCTGCCCTGTGTGTGCTCTCACCAGTCAGACACACGCTGAAGATGGGTGCTGTTGCCCCAAGGACGTTAATGGGAAAGCCTCTGATGCTGCTGGCTGAGCAGCTGAACTGATGTCTCCATCATCTCAGTTACTTAATTCCTCACCCTGTCTGAGCAAGAATTTCTGTTCTGAGAGGTAAAGGTAATGTTACTGTGCCACCATTTCATAGGCCTTAATTGAAATAATTTTGAGAAGGGGAAAACCTGGGTCCAAGTCTGAGAATCCAACTAAGCTGTGTCGTCCAGACAACAGCTCTTGTATGCTCACTAGCTGGGAACCACAAAATACTTTTGCTTTTCCTTTATACCCATGTACATGAAACTGGGGCCTGAAGACCAAACCACTGCTCAATTCTGAAGTGGGCACCCTTAGCAATAAGGAGAAAGGTACCTCATTGTTCACACAGACTAAGTCCATCGTCTGTCCAAAAGCATCCGTGACCTTCTGCACCACTTCTTTGAATCTGACTGGTCTTGGAAACTGGATAATCCTGTATACACAAAGAGATACAACAACAGCCTCAATTTAGTAAAAGTATACTGGAATTTGGGACTAGACTGGCAATTCAGAAGCAAAGACCTGTATGCTTCTAGCATGAAGCATAAGGCTTGCTCTTTGCTTTTACGCTCATTGAAATACTGCTCGTCTGCTAAGCCCATGAGAGGGCTTGACCTACCCCACAAGAATATTCACCAAAAGTCCTAGTGCAGCTCCTCTGCTCCTCCCCCTACTGTGAGGTACACGTGCAAAAGAAGAAAGTCCAGTAGCCCTTCACTGGAGAAGACCCAGGATCAGGCACTGATCAGGTATTTATCATCTCCATTTTCAGCAAGGGAGTCTGAATAGGGGAGGAGGGATGGAAGAGACAATAACACAGTTGGCATCCTGAGACTCTCCTGTGCCATTGTGTGCAGCAGTTCTAGGTACAGGTACAGTCTAACCCTATGGTAACATTACTTAAATTTTCTTTGGCTTTAACAAACAACTTGGACCTTCAGCCTGCGAGTTTCCAGCTCTGCATCCTGCTCTGCCACAGTCACTGAGCAGAGGTGATTCCATGAAAATGTCAAGCAGGGAAGGGCAGGCAAAGCTTTAACTCCCAGCTCTGTTTTTATAGGACCCATGCCCAAAATCTGGTTATCTTAAGTGTCATAGACTGCTAATCAAAGGACACATTTTTGCGGAGTTGCAGCTCAGCTCTTGTTCAGTAGGGCTCACCCCCTGCAACCCTGGTATGAGGCATTTAACAACTTCCAGCTTGGAACCCACTTTGCCTGCCTGCAAATCCCAGGAGGGACTTGTGGCAAACGGGATGACGAGGCAGGGCTCTTGTGTATAAAATCATAAAGTTGATTTTAGGGGAACAAATCCTGCTGTGAGCTCATCTGCAGCTGGCTGAAGTCAGCAGGAGAACGCTGGGTTAACAAAAGAAAAGGTCATTTGTCCCTGTGTGTGGGGAGCAGTGGGTTTGGTACACACCTTTTCTCGCCTTCATATTCAAACTTGATCCGGACATTTCGCTGCTGAAAGGAAAAAAGCAGGAAAATGGTTAGGGCCCAAATTGCATCCCAGGCTGACAGGCAGATCCAAAGCTGATAGCAGGTCTCAGGGAGACTCCCCAAACTCCAGTGGGCGTCTGGTCTGTTTAGGGCTGAGCTACCTGATAGACTCAGAGACCTTGGGGAAATTCCACGTTGCTGATAAATGTGCTTGTGAAAAAAAGAAAGTCTTCTCTAGACAAGAGGACACTTGCTCATTGGTGTAATTGTTACATCTTAATAAAATGAATTAATAAAAGTGGGAAATTTTGAATGCTCTGAACTTGGGAACAAGGCAAACATGTTAAATGTCTGACATCTTTCCATTTTCATCATTTCCCATGGCTTTACCCGAGCATTTTGCTGTTGGAAACCCAAAAAACAAAGCTCAGAGGATGTTCAATAGAATATTTGGGGCAAAGAAGTAAGTAGTAAACCAAGCATCCTACAATGGAAGTGGATTTTAAAATCAGACAGCTCTGGAATGGTGGATATTACCTCCTTAGGACACACAAAATGTAAAGTACATCAGGCATCGCTATGCTGTATACAATAAATGCCCCCCCAAACTGACCTATACCTCACCTCCAGAGAAATCATTACATCTGCCCAAGGAGGAGTCACAGACAGACTGGGCACACAGCTGTGCAGGGACAAGCAAAAGCCACCTCTGCCACCCTCTATTTGTGCATATTTAGCAGCGATCAAGATCACAAGGAGCCTTTTCATTCATTCATTCAGCTTCTCAGACAAGCCTAAGCCAAGCATCCCTCTAGCATCCCTCAGCTCATGCCAGGACTTTCCAATGGTCTTCAAGGCACATCAAAACCCTCTTTACTTCCCAGACCAGGCTTAATCACCCCAGTTAACCAGGGATATTCCCCTGCTAGTGCACACAAGCCTCCTCAAGTAGCGTTTTTTCTTCCTGTGGAGGAAAAAAAAACGTGCTCACCTCCTCCCTCTGAGGTGTGACACCAGGGAGGGCTCAGTCCTGCATCGCCTGCATCTCACAGGGATAGTCCCCGAAGGGGTGGGTGACAGCCCTTCCTGAGCAAGGGCCTTATCTCCAACCCTGCGTTGCCAGCGTGTGAAGCCACACTTTCCATCCTCTCAGAGGGAAAGCAGAGCCACAGTGAAACCAGTTTGTGTCTAATGAGGAAAGTGAGGGCATCCTTGGGTTTATTTTTAAACCAACAGCTTCTCAAGTTCTGCAAAACACCCATCGAAGTTCAGGAAGTCAAGTCTGGAGACAATTCGGTTGAAAAGCTTACAAAAAAACCCCCCAGCAGATTCATGGTAAACATGTTGGATCACCCAAAACACAACCTTTTTATGTCCAGATGTGGTGTTTTCAGAAAGGCTGGGAAGAACCAGCACTGGGATGGTCACCCAATGGGGCACTCCAGCACTGATACAAGCCTGTGCTATATAGGCACTTCTATCACCTCAGTGTCTACAGCCATTGCTCCAGACCCACAACACTTGAACAAAGTCCAGGTTCACTTATAAAACCAGGCCCAGCCCATAAAAATAACTAACTCTACAACAGTCCAATATTCAAAAGAAGAACTGACCATAACCAACCTAGTGTTGAAGGCCCAAATCATTCCAAAGAGACAGGCAGATACAAGTGGAAATGCCACCTTGGATTATCTCTGTTGGAAAAGGAAAAAGAATGGGCTCTTTTATGTCAATTCTTATTTGTGTTTGCCTCCCCTAACAGGGCTGAAGAGGTTCACCCCCCTTGGACGTTGGCAGTAAATCAGGTTCACTGCTTGTATCTCCATGAAGGCTTTCTCTAAAGAGAGCAACAAAGAATCAGAGCAAGGAGCTTTTAAGGTTTCTCCTTACAAAGGAGCAGGACGTGTCAAGGGAAAAGCTCACGCAGCTCCAGCCTTGCTGCAGGAAACCTTTCAAAACACAGGTTTCACTTTCAGCACAGACCGAGCTGGAACGTAGCACATGGGCTGCCTACGCTGAGCAACACCAATTTCAGAGACAAATAGAAGCTTTGAAAAACAGCTTGTGGCTGGAAAATTTCAACACACTTGTATAAAGCTCCAGAGAGGGAAGAAAAGAGGGAAAAAAAAAGAGGGAACAAAGAGAAAAATAGCGAAAAATACAAAAGCCACAGCCCTGCTGCATCCTCTTCTACACCAACAACAGGGCTGATGGGCTGTGGCCTCAAGGCAAGAGAAGTGAGCCACCTCCACGCTGCTCCACTCTGCTTCTGAGTGGAGCAAACACACACACTGGCTGCAGCAGGGGAATAAAAACCCATTTCATTTGTTAATTAGATGATTGTTATTGTTTTTTTGCTGATATAAAACCCACTACCACTTGTCTCCTTTAAAGAAGCTGAAGGCTTAAACGTGTAAGCAAAGGGGGAAAAAATATATATATAAACATAGTATAAGAAGTTGGTTACAGTTTTATTTCACAATCTTCCCTTGCTCATGGTTTTGACCCGCAGCTGAAGCTGAATTCATCGCTGCTAATCAGCAGCAAATAGATTTTTCCTTTAAAAAAAAAAAAGAAAGTGGGCAGTGCCCAAAGCATGAGGAAGTCCCAGAGGGATGCAAAGCACTTCCTAAATGCCAGAGCAGGCTGTGATTTTTTACACCCATGGAAATCTGCTTTGGAGCAACTGGTGTGAGATTAAACAGGGAGTCTGGGGCACTGCCAAGTGCTGGAGAAAAATCTCATGCAAGTCTGCACCCAGCTTCTCAAATGCATGATCGAGGGGAAGGCAGGACCAGTGTCTTCTCTGTAAGGACCTCAACACACCAGGCAAATGCTGGAGGGCAGGAAGAGATGGGGGGCTGCTAGGTCCTCCTCACTTTTGCAATTCGGTGAGGAATGAATGCAACAGCAACTCCTCTTTGCACAATCTGAGTTGTGCTATTAACCCTCCCTGCTGTCACGTGTCAAATGAGGTTAATGGCAGCCTTGTCGTCCCCACAATCAAGAGGTCATTAGTTGGTGCAGAAGAACAAGCTGAGACATCCTAAAAAGGGGGTGTGTTAAATATGGTGGAGGTGAGAGGTAAGGCCATGCCATAAGTCACCATCCTTCAACACTGAGCTCTGGCAGAGAACTTCATCAATGGTTTCATGAAGTGCTGCAAAAGCTGAAACAAGTAACAGAACAAGAGGGTAAACTGAGGCATGAGGTGCTTTTCCTAAATGGTGTGTAGACAGAGCCCAGCCTCAAGAAGAGAAGTCTCCAAGGAGATCTTACTGCAGCTTTTCAGCATATAAAAGAGGTTTTATATGATGGAGAGAGACTTTTTCCGGATCCTCTAGTGATAGCACAAGGGACAACAGTTTTAAACTGCAAGAGGCTACCTTTAGATTGGATATAAGGAAGAAATTTTCTATGATGATAGCAGTGAGGCCCTGGTACAGGATGCCCAGAGAAGCTGTGGCTGCCCCTGGATCCCTGGCAGGGTTCAAGGCCAGGTTGGATGGGGCTTTGGGTACCCTGGGCTAGCAGAGAGTATCCCTGCCAATGGCAGGGGACAGAACTAGGGCTTTGAGGTCCCCTCCAACCCAAACCAGTCTGAGATCCATTCTATGAAGCGAAGTGGCAGAGCCAAGCACAAAATGTAGACAGCTCATCTCCTGCATTGTATGCACTGAGCAACTTTCCCTCTCCACGTGCATTTCCGTACGTGGGGGCACGGAGGAGCCCGTGTCTCGGCTGGCGCCTGTAGGCCCTGCTGCGACACAAACAAAACAAGCGACAACCCTGACAGGAAATACCACAGTAATTCCCTTCGTTTCTGGAATAATTTCTTCTCCCAGATACTTGCACCGGCATTTCCTCCAGCCCTGCTAACAAATGGTATTTTACTCTTTCTTGCCATCCGCCTTGGAAAGGAAAAAGCAAAGCCACTGCTGTGGCCACAAACCCATCACCATCTTACCAGGCTTTCTCTGAGGTATTTTTAGCTCCTTCCTCATAACTTCTGGTTTCAAAGAGAAAAGACCAAAACCACTGAGCTTCAGAGGAAATGATGACGGGAACTGGGGAGGGGGGAAAAGGGGCAACTGCTTCTGCCCAGAGGTGCTCGGCTGGGGGATCATGCACCCCCGTGGGCTAGGCCAAGATCAGCCCCTGGAGCTGGAGGGAGCAGCCTGGGGTGCTGGTTTAGATTAAGGAAAACCTTGGGAAAAAATGGAAAAAGTGTTTCCAAATGAGGTGAATCATGATCTTCTACAGAGATCCCCGAAGAGCTGACTGCTGTTTGTAATAAAAGCGCACATGGAGAGCAGGAAAACAGGCTGTTGGGCCTAAAATGGAAGCAGCTTCAGAGGAACAGAAGGTGCTGAGCACCCTCGCTGCTGAACACCCAGAGGGATGATCAGATCAGGGTATGAGTCCAAGCTAAGCAATGCCAAGCCCAAGGAAATGGGTGTCTGATGGCACAGGAACAACTTTGCTACATTCCCTTGGTGACAGTGACTCCAGGCAGGGACACAGTGGAGGAGACACTCCTGCACCTCCCTAGCTGCCCGTGTGCTACCGTGGCACTGAGAGCTGAAGCACCTAAAACTGCCACACTGCAAAATCCTGGATCAGCACCAAGTTCAAAGACTGCCCCCCGCCCTCCCCCTCCCCCTCCCCCCCCCCAAATCATGTTCTCTCCTCCCATCAAACTCAGTTGCCATCAGAAATGGTGTTCTGGTCCGAGCCCACCACTGTGGTTTGCTTTTAAAGATACTGCTGTCAAACCTAACCAGAGGCCAGTTCTGCCAATGCTGACACACCCCAGGGACAGGACCTTTGGATCACTCCTTCCATCCAAATCCATAGCTGCCTTACAAACCACCTGGGACAAAGCTTCTGACTCTGGCATTAACTCTTCTGAGGTCAAGCAAAGCAGGAAAAATCATCGCAAGGGGTGATCCTCTCAGCACTGAACCAAGAGGGGTTTACTCCATCCCTGCTCTTAACCACCCACAAGACCTCAGGGACATATTTTGCCTCTGTTTCCCTCCCTGGGTAAAACAGGGGCAATGAAAGAGCCCCACTTCTGCATGCTGGGGGGTAAAGGAGAGGGATTGTTTTCACTTCTCTCATTTTCTACTTGTTGGATTAGGAAACAACGAGAGAACCCTGCTGAGCAGTGCCCCGTTCAAGCATTAGTTCTCTAGTGACTCTTTTGTACAAAGCCACAAAGCAGAGGGATTTCTCCTCAACTTCTGGCCTTGGCCAAGAGAAATCAGCACGGCAGGGCCAGGCTGAGGGATCTTCTGCACCTTCCTGATGTGCACATTGTTTGCATTAGTCCTGTGCTCGTCCCTGCTTTTAGCAACGGGACGTTCATTACAAGCCAGACAGCTGGACCACATCCCTAAACCGCAATAGGAGATGACTAATCCACGTCATTAGGAATTATCTGCACAGAACCCCCCACGCACTCTGGGTTATTCAGCAGACAGAGAGGGGTTTGTCTGGGATTGTCCCCTTCTCCACTCAGAGGGTAGAAACTAAGAGGTATTCCAGTCCCCCTGGATCCTTACGGCTCTATTCCTCTGAAAAAGCAAGCCCAGCACGTGAGCAGCTCAGAGGCCAGTGGAAAGATGATGTCTAAAGGGTTCACTGCTCCCTGTTATAGATATTTTTGGTTTATACAGCAGCAGAAATCACTGTCTTCAAAATGTTAACCAAAACCCACCTACCTGGCAGGGAACAGCTTTTTTTCCAGCTGGATTTCTCCTCGGTATTATCCTCTTAGTACCCGAGTCAGCCTCACACACAGACAAGGGAAAGTCTCTTCCCCAAATCCTTGGGACTCCAACTGCCTTTGCCACCTCCAGCCAAGGCTTATCCAGCCAGTGCTGTTCCCCTCCCAGACCGTTACTTCTGCTCCCTGCTCCCCAGGAGTGGCAATCTCTGCAGATCTCACAGCCAATCCCATATTTATGGGTCCCCCATCATATTCCTCCCTAAGGGTAAAACAGAGGTGACAAAACCAAATTCCTTTTGGGCTGCTTGAAGACCAACAAAGAGAGTGCCCTAAAGCACGAGCTGTATTTTATTCTAGTTATGAGCAAACCTTGCCTTGCATCCAAGCTGCCAAAGAGAAGAGAGTCCAGAGGTAGTTTACTAGAAGAACAGCTTCTAGGTCAGTCTGACATTTGTTGTGTATGAGAAAATGTTCCTCACAAATCCTGGGCTTTATTGGCGTGGGAGAACTTGCAATCAAAGCTAACGTGGCCGAGGAGCTACCCGCTGTCAGCGGCTGCGATAGAGGCCAATGCCTTGTCATGAAACCCAAGTGCAGCACTGACAACCAACTTCATACTCCAAGTTGCCAAGCACTATTAATATAAATGAGCGGATATGCACATAGACAGATGCAAAATAAATGCTCATGTAATTGCTCCTTTCTCCTCCGTGCTTTTGTTTGGGAATTCTAATTCTTTGTGGTTTCCCCTCTCTTACACCACTCATCTTTTTCCTCAGCCATCACAACGCAGATCTTTCTGCTGCCGTTTCCTCCTTCCCCTCTTTGGAGCCAGGGCTATAAACAAACTCCTTTGTCTGTTCCCATCCAGGAGACTGCCTGAAAGGGCTCCTTCCAGCCATGCCAGAAGATGCATGAGGAATAACAGAGTGACAGAAGGAAAGATAGCACAATAGAACAGATAGAACAATAGCACAGATGATGCACTAGAATAATGTCAGAGTGATCCCTCTGTTCCTAAAGAGCAGCTCCCTTGTAAAGATTGTGACTCAGACACAGGAGGAAAAGGTTGTCCATCTCCACCCCTCTACCCTGACAGGGGCTGAGAGCATAAGGCAGGGGGTGAGACACCTGACCAGGACTCACGAGACTCCAGCTCAGCTGTCACATCTGCTGCCAGCTGCCTGGGCAATCTAAGGAGGGAAATTCATCCCCACTGTGCATCAAGTATTGCTGTTCTCATCTCCAGCTTGTTCTGCCATGAGGCTTTAGACATGCAGAAGTTCAGCCTTAGTCCTCAGCTCGATTGTAATGAAAGCCAGTGAAAAACTAAGGGTTTTTTTGTTGTGGGTTTGGGGTTGTTAGGTCTTTGTTTGGTTTGTTAACACAATTTGCCACAGGATAAATTCATTTCATAAAATGATCTGAAGCAAAACTGTTGATATTTTTGAGAAGAAATATTGTGCAGCACACCCCCTCACACAGACTGATTTCTCATGAGGCCCAGGCCTACCAGAAATACCACCTGGCAGGCTCTGAATGTCAACTTCTGTCAAGAGAGCACTAAGGAACCTCTCCAGAAGACAGGGATGAGAGAAAAATTTGCCTGTGTTTCTTTGTGGACCAAAAAAAAACTGTTGCAACCCACAAAGGAACAGGCTGGTCCCTTTAAACACATTCTTGTTTAAAGTGCTTTTCAGTGGAAATTTGGAACACTGACTAAAGGATTCCCATGCCTCAGAAAAGCATTTTTCTACACACACACACACAAAAAAAAGTCATGGTTGTGTATTAATCTAACAAGTGTATGTCCAGACCCAAATATTTCAATGTGAGCTTGTCACTGCAGGGCCTCAGAAGAGATTCCCAAGAGGAAAATGATGAAAATCTAGCAGCTGAATTCCCCATGCCTCAACTCTCCCTCTGCAAGACTGTGCAACGCATCCTTCATCCCAACCAACCTGATCACAGGAAAAAAATTGAAGAGGAAGAAAAATAAAAGGGAACACTAAGTACCAAAGGAACAACAAATCACAGGCACAACCACAGCATTTCCAAAGCAGTCTTCCCCCAACCATCAATTTCTGTGCTAAAAACAAGGAAAAAAGGCTAAAAGGGACCCAAACAAGTCGATTAAAAGTTTCTGAGCTGCAAACATGAACCAATTCCCCACTAATTCCACCTATTTTGGCCACTCCCCATCTTACAGACCAGACTGCTGTCGTCCCGCGAGCCAGACTTGTTCTAGCAAGTCCAATTGAGTGAAGCAACAATTCAACATACTCCAACGCCCTTCATCTCGTGGGGCCTGTTGGTCTGAATCCTCAGCCTCGGATGCATGAGGAGAGCAGGATGCTGACTATTTGCATCTCCTCCATCAGAGAGCTCTGAGTAACTAAGAGTACGTGGCTATGGTTGGTCCGCTATGGGATAACAAGAAAAATCATAGAGCAGGCAATGTTTTTTTAAAGCTTCAGTGCTGTAATGTAACTCCATGGGTGACTGGTAAGTGAGGATACAGAGTGGATGGGCTGTGGATACAAATTTGATTGGAAGACTTCAATTTTATGAAACTTTTGTAGATAAGAATTCAGGCAATGAAAACTAATTTTCAGCTAAATATCAGTTCAAGTGCGTTTCTGCACCATTTACAGTGCCAGCTCTCAAAAATGACAACAGGGACCTCTTTTTCCCTTTCTTTCTTTTCTATGAGAAGACAAGTATGTTATTTAAAAGGTGTCTTAAAAGCTTTGCTATCCAGAAAGCATCCCAAGATGGCTTGGTATGGTCCCCACCCATCAACTCACAGAAAACACTGCCCTCCGAGCCATCCGAAGCTGCACTGGATCGTCTGCTTCGCCTGCAGCTGCACAGAGCCAGCTCAGAGAATCTCTCCAGTCGGTTTTTGTAAACATCTTGGACTTATTTCAGCATGAGCTGAACACAAATCCAGTGATTCAGCTTGGACAGCTGCTACCGCCAGGACACACTTTAAAACAGACACGCTACGTGCGCACGTGTTTTCGTCTGCATGTGTCTAGAAAGTCTAGAGGGATTCGGGAAAGGGTTTTACAACCCCCCCCCCCACACACACACACTCTGCATCCAGAGTTCTTTGTTAGCAGCACAACTGCCATTAAGCTATGCATGACGACAGTAAATGACAATTTGTTTTCCTCCTCACTAGACATTCAGCAATTGCAAAGTTGACAGCGAGCTTGTTCTAAGCCATAGCACCAGACATGGAATTCCAAGTGGATCTGCTCACACACTTCTCCAGCAGCTTCCTGATCCTCTTAATTATCCCCCCCCCCATTTTGACAACTGAATTCCTCCTTCACAACTTGTGTTCGCATATTATCTGTTCTGTACACAAACAGGCTCTTAAATCCACTGCAGCTATTGTACCAACGTCAGCGAATCATTTCTGACGTTGCTCAAGGGAGAGTGTTTTTTCCTCACCAAATCAACAGGGCCAAGAGGTTTGGGTTTAGGAGCATAAAGATAAACACCAGTAATTAAAATTTAAACACTTTATATAATAAGAATGACATTATTACTCCCCAAAGAGCCTGGGTGTCTACAGCTCAAAGTTGGCAGCCTGTCTTTCAAATATCTGGAGTAAAATGTGCAAGTGATAAACACTATTTCAGCAACACTGTCAATAGAAAACATTTGACTAACCCAAATCTTAGATGTGCATAGCCTGTTACAAGTTCTACCACTTCCAGTGGTAAGCAAGAGAAAGAAGTGCTTT
The DNA here is from genome assembly GCF_964237585.1 of Gallinula chloropus. NCBI lineage: Eukaryota > Metazoa > Chordata > Aves > Gruiformes > Rallidae > Gallinula > Gallinula chloropus. The sequence goes on along the minus strand of NC_140086.1, from coordinate 158,463,246 downwards.
GGATATGGGATTTAACACCAGTTTCAAGCTCTTTTGTTGTATCTGTCATTCCTTTGAGGTATCGCTCTTCTCCCCCAACCCTTCTGTGATAGGACGATGCTTTAGCTTCTTTTTAGCTCTTCAGAAAGAGGTCCTAAACCTTCTGCCTCGACAAAAATTATTATTTCTGATGTGCTGAGCTTGGTAACTTCAGTTGCAACGTTTAAAGTTTGTTCTCCCAGCACGCTGAGCACCATGCCCACCCCCTTTGGTTTACTGGAGCTTGAGGTGGCCTCCAGCAATGACTTACCTGTTTGCTGGAGTGGACAATGTTTTTATTCCTGTTGTTGTCCAGCAGCCCCCCACATTTGCCCAACGCTGCCAAATCCTTCATAATAGAGTTCAGAGCTTCTTCTTCATCTGCAAAAGGAGGAGACACAACTGAGATGTGGCAGGGAATCCTCACCCCTGGAAACGCAAAGTATAAATGTGGCAACATAAATACAAGATTTCAACTCAAATGGGCCAAAAGCCACCACATGCAGCCTTCCTGCTAAGAGAGGGATTCAAAGACCACACTTTCTCTTGGAAATACACATTTCTTCATCACAAGTGACAGAGATCCTCAGAAAAGGCAATGGCTGAGCATGGCCACTGCTGCTCCAGCTCACAGCCCATGTCTGCTGCCCACGGGGGCCCTTTAGAGAGGCCTCATTGGCCAGATGTACTTTCCAGGGGGCTGGCTCCAGTTTGTGAGGTGTAAGATAACGTTCCATAGAACAGAAACCTTTCAGGACCCACAAAGTTCATGCAGCAGGTGATGGAACACACCACAGTTCCTCATCTCCTCCTTTCCTCCCTCTTCATTAATGATGCTCAAGAGCCACAACTGATTTTCAAAACCAGGGCCAACAAGAAACCAAAGGAGAGGTAAAGACAACCATTAGAAGAGACAATACTCAACTATCCTTCACAGAGGAGAGACACACACCGAGAGACCATACAGTGTTTCTGCCTTCTGCGAGGAACTAAAGACTTTTGAGAGACACATTTGGTCTGAAACCAATCCCCTCCTTCTCAACACTTTTATGTCTGTGGTCATGGGCTATTTAAGCTGCTATTAATTGCAAAATACCAACCACAAGCACAAAAAGCCCTGTCAAGATCTAGGGCATCGCATACATGTTGGTAGGGTGTGAAACCCCGTCGCACGCTGCCGTGTTCGTGGCAGAGGGGTGACCCGCTGGTATCAAGCACATGCAGCTATTCCTGTAAAGATACAAATACACCTACAGCATTTGTAAAACTGAGTGCTTCTGAGGCTACAATCACAGAGTCACAGCACCACTACGTTAGAGAAGACCTTTAAGATCATCCAGTCCAGCCATTCCTGCCCGGTGCTAAACCATATCCCTGAGCACCTCATCTACCCGTCTGTTAAACACATCCAGGGTCAGTGACTCAGCCCCCTCCCTGGGCAGCCTGTTCCACAGCCCCACAACTCTTTCAGTGAATTTTTTTTTTCCTAACATCTAATCTGCCCCTGCCCTGGTGCAGCTTTGTGCCATTTCCCCTTGTCCTGTCACCTGTCACCTGGCTGAAGAGACCATTGCCCACCTCCCTACACCCTCCCTTCAGGTAGTTGCAGGCGGTGATGAGGTCTCCCCTCAGCCTCCTCTTCTCCAGGCTGAACACCCCCAGCTCCCTCAGCTGCTCCTCAGAGGACTTGCCCTCCAGCCCCTTCCCCAGCCTGGTTGCCCTTCTCTGCACTCGCCCCAGGACCTCAATGTCCTTCTTATGATGAGAAGCCCAGAACTGGACCCAGCACTCAAGGTGTGGCCTCACCAATGCCGAGCACAGGGGCACAATCACTTCCCCAGACATACTGGCCACACTATTTTTGATACCACCTGCCACCCCTGCTCCAGGGCAGCCTGCAGTTTTAACTCAAAGTCTGCCAACATGTGAAAAAATGACAGAAACTATGAAATCACACAGTGCTGGACCCAAATATTGAGGTTCTTTCCCCAGAGAAGTATATGCCTTGGATGCTCACACCCAGATACAGCATCACCTCCTCTTTTCCTGTTGGGTTGTATCAGGACTGTAGCTGTGAAAAACAAAACAAAAGGTGTGAGAAAGAGACTTCTCACACATGCTGTGTGCCCAGAGCCATTTCATTAGAGAAACAAAGGAAAAAGCAAGGGGAAATGTTTAAAATTCAGTGTCATCTTTATTTTAGAGCTCAGGAATGAGCTCTAAAGCCCACATTGTCCATTAGGAAGATGCCTACATTTTCCTGTGGTCAATGTATGTGTGGGCATGTTAAGAATGTAAAATTCTATATATTATATTAAATTTACAATTAATAAAATTGTTTTCAAAGTACATTAAAGCGCAATGTCTCTCCTCTTCCACATTTCCCTATCCACTAAAACCAGAGGTATGTTCTTCCAGAGGGGTGCCAGGGAGCATAACCTCAATTGCCATAAGAAAACATGCAAGAAAAAGATAACAGTTCTAGCTCAGGTAAAGAAAAACAAAAAGAGAAAAAAAAAAAAGAACTAGAATGTTCCCATAGTTTGGGGTTTGGTGGTTTGGTTTGGTTGGTTTTTGTTAAAAGGGACCTCTGGGGACAAGCAGAGTTTTCCAGACAGATTTTGTAGTAGGAAAAAAACAACATAAAATAGAAGAAAAAAAAAAAAAAAAACAACCCACAAAACAAAAACCCATTCAAAACCCACAGCTTCTTTTTTTTTTTTTTCTTTGTGGAGGAGGAAGAGAAAAGGGGGAGGGACAAGTTAAAAAAAAAAAAACCAAAACAAAACACAAACTCAAAAAAAACCCCACATCACCCTCCAGGAATTTTCCACCAAAGTTATCTTCTCCAAAATGCCCCTCACCCCTTTCTTTTTTCCAGCCCCAGTGACAACAAAGGTTTCCTGAACTCGCTGACACAAAGCACAGTCCATAATGTCACAGGGAAACAGGCTTCAACAGGCAGTGGCAGAGCTGGGTTTTTGCTGGTAAAACCACCCAACTGACCACTGCTGTCCCACCTCCAAACCTCCTTGGATGTGCCTGACAGCATCTGCCAGGAGATGCATCTCTGGTTAACCCACTGGTGCCCTGCAAGGATATTCCAGGACGTTTAAGAATCAGCACAGCCTGTCTTAAGGAGGGACAGCAGGGTTTGCTGGAAGTTGTAGAATCACAGAACAAGTTCGGTTGGAAGGGACCTTTAAAGGTCATCTAGTCAATAGTAATAATCTTAATAAATGATAAACCAAACAGGGGCAGGAGTAACTTCAAAGTTTTCTAGACTGACTTTCAGTTAATCCCACCATTCACAGAATCACAGAATGGGAGAGGTGGGAAGGGACCTCCAGAGATCATCGAGTCCAACCCCCCTGCCAAAGCAGGGTCCCTAGGACAGGTTGCACAGTCTTGAATATCACCAGAGAAGGAGACTCCACTGCTTCATTGTGATTCCTACAGCCTTCTTTTCTCCAGGCTGAACAATCCCAACTCCCAGCCTGCCTTTGTAGGAGAGGTACTCCAGCCCTCTAATCATATGTATTGCCCTCCTCTGTTCGTGTTCCAACAGTTCCATGTCCTTCTTATGTTGGGGACTCAAGAACTGGACACTCAAGGTGGGGTCTCACGAGAGCAGAGTAGAGGGGCAGAATCACCAGTCAAACTTACTTGTGCTGAGGTATTTACTAACTGAGAAAGGAAAGAAGGCAAATTTCCCAAGGACTTCTGTCTTCTCACACACCAAGGCGTTTCCAATGTCCAGGAAAGGTTGGGGTTACCTTACATTGCCCTCAAAGCAATAATCATAGAATCATAGAATTGTAGGGGTTGGAAGGGACCTCAAGAGATCATCGGGTCCAACCCCCCTGCCAAAGCAGGGTCTTCCTCCTCTACCTACCCATCAATTCTCTCAAAACATTTTGCAACACAATCTTCCCAATCTATCAAATATCGATTTAAAACCTCCTGGTGCTGCAACCCCACCTGTATGATCGGGAAAGTCACATATCCTTAGAAAGTCAGGTTACATATCTGCCACAAGCCTCCTTTTGCACCTCTCCCAACACAGAGAAGCAAGAAGCACCCACCCACTTTCCATAACTGCTTAAATTTAGCCCATTTTCAGAAACATCTAACCAGCAACACATTCAGCCTAGAATCAAGTGGTGTCAAACCAGGCCCTAGTTGTCCTGAATCAGGTATTAGAAGGGAAGAAGATAGTTCTAATATTTAAGGCTGTCAACTCAGCATCTTTATTCTTCCATCTGCTAAAAAGCCCACGTCAAAGAGCATTCTGAAGGGCTTTTGAGAATGTTCTGTTATAAAATATTAACGTTACTTGCAAAAAAACCCCAACCAACACAAAAATACACATCCATGCCATCACTGCTATGAAATAAGATAGAAAACTCCTTCCTATATGAAGAGGAAAGGTTGATTTCTGCTGATGGACTTAAACAGAAGCAGAAATATGTTATTTCCTAGAAGTAATGTATTTTTGTGTGCGCTAATGTAGTTTTTTAACTAGTTTTCATGGTCTGGTTTTAGCCCCAAAGAGCTGCAATTTCAGAAGGACCTTGACTGAAACCTCAGCTGTTCAAAAGTAAGTGAATAAAAGTCCTGCACCATGGTCTGAAACAGCTTCAGAGAAGGAGCTGAATTTGCATCATCGGTTGCAAAACTGACACTTCCCAGTCCTCTCCATGACAGCATGACAGGAACTGATGCTTTCCAGACTAAACCTCTTGCCCATCGTAATTACCACTCTTGGGGTCTCTGAGCTGACTCCCAAGAAGGGTGGAGAACTCTGTTCCATGGAAATAAGCAGCCAGCTCAGCCAGTTCGGTCAAAATTCAAACAAGCAGTGAAGCTTACTGGATAATTAAACCCAAATGCCACTCCCAAGCCTCTCTCTGCAGTGAAAGGGGCGTCACAGGCTGCTCACTCTCTGGCTTGGTTTGAGTGAGAAGAGGGTGCAGGATGGACGGCTCACACCGGGAGAACGTTCTGGGGTATCAACAGGAATCCCATGCCCAAGGGACACGCAAGGTCTGGTTCTCTTGATCCAGCACTGGCAGGACCCAAATAAGCTTCAGCCTTGTGAGAAGGCAGCATTGTGACTACGCAGCCAACATCTTCCCAGGCTCTGCCACAGCTCTAGAGCAAAACAGCTGCAAGTTGCACAACACCCATGAAGTATCTGCAGAGCTCAGATGGACTCAGGTCGAAGGAGGTGATCCTCCCCCTCTACTCTGCCCTGGTCAGGCCCCACCTGGAGTGTTCTGTCCAGTTCTGGGCTCCCTGGGATAAAAAAGACAGGGAGCTCCTGGAGAGAGTCCAGAGAAGGACTATGGAGATGATTAAGGGCCTGGAGCATCTCCCTTATGAGGAAAGGCTGAGTGAGCTGGGGCTGTTCAGCCTTGAGAGAAGAAGACTAAAGGGGGACCTTATTAATGTTTATAAATATCTTAAGTATGGGATGCAGGGGGAGATGGCCAGCCCCTTTTCAGTGCTCTGTGGGGACAGGACAAGGGGCAATGGCCTCAAGTTGGAGCACAGGAAGTTCCACACCAACATGCAGAAGAACTTTTTCCCAGTGAGGGTGACAGAGCCCTGGGACAGGCTGCCCAGGGGGTGTGGAGTCTCCTTCTCTGGAGATATTCAAGACCTATCTGGACACTGACCTGTGCAATATGAGCTAGGGAGCTGTATTGGCAGGGGGGTTGGACCCGATGATCCCTCAAGATCCCTCCCAACCCCTACGATTCTGTGATTCTATGACTCGGACACTCATGAAAACCATTGATTTAGTGCAGTATTAACAGGCTCTTGCTCCTGAACAATCTTCTGGCCCATTCCATATAGATTCACTTCAGGTATTGTAGGCTGATAGGATGAATTCCTTGCATAACAAAGCCTGCTCTCCACTCAGCATGACATATAAACAGGAACATTTCTACTATGGAAGAGCAAGACAAAGGAGAGATGATTATACAGACAGCAAAAACAAAATGTACAAGTCAACTGTTTTCAGCACTGTTGTTTTGTCCTGTGTCTTCTCTTCCATCCTCAGCTCTTTACTTTCAGCTGTTTCACTTCATAGGAAACTTCTTTATTTCTTCTCCCCACCACCAACCCAATTTTAGAATCATAGATTGATTTGATTTGGGTTGGAAGGGACCTCAAAGCCCATCTAGTTCCACACTCTACCACGGGCAGGGATACCCTCCACTAGCCCAGGGTGCCCAAAACCCCATCCAACCTGGCCTTGAACCCTGCCAGGGATCCAGGGGCAGCCACAGCTTCTCTGGGCAACCCGTGCCAGTTCTTCACTACTCTCACAGGGAAGGATTTCTTCCTAATATCTAATCTAAATCTCCCCTCCTTCAGCTTAAAGCTATTCCCCCTTGTCCTGTAAAGAGTTCATTTTTTTTGCACTTCTTAAATCGTCATCCTGTGACAAAGCTCATCTGACATCACCAACCCATCCAACCAAGGCTCACTTCCAAGCAAGCATAATAGAGAGAGCAATCTCTCAAAGATTTGGGGGAGGGGGGAATATCCATAGTCACACAGAAGAAAGGAATAGCAGAAGTAGTAAGCCAAGAGCACTGCCTGGCAGCAGTGACCAGTGGAGCTGGAGTGAACATGGGAAGGATGGTTTTATACTTGTGGTAGTGTACGCTGATCCATTTTGGCAGGGCCTTATATCAAACCCAGAACACCACCTTCTCTCATCAAGTTTTGGGCTCTGTAAGACGTTAAGACTCACAGGTCCAGGCACTACCAATGTGAATTGAGAGCATCTGGTGCTTAGCAAGATGAACTATGAAGTAAAATCAAAAAGTCACTAAATGGCACATCTCTCTGCCCTTCAGATACACGTTTCCAGCACTGCTACACAGCTCTGGTTCCAGCGTGCGTGCAGGGGAGAGGAACTGGGGAGTTTCAGTCTTAGTACAGCCAGCTCACTGCTGAGCAAGAAGAAGACAAAAAAAAAAAGAAGCTAGGGAGAAATAGCAAGCCTGAAGGTCACCACAGACCACCCAAAACAATTCAACAGTCAGGAGAGAAAGCAAATGAAGAAGGGACAAAGGAATAATTTAGCTGTGTTCAGATGGTCTAGACAGTGCTGTTATTGTTGGCTTCACTAATAGGTCATTACTAAGAGGCAGCTTACGGTAGTTCCATGAAGCTGCTTCCATCAAAAAAAACCAGCACTGGCTGGCTGAAGCACACAGAGGAGCCTGCAGAAGCAAACCAGAGTCTTGTAAAATACAGCAAGTTCTGATCTGGGCCTCTCTCACACAGCAGGCAGAGCTGAAGCTGGGAAAAGTTTGGGGAAAAATCCTGGGTGTTGCAGAAGGGAGGAGTATCGCCCTCTGAGTCACTGCCGAGCAAGGTTGGAACGTGTGTATAGCTAAGGGGCCATGTGCTGTCATAGACACTTCCGCTTGGATCCAACGTAAAACCACAGACGTGACTGCTTGTGGTCACTAGAGATCCCACTGTGCTTCTTGCAGCTGTGATGTTGACAGCCTGGTTCAGCCATCGTGCCTCTGTAAATTCCAGCAGCACCCTCCATCGCGAGCATCCACCTCTCTGGAAGGTGATGCAACTGCTGGGGATACCCCGGGGTAAGAGGGAAGAGCTCTGTGAAGGCTGAGAGGGGATGAGGAGAGGATGGGAAGGTTCACAGGAAGATTTTTACCTGCAGAAAAAGCCCTTTCAAGAGGCAAGATTGGAGATATAGTGACAAAAAATATTGGAATATAATAAAACAGTGAAAAGAATCACAGAATCACAGAATGTGTAAGGTTGGAAGAAAACTCTGAACACCATCTAGTCCAACACCCCTGCAGTGAGCAGGGACATCTTCACTAGATCAGGTTGCTCAGAGCCCCATCAAGCCTGACCTTGACTATCTCCAGGGATGAGGTCTCCTGGGCAACCTGTGCCAGTGATTACCACCCTCAGAGTAAAGAACTTTTTCCTACTTTACAACCTAAATCTCCCCTTTTCCAGTTTAAAACTGTTACCCCTTGTCCTACTGCTACAAGCCCTCATGAACAGTTCTTCCCCAGCTTTCCTATAGGCACCTTTCAGGGACTGGAAGGCTGCTATAAGGTTCCCCCTGGAGCCTTCTCTTCTCCAAGCTGAACAACCCCAACTTGTTACAGAATGGCATGAGCACAACACAACAACCTTAACTTTGGCTTGCAAAGGATGTCAGCCTTTTATTTGCTCTGGTTTTGGAAAACATATTTAACTGGAATATGCCATTTATCATTTACCAAAGAGAACCTCAGCTGAAAGCCAAGCCTCACTACCTCAGCATCAACCAGTACCTGCAAAGGGCAGTCCTCATTCTGATGGACTTTCAGCTAAACTGTCAACTGGAAAGAGAAATGAGCTGTTGTTAGGTCTCACTTGATGGACAGGAATCTGAGACAGTCTTGCTCAATACTCTACAAATCTGCAGCCAAAGCTAAATACATTAACAGAGCTTGAATTCAGCAAGGACATAACTTGGTCCAGCCTTGACGGCTGTATACAAAGGCCACAGAAATTCATTTAGCAGCCTCTACATCACGACCTTGACCTGCAATCATGCAAAACAGCCTCTTTTCAGAAAGCTGCCCAGAAAGACTCAGTCTGAAGAACTCACATCCTTATTCTAATAACCTCTCTGTAACAAACATCTCTCTCAATTCCAGCTTGAGCACAGCCCACTTTGTATTTTACTTACGAGATCTTGGCATCTCTATATGCTGCAGACCCCTCTATTAACAGAATTCCTGCATCCCCACCTTCTGCAGGTATTCAGACTGCCATCTCACCCCCTTTTAACCCTTCTTCATCTAATTAAATGGAAACACAGCTTCTGACATGAAAGTAACCCCTAATTCATTCCTACAGCTCTTTCCAGTTGTCTTTTTTTTTTTAAATCATTTTCTTTCTTCATGAAGAGCAGAAAAAAGGTCAGAATAACATCTAGTGTTCAATGGCAAGTAGAAATGAGAAGGTGGTGTGGCAGCATGAACATGGGGTGACAGCAAACTTGGCCCACGTGTTACAATGTTAGTTTATGTCTGCTGGGCCAACAGTGACTCAGACTGCCCACTGCCTTTGTTAGAAGGTCAATGTCATATCAGTCACAGGTTCGCTTCTCTGGTCCTGGGAACTAGACAACACTTACCAATGCAAAAGCAGGTGTTAAAGAACTTGCTGCAAGAAAATTGCTGCCTTTTCTCCAAAAGCCAGAAGGGAAAAAAAAAAATCACGGACATGAAGAGAAACCAAGAACTTTGGGGTATCTTCAAGTACCTACAAACACCAGGAACAGACATGTACTGCCACCAGAATACATGAAATACCAGGGGCAAATGTACCAAGATGGCCTGAACTCGATAATGTTAAGGGTCTTTTCCAACCTAAAAGATTCTAGGATTCTAAATAGCAGAAGGGATCAATTAGTAAGTGGACAGTCACTGTGACTGTCCCAGTCAATATTAGGAAGGAGACCAGTGAAGTCGAAGCACAAGAGCCTGACTTGGACCATAACAAAAGTCCCATAGCAAGTAAAGAAAGGACCCAGACACTTCCAGAGACAGGCACAGATACTGGTCTGTATCTCACCCACTCCTCAGAAGGGCTGTGAATGGGGCAAAACAGATTGTTACGTGCAGCTATCTAGTGATGGCAACGCAGATAAACCTCCACCTAAATCAGACCCAAATGTTCAAAATCACTTCGCCACCATCTGGGACTGTGTTCAGCATCTGATAATGAGAAAAAATTACCCAATTACCCTCCCCCAGTGCAGATTACTGTGCACTGCAGCAGACACACCACCCGAGCACATTCTATTTGCAAGTCAGCAAAGGCTTGCTGGCAGCTGGATCCTGCTGTCTCTCACCCTCCTGCAACTCCACCCAAGGGGATGCCAAGGTCACCCCCGTGTGCGACTGGAGGGCAGGGCACAGCTCAGCAGGTCGAACAGAGCAATTATACAGGAGGAAGTGAGGAAAGACTCTTCTGATATGCAGGGTTTCTTGGCAGGAGTTTGCTTGGTGACGGCTTAGGACACACAAACTCACATAGATAAACTGATGCTGGGGTTTCTTGAAAGTGTGTTTCTCCTTATCAAGAAAATATGATGCTAAAGGATGGACCATCTATATAAACAGGAATACAAGATTATTAATGCCTTACCTGGCAAATAGTAAGTGTTTGCTCTCCATAAATGATACCAGCTTGATTTTGAATTTTGCTTTTAGAGCATAACCAGTTACTGCTTTGTAAAAAGAAATAAAACTCAAACCCAGCAGAGGCTTTTTGACAGCTATAGATGTTCATCAGGTCAAATGCCCAGTAATCTCTGGTTTCAGGGTACCGTTATACTATCTCATGGACCCTTTTTTCAAGGGGAGAGCTCATTTTTGAAGTTCCCCCTCCATCCCATGCTATCCCTCCAGTGACACATTGCTGGTGAAATTGCAGACAACAGATCAGAAAACCTGTTCAGATACAAAACCAGCTCTTCCCTTCACATCCCCTTGCAAAAGCAGACATAAATTAGTGCCCAAGAATGGGACTAGGGGGAAAGGAACTGTTTTAAAAAAGCTAAATCAGTTCTTTTTAAAAAGCTAATTAGCAAAACTGTGTATCATATATATGCAGCACATACATACATAAATATCACCACAATCACAGAATCATAGGGATTGGAGGGGACCTCCAGAGATCAGCAAGTCCAACCCCCCTGCCAAAGCATCTACCTAGGACAGGTCGCACAGGGACGTGTCCAGACGGGTCTTGAATATCTCCAGAGAAGGAGACTCCACAACCCCCCTGGGCAGCTTGTCCCAGGGCTCTGTCACCCTCACAGTGAAAAAGTTCTTCCACATATTGGTGCAGAACTTCCTGTGCTCCAACTTGAGGCCATTGCCCCTTGTCCTGTCCCCACAGACCATTGAGAAAAGGCTGGCTATTTCCCTCTGTCTCCCACACTTGATGAGGATGAGGAGAGCTGCCTGGAGGCTGCATTGTGCCAGGCATCTGAGCTGGACAGCTTGGAGAAGGGCAAAAAAAAAAAAAATATCTTTACCCTTATGAGGTTTATCCTGTGGTTTTCAGATATAGGCTCAGGCACAAAACTGGGCCTCCTTCCTTCTCACAGCCACCCTCATCCAGCAGCATGGTGCTGCTAGGCCCTGGACAACCCAGTGGGGGTCCAAGCTGTAGCACTCCCCACCCTTCACCCCTCCCCAGCTAATGAGGCAAACATTTGTGTCAAAATTGGGTGGCATTTGGGGTGGGGAGGGGGGAAATTCGCTGAAAAGGGCAGCGTCAGGGAAAACAAACTTCTTCAGCCAGCGACTTGGAGCTGCCTGAGATGTGATGGTTCAATAATAAAAAAAGCCACCAGTTTTCAGTAATATAAAGGGTTTCAGTGCTTCTCTTGCACTTGCTGACTGACCCCACACCTCGTTACCACAGTGTGGTACAGCTCAGCCACCATGATACCCCACAGGGTACACAGGCCCAGCCGCGTCCCCAGGCCATGAGGGACAGGACAAGACTCTGGTGAATCAATCACACCCTCTCATCTCTAAGAGGTCACCCTTCAAACCCTTCTCCAGTCCCTGGCAGGTGATAGTTTGCTGCCAGAAGGGTGGCAGCATGGTGCCTAGCCCCAAGTCAGCCGCCATCACCGAGCACACCACACAGGCCCAGGACCCACAAGTGGTGGTGGCCATCTCATTTTGGGTTAGGAATTTGGCCATACCCTCACACACAGTGCCAAAGCATGGGCTGCAACAGGTTGTGCTGGCTGACATGGGTACAACTAGTGCTTTGCCTCTAAACATGGCTGTGAAGCAGGGACCACACCACAGTCAGTGCTCACAAGCCCATTTGAGGCACATGGGGAATAAGAGCATGCCCTGGTCACCTGCTACCAAAGCTCATAAAGAGACTGAAAGCACAGCAAAAATTAAAGCAGCAAATTTCTGTTCACCAAAGAGCATTTACCCTACAAAGCACCAAAGAGAAACTTAACCCAGCCTTGACCGTTCCAGCTGCCAGAGGCTTCCCAGCCCTGAACTGGCTCCTGCACTGGGTGGCTCCCAGTTACAGCCCTGAGGAAGACAGGAGGAAGAGACTGGAACACAGCAGCAAAGGTTTTCCTACAAAAGCACAGAGTGCTGCAAGATAAGCCGTGCTAAACCTCCACCTCTTGGACAAACCCCTTGTTTCTCATTTGCTTTTGCAGATTAGTTATTCTAGGAGATCTGCAAACCAGGGCTAAGGCTAACCCTTATAAAGCAAAACAGAACTATATTGAAGAACATTTTATACACTCACAGCTCTGCTAAGCATTAAGAAAAAATAATCCAGGGTCTGTTTGGTTTTATGGCATGATCCATTTTGTCCCACAGCATCTGCCTGCACAACTCCTCACCACTTCAAAGGTACCAGGTACTGGTTTCTCCCTCTCACCCCACAACAAACTTTCACAGCCTTTTTCCTAGTCCTTCCCTCCCTCCTGCTCCTCAAACACTAGCTACATTTTCCTTTAATGGATTAACATAGTCAAATTAAACTTGGGCCAATTTTTGCCCATTTTCCTGCTAAGCTTAAAACTCCTTCTGAAGAAGGGCTTATGCACCTAAAAGCCTGTTTTTTTCCACCTCTATCAGTTTGGTCTAATAAAAGATATTACCTTTCCTCATAACCCACACCTCTCTTGAGCACACTTGAAAGGAAGAAAATGTTTAGCCAGCAAGAAATTTAGCTGGAAAGTTATTTCCCCTGACTGCCTCTGATATCTTTGAAGGTTATTTGCGGGCTCATAAAGACCTCTTTCTCCCTCCCAGCCCAGCTACTTCCAATGCTCAAAGCCACAGCCCATGAAATCCTAATCTGTTGCTGCAGTAACAGCTTTGACGTCCCAAATACAGTGATGCAGGTCCAGTTCCGCATTCCCCGGGTGCCCAAAGTACCTGGTGTGACCCTACACCCTGGCCACAACAGGCATGACACAGGATATACAGACATCTCTTAAAAATAAGAAAACCTGAGCTAGGAAGCTCCATGTGCCTTAGAGTAGGATGAGCTGCTCAAATTCAACCTGATTTTTTGGTTTTAATAGCTCTCAGCATAAAAACAGCAAGTGAAAAGCAAAGGCACTGCCTTAGATTGAGGAATGAGGAAAACAAGGGATGGGAGAGCTGAGACATCAAGTCCTGTATACATAGGGATGGGGAGTCAGTCCATTCTGCCACCACCAACTGGAGCAGTTCTCCCCATCCCATTATCCCACTCCCAAAACCACTGGTTTACATTAAATGGTTAAACCATATTAGGGCAAACAGACTCCTTTCTCCTCCAGCAAGCTGCCTTGCCTTCTGCCAGCCGAGCCTGTGGTCTTCTCCAAACACACCCACTCTCTCAAGGCCATACTGTAAGTTAGCATCATTCTCCCATCTCCCATACTTTGGATTGTGTTTCTTCTCACTCCAAAAAAGTACTAAAGACACTAACCTCTGAGTTACACAGATGCACACTGACAGAACAGACAAGCGTTCCTGAAGCTTTCAATCACCAGAAACACACGTGCCCACACAGAGGGTTTCACAATCAGAATTAAGAACACTCCAATACTTTTTAAATAAAGAATTAGGCAATAAACATGCTGGTGTCTGTTCTACCAGCTGCTGCAGGCTTTACAATACTACCTTTACTGTGATACTGTGTTTAAACACAGCAATTTTAAATACAGCTATTTTTAACCACTATTGACCATGGTCCTTTCACTGTGTTCTGATGGAGAAACACACATCTTCAGAAGCATCCTATGCACTTGCTGGTGCCCAACTATATTTTGATTAAACTATAAAGAGGTCTTGGACCCTCATGGAGAGGTGGCAGGGAAGGAAGGGACTGTGAGCTGAAGAATTGCTCTGTGTCAGGAGCAAGAGGTGGGGAAAAGTGTCCTCCACTCCATTTTTTCCTCTCATTATCAATACTGAGAAAACCAGTGTAAGAGGCGCATGTCACTCAGGACTCTTTGAGGCCAGAAAAGAATGTTAATTACCATGTTAAAAAAAGAGAGAAGAGTTCATTATTCTTCTAAGCAGCAGGAATTACATTACCCAGCTTCAGGCTGTAGCAATGTTTTGGATAATCAGTGAATGGCCAGCAAAGAGGGTTGAGGATCAGCCTTCCTGAAGATGTCTCAGACCCATGCTCAGTCATCCTACCCCACTTCACCTCCAAGACCTGGCCCACTCAGCAAACACACGGTCAGCTTCTGAAGTAGTGACTGAACACCAACAGCATGGCTGTATCTCTTCCTCCAGTAATCATTAAGTCCTTTCAACACCATTCTACCTACAAACCATCCCACTGTTGACACCACCTTCCTTTTCCATAGGAAGAAAGAGTCAAATGCTTCAGTACAAACACAACTGCTGCATATCTAGAGGAAAGAGTACCAGAACAACACTAAATGGAAGCCCAAGTGATTTATGAAAGACCAAAGCATGAAGAACAGAATTAGTCTGTCCTGTATCTGTGCTGTATCTAGTTGGTCTTCCCTCCAAAATTAATCTATCCTGCAGAAGTATGTCCAGGTCCTTCACAAACAGCACAAATAATAAGTAAGTGTTAATTGACATGATCGTGGCCATGTCTACACATCATAAGAATACTTCTGCTTAGGCTGGCACAGAGAGATACCATCTTGGACCTGAAGCAGCAGAGCAACCTCCCTGCAGCACCAGAATACCTTGGCTGCAGAGACCTAGTCCGAGCACCACTGCATTGCATGACACAACCAAACTGCTATGTCAGAGGTGCAGCACACAGACGCCAGAAGTCCCCACTTCCCATCCTGTGGTCTCCATACAAGGTCTTGCAGCTTCTCTAGAACACGTTGAGGAGCAAACAGTCCTGTGCTGAACTCTGAGACACTGAGAAGACTGTAAGTAAGCTCCTAGGAAGAAAGCAGACCTGGAATAGAACTTTAGAGGTCACTTCACCCAACACAACCCCTCTGTGGTCCACTAGAAGGGAATCCATGACATAATTGCAAATTCCCTACTCTCCCCCATCCAAATGTGGGCAGGAAACAAGCACATGTATAAAAGGAGAGGGGGAAGAGAAACTAATAAAAACTCAAAATTTAGCCTAGTTTTCTGTGCGTCAGCAAAGCTGTTCCAACAATCCTTTGACTAAGAAACAGCACAGGGTAACAGAGCAACACACACAGCACTTCAGTGCTCGTAGCCTAACGAGTCAAACCAGAGACCTGGCTCAGGACCACACTGGGATCCTTTCTGAATGCAGCCTGGAAGATCTAAGCAGTCCTTACGCAGGCACCGATGCTGTGCTCAGGACAAGGTATAGCAATGCTCCAAGCAGTGACATCCAGGGACATGCACAGCACCTTCTGCCCACACACAACTCTAAGCAGAACTACAACTTAAGCTGAAGGAGGGGAGATTTAGATTCAAAATTAGAAAGAAATCCTTTCCTGTGAGGGCGGTGAGGTGCTGGCACAGGGTGCCCAGAGAAGCTGTGGCTGCTCCTGGATCCTTGGCAGGGTTGGATGGAGCTTTGGGCACCCTGGGCGAGTGGAGGGTGTCCCTGCCCATTGCAGGGGGTTGGGACTAGATGAGCTTTGAGGTCCCTTCCAACCCAAACGAGTCTGTGGTTCTGTGAAACCCACAGAAGACTCATACCAATTCAGCTTGCCTTCCTAAAATAAAAGTGCCTTGGGAAAGGGTTCTCTCTTCACTACCTGCCATTACTGTTTTCCACAGTGCATCTCTGTAACACTTACAGATGACAGTCTGAAGGTCCCTCGAGGGGACTGCATCAAACACACTCCAAGTCATCAAACTGACTATCTGCTGAGAACTGGACAGCTGCCAGCAACTCATTCCCAACCAGTGCTCTGAGCAAGTCTGAACTTTCCTTCTTGATAAAAACACAGCACTGACAAAGGAGTGGCCTTTGCTTTCAAACTGAGAAAGTTTCCAAAAATCTGTGGTCTTTTCACCAGGGATTTTAAGCTGAAATTTGTCATTCTTTAGAGTGAAGAAGCAGGTCTGGACTTTCTCTTCCTGTCTTGTCTTTTTTCTTTATTTTTTAACTTGGCTTTAAATTAGTCCTCTCAACACACAAAAAAAATAATCTCTTTTAGGCAATAGAGAAAGAGTAAAAAATATAAGAAATCAAAGAGGTAAAATGAACAGGACTAGAGCAGTGATCATCCCCCTGATGAGGCTGCACCTCGAGTGCTGTGTTCAGTTTTGAGCCCCTCACTACCAGGGGGACACTGAGGTGCTGAAGCATGTCCAGAGAAGGCCAGTGAAGTTGTGAAGGGTCTGGAGCACAAGTCTGATAAGAAGTGGCTGAAGGAACTGGGGTTGTTTAGCATGGAGAACAGGAGGCTGAGGAGAGACGTGATCGCTCTCTACAACTACCTCAATGGAAGGTGTAGTGATGGGGATGTTGGTCTCTTCTCCCAAGCCACAAATGACAGGACAAGAGAAATGGTCACAAGTTATTCCAGGGGAGGTTTAGATTGGATATTAGGAAAAATTTCTTCACCAAAAGGTTTGTCAATCACTGGAAGACGCTGCCCAGAGGACTGGAGTCACCATCCCTGGAGATATTTAAAAGATGTGTAGATGTGATGCTTAGGAACATGGTTTAGTGGTGGGCTTGACAGTGTTGGGTTAACAGTGGGTCTTGATGATCTCAAAGGTCTTTTCCAACCAAAACAACTCTATGATCCTGTAAATACTGCTTTTGTCCTTTCTCCATGGGAGATACAAGGTACAGAGATATAAGGTGATGCGATGGCTTCACATTTTTCATTTTTAAAATTCAAACCACTACCAAGCTCTGCATCCCTTTTCTGCCAGCTTTGCAAAGACAATCCCTAAATTCACTGGTATTCCCCTCCACCTCCTTTTTTAACATACTACTGCAACCAGCCCTGAAAAGTTCTGGATGAACTTGTGTAAATGCTGCAAAACTTGAAGCAAAGTGCTCAGCTTCAACCAGGACTCCTCTGGAATATCTTCCCCTTTCTTGTGTCACCAGGTCAGGAGTTCACTTCAGGACATGAGTTCAGGCTTCTCTCTAACCCACCTCTTCTGGTGAAGGAAACAGGACAATCCAAGCTCAATTAGCTCTATGTGTTAATTGAGTGCTCACAAGCACAGTAGCAGAGCACAGACATTCTCCTGCACGTAGTGTTACAATTCTGCAAGAGTAATGCAGAGTTTGATGGCCAATGGCATGAGAAGCTGAAGGAGGCTGGGGCTGTCTCACTCATCTGCACATGAGACAAGACCACTGATCTGGTTATTATGCTAAAACTGAGAGTCCAGCAGTTCCAAGTGGTCCCAATTTCTGACATAACAAGTTTTCTTTAGCAGCAAAGATCAAGATCATGATATACCTCCAGAACTATAAAGAATTACCACCCTTTTTTTTTTTAAATAAAGCTTCCCTCAGCACCACAGAGCATCAGACACACAACTGTTCCACCAGAAGAGGGAGAAGGTGCAAGTAACCCAGGTCACCAGTCAGAAAAACAATATACTCAGGCTCTGTTTGAAACAGAAGCTTCCTTGGAAGAAGAGATACAGGGAATGAAGATGTTCTGCCCATGAACACAAGGCAGACCTAAGAAAGAGGTTACACCTAGAACATGACCCAACAGATCACACTGATGGTAAGAAGAGAATTTGTCCAATTTTGGCACACTGGGAAGCTAAAAAAAATTAGAAAGCAGTGTAATATTCAGCCAGACCATCTTAGCAGTGTGTCCCACTTCACTGTCATACTTTGTAACCCCTAGCAAAGTTAGCAGGATGGAGAAAATTCCTTCAGAGGAATCCAGTTCTTACCCATCTTTCCATCTACATCAGGCCTCCATTCCACCGGTCCCAGGCACTTGTACCTTATCCTCCTCCACTCTCAAGCATCCACCCTGCAATAACAAACATACACAGAGTTTACAGGTTAATTTTGACACATCAGTGAGGACAGAGACCAAACGGGACCACCCTTCACAAAGCATTTCCCCACCATCACCTGGGCTGGAGGAAAGAGGAGGAATTCCTTTTATGAGGAACTGAGACCAGGAGCCTGCCCTCTTCTACACACCCCAAAGGTAACACACATCAAGCCTGGTGACTTTGTGGTTTTAAAATCTTGGAGCAACCACCTTATGGTTGTGTGACAGGTCTCCTTTCGTTAATTCAGGACTTCCAAATTCCAGCCAAGGTTCCTCAAGGCTGGACCAGCCTTCCTCTGGCCACGTGGGAAGAGAAACACCACCTGAGTCTTGGCAGCAACAATGTGTGCAACATACATCCCTCACGGCAAAGATGTCCTTACAGTCACCTGCCACTCACAGCTACCCACTAATCTACCCCAAACTGATGCAGAATGGGGTTCAGCTACCTGGTACACTGTGTTTAGCAGACACTGTGCCCAGCAAAAGGATTTAGGTTATTTTTCTCCCTGAGAAACTTAACCTGAGCCTGCTGGAGTCAGTCCTGCTTGCTGGCAGAAAACTTTGTTCAGTCTAAAAACAAGGGCATGACCCACCTCAAGACGGGCACCTTGTGATAGAAGCCATCACCAAAGACCAGCCTGCTTTACCTGACTGATAAGCATGCAGATTTCTTTGCCACAACCTCATGTGATGGCACAAAATAAATGGAGAGACATCTGAAGTACTTCAGACCTGCATAGAGTAAGGCATCCCTGTCCTGTATCACTCCAAAGTCAATAAGACCTACATGCACCAGAGATGAATCCCTCAGCGTTACACATTGTGGATTGGGAAGAAACAGTAAAAATGCCATTCCAAAAACCTCCCAGCTCAGCCAAATCAATTTAAACACAGCAACAGACCTGAAGTGAAGCCAATGGCATCCTGGCCAGTATCAAACATAGCGTGGCCAGTAGGTCTAGGGAGGTGATTGTGCCCCTGTACTCAGCATTGGTGAGGCCACACCTTGAGTGCTGGGTCCAGTTCTGGGCTCCTCACCATAAGGAGGACATTGAGGTCCTGGAGCGAGTCCAGAGAAGGGCAACCAGGCTGGGGAAGGGGCTGGAGGGCAAATCCTCTGAGGAGCAGATGAGGGAGCTGGGGGTGTTCAGCCTGGAGAAGAGGAGGCTGAGGGGACACCTTATCACCACCTACAACTACCTGAAGGGAGGGTGTAGAGAGGTGGGTGATGGTCTCTTCAGCCAGGTGACAGGAGATGGGACAAGGGGAAATGGCACAAAGCTGCTCCAGGGCAGGGTCAGATCAGATGTTAGGAAAAAAAATCTTTTCCTGAAAGAGTTGTGGGGCTGTGGAACAGGCTGCCCAGGGAGGGGGCTGAGTCACCAACCCTGGATGTGTTTAAAACAAGGGTAGATGAGGTACTTCGGGATATGGTTTAGCATAGGGCAGGAATGATTGGACTTGATGATCTTAAAGTTCTTTCATAAACCTTGTGATTCTGAGATTCTGGGAATGACTGCACATGTGGATTAAAAGGATTTTCTGCAGCTCCGGCGCCTCGGTGCTGGCGAGCAGGAGGGTATTTATCAAGCCTATTTTGAGAGGGACGAGCAGGAAGGGAAAGAGATAAGAAAGCAGCAGAGGCGGAGACGTCCATGTGCCCTGAAGTACGTGGTTCCTTTTGGTGCTGCAGCTTCCTCTCAGGACGGCACCATTTGGCTTCAGAGCCTACAGCTGCTGGGGACTCCGCTCTGTCCGTTTTTGAGACAAAAGAGGAGGTGAGAAAGTAGCTAACAGGCTTGGAAAGGTTCAAAATCCTGTCTTAAGGAGGACTTGGTCAGTCTGTGCAGAAGTGGATCAAGAGAGAGCAGAAAAACACCAAAAACTCAGTGTAAAAGTTCCATCTGATTACTACAAGAGTAGGAAACAGTCCAGATCTTCACTGCTTTTGCTTTCATAATTGACAGGACACTTCCAGTAATTAAGCTGCACTAAGTGCCACATGCAGATAGCCTGGATTAACCCTCAATTCCTGGGCTAGCCCAGGTTAACTGTCCTGTCAGCGTAGCAGACTTTTCTAATGGCTTTTTGGAGACCTTCCAGACCTTTACAATCCATATCTAGGTGCACACTGTTGTAACTCCAGGAACTGTGCAAACGCAGCCTAGAAAAAACAGGTGACCTCCCCATCAGCAGAGCCCTGACCTGTGCTCTCCTCCATCATTTCTGCCATAGCAAGCCCCCTGAGATCCCACCACCCAGCTCTTGGGAGCAAACCAGCCTCTACACATAGCACAGGAAGTCTCCACAGATACCAGAGAGGGGAATAAAAAAGGTTTTCTATTTTAGCAGATCTCTCCAATCCTGAGGACAGGCAGCCTTCAAACTGGGCTGCAAACACCAGCGATTTCCGTGGCTTCCCAAAAATACATACCAGCAGCTTCCTGTTGCAGAAGGACAGATTCCTGTTTCTAGTACAAATTCTGCCCTTTTATTACCTCCCTTGAAAAACAGAGGGGGACGGGGGAAAAAAAATAAAGGGGGAATAAAGTAAATAGGAAAAATCCTTTTATACTCCAATGCACTTCAAAGCAGCATCCCATTACTCCTCCTGTCAGGCTCCCTCATCAGAGCCTTCTCCAAGCATTGGCAGATAACACCACAAACCAATGAACATCTGAAATGGTGCTACTGCTTCATACTCCATCCCTCCCACACTGGCACAACCTGGCTCTGCTGTAAATCTACTGCAGATCTCCATCATCCATCTCCCAACATACAGAAGAACTTTTTCCCAGTGAGGGTGACAGAGCCCTGGTTCAGGCTGCCCAGGGGGTGTGGAGTCTCCTTCTGTGGAGATATTCAAGACCCATCTGGATGCCAACCTGTGCGACCTGTCCTAGGGAGCTGCTTTGGCAGAGGGGTTGGACCCGATGATCTCTTGAGGTCCCTTCCAACACCTATGATTCTATCATCTCCAAATTACTGTCCTGGTAACCTCATCATACACAAACACCTCCTAACAAGCAATGGAAGCAAGAGGTTATCCTGAGGGATCCATGTTGTGGGGATGCAGTGCTTGTATTCCAGGTTTGTGTTGTGCATGCAAGAGGCTCTGCCTGCTCAGGAAAGTGCTGGAGGTTACTTAACCTGCAGGAAAGCCCTGTATAGATGCCCTCATGCAGAATAAAAACAGCTTTGATTTGACTGAGCTGAACTCAACTCTGCAGCTGAAGTGGCTCAACTTCATTACAGTTACATGAGCACAGAGGAATAAACGTCTAGAGTTACCTGTCAGGTTACTGATCCACTTCAAAATTTACTCCCAGTTCTTCTCCTCATACTCCTGGCTAGGAAGGGATTAAGCAAGACAAAGTTCAAGGGAGACAGCAACATCTTTCCCAGCTAAACATGAGTCCAGCCTGTGTGCATCTCAATTGATGAAAGCAAAGTGGAAGAGGATGGATAAGAATAATTTTTCCCTGGAGCTGAAGGAAGGCAAAAAAATGACTGGAAGAGACTTACTGGGAGGAAGGATTTAGGACAGATGTTGTGAAAGCAGGAGAAGTACAGTCCAGCATGGACAGCTGGAGTCACCAGCAGTCAACCATTGTATTGAAATGGGATTTACAGCATCACCTACCCCACAAAGGGCTCAACATCACAGAACTTTAGGAGTTGGAAGGGGCCTCGAAAGATCATCTAGTCCAACCCCCCTGCCAGAGCAGGATCACCCAGACTAAATCACACAGGAACACATCCAGGCAGGTTTGAATATCTCCAGAGAAGGAGACTCCACATCCTCTCTGGGCAGCCTGTCCCAGGGCTCTGTCACCCTCACTGGGAAAAAGTCCCTCCTTATATTCACACAGAATCCACCATGAAGTCAGGATGTCTTCCCACTACTGCAAGTGACATTTCCCCTGGCAGTTTATCATCCCCAGGCTCCATCCAGGCAAAGCAGCACCTCCTTATTCCCACCTAAGCACCACTTAACACTTTGGTTTGAAGGTAGAGGGACACACCACCATAAAAAAAAACCCCACCCAACAATCACAAGCCACCGTTACCCCTGGCCCATGCCTCAGCTGGAAAGCTACTCACACAAGCATTGCTAAAATTGGGACTTTCCTTGTTTTTTCAAGCAGCAGGGAACAACATGTTGGGCTCAGAGAGTTTAACAAGCAAGAGTCAAATGGAAAAAATCTCTCCTCTTTTTTTTTATTTTTTTTTTCAAGAGTTGACCACATTAACTTTCAGCAAGTTTCCGGGAGTTCTGCCAGGGAGCTGGAGGTTTGTATACTACGGAACTGTTAAAAATATTATTGTAAATGTTATTTGCAAAAAAAAAAAAGCCTTTCAGAGGCCAGGGCTGGGGTAGTGTTAAAAACAACAGCAGAGAGATTGGTTTAATGGTGAGAATAGAACCGCACGGGTGCTGGTAGCCCCAGTCAAACAGCCCGCGGGCTCGGCAAAGATGGGTTCGAAGAAAGAGCAGCTAAAACGCTGCAGGTCTCCTCAGATCATCTCAACTTCAGGCTTGGAGTTTTGTTCTAGATGCTACAGGGTGTTTTGACCTGGTAGATGTAAAAATAGGATCCATATTTAGGGGGTACATAGAAGGATAGATAAATTTTGGTG
This sequence comes from Gallinula chloropus, assembly GCF_964237585.1. Taxonomy (NCBI): domain Eukaryota; kingdom Metazoa; phylum Chordata; class Aves; order Gruiformes; family Rallidae; genus Gallinula; species Gallinula chloropus. Next base: position 158,440,544 of record NC_140086.1, on the reverse strand, counting down.
ATACTTCAGACAAGACCCCACTCCTGGCGTTTTTTTCTGCCACAGTGAGGATGTGTCACACAGGGCTAGTCCATAAGTAGCCTCTGCATCTCTGTTTGTGAGCATGCAACTGGGATGGGCTTTTTGCCAACACAAATGTGACCATGCCAGGTTTGCAGATATATCACAGAATCACAGACCAGTTTGGGTTGGAAGGGACCTTAAAGCCCATCCAGCTTTTAACTTCCCTGCTATTGGGTACCCTGGACTAGTGGTACCTAAGCCCCATCCAGCCTGGCCTTAAACCCTGCCAGGGATCCACGGGGCAGCCCCAGCTTCTATGGGCACCCCGTGCCAGGGCCTCACCACCCTCCCAGGGAAGATTTTTTTTCCTAATATACAATCTAAATCTCCCCTTTTTTAGTTTAAGCTCACCCCCCCATGTCTTGTCACTACACTGACTGGCAAACATCCCTCTCCAGCTTTCGTGGAGCCCCTTCAGGTACTGGAAGGTGCTATAAGGTCCCCCTGAAGACTTCTGCAGGCTGAGCAACCCCAACTCTCTCAGCTTGTCTCCATAGCAGAGGTGCTCCAGCCCTCAGATCTGTGATCCCCTCTGGACCCATTCCAACAGCTCTATGTCCTTCTTGTACTAGGGACCCCAAAGCTGGACACAGCACTGCAGGTGGGGTCTCATGAGAGCAAAGCAGAGGGACAGAAACCCCTTCCTTTACCTGCTGGTCACACTGGTTTTGATCCAACACAGGACAAGATTGTCTTTCTGGGCTCCAAGCATGCATTGCTGACTTCTCATCCACCAACACCCTCAAGTCCTTCTCCTCAGGGCTGCTCTCAATCTGTTCTCCACCCAGCCTGTAGTTATGCCTGGGATTGCCCTGACCCACGTGCAGGAGCTGACACTTGGCTTGTTGAACTTCATGCAGTTCAGACAGGCCCACCTCTCAAGCCTGCCAAGGTCTCATTAGGTGACATCCCTTCCCTCCTGTGTGTCAACCACATCACACAGCTTGGTGTCAGTGGTAAAGAGTGCAGCTCAGGGTGTGCTTGACCCCACTCTCCACCTCACTGACATAAGATGTTATGTCCAGTCCCAATACCAATCCCTGAGGAACACCACTTCTCACTGGTCTCCACTCAGACATTGAGCCATTGACCACAGCCAATTCCTTACCCACCACACTCCAGCCCCAATACTGACCCCTGAGAAACAGCACTCTCCCAGCTGGGCTGAAGGGACAAACTGCATGAGCCAGGAGGAGGAAAAAGTCTTCCTGGGAATGCATGGATCAGGCTGCTAAGGAAGATGGGGTGCACACACACATTACCACAGCTCACGTTTCAGAGCCCTGGGACAGGCTGCCCAGGGGGGTGTGGAGTCTCCTTCTCTGGAGATATTCAAGACCCATCTGGACACTGACCTGTCCTAGGGACCCTGCCTTGGCAGAGGGGTTGGACCTGATGATCTCTGGAGGTCCCTTCCAACCCCTGCGATTCTGTGATTAGAAGCCAGTGCTCTGGGAACTACAGAGCATCAAACCCAACAAGCAATTCTACATGAACACGTATCAGTGGAGGCTTCCTCTCCCTGTTTTTGGACACAGCACCTCAAAACTGCTTAAGTATCTTTTGTACAACATATGTTCCTGGGAGAAGAGATCTGTGCTTTTTAAGAGCCCTCATGCACGATGGAGGATAGATACCCTTAGTCAGCGACCCAGCCAGCGTAACTATTCAATAGCTGCTTCTGAAAAGGAAAATATTCATCTCCTAAACCAGTCATATTGGTTCCAACACAAGTAGAATAAGGGCTTTACGAGCAGGAGTCATTCAGGTTTTAACTTCCACAGCAACCCTTTGAAAGTGTCATCAAGATCTTAAAACCTCTTCCTTCTCATCCCTTCCTCTTCCTGCAAACGGTTTTGTAAATGAAATGTTGCAGGCAGCATGCTCCAGTAAGGGTTTTTTTTTTCCCCAGCCAGTTTCTCCTCTTGTTTTACAGTACTAAGCTGTTCACCAAAACCAGAGGAATAATCAGTAATTTATTAAAGCATATAAAACAGGCTGCCCAGGGAGGTGGTGGATGTCCCATCCCTGGAGGTGTTCAAGGTCAGATTGGATGGGGCCCTGGGCAACCTTGTCTAGATGATGCCTGGAGGTTGGTGGCTTTGCCTGTAGCAGGGGGATTGGAACTCTGTGATCCTTGGGGTCCCTTACAACCCAGACCATTCTACGATTCTATGGCAGCTTTGATTTTGCACACAGAACTCAAACTCCTGGAAAACCATAAAACAGGGAAGCAAATTGAGAGAATTAGAAAGGTCTCTTCTAGCTGCAAAAATCAGGCAACTCAGAGTAGAGTTAAAATGTTTATAAATATATATATATATATATATTTATAACAGATGAATCAAGCAAAGCAAAGCTCTGTTTTGAGGAGGACACAGGTGGTCCCTACCTGTTCAGTTTGAGGTTTGCACAGCACAGAACTGCATCTCCACTGAAACCACAGCTGTTACAGAGGACCTGCCTCCTCCAGGGACTGGCAGAGCCAAGCCAATTAACACACCCTGATTACACCCCAAAAGACAGCTCAGTCTCACTGTACACTGTGCCTGAATAAAAACTTTTCAATCAGGCACTGAAGCGACCGAGTCTAAGGGATCCCCATCTCCTGCAAGGCATCATGTTCATCTCACCAGAAGCCAACAGAGCCATGATTACTTAAACATGCAACCCTGCCTGCTGAGGATGAAGATCTGCAGGGAGAAGAGAACTTTTCTGCACCATTTCCCCTTTAAGAGGGCAAAATCCTATTCTTGGATAGTTATTTTTGCACCTATAAAGTGAAGAGAAAGCCTGATGTTGGTTACACCAACAGAACCCCTCTGATTTCAGTGGACATGGCAAAAGGGAAGGTGTATCTCTACAAACCAGATAAAAGACAACACAGAAGAGCTGTGATTTCCTCCTCCTGTGAGCTTTCCTGGCCTGAGTTGTGTGTTTCTCCTCAAATGACTGAGGACTTCGTGGGAGGGAAATTAAAAAAAGTCTATCTGGAAAAGTGTCAGGTCTGTTTCTTCTATGTCTCTGGGGAAAAAAAAAAACAACACACCAAAAAAAGAAACAGGAAGAAGGAGCAGAAATCAGAAAGAAGGAATAGATACTAAAACCTTCAGGTGAGATATGCCCTTAGAAGAGCATTTTTCTCAGAGCAAAACGTGTCCTGGAAAAAGCAATTGGGAGACAAGCATCTACATGGCACTGATCTGTTACCCAGCATCAGAAATGAACAGTCTCCATCAACAAAAGAAAAGAGCTGTAAACACCAAAGAGCTGTAGAGCCAACATTGTGCAATGGAGAACCTGGCCTGAGAACTTACATCTCCACCAAGGACGGGAACACTCTGTTCTCCCCGAGGATAATGGTAGGCAGGAACCAACCCTGTCTCTGTAGCCTTGACCTCTGAGAGCATCAAAAGCATTACAAACTTCATGACTGGTCCAACGTGCTCTAAGGGGTAGGTTAACACTAAGTGACCCACCTTCAGACTAGGAAGGAGGGAGGTCCATCCCATCTGGTAAGCGGGCAGCAAGACCTCATGGTGTTGGGATTTGTAAGTCACTCTGCCACCTCACACCCATCCCACCTTCTGGCTGACCCACTTTACCTCACATTCAACATCCTGCTGACAGCATACAGGATAATGCCTCCATCTCCTGCAAGTTGTCCTAACAGCTTTGTATTGTACCATTTACCCTCTGTGATCAATAGTTCTTCTCACAGCCATCCCACCGCACAGCTTCCTCTTTAACAAGCTGCAGCCTTGGGGGGTTGTGGACTCAATGATCTCTTGAGGTCCCTCCCAATTCTGTGATTCTCACCCCTGCAGCCCATCTAGATTTGATTGATCACCACATGACTTTCCAATCGACTGTGAAGCCAAGAGATGAGGACTAATTGACCACTCAGCTGCTCTCTCAGCAGCTGCCTGGTTATTCTGCTCCTTCCTCGTGGGCAAGAAGCATGAGCTCCACGGCATGGGGAAATCAGGACCTGAGGCTCAGCCTGCAAGAGCTGCCACAGAATTGGCAAGGTTCTTGCTGGCATCACTTCTGCCATGCAAGCCTGGATGGAGATTAGATCAGGAGGAGGAAGTCAAGCTCAGCAAGCACTTGGTGACAAGCAAAGATTAAAAGAGATCTTATAATTTTGGGCAGAAAGATGGACCAGGCTTCTGCACAGCCCCAGGACATCACCATCTCCACAAGCAGCTGGCTTGTGCATGCCCTTGGTGGGGTGGTGATGGGGTTACGAAACAGAGACACGTGGCTCAGCCTTCAGAGAGGTTTTGTTCTCCTTGTCCCCTTGACTTGTAGCATCACACAAACCCAAGTACACTTGCCCTCATGTGTGACAAAACATGATAAAAAAAATGAGCCAACCAACAATGCAGGAACCAGAACCAGGCAGCATGTGGCCACACACCCAGACAACCTAACAGGTCTGTAGAGTGTATGTGCTGAGTGAAGCTCAAAGTGCTCATGGCACCCTGGGTCTGCCCTGCTTCTCCTCCTGGCCTTTCATCATCCAGTTTTCACGTGGTCGTGACTCTGCAGAGCCCAGGCACGGGTGGTCATTTGATGCAACACGAGGCAGCTTCTTGCAGAGAAGCAGCAACTTCAAGTTGGCCAAACTGTGCCACTACAATTGCCATCTAACAGTGACCTGCTCCACCAGCACAAGGCAGCTGGTCACAGCTGCTGTGCTGCCTTTCCTTCATTCCCCAGGCCTGATGGAGGGACAAAAAGATGAGGAAACTGAGGAAAAGGCAGATCTTGCCTCTAAATCCAGCTTAGAGCATTGCAGAGTGTAAGGCTGAGCATTGACAGCTCACCAAAGCCAAGAGCTGTCTGAAACAGAGGCAGAGCGATGAGTAATTTCCTTTCCTACAGCATTCAGCCTGGTGCTGTGCCATGGAAAGTCACAGGCAGCAGAAGGCTGTGAGCCTTCCTGGCCATCTCTGAGGAAGTCTGACCTGCAAACCTTCTGAAAGGAGGAGCCCATCACCTTCAACAGACTGTGGACCAACCCTGAACTGTCAAGGTGGCCGCACAAGACCCCCAAACTGAAAGACCATCACAGCAGTGGTTGCTCAGCCACTCCAAAATCAGGTCACTTATCAGACACAGTGAGGGAACAGTCAACTACTTTTAGAAGAAAGCTCTGGAGAAACACAGTTCAACTCAGTATTGATTCCCACGGCCCCGTTTACAGACAGACAGAATTCATTTCCAAAATGGAAAGCACCATATGCCTGCATATCAAAACAAAATAGAGAAGCCTTCCCAGTTCTTCAGCTGCACTTCAATGGAAAGCAGAAGGCTGTCACGATGGAAAGATTTTAGTTTTCTAATTAATCCTCCCTGCTGAGCGTTTAATGCTGCTAATTGAGGAGAGGCAGCATCCAGACAGCATTTGCAATTGCTTTTTACATCTTCAGACCAAGTTCTCCCTGAATTAAATACAGCAGGTTCATTGCTTGCATGCACTGCACCCTACTCCAACTCCCCCCCCCCCAGAAGATGTCTGGTTGAGGGAAGGGAGGCAAAGCCCATCTCTGAGGTCGTTTACAAGTGTTGGAAGCTTTCCTGAAAACCGTCATCTGTGATACTGTCACTTCCAGAGAACATGCCAAGAGAAAGACCATCGGTGCCAGGGACACCATGGAACACCCAGCCCCTGCCCTCCATGGATCCAGGGGGTAGCTTCTCCTGATTCAACGGGATGATCATCTGGCCAAGCGATGTCCCTTCACACCTCCAGAACACCACACAAAATGCAGTGCAGTATCAGGCAACACATCACCAGAGGCCACAGCACAGCCCCAGGAGCTCCACACTGTGCCACCACTAGCAAAACTCTCTCACTGGTGGCAGAGCAGAGTTGGTTACTCACCTGCACCACAGAACAGTCCTGGTCTCTAATCTTAAATATCCATCTCACACTGGTGTGGACAAGACAAGACACCAGCTGAGTGATCCTAAATGCAAAAGCCAGCACCATCTCAACAGGAGAAGATACTTCAGCACTTGCCTAGATATAAAATTTCTGCTCCTGTCCCCTACTTGTGTTCGGCATCTGCTCTAGTTCACCCCTAAATCCCTGTTAAGGACAGAATCTCCTCTGCTGCTACAGGCTCTGAGCTGCAAATGAAATCACCGAGCGCACGCCTGCCGTACGATGGTTGCTGAGGAGTAATAAACGAAGCAGTGTTGATGGTCCCCAAGCTCAGGCCTGCAACTCCAGCACTGCTCTGTTTGTCATAGCAATAACATTCCCACCTGCACCTTTCTGATGTCTCCCCCAGGACTCTTCACACACCACTGTCACAGATCATGGCCAACAGAGCGCAGGCCAGCTCTGCAGATGTCTAGCTGGCTGACCTCGCCTTACCAAAAGGCTCCTAAATTTCTGGGGCCCCCCTTTCATTGCTATTACTTTTCAAACTACCTACTCCATCATAAAGTAAAATTAGCTTACTCTTACAATGTCCTACAAAGCCGAGCTGGTGCCTGCACAAACCCAGTCCCAACAAGTCAACGGGAAGGCTCCAAGCACGTGAAGAATGTCTCGAGCTCCTGGCCCTTCTGCTGCAAAAATCCTACTGCTGCAAGGAGAAACTTCTATGTGTGCAAGTCAAGCCATGTGCACTCAGAGTCCCTCACCTGCACAGGCTGGCTGCTACTCCTCCATAGTAAACCACCCTGAGAAAACTACCCCTGTCTGTCCAACAGCCTATTAATAAATATACACCAGGGAGAAAAACTGCATGCCAGTAGGGAGGTGGACAAGATGATCTAATAGGACCTTTTCCATCTCAACTTTTATGCTTAGTCACTAGATAAACATCTCCCACGTTGTAAAGAAACATGCTGGCTCTGCTTGCCTGCTTACACTGGGAGAACGTTGCCCTCTGAAGACATTTCATTTTCCGGATGTTATTTCACCAACACTAACAGGACTTGCCCAAGGAGAGTTAAGCAAAGGAGGACTTGCCTTTGTCTGGCATTCGGCTTCAGTCAGCTCTGAAGCAACTGAGGGAGTCCCCCAATTCCTGTCCCTGCAGCCACAAGCAGTGTAGGAACCTCATTTCTCTATTGTCATGGTACTTGTGCGTCTCTAAGCACTCAAGCCTGATCCTATCCAGCAATTCACTTTTGCAGAAAGCAAGCTGGCAAGAGAACAGACATCAAACATCCCTCCACCAACCAGGCAGGTCAAACCTCTTGCAACAGACTGTCAGAAAGCAGCTCAAAAAATACTCCCAACCATGCCAGAAAGGGAAGTGCAAGGAACCAAAGGATTAAGGGAGAAGAAAATGCAACACAGCTTTGGTAATAGAGAACAGAATAGGATAGTTTGGGTTGGAAGGAACCTTTAGAGGTCATCTAGTCCAGTCCCCATGCAATGAGCAAGGACATCTCCAACAAGACCAGGTTGCTTACAGCCCTGTCCAACCTGACTTTGAACATTCCCCAGGGATGGGGCATCCACCATCCGTCTGGGTAACCTGTACCAGTGCCTCACCACCCTCATCGTAAAGAACTTCCTCCTTATATCCAGTCTGAATCGCCTCTCTTTCAGTTCAAAGCCACGAGCCCTTGTCCTGTCACTACACACCCTGCTAAACAGCCTGTAAGCCCCTTACACACTGAGAGCTCACGCTGCAATTCACACTGGCACCGATTCACCCCTGGAGCAGCAGCAAGGGCCTCTCCCAGTTTAAAAATGCAGGAGGAGCACAGTCACACAGAGAAAGCTCCAGCAGCAGAGAAAGCTCCAGCATCTCCAAAGAGTGTTCAAGCAAAGCATGCACCAACAGGCAAGGTTTCTACAAGAGGCCATCCTCACACATCATCCAAAGAACAGCTGAGCACCTCGGGATCACAGATCCACAAAGTTCACCACGTGAGGAAAGAAAAACCCCACAATCCCCCTTTTACCATAGAAATTCTAAAAAAAAATCCTCACCCCATAAAAAAATCACCCTCAAAAACACACAATCTGGATCTCTCGCAACCAGAGACACCCCAAGGGATGGGGGAAGCAACACTGGAAATGGAATCAGAAATAGAAGGTTTTGTTTCATTGTCTAGTTCAGCTGCTGGACCACGGGATGACCCTGAGCACTGCCAGTGCTCAAAGGATTCGGTTTTTCACAAGTACCCTGCTCTCAGTCACATGATTACATCAGAATCCACACTTCCTCTTTTTTCCCCTCTCTATTAAAAAGTACTTGCAGATGTCAAACCTTGAAGAAAGAAGCCTAAGTCATGAAGTTTGAAACTCTTCAACACACACACACACAAAGAGCGTGTTAAAAAGTATGTTGGGTTTTTTTTAATCACTATCTTAAACTTAATTTTCTTTTTCTTGAGGAAAGAATGTGGTCCAGGATTCTTTTCCCATTATACCACACACCTTAGACTGGATGGGGAATGGCTTCATTTGGAGGGGGTGATGGTGTCCAACATCCCCATCTAAGCAACAGATTCATTGCAACACCTGCCTAGAAACTAGGCAGCCCCTTGAAGGCACCTCAGTGTTGTCCTCCTGAGCCACAAGAACCTTATGGATTGGGAGACTGTATGAAGGCAGAGCAGTTTAAAATAACTCAGCAGAACAGCTTTCCCAAATTTAGTTTCCACTTCTTTTATCAGGCACCAAGCTGGGTAAAGACCTGTAAGTCAACTGTGCCAGCTCATCCGCTGGCATCCTCTGCTCACCAAAACTACTGGATTTGCAGCCACTGGTGGGTCTCCCTGAGCAGAAATAACTTCCAGTAGTGACTAGTTTGTAAATAAGGACTTGACCTTCTGGAAAAAGCCTTTGCTGGCTCTTCCAGGTCCCGTGTTGCTGCTGAGCCCTGGGGCAGTGCTTCAGCCTGCTGTGCTGGCCACCGCCGCACGGCAGGCTAGAGAGTCATAAACTCTGGCCAAGCGTGCACATCTCCACAGGCAGCACACAAAGGAGACTGTGGTGTCACTTTGATTTCCTTTTTGTTTTCCATGGGAAGCAAACTATGAAGATCTAGAAGGTCTGGGTGTGCTATGCCGTGTGCTGAATACATGATGCCCGTGGAAAGAGGGGGTAAAGGCCACGCTGCTGATTAAACCAGTGGTCTGTACCCACCCTGCCCAAAGCGAACCCAGATGCAGAGAAATTCAGGGGAGGGGAGAAGAGTGAGGACCTGGGACTTCATGATGGCCACAGCAGGTTTGGCTGCTCAGCGCTCACACCGGTGGTGACCCGGAGGGATAGTAGCCATGGGGGTAGCAGCATCCATCGCCCCAACTTCAGGTCACCTGCATGACCCTCAAGTGAGGGGGATTTGCTTTTCATTGACTGTGCAGCCCCCAGAGACGACAGCAAGTCAGCTGCTCCTGCCTCCCAGGACACACACGTGGGCAGGAGGAGGAAACCTCGCTGCTCTTGCTGGCAAACCTTCTGGGGTTTGGTGTTATCTCACCTTTGAGATTCCAAGGAAGCAACCACAAACCTGCTCAGTCACATTGTTCCTGCTGCCCCTGGCCAACAGCTGGATCATTACTCCAGACCATGACTTCTGCACGCCTGCTGCACCCAGGGCAGAGCTGCTGCCCCACTGCAGCCCTGGGTCAGCCCTCACCCATTCCCACAGCACACTGGGACACGTTTCTGAGCCCCAGCTGAGGAATTTAACTGCAGACAAGCGCTGGCAGGGAACACACACAGCATGAGAGGTCAACCCACGTCTATTAAATCCCTGAACTCTAAGATTGCTGCATAAGGTGGTTGACAAGCCTAACCCTTGCCCCTTCCTGTGTGTTGGGCACACCAAACACCCCTCTGCCTTCCTCCACACTCACACCTTCTGCACCTTCTGCCACCCAAGGATTTCCCTGACCTTCTCCTCTCTCAGGTACCTGCAAAAGGTGTACCTAGACTCAGGAGAGATACTGCAGAGGCTGCTGCAATCTGCTTCCAGGGCTTGCACAACACTTGGAGACAAAGTTATCCCACTTGTATCACCATTCTCATTCTCCTCTGGTTAACGCTCATCTTGCAGCTCTTGGTTCTCAGGGGATGCAAGTGCTGCTGCCTTCAGATCAAGCAGATAAAACCAGAAAATGAATCAAGGACCTTCAAATTAAAAATAGTCATAATCAGACTGACCAAACACTACACCACCTTGCTAACAATCTGCCTTGCTGCATCCCTGCAGAACCAGACTTCTATTCTTCTCTTTAAGCAAATATTATGAACAACAACAACAAAAAAATAATGCAATTATTGCATTCCTTCCTTCCTTATGGGGAAGGAGCTGCAGAGAAAATCCTGCAAACAAACTAATGGCCTTATTTTGCAATAATTGCATTATTTTTTTGTCTGCAGAATTTTCTCTGCAGCTCCTTCCCCAGAAGGATTGGCTGTAAGGGAAAAACACAACCCCTGACGTTCCTACACTTGCCATGTATCTGAGAGGAAAAACACAGCACAACGTTGTTAGTACCTTTCCTCTTTTCACAGCAAAACAGGACTAAATGAGACATGCAACGAAAACTGAACAGGCATGGAAGTTACAGGTCTTTTTCCCCCCACCACACACACACACACACTTTTTCAGATGAAGTATTTTATGAGGCCAGCTCAAAAATCCAGAGCACACACGTACAAAGAAATGAGTTTGGAAATCCCCCTCCTTCCACCCCCACTGCTATTTGCTAAGGAAACCAGATGCCCAAGCCCAGCCAAAAAATGATCTCAGCCATTCTTAAGAGAGCCTACAGTGCATTTTCATGAGTCATGGAAAGCAACAACTCGTTGCTTTGGTAATGCTAGGTAAGCAACTGGTCACCCATCCACAACGAGACTTTGAGCAGTAAGTCAAAGAGCAGACCGTTTCTTGACAGATTACATCAGAGACGGCCCCAAAATAGAGTCTCACAGCAAATGCACCTCACAGGAGATTTTGCAAGACACACCACAAAGCATGTCCTGCAAAAGCACTTTGCAAGGCACTCAGCAGCTGGGATTTCAGATGGTCCCAAAACCTGGCATGCCCCAGCACCCAGAGTGGGCAGAAACACCCGCTACGGGCAGCAAACTTAATGGGAAGGATAGATGCAGGGATTAGGATGAAGGCAAGTCCCTTCCCCTTGCCTTTCCCACAGCCTGGGGCAGATGGGAAACTCACTGCCTGATGGCCCAAAGCCCAGTGCTGGGGGCAAGCAGAAGAATTTGCAGGATGCTTCGTTCCCCAGCCCCCTTCCAAGCAGGGGCCGTGCTGGCTGCACAGCTCCACACGCAGGACTCAATGCACATGAAAGATGTACTGAAGGTTTCATTGGTCCCCAAGCAAATTGCTTCCTCTTCTCATTGCTCAAAGCCTACCCAGAAGGATGCAGAACATGGCTGTGTCCACCACCACCACCTCAAGCCTCATGCAACAGATGCACAGGCAATTTATCCAAGCGGTACAAAGGGAAAAGGGGGGTTATATATTACACATGCCATTTATATATGGATATATCATTTCCCTACCACCCTCTCTGCATTAGGATGGCTACTGCAGGGGCACCACTCACAGCCCTTGGTGACACAGCCATGAGGACGGTGGTGTTCAGTGATGTAGCCTCACACCCTTCAACCACACCTGTCCATTGCACCCCCTTACCCCATCAAAACACAGCCCAAGACAAGTCAGGGAGGTGAGAAGTTCCCACTGCAGCAAAGGGAGACCTTTCCAACACATGCCATGTTCTTCCACAACCGCCTCCAACCTTCATCATGCCTTGGCAATGAAGATATTCCCACAGCACCCACACATTCGCCACTGCCAGGGATGATCCCACGCAGGTGAGACACCAACCTGCACCTCTCTGGCCATGCCTGCTGTGAAAGGCAAGTCAGCTTTCTGTGTAACAACAAACAGGGTGCTACAAGTCTTGGCTCCACCTTGTCCAAGTCACCAAGAGCTTTGAGACTCTCTGGTGGTCTAGGATGAAAGCACAACATGCCACACTAACTCCTTGGCACAGCCCAACCAGCTTCCTGAAAGGGAAATTCTCTCCACAGCATTTCCTGGACACAGACCAAGACTTGAACTAGCTTGTTCCCAGCTTTCCCTCTAGAGATGGAGACCTACAATCTCCAACACCTTTTGCTCTGGGTCCCAAACCAGTTTGTTTGCCCTCACCTCCTAAGAGCCCCATCCCCAAGCCGACCGGGCACGCACCAGACGTTAGTCACACCGGTAGTGCTGTGAGTGAAGCTGCCAAAATATTGTGATGATTAACCATCTTCTTCAGCCAGGTAACATTGGTGACACACCTCATGCACATCTGCAGCAGCACAGCACCTCAGGGAGAGCATTGCGGAAAGCCCCAGCCAGGAAACTCACCCCAAACAAAACCAGGCAAGAGCAGGCACGCTTCCTCCAGTCCTTCACTCTCAAGAGATCATTTCAGCCACACAAGGTGAAGCCAAGCCAGTCTTCAGGCAGAACACCATCCTCAGGGTATGCAGGAAACACCACAGGTACCCTTTTATCAAAGCCACCCGTGATGAAGTCAACATCCACTGGCACTTCATATTTTCCAGGGAGCACAGCCAAAAGGGACTGTGTCACTACAGGGGGAGCAAGTGGGCATCGGTCCCAGTGAAGCAGATCCCACCTCCCCCCCAGCCAAAGCCATGGGAAGCAGAGGGTGAGGAGCAGGAGAGAGTGCCAGGCTGAGCGGTCCCACATCCAGGCAGCCCCAGTGATCCCCTCCCAGCCTCCACACCTGGAAAGCTGCAGGAGGAGACACACACATCAGCAGGACTTCCTAGTCGGCTGCCACCACCAGAGGAGCAGCTCTTGGGAGTTATCAGGAGCCAAGAGCACAGTGAGAACTCGGGAAAGAAGCTTGACCGGACTTGCCCCATCCTGACTCTTCCACAGCACCGCAACCAGCCCTGCCACCACCCTTCAGAAGGAACACCCATTGAGAGCCACCAAACCAGCACCTTTCCCTACCCTCTCCCCTCTGGCAAAGCACAGCACAGTTCGGGAGCAGCACCCTGGTGCTGGGTTTATCCCCAGCAGCACCTTCAGAGCCGGACCTTGAACTTCTCAATAAAACCAGTGATGCAACAAGCTCAGCACAGCTCAATACAGTCTCTGTTTATCTCTTTACTTGCCACCAGCACCATCCAAAGAGAAATAGCTGAAATATCTTGCATATTTCTCTAATGACTCTTGCTACTCTGTCAGCATCCTCACAGAGGGACCAAGACCAAGGAGCAGAAAACACATTCCATTGGTTTATTAACTGGGTGCTCAGGTTTCCCAAAAGCCACTGCACAAGTGGGTAGCCAGCAGAAGGATTGCAGCAGAGGGAGCAGTGCTGTGCTGATGGGCAAAGAGAAGGCATCAGGGCTGCAGCATGAGCACCTTGCATCGGACAAGGAAAGCTTTCCAGGAGCTTGACCCAGCCTGGTAGCTTTACTGAAGGATGCTTCATCAGTTGAGCAAGACAAACCCTGCTTTGGGGCACATCAATGTCTTGACCATCCTCAACAGAAGCAAGACCAGAAGGAAGCCCAGATCTCTGATCTCGGATTCCCACGCGCCCGTTGTTCATCACTCACACGCTCCCAGCCCACGCACCTTCTTCCAGCCACCCACTTCCACAGCCACCGTGTTATTGCTGCTGCAGGTGCTGAGTTATCAACCCTGCAGCATCACCCAGCTACAGATAACACTGCCAGCTGCCCTTTGAGATGACACTGCACTGACCCAGCATGCAAACAAGGGACTGTCCCCCGCAGGGCACTCCCTGGCTGGTGGCAGAGGAAGAGGTGAGAGGCTGAAAGGAAGCGGGTTTCTCAACCAGGGTTTCTCTGCACACACACAAGCCATGACTTCACCTTCAGCACCAGCTGTATAACACACCTCTCCCTACACTTTCTACCCAAGCCCTTTTCCCCTGACCTTCCTTCCCAAGGTGCTCAGGCTGCCCCACACAGGGCATGCCCCAACCCTTTTAATCCCGAGCAAAGGAGAGATCTCCCAGATACTCAGAACATGCCCACCACCCTTCTGCAGGGTCTTCATGCCTTGGAGTCCCTGGGCATCAGAGCAAAAGGTGCAAACAGTACACTATGGAGACATTACATCTCTGCTAGACTTTTTTAGGCTCTTACCGTGGAGAGCACCGCACTACTTCCAGTTCACAGCTAGGCTGTGATGATCTGATCTCCGCTCAACCACAAAAACCCAAAGAGGTTGTAGAGCAAAAGCAGTAAGGATCCAAGTAACCCACTCTCCTCATTGTGAGGGGCTTCACATTCAAGGACAGACATCAACAGACAGCCCAGTCTTTCTCCAAACCCCTGCACCGAAGCCAGCAGCTGCAGAACTCCTCACACCATACTGTGCTCGCTTTGGCACACAATGTTTGGCCTAACAACTGTCATGTGCAGAATTTTCAGTAGTCCCCTGGGGATCTGTGAGCACGTGGAAGCTGCTCTGCCAAGAAACACCTTCACATGGACAATACTAACACAATCCCTCCAGGACAGCCCTGGCAGTGCAGGAGCACCCGAAGCATTGCAGAGCCCAGAGATATCCTTCAGCAGATCCGGGCTTAAGACCTTCCTACCTCCTTTGTGAAGGCTTCTTATCCCATCAATTATTACCCCAAAGCAATTGCACAGAGTCTCTTCTCCTCTGAATCATCTAGCTCCCAGCCAGACAACCTTCTGTTACTTAGCACGCAAGCTCCTGGCCGTAGCAGGTTTGTAAAACATCTCTGCTCCAGCCACCCAGGGCTAATTTTTCAAGCAATTTGGTGTTTAATCACTACCTGAACACTCGAGCCATCCTCCCACCCCTTCCGAGGACCTGGCCCACACACATGCTGTTTACACAGCTGCCCAGGCTCCTTCCAGGATCTGCCCTTGTGCTGCCAGGCATGGCACGTAGCACCCACTGCCAACCGGACTTTGTCCTGTGCGGCTTCCACGGTGCTGAGCAAAAACCCTGGCTCAGCTCCATCCTGGGTTTCATTGCTGTTGTTGCGTGTCCTTCCTGGAGTGCTCCAGATCATCTTGCAGAGTGTAAAATTCGAGGAGCTTGCAAGGAAGTGACAACTAGTTTTGCATAAAATGGTGGCCAAGACTGGCTTTAAGTCAGGGGAGAAGGAGAGGCTCCAGTCTACTACAGATTCTCATTAAATTCTGAGTCCCTTGGTCTTCCAGAGTAGGAAAAACTGTTTGTGGAATGCATTTGGGAGCTGAATCCCCCTCTTCTGGGGTACACAGGGTATATCCCTTTTGCTCCCCAAAGCCTCTGAAAAGTCCAGGTTGAGCCCTCTGGGAAGCATCTGCAGATACCCCAAACACTCCAGGAGCAGAAGCAGGTTCCCACAACCAGACACAGTGATGACATGTCCCTACCCTGGGTCACAGAGAAGCAGGGCAAAGAGCTGCAAGCAGCCACAAGGGGTCAACCACGAACCCCCACACCCCCAGCCCACAAAACCCTTCCACCACAACCCCTGTGGCACTGGGTGAGTTGGATTTGGGCCACACTCCTCCATGGGTCCCCACCACAGGCCACGCTGATGCTGCATCTTCCACCATCCCAGGCTCAGTGTGGCTCCAGGGAAAGCCAACAGCCCCAGTAACGAAGCAAAGAAGGGAGACACGAGCTCCCAGCCCCAAAACTCTTCACTAGACCCATTACAGCAGCTTTGAAGAGGAAGGTGGCTATTTTAAAGGACACCTTTGTTTTTAAGGAGCTGGGACAGACTGATTTTGTTGGGCACTGGTGACAAGTTAGTGACTAACATGTAGATGACTTATGCAGACTGCATTGGGATTGCAGGGACAGACAGAAAACAAACAAAAATGCCCATATATCCATGCTCAAACGTGCTCACTCATGGCTTCACTGACAGAAACCCACTCATCTGATGCCCACCACAGCATCACCACATCAGATGAAGGTTCATGCCTCATGGGATACAGGGCAAGACAGCATACATGGAGACAGCAGGCTTCCAGCACCACTGAGATGACAATCACCAGCCCTGCGTCTCACATCACTTGGCAAAGGCAGAAAAGGCACCAGGAAGAAATATGGTCCTGACCTGGCGTGCAGAGCTGCACACGGGGATGGGGAGCTGCTCCCTGGAGACACTCACCAAAAACACCTGGTCACCTGTTTCTCCTTGCAGAGCTTAAATAGAAAGATAAATAAAGTCTGGGGACCGAGGGTGAACCAGCCAGGTTAAGGATCAGCTGGGCACTGACAGCTTCTCTGAAATGTGTCCAAGGAAATAAAGAAGCAGAATTCTGTCTTCCCCTTCTTATGGCTCTGTAAGGCAGCTTCCATCTCCCCAGTGCATGGCTGATGTTCTGTGTGATCCTGTGCACACCACGCTTGGCCTGTTCGACACGCAGAGACGGGAGTGGAAGTGACTGAGCCCAACAGCCTCCTGCTGACACATCCAGCATCCCCGTTGCCCACAGCTCCCCACTGGGGGAGCCAGGCTGCAGAGGGCTCAGCCACCTCCTGAGAGAGGCTGGCACGTGGGATGTGTGCGCCTCTCCTGTGCTGGATCTCAGGATCTAAGGGAGTCCAGAGCCATGTAGAGAGAGAAAACACGTTTCCTTAGGCCAGATGATCTGGGCTGAACTATAGCTGAGTATCTCATCTTTGTCTCCCCTCTTCCATCAGATGATCTCCTCAATTTGGAGAGCCAAAGTAAGCTCAGAGCAGTCGCTCCCTGCTGGTTCTCAGCTCTGAGGTTTGCTGCTTCTGCATGTAGACAGGCTTGTACACTCCAAAGCCAGCCTGCATTCACAGAGCAGTCTAACAAAAGATCTCCCTCCAAACAGCGAACCCTGACTCACTTCCCTCTGGCCTCCACCAGCAAGGCCAGACTGGCCAGTACAGAAAATCCTGCCAGCTTCCACACTGGTCCCCACATCCAGCCAGGGAGAGGAGGGCTGGAAGCACATCACCTTCCATAGCACAGCAGCACGCTCCATCCCACTGCTCTGCTGGGGAGCGACACACACCACGCGACGCCTGCCAGCATCCTCCCAATTGCAAAACACACCAAGTCCAAGCTAACACCATGAAGCATCAAGAGCAGCAACACTTCAGGAAGGATGGAGAGAGGACTGCACTCCTCTGGCTGCTGGAATTGCTGGCTTTTAGCGACGCAGTCTGTCCCTCCTGGGTGAAAATCCAGGCTGCATCCCTTCGTGTGAGCACATCTCCCTCGTGGGCTCCAACTGCCTCCAAAGAAAAGAAATGCATCGCTCCCCAGCACACGTTGAGAGGGCAGAGCTGGGGGTTTCTGATGGAGATTTAAGACCCATGGAAAAAAAAATGTGGTACCAAAACCTGCTTAGAGAAGGGAGGCATAAAAGAGCCTTTAAAGCCACAGCCCAGCAGCCCATCCAGCCTCGCATCCTGCCTCCAACAGAGGAGCTTTCACAAGCTGCGAAACCTTCCTAAACCTCCTAAGCTGTGGAGATACACTCCAAATCTGCAGGAGCCCTGGGAGACATTGAGCCCCCCCCCCAAATGTCAAACTGGGGGCTCTGGAAAGTGCCCCATCCAATATGGGTATTTGCAAGACTCAGGTAGCCACGGGCAGGCCTCCAAATGCAGCCGATCTCCCACGTGCCCGAGGGATGGCTCCCAGGAGCTGCACCCTGGGCATGAATCCTGCTCAGAGCTGCACGGAACTGCACGTGCCAACTGGAAATAAAGTCACAAGGTGCCACAGAAGGAAGTTTTCTCAAACCGCTCACACTCACTGAAGAAGCAAAAGAAGCTGGACCCTGGAAATCCCTGGGATCACTTCAACTCCACACAAATCCCAAGCGGGACCCAGCTTTTCAGTCCCTGCACCGGTAACACATGCGGATCCTGCATCAAACCAGGAGCGGGTCTGCTTCCAGAAACCACAGGATTACAAGACAGGAATTGAAGAGGAGGATGAAAGCAGCCGCAGAGGGGGAAACCGCTCTCCAAACCGCGTCGGGACCAGCGAGAGACACACTTGGCCACCGTGCAGGACCTGGCAAGCCCGCCGGCGCACACCCACTCGCACTGGCACACGGCTCCCACCTCCGCTCCTCTCCCCACCCGGCCACGGAGGGCTGAGGTTTGGTGTCGGCAGAACAAATCCTCCTGGAACATCCCAGCTCAGCTCCCCGTGACAGCCGCTCGCTCCATCCAAGTGGAAACCCAGCTTCCCAGCTCCATCAGTGGGCAGAGCCACTCACACCGCACAGGTACCAGCTCCCTTCACCCACGGGGGTCCGTGCCCACCACGGAGCCTTCCTCCCCATCACTGCTCAGGTCAGGTTTTGCTCCCAGTGAAGCTGGAAGGTGAGGGCTGGCCGGGAATTCCTGTAGCTCCCTGGCACGGACATAACGCTTTCCACCGAAGCAGGACCCAAGCGACAGAAGCCACCGACAAGGCTCGATAGTTTAAAGCATCCCGATAACGGGAGCGCCCGTACCAGGGGGCTGAACCCGGAGCTCGCTGCCAGGCAGCTGCCGCAGGGACGGGCTGCCAGGCTGACTCACGGCACCGGGTAATAACCCGGCTTGAAGCAGTTACGGGGCCAAAGCCGAGCCCGCTGACACACGGCGGGGGCTGCGCCGGGGAGTCCCGGTGCTCGGGAAGGTAAATCCCAAAGAGAACGCAGGTCCCACTCCCCCGCAGCCCCGGTTCCCTTCCCGGGAAGCCGCTCCAACCCCCATTCCTCCCCCTTCACGGCTTCCCAGACCTCGGAGCGCCGGGCCCGGAGGGACGAGCTCCCACCGGTAAGGCGAGAAGGGGAGGGAGGTAAAACCCACCGCAGCCAAACCGGGCTGCAAAAGCAAAACCTTCTCGGTCACCACCGCGGGAAGGGCGAGAAAAAAACAACTCCAAGCCCGAAACCGACCCCTCGCACCGGCGCGGCTGCAGGGACCTACCGCCCGCAGAGCTGCCCGTCCCCGGGGCTGGGAGGAGAAACTTACCGGCCCGGCGGCAGGGCTAGCGGCGGAGGGCCATTCCCGGCGGCTCGGAGCACCGTGGTCCCGACCCCTGGCACGGCACGGCTCGGCTCTGCACGGCTAGGATCAGCTCGGCTCGGCACGGCAGCAGCGGGGCCCGGGGCGGCGCGGGGCGGTGCACAAAAGCGGGAGGAAGCGGTGACGCGCGGAGCCGCCGCAGCCAACGGGACGGCGGGGGAAGGCCCGGGCCCGCCTCCGCCCCCGCCCCGCCACCACCATCCCCCGCTCACCCACCGCACCGGGGTGTCGCGTCGCGCCGCTGGGGGGCGTCCTTGCGGCTGGGGGGGGGGTACGGGTGGAACGGGCCGGCCCACGGGCAGATCTGACCCCGGGGCGGGGGTCTGGGGGGGATGCGAGAGGACACACACAACCGGTGAGGGGCTCTCCGGGCCCCGCACCTCGGGTCACCCTGGATGGACAGCGTGGCAGCCCCCCCGCCTTCGCTTTAGGAAGGGTGGGGGCTGAGCTGTGCTCCAGCTGAGGGTCCCTGAGACACGGGGTGGGGGGACCGGGCTGCCTCCAGCTGAGGGTCCCTGAGACACGGCGGGGGTGGGACCGGGCTGCCTCCAGCTGAGGGTCCCTGAGACACGGGGGGTGGGACTGGGCTGCCTCCAGCTGAGGGTCCCTGAGACACGGGGGGTGGGACCGGGCTGCCCCGCTTCAGGTCAACTCGAAAAACCTGGAGGTGGTG
The DNA here is from genome assembly GCF_964237585.1 of Gallinula chloropus. Taxonomy (NCBI): domain Eukaryota; kingdom Metazoa; phylum Chordata; class Aves; order Gruiformes; family Rallidae; genus Gallinula; species Gallinula chloropus. The sequence goes on along the minus strand of NC_140086.1, from coordinate 158,420,738 downwards.
AAAAAGACCCCAGGTGATGGGGCTTCCTGAGGTGGAGTGCTGGAGAAGATGGTGAAACCTTGCTGTGGTGCAGCTTTTGGCTTCCTCCACGGGGCTGGGGGGCTGAAGGGATTGACCTCTCACATCCCGTTTGGGTTTTGCCTCTTTTGGGGAGGGGGTGAAGCAAAAATGAGCTGTAGTTCAGACCAAAGGGTGGAGAGGGGCTCTTGGCAGTTCCCCAGTGCTGACCTGTTGCCACAGCTTGCCCTTGAGAACAGCTCAGGGGCAGCTCCCCGTGGGATTTACATCCACCTGTCCCAAGCTTCTGCTGTATGTCCAAATCCCTTTGGATTTGACCCTCTGTACATGGAGAGCCACCAATGGCTTACAGGCGAAATTCACCCCCAAGCAAAGGGCCAGCATGAGCCTTGTGCCTGGAAGACAGATGGAAGTGGGACCCGAGTTTTATACCAGATACCACTCAGACTGGTGGGAAAAGAGGGAAAATGAATGTGGAGGATGGAAAAAGTAGGTAAGGATATTTTTCCGATTATTTCCCCATTTAGTAAATGTGGAGAGGACCAGGAACAAAGTCGGTTTAAGATTTTGGGTGGGGAGGGAAAAGGAAAAAAAAAAATAATGGGCAGAATCCTAAACCCAGACCCATTCCCCTCACGTTTTTAAGGACTTGCTGCTGCAAGAAAGTTGGAGCCGTTGCCTGTAAAGGCAATAGAAACCCCAACCAGGGACCCCTCCTGAGAGATTCAAATCTCACATCCTCGTATACAATCGCGTGACCTATTAATAAAATCCATAGAAACCGATTCTGTATATACCAAATAACAGCAGATGGCTCCAACCCAAACTGCTCCGGGTTCCCTCACTTCATAAATGATTTTACTGGGGCCGGTCGTGATCTTGATGTAATTGAATAGGTTTCACTCTTTTCTCTCTCCCTCCCCCCCCCCCCTTCCCCAGAATATTTGTGCGGTTTACGGAGAGATACCCAGGGGGACCGAGCTGTTGCTGGAAGGAACCTCTGACTCCAGCTTGCCTCATCCGTTTGGGAAGCGGCGTAAGTCTATCCTAAGCCACCTGGCTTTGGGAAGGAGGTTGTCTTTCTCTGCACCTTCCCTGTAAGTCGTAGAGATTTTTTTAATAACATTCTGGTTCACTTGGCACATTGGAAATGTTTTGGCCTCTGCCCATCGGGGATGTATGTAATGAATTCTTGTGCTGCAGATGCCTTTCCGAAATAAATCACATGTGTTTACCTTGGGAACCAGGCACAGGACCCCAGGATGTCAGGTTCAAGTAGTATAAGGCACTAAGTGACAAGCAGCTCCTTTCAAACCTCCTGGTTTTAGTGGGGATTGGTCAGGCAGGCACCAACTCCTGCTGAAAACTCCTTCCAAACACTTCTTCTTTTCAAAGGTCGTTTGATGCCCCAGGGATCCTGCTACAGGGATTTCAGTTCTAGAGTGTTCCTGAGCAATCCAGAGGTGGTCATGTGTGTAAAGCCTGTTTCCATTGATGTCAACAGCTCTCTGGTGAGGGGCATGCTAAGGATCAGACCCCGGATTCTGCCTCCTCGAGTTGCTCCTGAAAGCATCCACAAAGCCTGGTGCAGGAACAGAAGGAGGAGGATGGCTCTGCACGTAGCTGCAGGTGTGCCCCTGCACATCTCAGCTGGCAGCCTTGGCCATGTTTCTGGAGAGGAGTGAGAACCTGGTAAAGAGCTCACAGTGGAGGGCACCAGCAAAACCAGTGTGTGGCAGACAGGGGTTGTGATGGCACTGTCCGGGGTAATAAAACAGAGACAGGGCTGTTCTCTGGCCCTGGGGACAACAGGCATGGTTACCTTCTACCCATGCAGTCAAACTCTCCTTTCTTTTCTAAAACAGCATCCAGAGTGCAAGTAGGAGATGTTCTTTGGTGCACATTGTCCCACACCGTGCACTCCATGTACATGCCAGTTGGTCAAGTGAAAACCATGCTGCCATGCTGAAAATCATAATCATCTGAGTTGGAAGGGACCCCAAGGATCACAGAGCTCCAACCCAGAGCCACCAACTTCCAGGCATGATCTAGACAAGCCTGCCCATGGCCCCATCCAACCTGGCCTTGAACACCCCCAAGGACGGGGCACCCACCACCTCTCTGGGCAGCCTCACCACTCTCTCTGTAAAGAACTTCCCCCTAATATCTAATCTAAACCTTCCCTCCTTCAGCTTCAATCCCCCTTGTCCTGCCATTGTCTGCCCTTTGAAAAAGTTGATTCCCCTCCTGTTTCTCTGCTGTAGATGTGTGCTCTGATTCTTCTGAGGTGACCGCTAGACTTGTTGGAGTGGGTATGAAGGACGGTATCATCGCAATAAAACCTGTAGTGATAAGTTTGATGGCACAAGTGGGTAAAAGCCATAAGAAAAGCTGATGGTTCATCCATAGACTGAGAACTTTGCAAATCACAGCCCCAGGCTGTTCTATTTATGCTTCTCCTTTAATGACGTAAGCATTAGTATTTGCAGTGGGGAGAAAAAGGGGAAGATATTTGGCTTTTACCTAACTGCTACTATTTCAGGCGGTGTTAGGGTTCCTGCAGGAAGTGAACACAGGTCCCAGAGCAGCGACCCAATTCTTCTGTGACTAAGTATGCTCTGTCTAACCTGAAATTCTCCCATGCCTTCTGTTTGATATAATATCCTTTCTTGCTTCCTGTCCTAAACTGCAGCATAAAGCCGTTGTGTGCTGTGAGACGTCTGTCAGGCTTTCTCTCCCATCGAGATGGCTGCGTATTGATGGGGGGTGAAATCATTTCTATACTTAGTTTGCAAACTGTAAAGGAATGATGCCATCTCGGTGCAAAGAAAAGAAACCAATTACTCAGCTCAGAAAATGTGTGCTGCTTTACAGCAGAAGGATGGAGCTGGTAATGGACCTGGGTGGGATTTCAGCACATAGGTACAAACCCGTGATGCCATCACCTCTGCATGGCAGTGCCTGGGCTCTTTTAGACCTGCGTCGGGTGCAGCTCATCCTCACCCAAGATTAATCATGGGTCTGCTGCTTGCTGTGAAAAAGCAGGTGGAAAAGGAGGGGTAGAGTTGTCCTGTGTCCCTCTTAATGACATTACCCATGGAAAAGCCATGTTTATTTTGCTTAAATATTCCCCCCACTTGTTCCGACTGCTGCTTGGGGCACCACCTAATAGATAAACCCAGTCAGAACCCACAGACCACTGTGTCAGTGTTCCCAAGGGGGTTGTGCTGTTCCCAGAACACAGCTGAACGTATGCAGTGGTTTCCTGGGGGGGGCAGACATTTGGGGACAGCGTTTAATCTCTACCTATGGTTCTCTTTTACAAGAACCACGTTGTGGAGTGGTTGAGAAGGGTGAGAGTCAGGTTAAGATGCTTGTCAAGGGGCCGCACGCTTCCTGGCTTCCTTTCTCCTCCTCTCATGGTACACAAAATGCTCCTTGGTTGATATGACTGTACGCTCCGTGGGGCAGGCACCAAGATCACCAGTATGAAAGTTCTCACAACCAGGCAAGAGCAACAAGCCATCTCTCCGGCTCAGTGGGTTTTGAAACCTTTCCTCTGCCGTGGCAGAAAGCTCTTTCTCACAAACAGCTGATAACACCTCCTGCCCACACAGCAGATGAACCTTGTGGGTTAGAGCTTGGGTTTATTATACCCCCCTTGGGCTGAGGAGGAAATCCTGGGCTCCTTCCCAGTGTACAGGATATTTCTATCAACCACTCCAGCAGAAAAGGTAGGTGGCAGCAGCAGCAACTCTATTTAAAAAGGAAATTTCTGTGTTTGAAGATAAAATGCACGGACCTCATCCTAGGGGAGAGGATTTCAAAGCATGAAGACCCAAGAGCAGAGGCTCTGTGCACCCTTGCCCACTGACCGCTTGAGAATACTGCAACCTTGAGGGGTTAGACAGTTGTTCTGTGAAGGGGTTGGAGGGAAGAGGTGTCCCCCAGTCCTCTCTGAGCCAGCATTTGTGTCCATCCCACCTAGTCATGAAGAGCTGAGAGGGTTTTGCAGCTCTTAAGAAACACATGCAAAGTGTTACCCACAGAGGAAGGTAACGGCGTGCAGTGGCCACCAGGGACAATCAACCAAAAGTCATCGATTTTAATTTGTGTTTCAAAGGGACTGGGTGTGACTACAACACTTATTTTCCTGGTAGTTGTAGCATGTGCTTTCATAGCAGAATGTAACTTTCCACGCTCTCTCTTTCCATGACTCGTCTTCTCTGCCCAAACAAAGGAAAACAAGATCTCCAAAATAAGGACAAAGTGAAAGTGAAGCAGATCTGATTTCTGGGTGGGTTGTTAAGCAAATATTCCCTGCATAATGCTTTTTCATGTCTGCATGGAGCTTGGAACTCGGGTCCTCCAAGGTGACTCTACATATCACTCTGGCGAAAGGTGTAGAGCTGGAAGCCCTGGAGAGTTGTACTACCTGTCTGCAAACAGACTCAGATTAGACTTCCTCAGAACTCCCTCAGAATATTTATGGTCTCATCTGGCATCTTAATATTGTGGAAAATAGCGCAAGAAATACTGTCCTTGTGTGGCATCTGCAGCTGAAACTGTGCGGCAGCCAAATCTCACAGGGGATGTCCTGTGTATCCATCCCACCTTCCCAGAGAGTTCAGATAAAGTTTCGATGCTTTCCTGAAGAGAACCAAGAGCCACCACCCTGCTACCAACCCCTCTCGAGGAAAGTCTAAGGGTAAGAGAAGGACTGAAAGACCATGGTCTTGTTCAGCCCCTGAGCTGGGCTTGTTCAGCCTGAAGAAGAGAAGGCTGCAGGGGGACCTCATTGCAGCCTTCCAGTACCTGAAGGGAGTAGAGAAACAGGAGGGGAATCAGCTTTTTCAAAGGGCAGACACTGGCAGGACAAGGGGGAATGGATTGAAGCTGAAGGAGGGAAGGTTTAGATTAGATATTAGGGGGATGTTCTTTACAGAGAGAGTGGTGAGGTTCTGGAACAGGCTGCCCAGAGAGATGGTGGATGCCCCATCCCCGGGGGTGTTCAAGGCCAGGTTGGATGGGGCTCTGGGCAAACTTGTGTAGATCCAGGCCTGGAGGTTGGTGTCCCTGCCTGTGGCAGGGGGGTTGGAACTCTATGATCCTTGGGGTCCCTTCCAACCCAGACCATTCTGTGATTCTATGATACGATCCAGGCATGAGGTTAGGTATGTGTATCCAGCCTGCCTTGTTCAACCCCACTGACTTCAACAGGATTTTGCTCCCTGAGAATATGAACCTATTTCTCTAATCCCTCTCCAGATTTGAAAAGCAACTGAGCTGCAGGGACATAGTCAGAGCCACCCATTACAACCACTGAATTGCAGCTGCCATTTCCATCAGCATTTTGCATTCCATACCGTATTCTGCCAGAAGAAGCTCCTAACCAGAACTCTTCTGGTATATTTGTGCTCCTGCAGCCGAAGGTGAATCACGTTGGAGCAGCCGTTGAGCTGGAGTTTCACCGTATTTCTTCCCATCTACCCACGTGGAGATGGATTTTAGCTGAAGTAGTGATTGATTTACTGCAACTGGGATCTGTCCCGTTGGCCATAAACTTATCTGCAAGCATCAAGTGGAAACCTACAGTTTTTCCTTTACATCTGTCATGAGGGGGAAGAAATCACCGAAACAATCAAAACCTGGCTGTTTACACGTGTTTTGTTTTATAAATGGACTTGTATAGAAAGTTGCAGCCCTGCTGCACAGACAGCTCCCATAAATCTCTTATCACAAAAGCCATATGTCCTCATTTCCTCATCTGTGGTGAAATACAAGCAGCGGCGCTTCAATAATTAGGAAGCTGGAGGTAAACCGCTCGGCATCCAGCAGTAGGAAAGTGTATGTGGGTGAAGGGTACAAAACAGACCCAGGGCAGCTTGGGTTTCAGGCAGTGTCGCTGCTCCGTACAACTTTCCATTGCGCGCCTGTCGTTTGCGTGTTAACGAGCCAGTTCCTCCACAGAGGGGACACTGGGGAGACTGGAGAGGTCTGAGAGGTGCCTGATCGTCCCCGTTTGGTTTGCTCAGAGCTGGCGCTGTGGTTGTGGTTCAGTGATTTTCATGTTGCTAGCCTTTGCTGGGCAGGGTCTCCTTCCCTTGAAAACAACTCAAAATCAAGACCTCAAAAATAGAGTGAACTGACCTGCTCCCCTTAAAGTCCCTTTGATCCATCTCCAGACACGTAGAGGGGGAAAAGAGCACAAAAAATCCTGCAAAAAGTCATCTCGCTGGATGAGAGGCACAGTGGGGCATCCCCTGTTCCCTGCCTGGAGCTAATACAGTTTCACCTGGGAGGAAAGAGATGAAGGGTCCCACAGGACCACTCAGACATTGTTTAGCTTCTCCCTTACCAGAAACTCAGACAACTGTCCCCTGTGGCCTTCAATCAGCACTGGTTAGCCAAGCCAGTGTCACTCCATGACTTTAATTTCACCAGGGTGTTTCCACAGAGCTACTCTGAGAGGGCTAAAAATGAACCAAGTGCGTACATTTAACACAACTGCCATTAAAACATGTCCAAGCCCTTCCAATCTTCCCCCCCCCCCCCCAAAAAAAAAGGAGACATTTCCTAAATTTCAGATCACCCAGCACTGGTGCAATGCCCTTTTGCCCAGCTTGGTGTACTTTGTGTAAGGGGTATTTATTTAATCCATCTGAAACTACATGAGAAAGGAGAGAAATATCCCGGCGGCGAGATAAGATGATTATCTTCCTGAAAAACAATAGGAACATGGTCAAAATTAAAAATAATTTGATTGCAAATAGGAAGCCTAGTAAAGCAGCAGGACCAGAGGAAACATGACTAATTTTTTTTTTTTTTGAGCTTGTCTGAACTCACAGAGCAGAGCTTTGCAAGAGCCGTAACTTTGAAATATAGATCTGTAGAAAACCCAGGGGGGGAGGATGGCAACGATCCAACTGCAATAGTACAATAGGGGCAAGTTAATGCAGCTGGTTGATCTGACCTAAATGGCTAAATAGCAGCAGACAAAAGCTATTTTAGGTGCAATTTGGTGGGGACCACAGTAAATAAGATTTGGGGAGGAGTGGAGAAAGTAAAGGCTTTTTTCTCAACTCTTTTTTTCCATTCATTTGCCATTCTTGGCAGCACGTGGCCGAACCACGATGCCAGTGTTGCCTGCAGGATCAGGACCAAGCTCTCCTTAGGAAACCTGTGGGCTTATGCTTCACATCACAGAATTGTAGGGGTTGGAAGGGACCTCCAGAGATCATCATGTCCAACCCCCCTGCCAAAGCAGGGTCCCTAGGACAGGTCACACAGGTCAGCGTCCAGACGGGTCTGGAATATCTCCAGAGAAGGAGACTCCACACCGCCCTGGGCAGCCTGTCCCAGGGCTCTGTTGCTCTCACTGGGAAAAAGTTCTTCTGCATATTGGTGTGGAACTTCCTGTGCTCCAACTTGAGGCCATTGCCCCTTGTCCTGTCTCCACAGACCATTGAGAAGAGGCTGGTTATTTCCCCTTGTGTCTCACACTTCAGATATTTATAAACATTAATGAGATCCCCTTTCACTCTTCTTTTCTCAAGGCTGAACAGTCCCAGTTCTTTCATCCTTTCCTTGCAGGGGAGATGCTCCAGGCCTTTAATCATCTTTGTAGCTCTGACATTCTCAGTCAATGTTGGTTCTTCCCATCTCCAGCAAAGAACCTTACTTTCTGCAAGGGAAGGAGGAGGTGGCTGCAGGACCACAACAGCCTTGGGATTTGTCTCCAGGAGAAAATTCTAATAGATGTAAAACCTATTCAGAAGCAAATATCAAGGGATTTCCTTCTAATACTGGTTGAAGTGTTTATATGATTCCCCAAAATACTACATATTAAACTACTGCTTCCTTAATACAAAACTCAGCATGAAGCAATGTCTGTCCAGTGGGGATGCAAAGAAGAAAACGCTGTGTAGGACAGTTGTTCCTCAGCATCCATGGGAGGACTCTAACATCTAACAGTACCTGTATCAGCTACAGATGCACTGTTGAGCTGGGTAGACACTGTGGCTCACCCAGGCTGCAGTTCGTGTCCTCTTTGCATCACAGCCTGCATGTCAGAAATGGCTTTGCAACTGTTGGTTTAACCTGGTGGATAGCAGCAGCACTTGGATCTCTTATTTTTAAACCTCTCTGATGACTTGGCTGTATCCTTCTATAAATGCTTTTGCCTAGAGTATTCTGTGCTTTTCTTAGCATCATTAGAGATGGGTCTATGAAGACAGTCAACACTCAGAATTCCCTGTGTGACAGGGAAGTGATGTTACATCTGTTTTACAGCAGAAGACATTCTGCTGTGCATGGAGGGTTGAAATGACCCGCTCCAAGAACACAAGGAGAAGTGCAGCTCAGAACACAGCAAAGACACAATGTTCCAAGGTCTAGTTGTAACCACAAAACCACATTTATTCTCTATTTATTTTTACTTTAAAACCTGACATTTTAGACAAGCAAATCCTTGGCTAGCTCCATTGAAGCCAAGCTGAATTATATCAGCCAAGGATGTGCAGACAATAACTGTCTACTTCAGTTGCAGTTATGCATGTCTGATCCTTTACCTGCATAAGTATTTCTTCTTGTATTTTGAGGGCCAATTGTAAGTCAGGTGAGAGTGTGTTACAAACCCATGTGACAGCCATAAGCACTAGCTGACACTAGATGCTAAATGGCATTTAAGCCACTTGGCAAACCTCCTGCAGGTCCAGTAATTGTAGGGGGATGAGAGCTTGCAGAAGGTCATTAGGTTCCTGATGGAGGAAATACTGCTGAAAGGCAGAAGAGGAAATGACAGATTTCATGAATAGTGGTCAGAGGCTGAACTACAAAGAGGAACCCATCTGTATGTTTTCCTATAAGAATAATCACAGCAGAAACAAAGCTGGATGGTCCCTACACAGCGCTTGATGGCAAGACCCCTACAAACCTCAAGGCTCAACAAATGACACCAAGGAAAACTCTCTGAGCAGTAAGAAGAGTGGCTGCATTAATGCAAGTAGTGAACTGACCTCTGAACAGAGATATGTCCTTTAACTGCCACCACAGAAGAGCACCAGGTCTTCTGAAGACAAAACATCAAAGCATTGTCTCTGGAATGGGAGGTCTCAGCTTTAAAGGCAGGTTGCCACTGCTTGCAGTGGTTCAAAATGTTGAAAGATCTAGGTAGAGGATCAGTGATGCATGGAAAAGATAGAGGTGTTTCGTGCTGGTGGACAGGATTAAGCAGGCTACTCAAATCCAAGAAAATTAGATTGTATTGTCATTGTGAGACATCAGAGCGGATGCTTGGACACAGCAGGACTGGTAACAGTCCCTGCAGTCTGTCTCTGAGCAGTTCTGAGCTGTATGTTGATCATGGAGGTTTTAAGCTATTAGGAAAACAGCAAATGGTGACGTGATTTGAGATTCTGTAAAGACCTCAGAAGGAGACTCAGTAAAACACCAAATAATGATGTCAGGCTTTTCATGCAGGACAAGCTAAATGCAAAGGCTTCATACTCACAGAGACTTCAGAGAAGCAACAGCTGGGAGTTGCTTCCAAAATGAAAGAGGAAATTGTTCAGGCCAATTTGTTAAACACGTGAAACACCATCTGAATGAAGATGGCAGCATGAATCTTTAGTAAAGCTGGGCACAGATGCTTAGGAACATGGACATTAACAACCAACATGTCAAACACTGCAGTCAGTGATGCAATGACACAGAAATGCTGGAGGCAAACCATCAAGTTGACAAAAGCTTTATTGCCCTGGGGGCACATCATCAAGTGAGAGCCTTTAACATAATGAAAGCATCTCAAAAGGAACCACAGCCAGCATGGGATAGTCACCTTCTACCTTACTGCTTGCAGAGCTGCTCAGTGCATGGTGGACCTGCTGCTGCTGTATCTGCTGTCTTAAACACTGTTCCTGTTCAGTAAGAGGCTCTGACCATCAAGGGACACTTCTGCTTCCTCTTGCCCTAGTGCTTCAGTGCTGCCTGTTTGTGTCTAGGAAAACAAAAACGTTGGTGTTTGTATGCTGTTGAACTTCCATCATAGCAAGATGGCTGTGGAGAAGGGGAGAGACAAGGCGAGAGGAGAGGAGAGGAGAGGAGAGGAGAGGAGAGGAGAGGAGAGGAGAGGAGAGGAGAGGAGAGGAGAGGAGAGGAGAGGAGAGGAGAGGAGAGGAGAGGAGAGGAGAGGAGAGGAGAGGAGAGGAGAGGAGAGGAGAGGAGAGGAGAGGAGAGGAGAGGAGAGGAGAGGAGAGGAGAGGAGAGGAGAGGAGAGGAGCTTGGCCTATCTCCAGTTGCTCCATCACAAAACTGTCTTAACAGATTTGTCCTGAACAAGCCACAAAAGGAAAGCTTACTGCAGGAACGATGAGGTGAAGTTCTATGGCTCTGCTACCCAGAATGGGTACAACAGGCATTTCTGCTGTAACACTCAACTTCATGAATGAACAAGAGATGTGAATTGCTTTAATGAGCAAAAAGGGACACCCAAAGCAGCAAGGGGAAGAGTGATTGACTTGGGAGCTGGGATCTGTCCAAAACCTGGTATTCCATCAGGTTATCTCTGAAAGCAAAGGGATCACATTCTGCTGTTCACATTGCAAGAAGCAATTTCTAGGCACTGTCTAGCCTGATCTCTAGGTTTCCCTTAGGTCTGGACAGTCCATGGCTGTCCAATTCTATCACAGGTCTGCTGTGTAACTTCATCAGAGGTCACAGGCCTCCCCCTATGTCCTGTGAATTAACTAACAGCCTCAGGGCTCCAGCAGGGAAGCTGTTTCTTGGAGGATACTTAAAGGATCAAAACTAATGGTGGAAAGCTTGTTCCCCTCCACACTGGCATGGAAGTTGCTGGTATTGCAGCGCCTGTTGGCAGAGCCTCTCTGCTTCCCAAAGGGAGAATGGAAAGCTGGAACACCGTCTTGGAGTAAAGAGACAGGTGTCAGTGGAAAAAAACCCCCACAAAGCCTTTGTTCTTCTTGACTACGTACTTTCTGAATGGAAAATCCAGGCAAGGAGACTGGAGAGCCTGCAGTTCACAATGCCAGGTCTCAGGCTTTCTAATTTTAGAACAAAGTACTCCTCACCACTGCTGTTCCTAAACACCCCCGTCGCACATATTTTCAGAGCCTGATTTCATAAGGTCTCACAGGAACAAGGACTGAGAGGGCATACATGCAGACTCCAAGGAGGAGAAACATCTGTGTAAGTAAAAAAAACAATACTCCTTTATTACTGAGGTAGACTGCAGAGTGGATGCAACCAGCACAACTTCAGAAAGCGGTGGCTGAGTGTGCAACAGGTTTTGTACTCTCCTACGGGAGTGCCAAGGAAATAAAACTGGCCCCCAATGGTGTAACAGAAAGGCTATGGTGTCGGGTGTAAGGAGGTCTGGGTTCTGGGCCTGAGCAAACTCCTTGTCCTTTATGGACATCTGTTTTTCCTGTCCACTCTTGCTGCCCAGGTCGTGACATTTAACAGCCATGTTGGTGCCGAGTCTGTCACGGTGTTCGTGCCGTTGGTGCAGTGTTGGACACCTTGCATCCTTTATAGCCATGGAAATAGAAACCTGGCAGAAACTCAGGTGTTTTTAAACCCACTTTTGTTTCCTCGTTGGCATATCAAGAGTTTCAAATCTCTCTATTTATGTTGCAGAGGTTTCTGTTTAGTGGAAACTGCCTTCCTTGCCAATGGGAGCTAAAGCCTTTTCAGGCAGTAGGGCTCCTCTCTCTTGCACACCCATTAAATAGACCTCTTTAAGTTGCACTGCAAGTGGGTGGCTGTCTAGCAGCTATGAGTAAGCTACAAGAGGATGTCATTATTGCCAGACTTGGCCCAGCTTAACGTCAGCCAAGACATTGTGGGGGAAACCTGTCTGCAAACAAAAGCAAAGCCAACTGCACTGTTTGTACTTGTCCAAACGAAGGCAAAGACAAACAGGGAAGATTTATAAACTGCATTTGTAAACCCCCTCCATTTCTAATGTGATAAAGAGAGGGTTTTTCTTCTATAGCATATGCACCACAAGCTGACAGTGGTATTTTCCTTGGGTGCGAGCCAAAATGTTGCCTCGACTTTTCCTTCACCAAACATGAGCCCTCTGAGATGAGTCACTGGTTCTTATAGCAGGCTGCAGGCTGCTGAGCCAGGAAAAGGAGGCCTTGTTGCACAGAAAAGGAATCAGGAGATGATGTGTCATGTGGGTCACACGGGGAATCACCATCACTTCCCACAGCCAGCCGGTGCAGACTGCATGCAGAGGACATGCAAGCTGGAGGAAATGGAAATAAAACCCAGACTCCCAGGGACCCCTCACTGGGGTTTAGGTATCATACTTAATCTCTGGTGAGCATCTAAGGCTCCACCAAAAGTTCCACTTCAGCAATTCAGTTACTTAAATAAGCTGCAGCAATTAATTTCTGTAAACTTGGATCCCCAATCATCACCAACCCTTGATGCAACATGCTTACCCCTTCTCCACCCTCTTCTGCCCCAGGAGAACCAGTGGAGTTACACAAGGGGAGCATGTGTCTGGAGACATCTGCCAGGGAGCCAAGCTGGCGTTTGGCTGGTTTTCCATTTCCTTTTACTATGAGAGCTGTCAAAGAAAAAGGATCCTGAGGGACAATTCAGTGAGTAAGGAATGTGTGGTCATTGGTGTCCAACATCAACGTACGGAAACTATAGGATGAGGCGGGCCTTTTCACTGTCAGCGCTGGAAGTCAGAGACGTTAATTACTGGTAATCTACAGATCCCTTTTTGTTAGTCAACAGGTAAATGAGCTATCCTCAAAGCCAGCTCACATGCTAGCAGGCAGGGGTGCAGGCATGTCGGAGCCTTGGCACTTCAAAGGATAAATAGTAAATGGTATTAATAGTCAGAGCCAGGTGAGCGAGGTTCTTGTAGGGGTTTCATCATGGCTGTGCCCTAGGATGGTGGCACAAGTGGGGTTGTGCTTCCGTGCAAGGTGGCTCCCAGAGGCTGTTATAAATCACAGAATCACAGAATTACAAGGTTGGAAAAGACCTTTAAGATGTCCGAGTCCAACTGTACCTGTCCTCTACTAAACCGTATCCCTAAGTACCTCATCTACCCATCTTTTAAACACATCCAGGGATGGTGACTCAACTCCCTCCCTGGGCAGCCTGTTCCAGTTCCTGACAACTCTTTTCAGTGAAGAGCTTTTTCCTAACATCCCATCTGAACCTGGCTTGGAGCAGCTTTGTGCCACTTCCCCTTGTCCCATCACCTGTCGCTTGCGTGAAAATGTGGAACGCTTCATGAATTTGTGTGCTGGCCCCACACCGGGGCCATGCTCATCTTCCCTGTATCGCTCTGATTTTAGTACAGAAGATACAGGCTGTCATGTGGAAGATAAAATAGATTATCCAAGGTAAAATAAAATCACAAATTCAGCAATACGTGGGCTCCAGTGAGAGGCTGCCACAGAAAGGCAGCCTCAGACCAGGGGATATGGGCCTCCTGCCCTGCCGCCTCCTCCTGCACCCACACTGCTCCACCAATGCCGCCGAGGGCACCTCCCTGTCCCGCCATCCTCCCAGGACGCGGAACGGGATCGGACCGTCCCCGTAGCCCGCAAGAAGGTGGCGGGGACCGACGCAGGGAGCCGGAGGGGGGACGGCTCCTCGCCGGCGGGGCGGGTGGAGGAGGGAAGCGGGACGGGGAGGCGGGAACGGGCTGAGGGGAAACGGGGCGGAGAGGCGGGAACGGGCTGAGGGGAAGAGGGGCGTGGAGGCGGGAACGGGCTGAGGGGAAACGGGGCGTGGAGGCGGGAACGGGCTGAGGGGAAACGGGGCGTGGAGGCGGGAACGGGCTGAGGGGAAACGGGGCGTGGAGGCGGCAGCGGGGCGGGCTGAGGAGGAGGAGGAGGAGGAGGAGGAGGCGCGAACGGGACGGGCTGAGGGGCCGGGCTGGGATGAGAGGCGCCGAGCTGCAGTGGAGACAGAGCCCAGGCGGGCTGAAGAGTCCGGGTTGAGGGAGGACAGAGCCACGTCGGCTGAGGTGGGACTGACCACCTCATCGAGGCACCATGGCGGCGGCGGCGAGGACGGCCATCTGCCTGCTGCGCTGCGACCTGCGAGCCCATGATAACCAGGTAGTGCCCTGCCCGGTACTTGTTTAGAAATAACCCCGCTCGTGGGCAGCTTTGGTGCGAGGTGCGTGCTTCACCCAGCCCCCGAGAGCTGCCCCGGCGACCCCTCTTGTGTTTGCAGGTGCTGCACTGGGCTCAGAGTAACGCGGATTTCGTGATTCCCCTCTACTGCTTCGACCCGCGGCACTACCTGGGCACCCACTGCTACGGCTTCCCCAAGACGGGGCCGCATCGCCTGCGGTTCTTGCTGGAGAGCGTGAAGGATCTAAGGGAAACGCTCAAGAAAAGAGGGAGGTGGGTGCAAATAGCACGGCCGTTCCTATTCTCCTACTCCTGTTCAGCATGTCTGTGCTGCGAGTCAGGTCGTGTCAGGTACTCGCGTGGCTCTTGCCAGAGAGCCCCAGCCCTTCTGTTAGGTAAGGTCCCATACATAACTGCTTTACAGATGACCTGCTGTGGCATCTCCAGGGGAGTGAAGAGCCACACAGGCTGTGTGTCGTTAAGGGTTTTGCTTTCTTGAACTCAGGTACCACAGCTTTGAGCGCTTTGCCCGCTGTCATGACGACTGGAGACATGAATGGCAGTCTCTCCAGGTGTAGGCAACGCTAGGCACTGCAGCATGTGCCCTCCCTTGTTCCTAGCACGTTTTCCCTGCGAGTTGGCTTGAGACACATAGTCACAGGCCCTGGTTTATGAGACTGGAGAGTTATGTTTGCTCTACCCTGTCACGCTAATCCCAAACTCTTTGGTAGGCTACACTGGGGAAGGGGGGTCATCAGGGATTCCTCCTTCATTATTCCTTTAAAAAAAACATAACCAGGGTAAAGTAGAACCTGAAGGTCTACACACTGAACAATCCCATTACCAAGTAACATCTGGCTTTACTGAGCAGAAGATGCCCCAGCCTGCTTATCTTCTCCATCAGCCAGTTTATCTTCTCCCAGAGCTGCATAACGGTGATAGTAGAAGCTAAAGGAATGGCTCTGGGGGTTGCTGTGCAGTGTGAACAGTGCAGATGGTAAGTGTTAGAGGAGACTCAAAGAACTGATCACTGTGTATCTGCACGCATTGCGCCATTCAGAACTGCTGTGTTGTTGTTGTTGTTGTCGGTGGCTGATAAGAGATTGTTCTTCTGCAGTGAGAGCTGTGTGATTGTGAAGAGCCATGCTAAGACCTAGGCTCTGTTTCCAACACCATCAAGTGTCTTAATGCACTGGTAGACAGAAATCCCCTGTGGTGTTCCCAGGGGGCAGTGATGTTGCAGTGTTGTGAGGGAAGTTTTGATGACTTGTTAAAAGCACAGAGCATTCAGAGAAGGAATTCCTCCTCTGAATACACATGAAGGTGGAGAGGGGTCTGCCCTCAGGCCACCGTTACATGTGAAAGAGGAATCAATTCTTGAATCACAGCCTCAGTCTGTGAGGATGAACAGATCTGACAGATTTACTTTTAGGTAACAGTCTGGCTTTCTGCCCAGTCATCTTTTCTAAAGCATCCGGGGTGGTAGAGATGTGTTTGACACAAACTCAGCCCCAGAGGCTTAAAAACTGTTCAGTGGGTCCTAAATAATGTAAGCTAGTTAAATCCTGCCTGCCTGTCTCCATGTGCTCTCTGTGCTCTAGAGAACCAGTACGTGGGTGTCTAGGGTGGAACTAGGGCCTCCTGTACACACAAATAACAAATAATAGCATCAAACCTAATTCAGGCCAATACTTTGTGTTTGCAGTACCCTGGTTGTGAGGAGAGGGAAGCCAGAAGATGTGGTCCATGACCTGATCATTCAGCTGGGCTCTGTCAGTGCTGTGGTTTTCCATGAAGAGGTAAGGGTAATATTTGACTGAAATTGTTAAAAGAGAAAATGAGGTTGTGGAGGTTTCTTCCACTACCAAGTGGTGATGCAATTCCTGTGGGTTCAGAGCCTTTCTTGTCTGGGATATTGTTAACCTTGAGGAAACTGGCTAGTTCCTGGGATATGGATGGTGTAGGTGTCTGGGTGGGAGTCCTCGCTGGGTGACACCAGCTATTTCTGATTGATCACTCCCAAGTGCTGTGTCTTCAAGAAGAGGAGTTTCTGGCAGCTGACATTTTAGGTCAAATGAGTCAATTTCTCCTTCTGTTTCCATCAGGCTGCCTCTTCCTGGTCTCTTCCTTGGCCAGGGAGTTAGCTGCCAGGGGACATATTGTTGGAAAGGTCCATGGTGACTTCAGAACACCCATATTTAGGCAGTTGCTCACCAATGTATTGAAAAATAAAACACGAGTCTGGTCTTGGACTGCTGATGGGGTTGGTATGTCACTAATCTGAGGTCACTGAGGCCGTTTCCAACCTTGTGGTTATGTGACTCTGTGAAGAGGTTAGATGCAGAGCTGAATTCAGTGCAAACCACAGGGCCTGGAGGCTTTGTGTACACACACACACATGCATATACATATATAGATACACTCAGAATTAGGGTCTGGGCCTCAGAGCTGTGTCATGCAGGAATCACTCTGAGACCCACACTGCAGTTATTCCTGCCATCAGGCCCCAGATCCTTGTAACTTCACAACCTACACATCCCACAGCACCTTACTCCATGCACAGCACTAAGAACAACCACAGAGGATCACACAAAAGGCCTCATCTTTTTCCTGACAGTGACCAATAACAGATGCCTGGAGAAGACCACAGGGGCAGCACAAACCTGTAGATATTTCCCCTGCATGCTTTCCCAGGCTGCCAAGAATCTGTGGCTCAAGTACTTCCTGAAGTAGGAATGCTGTCCTGATATTCAGTAACTCTCACTGGATTTCTTTTATATCTGTTTGTCCAGTCACCTTTTGAGTCCATGCAGACTTAAAAGATCTGCTATGTGCTTTCTGCATCAGGGAGTTCCTCACTCTGGTGCTGGCACTACTGATAGAGAGTGAAAAGAGTTGTTGGGTTTGGCAGAGGGAAATACTCAGAGGTCATCAGTGTAGACCTCTCTCTAAAGGGATGGAGCTAAATGTGGAGAGGAGGGAAAGAGCTGGGCCCAAGGAAGGTGTGTATGTGGGAGCTGAGGCTGTGCAGCCATGGCCTCACTGCAGTTTGTTCTCCTTAGGTCACGAAGGAGGAGCTGGATGTGGAGAAGGGGCTGTGCCAGGTGTGCAGTCAGCATGGGGTGAAGATCCAGACATTCTGGGCATCCACGCTCTACCATCGGGACGACCTTCCCTTCAGGCCTATTGCTAGGTGGGCTGCTGCCTGGTATTGCTCCCTCCTC
This sequence comes from Gallinula chloropus, assembly GCF_964237585.1. NCBI lineage: Eukaryota > Metazoa > Chordata > Aves > Gruiformes > Rallidae > Gallinula > Gallinula chloropus. The sequence goes on along the minus strand of NC_140086.1, from coordinate 158,403,361 downwards.
TGCTGTCCCATTTGTTCCTCACTCCATTGAACTGCTCAGGAGGGATCTTGGTCATTTGGCCCCACAGGGAAGGGACTCAGCCCACCTTGCAGTTAGGGTCAGTGCTGTCACACTTACAGACATCAAGGGGCACATTCATCTCTCTCTCCTAGAAGGATATGTGCTTCTTTGTGCATAGTCAGGGGGGTTTTGTTTGACCATTTGTTGAGGAACTGATTTCTCTTTGCCAGCCCAGTTTGGATACTCAATCTGCAGCACCCAGAGCTCTTGTGACAGTGACTGGGTTGCTCCTTACCCCATCTAGCTAAATGCAGCTGCCTGTGACAGCAAATGGACTCTCCTGGCTCCTTCAGTAGTCACTGGAAGTAGCTGATGGAGCTGAGTGATTCGTGGTCTCCTATAGAGAGTGTATAAGTAGGGGAGAAGAATCAGGCCATAAATACATCCCTTTCTCTCTCCTGACTGAAGAAGCAGCAGGATGTTGCACATTTTCACCTTGAGGTCAGCCTAGCAGGTAATCAGAAGTTGGATGAGATAAACCTGACCCTCCTGGCCTGCCCCATAAATTGAAAAGGCACCATTTGCATCAGAATGAGAAAGAAACTGGGTAGGGGGGAGGAGAGCCAACCCTCTGTGCTGTGTGGAGGCCTCAGGGCAGCTACACCGAGACCTTACACTGTGATCCGTGCAGGTTGCCTGATGTCTACACCGGTTTCCGAAGAGCGGTGGAGTCAGAGGCCAAGGTCCGGCCAACCCTGCGGATGGCCGAGCAGCTAAAGCCTCTGGCTCCAGGCCTGGAAGAAGGATGCATCCCTACAGTGGAGGATTTGGGACAGAAGGGTAAGAAAACTTAATCTGGCAGTTGTGCCTGTGAAATCCTACTTGGAGAATCAAACCATGGAGGCCTCCCAAAGGCAGTGATTGCCCTTCAAGCTGTAACTAAGCCTCTGTTTGCTAATACAGCATTTAAGGGTCAGCTCCCTGTGAGGAGGAGGAGCTGGGTTGAAAAGCCCTGCAATGGAGTAGCAAACACCCTCTTAGGAATTTTGAGTTATGTTTGATGTGGCCCTTCTTTTAAAGAAAGATGAGGGCACAATCTTTTACACCCCCCCAAAGCAGACAGCCCTGCTGCTGAACACAGATTTTTAAGCTCCTCCTTGCCTTTGAGATGCTTTCCAAGGGGGTACCAAGGTGATGGTGTTTTCTTTGGCAGAGCCTGTGACTGATCCACGAACAGCCTTCCCCTGCAGTGGTGGAGAGACCCAGGCTTTAATGAGACTGCAGTATTACTTCTGGGACACGGTAACTCTTCAACTTCCTGGTCTGTATCCTCCCCCTTGTACAAGCAGCTGTGCAAGAGGCTGAGGCTGCAATTTCACTTTCTAGTAATATTTCCTTAGCTCCTGCATAACACTTCACCAAGGAGGGAATTAGCATTATTGCAGTTTTTCAGAGAGACAGGCTAAAAAAAAAAGTCATCCAGAAACTGGGAATGCAAATCAAATACTTAGGAACCTAATTTAGTGGCCATCCCTCTTAAATCTTTTTTCCAGGAACTTTTGGGAATTGTGACAATTTTTTAGCTCCTTTACATCAGTTCTCTCCTTCTACTCTTCTCTCACACATCATCAGCAATGTAGTTCCTTCACTTCAGAGGAGTGAAAAGTGGCCTGAAGGGCTGAAATCACGGTTGGGGTGAGCAATATCTGACCCAAGCTCCTGCCTGCAGTTAAAAATAGTAGGAGGTACCTAGTAGTCTGGTTTAAAAAATTGCAGCCCATAATTATAGCTACTTCTTGCTCCCTTACTTTGGTGGAGTGAAGCTGCTGCTGGCTGCATTTTGTCTGCTCATCCTTGTCTCTTTTTGAACCTCTTCCTGGTCTAGTTTGAGAAACCACCTTAAATTGGCTTTGTGTGAATTTAGAGGGAGACTAAATGTGGGGCTGATTTCCCACAGCATCCGACCCTGTGCTGCTTGTGGATAAGGGGGTATCACCTCTCCAGCTGAGAATGGAAGTGCCCTGTGCCCAGTACCCACTTGCTAGCACAGCCCCCAGGTGATTCTTTTGGCTGTGCTACAGAAGTTCCTCCCTTCCCTTGCTGTTGGGGAGTGTTGTCATGGTTTAACCCCAGTAGGCAGATCAGCTCCAGCTACCAGAAGGAGAATTAACTATCCTAGCCCAACCCAGGACACAGTCACCTGCTTCCTCAGTTCTCCCAGGTGGGATGGCAAACTGGGAGGGTAAAAGTGGGACAACTTAGGTGTTTATATAAGGACAAGTTTCATAGGGAGAGCAAAAGCCATGCACACAGGCAGAGCAAATGCAGGAATTCATTTCCCACTTCCCATGTCAGGCAGGTGCTCAGCCATCCTCAGAAAAACAGGGATCCACCACATGTAACTGTGACTTGGGAAGACAAACACCATCACTCTGAACATCCCCCTTCACAGAATCAGAGGGTTGGGAAAGACCTTTAAGATCATCAAGTCCAACCATTCCTGTCCTATGCTAAATCCTTCTTCCCCAGCTTTATGTGCTGAGCATGGTAACATAGGATATGGGATATCCCTTTGGTCACTGGGGTCAGCTGTCCTGTCTGTGTCCCCTCCCAGCAACTTGTGCTCACTGGTGGGGTGAGGAGCAGAGCAGGCCTTGGCTTTGTGTAAGCACTGCTCAGCAGGAAAGAAAACATCCCTGTGTCATCAAGACTGTTTTCCACACAAATCCAAAACCTGCCCTGTAAATTAACTCTATCCCAGCCAAAACAACACAAGCACACACAGCTTCTACCCTTGGTCAGGCATTAATATAATCAGTGCTGGAAAACCTGTTCCTTCTTTTTTGTCATGCAAATACTGCCTTCCCTGGTGAGCTCCAACAGCCCTTTTGTAGTTGTAACCTGTAGGGAGAGACCAGGCTTCCCTGTGTCCTCTGCACAGTCAGTGGAGTGCCCAGGAAAGGGAAGACCCCCACCCTGCTGTAGACATGGGTGGTCCAGAAATAACAGAGATCAGGGTTCCTGCAGTGTTGGGTGCCCTCAGACCCTGTGATTCTCAAACCCAAACAAGCAGCCACATGGACAAGGGAACCTATCACTGGTTCCAGAGGGGCTTCTAAATGGGTTGTTGATCCAGAACCAGACAGGGATGGGCAGGCAGCAGCACATCTGGTTTCACAGTGCCTGTAGAAAGAAATGGGTGAAGCAGGCAGCATAGCTTGTGACATCCATCCCAGAGCTATAACAAAAACTGCTGCCCTGATTGATTCCTGTGCACTGGAGGCAGTTAATTTGGCAGCTGTGTAATCCTCTCAGGCTGCCGTAAGAGGGAGCCCAACCCTGCCAGATCGCCCTGGCTCCAGCGTGAAAGAAACTATTTAGCAGGTTGCACATAAAACCTTTTGTTCTTTTGCTTGTACAGAATCTGGTTGCCTCTTACAAGGAAACTCGCAATGGACTGGTGGGAATGGACTACTCAACCAAATTTGCACCATGGTAAAGACTTTTGTTGTGAGGCTGTTAGTTCCTTCAGTGCTCCCATCTCAAACAGATGACATTTGTCTGCTCAGAGCTCAGTGGGCACAGGTAGGGGTTTAGCTGTGACTCCCTTCCTCTTTTTGTTGGGGTAGAACAGCCTCAGAGTGGCTCTTTGTTTGTACTTCCAGGCAGTGGTTCCTTGGGAAGATTCTTGCAGTTAGGAATTGCTCAAGTGTAGCAGTGCTGTGCCATGAGCCAGGGATGCTGGGAGCAGTGATGTGGACAGGATGCTGGACAGGCACACAGCTTGTCTTCAGCTTTGTGCTGGTTTGTGGATCATGGGGTGGCTGAAAGCAGCCAGGGAAGAAGCACAGCTTCAGCATGTGGGTGGGGCTGTAGCAGAACTCAGTCCAGTCCTGCTTCACTGAGTGCTGTGGGGTAAGTCACAGAATCAGAATCACAAGTCACCTCACCTTGCTGCCACTACGTTTTTCTGTGGGGTGAAGAGACACTTCTGATCAAGAGGTTCTCTTCTTGGGGTAAATAGGATGACCTCTAATTAGGGGGTTTAGTCTTTGGTGCTGGAAGGGGCAGAGTTAATTCCCGACTGAAATTGCAGCAGCAGAACTCAGTTCAGCCTAATGCTGAGAGCATCTGGAGGGTTTTCCCAACAGAACTGCAATAGGAAACAATTTGGGGGGGCTGTTACAGGTCGGGATTTCTTTCTCTTGGCTGGCTCTGTCCATCAGGGTTGTGGGGGATGGCTCCACCTGGTGGGACCGAGAAGTTCTGAGTTTGTGGCCTCCAAACCGGCTGTTTGCCCAGAGCAGACAGTCCTGATCTGCCTGCCCCAAAGCGTTCCTCTCTCTGATAATCAATATCAGACCAGTTCAAGATTGCAGCCAGTCTTTGACAGCTTATACTGGCCATTTCTAAGTGTTAAAACTTGTCAGAAATTAAGGAAAAACTCTTTGGGTCCTTTCCTCCCATTTTCCAAAACTCATCAGAACATCAAATGTTTCCACAAGCCTTGCTGGGAAATTGCAGCCAAATATATTTCTAGGGAAATCAAGGTAAAAGTCATTCCTTATCACCCTTTGCTCTTTCCTGTCTCACCCAGCACTGATTTGGAGCAAATGGAAGGAGCCCAGTGGGTTGAAATGCCAGAGCTGGGTTGGATTCCCTGGTTTTCCATCCCTGCCTGAGGTTTTCAGCCAATCACTTGCCTTATGTTGTTGCTGAAATGAGACATGAAGGTGCTGAAGGGGTAGGAGCCCTGGGCATGTGATAAATAGGTTTGTAATAGAAGGAAGGTGGTTTGGCAGCTGAGGCAGTTGATGTAGAGCTTGATGTCTGAGATTTGGGACCATGTTGTTTAATACCTTCCTCAGTGACATAGATAGTGGGATCAAGTGCATCCTCAGCAGGTTTCCAGAGGACACCAAGCTGAGTAGTGCAGTCGACATGCCAGAGGGATGGGATGTCATCCAGAGGGATCTGGACCAGCTAGGGAGACAGGGCCCTGCAAACCTCATGAAGTTCAGTAAGGCCAAGTGCAAGGTCCTGCACAGGGGTCAGGACAACCCTTGTTATCAATGCAGGCTGGGAGATGATTGATAGGGAGCAGCCTTGTGGAAAAGGACTTGGGGTTTTTGATGGATGAAAAGCTGGATATGAGCCAGCAATGTGCACTTGCAGCCCAGAAAGCCAACTGCATCCTGGGCTGCATCACAAGGAGTGTGGCCAGCAGAACAAGAGAGGGGATTCTGCCCCTCTGCTCTGTGCTGGTGAGACCCCACCCAGAGTACTGTGTCCAGGTGCCCTCAGCACAAGGACAGGGGCCTCTTGGAGTAGGTCCAGAGGAGGCCACAAGGATGATCAGAGGGCTGAAGCACCTCTCCTGTGAAGACAGGTTGAGAGAGTTGGGCTTGTTCAGCCTGGAGAAGGCTCAGAGGAGACCTTATAGTGGCCTTCCAGTACTTGGAGGAGACTTACAGGAAAGCTGTGGAGGGGCTGTTTGTCAGGGCATGTAGCTGTAGGACGAGGGGCAGTGGTTTCAAACTCCAGTAGGGCAGGTTTAGATTAGACATTAGGAAGAAGTTCTTCACTCTGAGGGTGGTGAGACACTGGAACAGGCTGTCCAGAGAGGAGGTGGAGGCCCCATCCTTGGAGAAATTCAGGCTTGGTGGGGCTCTGAGTGACCTGATCTAGTGAAATGTCCCTGCCCACTGCAGGGGGGTTGGACTAGGTGGCCTTTAAAGGTCCCTTCCAACCTGACACATTCATGATTCTATGATCATGGTTTGTCAGTGGTGTTCTCTATGCTCATGGTTTGTCAGTGATGCTCTCAGTCACCAGCTGGACAACACCTTTTAGGCAAAACTTGTAAAATTTGTGTGAAGTGATTTATCTCAGTAGGTCAAAGACTCCTGTAGCAATCACATGCTGGGAAGAGGAGGATTTTGATTCTCAGATTGCAGAGTCATCCAACTTGAGCAAAGCCATCAAGGAAGTCACTGCCACAGCTGCAAACCAAGCAGGAGTTCTTAGACACCAACTCAAAACACAAAGCTGCCCCTCTAAACCCTCCAAGCAGACCTGGGAGCTGTCAGACCTTCACTGCATTCAGGACATTGTGGTTCTGCTTTCAGGCTGGCGCTGGGCTGCATCTCACCTCGCTACATCTACGAGCAGATCCAGAAGTATGAGAAGGAAAGAACAGCAAATCAGAGCACGTACTGGTATGTCCCTGGTATGTCCCTGCACAACCCCTGAGGCTGGTTTCCTCTGAAAAGGAAACTGGCATCTCATGCACAGGATAGAGAGATTCATTAACTTTCTCTTTAATTAATGTTTGTTTTCCCTGTGCCTGCTGCCTGGTTCCTTTGGGTTGCTCTGCAGTTCTGCTTCAGCATGGATTTATTAGCCTGCTTTCCACATCCAGAGGCTCTAGGCTCTTTCTAAGTACAGATTCTTCATGCTAGCTGTCATTATTACTGCTGGGAAACTGTGGTTTGTGATTTTTATAAATGATGTCTGTAAAGCATCACCATCCCTCTCTGCATTGTTATTCTGGGCTGGATGAGAAGGAGGGAAGGAGAAGGATTTACAAATAAAAGCTGAAGTGTTTCTCATGCCAAGGCTGTGAGCAGGGATTCACCCAAAAGGTGCTGGACCCCTGGTCACAGCCCAGCAAACAGCCTCATGCTTGCTTGGCTGTTTGACTGTACCCACCACACCACAGCAAAGGGGAAGAGGGGATGGGGGAATGGGCTTAATGCATCCTGCCTTCTCAGCCATATTCTTCCTCACCTCACTGCTGGCTGCTTGGTTGTCCTGAGGGAGTCAGGAGGACAGTTAAAGTTGGTGTATCCATCCCTGGGCTGGCCTTGAGCTCTGATCTGCTCACTGTGAATTAACGCTTGGTAGGGAGCTCTTATGGAGAAGCAGGTTCATGTTAGAGCCTGGTCTAACACTAGGCCTGGCTGGGAAAAAACCCCAAACCAGAAAGTCTGTGCAAACTGTAGAGCTGTGTTTTCCTGTTGGTCTGTTGCATTTGTAACGTGTCAAACAGCGTGGTGGTTGGTGAAGAACAGGTGGACCATTGCCAACAGCCCTGGCCAAAATACTGAATTTCACTAAAATTCATATGGCAGGTAAAATACCAACCTTTTGCCTGTTGAAGTGCATGTTTTTGGTTTTTTTTTTTTTGCCTTTAATGACAATTAAGAGAGGAGATATTTCAGGAAATAAACATACTTATGTTTTTCTGTCTAATTAGCCAGCCAGCCAGCCTGCAGCTGGGGTGCTGGGGTGCTCTCAGTGTTCTGAAGTGATAAATAATTACTGAACAGAAGCTGTGAGCTCCCAGGCACTGCAGTCAGCAGCACAATGACGTGCAGGTCGTGGTGGCTGCATGTGAGGGACTGATTGAACCTCAGTATCCTGACACTAGTTGTTAACATTAGGACTGTGTCCTGTTCTGTAATCAGGTTCTCCAGAAGGGTCTTGTGAGCAAAAAAAGTGAGCTGAGCAAAGTATTTCCAGTCTGACATAGAGCTGAAGCAAGTCTCAGAGGCTGAGGTGCCATTGTTTTATAAGAAGCACTCTTTATAGAAAAGTCTTTATAAAACAAGTGTCTGGTTTCTTCAGGCCTGGTGTGTAATCTCATGAGCTAGACCACTGAAAGCCAGTTTTGAAAGGTGCCTGACATGGTTTTGCCCCTCCCACTGCTAGAAAGAAATTAACTCTATCCTACCTGAAACCAGGATGGTGCCTTTAAACAATACCCTTTGTAAGGGACTTAAATCAGAGCAAAGCTCTTAGGAATGTGCTGACATGTGGAAGTGTGAAGCTGAGTTTCCTGAAATTCTGCTCCTCCCCTGGAGTTAAGTAAAGCTTCCCAAGTGATTTGTGCAGTTTGCTTTTACTCTAGTGGTCCAGGTGCAAACCAGGCAAGTGGGCTTGGGGCAAGAACTGGCATCATAAAATCATAGAATCATAGACTGGTCTGGGTTGGAAGGGACCCCCAGGATCACAGAGTTCCAACCCCCCTGACACAGGCAGGGACACCAAGCTCCAGGCCTGGATCTACACAAGGCTGCCCAGGGCCCCATCCAACCTGGCCTTGAACACCCCCAGGGATGGGGCATCCACCACCTCTCTGGGCAGCCTGTTCCAGCCCCTCACCACTCTCTCTGTAAAGAACTTCCCCCTAATATCTAATCTAAACCTTCCCTCCTTCAGCTTCAATCCATCCCCCTTCTCCTGCCATTGTCTGTTCTTTAAAAGAGTTGATTCCCCTCCTGTTTCTCTGCTCCCTTCAGGTACTGGGAGGCTGCAATGAGGTCTGCCCACAGCCTTCTCTTCTCTAGGCTGAACAAGCCCAGCTCCCTCAGCCTCTCTTTGTAGGGGAGCTGCTCCAGCCCTCTGATCATCTTCGTGGCCTCCTCTGAATCCTCTCCAACAGTCCCACATCTTTCTTGTATTGGGGGCCCCAGCTCTGGACACAGGACTCCAGCTGGGGCCTCACCAGGGCAGAGTAGAGAGGGACAATCCCCTCCCTGTCCCTCCTGGCCACCCCTCTTCCCAATCATGGGAAGGTAGGTGAGATTGCTCGCTGTGATTAAACCCTGCAGTTTATTGGTTGAGGATTGGCACCGTTAATGATGAGTGCTATGGAGGCAGAATCTTAATTTCATCATTTTCTCTGACCCACAGTGAAACACAGCTGTGGTTTTGTGTTCCAGGGTCCTGTTTGAACTGCTGTGGCGGGATTACTTCCGATTTGTGGCCCTGAAGTATGGCAAAAGGATTTTCTCCTTAAGAGGTGTGTGTGGATCACCGTGTTCTGGCAAGGAAAGGCACAGTCTGACAGCAGGGAAAGGAAAAGAGCCTGTTGGCTTCTGTCATAACACTGGGATGTTGCTGGGGACTTGCTGTTAGCAGAGAAGTGCCTCAGCACCATACTGCTGGGCATGGTGTAGACACTGAGACTTTTGCCCCAGATCTGATTAGATACAGGGAGCAGAATTAACATGTGTAAGTGGGAAACACATATCAGCACAATAAAAGATGCTGTTCCATAGACACTCCACCTTTGGAGAGAATCCAGGCTTCAGGCTTGCCTGAGTTCACTGGAGAATCTGGGACAGAGCAGGAACTGACCCAGCAGTGAGGATCCCAAGAATCCAGATACACTTTCTGCCTTGCCCTACGTAGGAATCAGAGTAAGACTCGGCTCCAGACCCAGTCACTTACAAGGAGGTGTCTATCCATGAATAACTAGTCCCTATAGTTGGGAAACCTTGCAGCTGAGGTCTGTGTAGGGTGGGCTGTTCCTCCCTGTGATGGCACTGCCCATACCTAAGCACACAGCTGTGATTTAGATGCCCTAGGGCAGTCTGCCTGGCATCCAGCTGTTGGTGCAGGAGAACACATCTCCCTTAGGGCCTGTGTCACGTCTGTGGGGTCTGTGTGGCCCTTCTGAATGCATCTCAGACCGTGCTGGGTGCCAGTGGTGGGCCTAAACTTAGCTGTCTGGAGCCAGAGCTGTCGCTGCTGTCTCCATTCCACTCTGCAGAGGACTGTAATTGGACCGGACCTCTGCAAATGTAAAATCGCCCCCTGCATCCAGTCCTGCCCCACTGCAGCAGCAACATGTTACTGGGGCTTCTGCCAGGGAATTCTGGGTTTTGTATCTGCTACAGAATCAGATGGCACATAAACATTGTCCTGGGGTACAGCAGAGCAAGAAAGTAGTAGCTTGAGCCAGAGCACATCTCTGTCCACTTGTGAGGTCTGAGTCAGTTTTCATTTCAAAAGACAGAGAGCAAATGCCAACAAAACAAATAACACAAGTCTGTTAAAGCTTGAGCATCCTCCATGTGCATGAGACACCCCTCTGCAACACTTCAAGGGAGGAACAGATCATCTCTAAACCTTTGCAGGAGCAACAGGGCTTGTTTGTAATCCCACCGAGAGGGCTGGCTTCATCCTAATGTCTTGTGTCAACCGAGGTGCCTCTGGCTGGCCTTTTATTACTAACTGCTGGAGTCAGTGTTGATCTTCATTAGCAGGTCATTTTTTTTCCTTAATAGGTCTTCAAAGTAAAGAGGTCCCTTGGAAAAAGGACCTTCAGCTCTTTGACTGTTGGAAAGGTCAGTAGAAACCACAGGTTTGGCTAAGTGTGCTTTTTGGTGTCCACATGTCTGCATGCTAACATGTGTCCTCAGGCTAACTCAGCTTCTTGGAGTAGAACCAACAGCATGGTCAGGCTCTGTCCTTTAACTGCTACTGCCAAGCAAGAGTCCAACCCCTCAGCTTGGTGTGAGTGTGGGATACTCAGCTTTCCTTCCAAGACTGGGCACTGTCCAGGAGAAGGCCCACCCTGTGTGCTGAATGGCCAAGGCTGGTACATGCTTTTGAGAGATACATTGCAGTTAGATTCCCTGCCCAGGTGGAAGTGTTTGTGATGCCTTGGTCCCTTCTCTTCAGTCACAGGAGGCTGACCAGCCCTTCTTACCAGTGCTGGATTGCCACGCCCCCTCAGTTTTGGTCTTCTGATTAGGAGGTTAAATGGGCATTAATCACATCTTCTGTTATGCCACAGCCTTTCAGTACCCTTGCTTTCCTTTAGCCTTTATAACTTCCTCATCACATGAACAGCAAGCACAGTATCTCAACCCCCTGAGGGACTAACCCTGAGGTTCATTATCACAATCAGTGAAACACACACCTGTGTATCTTTCTACACAAATATGTATCTTTCATTGCAGTGTGTGTCCCTTTGCACACAGATGCAATCAGTCTCTACCTTATGAATAGACAAGGCACTCTGCTTTTCAGTTGTTAACCCTTGGTGGCTTGTCAAATTCATCCCTCTCTGCTATCAGTCACCTGTCAAAGATTTTTTTCTGTGCTTGGCCCATCTCACTATTGTCTGTGTATTTGGTTTGCTCTGCAAAATTCCCCTCATTCCACCTGACTCATTGTTTTTCCAGCCTGACATTCTTCTGTACCTTGATCTTTTTCTTGCCAACGTTGTCCTGGTTTTAATTTCCAGTCTACTTTCCCATGGATCTTAGAGGCTGCACGGCAGTTAAACAGCCCTGAAATCTCTCCCTGCTGCTGTACACCAGCACTGCAGTGTCTCACTTGCTTGGGTGGCTGGGAATGCATGACCACAGGTTGGTTTAGGAGTGTCCAACAAAAGGTCATCACGTGCCAGTGCTGGCTTTTGTCTTGCAGAGGGCAGAACAGGGGTTCCTTTTGTGGATGCCAACATGCGAGAGCTGGCTGCCACCGGCTTCATGTCGAACAGAGGCCGGCAGAACGTCGCCAGCTTCCTCACCAAGGACCTGGGGCTGGACTGGAGGATGGGAGCAGAATGGTTTGAATACCTGCTGGTAAGACTGAACCTTTGGTGTGCCTGGAGCTGTTTGTGCTCCCTGCTCTGAGTGACAGACAGGAGGACAGCTCTGCCTAGTAAGGAAGGATTCGGAAGATGAGGAGTAATTTTCAGGCTGATATAAGTGTGGGTGTATGCAAAGGGAATCCATCCACCAGGATGTAGCTGGGAAGTTTGAGATGATAGTTTTGATCCTTCATGTAGGGTTCTAGATAGAGATCTGTCACACTTGAGAAAACTCCCAAGTGTAGGTTATATTAATGGTGCTCTGATTTGCTCACCCCAGAGGCTGAGGGAGGAGGACAGCCCAGAAATAGAACAGAAAGAAACATGTTCTGGCCACTGAACGTGGCCATCACTGCCAGTGTTGGCACAGTGTCTTTGCATTGATTGCTGTGGACTGAGAAGTCATCTAGTCAAGTACAGGCAAGTATGGACAATAGCTGGATCAGCTTCCAGAGTGCTCCACCCTGGCTGGAGGCATCATTCTGCCTTCTGGTGAGTCACAGGCCTCCTTGCCAGCTGGAGCACCAACTCATTTCTCGTATGCCATTCAGCAGTCATGCAAGCATGGTTAAATAGCTGGGTTCCTTCCCTGTCCTCAGGCCTCACAGATTCTTCCTAGAAAGGGCTGCACAGGCTGACAGTCCCTCTGTGTGTCTTTGCTTGGTGACCATTATCTGTGGGTATCCCCAGAGATACCCTAGAGATACTGATGGAGATACCACATCAGTAGCACCAAACTGAGCAGTGAAAACTGAGGCTGAGGAGGTGAATTGGCATTTGTTCTTCACCAGAATGAGGGTACAGACTGAAAAAAGACCAAACACTAATATCAGCCTCATGCTGCAGGTCTTGTCTGTGGGATACAAGAGGCTACTGATAAGTAAGAAACTTACTGATAAGTAAGAAACTTTCTACTTAGGAGAATGGCTGGATGTAGAGAAAGCCCAGTCACCTCACCATTATCTGCAATTAAAAGAGCCTTTTTTATTATGACCTTTTATATACGACCTCACCATATATCTCTGCATCCCAAGTCACCAGGATCAGTTTGAATGCTTTGTTGTAGCTGGCTTTTGATGGCATCCATCAGCAGTGGCTTTCAAAGCAGTTATAAAGGTGACTTCGTTTCACAGAGAGGGCAGCTTGCTTCGTGCACAGGGAAGCCTTGCACTCAAAGCATCTTGATTTTGACTTTTCAAGGCTTCAAAGTTCACCAGCTGATTAAGAGTTGGGAGTCAGGAATTGAAGCAGGCAGCCTTGCCTTCCTCAGATGGGAGCTTGGTTCACGTTGCTGTCAGATTCAGAGGGCTACAGGAGATTTCAGGTCCTGTTTCTCAAGTGAGGAAGACCAGGAGGTCTCACATGGGAAAGGTGCTCCCTGGGTTACTTACCTCTTTGTGTGGACAAGGATGTTATCAGCCTTGCAGGAAGCAGGATGCAGCATTCTGTGGGAGCCCTTTCATCTCGGGAGACCCCAGGTGCTGACTGCCTCTGTAAGTTGGTGGAGCACAGGCTGATCCTTGTGCTCTTCTGTCCCTTCCCTTCAGCTTGTACCGTGCTGAAACTGCCTGACAGTTCCACTTCCTCAGAGTAACAAACAGGAGGCATCAGTTTGATGGGGGAGGAGATGGCTGTAGAATGGTAGAGGCTAGTACAGAAATGAAAGTGCTCTCACTTTCCTGCTGAAAGGAAAAGCAATGCGTTTTCCATATGTCCAGCAAAGACCTACAGAGTGTTTGCTTGTGCCTGTGAAGAAGAGGATGTTTGTCATCCACTCAAGACTGGCAGGGAGACTAAGGCAAGCTCTCTGCAGCCAACTAAAGCCAGGGAAAAGGCCAGATACCTCTGGTGTCCAGAACAGCAAATATCTGTGCTATGATGTCATTCACAGGGTCAGGCCCCAAGGAAGGGGAGAGAAGCAAACAGAAGAGAATGCCAGGAAGGGGCAAGGCTGAGGGGGAAATGAGCCTGCCTCCTCCAGTCCCCCTTGGATTTGCCCTCACCTCCCACACAGGCTTTCCTGCATGCTGACTGCACAATCAGGCTTTGGATGGCATCTTTCCTCCCCTGCTTATCTCACCAGTTGGAGGAAGCCCTGCTGGGAAGGGGAGGCCTGGTGTGCAGTGAGCAGTGCTGGCTCCGGATCACCCTGTCCCCAGCTCTCATGGGGCTTCACCGAGGAAGGGGAAGGCAGAGCCCATTCCCCTGTTCCATCTGGCTGCATTGTGCTCCTCACTTTCAGGAGCAGCTGAAATGCAATGTAGGGAATGGTGCTGCATGGAAGGGTTGTTGCTGCAGCTGCAGCAAAGGGAGAGCAGAACAGCTCAGGACCTGCTTGGTGAGGTGTGTGCGAACTGCGCAGCTGCCAGACTCTGGCCAAGCAGACACCCCTCCTAGGAATGCTCAGAGAGCCCACGCCCTGTTTGCTATATCTCTGCCACTCCCCTCCTGAGCTGGGTTTGCATCCTCCTCCAACTGGAAAGCTTCTGGTGTTGGGTTTAAGCCACCCTGCCCAGCTGAAGAGCACTCAGACCAGACCGTGGTCTGCTCTCGTTTGGGCCTGTTTCAGGAGCCTTGCTCCCTTTTGCATAAGCATCCTCAAGAGGTTTTTATTTGTTTAGATGTAGAATAACTTGATGAGGTGCAGCCTGCTGAGTAGCAATACGTCACAGGAGCTCTAGTGTTTCCTGTAGTAAAGCACCCCTCTGCCAGGTCTGTGTGAGCTGAGGCTTATTGCCTGGCAGGGGAACAACTGCAGTGTCACACTGGTTGCATCTCCAGATGCCCTGTGTGCTCGCTCCGTACAGTCTCAGTTAGATTTAGGTCTGCAGAGGTGATTCAGTTAGTCAGTGGTCTCTTCAAGAATTTTCTCTTTAATTTGAAATGTACTGGTCTGCTGTTCCTTGGGATATCAGCACTCAAAAGCTACAGCCTGCTGTCATGAGGACTGCCAGAGGATGGCAGAAAGAGAAGGATATTTTTTTTTAAAAAGAGGAAACTGAGGGAGAACCTTTGGTTGGCCTTCACCCATCCCATTGACATAAGGGCCGTGAAGTGAAGTAGCCTGGGAAGCTGATCCCAGCTGTACAAGGAATTCTTCCCTTGAGATAATGGGTGGATGGAGAGAGAAGATTCACCAAGGTCCAGCCCAGCTCTTCTCACTGTTTCCTTCCTCTGTTCTCAAGGTGGATTATGACGTTTGTAGCAATTATGGCAACTGGTTATACAGCGCTGGTGTTGGCAACGACCCACGGGACAACAGGAAGTTTAACATGATTAAACAAGGCCTGGATTATGATGGCAACGTGAGTCTGGTTCGGCTGTCTTACACTGAGTGGTGCAGGAAAGCGTATGGGAGAGTTTTGGGGAACAGAGGAGATCAATCTGCTCCGTGGGTACTGCTTCAGAACCAGTTCTGGATCCCCCTGCCAGCAGTCAGGCAGGTTCCTCATTGTTCCCCAGGAAGATCTGAGGTTTGTGATCTGCTCCTGTCCCCAGAGAGGCCGGTGCTCTCTGCACCCTCCCTGCCCTGCTGCTGTGCTTGTAGTGTTCCATCACCGCTCCTTCTGGGTAACCACAGCCCATCAGTATCTGGCATAGACAGTTCCTTGAGCACAGAGCAGCTTCTGAGAGCCCACAAGTGGCAGGAAAGACAGAACTGCTCACATGGCACCCCGGGAGGTCCTGGAGAGTAGTTGAAACCTGTGAGTCCTGTGACTGTCCCCTGTAAGTGGTGGGAGCAGATAAATCACCCTTTCCATACTGCATTACCAGTTTCCACCCTGTTCCTTATCTTCACAGCAAGCTGTGCTGTTGCCTTTTGGTGCTGTATGTGGCACAAGTTAGCCAGGGATCAGAAACTTGGCCTGGTAGTGGAGCAGCACTGGAGTGGAGTTAATGGGAGAAGGTGAGGGGCAAGGGCAGTTGGTCTTGCCAAGCACAAGAGAGTGCTTGACACTCTCTTGTGTTTTTTTATATATATAAAAAAATATATTATATATATATTTTATATATATTTATGTATATTATATATTTTATATTATATTTATATAAAATATATTTATGAAGAGAGGCTGAGGGAGCTGGGCTTGTTCAGCCTAGAGAAGAGAAGGCTGTGGGCAGACCTCATTACAGCCTTCCAGTCCCTGAAGGGAGCAGAGAAACAGGAAGGGAAGCAACTCTTTAAAAGGGTAGACACTGGCAGGACAAGGGGGATGGATTGAGGCTGAAGGAGGGAAGGTTTAGATTAGATATTAGGGGGAAGTTCTTTACAGAGAGAGTGGTGAGGGGCTGGAACAGGCTGCCCAGAGAGGTGGTGGATGCCCCATCCCCGGGGGTGTTCAAGGCCAGGTTGGGTGGGGCCCTGGGCAACCTTGTGTAGCTCCAGGCCTGGAGGTTGGTGGCCCTGCCTGTGGCAAGGGGGTTGGAGCTCTGTGATCCTTGGGGTCCTTTCCCACCCAGACCATTCCATGATTCTATGGTTATATCTATAAACCACTTTTCACCGTATTGATAAATATTCTTTGGAACCACTCTGACAGCACAGGAGAGTGCAGCTGAGCCAGTCTCCCCGGTTTCCTTCAGTTACTGGGAAGAAAAAGAAAAAAGACTTCTTGTGAGCAACTTCATCCCACTATTTCCTAACCAGGGCAGGTGAACTGTGGCACAGAGTCACCTCTGTGTCACCTCGCTGCCTGTTGAGTGAGCCTGGGAGAGCAGCTCTGGTACCTGGGTCTCTGTTCAGGCACGAATTCTTGCTGGAGGGTTTAAGAGGAGGGGCTAAGGCCTGGCAGAGGTAACTGAGGCTGCACTACACCAGCTGCTTTACCGGAAATCAATCTTCCACGTTAAGATACACCCTTGCTGGGAAGCTCTTACACACTGGTAATGACTGGATCCTGTCCTGTTGGTTGTGTTTGCAGGGGGATTACGTCCGGCTGTGGGTCCCAGAACTCCGGGTGATAAAGGGAGCAGCTATCCACACCCCTTGGGCACTGAATGCTGCTGCTCTCTCCCAGGCAGGGGTAACTCTAAGTGAGACCTACCCACTGCCAGTTGTGACAGCCCCAGAGTGGAGCCGACACGTCAACCAGAGACCTGTGAGGGCTGGGGGGGTTTGGATGGGGTGGGAATGCACCAGGCAGGCAGCTGCTCTGCATCTGTAGGAGTGGCTGGGAATTCTGCTCTTCTTTCTCAGGGATAAAGGGAAGGAATTGCTTTCATGCAGAGACCCCTTACTCACAGCAGAGGGTGATTCAGCTCTGCAAGGGGTTACTTTCCCTTGTCTGTCCAGCTAAATTCAAAAGGTTGGAAGCCTGAGCCCAAGTACCACCCTCCTGTCATGCAGACAGGTCCTGTATTCCCCAGCGCTGTTTCCACCAGGATCAACAGCACCTTCCAGAACCTTCTCCAAGCACAATTTAGGGGCACTGCACCCTAAGGACTGTCACAAAAATCGTTATGATTAAGCCACTCTGCATCACACATACATAATCTGTCCCAGTTGGCTTTAGGGCTGAAGTGAACCCATGGATGCTCTGTTGGCTATTTCATAGGTAGCTCTTCTCTCAGGAGCTTTTCTCTCTGGACACAGATGGTGCTGGGTGTGAGCGGAGGGACAGGGTATCTCTGGCCTACCCACCCCGAGTGCAGAAGGGAGCCAAGGCTGATGCTCCCTTTCTGCTCTCTCCATGAGGTGGAACTCCTGCCACACCTGAACGCACCCAAACTGGAGTCAGCAAGGCCAGTACATACAGGGACTGGCCTGTGCACTGTGAGTTTTCGGTGCATCTCCCCTTTAGGAGGGGGACAGGGTTAAGATGTGGGTCCTGTGACATGTCAAGACTGGCATCTCCTGACTGGGCTGCTGTTCTTGGAGGAGATGGAAGGAAAGTGCTCTAGGAGGAGCGCTCTGTAGGTCTGGGTGGGGGCAGCAGTGGTGGAAGCAAAGCTGCTGGCTTCTGGCCACGGTGTGGAATAGCCTGGATTATTACCCTGCTGTTCTAGAGCATGCCTGAAATCAGAGAAGGGGCTCTGTGAAGGACCCTCTAGGTGAGACACTGGTTTGAGGCACTGATGAAACTTCACCCAAACAGCTTAAGCATTGGGCAGGAGTTCCATTCTCATCAACCTTCCAGCTCAGCCCAAGCTGGTGAAGGGGCTGGAAAGTAAACCGTACAAGGAGTGGCTGAGGAAGCTGGGGGTGTTCAGCCTGGAGAAGAGGAGGCTGAGGGGAAACCTTATCACCACCTACAACTACCTGAAGGGTGGGTGTAGAGAGGTGGGCAATGGTCTGTTCAGCCAGGTGACAGGACAAGGGGAAATGGCACAAAGCTGCACCAGGGCAGAGTCAGATCAGATGTTGGGAAAAAGCTCTTCACTGAAAGAGTTGTTGGGATGTGGAACAGGCTGCCCAGGGAGGGGGTTGAGTCACTGACCTTGGATGTGTTTAACAGACAGGTAGATGAGGTGCTCAGGGATATGGTTTGGCATAGGACAGGAACGGTTGGACTTGATAATCTTAAAGGTCTTTTCCAACCTAATGATGCTGTGATGCTGTATGCCCCCACTGCCCCACTCTGCCTGTGAAATTAAAGTGTTGCTGGCAGGGATTGTTGGCCCAGTGAGGACTGAAAAGGAACCTCAGCCCTCAGCCCCCTGAGCTTGGGAAAGACAAACCTGTATCTTACCCAAACCCCGCAGCCAGGAGCTGTGCCCTTCAGCCCCCCCCCCAGCCTTTCTCCCACCTTGGGGGTAGAAGTGCCGCACACACAATGTTTTTGATCAGTACCCTGTGTCTCAGCTGCTCTGTGAGCAGCTTCACTCTGCAGTGCCAGTAAATATCTCCCTGTTCATCTTTCAGTCACAGCAGGGAGGAAGCCCCCATCCCAGGGGCAGGGGAGGACCTGCCCGCCTGCCAGCGCAGCACAGGGGCATAGACTTCTACTTCTCTCACAAGAAGGCTGTGTGATGAAGGCTGTGTGATGAAGGCTGGCCAGGTCCGTGCTGGAGAGGCGCTCAATAGGAGCTTCTGCTGCTGAAGATGCCGGGATAACGGGGAATCTCCTCGATCCAAACCAACAGCCTAAGTGTGGCCCCAGCACGGTAACCAGGGATCTGCCTCTTCGTGTCCTGTGGGTGGGACATGGGGATTTGGGGATCAGGCGTTTGGATATCGTGTGCTGGTGCTGATTGTGGGGATGGGATCTTGTATTTTCAGCTGGTGCTTTGCCCCATGCTGGGAGCTCTGGGGCAGTTTGCCTGTTGCTCTCCAGGAGTGGTCACCCTTCAGTGCTGAGGCTCCAACTCCTGTGGACAGCGTATGGCTCCCAACTCTGTACAGTCCTTTGGTCAAAAGGGACCAACTAATACTAATTAACCAAAATGGGGTGGCCTTTCTCCTTGGAGGGGGCTGCTTTTCCTGTGCTTCTGGCTTTGCTTACAGCTGTTACAGCCAAACTTTTACCTCTTTGCAAACTGGAGCAGGTGGTTTAGGTAGCTCAGAACTCTTCCTTACGCTGACATTTCATGGATTAAACTAAGGGTGACTCTGCAATTAAAAGTTTTGCTACTGGAACATTTTACCTTTCTCATTTCCACTGGTGCAGCAGAGATCCACAGAGTGAGACTGTGGAGGATGTTCCCTTATACATCCCCCCCAGTGCTTTGGAGAAACAGCAAATCCCCCCCCGAGAACCACCCCTGAGTCCTTGGAGCCCCCAGGGTGGATTTGGTACCAGCCTGGCAGCTGGAAACTCACAGCTGAGCCCCATGTTTTGTTACTCAGCGCCACAGACCAGTTTGAAGTGGTTCCCTGGCCATTTCAAGCATTTTATTTTTATGCAGGGCATCGTGCTTGCGGAAGAGGTTGAGAATTTGGCAAGGGCTGTATTTGTGCTGCCCTGGAGTGCTGTCAACTCCTCGGGTTTGAACTCCTGGGTCCCAAAGCAGCCCTCTCTCAGTAGTTGGGAGGCAGCCCTGGATTTATCCCTGCTGGGGGCAGGGATCCATTCAGGCCTCTTTCCTAAGGAATACTGCAGTAATTCCATTGCATCCCTTCCAGCACTCACTGGGGTGGATAGGTTCTGGCTGAGAGAAGAACCGATACAGGACACAAAGCCCAGTTCCGCCTCGAGAAGGAGACGGACCGAGTGATTTTGAACGAGCTCCCTGCCGGGCCACGCTGACGATCCCACCCTCGTTGTACGAGGGGCCGGGCAGGGACGAAGCCACCGCGAGATGCTTTCGAGGGGCAGCGCCGCGTTCCCTCCCCCGACCCACACCGCGGGTCCCGCCCGCTGCCCTCCGCGGCCGCCCCGGCGCTCGGTTCAGGCGGCAGCGGGACCGGCGGAGCGGCCGGTCGCGGCCACGGTGCCGCCCGCCTCCTTCAGCGCCAGCCCGGCGTTGGACAGGGAGGGCGGGCAGCCGGGCGGGGCGGCGAGGCGGGGCGAGGCGGGAAGCGAAAGGGCCGCGGAGCCGCGCGGGGGAAGTTGCGAGAGCGGCGCGGCCATGACCACGGCCACGGCCACGGCGCTGGCGGGCCCCGCTCCCGCCGCTGCCCCGGCGCCCCTCGACCTCCACGCCGTGCCCATGGTCGCGCTCAACTACGGCGTCCGGCGCCGCCTCGGCCTCTACCTCAACCCCCGGGCGGCGGCGGCCAGCGACTGGACGGCGCTGGCGGAGGAGCTGGGCTGCGAGTACCTGGAGATCCGGCGGCTGGAGGCGCTGCCCGACCCCACCGCCGCCCTGCTGGAGGACTGGCAGAGCCGCAGCCCCGGCGGCGCCACCGTCGGACGCCTCCTCGACCTCCTGCGCCGCCTGGGCCGCGACGACGTCCTGCTCGACCTGACCCACAGCGTGGGTGAGTGAGGCGCGGCGGTGCCCCCTGCCCCTGGCCCGGCGGGCCCTTCCCTCGGGGCGGCCGCGGGGGCCCGCCCGGCCCCGGGAGTGGGGGGACCCGGGAGTGGGGGGTCGCGGAGCGAGGCCGGCGCGGTGCCCCCGAGGGAAGGGCCTTGCCCCGGCCCGGGGAGGCCCACAGGCCGCGCTCGTCCTGGAGCGGGGCCGGGCTGGAGGGGCCGCGGCTTTGCCTGTGGCTTTTGCTGCCCTGTGCGACAGCCGAGCCCAGCCCGGTGTGTCCTGGGCGCCGGGGCGGGCGGGGAGGTGCCTGTGTTGGGTCTGAGCGGGGCGGCCTGTTGGGAACAGCTCCCAGGGCAGAAAAGCCTTTCCCAGGCAGCGGGGTGTGTGTGTGGGGGGGGTGGGGGGGGCTGGCTGCTTAGTAGGAGCCTCGCAGAGCTTCCAGGAGAGAAGGGAGGCAGAAGCATGCTGTGTTCCTGCTCAAACATAAACCCTGCGAAGTTACCCGGAGCCCCGTCCTACCCAAAGCCTTCAGCAGTAAGATACCAGTGTGCTGAAGGATGCTTTGGGCCAGGGCAGCCAGGAGACAGCTCGCAGAGGCATGGGAGGGTGTGAAAGTTAGGATGTGTGGGGCTGGCATGACAGGGAGGTGTTTGGAGGGAGAGGTGAGGGATGTGTGGAGCTGGGGAACAGGAGAATAAAATAATTCTCTTGCCAAACGAAAAGGAATGGAGATAGAGTCAACAAAAGCAGTAAATACAGAGGTTGCAGAGCTGTTCTGCTCACTTGTTCTTTATGGGCTCTTTTTATCGTTCACAGTCACAGAAATTCAAAGGGAAAACAGGTGTAAGAGTGATCCTTGGAAGGGGACGTTCATTGCTGAAGGATTTCCAAGGCCAGAGACTCCGCAGCAGTTCTGTGTCATATAATATAGTTCAGTGGGTTAGTGATGAAGAAATAATAAATCTCACTTCCTGTTACTCACGGAGATAAATGCAGATGGAGAAATTATTCTAAGCAGCCTGAGCAAGAGTGATGGAGGACTTTCCCATAGTGCTGTGGTTCTTCCTCCTCAAGAACACGCTGCAGAACTTGGGCTTGGTAAAGACAAACAAAAAACCCAAGTGCGTTTCGTGATCAAGTGTGTTTCAAGGGTCATAACAAATACCAGAAGCTTCCAGCTGTGTGAGAGAGTTGGGGCCTCACAGAAACCTTGGGCATCACCTAGGCTTCTTCTGGCCCTGAGTGCAGGCGTTGGAGGGGAATGTGGTGGCATGGTGTTTGTCAGAGCCCGGACAGAGGACAGCAGAATGAGTGGGAAGAACACACAGTTCAGGAAAACCACAAGTTCAGCTGGGCAGTGGGTCGTGCTGATAAGAGGGGAGGGTTAAAGTCTCTGGAGAAAAACCTGCTGAGGGCTATTCAGTGTAGAAGTGTTGCCTCTGACTCAGGAAATTCCCAAACTGCACCTTGTCCAGGGGATACATTATTAAAATAGATTATAGTTTATACCTAAAAGATTATTTTAGGAAAACACTTCTGTACGCTTCTTTTAGTCTTAAGTTCTCCCCACAGCATCTGGTTTTGCCCACTGGTGGAGATGGGCCCTCAGCTTGACTCAGCCCTGTGTTTTACTGGCCTGGGCTGAGGATTGCAGCTGTGACCTGTTGCTCTGTCAACAGTTGGGCCTGATGATCTTCAAGGTCTTTTCCAACCAGAGCGATTCTGTGATCGCAGTGTTCTCAGCTCTGGGGCAGTCAGAGGTATCTACACTCGTAAGGGGAAGGCAGCTCCTGATGGCCAAGGGCATCCCTGTGCAGCTCTGGCAGCGGAAGTGGGATTCAGGACTCTCACAGGATCCAGCTCAGAGTCAGAAACCAGCAGTGTTGAGGTTTCTGTGGTCTGTGCTTTCATCATGGGAGGTGCAGATCCGGGGCGTGATTGGGCTGCCCGCAGGAAGGCCTCTCACCCACATTCTGCTCTCCCAGGGGTTCCTTTGCTGCTGCTGCTGTGCCGGTGACCTCTGCAGGTAACCCTCTGCCTAACCCTCAGAGTCCCCCAGTTAACACTTGTACTTCTGTTTGCTTTAATTTTAATTAAAGCAGAAGGCTCTGGGGACTTTCATCTTTTTTGTTAATTCCTGGTTCCAAATCTCCTTTCACTTTCAAGTTCTTCTGTGATTTCCTGTCGCAGAGGCCGCAGGGGTTCTTGTCACTTCTCCAAAGGCTTTACGTTTAGATTTGTACTTAATCTGTTTATAATAGGTCTGTGTCCATCCCTGCCTTGTTGGGGAAGTTCACAGCAGGGAACGTGACAGGCCTGCTTGTCCTTATCCCAGGGGGGGATGTATGCACCCACCCTGCCTGAGCGAAGGAGGGTGTCTGCAATATAAAGCCCTTTTCAGGGGCTCATTAGAATTTTACCTGGTCCTCCTGTACGTGGTGAGTGTCTGTGCTCACCATCACCTGCAGTTCTGTCCAACAGAGGCCATTGGTTTGAATTTAATGGGTAAAAACATGTTATTAGTAAAAGACAATGTGAAGACTTCTGATTGCAAAACGTCCCCCACAGTTATTTGATGTTGAGTCCTCCAAGATGCAGAGAGAGCGGAGAGGTGAGACCTGTTACACACATGATCCGTGGTGTTCAAAACGTGCTGGGATGTACTAGAAAAAGGGGGGAGGTTGGCTTAAAACAAAAGGAAGTACTGCTTGACAGGAGCTTTGGGAATGAATTGTTTGAGGAGGCGGTGGAGGCAGGATCAAGGGGCTCAAAAAGAGGGGAGAGAAATTCCAGGACATCCTGAATGTCCTGGTGAACAGGTACCAGAAACCAGACAGGGGGTTTCCCTCTGACATCCCTGACCCGTGAAATAGGGTCTCCTCTTCTGAAGACTTCCAGCAGTGTAAAACCTCTCTGAGGAGCCTCTCATGTTGGTTGTGTGTTTCTGCAGAGGAGGACTGCAAGAAGTACCTGCAGAGGAAGCGGCAACAGGCCGACCAGCCGCTCCAGGTGCCGGCGGTAGACAGCAGTGTGCCGAAGACATCGGAACTGATGGGCATCACCACGAGGGATGATCCGTATGGTAAGTGCCCATGTCACATACCTCCTGTTGGAGTGGCCTTCACAGAATCACACACTGTTAGGAGTTGGAAGGGACCTTGAAAGATCATCTAGTCCAACCCCCCCTGCCAGAGCAGGGTCACCCAGACTAAATCACACAGGAACACATCCAGGCAGGTTTGAATGTCTCCAGAGAAGGAGACTCCACAGCCTCTCTGGGCAGCCTGTCCCAGGGCTCTATCACCACCACAGTGAAAAAGTTCCTCCTTATATTCAAACTTCCTATGCTGCAGCTTGTACTGCTCATCATTTGTCCCATTGCTGCCCATCACTGGGAAGAGCCTGGCTCCATCCTCCTGACTCTCGCCCTTTACATATTTATAAACATTAATGAGGTCACCCCTCAGTCTCCTCCAGGCTAAAGAGGCCCAGCTCCCTCAGCCTCTCCTCATAAGGAAGGTGTTCCACTCCCTTCATCATCTTGGTGGCCCTGTGCTGGACTCTTGCAAGCAGTTCTGTGTCCTTCTTGAACTGAGGGGCCCAGAACTGGACACAATATTCCAGATGCACTCTCACCAGGGCAGAGTAGAGGTGAAGAAACCTCTCTTGCCCTGTAGCTGCAGCAGATCCCTACAAGAAGTGCAGAAAACCTCTTTGCTTTCTTTACTCCTGACTCTCTGTAGCCTGGGCCAGAACGCTGTAGCTGGTAGTGTGCAGGCATTGCTGCCTGTTCCCTAGGGCCGAGAGGAAAAGCTGCCCAGGGGACGCTGTGCCCAGAAACAGTCTGGCACAGAGTCCACTGGACACACATGGGTAGAGGGTTCCCAGAAACATGTCCCTTAGTGCAGCCCAGCACAAAAATACTCCATGGGCTGGAGTCAGGGGGGAGGATGTCAGAGCTGGGCTGCCCTGCCCCACCTGCAGCGGCTTTACCCGCCTCGGATGGAAAGGAAACAGGGTTTGACATACATAGGTGAAGTGAGAGAGGAAACAGGGTCTGCGTGTCAGGGCTTGCTGGGCTGTGCCTGCAGCTGTGGGCTGAGGACACAGACATCTTCTGGAGATCTGTGACAGGCTGAGGCTGAACAGAGCTGTGTCACCTCTCCGGATGTTCCTCTGGCCACTCCTGACTTTGGGCGGCCACCTCTGCTGCACATGGGGACATCTGGGCTGGGCTTGTTCAGCCTGGAGAAGAGAAGGCTGTGGGGGGACCTTATTGCAGCCTTCCAGTCCCTGAAGGGAGCAGAGAAACAGGAGGGGAATCAACTCTAAAAGGGTAGACAATGGCAGGACAAGGGGGATGGATTGAAGCTGAAGGAGGGAAGGTTTAGATTAGATGTTAGGGGGAAGTTCTTTACAGAGAGAGTGTGAGGGGCTGGAATGTGCTGCCCAGAGAGGTGGTGGATGCCCTGTCCCTGGGGTTGTTCAAGGCCAGGTTGGATGGGGCTCTGGGCAACCTTGTGTAGATCCAGGCCTGGAGGTTGGTGTCCCTGCCTT
Source organism: Gallinula chloropus (assembly GCF_964237585.1). Lineage (NCBI taxonomy): Eukaryota > Metazoa > Chordata > Aves > Gruiformes > Rallidae > Gallinula > Gallinula chloropus. The sequence goes on along the minus strand of NC_140086.1, from coordinate 158,378,556 downwards.
TGGCAGAGGGGTTGAAACTCTGTGATCCTTGGGGTCCTTTCCAACCCTCCCCAAATGCCCAGAGACATGACAACATCTGGTGTTTGGCTTTGCCTGGCATGACCCCTGAGTTAGTGCTCTGCCCATAAAGCAGCCCCCTGGCAGCCTGTTACCCTTTGGCATGACTGGATGCTCCTTGGGCTGGAGCTGCCTGCTGGGGTGATCCTTTCCTCAGCAGCTTTTGGAGCCTGACCTATTTTTTTAACTGGAATAAAAACTTGAAAATATATTTAAGTGGCATTGAAATGAAAAAAAACCCTCAACCCACAGTGGGAAATTATCCACTGGTATAAAGGCACTTAATTACAGGAAAAGGTGCCTTTAAAGTGAGTATTTTAGTGTTTGGGTAAGTGTTAAATAAGTGAGAGGTGCCAGCTGGGGACATCTTGGGGAAAACTGGGCCATTTACGTGGCATCTGAGTTAGATATCCAAGGCTGACACCCTGGCTGTAGAATTGGCAGGTTCCAAGTTTGAAGGCCTGCCTTGTAGCTCAGGAGACAGCAGATCTCAGGATGTTGCTGGATGAAAGGCCCCCAGGAAGGATTTGGTTGGGAAGTTTGTATCTCTCTGACCTGAATACAGGGCTGGGACACTGAGCCACACGGGTGTTTTAGCTGTGTAACTCCCAGTGAATTCCCAGAGCGTTCAGGCTCAGAGTTACATCCCCAGGGTACTCTGCTCTCTCCAACTCTTCCCAGAGTTCCTCACCACCTTCCCTGGGGCTGGGTGGTATTGCCTCCACAGATTTTGTGTGTCTGCAACCCTCCCCTAACTGCCCCCAGCATCTGTGGGTCTGTGTGAACAGCTTGGGCGCTGAGGCAGCAGGCAAGGTGCAGATGGGCATCACCTTGGGCCAGCCCTGTTACAGCCAGGAGTCTGGTGGCTGGGCTACTCAGAGGTTAAATTATCTTCCCAAGCTCAGTAGAAATCTGTCTGTCAGAGCTCCTGATTCTGAGTGAGAGTCTGTGGGAGCCAGTGAAAGTTCACTACTGGAGTAAACTTTGTTTTTAGGAGAATATGACAGCTAAATTTTGATTGGTTTCAGGGAGTGGAACGGAGATGTTCGATGCCTTCATCTGCTACTGCCAGAAAGACCTCCAGTTTGTCCAGGAGATGATCCGGGAGCTGGAGCAGACAGAGTTCAAACTGAAGCTCTGTGTATTTGACCGGGATGTCTTGCCAGGAACGTGTGTGTGGTCCATCAGTGGAGAACTTATAGAGAGGAGGTAGGTGAACCGTGGTGGTTTGGGACATTTTGCCACAATGTCTGCAGTGTGGTGCTGGGGAAGCAGTAAAAATCCTCAAGGATGTCTCTGTGGGGTTTGGTTTATGCTTGAGAAGGAGGGCTCCAGTGTTTCCAAACGTGTTACTTCATGGTGTTCCCAAGGAAGATGCTGGTTTGATCTCTTTTCTCTGGGCTGGCACATCCTGCAGTCCTGTCTGTGGAGGTGTGCAGGCAGTGAGTACAGCTGTGGGCTGCGTTCACTCCCTGCGCAGTGAGAACTGTGAGGGGACAGCACTGGTGCTGGCACTGCCCTCAAGGACCCTTCAAACCTTTGAACCCCCTGGGGGTGGTGGGAGCCACATGAAAACCACTCCCCAGGTAGAGACTCAGGTAGAGAGAGCTTTCTAGCCTGAACAGGGGAAGCGCTGGCCCTTGGAGCATCTCCCTTTCACAGCCCTGCTGGATTCTGCTCACTGGGAAGTCCTGTGGCAGGGGTTTGGGTTCTAGACATCAGCGTTTCAGAGGGAGGTGGGTTGGCATTACCAGAGACCCTCACAAAGTCTCACTGTCCTGGCTGTTGTACAGTGTGGCCTTCTGTAGACACCTACACACGTTACAACCAGGAACCTCAAATGTAAACACCACATTGGAGAATAAAGGTCAGAGTTACGAAACAGGGAGAATTCACAGTAAGAGGAGGACACTACAGCTCTGTCCAGTTCATCCTCATGTTAAAAGGTATTGGTTGTGCCCAGGCAGCATGTGAGCAGGTAATGAGGTCAGCACTGGGTGTTGTATACAGACAGAGGATGAGATAAAGATCTCACAGCAATCTGGACTCTGCTGTTGCTTTTTTAGCACCCGAGTGTGTAGCTGTAAGCGGGTGTTTGTGTGTAGCATGGCTACCTGCCCATCAGTGTCCTTGCTCTGAGAGTACTGGGGCACAGCTGGTGGGTTCCTTTCTCTGGAGGGACACCCATGAGGGTGTGGAGCGGCTTTGTTGATGTTTTGGTTGTTTTCTCCCCTCCCTGCTTTACCTCCAGGTGTCGGAGGATGGTGGCTGTCATTTCAGATGATTACCTGGAAAGTGATGAATGCGATTTTCAGACCAAATTTGCTCTTAGCCTCTCCCCAGGTAAGTTCTCCCAAACACCCCACATGTCAGAGCTGTAACATCTCCAGCTGAGAGCAGTGCTGTGCTGCTGGGAGCTGCACACATGCAGAGTGAAGGATGGTCCCAGATGTGTTTAAGCACATCAGATCAGTACAGGTGAGAGAAGGGGGAAGATAAATAACTGATGGTTACAGAGCTGGGTTCTCTCTGCTCTGTGTGAGAGGCCACCCCAGCGCAGGGCACTGAGCAAATGGATTTACTGCTGTTAGAAGCAGCCATGGTGGCTTTACCATTTTGCTGTGCAGGCAGGGACTTGGACTTGATTCCTTGCCCTGCTGTTGACCTTCTGCATGGTCAAGGAGCTTAGCTGTCTGTGCTTCAGGGCTCCAGCTGTCAAGTGGGCTAATGCTGCCTGCTTTGGAGATGCTGTAGCTCCGTGTCAGGCTCGTGACGTGCTTCAAGATCTGTACAGGAAACAGGCTACTGAAGAGAAAACCATTATAATACATTCAGGGTGTGAGGAGATGCTGGAGGTGGGGTAGCAGGTCTGTTACCTCTTCTGTTCCAAATTGAAAAGCCATCAATTTGCTCCTGTCGAGTCTGTTCAGGTTGCTTTCCTGTTACCACTAGTTACTCTACACTGGTGTGTGTTGTGGCCTAATGGTATAGAGCGGATGTAATACGAGCAGGAGTGTCTGTGTGTGAAGGTCCTTCTCTAGATGGGGTCTCTGATGTGGTGTTATAAGTGACATGCCAGAGGTCTAACTGGAAGCCAGTGGCAGAGCTAGGAATTAGCTCCATCTTCACACAGAATCAGTAGGTTAGAAAATACTTTAGAGATCGAGTCCAATTGTGCCTGTCCTCTACTAAACCATATCCCTGAGCATCTCATCTGCCCATCTGTTAAACATATCCAGGGTCGGTGACTCAACTCCCTCCCTGGGCAGCCGGTTCCAGTGCCCAAAAACCCTCTTGGTGAAGAATAGTTTCCTACTGTCTGATCTGACCCTGCCCTGGTGCAGCTTGAGCCAATTCCCCCTTGTCCCATCACCTGTTGCTTGGGTGAAGAGACCAACCCCCACCTCTCTGCACCCTCCCTTCAGGTAGTTGTAGGCAGTGATAAGGTCTCCCCTCAGCCTCCTCTTCTCCAGGCTAAACACCCCCAGCTCCCTCAGCCATTCCTCATAGGATTTGTCCTCCAGCCTCTTCCCCAGCCTGGTTGCCCTTCTCTGGACTCATTCAGGGACCTCAATGTCCTTCTTATGGTGAGGAGCCCAGAACTGGACACAGTACTTGAGGTGTGGTCTCACCAATGCTGAGTACAGAGGCACAATCACTGCCCTGCACCTGCTGGCCACTTCCTGACACAATAATTTCATACAGTGGCCGTTAATCCATTGAACATCTTTAGCATGTTGTGTCAGCCCCTAATCATGAGGACTTGTAGCAAACTCCCTGTAGTTCTTCACCAGTTTTTGCTGGTGTCACACCTTTCATTGGAAGAACAGGAAAAGAAACGCCCATGTGCAGGTAACGACCTGAGCTCTGCCTGCATAAGGATGTGTGTAAGCACAGGCTGGCAGGGACCACAGGGTTACGTGTCTGCGTGGGGAAACTGATGCACAGGAGGGTTTGGTGGCAGGACCTGGGAACTTCACCGGTTACTTAACCCTCTGCCACAGTTACAAAATCATGGTTTCTTGCCTCATCCAGGGCTCAGCATCATCTCTTGCTCTGGGCAGCACGGTTTAGGTGGTAGCAGGTGTCCCTGTGGAGAATTGAAAGGGGAGAGGTCCCTCTTGAGAAGAGCTGCTCCTTCAAGCCATAGCAGTCACAGGGAGAGTTGTCTCATCCTGGGCCTGCCTCAGACAAGCGGTTCACCTTTAGCTGAGAGGTTCCTCACAGGCCCTCGGTGGGCAACATCCGCAGCCTATGAGCAACTCAGGGTAGGAGGAAAAGGAACTGGTGGTAACCCAGTAAAACTGACTGTCCAGAAGCAGCTTAGTCTCTCTCTTTTCTCCTCATACACCTGGAAGTTGTCAGGTCTGTACTCTCCTGTTTGCATTCCATGAGAAGCTGTTCTTTTATGTCTGTGGTTCGATAGGTGTTTTAGCCTGGAGAAGTAGGTGGTGATAAGGTCTCCCCTCAGCCTCCTCAACTACCTGAAAGGAGATTATAGAGAGGTGGGCGATGGTCTTTTCAGCCAGGTGACAGGACAAGGGGAAATGAGCTCAAGCTGCACCAGGACAGGGTCAGATCAGGTGTTAGGAAAAAAGTTCTTCACTGAAAGAGTTGCTGGGGACTGGAACAGGCTGTGCAGAGAGGGGGTTGAGTCACCATTCCTGGATGTGTTTAACAGATGGGTAGATGAGGTACTTAGGGATATGGTTTAGCATAGGACAGGAACAGTTGGACTCAATGATCTTACAGGTCTTTTCCAGCCCAGTGATTCTGCCTTCATCACTCCCATCAGCACAAGCTGCCCTGCACATCCTAGATGGGACCCTGTGATCTGAAACTCTCTCTCCAGGGTGACAGTCAGTGGCATTAGAATGAGATGACACAAGATTGGGAACAAACTTGCATCTTGTGCTGTGTGTGTGCTGCTGCTGGGAGAAAATGGATAGGGGATGTGACTGTGGCTGGGTGTAACCCTCTGGCTGTGTGACCTGTCTTTCAGGTGCTCGTCTCAAACGCCTGATCCCAGTGAAGTGCAAGGCCATGAAGAACGAGTTCCCGAGCATTTTGCGGTTCATTACAATCTGTGATTACACCAACCCCTGCACCAAGAAGTGGTTCTGGACAAGACTGGCCAAATCTCTCATGCTGCCCTGACACAGAGGCCCCAGAGCTACGTGTTCCTTTGTTGTCTGTCCTGGCTGTGCCTTCGCACCGCGGCGGCGGCGGCCGCGCAGGGTCTTCTGTACCACTTCACAACCTGGATCCTCACAGTCGGTGTTTGGAGCCTGGGACCAGAAGCAATGCATTTTCTCTAGCACTTTTGTATAACTCAGAAGGGGAAACTGTGAGGATGTTCCTGCTGAGTCAGCGAGCAACAGCCTGTGGCCGTTTGTGTAGGGAGCGCTTTGGCTGCAAACAGAAAATCTGCATTTAAAGACTGTGATAGGAGAGGACTCTTGTAAGCATTTAGTGCAACCTCAGAACCTCAAAACCACCTGCTTTCCCAAACAAGTATTGCCTATTGTTTTAAAAGCTGTTTATTTGCTACAGTAACAGTTAAGGTTGGTGTGGGTTGGGTGGTTTTTTTTAATTCCAGTGAAATCCCAGGGCTGCCTGGTGATCTGCAGGTGCTGAGGGTTTGGACTCGTGTTTTCTGTGAGAATGACTGAATTTCATACAATGATCAGGACTGGGAGGGACCTTAAAGATCATGAAGTTCCACCCCCTGCCATGGGCAGGGACACCTCTTGCCCAGACCAGGCTGCTCAAGACCCCATCCAACCTGGCCTTGAACACCTCATACTATTGCCACCTGTCCTTCTGAAAAGTCCCTCCTCAGCTTTCCTGTAGCCCCTTCAGGTACTGGAAGGAGCTATAAGATCTCCCTGGAGCCTTCTCTTCTCCAGGATGAACAACCCCAAGTCTCTCAGCCTGTCTTCACAGGAGAGGTGCTCCAGCCCCCTGATCATCTTTGTGGCCTCCTCTGGACTTGTTCCACCAGTTCCATGTCCTTATGTTGGGGACTCCAGGACTGGGTGCAGCACTGCAGGTGGGGTCTCACCAGATCAGAGCAGAGGGGCAGAATCACTTCCCTCAACCTCCTGGTCCCACTCCTTTTGATGCAGTGTAGGATACTGGTGGCTGGCTGGGCTGTGAGCACACATAGTCAGCTCACGTTGAGCTTCTCATCCACCATCACCCCCAAGTCCTTCTCTGCAGGGCTGCTCTCTATCACATCATCTCCCAGCCTGAATTTGGGGGCTTCAGTCTGCCCTGTACTGCAGCCCTGTCTCTGGGCCCACACTTGTTTTGCAGGTAGATGGTCTCCTTCAGTCTGTGCTTTGAGAAAAGCAGCAGTGCATCTCGATTGTTCAAGTGCTGCAAAGAAGTGAATAGTTCTCCCACTATTCACAAAATTAGAGCAGTTACCCTTGTAATTACAGCTAATGCAGAGTTTCCGAGCTGGGTTTATGTTCTGTGGATGTTTTTCTCCTCACGTTGTATGATGATACTCCCATCCTGTGTTTGTTTACAGGGTAAATCCCCTCCACTTGTGTTTTCCAAGGCAGACCCTCAGATTTGCCAGAAATGGTTCTTTATTTCCTCATTGAATGCTGTACATGTGAGACTTGGAGCCATGCTGGTCATGTCTGTTCAGGTGTCATTTGCAGTAATACCTTCTAATAGTATTTGATATTCCTAGAGCTTATTAAATGTTTACAATAGAACCTTCCTCTGCTAGAAATTCAGTCTTAAAATGCATATTTTCTAAGTATTTCCCCCACAAGCATGGGATGCTGTTGCTCGTTGACTTGACCAGGAACAGAGCTCTGTATCTAAGAGGGTCCAGGTCTTAAACTCATCCGCTTTTGGGATGCCTCAAAGGTACAGGGGTAAATATTGAATAAGGAGCGTGTTAAACTATCAGCTGGGCTGTTTAAAATATTGAGGCTAATGTTACATTAATAGGAAAAAGCAGGTTTTAATTAACCCCCATGATCATTAATGCATTTCTGTGACTGGGGCTGGGAGCAGCGTTTCTGTTTCTCTGCTTGTTTGCCTGGAGTCTTGCAGAGTGGCTGGTGGGTCTCATCAGTTCTCGGGGGTGCTCAGGGGCTGTGCCCAAAGTAGCATTGTAAAGCAACCCCCGTGTGTTAAACAGACACAGGAAACGTTTACTTTCTGAGTTGGGGAGAGAAGAATCTTGCTCACATATCTGCAAGTGCTTGAACTCTGCCCCTTCATTCGTTACTGCGACCACTGACTCGTGCTGGATTTTACAGCTTAATATTTTACTAGTTGATATTTCCAAGGTTGCCTCTGGATGTGATTTTTTCTTCTTATTTTCCTGGTTTAGGATTTAAAGCATTACCAGGGCTGAGGTACAGACAGAAGTGTGTGTTCCTGCCTTTCCCTCACCTACGAACGGTCCCTTACAATTGGGTGCTGCCAAAGTCCTGCTCAGGCACTGCAGCTGGTTCCTCCTGCTCAGAGAGCAGCCAGCCTGACCTCAGCGTGGTGATGCTCGTTTGCTCACCTCATGTTAGTGTGGGGGGCTGGTTTTGGCTAGTCCAGCAAGCTGGGTGTGTTTTCAGTGCTTCCTACAAATCCCAACTGCTGTTGTGGTGCTAAGGGGACGTTTGCAGCCTTCTGTCTTGCTAGAGCAAGTGAGAAGTCTGTAGGCATGGGAGGAGAAAAGTTAAGGCAATGATGGCTCTCTGAATAGTTCATCTTCATGTCCTGTTGCCCTCAGGCCTCTCCTGCAGAAGAGAAGACAGCAGCTTGCCTGCAGTTCCTGCATAATCGTTAAACGTTAATTATATAAGAGTTTCTGGAGGCCGCTTGATCCCCAGGCGCTCCTGGGGCTCGGTGAATTCTCATACTCTGGAGTGTCTATAAACATTAATTATGGGTCATTACTCGCAGGACCAAGCCAGATTCCGCTTGTTTGGAGAGCTGGAAGGCCTCTGGTAACTAATTAGGGGGGAGCACCCTGCGCTGCAGACGCTAGAGGGAGGCAATGGCCCGTGCTGGCACCCAGCGAGGGAACCTGCCCGCTGGGTGGGATGGAGGAACCAGGGATGGACCAGCTGCGCCACGACCTGTGTCCGGGATGGGGGGAATGGGTTCTCCTGCACCCCCTTCTAAGGCGGCTGTGGGGAAAGTAGCGAGAATTTTAGCAGATTGAAGCTCTCATGGTGCTTTGTGTGTGAGTCCTGACGGGTGGGCTGGGACTTGGGATGGTGCAAATGAGGAAAAAACTAGAAGAACAATGTGGTGATGGCAGGGAAGGTGCTGCTTCTGCAAGGGAAAGAGAGCAACCTGAACTTCTAAACCTCCTGACTTCCAGTAGGTAAATCAGATGCTCCAGTCAGTGCTTCCCAGGGGCTCATTATCATCCTGCTGTCCGTGCTCCAGCCCTTCTGCCTGGCTGGCTCCGAGGCAGATATTTCTGTTGCCAGACCATTGCTTTACTGCAAACAGTTCCAGCTGCCTTGTGGGCTAAAATCATGATTTGGGGGTAAAGGGAGGCAGCAGCCCTAATGCATAAAGTACATGCTTCAAATGTGTGGCCTCCTCTGTGTAAATAGCAGAGTTGATGCACTTGTGACATTTTCATATCTGTCTTGCCACGGTGAGTTGATGAAGTGTGACATCCCTGAGTGACACACAAATCTAGTGCCTGTAAACACGTTCCAGTGGCAGTTGTGGTTTTCCTCCCCTCCTTCGCGCTCGGTGGAAGGTCAGAATTGTGAAGACCTTTTAAAAAAGAACCCCAAGGGATTTACAAAATCGGGATGTTACTTTTTTCCCCCCATTTTGTTTCTTTACTGAATTGCCCTGGTTGAGTCTGTTTGTACCAAATCCTTTATTTTTATATATATACATAGATATTTTTATGACTTTCTAGCCTGACACAAGTCTTTGGAACAGCATACGTGTTTTATACCCATTCTGAGAACAGCCAATCATTTGGTGGGGTTTTTCCCTCCTCAAAAAACTTCAACTTTTGCTACTTGTGAAAACATTTTAAAATAAAGAATTAAAACCCAGCAGACTGAGTCTCCTCCTTGGGCACTGGAGAATATATCCTAGGTCTCAGAGCGTGAGTGAGAAATAATACGGACTGGTTCTTTGCTGTTTTCTTGTTTTGCCAGAACTGCTTCCTCACTGGAGGCTTTTGGAAGAGGGAGAGTTGTGTCAGGAGGAAAATCATCAAGGAATCATACTTGAGACATGTGTGGTTCCTCCCCAGGACTTGTTCTTGGCTTTGTGGTCCTTGACCATCGCAGTCGTGGACCAGCTGCATCCCTGGTACCCAGCGGACTGAGGGGGATGGGGATGGAGTCGGGGCTTCTGCTCTCTCTCCTGCTCTTCAGCCTTTGTGGGGCCCTGCAGGGGTTATGTTGCAGTGCAGTGATCCAGGGGATTTGCCAGCTTTATTTCCTTTGGCTCCGAGTCAGCCCCAGCCAGGGAAGTAACTTCCAACCCGGCAGCTGCCGGGCCAAGGCCCTGCCACAGGAACAGACGGAGGATGGAGGGATCGCGGAAGTGCTGGGTGGAAGGAATTTGAGGAGGTCGAGGAGGACCAGCACTTCACAACAGGAGGGGCTACAGGCTCAACCACTCACAGGCCAATATTCCCCAAAAAGCACATGAAGTAACATCGCTACAAGAACATACAGAGAGATATGGAAACCATCTCAGAATACATTATTCTAGACAGAAATCCCTGGTAAGATCAGCTGGCCAGGAGAGTCCTGCTGCCAGAAGAGCTGGCATCCCTTTGATTTGGTGTGGCTTTACACCACTCACCTGTGTGTGTGGTTTTGAGCAGTTACAGGTTTTCACCTGTACTTGGCTGTAGCTCAGACTCGGGGTCAGGGTGGCTGGCTGTGGTACCTCTTTTCTGTCAGTTGTTCCTCCTCTGCCAGAAGCAACCTCCCCAGCCCTCCATTTCAATGTGGGAATGTCAGTGCCATCTCCTTCTAGAGGTCAGCCTGTACCTGGTGGAATTCAGTAACTGCTGCAGAATGTTCTGAGCTTCAAAGGTGGAGGGTGAGACATGAAGTCCTACCCCTTGACAGACCAAATTCTGTTCCTCATTACGCTGACGTGAAAGGAGTTGGTTTCTTGTGATGGAGGCACTGCTTGGTCCAGAGGGCACATACATGGGAAGGAAATTAGCATAGGGAAGGAAATGTAATTATGCCTAAAAATGGCTGGGAAAATGCCTGAGCATCCTGGAAACATATTTTAATAAGGCAATGAAAAGAAACAAACCCCAGAAGGTTCAGGTTACTGGAAAGCATGCAAATACAGCTTATTAAAATGCACCTCAGTCAGACCTGCTGGGGTTTTACCAGACAGCCAGACACGTGCTGCGTGCCTGTACTTTGCTAAAGGTGATCTTCTCCAGGTGCTGCAGAATCCTAGTATCTCCTGGGTTGGAAGGGACACATAAGGACCATCGAGTCCAACTCCTGGCTCCACACAGGGCCAGCCAAGTCAGAGCGTGGGACTGAGGGCATCATCCAGGTGCTTCTTGACCTCAGCCCAGCTCAGGGCTGCGACCCCTTCCCTGGAGAACCTGTCCCAGTGCCTTGACCCTCCTCTAAGTACAGAACCTCTTCCTAACATCCAACCTAAAACTCCCCTGTTGTGGTTTCATGCCGTTCCCTTGGGATCTATCCCTGGTTCACAAAGAGAGAAGACCAGTGCCTGCCCCTTCGCTCCCCCTTCTCAGGAAGCCACAGACCATGATTAGAGCTCCCCTCAGCCTCCTCTTCTCCAGGCTGTATGAACCAGAGGACTTCAGCCTCTCCTTATAAGACCTCCTTCATGTCCCTACATTATCCCTGGTTTTGGTTCAGCTGATCCCCACAAGGATTTTGAGAGGACTTTGAACCCAACACAACGTCTTGATAAGCACCATCCAGCCCAGCCTGGACAACTTAGTTTGTAGCAAAGTCTGCAGTGGGGAGAATGGAAACTGTTGTATCACCCTCCCACCCCGGAGCTGTGCTGCTCTTTAAAGGGTTAATTGATTGAAGGTGTATTTCAAGTCTGGTTTTGAAGCTGTTCTCAAGTCTGATTTACAAACAAGACATTATCTGTTCCTGTAGCTGAGCCCAGCTTAACAAAGTGCTTTTCCCTGCTCCTGTCTCAGTGATGAAGCTGCCCATGCTGTGGCAGTGGTTGGTGCCCACCAGCCAGCAGTTTGGTCTGTTGCAGCAGGATGAGGTGGCATGGTGAGGTGCACTAGCAGCTGTGAACTGCCCTGTGCTGGGTGGGATGCATCCCTTCACTTCAGAGCATCAGCTGCAGGGGCTTCAATTCCACTTCCCCCAGTTCTTAGCCTTGCCTACCTTGGTTTTTGGCAGTGCTCGGCTGGAAGGAGAGAACAAGCACAGTCTGCATGGATCATGAAACACTTAACCACCTCTCTTTACAAAAGGTTTCTTGGAGCTGTTTTCCTCCTGTTTTGTCCCAGCCTTCCCGCTGCCCTGTTGAGCCAGGCCAGCTGAGCACAGTGTCTGGGGCTGAGCCTGAGGACTGCACAGTGGCTCCGTGCTGCGCTTCCAAGCTTCCCCTTCCCAGCAAACACAGGGCTCCCCGGGGTGAGGAGGCAGGTGGCAGATGGCTGGGAGCACTGGGAGGAACGTGCCAGGGTTTCCTCAGCAGCCAACCACCCAGAGTCTCCCCAGACCAGACAGATTTTGTACAGCTCAGCCCTTACTGAGTGTTCAGGTGGGGAAAGAGCAGAGCAGCCTGCCAGGCTGGGTGCCAGCCTGTGGGGGAGAGGATCAGAGGGTCCTGCTGGCTTGTAAAGTGGATGGCTGCTCGTTTCACCTGTGCCCAGGGAGCTGCAGGGCTCTGCAGATGAGGCAACAGGCGAGATGGTGCAGAGGAAGAGGAGGAGAACCCCTGCTCCAAGCCCAGTGTGAACCTGCAAGTTCAACACTACAAATCTTGTCTGGTTTGTTAATGAAAATAAACTCACAGGGCGATTAAATGGGTCTTTACCCACTGTTTAGGATGCTAAGTCAGGAAAAGGATGGACTCCTGGGAAATCCATTCAGACAAGCGTGGGTGTTACGATGAAATGAACTTTCATGAAGGTTTTTCAGGATTTTTCTGGCTCTAATCTTCAGCTATGTTCATCTTCTGTGTCAGCAGAACTAACTGTAAGAGCCACGAGTCCTAAGGTGCTTAACTGCTCGTGTGCCAGTCTGCAGCCTGCTGCCTCAGGAACAAAAAATACCATTCAGGGGGAAAACAAGGTGAGCGAACCCAAAGGTCTGTGTGCTGCTCCCTGTCCTGTTCTTCCAGAGCCACGGTGGATCCCATGGATTTCTTTACAGCCACATCACAGAAGTGTTCAGTGATCTGGGTGACCGATCTAGGACTACTGAATGGTGGAAGATTTAGCACTTGATTTTTGGCAGCACTTGGCAGACATTCCCTACTGAAATATACATGGAAATGAGATTTAACATGCTTTGAGCTGAGGACTAAAACGGCCATCATCTGCCTTAAAAAAGTGTCACAGCACCTCCAAAAACCTCATGTGGATGTGCAAAGAACGTGCTTTTTTCAGGAGCAGTAAAGGGCTTTAGAGATCTGCAGAAAGAAAAGCAGACAAGGGAAGCATCACAGGTTTTACTATAAAGCTATTTAGCCTGAAAATGAATATCCCCTGGTTTTCCTAACAGTTATTCTACAGCCTCCTTGGTGACTTAACCTCTCCTAGCACTGTGCCTGGCATCTGCACAGCAGCATTGTTTCAGGGAGCGCTGGGAACGGGAGCTTTGAAGATCTCCTCTCCCAGCTCTCAGGAATCTTGCCTCATCAGCATGCTGCTCCAGGCAGACGGGTTTCTCTTCAGCTCCAAGCCATGCATATTGATCAGTCATTTTCTTTTGTTACCTAGCATCCTGTCATCGATTTTAATTGTTCAGTATTGAAGGGGAAGCATTCAGTCCACACAGAATTACCAACTATGAAATGCTGCTTTCTGCACCTTTTGCTAGACTGTGCTGGGAGCTAAGCCCTTAGGAGCTGTGTCTCTCTCTCTCTCTCTCAGCTAGCAATCTGTGCAGATTATGCAGCTGTCAATTTTTCTCTATTAAATCAATTTCCTGATTCTCAGTGACAGCTTTCCCCACCACATGATTTCACACTTCAGGGTTTTGTTTCTGAGGTGCCATGTGGGGGTTTTATGCATTCAGGGAATGCATTTAACTCAGATACCTTGCTCAGGAATTCCCATCTCCCCTTTCCACCTGCTGTCCTGAAGAGATTCCTACGACTTCAAGTGACTCCTGGTGAGTCTCTCTCTCTCCTGCAGCTCCTCTCTGGCTCCTTGTCAGCCCACAGGGCTGCTCCTGGGCTGTTCCCTGAAGATTCCTTTCCTGCTGCCAAAACAGGACAGCTCCTCAAAGATGAAACTGCAGCGTGGTCCTGTATCTGACAGAGAGATGAGTCTTCCCATCCCCAGAGTGCAAAATACCAAAGCTGGGAGTTGGTGTGGTTCAGTAACTCTTCTTCTTCCTCAAAGTATCTTCTTAGACTTTGTTCCCATCTTCTCCAAACATTCCCACACTCTCAGAGGGCATTCATTACAAAAATTTCCTCATGTCTCTGTATGTAAGGACCTTGGTCCTCTCCCACTCTCTCTCTCTCTGATTCTAGGTTTTCCTTTCCTTTACATACACATAAAGGATCCTATTTTTAGCAGTCAATGACACAGGAATTCATGAGCAGGGAGGAAAGGATGTGAACTATCCAAACAGATTATTCTTTTTTTTTTTTTTCAAATGAGATCTCTTTACATTCCAATCGCCACAGTAATAAGCCATGAGTCACTGTTACACTGAACTATTAGACTATTATTGTAAACTCATGTCATTAGAATCTGCTAATGTGAACCACAAACCTTGCCTGGCCTCAGCTTAGCTGGGTTCAAAAAGATATTGGCTGTTTATAAAGGTAAGAACAATATTCCCTCACAATTCTTACTCCCAGGTGGCAAGAAGGGAATGAAATCCTACTCACCCCTATCTTCCTATTCCCAGGGTTTCTCCTCTCACTGCCCTTTTAGAGACATCATCTTGTTTCACTGTAATGTCACCAAAGCTATTTTATTTCTTCAAAGTCTGCCAGCTGTAAAATGGGTTCAAGCACTCCGTGCTGACAGTATCTGTGCCACATCACCTGAGAGCAGCAGTGTCTCCTCCAAAAAGCTGCCTTCTGTGCATGGTCCTGCCATGGCCAACCCTCAGAAGAAGAGTTAAAGACCATGGGGCACTCAGGACTTCTCTGCTGCAACCACAAGTGGCAAGAAGGGATCTTCTCTGGTGTTGCTAATCTGATTCCTGGGCTGCATCAAAACAAGTGTGGCCAGCAGATTGGGAGAGGTGATTCTGCCTCTCTGCTCCACTCTGGTCTTTGGAGTCCTCAGCAAAAGAAGGACGTGGACATGTTGGAGTGTGTCCAGAGGAGGCCACAAAAATGGTCTAAGGGCTGGAGCACCTCTGCTGTGACGACAGGCTGAGAGAGGTGGAGTTGTTCAGCTTGGAGAAGAAAAGGCTCCAGGGGGACCTTATAGCAGCCTGCCAGTTCCTGAAAGGTGCCTATAGGAAAGCTGGGGAAGAACTGTTCATGAGGGCATGGAGCAATAGGATGAGGGGTGATGGTTTTAACTAGAAAAGGGGAGATTTAGGTTGGATTAGGAAAAAGTTCTTCACTCTGAATGTGGTGAGACACTGGCACAGGTTGCCCAGAGAGGCAAACTGGAGATATTCAAGGTCAGGCTTGATGGGGCACTAAGCAACCTGATCTAGTGAAATGTCCCTGCTTACTGCAGGGGGGTTGGACTAGATGGTCTTTAAAGGTCCCTGCCAACCTTACACATTCTATGATTCTGTAATTTCTGTCAGGAAGAATGTCCAAACTGTTTTTCTAGAAGAGTTTGGTTGAATAATAAAATGTTCAAAACCATCTTAAATCCACATACAGAGCTTTACAGAACCAACAGTCCTTGGCCACCCTTCAACTGCAAAAGAGGAGTCAGGCCAGGCATACCTGCTTGCCCATCAGGGTCTGCATGCTTGCATCAGGCTTACATTGCACTTTAAAGTGGGGAAAAGCTCAGAAACATATCCTCAGCTCCCCTGTTCTGCTCATCTGCTTAGAAAATGTTTCATGATGGAGATTTACCCTCTAAAGAAAAGGTCAGTGGGAAAACCTTTTGTCCTTGTAAGTTGTGACATTCCCAGGGCAAAAAGAGGTATGGGCACGTGAAGTGTCTTTCACGAGTTTCTGTTTGAAGAAAGCATTACTGTAAACCAGAGGAGAGCAAGAGCTGATTATTAAACTGTGGTTCTGGCATATGGTAATCAAGATCTTGTTATAATTACTTCTTAAACCTAGCATCAATTTTATATTAGATTTGAATATTAGAGGCAGCAAAGCTTTAATTTGTTACAGAGTGTTAACTGGCTTTCAATTTATATGCTAAAAATCACTGACTTAGAAGAAAAGAGCAAGAAGAAAAAACTTCTCTTGGTCACAGAACCACAGAATCACACAACGTTAGGAGTCGGAAGGGACCTCAAAAGATCATCTAGTCCAACCCCCTTGCCAGAGCAGGATCACCCAGACTAAATCACACAGGACATAAGCTCTTCAGTTGTTTTCTGGAGCTTCAAGTCTGGGGGGTATTTTTGGTGGGAAGTACGAGAAGAGAGCTCAGTGTTTCTGCTGAAAGGCAGCAGTGATGGGATAAGAAATGTGATTGCAGAGCCAAAGCTGGTTTCAGTAAACATACTGCAAGAACCAGAATTCACCTGTTGAAACCGGGCCTTCAGCTACTTGACTTCAAAGTGACCTCAGAGGTGAATTTGAAATGACTTAGCACGCCAGCACTCCATCACGGGGCGGAGATACTTGGTAGTACATGGGATCGCTCAGGCAAACCTGCTGGTGTGGTTTAGACTGGCATTTGGCTTGTGTTTTGGAAACAACTATTATTAAAAACTTGCTGCTTGTTGGAGGGTTTGAAATCACTGCTCCTTCCTTCCCACACGGTCCTTGCCTTATTTCTCAGAACCCAACGCAAAGCTGCCAGGAGAAATCCCCAGAGATAAAATGCGGTGCCTGCCGCCTTTGTTGGCTGGAGAGGAAACTGCCTTGTACTCTGTTAAGCAACCAGCTGCTGTTGGACAGAGGAAGGTCCCTTCAATAACCCTGCAAGTGCTTCCACGAAGGAAAACCAGGGGGCAAACCCTGCACCGAACCAAGGTCAGGCGTTGCCGTGCGCCTGCCCTGTTCCGCACGCACTAAGACAGGCATTGTTGGGCTCCCCCTGGCTTTAGCAAACCCTGGCCGTACCAAGCAGTTCAATAAGCACATTAGCTGCTATTGTTTGCAAGAATCGGTGGTGGCTGATGCACAGTCGCTTACACACAGCGGCTCATAATGCCTGAAAAAGCCTTTAACTGGAGGCAAGGCACCAAATGCCGTGGCCCCAAACACTGCTGGCCTCTGGCAGCCTCTGCGTGGCTCTTCTGAAAGAGAAACTCTGGCTCCAAGGGTAACAAGAAGAAAATGACTGATCTGAGAGGCTGTGTGGACAGTAAGATGAGCTCTGCAGTGCCTCAGTAAGCAAACTGGAGTTTAAGCTGGTTTTCTACAACCTAAATGTAAATGTAGCTAGTTTGTGTTCGTGGTTGTGATGGTGATAAAGCACATCAACCATCAAGGATCCTTTACACAGAATCACAGAATGTTTGGGGTTAGAAGAGGCCTCAAAAAAATCACCTAGTCCAACTACCCTGCCTGAGCAAGCATCACCTTGATTAGGTCACAAACATGTCCAGGAGGGGTTTGAATGCCTCCAGAGAAGGAGACTCCACAACCGCTCTAGGCAGCCTGTCCCAGGGCTCTGTCACTCTCACAGTGACAAAGTTTTTCCTTATGGAACTTCCTCTGCTCCAGCTTGCACCCATTGCCCCTTGTCCTGTTGCTGCCCATCACTGAGCAGAGCCTGGCTCCATCCTCCTGACACTCACCCTTTACATATTTACAACCATTAATGAGGTCACCCCTCAGTCTCCTTCAGGCTAAAGAGGCCCAGCTCCCTCAGGCTGTCCTCATAAGGAAGGTGTTCCACTCCATCATCTCTGTGGCCCTGTGCTGGACTCTTGCAAGGAATTCCATGTCCTTCTTGAGCTGAGGGGCCCAGAACCAGACACAATATTCCAGGTGTGGTCTCACCAGGGTAGAGCAGAGGGGGAGAGGGACCTCTCTCGCCCTACTAACCACCCCCTTTCTAATGCACCCCAAGATGCCATTGGCCTTCTTGGCCATGAGGGCACATTGCTGGCTCATGGTCACCCTGCTGTCCCCCAGGATGCCCAGGTCCCTTTCCCCTAGTACTTTTCCAGGTACTAAAGCTAGTAACCTCTGTGTGCTAAGTGTTAGAACTACCAATGCATTAGACATATTTTTTACAACAGCATGTATTACATGAATGGGGAAAAGAAAAAAGAAAGAGAGCTGGATAGTGCCTGTAAATTTCCTTGAAACAATGTGGAATTGGTCCACAAAGGCAGGAAACCCTGGGCCTTACAAGAATGAGTGTTTTGTGGGAGTGTGTGCATTGTGTGCCTGCCATTCAAAGGCTCCCTGTCAGTCACTGGGTACATGATCCCTGGGGACATCGATGGAATGCAGGTGTCAGAGGAAAGCCTTTACTCTGAAGCACAATCAATGGGAGGAGGGCACTGCCAGCTCTCCTGAGGGCAAAAAAACCCAAGGCAGCTCTGAGATTTTCTCAGAGCCTTCTAACCTGAAAAATTTCTGGACTTCTTCCACTTCTTTTCCACTTCTCCCCCTCAAGCCTGGTCCAGAGTGGAGGTGGATATGCCAGGAAACTGCTTTTCCACTTCATTTTTCTACTAAAATTTCTGGTTCTTACAACAAGCCACTTGATTCAGCAGCACCACTTCACGGGCTCTTTCATAAATAGAGGCACTACCTCTGCCCTCAGGAGCTTACAACCTACACCAGACAGAGAGGGGAAAAGAAAGCAAATCAGGAAAAGTAGGATAAGCAGAATATTGTGATGAAGGTGCTGCTTGGAGATCTGTAGCGAGCTAAGGATTAAGATCTTTGTAGGTGTCAGCTCCATGTTTTCATCCCTCATCAGGCTGAAACAACCCCCTGAACAAACCAACCCAACAGCAGCACTTGGGGACAGAAAAAGTTTAAAAAACAATACAATGATTCTGTGTTAATCAGAGATTTTGGGTTAAAAATGTGGAAATGCATCTTTTTTTTCACCGCAAAGCTGGAAAACTGAAACACAGCATTCATCTGTGTGTGTTCATGTGGCCACTGGTGGACTTGTCAGTGATGTTTTAAAGTTTAATTTCGATCAAAGTCTTTGCTAATTCTTAAAGAACAAGGCTGATTGTGGACCTAACCCTGCCCCATTGACCTAAATCAACAGGGATTTAGCACTGTCTTCGGGGTGGGGGGGGGGGCAATTTTCAACCCAAAGTAAGGGAATTTAAAATATGTTTCTGACTTTAAAAACACTGTGGTAAAGTTAGGAGGATATAAGTCTCTTTTTGTTGGTGGTGCCTGGCTCAGATCCATTTTATAACATGCTGTTAGCTATCAGAAATATGACACTGGCTACCCAAGTGCATGCTCTGGGGTAAAACCTGTTTTTAATTGCTACATAAACTCCTTTTATAACATGGTTAAAAGATCACAGAGACAGTTCTGAGCAGTAATTAAAGCATATTTAGCAAATATTAAAAATTGCTCAGCAAGTGAATGTTTAACACAGACAAGCAGGAAGAATAAAGAGCTTTTCAGTTGGAAGCTCTGCCTCGTGGCAGAGACCATCGTTGTTGAGTGCCTGCAGAGCAGCAGGCGGGATGGGACTGTGGGCCTCTTGCTTCTGTAGATGAGTAGAAGGAAGGAGTTAGTGGCCTGCCTTAGATAGCACAAGTGAAAGCAGTGGAGCCAGATCATGCATTTGGCAGGGTACAGTGGCCCTCTACAAAGCCTGGTTCATCAGAGGCATCTCAGGAATTTGTCCTAATAAGCTAAAAATATGTATAACTGATGTTCTTTGACTCACAGTAGTGCCTGACATGGAGCTACGGGAACAGTGACCGCCAGAAAAGAACGGAATCCCATACAGAAATTCCCAATCAATTCTCCTGATGTTTTTACCTTTGTGTCTGGTGATAGAGATGCACCATTCTATTTTATGTCAGGAAAAAAAGTAATCCCCAAAGTGCAAAGACTTTCAACCTAAATATATAGATACCAGTCTTCATGGGTTCATGGCACCGGTCAGCCTGGTAGTCCTTACTCTTTTCATCCAATCCTTTTCCCCACTGCCCACCAGATGTACTTCTGAACGCATCCAGATCAACACAGCTCCGGCTACGATGTGTGGGCCACGAACCAGAGGATACGGGTGCCAGACATGCCCGTGAATACCCAATTTGCAGTGCGATGCAAGCAGAAGCATCCAGCAGCTGCGAGGCAGCAAAGAGAAAGGCGGACCTTGTGATCCCTCCATACCCATCGTAAACCCAGGACCTATTTTTAAACACGGTATGTGGCTCCCTGAAACGCCCGGGCCGGGCTCCACACCTGCTCACTGCAGGGCTGCGGCTGGCGGGGAAAAGGGACACGGGAGAGAGTGGCTTGGCCCCTCTTTGGCTCGGGGTTAAGGCATCCCTCTTGGATCAAACACAGGCAAGGGGACGCCATCGCGGTCTGCCCGCCTGTCCAGGGGGTTCTGCACACCAGGGAGGCACGGCAGAGCTGCAGCACCGGCCAGCTGCCACCACATTGGGGAGCAGGGCAGCTGGCAGGCCGCGCCCGGGGCCTGCTCCCATCCTCCGGGCTCTGACTACCCTCTGCAGTAGGGCGCAGGCCCGGCTACCCCCTCATTCCCTCCGCTCCCCGGCCTTCGCGCTCAACCCCGGCCCAGAGGCCCCGCAGGCGAACGGACCCTGAAGGAGGACAAGGCGCAACTGACAGCGTTTCCTCCAATAGGAGCTGCGGGTCCGGCAGCGGGCAGCCAATCGCAGCCCGCGGTGGTTCTTAAACCAGCACCCGCTCCCGCCTCTTTGCCCGAGGGCGGGGAAGATGTGGTTGGCCGCCATCTTGTGTGTGGCATCCCCGCCCTTCCCTTTATCTTCCTTAAGGACTCCTCTCCGCTGCTCGTCTCCGGCAGCCCGCCGCCCCGACCCGTTCCCTGGTGGTGGGTGTGGGTAGCCGAGCGAGCCGCGTCGGGCTTGTGCGCGGCGGCGGTGGACGGGCGCCACGCTCAAGATGGCGGCAGGCGGCCTCCACCCCCCCGTCGTGGCGGGCGTGGCGTGCGCGCGGCGGCGTGCGCGGGTGACGTCAGGGCGCTCTGGGCATGGGCAGGTGGAGGGAGCAGGCAAAGTTTGGCCGGCGGTAGCGGCGGGGTTGTGGGTGCCGCTGCCCGGGTCGGGGCTCGGCGAAGGCTCGGAGCGGCCGGGCCGTGCGGGGCAGCGCAGCGTCTCTCCGCACCTTCGTTCCTGCGTGGCGCTCCCCCTCGCGGCGCGGAGGGTGGGCGGGCGGGCGGCGGGCGCGGCGCGGCCATGGCCGAGGACCCCAGCGCGCTGCCCTGGTCCATCAACAAGGATGACTACGAGCTGCAGGAGGTCATCGGTGAGCAGTTGGGGGGGACGGGACGGGATGGGACGGGGGCGCTCGGACGCTGCCCGGCGGCTGGGCGAGACGGGGAGGGGGTGTGGGGTGTGTGGGGCGCCCGTTCGCTGAGGGGGGGAGGTGGGGTGTGTGTCTTCGTTGAGGGAAGGGGGGGGGGGTGTCTGTCGCCCCTCAGCTGGGGCTGGGGGGTGTCCGGTGACACGTTCCCCGTCAAGGAGCGGGAGCGGGTGTGTGTCCCCTTCCCGGCGGTGTCTGTGGGGGGAGTGAGGGGGGATGTGTCTTCCCAGCCCCGAGGGGTGTGGGGGTCCAAGAGGCCCCTTTACTGAGGGGTCTCTCCCCTCCCGTCGGGGCTGTGTGGTGCGGGGGTCTGACCCCCTTTTCCCCCGGCTCCCTCCTAGAGGGGTGTCCGCGGGTCCGCCCCTCCCCCCCCCCCCCCCCCGCCCCCCCGCCGTGGGGTTCGCGCGTTCTGGGGGGGGGGGTCGGGGCTGCGGCTCCGTTGGCGCGGGGGGCTGGGTCCCATGGAAGGGGGCGTGGGTCCGCCTCACCCCCGGGAGAAGCTTGTTGCGGGCCGGGGGTGTGCGTTGGGGGGGTACCCTCAGGCAGGAGGCTCACCCTCCTCTGCCGCACCGGGCTGGGTCCTGACGCGGGCTGCGGGGACGGAGCGGGACGGGGCCCACGCTGCGGGGCGGCTCTGCCCAGCACCCAGCCCGTTCCCGTGTGCGGGGCCCGCAGCGGCAAACTCCGCAGCTCACTCAGGATCTCTCCTTCCAGGGCACCCCCGTTCGGTTGGGGCTGGGAAGCGGGGGAGGAGGGGGGGGGCATCTCCTCTCTTCGGAGCCTTGACTTGCAGGGGCCGGGAGGGTTTGTGGTGCCACCGAACCAGCCTTTTACCCCGGGGTTGTGCCGCTGCGGTGAATTTTCATTCATTGTCCGAGGCCCCAGCCTTGCTCTTGCCATTAAACGATTATTCCGCCTCCTCCCCGCTCTCTCTTGACTTTAAACTGCACAGTTACCAAAGGCCTCCCGCTGTGCTGATGTATCCTCTGTCTCCACCATTCTGTTGGGGTGCCTGTCTGAGGGATACATCGCCCTAGGGCGAGTGTGTGACACATCTGAGGTGGTGCCACAGGTGACTCTAAGGGCAGCGACTCCCATCTCGTCAGAATAAAGCATGAGGTGGCTGGGCAGGCCCCTGGCCAAAGGCTTTTAGGAAGGAGGGTGATTTCTAGAGTGATCTCTGTGGAGTTCTTTCATTTGAAGTTTATAAATGGTGTGGGGCTATCATGCCCCCCGGGCCTTCCATCTCTGCCTCGTGGGGAGACTTGTTTTCTGTGAAGGAGGGTGGGAGAGTTTGTGAAAATGCTGTTTTAAGAGATTAAATTCTTGGCATTGTTTAAAAGTAGGAAGGAACTAAAGCTGGGGGGGGGGGGGGGGGGAAATCCTTCTGGAAATCCTTGTTGCTCTGTGGGATCAAGCTTTGTCCTCTCCCTGTGCTTGGTGGGAGCAGCAGTGGTTTAGGAAGCAGACAAACTCCACGCAGTTCAGGATTGGGAGGGTGTAATCTTACAGCTCAACCCTTAAAACCTCCTGTAGAAAATGTGCCCTGAGGAGGGTGAGGTTCAGCCTCTTTGAGGAGCCGGAGATGGGATGCAGGGAGGAAGGTGGAGAGAACATAACATGCGTTTCCCTGTGAGAAGAAACTAGATCTTTAGTGTGGAAATGTGGTGTTTAGGTGCCTTTTTTCTTTCTTTTTCCTTTTGGGAGCCAGCAAAGGGGTGCCCTGGTAGCACAAAGCAAGGATTTGAGCTTGAGTATCCAACGAGACAATCTGCCTCTTTGTAGCTGGGAAGCAGAGTGGGATGGGAACAAAAGGGAATGTAAATGCACTCCTGCTCTTAGGAGAACTTGCTGCTGGAGACGTGGTAGAGCTTCAAAGTATTAGGAGGAGCACAGAGATGTTTCCTCATTTCTCATTAATTGGCAGAACCCGGGGAGAAATCAGGAAATAAGTATTTAATTCTCTATCTTTTTCCCTGTTCCTCTGTAAAACCAAGTTTCTGGATGTCGCCTGCTCACTGAAGGATTGTGTTGGCATTCTGGCATGTGATGGAGTGTACACTGAAATGTGTATATTGCAAACATATGGTTTCTCTTTTTAACTTCCCTCCCCCCACCCCTTTACTCATTTCAAACATTGGTGTGTCTGCCAGTGTCCTGGATGGAGATGTGACGCAAGTTTCCTAGCATGTATATGATTTGTGGGACAAAATGTTAACTGAGCTGGACTGTTTTGCCTCCTGCTTTGTGTCTACTGCAAACCTCAAGGGGTTTTTTTTGTTGGTTTCTTTTTGGGTAGGTTTTATTATTATTTTTTTTTCTTCTTTGAGCTCTTCTGTAGAGCTGTACAAGTCTTTTAGGGAGGAACAAAGAGATGTCCTGGTGTGGGAAGAGATGAACCTTGCACCGGTGCTTTTAAAGGATTTAACTTGTTTCCTGATGAAAAACGTTGCCCTTTACATTTAGAGCCCAACATTCACTAAATTACCAGCTCAGCTCTTTTTCCACGTCAGAATAAAGGAAATCCATGTGTAGCCCAATTCCTTAATTTGTGCTGGTTTTGCCTGAAAAATAGCCATGTGTGGCTTCCATTTGATGTGGATGGCTGTGTACTGTTTTGGTTCAGGAATTGAAAGAACAAGTTTTCTACCTGCAAAGAGAACTTCTCCAGTAAAACTGCCCTCCTAATTCCAGCTAATGCTTTAAAAAAAAGGATTACTCAGCACTGGGGGATGACTCATGCCATCATAAAGGTATGGATTAATGCCTGCATTTATTATGCTTGGTTAGTGTTACTAACTGCTGAGTAGCCTCCTCAGGCTTAAATAATTTCTGTTCCACTGGATCAAGGAACCTTGCTCAGGATCAGAACCTGACTTTCATATTAAAAAAAGATAAAGTGGAGATGGGGTAGGAGCAGCAATTTACAAAGCATTGTTATGAAATGTACCCCTGGAGTAGCAACAGGGTTTGCAGGTGAATACTGCCTCTGGAGACATCTAAATTTTAATCTGAAAAGAGAAATGTAGTCTGTGCTGGTGGTTGTGAAGGTGGTCTTCCAAGTGTGGACTGCATACAAATCACAGCAGTCCTCTCTTTGAAGCCTGGGGTGGGATGGGAGGGTGGTGGTGGTGGAAAAATCGACCTCATGCTGCTTGTGCTGATCAGATACTTGCACACCGTGGGTTCCCTTGGATCTCAGAATTCCTGTTGGAAATGCTGGTAGCTGTAGTGAAGTTGATTGGAACTGGGTCATTCTCATTTTGCTACTTTTCTGGAAGGGTGAGAGCTGTGCTGGCTGTGGCGGTTTGATTTAGGAGCATCCTCTTCGCTGTGAACAGGCTGTGCCAGAAACAGGAGATAAATTAGTGGTGGGAGTGCTCCTTTGCTCTGTTCCTCTGGCCCTTCTCCTCTGACAGATCCCTTCGTAGCGATGAGGACAAGGCAGGCAGCGCAGACAGATGTGGTGGGAGTTTCTTCTCCCCTCAGAAATGAAGCTTAAATTGAAAAGTGAATACACCATTTAAGGCATGATTAGGGTTTTTAATGGCTGTGGTTCACAGAGCTTTTTGAGTTGAGCTTTGCAGCTTTCACACACTGATATTTTGGAGTTGAGTGTCTTGGTTTCTAGCCGAATTCTTCCCAAACTCTATGTGTGAGTGTATGTACACCTGCATGGGAGAAACTGTCTTTTCTATTGCAGGTTTAGAGGAGCTTCTTAGAATTCAGATTTGTGATTCCCCAAACTTTATCAAAATACCTGTGCTTTCTAGTAGTGTCCTGAAGTGAAAAAGCATGGCCTTTGAAAAAGAGCTGCCTGTAAGTACTCACTGGGTAAGACTGAAGTCTCTGGATGCAAAAACCAGGCTGGAATGGAAAGCTCTTGTCCAGTGGTGACTTTTTAGGTTTCTTTTTTGAAGTGTGAGGTGGATGTTTACCTGTGAGCCTTATGTGCTAGCTGCAGCCAGTTTCATACGCCTGGGTACTTAGAACCCATTCAAGAAAAATGTTACACTCTATAAAATATAACTGCTTGAAAACTAAATTGAGCGTTTAGACTTCAGTCTTCATGCCATATGTTTTGTTTTAGCATTTCCTCACAGATTCCCACTCCTCCCCACCCAGCCTAGCTAAGCAACATTAATTCCTGCAGAGTATTCCCAGTATTCAGGCTGCTTCATTCATTTGAAGACTTGCTTTGTGTGCCCATTTGTAAAATTTTCCCACTTCAAGTTGGTAGAAAACCCTTTTTGTTGTTTCATATTATGCTAAAGCTTAAGTAAAATCATCTTGGGTCAAATGTAGATATGTTAAAAAAAATTAGCAGCCATTCATTGTACTTGGGCTGCTTGGGCACTGAAGTCAGTGATGCCCAGTACTGCAGTTTCTGAGCTGCTTGGGTGTAGAGAGTTATATCCTCTTGTGTAGTCCTGAGACTGAATAGCCAGGTTACTCCCACATCCAGGCTATCTCTTCTTTGAATGCTTGGCACACCTCACTGCTTTAAGACCTTTGATACCATCTTTCTACTAGAATAGTGCTAAATTGAATTGATCTTCGCCTCTTGGGAAGGGAAAGCAAAAGGTGTTTGGTTGTGCATGTGTCTTTGTTTAGTGTGTCTGTTGTTTGCTCTCTGATAGGAAGGAGGATAGAAGGCACAAGGAAGCTAACTGAGGATTTACAAAGCCAAAGGGTGGTGAAAGAGGCTGGCTGGGAAGAATACATCCTTGTTAACAAAGCTGTGTGGCTGTCTTGCCTACTGATGTGAGGGAAGGCAGAGACAGTTCCTGCTGGCTTCAACTATTCTGGGGTATTAAGGAATAAAATCCAAAATCCCCCCAAACAAACTGCATTTGGGGTGTCTCCTGTGGAAATAGTTCACACTTTCCTGTGGTTGGTTTCCATATGGTAGCTGCTTCCAGTACTGCCAGGATTCCCGGACAGGTTAGTGTCTAACACTTTCATTTCTCAGGAATACCATTGAACTACTTTCAGTTTAATGCAAATATCTTGGCTAGTGCTGGGAAATTTGGATGTGTTGCTCTCCTGAATACACCTGAGGGGTGTGTACTCTGGCTGACAATTGTATGCCTGGGAGGCTGCTTCCTTCTGCAGCTGATGAAAACTCTTCCCCAGAACATTTGCCCATTGAAATTTGGCAGCATCTCTTTTATTTCTGCTTGCCCACCAAGTCAGTGCTTAGAGATGTAATCTCTTATTAAAAGTTGGAACAATTTAAAATGATGGGCAATAACACTGGCTCTTATTGCTAATTGTGTTAGTGAATTGTGAAAAAAACTGCATTTTGGTCAAGTTTTCTTGTAAGATTTCCCTGAAGATGCACGATATCCATCACACGTCTCTGCAGTGGTAAATTTAGCTGTGGACATGCTGATGGAGTGCCTGTAAACTCCGTGGTGTTAAACTTTCTTAATAGGGAGAGACAGACTCAAGAGCTTTGTGGGTGTGGAAGAATAGCTGTTGGAGCAGTGGAATTTGGCATTGCAAAAATCTTTGAAATATCAGGATCCTGGGGCTTTCCTGAGGAGTGTAGCTTGTTACCTTGCACTCCCTTCAGATTCAAACTGAGATGCAGATACAAAGAACTTGGCATTCAGAGTTGTGGCAGTTTCCTGTGACTTCACCTAAGGGACTTCAGTCTTGACATTTAAGGAAAAAAAAGAAACAACCCACCAACAAAAAAATCCCAACACAAACCCATCAAACTGTCCATCTTTGTGGCAGTCATGCAGGGAAGTCTCAGAGGCAGGTCAAGTCCCTGGCTGACAGGCAGCCCAGGCTTTTTACCAGAAGGTGTGTGAGAGGAGATGTTCTACCTCTGATGTGCAGAATAACACCCATGCTAATGAAGGGAGCTGTGCTAAGAACAAAATCAAACTTGTCTGATGGGGTAAGACAGGATCATGCAGCCAATAGTGTAAACACAGCCAAATGACAGTGGGGTTACAGGGACCCCACTAGTTTGTGATACTGTTCCAGTGTTTCTCCTGTTCCTCTCCTGGGTGAGTACAAATGAAGAGACTGACCTTAGTGGGGGATTCTGTCAAGTTACTTGGTGCCTGAGGTTGTATGAGTGTGTCATTTGTCTTGAAACGCTGCTAAAGCACGGGGTTTCCATGTTAATCATCACAGCCTGCATAGTCTCTGTTTTTAACCGGATTAAGTAGTGCAAGCAAGAAGGGATTTGCGGTGATCCAAGTGCAAAAAGGAAAAATCCAGAGTTTCTTTTCACCCTGTTCAATAGCTGCAGCATCCAGCAACTTCCCCCCCCAACACCCCACCCCAAGTCCTTCCTTTCACTACTCCCCCAGGTTCTAGAAGATTGTTGTTTTTTGATGTGCGCACACAGAATTTTTGCTTAATACACATTTTCTTGTAATTAAGAGCAATTCCATCCTGGGGGAAAAAAATACTTGGTTATGTATCCATCTCCACCAAACTAGAGTCTAATATGCCTTGCAAAGATTACTCCCCTCCACCTCCCATCCGTTGTTTTTATACTGCTTGTACTGCACACTTGTGAAACACCACTTTCAAACTCTTCTAACTCAGTCAAATTAAAATGCATTTTTTTAAGGGAATACAGAAAAACTCCTCTGTATAAGGCTTTAGTTTCTGGCCAAATTTCAATTTTCTGCCCCATCCGTTTTGTCTTGAAAGCTACAGAGCTGGGGGATGGGGGGGAGGAAAAAAAATACCTTGTTCTCTTTCATTTCACTGTTCCATGCTAAACTGACTTTATACCATTCTCCCAAATGGATATTGCCTTCAGGCAGGAAATAAGCCCGGAGAGGAGAGGTAGAAGCAGCTGTTAAAGAAGTGTAGTGTGAGTTGGAATGCTTCAGTGATCAACTGTAGTAAATCCTCCTTCAGTTTTGCCAAAATGTTACTGCTTTATAGTCATGAATGGTAATTTCAGCACAAACTTCGCTCTTTCTACTGCTAGCACCTTGCTATTAATAGAGCTGTGTGGGAGGATGCACTGTTTCCTCTTCATCCATCTGCAGAATTGTTAATTAAGTTAAAACTGCAGAGTAAAAATTTTGACCTTGAGTACCCCACTGAGTCTTCTGGGGAGATCTGACTGAGCATGTGGCTCACCCTGTGGTATCATCCTCTGCTGGATTATCGTGTGGAAGAAGTTAAGTGGCCTTTCATCTTGCAGTTCATTGGAGGGGGCAGAGTGTTGTCAAATAGGAAAATGTTCTAAAAATCCCTAGTTGTGAGATTGTTGCATCTTGTGGCAATTCAGCTTGTGTTCTGTAAAACAGAAGTTTTTGAAAGTGTTGGATGAAAGCTTTGTGATGAGTTGGACAGTGATGCATTTTCATTTTTGGTTCAGTTGAAGCTAGGCTCTTGCTCACCTTTGGTCTTCAGGGGATGGAGAGTCCATTTTTCTTGGGTTCCAGGGTTTGTTCCAGCTCTCTGAAAAGGCAGTTTAGAAAACGGCACAGAGAGGAGTGGAAAATTATAACAGCCTTTAAAAAGTGAGAGAGCAACTTAATAGCTGTGAGATGAGAGCACTTGAAGAACGTTTTTCTTAGGAAAATTAGCTGGCTGTGCTCAGAGCTGATGCCTGGTGAGGTGAGTGGGGCAGCTGAAACAGCAGGCAGGCATATCAGGCCATCTCCAGCTTCAGGTACACAACATAGTCTTAGGTTATCCTTAAAAACTCCTAAAGAAGATGCTTCTGGTCACGGGGTAAACACCTTTCCTACAAACTCCCCAGGGATGGGTTTCGTTATGTCAATTTTCAGAACACAGATGGAAAGCTCCTGTCACTTGTTCTGCGGAGACACAGAGCTAGAAAGGGCTCCCAGGGTCACAGAGTCCAGTTCCCTGCTATTGCTGATGCCAAACCATGTAATCCCTGTATCAAATTAATGAGTGCTTGTGTTTGAAATGGCACATGGGGGAATTACAGGCACACGTTCTATTAAACACTCAAACCTCCATGTGACCCTGTCATCGCTGTATCAAGCAGCTGCTTAATGGATTCCCCACGACACTGGGAAGTAACAATGCCTCTTCTTATATACCATGTGTCTGTAGCTCAGTGTTTTTCCTCTGCAGCCTGCTTTACACTCAAGCTGTATCTACAGGGATGCTTCTCAGTGAAGATATAGGAGAGCTGTGCCTTGGCCTTTGTGCTGTCTCCAAATGTGACACACACTTCTGATTTCTGATTCCTTAAGATCTGCCAGTGGAAACGGAGTCCTTTGGGAACTTGACATGTTATGTGTCCTCTCTTGTAAGAACCTCACCTCCTAGGCTGCTTCTTTGTGAACCTCTCCGTGTCTCTCTTCTTGCAAGGCAGCTCACCAAGCAAGCTGAGGCTGTAACTTCCACCCCTTAACTAAAGTAAAAATTATAATTGAGGATGCCAAGAACTGTCAAATAAATAACAGTATCAACAGCTAAGAAATACCTGGGTACTGACTTCCAGCAAGCTGTACTTCACAGGAAAAAGCGGCTTGAGCACGGGATCTCTTCCTGCTGAGCGACTCACCGATGCAGATCTTTGTTTGAACAGCTGATGGACTCGCAGCCTGAGTGTAATCATTGTCCAGATCCTAAGGCCCAGGATGGCTCTCATTACTCTTGGTTAGAGCATGTAATTTTTAACCAGTGGGCTAATCTTGTGTGCTGAACACACTAATAGACGCAGAAAAGATTTATCAGATCAAACTATTCCCTGAAAAGAAAGGATAATAGCCTTCATGAGAGGACATATCTGATACTTAAAAGCTTATTTACCTAAAATAACCACTGTACTATCAAACATCTGCACTGTATGCAGACAGATTGTTCTGTTTAGTGGAATCCTGGCCAAATAAAATATCCTCTACAGTTGACAATTACAGTTGAGACAGAGTTCAAAGATAAATGTTGGGAGGGAAGAAAGGAGAATGCTGGCTTGGCTACTGTACCAGCGCTGTATTTCGAGCCTTGGTAATACCTGATGACAGCCAGCATGATATTTACATTGCTGCATATACCATAAAGACAAACTGACAGTGATTAAAAGGGAAGGATAAACCTACTCCAGTAATATCGCTGTGTTTGGAAATGAGATGTTTGAGCCTGCTTTCCATCCTGTAGAATTAACACTGCATAGCTGCAGCGCCCTTTAAATTATCCAGAGATTCTGGCACCAAATCAAATAAATATAATTGGTTTCAAACTGAAAATCTAATTTAGGCATGCTAATAGCATCTTAAGTAAATGTGGCAGGTCAGGCAGGACTTGTGTAACTGCCCCTTGGAGCTTACTGCCGTTACTGCCACGGGAAACCTGTCCCAGAGGCATTCCCCAAATCACCCGGGCACCTTGTGCTGACAGAAGGTGTTGGCATTTTCTGGGGAGGTTCTGGTCAGACTGTCAGCGTGTCAGTAGTGTTTCTGCCCTTTTCAAAGTGGGTTTTGGGTTAAATCATACCTGTCTGAGGGTATGACTGGGGTAGTGTGCTAACTTAGGGTGTCCTGGGGGCTGCGGGAGCTTAGGGATACAGTCACAGCAGCACCCTCTCTTCTGTGCTTTAGAAGTGAAAAGGTTGGGGACACTGTGAGATGAACTGATACTCGCCCCTGTTATTTCTTCTCTCTGCTGATACCGTCTGTGACCGGTGGCCTTTTCTCTTTTTTAATTTTCTTTCACCTCTTGTTCTAGCATAGAGTCTGATGGCTGGGCAGCTGCAGCTCTTCACTGTGTTCAGCACTGCTTGGCGGTGGGGAGGCAGCTGAAAGCCTGGCTCAGCTGCCTGCTCTATAAACCAGTGACTGTAGGTGAAGCAGTTCACTGATGAAATCAAACCACAAAGTGACCTGGTAACAGTTTTGTCAGCTGTCTTGCTGACATGCTTTGTGTGGCCAACCCTCTCCATCACCCTCTCTTCCAGTCCTGGCCTCTGTTACGTTGACAGGCTGACCGCTTGCTCTCCAAAGCTGTCACTTGTGTGTGTAGCCTGTGAGGATTCCCAACCTGAGTGTTTACTGAAGGTGGGAAAACAGATGACGTTTTTCTGTGTTCAGGGCCTAGGAGATATCAAAAGACTTTCGAGAGAACAATACACCATGGGGTGGGGTGAAAGTTTCCATAAGACTCCCCTTCCTTTCTGCAGAACTTTTGGCATGGAGTTGTGCAGTTTACAGTAGCCAAATCTCTCTACAGCTTAGAAATCAGAGTGATTTATTTAAAACATGGAGTGCAGTGGGGCCATGGGGAGGTGTACCCAGCCAATCAGTTGCTGATAGCTCTGAATATGATTTCTGAATTCTTACAAGTGACTGAGTGTGAGTTTGTATTCCTCCTTTTGAGTTTGAGAACTGAATCAAGGACCTGGGCAGTAAGTCTGCAGCGTCAAGTGTTCCTGTATTGACGGACCGCTGGAGGGGAAGCGTGTCTAAACAAAGTGCTGGCAGCACTGTACGATCTTTACTGTTAGGCTTATTGTTGCTTTTTCTCTGTGCAGGGAGCATTGAGGAGTCTTGAAAGACATCTTACATGGGCAGAAACCTCTGAGCTCTGAACGCAAGGCGTGGGTTTCAGTGGTACTGTCAACAGCAAGCGCTCTCATCAAGACGGTGAATGATTCACTGTCAGCATATTTACTCACAGCTCAAATATTTTGGCTGTGTTTCTAGTTTGATAGCTGAGTTTTAGAGATCTGCTTCTTATTTTCTGAAATTCTTGGAGCGTGCTGGATTAATGCTGGAGTATCAGTTGTCTGTTGGACACCGCAGGTACGAACACGGAAGGGTTGAACGGAGATTCTCAGGCATTGGGGAAAACATGTAATTGAGTATTAACAACATCAATGCCTCCTGTGTGAGTACTGTTTGAAATACATGGCCTCGCAACTTGCACAGAATTGCAAACTACTTGAGCTCTGGCTATGCTGCAATAAATGACCAGAGGTCATTGCAAAGAGATACAGCTACAGTTTAAATGAAACAAATGTAGGAGCTGATGGTAACAGAGCTCTTTGTCCCCTTTCTCCTTCCAATCCTTTCATTAGAAGGTCTACACTGTAGTCATTAGATGTGCTGGTGCGAAATAAGTCATTTGCATTTAAGTGTTAATTTTGTGCCTGGCCATATTATCACAGAATCATAGAATGGCATGGGTTGGAAGGGACCCCAAGGGTCACAGAGTTTCAACCTCCCTGCCACAGGTAGGGCCACCAACCTCCAGGCCTGGAGCTGCACAAGGTTGCCCAGGGCCCCATCCAACCTGGCCATGAATGCCTCCAGGGATGGGGTATCCATCACCTCTCTGGGCAGCCTGTTCCATCCTCTCACCACTCTCTGTAAGAAATCTCCCCCTAATATCCAAGCTAAACCTTCCTTCCTTTAGCTTTAATCCTTTCCCCCTTACTTCCCAATCATCACCCTTTTTCAGTGTTGTGTCCAGCACGTGCCCTGTGTCTTAATGTACATGTAGTCACCTTTGGCTTGAACCCAGCGACATGTCTGCAGCACTTGGCTGTGCTCAAGGTGAGCCCTAAGAAGGAATGAGCATCCTGCATTCAGTGATGTGAGTTCGGCTGGACTGAAGGGCGGGGTGACATTTGCATGTGGAAGTGCAAAGTTCTAGAGTAACATATTTAAAACAGGGTTGGGATATTCTTTTTAAAGCCTTTTTCCTCAGAAATGATCTTTGAGGTCCCTTCCAACCCAAAGCATTCTATGATTCAATGAAAGATGAGGGTAGCTGCTCTCTTGTAAATGTGAGAGTTCAGCTGTTGCACCTGCCTGTAGGACTGCTGCATGTGTGTACTTGTGCTGTGACATATAGCCAGTAGGATCATAGACTCACAGAAGGGTTTGGGTTGGAAGAGACCTTAAAGCCCATCTAGTTCTAACCCCTTGGATGGGCAGGGACACCCTTCACTAGTCCAGGGTGCCCAAAGCCCCATCCAACCTGGCCTTGAACCCTGCCAGGGATCCAGGGGCAGTCATAACCTCTCTGGGCACCCTGCATAAGGGCCCCACCACCCTCAGAGTAAAGAATTTCTTCCCAGCATCTAATCTAGACCTACCCTGTTACAGATTGAAGCCACTTCCCCATGTCCTATCACTACACTCCCTAGTTGTTCTCCCTCCCCCAATACAGACTTTAAAATTTTCTTCACAACACTTCAAATAAATCTGCTTTAACTTTTTGGCATTACTTACACTTCTTTATCATGAACAAGTTATTTTTTTCCCTGGACTGTATTAGCAAGTATTTCTTTCCACTCTTCTCTACTCCATATCTCTCTGCCCTTGCTACAGATCAAAGACCACACAACTGGGCTTGAGAGCGGGTATGCCAAGTTAAACCTGGCTTCTTACTGCCTCCATCAGGGTTTTAAATAGGGTATTGCCATCTTGGATGTGTCTGTAGCTTGTGGAGAAATGAATGTAAAGCCCTTGCTTCTCTCTCTCTGGGAAATACTATTTGTAGTAAATCCATACGAGGAACAAGCAGTGGAAAGGTCTGGGAGTGAGTGTGGCTGTTGGTGTGGTTCTGGGAGCTTCCTGGGGGTAGGCACGTGCCTGCACTCCCTGTGGTACTGGTGGAAGCAGCTCCACGCTCTCTTGTGGTTTTGTAGCTTTTTTGTCACCTTGGCCATGGATTGCTGTGCTTCTCCTTTTGTTCTCCACAGGTTTTCCAGCCAGACACAGAACAAAACCGACCACATTTTCCCTTGCTGGTTCCAGTGCTGCTCACAGTGTTTCTAACAGCAGCATTCAGAGTGCACTCGCTGTTTGGGTTTGCTCTGAGCAGTGCTCAGAGCACCACAGTGATCTTCCTGCTGATTCAGGGCTGTAACTTCACTTCTAGCATCATTAACATTTGCAACGCTCTTCCTGGTCCTGGGCTGAGTATAAATGACACTTTCCTGTGAAAGCTTTCACCTCACTGTGGGTGAGAAGGTTTTTTTGGTTTTGTCCTCTCTGTGGCAGTACTAGAGATGTGCCTGAGTCCCGTTCTGAGTTCCCTTTGCTTTATTAATGCCATTTGTAACTGTCAGTGTGGATTGCATCTTCCCTTTTGTACTAGGAATTTGACACGTAGTGTGGTGGTGGATTGAAAAACTCTGACTGTATTCAAGCACCATTAACATTGCCTTGCTTCGCTTTCTGAGTTGTGGGGCTTGTGGCAGGAAGACTTTTGATGTCTGGTGGACTCTTCCTACCAAGCCCTGCTTCGGGAAAACAGCATTCCCACCCTGCTTCGGGAAAACAGCATTCCCACCCTGCACTGAGCTGGCTATAAATTTAAGAGTAGGCTTTTTCACTAGTGGGGTTTTTTTCAGAAGAGGCTTATTCCTTGTGAGAGGACTGTCTTCAAACCAGAATCCTCACATGGGGTGGAGGAATTAAGAGGTATAACTTTGTTTTTGTAGCAAGTGGACCAAGCAATAACAAGATCAGTCTGAGTTTGCAAGCTGGTGCTTTATTTCTGGTTTCATTAGATCTGTATCTGCCCTGTCCTCTGTAAGAACACTTAAGAAATTCTATTCCCAATCTTGTAGCTTCTTGTTTTATTACTGTATTGTCCTTGGGGTGAGTAACTGCAGAGCAGGGTAACTATGTCCCACAGCTCTTGGGCATCAGGCTGTCCAAGGAGTTGAGGGATCTGGAGGCAGAGGTTGCTGTCCCTGGGCCTGCAGTGGCAGGCATGAATACAGAGTCTGTTATAAAGATTAAAGGTCTCCTGGGCTTTGGATGTCCTGTCTGTGATCTGGAGCGAGGACTGTTAATGTCACATCGTTGACCAAGAGATCTTGGTGTCTGTGTGTATCATCTTCTCCTTGTTACAGATGTGTAATCCCATAAAAAGATGTGAAGCAAACTGTCTACTTCTCTCACTGCTTCTGCAGCTCATCACAACAGGGTGATTTCTTTGGTTGGTGTAGCCAGCAGCATGTAAGATAAACCCTTTGAGACATTCTGCTGGAGCCCACAGGACACGGTTCTGAATTTTCCTTGTATTTTTTACCTGAAACTGGATACCTGGACAATGAAGGCCGTTGCTGGGTGCTGAGCAGCCTTGCAGGGAAGTGTTTAGTGTGCATTGTTCATAAGAGGAAAACCCGGGGGCACAATTATAAACAGAGCCTGCGTCACGAGCGGCTTTTTGGCACTGAGCTCCAGATAGTGGAGGATGGAATCCAGATCTCGCTTAAAAATAGAGAGCTTGTGTGTACACTGGGGAATGGTGGGAGGAGAGGACAGGGTTCTGCAGAGGCGCTCAACTGAGCGTGGACTAATGCTGAAGGAGACTTGGGAACATGATTTACGGGGTGGGCTGGGAGGTCTGGATTTCTTCAGCCTCAGAAGAGTGACCTAAGGGGCAAGTTGTTGCTGTCCTCAGCTATCTAGTGGGAGATTACAGAAGAGGTGAAGCCGGGCTCTGCAGAGAGGCACCTGGTGAAAGGCTGTAGTTGTGAGCAATGTTGGGAAATCTGATTAGATAGTGAGGTGAAAAAAACCTTTACCATGTGGGTGGTCAAACACAGGAACAGCCAAAAAGGTGGTGCTAGAATCTGTTGTTAAAGATATTCAGAACTGGACAGAATTTGATACTGAGGAAGCTGATCTTAACTTGGGATTTGGCCCTGCTTTCAGTAGGAGAGTGAACTAGAGGCCTCCAGAAATTCCTTCCAACCTTACCTACTTGTAGCATTTCACTTGACCCTGGAAGAGCATCCTTCCTCTGTAGAGGGGATTGGATACCACATTAAGATAAAGGCTGGTGCTCCAAGACTGTTACAGAGGATATCCCTTGTTGATAGAAACAGCTATGTGAGCAATAGTTACCCTGAAGGGAAGTTTTCACATCTCCCAGGGTACCTGAAACTCAGTTTCCAGTAGTGTGATGGACTTAAAGCTTGGACAGTGCTGGTTTTTAAGCACTCTTTCTATGGAGCTGCTTTAAATTGCCACTGCATGTGGTGGGGGGGAAGAGTGTTCTAGAGCCAGGATTTGATGTTTGTCTTGTGACTATTTGACGTGACTGTTCCCATTGCTTAAGCAGAAATCTCTGCCAAAAGGACCTCTGGCTTCAGTTGCGTTCGCTTGGGAGGAGGCATCAGTGCAATGCATCCCAGGCTTGCTGGGAGAGCTGCAATGCCCTTCTGTGGCTGCAAAGATTCAGTTATCTTTGGGAACAAAGTGTGTCTGAATGTGCTGTATCCTCGGGTCAGTTGCCTATCTTTCCACTCCTCCAAATAACCTTGAAATCACGGGTTTCCATCAACTTCAGTGGAGATCTCAGGGGTTTTGGTGTTGTATGTATGTGGGTTTTTTTTTTTTTAAAACAAAACAAACCCAAGTTTTATGTAAGTTTTGTGACAGCAGGTGACTGCAGACGGGAGTACACCCACCCTTGAAGGCTGGCAGTGGACTTCTGTGGAGAGTTTGTCACAGTTTAAGGAGAAGTTCAGGCTGGAGCTCTGGCTGTTGAAGGTATAGGTAGTGTGCATCCAGAGGAGATCCCCTGGGAAGTAGAGCTTCAGTAACAGTGCTGGGAAAGTTTATGGGTAGGGCTGTTTTTATCCTTTCAGAGGTTGGTTTTAGTTCAGAAAGAACCGTTTAATCAGTCACGTGAAAGAAGCAAGGGTTGGAAAGGGTATGTTTTCCTCCTTAGGCAGTGTCTCCTAAAGCAGGTCGTGACCCTTTTATGCAGGAATTCTGCAGCTGCTATCCTACAGGTTGGAACTGTATCTAACAGCCTACGGAGGCAAAAGCAAGGGGGGTATTAAACAGATCCTAATACCCACTCGGGGTCTCTTTCCTCTTGTTCCTTCTTCTCCCACTCCCAACAAAACGATCATCTGCTTTTCAGGAATAAAGCAGCAAGCCTTTGGCCGTGCCCAGTTCTCATTGTTTTGCTAAGCCCTTGTGCTGGAAGAGATTAACTAGGGAGAGAATTTTCTCCGAAAGCTGGAGGCGGAGGGAAGAGCCTCAGCACTGACCTTGATTGGAGTATCTCGAGGTGGGGAGCAAGCATGAAGGGAGCACAGAAGTGTTAACCCTGTGCTGCCCACGGGGTTACAGCTCAGCAATGCACAGGACTGTGTTTGCCTCTGAGCTGCTTCTACTCAGAGAGTTGGTTTATCTAAGTTGTGCTGCCTGAGCACAAACTACTCATGTAGATGATTTTCTTTGCATGGAAGGAAGTTCATGGCAGCCCCAGAAATCACTCCCCACCTTTTCCCATAGATTTCTTACTTGCTTTTAAAACTTACAATCTTCCCTGGTGAGTCTTTTTCTTTCTCTCTCCGTTGATACCATCACCTCCGTGCTCGTTTCGCTTAGTGATGTGTTTAGCAGCTTTGCTGCAGCATCTCTCCTTTCCTTCTCATAACCAAATGGTGTGGCTGCAAAGCCTGAAGTGGCTGTGTTGCTATGTTTTCTGTACTCCTCAGAGAAGCATGGAAACCCGTCTTTGTTCTGTCCCAGAAGCACGGCACGCTACCAAAGAGCAGCTTGCTTGTGGCACATCGTGCTGCAGCTTGGCTTAATCCTTCCTTGATACGCTTTTGAGATTTCATTGTTTCTCTATAATTAAGTGCTACAGAGGAGCTGAAAGAAATGATGAATTAGTGGAAGAAGGGGGGAGTGGGGAGAGCAGGTGGTGATCGAACTGGAGAGAGAGCTGCCAGGGAAGTAGGAGCAGCAGGGAATTAAATGGGAGGAGTCTGGAGTTTGGATGATTCCCTGCCATGTGACCAGAAGGATTTAGTTTGGGATTTCAGTACTGTTCAAATAATGCCTTACACCCAGAACAGATTGGGTCCCTGTAGGCTGGGTTATTATCCAAAAGGTTGAGCAGTTTTTTGCTCTGAAGTCCTAGTTGAGCATTGATCAGGCAGGCTTGAGGACTAGGAGGATATAGTGTGCATGGTCCTGTTTTTAGTGACTAAGTCTGTATTGTTTCTGGAAGCAGCAGCTTAGAAAACAAAGAAACCCCCACAAAACAGAAAAAAACCCAACCAACACCCCCAAAAAAAATCCCAAACCCAAACAAACACCAAATAAACCCCATCCACAGAACCTTCCTTTGTGTAGTCAGTTCTGTAAAACCCTGGATGTCACTGTCATCTTGGGAAAGGCTTGGTGTACAGTAGTGGGTGTTACCATGTCTGGATGGTAAGAAGCATCTCTGCCAGTCGTGTTTACACTGACTGAGTTTAACTGGCACAGAAATCCTTGTATGTCATATTGCAGTGAGACACAGGGGTACAGCAAAGCCATGGAGTGAGATATGTGGAAAGAGTCTGAGCACAGATAGTCTTGTGTCAATGAGGATCCTGCGTGTAGCTTTAGAGATAAAATAAACACCACCAAACGAATGGAAGAGTGAAAAGGGTTGTGTGACAGGTTAGTCCTCTGAGGTGCACAGTCCTGTGCTCTTACAGCATCTGGCTGGTGCTTGCAGCCTCCATCTATTAACTATGCACCAAGACATCCGAAAAAAAGCATCATGATACTGGTGCTTTGAATGTGTCAGCAGCCACTTTTCTTCTGGGATGTGACCTTCTCCAAAGGAACGGTACAGGCACAAGCGTTTGGGTTTTGTTCTGACTTCTGAAAGCTATTGCCACAGGGAGACCAGCAGCGCTGGGAAGGGTAAACTCACTTCTCCTGCTTTTTGTCACCACTTGTGTACGTTCTGCTGTCTATCTTGAATTGCTCTGTGCATTTTCACTTTCTTTTACCCCAGAGAATCATCAGAAAAATTTAGAGGAGCAGGTACAGGGTAGAGAGGAGCAGGTCAGTGCAACCTGGCATTCCCAGTCAGTGGGAATAATGTGTGTGCTGGGGCTGCTGCTTTTGTGTTGGGAATCTGTTCCTGCTACCTGCTAGGCAGAACAACCACAGGGACTTGTATGCAAAGATTTGCTTTTGGGATGTTTGTTCTGTGCCTAAGGTGATGCATTTCAACCCTGCTCCTGGCACTCTAGCCA
This sequence comes from Gallinula chloropus, assembly GCF_964237585.1. Classification (NCBI taxonomy): domain Eukaryota; kingdom Metazoa; phylum Chordata; class Aves; order Gruiformes; family Rallidae; genus Gallinula; species Gallinula chloropus. The sequence goes on along the minus strand of NC_140086.1, from coordinate 158,339,723 downwards.
AATAAAAAGCTTTTAATGAGTGTTTTTTGTTAAACATCTGCCCAGACTCTTCCATCATATCCATCCTTTGCTCAAGACCCTGCTTATGGCACAGAAACTTGGTTTTCTGTGTTTCTGTGTAAATATTCTTGCCCCTGTAGCTATCCTTTTCTTCCACCTAGGCTTCTCCTGGTAGCTTTGTTTTGCCCTGCGCTATAAATAGTCTCTGAAAAATGATCTACGTGCAAGTGATAAATGGCCTCGGTCTTGAACTTCTTAAAAACCTCTTTGCTTTGTGAACTAGTGCAGCGTTAGCAACCTTCCTGTTCTGTGTTCTGCACGGTGGTGCTGCTTTCTGCCGTTAAAATGTAAACTCTTTAAGCGTGAGGAATCAGCTGGCAAGCTGGTGCTGTTGTCCAGGGCAGGCTTGCAATGCCATATAAAGCGAAGTGAAACTCCAGCGTAGCTCCGCTGTAGCACTTACTGGTTGAAGGTTAGTAGAGCAGAGTCCCAGAGGTCAGGGCTTTGTAATTAATTTCAGGGCTTTCACAGAATCGTAGGGGTTGGAAGGAACCTCAAGAGGTCATCTAGTCCAAACCCCCCTGCCAAAGCAGCTCCCTAGGACAGGTCGCACAGGGAGGCATCCAGGCAGGTCTTGAATATCTCCAGAGAAGGAGACTCCACAACCCTCCTGGGCAGCCTGTCCCAGGGCTCTGTCACCCTCACTGGGAAAAAGTTCTTCCATATATTGGTGTGGAACTTCATATGCTCCAACTTGAAGCTATTGCCCCTTGTCCTGTCCCCACAGACCACTGAGAAGACCCTGGCTATTTCCCCATGTATCCCACACTTCAGATATTTATAAACACTGATTTGATCCCCTCTGTCTTCTCAAGGCTGAACATCCCCAGTTCACTCAGCCTTTCCTTGTAGGGGAGACACTCCAGGCCCTTAATCATCTCCATAGCCCTCCCCTGGACTCTCTCCAGGAGATCCCTGTCTTTTTTTATACCAGGGAGCCCAGAACTGGACACAATACTCCAGGTGGGGCCTGACCAGGGCAGAGTAGAGTGGAAGGATCACCTCCTTTGACCTGCCGGCCATGCTCCTTTTAATGCACCCCAGGATCCCATTGGCTTTGTGATTTATTGTAGTGGGACTTTGGATGGAGCAGTTTTTCCTGTGTCTTTCAGGGCTGGATTTCAGGCTCTCTTCCCTACCTAGCACTTGTCTCTAGTTTGTGGCTTGGTGGAACTTGGGGGGAGACTATCGATGGTGGTTGTAGGGAGCTTTGGTAGCCTTTGTTTGAAGAAAGTATTGGCAAATAGGAAGCTCTTGGGCTATTTTCCACTAATCCTACCCTGTTCTTTTTTTCAACGAATCTGAATTTATTCTCTTTTGGTGACATGTGTAAATGCAGGGAGAAGTTAGTAAAGCAACAAGGTGTCCTATTGATGAGATGTGAATGTTGCAGCTGTTTCTAGAGGCCAACAAACAGGGGCTAAACATCAACTAGATTGTAAGTCTCACCATTGCAAACTCTTTTTGATATCAAAGGATGCGATCTTGCTGAGCAGTTCAAATCTACATCTTTTATTCCTACTTCTAGCAGTTCAAAGAACTGTACATTAAAATGTGATTTTCTTTTTTTTCCCCCTATTGGACTTGAAAACATATTCTGCCTGTGGTTTTCAACCCAGACACCGAGGCAGTGTGCCACTGTGTGAAAACTGGAGCTGAACAAGCTTGAATGAAGCCTACCTCGTGTCTCTGCATAAAATGAAGAGACCAGAGCAGCGATTAGTCCATTAAAAATATTTGAAAAATCTCATTAGCTGGTAGCAGAGAGCGTGGCTTATTTCTGCACTTCGGGTGAGCACATCAGGTTAAAAAGTCTGTGTGACCTCAGTGGCCTTACTTTTAACAGCACACAAGAAGAATCACTCCTCTGTTATATGTAGGCTGGAGCCTGGAGGGGTTTTTTTGGTTTGTCTGCAGAGCTGTAATGATCCCTGAGAGGGATCATAAAGATCCACTTGTTTTCCTTCAGTTAGCCCAGCGGTTCCATATCGCAGCTGAGCTGACCCACTGAGTTGCAGACCTGGAACGGGGGAGTGCCTCTGGGGTTGCCTTTCACTGCGCTTTTGGTCTTGGAATTTCATTTTTCTGAGCTCCCTTCCTTTCTTTCTGAAGTACCTGAAGATGTTGCTAACTCTCCATCTCTCTCACCCACAGGAAGCGGGGCGACTGCGGTGGTGCAGGCGGCCTTCTGCGTGCCGAAGAAGGAGAAGGTGGCAATTAAACGGATCAATCTTGAGAAGTGTCAGACCAGCATGGATGAACTCCTGGTATGCAGTCAAAATTATCTGGGGGTTTGTACTTCAGTTAGCATCATCTCTCTTTGCTAAGTGCCTTGCTTGAGGTGGTGTGAGGGGACCTGTCCGATTTCTACTAGTTCACTCGTGGGACCCAGTGTTTAAAATGTTAAAAAGATCAGCTGTTGGAGAACTTCAGGCTATTTGTTTAGAGCTAAGCACTTGGTATAATCCCTTTGTTTTACACAGAGTTAATGTGCAAGTGTGAAGCTCAACTGTACCCATAGAAGTGTGGGATTTGAGGGATATCCAGAGCTATCTGTTTCCAGAATCTTTAAAATTTAAGGGAAAGATTTTGCTTTCCTGTGATTTCCTGCAGTTCGTTCTTTACTTTTTTTCCACCCTTCACCTGTAAAGAGAAAAGAGAAACAAATTAGCTCTTGTTCCTAATCTCTTTCTGGTACTGATGCCAGCTGTGAGGGATCACTGACGTGTTGCAGGCTGCCATATGGAAACCCCATTAATTCTGAGTTCAGGGCAGGAGAAAGTCCTTCAGAGCTGTAGCTGAGTAATTTTCTTTTGCTGTGTACTACTCTTTTCAAGATGTTCTCAATGGGAAACAGCTTCTATTAGGTAGCTGTGGTAACTTAAAATTTCCTTTTCCTCACCTGGCTTGTGTGTTGATGGGCTTTTCTTCTCCTTTCCTGTGTATGTGTGAGCTGGTGCTTCTGTAGCACAGCACCTGTCACATTCACCTCCTGTGTGGAAGGCCCCTGGATTTAAGCCAGGCAGAAATAGACATTCTTGTGAATGTTCAGGCATCCCCTCTAAAGGTGAGAAAGCTCCCTTGGGTAGGACTTTTCATCGTAATTATTGGCTGGCAGGGATTGAGGAAGGGTGGGGAGATGAGGCCTTGTACCACCTTTCCTTTTAAAGCAACTCTTTAGTATTTATTTATTTTTTTAATCCTACCTGCCTGTCATTCCACTTGCATCTCAACAGCTTCTCTAAGTGTTACCTTGAGCACTTGTTTCAGTGATTACAATTAGAAGGTAGAACAGAAGACAGAATTCAGGAGTTCTTACACTTGTATGATCTTCTGCAAGTCACTTGAACCATGGTTCCAGTTTCCATCTAGTGACTAATGTTACTTTCATCACTATAAGCATCTGCAAAATCTGCTCTTGTAAAGAGGAAAGGCTCCATCTAAGCCATTGCCTTTTAGTGTGCCTGTGAAGGGTTGCATGTAGGACTCTTGACGTGCATTCAAATCCTCTCATGGGTCATGCTAGTGTAAGAGCTAGTGTAAGAGCTTCCCTCTTCACACTCAGTCTTTTTTCCCTGCTACCATCCCTTGATACTCTTTTGAAGTCACTTATGTGCCCATATGTCCACACTGCTCTGCCTCAGTTGTATTCCAAACTGTACTGTGATATAGAAACTGAGGGGAGTAATTGCCCAGTCCAGCTGAAAGGGTTAGGTTCAGAAAGACAGGCCTAGGAGACTTGGCAGGTAGTTTTAGATAAGTACTTCTAATTGCATATTTCAAACCTCTGGCTGACCCTTTCCTCACAATGATTTTTCTTGTTACTGGTAGGACTCTAAAGAGTTGCTGTTTTCAGCTCTCCTAAGTTTCCAGATTTGTCACCAGATCAAGTACAGATCCTTCTGTAGGCTTGTGCAAAGGTCTTTTAAGAAGATAAACAGTCGTGTCTCAACATCACGTGGCAGATACCATTCATTCATGTCTGGGATGAAGATGAGAAATGGAGGTCTCCCCATACCACTCAGCAGACTCTGTGTCTTGCCTTGTACTGTTTATAAACAGAAACACAGGCATTGAATGGCTCCAACTGACAAATTTGGACACAGCCTGTAAAAAGAACTGCTATAATAGTGAGATGTTATGCCAGGAGACTGCAGAAATGTAGAGGGAACCTGACAATAACTGTTCTTCAGCCAATATCAGTCAATTCCTGTGCTGGTTTAAGGTCTTCCTTTTCATACTCTGATGTGATGGTAACCTTTTGTACCACACGTTTAGTTGTTCTCCCAAAGTCTGTAGCCTCTCTAGAAGGCTTGCATGTGATGTATAGGAGCACAGGTAAGTAATCAATGTGATATTTCAGAGGAAAGTGAAATCAACAATTTAGGGCTAATCTGGCTCTTTGGACCTCTGCAGTTGAGCTTTACTTATCCAGGTTTAAAATGATCTTACTCCTTTTTTTGGAAGCTCTTTAAAAATGCAGCTATAGATATTCTTGAACTTAAAACCATGGACAGGTGGATGAGGGAAGAGGATGGTTCTGAGCTGTAGCAGCTTCCTGGGGCAGTGGTCACCAAGGGAGATGTGTGAAAAAAGTGTTTTCCCTGGGTTTGTTCTGAATTTGTCAGTTTATTGGATGTTGTCTCCTAGTGTAAGCACTGAAGGGGTGGAAGTTCCTGATTTCCCTGCTCTGTGCTCTTACATTTCATGTTTTTACTTTGTCTCTGTATTTGATTCTTCACCAGTGTAAAGACTCTCAAGCTTTTCAGTCTCATAGTCTCCCTTAATGACAGTTTCCCCAATCAGTTTATTTACAGTTTTTGAGCAACTACTTGTTATTGCAAGACTGTGTTAGCTCTGGTGTGTGGGGGTTTTTGTCCCTTCTGAAAAACATTAAGTGTAAGTCCTTGCAGCTTACAGGAGCTTTAAGAAGTAAGCACAAAGAAATATGAGGAATTCATACTGGGGTATGTAATGCCCCATCCTTGCTTTCTCCTCTCCCCTGGTGCCAGTTAAAAGCACGAGCTTGGGCTGCTGTTAGATCCATTATCTGCTACACTGAAGGTATCGGCACAGTAGTCAGGTTACAGTAAACTTTGATGTACTGCCTGGGGTCAGGACAATGCTCTTGTGTTACAGCACTGCCCAGCCACCAGGCAATGGGATAGAAAAGGGAGAAATTGTACTTAAATTAATATGTTTTTTTTTCTACAGTGCTTCAGACTCAGGTTTCTCTGAAGCAAGCTTGTTTGTTCCCAGAATCTCCTACCAAAGAGGGAAAAAACAGTGTGGTGTTTCTTGGGAGAGGTTAGGGAGGGCAGCAAACAGTTCTGCCAGCAATGAGGATGACTTGCTGCTTCTAAGAACTCTTTCAGTGTCCGTGCTGCTGAGAGGCTGGTGCTTCTTTTTCTTGGGATGGAGGAGAAGAGGAAGGTTAGTATGGAGTGGGGTTAGGAGATGAGCAGTAAGTGGCTCTACCGCCAGCTGAATGGATGAGTGGCCTTGAGCTCCTTTTGAGTTTCTGTAGCAGCAGGTGCCCAGGGCACAGCAAATCTGAGAACACCTCCTAGCTCGTGGAGATGTCATGCTTAGGGTGATTAAGTGATATGACTTAGCTCGTTAAAGGTAGTGATCTTGATCCCTGTGTATCTTGACACACACTTGAGCTGCGTGGGTGGCCAGGGATAACCTGCACAACTTGCAAATGCTGCCTGACATTCTAAGTTAATGCAATGGATTAATTTATTGCTGCTGCAGGGGGTGGGAAGGATGTAGGAAGGACCCATTTGGTTGCATTGTAAGCAAATCAAGTCAAGGTCACCCAGCTCTTCAGCAGAAGTGGTAACTGTCATAAAGAACGTAGACAGGTAGATGTGACACAGTGCAGAGATGTGACTCTTTCTACTCCAGGTACTGAATTAGGGGATGTTAACCAGGAATTAATTTCAGTGCTTGATTTATTTTTTGTTAATCTCTTTCCCTGTACATTTTTGAATGCTTCCAGACCTTTCCTAGGAGGCATGTGGGCTTCAGCTTGTCAGGGAAGTACAATATAACTTATTCTTACTCACTGGTGTGACTGGAAGTGGAATGTAAGCAGAGGTGGTCAAACACAGCATTGTCTACAGTTAGTCTTGGACTCTTTAATTTATTGTTATATAAGTTACAATTCTTCCTTGTCTTGTAACCCACAGTAGTTAAACTTGTGCAGCGTTTCGGTGTGGACACAGTCTGCTCACGTGGTGAATCTCCCAGCTGGACACTGTTCACTGCCGTGTTTCCTTCTTACCTCTCCTTGGCTTTGTGGGGTGCTGGTTGCATTGCTGCTCTTGCCAATCCCTGAAACACGGTGGTGTGACACCTGCTTCAAAATAACCACCCCTCAAATTTTGTTCTGACATAAGTGTTTCCTTGTTTTAGAGAATTACTGATTGACAAGGCATTAAATCTCCCCTCTGTCCAGCAAACTGCTGCTTTTTTCTGTGATGAAAGCAGAAAGAGCTTGCTTTCATCCAGATGGGTTTTTTCCTCCATGCTTTGAGTAGCAGATGATGTGGTTTGTCAGTTTGGCAGTTAGTAGGTTTGTTGAATGGCAAGGAGAGGAACATAAGCTATGGGTATTTCACCCTGGGCTTTCCCAGCCAGGAGGAACTGCTGCTGGTTTGGCTCCTAAGGGTGATTCAACAGAAGACAGATTCAGGAAGGAGCGTGGGAGACGTGCTGTTGCTGCTCCTAGGAAGAGAATCCAAACTCTTCCTAGTCCAGAGATGGATAGGACTGAGCCTGATAAGTCTACTCATGAGAGGAGGGAAGTGAAGGTACTACTCTTCCAGTGCTATGGTCAGAGGACTGTTAAGAAAGCTGAAGGAACAACTTAAACTGAGTTAAAAAGAATGTCCTTTTGAATTTCATGGAATTAACCTGGGGGGCTTGCTGCCAATAATACAGAGATCAAACATTGTGTGAGATTAAATAAATCAACCTATAGCTGAGAAGGTTAAATTAAATAGGATTTAAAAAAAGGATTATGAACTCCCCTGGTTTAAAGCATAAGCCAACTGTTAACTGCCCAGGCTTAGTCAGAAGTCTTCCCCCTGGGCAGATAATTGTGTAACTGCTTGTTGCAGGTTTTTACACCTTCTTTTGAAGACTTGGACTGGATATTGAACTGACTTTGATCTGACAGAGTAGTTCCTACAAGTGGATTAACCAGATGATAAGGTTGTTGGGAACAAAGCAGTGGACTGTTGTAGAAGTAGTACAAGTGTTTCACCTGTGTCTCATCTTATGGGAATTGTCATTGTGATTCCTTTTCCAGTCCTGAGGACCTTTACACTTGCCTCAGGGGGAAAAAGTCCCCATGTGTAGATGTCAGAGAGTCCCACATACAGTATGTGGCTTCTCCATGGTTATTTGATATGCTTTGTCACACGTTGGTTTGCATGATGGGATTGCAGCTTTACAGAAGACTTAAGCTGTGTACAGCTTGGCTGTATTGTTTCCCAAAGCAGAAACAATGGAAGTCTTAATTCCTGTCTGGATGAAGGTGTGTTTTTGTGGTTTTTATTTTTTGGGTGGGAGAGGGTAAAAGTTCAGTATCAACATCAAGATTAATGGTGGTTGAAATCCTGAGCATAGAATGTCTTCCTTCACTTGGGCTGGATGGGCATGAGATGGTACATGTAAATTACAGGGTTTGCAATTGACTCTGTGTATTAATCACAGATTTAAGGCATTGTCAAACTATTAAACACAAGGTATTGATCTGTAAGGGTTGGTGATGTATTAGCTGGCAAAGTGGGTAAAGCTGGCTTCCCTTGGACCTGTGAGATGAGTCAGTCATTTGCCTATTTAGTTTGTGGCTGAAACCAGTAACAAATGGGAGAGCATGAATCGCTACACCAGAGCAGTTTAACCATCTGCTTCCTTCAGTATGTTGTCACTTCTACTGTAGACCTTAAAAGAGATAAACCACTGAAGGAAGCTGAAAGAGATGTTGAAATGGGCAACTGCTAAATGGCTTGCCATGGGGGTGGTTTGGTCCCATCACCTAAGATTAATTTTTAGATGATAACTTCTTATCCCTTTCAGAATATTTTCTTTCCTACTCTTGCTCTGCATTGGCTAATTTAACCCTTTTTTAATTGTCCCAGTCTGTCTTCTGTAGCTATCTTGAGGTAAGAAATGAGGTGGATAATCTGGACGTGGAAGTTGGATCATAATCTGTGAGTGTGAACTCTTTGCTCTTTCCCAATCTCCTTCAAAAAGTGCCTCTCAAGTTGATTGGGGTAGGAGAAAGAACATGGTTTTGGGAGGGGTTGTTTTATGCTGATGTTTAGAAAGGGCAATAAATTAATATTCTCAATTTATGAAGAGAGGCTGAGAGAGCTGGGCTTGTTCAGCCTGGAGAAGAGAAGGGAGCAGAGAAACAGGAGGGGAATCAACTTTTTCAAAGGGTAGATAATGGCAGGACAAGGGGGATGGAAGGAGGGAAGGTTTAGATTAGATATTAGGGGGAAGCTCTTCACAGAGAGAGTGGTGAGGTGCTGGAACAGGCTGCCCAGAGAGGTGCTGGATGCCCCATCCCTGGGGGTGTTCAAGGCCAGGTTGGATGGGGCCCTGGGCAACCTTGTGTTGGAGGGCTGTGTGGTAGGGCTGGAGGTTGGTGGTGGCCCTGCCTGTGTCAGGGGGGTTGGAGCTCTGTGATCCTTGGTGTCCCTTCCAACCCAGACCAGTCTATGATTCTACGATTCTACAGGTTTTTAGTTAAACTGTTAATCTTTTACTTGGAGCAGAATTTGGACAGTTATGGCTGCCTTCAGAACCAGAGCTCTAAATCCAGCTTTAGAATGATGAAGAGGAGCTTTCTTGCTTTCTGACTTCTGATTTCAGATGAGAGAGAAGTTTGTTGCCACCCATAGCTGCTGCATTGGTGTTTTCAAGGGGGAGATCACATCTCATCTGCTTTCACTGCTTTCCCTCCCCGATTCTCTCATGGCTGCGACTGCCCTCAAACAGGGCAGCTGAGCTGAGAGCTTTCTGCATTCCTCTGAAGTTGAAGGTAACCACATGAAAGCAGACTGCTGCTGCATTGTATCTCTTGAGTTCATGTCAAGGTGGCGGAAGTACAACTGAATGAAGCATGATTTTCATCCTTGTATTTGAGACCAAGTGTCTTTGAAAACGTGCCTCTGGGACAGATAAACACAGAGAGTAGAAGGTGATGATGCAAACAGAAAATGCCAGTAAGAAAATTCAGCTGCTGTCTTAAATACAGCCATACCTGCTTTGTACCTCTCCTTCTTTAACTCAAACTCCAGTTGTATGTCAGTGAGCAAATAAACCCATTTCTAAAACAGCAGATCTCCAGAAGAACGCCTGACTTACGGGAGACTAAGAGGTTTCTTATGATTCTAAATTATACTTCACAGCAGTTTTATTAGTGTTTCAGAAGCTTTGAAATGCTGCTTTTATTGCCCACAGAAGTACTGAAAACATTTGTTGGAACCTTTAATGGAAGACACGGAGGCCTTTATAGCTAATCCCAGTCTATTTGCTTCTTGGATTTGACAGTGCAGATATTTTAAATATCTAGCCCAGGGTGAGCATGTAACCATCTCCAACCCATCACTTGTGTCTAGACATGTTTTTATTGCCAATTCATTCTCCATAGCTGAGCAGGAGGCAGTGTAATTTATGGATCCTGAAATGGGGAGCTGGCAGTAAGGCTGCATCTCGTATTTGAAGCCATCAAGTGTGAGGGGTGTCTGTGCATAAGCAGTTGGATGGAAGGGCTGTCAGATCCGCTGGGTCTGTGGATGCTTTTTGGGGGTCACCCATGAGGCAGTATTTCCAGGTTAAACTTGTATATGGCTGCCCAAATGGATTCAGATGTTTAGCACTGGCGTTATTACAGATGTGTAGAAATTGCTGAGGTTTTTATTAGGAGTCTTCCGAGGCAGTTTTGATGCTAGAGAACAAGGCACAGTTGTCATCTGTTAATTCTTCTTTGTGTAATTTGGGGATAGACTGTCATGTTTAAAAAGCAGTGAACTCTGCAAAAAAACTTTGGAAATTGTCTTAAAGCTGTGCTTGCTGCACACAAAGGGTTGTCACTGCATTTAGGACCCACCTGCTCCCTCTCTATCTGTATGCCCTGACTGGGATTCCTGCCTTAACTCTCCAGCCCTTGCACTCGTACTGCAGTTACACCAACTGCTGGATGCACAGCAGAGCTGGTGGGTTTCACTTACATAGGCAAGTGTTTTAACTGCAAAGGCCCCTGTGGTTTGCTGTGATCAGTCAAAGCAATTGTATACCCTGTGTTAAGCATCCATGAGATGACAGATGTTTCATTCATAGTATCATATGGAATCGCAGACTGATTTGGGTTGGAAGGGACCTGCTAGCCCAGGGTGTCCAAAGCCCCATCCAGCCTGGCCTTGAACCCTGCCAGGGATCCAGGAGCAGCCACAGCTTCTCTGGGCACCCTGTGCCAGGGCCTCACCACCCTCACAGGGAAAGATTTCTTCTTAATAGCTGATACAAATCTGCCTTCTTTTACTTCAAAGCCATTCCCCCTTGTCCTGTCACTCCCTGCTCCTGTAACCAGTCCCTCCCCAGTTTTCCTGGAGCCCCCCTAGGTACTGGCAGGCTGCTGTAGGATCCCTCCCAGAGCCTTCTCTTCACCAGGCTAAAAACTCTATTAACCCGTCTTCATAGGAGAGAGGTGCTCCAGCCCTCTGGTCATCTTCGTGACCCTAATTGAACTGATCAGGTTTGCAAGTATTTATTTTCCCTCTTCCTCTCTGTGCACCAAAGCATATGACAGATTTGAGCTATTTTATGTTATTTTTAAACTGTTCTTCCCACCCTGTGGAGCAGAGTATGGTAATGCATGACAGGGGAAGTTCTTGGAAAAGAATAAAACAGTAACTAAGCCTCAGGGAATGCCTACAAAATGCTGTAGTACAGAACTGCTGGTGGATGCTGTCTCCACCCATGGCATATGAGGTGGAACTAGATGAATTTTTTTAAACATTCAAAACCCACCTGGACACATTCCTGTGTGACATACTCTAGGTGATCCTGTACTGGCAGGGGGGTTGGTCTAGGTGGTGTTTCAAAGTCCCTTCCAACCCCTAACATTCTGTGATTCTGTGAAGGGCAAAGATCTGGTCTGGGCTGTTAAGGAAACGTGTCCAGCTGTTTTCTCACAGCCTCCTGAATTCCAGTGGAATGCGTTTTTATATATATATATGTATATAAAATATGCAGTGTATGTGTATATTTTTTGGTATATTTCTTATACTACTGTCATGATCTCCCAGGGAGCTGATACAAAATATTTTGAGTGGTCTAGGTTAGAAAAGATAAAAACTGACTGCTCCTCTAGATCATTTCTGAGACTGGTGGGCTTGGGGCAGGTCTGGCTGAGTAATGAATCAGTGTCCTGTTTGCTGCTTCCCACCTGTCTTTGGTGCCACTTGTGCACCTGAGGGTCATCTTTTTTACTTGTCACAGAGAGGTTAGGTACCTGAATTTGCCTGCATGTTTAAAAGAGAATAAGAGAGTTAAAACTATTTTAAAGCTGAATACTAATTTTAGATAGTGTCAGGTTTATGGACCCCTTAAATTAGGGGTGCTCAGGCCAGTGCTCTGAGCACATCCGTAAAGGTCCCAGCATAGGAAATGAGTTTAAAACTCTGAGCTCAGTGAGCTGAGGTTTGGAAAGGTTGTGTGAATCAAGTGTTACACTGATGTTCACAATCAGCAGCCCAGCACTTCCCAACCAGGTTTTGTGCAAGGAGCAGGACAGGGCACAAACCAGTTGCTGAGTCTGGCTCGTGTTATCCAGGACCCCAGTTCCCATCCATCCCCTGGCAGAAATTTGAAGCAGGGAAGTAAAAACCAGTTTTATTTCCAGTTTTGTCTGTTGGGAAGTTTTCCTGCATCCCAAAGAAACCTCTCTACAAGGCATTGGAGAACTCCAAAGGTGCTGATTTATTTCCTTTTTGAAAAATATCTTGACACAAACGAGTGTTTGCAAGGAAGGGAGCAGGAGCTGTCAGAGTAAGCAGAGGATATTGTTTCAGGCTGTATTTATTTTCATGGAGTGGTTTTTAGTCAACGGGTTGGCTATACTGAGATGAATAGCCTGCTCCCCACTCTTCAAATAGCCTTTCCTGTTTAGAAGGATTCTTCTTTAATCTGCTGATCAGAGTTTCCTGGAAAGTTGGTGCCTCTTCTGGGGATGCAGAAAGAGGGCCCAACTGTGCTTGATTCCTCAAATCCACCTATTCCCTGAAAAGCAGTGTTAAAGTGGATAAATCAACATTACTGTGTTTCTTTGTAGCTCTATTGCCAGCTAAACCCTTGCCAAGGGGGAAGCAGCATGCCTTTATGCTGTGCTCAGTCACAAGCAGAGCTTTGTACATGAGCAAGAGAAGAATGTGCCATGTCCTTGGGGCAGTTGTAGACGTGCATGAATCCTTTCTCTTGTGCTTTGGTACCAAGGAGCTCCTGTGGTTAGAGGGGGGAAAGGATCTGGGTGTGAAGAGCCCTTGCTCCTCTCCTTCCTTGGGTGTTTGGAGTTACAGTGCTTGGCTGGTCGGTGTCGTGGGGAGGGGGCTGGCAGCGAGCAGCTTAAACCTTTGAAGAGTAAGTGGCATCCACGTGCTAGGGCCTAGCTGAGAGCAGAAGTGCAGGATTCTGGAGGATGAGTGTCTGGTGTGGGTGATGCTGGAAGGTACGACTTGGCAGGTTGGGGAGCATGGCCGAAGCACAGAGGCCCAGTTGGGTGTAGTGCAGGTGCTAGGCTCAGCTTAATGGGTGGCTTCTGTCTATGGGCAAGCAAGAAACTGCAAGGCTTTCTGTCCAAACTGGTGATTTGTGCTTGTATAATGGAAAAATCAGTCCGTGTTTTCTGTGGTGGTGTTCCTCACGTAGCCTGGAAAACCTCAACCCTTAAGCCATAACCAAATCTAAGAATAAGCACTGTCAAAACTCAAACAATTTAGTATCCCAGCATATTTCATATTGTGCTCCATCTGTAGTAGCTAACCATTTCCTAATCTCAAGCTAGTTTCCTTTTTCTTCCAGTACAACAAAAGATATAGCTGTCCTTTGTGCCTTCAACCTGATTGAGCTAAGCCATCTGCTTTCCTGCTGGGAAGAAACATTAGGAATCAGAGGCTTTTTCTTTGTTTTTTTCTTTTCCCCAGAGGCAAATATTTCCCTTTCTCATCCAAATTATAGTCTTCAACTGATTAAGCATCTGTTGTGTAATGTCTCACTGAAAGGGGGACTCGGCATGAACTTCTTGTGTAACAAACTGGTGTGAATCTTCTGGAATATTCTGTTGTAGCTGCATGCAGGTGCTTCACTCACAACTACTTTGTTGCCTTTCCAAGGGGGTTTTGGTCAACTGTGTTTAACTTCCAGGTATCCTTTTCCTTTGTCTCTTGAGGAAGACAAAACTTCTGTGCCTGAGGAAGAACAATGACTGGGTCCAACTGCTAATGCTTTATTTTTTCCTACAGAAAGAAATCCAAGCCATGAGTCAGTGCCATCACCCTAACATTGTATCTTACTATACATCCTTCGTGGTGAAAGATGAGCTTTGGCTGGTGATGAAGTTACTTAGTGGAGGTGAGTGGTCCAATTTCTGTACCCTAAAGGCCTGTCTCCCAGCAATCCCATTTCCCTGGCTTTCTTCCTAAGCTTCCCACTTGTGAGCTGAAATATTTGAATAACAATATTTAACTTCAATCCATTCAGCTCAGAAATAGCTTCTCATGTTATGTACATCAGTAGTAACACCTAAATGCATGACTCTGCTAGGGGTTTTTTTTTTTCCCTTCCTCCCCCTCCAATTTTGTATATTTGACAGTATTCTGTGGAGTTATTTTGTGTTTGCAGAATGACTCACTTGAGTGTTTGAAAACTGGAGCGTATGACTTCAGACATTGACAAGAGACACTTTAAGTGCAGATGTAGTAGATGAAGCCATGCAAAACATCCAGGAAATAAACGTCTCTGTCATCTTCTCAAATCATGGATCTGAACTGGTGCTTCTGAGGTCATGTTAATAAAAGCTGCTTTTTCTTGCTCTGTAAACTGAGGAGAAGCTGTTGTACTAGATGAGTGTGCAGCTAACTCCACTGAGCCCATCCATTTCCACTAGCTTTATTGCAGCTTCTCCTGCAAGCCTGACCCCTTGGCTCTTTTTTTTTTGCCTTACTTGCAGCTTGGGAGCCTGCATGGTGCTGATGGCTTGTTGGTAACCAGCCAACCCATTGATATTTTAACTTACATGTTGGCTGCCCTTGTGAGGAACTTCAAATCATCTCTATTTTGGGCAGAGCTACTCCTGTAATGTCAGCTTGTGGCCTTAAAAAGGGAGAACATCAGTGCGGGTGCAGCTTAACTTGTATAGTTTGGAATACTTTGCCCACTTGTTCTGGTTGACACAATAACTGGGAATATTTGGGACAATTTCAAATTGCCTAAGGGAAACTTCCCCATTTCTGGATTTATCCTCTCAAACACCAAAGAAACAGATTGTGTGGTTTTGAGGTTGTGTTGGGTTTTGGTTGTGGATTTTTGGGGTTGGCTTTTTTTTGGTTTTGCTCTTAGAGTTTGAAAACTTATTCTCAGTAATGCTTAATTTGATGTCATAATATTTTCCAGGATCTGTATTGAAGTTATAATCGAGACCTTAAAAAAGAGAATCAAGTTCTGGATGGTAGCACAGAGGATTGTTGCTAAATCTTAGGCCTGTCTTTAGGAAGACTTGGTTTCCTTGGCACCCTAGTGAAAAAGGAATTGACTGATGAAAAACTTTAGTGTTTTCTTGTTTTTTTTTTTTAAAAAAATGAATTCTTGGCTTCTCTGCTCTTGGCTTAATACTGAGGACTATGAAATGCCAGAAGATGATGTGGAAAAATCTGGCTAAACCTGTTGGCTTTTTCCACAAGAGCCTGACAATGACCATAAAACATGTGTCTTTAAAGATCTTTAGAAAACTTTAGCAGTCCTCTTGGGGGCAATCAAATTTCATGCCAACTTAAGTCTGTCCTAAAAGGTTTTTAATGCCTCATGTGCTCATGTGTCATTAAGCAATACCCTCTTTTTTTTGGAGGGACACATAACAGGCCATTAAAGATCTGACTGGTTGTGTGTAGCAAGGAATTCCCTGCCAGCTTAGTGCAAGTAGCTTTGCTGTAAATACAAAAAGTGTATCTATGGAAAAGTTTCCACAACATGAGGAAATGACATTTCAGGGGTGCAGGAGAGACAGGAGTAAAGGTCCTTTGCCTTTCTCAGGGGAGTAACACAACCTCTCTGAAGAAAAGGCGTAGCTGCCTTGACCAGTATTTTCACAGCAGTTTTCTGTCAGAACCAAATCAGGATTAGGCTTTTCCTTGAACTTCTACATGTTACTTCTGTTTATCCTCATTTGTGTGTGGGGGTTTTTTTTATGTAAAGCTGGAAAGAAAATCAGACTCCTAAGGTACTGCAAATCTAAAGACTGGAGTAGAAAACTTCTGGAAAAATAATCATTGCTTCAGAGTCAGCCCCTTGGTGGTGTGAATAACCACCCCTTTGTCATTTAATATTCACTTTGAACTGGCTGCTTCTGTTGTACAGAATCACAGAATGTTAGGGGTTAGAAGGGACCTGAAAAGATCATCCAGTCCAACCCCCCTGCCAGAGCAGGATCATCTAAATTAGGTCACACAGGGTCTCATCCAGGTGGGTTTGAATGTCTCCAGAGAAGGAGACTCCACAGCCTCTCTGGGCAGCCTGTCCCAGGGCTCTGTCACCCTCACAGTGAAAAAGCTTTTCCTTATGAACACATGGAACCTCCTGTCCTCCAGCTTGCACCCATTGCCCCTTGTCCTGTCACTGGACATCACTGAGAAGAGCCTGGCTCCGTCCTCCTGACACAGACAGAATTGACCCTTGTGCAGCTCTGGCATTAATTAATTAATACTTTCAGTAAAGAAGTTTCAGTGCTGCTTACTCTGTAGCACATCTTAAAGATTAGGGTCATACAAGAGGAGGTACGTGTATGTGATCCTCCCACAACATTTCTGTAAGCTAGTGTTAAACTTTCTCACTTCAAATGAAACATTCAGTGGCTGGGGGAATTGCTAAAATAGAGGGGAGGACTTTGAGAATGACCTGTCATTACTTGTGCAGGAAGAAGAAGTTACCTTGAGAGGTGTCTTTCAGCTGTTTTCTCTTTGTACTTTTTTTCATGGTGTCACCTCAGAAAGCTCATTTTAGGTCTTGTAGGCAAATTCCACAGGACAATCTTGAGGATGGGGGATGAAACTTGTGTATTGGAGCCTTCTGACAGAGGAGCTTTTTCATTCACTTTTAGTGAGACTATTGCCAGTTGGGTTTAGGCTAAGTGATGTATGTAACAGGAGACACTTTAAGAACTGCTTTTCATTCCTTTCAGCTTACTTCTTGTCAGTAATAGAGTGGCTAGTGTTGTGGTCATCTGTCACCCAGTGGGGAAGAATAATGATCTGAGCTTCTCAACAGGAAAAACCCTTAAGCTGTTCTTATAAACCTGAAAGGGAAAAGCATAACAGGGTGCAGCCTGACTCTTTCATTCCATCTAACCATTCAGAAAGCATGGACTGAGACTTGTACATCCTGATAAGCACGTACCAAATCTGTTTTGATGTCCATTTTCCTGAGGTCCAGGGCAGCGAGCTTGCTGTGCACCCTCCTCACCACCCCAAGGATCTTGAACTCTGCTGTTTCACAGTCACTGCAGCTAAGGCTGCCCTTGAGATTCACATTCCCCACCAGCCCCTCCTTGTTGGTGAGGTCCAGCATGGCATCTCTCTTAAGTGAGAGAAGAACTAACAAGAAGGAAATTGTCATTAATGTATTCCAGTAACTTTCAGGATTGCTTGTGTCCTGCTATGTTGTCCTTCCAACAGATGTCAGAGTCCTTGAAGCCCCCATGAAGATCAGGGCTGTTGAACATGGGGCTGCCACTATCTGTGTATATACAGCCTCAACTGCTCCATCTCTCCGGTCAGGTGGCCTGCAGCGGACCCCCACTATAGGGTCCCCTGACCCTGCACTCCCTTTAATCCTGACCCATAAGTTCTCAATTCCTCCTTGTCCATCCTCAGATGGAGCTCCATGCACTCCAGCTGGTAATTGACATAGAGGTAACACCCCTGCCTTCCTGAAGAGCCTGTATCCTTCCATCCCAGCAATCACAGGACCTATCCCACCACCTCTCTGTGGTGCCGGTGAGATCACAACCCTGCAGGCATGTGCACATTTCTCCTTGTCCATGAAGCATAACAGTGCCCTGCTCCTCTGAGCAGCCTGCCAGCACCCTCTGAGGTAGTGTAACAGCCTGACTGGCATCATCACTCCAACTCAGCTCTTGCTCTGCTTTGCAAGTACTGTGTTGGTGGAAGATAGTGTTTTCCATCTTTGAAGGTGGTCAGCAGTTGAGGAGGTGATGTACTGGTGACCTGTTACATGTAAAACTGCTCTACCTGCATCCAAGCCAAGCCAAACACGCTGGCTGAAGGGACTGCTGAAAGCCATGTCACAGAATCACAGGGTTGGAAAAGACCTTTAAGATTGAGTCTATAGGACAGTTTCTGTCCTATGTTAAACCATATCCCTAAGTACCTATTCTGTCTGCCTTTTAGACACATCCAGGGATGGTGACTCAACTTGAACCACCAGGTGTGATACTGAAGGAGATGTAGAGTGTAGGTGGTGCTGATGGCAGAACTGTGGCCATACCCAGCTGGTAGTGCCAAGAGGTGCTGGTGTGTCCAGTTACTCTGGTGTCCTCTTTCAGACCTGGTGATGTGTGCCTGAGCCAGGTTTGTGCAGGATCTGCTGCTGCTGTTCTGTCGGGTAGAAATTTCAGGCCCTTTCTGACGAGAGGGGTTTGTAGGGATCTAAGTGTCAACTTGGCACCCTGGCCAGTGTTACTCCAAACTAAACTCCAGTGGCTATTTCTAGGTAACTGCTGACCTGCTCTTTGCCTCACTGGCATTCCCACGTTGTAAATTTTGCTCGTGCCTTTCTAAAGCCATGTGAAGCCCCGTCCCCCTCCTGCGGCTGTTTAGTAGGAAGAGGAGCAGCTGTCCTGCTGTTCTTGTGCTCTTCCTGATTGTGACTGATTTGCTTCTCTAAATTCCTGCTGGTTTTAAGAGCTCTTGTTTCACAGGTGACCCAAGGCTGTGGCTATCTCTGCAAAGCATTCCTCATACAGAACAGCTGTCTCTGGAGGCCTGCTATGTGACACAACAATTTTTACTGTCCTGCCCTGCAGCAGATAAGACCTCCAGAACATTTGTAAACTGTGTAAATCCTTTCAATGTTGAAACATTT
The DNA here is from genome assembly GCF_964237585.1 of Gallinula chloropus. Lineage (NCBI taxonomy): Eukaryota > Metazoa > Chordata > Aves > Gruiformes > Rallidae > Gallinula > Gallinula chloropus. Next base: position 158,321,270 of record NC_140086.1, on the reverse strand, counting down.
CCCAGCAGGGCTATCGATCTTCTGCCTTCTTGAAGGCTCCTAATTAAATCTGCTAAGGACATTACTATATTGAAATAGTTAAACCTTTTCTTTTCCATTTTTTAAGATTATCTAATCAACGTCTTCAACCTTTGCTCTTGATTTATCTCATGAACTGCTTGACCAACAGGTCAACAAGCCAGATGAGAAATGAGGTATATACAGAAGTCTTAGGTTTCCACCAGGGACACAGGACATCTTGTTCTACTTCTGCTGTGTTAGGTTCTGATCTGGCCACTCCTCATTCCAGCAGTGAGTTACTAGCAAAGTGTAAGCCACAGGTTCTTAGAAAACCTCAGTTTTATGTTATTTTGTCAGGAGAGAGCTATGCTATTTTGAGTCTGTCTGGAGGGTTTTTTAGAAATGCAACTTAATTTCAGAGAATTAAGGATGAGAATAAATCTGAAGCAGGAGATGGTGGGGACTGGCGGTGGCTGTGGAATGCAGAGTCTGTAAACACATTGCCACTCCTAGCTATAAGAAAAGCATGGAAAAACAAGATTCCTTATATATACTGTCTTATAAATGTTCCCATCTCAACCTGTAATAGGCTGTTTTACTACTTTATACTTCTTTTTTATACCTTATGATATGATCTTGCTTCTTGTCTTAATCTTCCTGTGCTCCTTACGTGTCTGTGCAACTGCTCTGGAGGAAGGAGGCAAGAAGTGGAAGTTTCCTCGACTCTGCCCCTCTGCTGGGCGGGTTTAACCCAGGTTAGAAAGAAACTTCAAAACAAGAAACTTAGATATCTTTTCCTTTGGTTTGTGTAACTTGTTCTCTCCTTTGCTTCAGCGATCTTCTGCTGTGCCTGTGCTCCACAGCCCCAGCAGTACTGAACCCGAGCAGCTGCTCCTTTTTGTGTCTTTTCTTCTTCTGTTTGTCAGAGGCCGACGAGCTGCAGGTTTAATTCTTGGCTCTGATGATGATCAAGGTTCACTGAAACCACTGGCTTCTGCTGAGATGTCTTAAAAGCAGCAGCAGTGAATCCTGGCAACTCTTGGTTCTCAAAGATGCTGCGTGTTCAGCATCAGTGTCCATCAGGTTTGGAGCATATCTGGATTCTCACAAAACTGTGTAGTAACTCCCAGCACTGTTTTGCAGCCTATTTATAACAGGACCCTAAATACCTGCCTTTTTTTTTTTGGAAATCAAGTTAGATGATTACATTTTCTTGTTCTACTTGCCAGACAAATTTAGAGAAGGTTTGTTGCTTTGTTTTGGTTTTTTTTTTTTCATTTAACTTATTCTATATCTTTGTCTTGTCACTTAGGTTACAGTATATTATGCAAGATGTGGTTCCCACAGCAACTAGCTCTGCCGTGTGTTTCTTTTGCCTCTGGGGGCATGTAAAATTCCAGTCATAATGCTCTTGCATTTATCTGTAATCTTGTTTTAAACAAGCTTTCCTTTCTGCTCAGGTTTTTGTACCCTTCTCCGCTTCAGCCTCAAGCGCTGAAGCATTAAGTGGTGTAGCTGAGGACTGTGAAGAGGATACTTTCTTCCTCTCCCCAGGAGGAACATCAGAAGCAGACTTCCTAACTGCCATTATTCTGCTTGCTGATGTAGCTGAGGTCAAAGAAACACGCTCAGGATTTGGAACAGGATGTGTGGATGTTGGTGGCTTGCTGTTGAAAGGGAATCAGTGGAACAATTAGGACTTCTTGCCCCGAGGGTGCGATCACATAAAAGTTTTCTCCAGCAGCTAAGCTGGTTTCAGGAGTTCCTGACTGCTTGGTCTCCACCCTGCCTGGAAAACTGGATTGCCAGTTACTGTGGTGATATCATTTACAGTATGGCTTCATCAGTAGTTACCTTGGCACAGCCAGAAGGTGGTGAAGCGTGGAACTCTTTGAATCTCATTTTGCTGCCGAAGAAAACTCTGGAGTAGCACAAAGTACCAATGTCCGTGTTCAAAAACTGAGTATCCCTCTCCCAGATTCAGGATATCAGTCTGCTTGTGGATTTCTGGTGCCTTTGTTGGTCAAATGCTGCTGTTGTGAGTGGAAATCAACTACTTGCCTTCTGGAAAACTGGAACTGGCTTCTGTAGATTGAATCATGCCTAGTCAGATACGTTCTGGGAAAGGTGAACTGTGAGGATTCCTGCTCCTCATTCCTGGGGGGCAGCAGGGAGAAACAGTGGGCATCTGCTGTGTTTGTGCAGCTGGACAGACTCGAGTCTGCCTGCAGAACTGGTGTGAGCAATAAGGACCCCAGAAAAAGGCGCTTGGACTTTGACACGCTGTAGTTAGATTTTTAGGATTTTATGGAGGGTAGGTCTCTGTACAGCTCATTCCTGGTGACTTCTACTGGCAGTAGGATCTATAATTGCATTAGCTGCTTTCAGAGCAGGCTGGGAAGCCTGTGAGTCTGAGCAGAAAACCACTTAACTTCCAGCTTGCACCGAGGGACTGTGCTTTACTGAGCAGACGCAATACAGTGTGCCACTGGCGTCAGAATATACTGAGGCACTTTAATTAACGATGATGTATAAATAATGCTAAATGCTTTATCAGATTGCACAATCTCTTGCAGGCTTCCTGTTGGTGTGCTGCTCAGTGTATATTTGATGGGCAGGCATTTGTTTATAGCCGCTTTTTTTCCACATCAATCTCTAAATGTCCTCTCTTTTGTCTTCTGTGGGCTTTGAGATCAGTTACTCATCACCAGACTTCTTTAAACATCCTCATTAATGACAGCATTATTTATATTTATGTTTAGGCTCTAGTCCTGGCTCATCCCTCTGGCTTGTTTTATCTTTTCCTGATACGCTTCCCCTTCTGGGCTTGGAAGAGTTTTCCAGTCAGCCTCAGCCAAACTTCATTTCTTTCTCACTTAAGCTTGCCCCTCCTGTTCTGTGAATCTGTAGTTTCTACTCCTGTCTTTCTAATGAGAAGAATCTGGAAGGAACTGTCGTAATCAAACATAGTTCCATGTGTAGTGCACACCAGAGCATTTTACAGCATTATCTATAATAGAAGCTATATTCATAGAATGTGTCAGGTTGGAAGGGACCTTTAAAGACCATCTAGTGCAACTCCTGCAGTGGGCAGGGACATCTTCACTAGATCAGGTCGCTCAGAGCCCCATCAAGCCTGACCTTGAGTATCTCCAGGGATGGGCCCTCCACTGTGTCTCTGGGCAACCTGTTCCAGTGATTACAATCCTCAGAGTGAAGAATTTTTTCCTAATATCCAGCCTAAATCTCCCCTTTTCAAGTTTATAACTGTTGTCCCTTGTCCTACTGCTCCATGCCCTCGTGAACTGTTCTTCCCCAGCTTTCCTACAGGCACCTTTCAGGGACTGGAAAGCCCGGAGCCTTGTCTCAAAATAAAGGAATAAGCCCAACTCTCTTAGCGTGTCTTCATAGAAAAGGTGCTTTGGCCCTTTGATAATTTTGTAGCCCTATTCAAGGGAGGAGTCAAAGATTCCTTTTTCTTTAAAAAAAACAACCAACAACATTGTAGTGTATTTTTTTTCTTGACTCTGTTGTAACTGTTCTCTAAGACAGAGCTGGGCATCTGACTTCCATTGTGAGCCTCACTTTCTGGCCACTAGATTATGGGAGAAGTTTGCCCTGCAAATTGTTCAGTCTCTATATATGCAGGGTACAAATCTATACTGAAACTACATTTAATCAGAGATCCAGCTGTTCAGATATACTCTTCCCAAGTTACTCAAACTAGTTTGGAAGCTGACTCAGGAACTGGCACTATGAGGAATCATGGTGGTATTTTGAAACAGGACCATGGGTTTATAAAGCACATGCTCTTCTCTAGATCAGTTCCTGGTTCCAGTTCAGCCAAGGGGAAATGGCAAGAAGCTGTGCCAGGGCAGGTTTAGATTAGATATTAGAAAAAAAATTAATTTCCTGAAAGAGTTGTCAGGGCCTGGAACAGGCTGCCCAGGGAGGGGGTTGAGTCACTCACCCTGGATGTGTTTAACAGACTGGTAGATGAGGTGCTCAGGCACATGGTTTAGCATAGGACAGGAATAGTTGGACTTGATGATCTTCAAGGTCTTTTCCAACCTTGTGATTCTGTGAATCAGGTTCCAGATAATTTCTAGGAGTTTACACTGTGCTGAATTGGGACAGGCCGCTCTGTGCAGTATGGTCTAAGCTCTTCCTTATGAGGGTGGTGGATCACTGGAACAGGTTACCCAGAGAGGTGGTGGAGGCCTCATCCCTGGAGATATTCAGGGTCAGGCTTGAGAGGGCTCTGAGCGACCTGATCTATTTAAAGATGTCCCTGCTCACTGCAGGGAGGTTGGACTAGATGGCCTTTAAGTGTCCCTTCCCACCTTACACATTCTATGATTCCCCTTAGGCAAAGGATGAGGCTCCAGCCTACTGATCTATAGCTTGAGTGTAAAGCAGTTGGTGTGAGAAAATGTTTCTATGTCCTAAGGCAGTGGAGCTCTTACCCAGTAAGTTTGGTACACATTCAACTGAGATCCTTGGGAACAGCTGCATTTCCACATCAGCCTGATAAACTCAGTGCATTATCCACCTTCCAGCAGAAAGCCTTTCCCTCAGTAGTGAGATTCTAGAGATTTCTGCTTTCCAGGTAGGTAGCTTTGTGCTTAGCTGTGCATTTCTGTCTGGGGATCTGGGTACTCAGTGGCTACATCCTGAGCCAGGATGCTGGAAGACTTTGAACACAGCACGAAGCAGCACATGGGAACACAGCTTGACTTCATTCCTTGTATCCCGTGGTGCTGCGCTTCACAAAGCTGCAGTTGAGTTAGGAGTCAGTACCTGCCTCCTAAATTTACTGATCTGTGAGGTGTAAACCCCACAAATTTATTGTGTCATTGTGCCAGTAGCAAAACTTTGTTTCCCTGCACAAAGTGGAGATGATCCAAATAATACTTTCTTCAATGGGAAGGTGGCTTTTGGGTTGCTTTCCTGCTGTTCCCTGAATAAGCACTTTGATAGCCTGTTTAGCTGTTCTTCCTGCAGATTCCTCCACTCTGAAAGTCTGTGTGAAAGTAGCTTTTAAAAAATGTGCTTTAAAAAGTGGCAGGCTGGCTTGGGGACAGATATAGTAGGGGTGTGAATCGGCCCTTTCACAATGATGGCTGGCTCTGTACAGGCCCTCTTGTCTGCCTAACCCCCACCCCCTTTTCTGGGTTAAATACAACCTCTAACTTGGCTAAATACAGGATTTTATTATTTTTTTTTTGACCCAACGAATTTTAGCACCATATGATCTGCCTCCTCATGTTCCCTGAGCCCTTTGCAGGAGAAGGGAAATGTTTGTGAACAAAGTCTGCTAACAGAGTTGTGGGTGGAAAGAGGACAAAACGAGTACGTGAAGAACCACATATTTTCACTGGACTTCTAAAACAAGTGACAGCTTGTTCTCCAGAGAAAGGCATTTTTGAGAGGAAAAACTGTAAGAGTGAAAGTGGAGGGGGTTTTTGGTGGGATTTTTCTTGGGTGTCACAAATTCTTGTCTGAAATAAGAAGCTGTGAGGCTTTTAAGCATGTACTTCTAAAATGTGAGTACGTGACGGGCTGAATCCCAGGTGAGTCCTCATGACACGCAACAGAGGATCCTTTTCTTGGATCCGAGAAGCCAAAGGTGAGGTTTTAGTGAAGGGGAGTGTGTTCTTACATCTGGAGTTTTACAGTTTCCCTTGATAGAGATGATCTTACTCCTGTGCAGGAAGTCTGACGTGCATCAAAACAACCTGAGTTAGGGCTGGGTGAAACCTTTGCCTGATTAGTGAAGACCCATGTCAAAACTCACTGAAGACAAGTGTGTTTCCGTGTTCAGAGGGGTTAAAGGAAGACAGAACATTGCAGAGAGTGTTCTTGAAAAACGTTGGGGGGATGTTATGCAACTTAATTTCTATTTTTTTTTTAATTTCCCCTCCTCCCTTTTTCTCCTAGCTTGTTAGTGTCTGCTTTGTTAAGACAGTGTCTTATATAAATTCCTTGATCCAAGCTATGTTTTTTGGAAAAAGGAAGCTGGGGGTGCTATTCAGGGCAGCCAGGGAGCTGGTTGAATCTCTTGCTGCTGACAGAGTGGGTTTCCTCCCCCATTCACAAATGTGTTCTTCTCTCTTTCACCTCTTTTCCTCCTTCATTTGCTCTGAAACTCATCTGTTCAGAGGTTGTACTCACTGCCAACCAAACACAGCTTTGCTTTGTGTTGTTCTCCCCAAATTTATTTTTTTTGTTGGATTTGGTGTGTACACTCTGAGCCCAAGAAGATGGATAGTGTGTGGCTGGGCAGAGTGGGGAAACAGTGGCTGCAGTGAGCTGTTGGATGAACTCAGCACATACAATTTCCCCCAAACGAAGGGCTGTGCACCCATTTTATTGCTTCCTGTGCGGTTCCAGTTGTGCAAAAGGAGCCTTTCTGCACAGTGTTAGGATTCAAACCTTGCAGCCTTTTTGCTTTCATGTGATAATCCAAAAGTAAAGTACTTTGCTAAGCAAAAAGTTATTTACATGATTGTTTTGGCCAAGGAATAAAAGGAGGATAGCTAGCAAAGTAAATTTTAAAGAGAAGATTTTTGTCAACCTGGACCTTAAGGATGAAAACAAAAACCTCCACTGGATTTTTCTGCTAGCTTTAAGATTTTACAAGGTGAACTTGTCATTTCCCTATTGACCAAATTCACGAGAGTAAGTTTCTCAACTTTTACTGTTCTTCAGATGCAAAAATGTTTTGATTCTCTTATGGGCTTTTTCTTTTTTGGTTGTAAATTAGAAAGAAAGAACTTCCAGTGTTTCTAAACTAGCTATGTGAGTATTGAGATGTTCTTTCCCTGGAAGCTTACTGTTTGAAGACAGTCATGCTTGCTCTTCTCATTCTTTAAGAACTTCACAGTACTGTTGAAATTGCTTTGTGTCCATAGCTGTAAAATTCCTACTTAATGACTATCCAATTGTTAAACCATAGAAACCCAAGTTTGAAGGCACTAAATAGCACAGGCCTGGAAAATAGGCTTGGCCATCCCATACTGGAGCAATAAAAATACAGTTCTGAGGAGCCTGTCTTCAGTCCAGATGCAAAGAATACCATACCCAATACACCAAGAAAGCAAGAGGCGCGTTCCTAGTCACTGATTCTCTTTATTCCTGGGTGTGATTCAAAGAGGTGGTTTGCTCTGTCAAGCCTGGTTTGTCATGCAACATGATGTAATTCACACCATGGTTGGGAGAGAGACCAATCGTGATGTTTCTAGGGAAGGATCTAAGCTACTCCAGTTTTGTATGTTGTGTAGTGACTTATACTTTATTTAATAATTCCCACGTTTTTCTTTTAGGGAGGTGTCATCCCATTAGATTTTTCTTGCTGTTCTTCTGCATCAAAGTTACAAGAGCTGAAAGAAAGTCTAATTTTACCAAGCTTGTTCCCTTCAGCTTCTGAGTCCTGGCAGTCCCCTGCTTTTTCCATTTCCCCCTCCTGCTTCTCCAGCACTCTGTACTAACACAGTTGTAGCATTGGTATCTATTTAAAAACTTCCACGAGTCCTGTGCACGTACACTTCACGTTTTGGCTTGTTCATGTAACTTCAGGTACTTGTGATGGCAGGGATTTTATAGCCCACCTCGTGCATTGCTGTCTCTTTTCCTGTAGCAAAGGCTTCAGCTACTGCTTCTGAGCCTGACCATCGTTGTTTCCCCTCCCAATCAGTTCCTTAGGCCATGGAGATGATTAGAGAGCTGGAGCACCTCCCCTACGAAGAGAGGCTGAAGGAGCTGGGCTTGTTCAGCCTGGAGAAGAGAAGGCTGTGGGGGGACCTCATTGCAGCCTCCCAGTCCCTACAGGGAGCAGAGAAACAGGAGGGAAATCAACTTCATAAAAAGGGTAGACTATGGCAGGACAAGGGGGAATGGATTAAAGCTAAAGGAAGAAAGGTTTAGATTAGATATTAGGGGGAAGCTCTTTACAGAGAGAGTGGTGAGGTGCTGGAACGGGCTGCCCAGAGAGGTGGTGGATGCCCCATCCCTGGGGGTGTTCAAGGGCAGGTTGGATGGGGCCCTGGGCAACCTTATGTAGCTCCAGGCCTGGGGGTTGGTGGCCCTGCTTGTGGCAGAAGGGGTTGGAGCTCTGTGATCCTTGGGGTCCCTTCCAACCCAGACCATTCTATGATTCTATGATATACAAAGCGATTACAAGCTACACTTAACTGCAAATCAGTTCTTGTTTAACCAAATCTAACTCTTTTCTCCAGGCTCAGTTTTGGATATTATAAAGCACATCGTGGCCAAAGGAGAGCACAAGACTGGTGTCCTGGATGAACCTTGCATAGCCACAATCCTTAAGGAGGTGCTGGAGGGACTGGACTACCTGCATAAAAATGGACAAATCCACAGGTATTTTTAACTTTTCATTTTCTCATCTTTAATTTTTCATTTTCTCATCTTTGTCCCAGAATGTGTGTTGGTGAAACAGCAGCTGAATACATGCAGTCTCATCTACAGCCAGCTGTGAGGGCATAGAAGGAGAAAGTGAGGTCAGAATTCAAATGTCCATATAGTACCTGCTGCTTTAGGAAATACTCTGGGTAGGCCAAGTTTGGGTAAATATGGAGGCATCAGACGTTCTGATGTGGAGAACCTCTTTGCAAATGTCCCCATCCAGCTGCAAACTGCAGTTGGAGGAGCTGGAAAGCTTCAGCTGGTTTTGGTTCTTGCAGAGCTGCGAATCGCCGAGGGCCCTGCAGAAGAAATACTGAGTAATTGTAAGAAGGAGCCCTTCAAGCCTTGTGCTCTCCTCTTTTTATTTTTTCTTTGCTAGCTGCAAGATCAACAGCATAAAATTTGGGTAATTTCATTAAAAACAAAACAAAAAAAATTGGAAACAAAATTAGTGGAAAAAACTTCTTCTGGAGGCAAAACCCAGCTAGCTAATGGCCTGTGATCTGATGGATCACTGAAATGTGTGGGTTTCTGTGCTGCTCTGTTGTTTGGGAGGTATTTTTAAATCATGTTTTCCTCTCGCTTAGTGTCAAGGTGTGGTGTAACTCAGGGAGAGGGAACACTAAGCCAGTATGTCCTGCTGTTACAAAGAATGAGATTTGCAATCCTTAAATATGTGCTGAGAATAGAATATACCACTTGTGGGTAATATACATGATCCCAGCCACAGACTGCTGCTGGGAACAGCAGCCTCTTCTTTCTTGGGAATTCTGTGAGCTTGGCTGTCTTTGGTACAATGCCATTATAAGCATTGCTGCTGCATTGGAGTAACTTTCTATTCTCTTACTATAGCTGTATAAGAAGTAGTAACTCCTTTTGCCAAAACATTCTTTTAATTAGAAAAGCCAAGAAGTATTTATTTCATTTTTTTGGTCAAACTGACTGGCCTTTGTAGCTTGTTTTGGGTTCAAAAGAAAGAAATGGTTGGAAGTGGTTCTAGTGGAATTCTTTCTCCCTGACAGAAGTCTCAAATTTCTCTTTCCAGTCTCTATTAAAATTCTGATTTAACAAGAATGGTTGTATTCATTGAAGATGGTTTTGACTTCACAGCTGGCTGCTTAACTTTGGTGTTTAGAGTTAGGGCTTCAGGTAGCTTTGGGAAGTTAAAGTAACAGACCAACTCACTGAGTACATGGTAGTTTTTCACCCTTGACATAAGTAACTTAAAAAATTATGCTCATCTGTGACTTGGAGGTGATTTGCTTGACTGATTTAGTTCATCAGAAGGTTATTGGGGGTGATCAGCATGGGTTCACCAAGGAGAAATGGTGCCTGACTAAGTTGATAGCCTTTTGTGATGACATGACTGGCTGGGTGGATGAGGTGAGAGCAGTAGATGTTGTCTACCAGACTTCAGCAAGGCTTTTGGCACTGTCTCCCTTAACATGCTCATGGGCAAGCTCAGGAAGTGTGGGTCTGTGACTGGGCAGAGCCCTGAGGGTCGTGATAAGTGGTGTTGAGTCTCGTTGGAGTCCTGTTGTGCTTGGTGTGTCCCGGGGGTGAGTGCTGGGTCTGGTCTTATTCAGCATATTCATCAGTGACCTGGACGAGGGGACAGAGGGCACCATCAGCAAGTTTGCTGACACCAAACTGGGAGGAGTGGCTGATGCACCAGAAGGCTGCACTGCCATTCAGTGAGACCTGGAGAGTTGGGCAGAGAGGAACTAAGTGAAATTCAACAAGGACAAGTGTAGGATCCTGCACCTAGGGAGGAGTAACCTCAGGTACCTGTGCAGGTTAGGGGTTGGCCTGCTGGGAACAGCTCTGCAGAGAAGGACCTGGGAGTCCTGATGGGCAACAAGCTCTCCAGGAGTCGTAAGTGTGCCCTTCTGGCCATTCCACAGGAAACTACTGGAGAGAGTCCAGCAGAAGGCTGCAAAGATGATGAGGGGACTGGAGCATCTCCTGTATGAAGAGAGGCTGAGAGAGCTGGGGCTGTTTAGCTTGGAGAAGACTGAGGGTCAATCTGATGAATGCTTATCAATATCTAAAGGGTGGGTGTTGAGAAGACTGTGCCCATTGCCCCTTGTCCTGTCACTGGGCACCACTGAGCAGAGTCTGGCCCCAATTGGAACACAGGAAGGTCCATCTTGATGTGAGGAAAAACTTCAAGACTCTGCTGGTGCTCAAGCACTGGGACAGGCTGCCCAGAGAGGTTGTGGAGTCTCCTTCTCCAGGGAGATTCAGAACCTGCCTGGATGCGTTCTGTGCAACCCGCTTAAGATGATCCTGCTTTAGCAGGGAGGTTGGACTAGATGATCTCCAGCCCCTACCCTTCTGTGACTGTGTGATCTTCTGGTCTAATGAAATGCAAATGCATAATGTTAAAGCAGCAGCCACCTGTTAAATTTGAATTTTTCTGTAGATGTCACACAGTGATTTTTGTATTGAAGGGAGAGATGGTTCTCCATTTGACTTCCTGTAATGAAACAGCAAAACCAGTAATGGTGGGAAAGGTTATAGAGGATATATTCATGTGTTGGGGTCTTTTACTGCACTCAGCAGTAATATGATGTTCACAGAAAGGTCAAACTGAAGCTGATGTGATTCATATTGAATTATTTGGAAGCAGATTGAACAAAACCTGCAGCAACCACAGCTATCCTTCTAATTAGAAGTGTTTTGCCCTTATTTAGGAGAGGGATTTCAGCAAAGAAATCAAAGCTGTGTCATTGCTGCTGCCTGTGATTGTGCATCAGCTACTTTGCATGTGTTCCATACTCATGCTTTGGGGCTGCTCTGATGATTGTGTAATGTTTTATCAGGAAAAAAGCACTTGGGTTACATCATTGTTGTGAGACACAGTGGAAATTTGGAGAAGTCACCATGCAGAAGGAAAGCAGGGTGCTTTCCTACCTGTGATGCAGAGGATGGGTTTTTAGCTGTTGGCAAAAAGCAAGCCTCCATGCCTTTGAGGGGTGAAGCACGCTTCCGTAACGGAGTTAATCATGCTGCCTTATGTCTTATCCAGATGTGTGCATGCTGCTGAGAAAAACACAGTTGGAAGGTGCAGTGCAGATGGGACCTTTCCTCATACTTAGGAATATCTGTATGGTTTTCCCATTTTGCTTAATGCTAGGGGTCATAATCCTGGTCCTGCCTGATGGGAAAGGCAGGTGGAAATCTTGCAGCTGTGCCAGAGATGCTCCGAGAGGAAGTGTTTAAAATACCTAAACTTTGGTCCCATGAGTCAGCTTAAAGTATCTGGCTTGAAGGAAACAGCATCAGGTGATGGCTGATATAGTGTCTGGGATGTGGGGCAGCTGCAGTTGGGGTGAAATCCAGGCCAAGGTCAGCCTTGAAGGGTCAAAAATGAAGGGTTTTTTGTTAGACCTGGAACAGCCAACTCAAAGCAAGCAGTTGTTCCACAGGGCAAAGCATTCAGCTGCTTACCCTAAATATTTGCCCCTGTATTCTGTATGGATGAGGCCACACCTCAAGTGCTGTGTCCAGTTCTGGGCTCCTCACCATAAGAAGGACATCGAGGTCCTGGGCTGAGTCCAGAGAACAGTGGCCGGGCTGGGGAAGGGGCTGGAGGGCAAATCCTATGAGGAGCAACTGAGGGAGCTGAGGGTGTTTAGCCTGGAGAAGAGGAGACACCACCTACAACTACCTGACAGGAAGCTGTAAAGAGGTGGGTGATGGTCTCTTCAGCCAGGTGACAGGAGATAGGACAAGGGGAAATGGCACAAAGCTGCCCCAGGGCAGGGTCAGATTAGACATTAGTAAAAAAGCTATTCACTGGAAGGGTTATTGGGCACTGTGACAGGCTGCCCAGGGAGGGGGTTGAGTCTCCGACCCTGGATGTGTTTAACAGACAGGTAGATGAGGTGCTCAGGGATATGGTAGGACAGGAACAGTTGGACTTGATCTTAAATGTTTTTTCCAACCTTGTGAATCTGTGATCCCAACTCCATTTGTATTGCACTTAAAAGAAAATGACTTGATAAAGTTGGAGACACCCTATGGTTGTAATGAATGTAATTAGCACATCTCAAGTTGAACAGCCCAGGCTGGTGGCAGAGCCTAAGACCCTAGGGATGAAGATCTGGACCCAAATGTGGTTTTGTGGGCCCTGTTGGCCTGAAGCAGGCAGAGCTTGTTACTGCTGTAAATCATCAGTGAGACCAGAGAATCTACATCTGACAGAGGAGCTTGATACTTTTCAATTCTGCATCATCTTAAATGGGTAAATGAAGTTAACACGTGGAAGACTGGCAGAATGAAATGCTGCTGCTGAATCTTACTCTGCATAAGCCTGCCTTCAACTTAATGCTGCTTCTAATTAAGGTTTGGAGAGCTGGCTTCACATGGACTTGTAAATCCTCTGCTTTGGACAGGAGAGTCGCTTGACAGTATTCTCTAGAGGAGATTAGAAAGCCAAATAGCCATTGAAGGCTTAAATTATATATTATTTTTTTTTGTTTACTTTCCTAATTAGCAGCCAGAGCGAGGCTGAGGCTTGAATAGATGCCATTGTTCAGCCAGAAATGCTGAAGTCTCCCACGTTGTCCTGAGTGGTAATTTTTCACATCCGTCTTGCAAGGGCTGTTGGGAACAGAGTCTGAGGCCTTATGGAAAAGACACAGGAGAAGGCAGATTGAGTTTTATTTTCATGAAAGACTCTATTCCAATTAGAAATGATCCCTGTCTTCCTCCAGTATCACTGCTACCTCCTATGTCCTGTTGGCAGTTCTCTGCCTTCATTGCCACATGCTTGTCCCTGGCCATCTCTCCTCCACCAGCTGCTGCTGTCCCTGTTCTGGGTTTCTGTGTAGCACTGTGATCCCAATGACAATTTGAAATCCTCCTGATGCAGCTCATGTTAAGTGAGTTAAATACCTGGACACCAGGATACTGAAACCTTTGGATGAAGCTGTGTCCTGCAGGAATCACCTCAGACACATGGAGGGGGGGTTGGGGTGAGGTTATGGAAGTCAAGCAAGACTGATGTGCTATGAGGGGTCACTCCTGGGCTAATCTTGTCTGGGTGACACACAGGGTGTGCTGTACCTCTTCCCCATTTGGACTCTGATTCCTCAGTGTATTTGGGGATTAGCAGGAGTTTGATGAATGACTTTGAAATAAAACTAAACCAAAACCAACCCAAGAGGTTTTATTGCTTAAAAAGACTTGGTGGAGGGAAGTTCAAGGCTTTTTCAGGTGGTGCTCTTTATGGAGGCTTGACAAATGAATCATGCTGATTAACTGTTACAAGGTCTCTCTGTCTTCCTCCCTATTTTTATCTCTGAGCTTATCTTCTGTTCATGATTAGCTGTTGTGTAACTCAATATTTCAGTTAGTCCAGGTGAAACGATACGCTGCACAAATATAATCAGATTCTCCTCTTGCAGCATAGTAAACGTGATACTCCCATGGGGGGGGGATTTTGGTAAAACCAAAAAAGCTTGGGAAGTGGGTTAGGATGGCTTGTGCTTGAAACACTGGCGTGGCAGTGATCCAGCTATTAATTTGTTTCCTGCTTTACTGCTTAGGGACTGAGAGCTGCAACAGCACATTTGATACACTGAGTTAGAGCAGCTCATGCCCCCATACAGTATGTTTTGGGGTTGCTTTATTATTTGTGGTGTCTTTTCAAAACTTGTTTTCTGAGTGTGGGGCAGCAGGGTGCTGTGGCAGCTTTGAATGGAAACAATATTCTTGCTGTGTTTCTTATGCCAAATATTAGTTGGGGGTTTTTTAGGATCTTAATGTGGTTTTGTCACAGGATCGAAGTTTAATTGCCTGCCTCTTCTACCTATATCAAGAGAGAATTGTTGAATAAAAAGGATATCTGCCTGTGACCTGTGCTTGTGGGGGGCTTTTTCAGGAGCACTCCTCCAGTAGCGAGTTGGAATTTCAGGTGAAGGAGCTGAGGGGGATGTATTTTGGCAGAACTCAGCTGTCCTACATGATTCAAGCTTAATTTTCATGTGGCTGATTAATGCATCGATAGCTGTGCTGGCAGGTACTGTGGTTAAACTGGATTCCAGTATGCCTCTGATTATTTTGATGATGGAAATACTGTACTTTTTTGTTCCTGTAGCTGTACTGTAGGAGAGCAGAGGAGGAATCTTGTTTTGGGGAGCACGTTTTGGGACTGAAGTTGGGTAGGGGAGGGTTGAGGAATGGGTAACAGGATGTGGAGCCTTTCACCTCTAATTGCTGGTTTGATTTTAAGTCAGTACACTAGTAATTTGAAAACTAGCTGTGGGCAGTGGAATTTTATATGCAGAGAAGTGTACTTCAGTGTCTTCTTCCTTACAGTAAGGGATGGGCAGAAATGACCTTTAGAGATAGCTGTTAATATAAATTTTAAAGCTTTAATTTCTAAGCAGTTCAGTAGCCAGAACAATAGAGATGCTACTCTTGGGTGTCTTGTGGAAAGGAAGAAAAGATGCTGCTCTAGGTTATAGTGGGGGATTTGTTCCCCCAAATAAACACCTTGCCAAGTAGCATCAAGGGCATGAGGACCACCAAATTTCCACCCTTTGTACGTGGCAGTGAAACTGGGGCATGTTGCAGTGGTTTGATGAACCAACATGTTCTCGTGGTGGCTGTTTCTTCCACTGCATCATCCAGAAAGTCATTGTTTTTAAAAAAAATAAATAATTTCTCTGTGGTTGCAAAGAGAAAATATGAACCAGATGTAAATCCCAAATCTGCAGCCAGCCAGAAACAATAACTCCCGTGGAGACAGTTTTCCTCGAAGTGGATAAAGGCAGTGTCTGCTCTGAAGCAGGAAAACCTGGAGATTAAAACTCTGGTGGCAAATACTGAAAGCATAGGAGCATTTGGGGGTGTTCTGCAGCAGCTCCAGGCTGATGTCAGTGCCCCAACCCTCAAGGGCTCTGTGCATTGCGAGGGTCTTTGCTGCTGCTCGAGGGGGATGGCTGTAGCCAAGCGCTTGCTGTCTGTTATGTTGAGGTGTCTGTCCCTACGTCACTCTCCTTGCACCCAGGTGCTGCCTCTGGACTTTGTCACTGGATGTCCTGCACTTACCCTTTAGTCCAAGGAGAAAACCACTACGATGCACTGCTTTAAAAGGGAGGTGATTTTGGGGTTATTTTCCCTCCTTCCCCCATTGTTACATGAAGATGAGAAGCAGGAAAAAGTCACGAAGAGCAAAGAGAGAGAGGTCAGAGCCATCTCCACAAGGTTCAGCAGCAATGACAGGTTCTGGTCAGTGATCCATGACTGAGTTTGCTCACGCAGCTAATAGGGTTTCTAGCAATTCCTGAGTTGTCAGGAGTGTTTGGATTTGATGTGTTTCAGGGGGAGTAATCTTCATTCACTGTCTGCAGTGTTAATTGTACCAGGTGAAATTGTAACTGATTCTCAACTTGAAAGAAACCAAGTGCCATTCACAGGTCTGTGTGACCACTCTGTTCAGAGCATCTTTCTTCTGTCACTGCTTTTACCTGGTGTGGCTTACTGGGAAAAAAACCACCAGTAGAGACTCTTGCAGCTTCTCTCCAGCAGTAGAGTAGTTGTTTAACTCACTGGTGTTCATCCTTAGTACTGTGGTGCATCAAGTGAATCACCTGCTTCAAAATACTATTGTCTGCTGGTGTGATGCAGCAGATTTTCTGGCCTTCATAGATTCTAAAACCTGCATTTATTCAGCCCACTGCAGTCTTTTTATTCATGTTTTATCCTAAAGCATGAGAAAAAAGGTCACTTGCTAAATCTGTGTGGCCATGTATCAAGCAGGCTTGAAAATTTTGCAAGGCTGCATCAGAAATTATTTTTGCATGTTGACCAAATCAAATTGTAGCCTGGCCTACAGAGCTGTTCTAAAACTTTACTTTTTAATGTTAAAGTTTAATACTTTGAAAAACAAGGGAGAGGCAATGCCCACACATGTTTAGGACAGCAAATAGAGAACAGTCACAGAGAAAATCTGTCATTTCTTGGCAATGTGGAAAGCATCACCAAGTTCAACTTGGAGTGCCTAGAGGACTGTTTCCATTGTACAGGTACCCAATTTTATAACCACTTTCTCTGGTTTAAGCTGGATGAAATAAGGAGAGCTTCCCTCTTTCTATGCTGGCCATGCTGAAATTATCATCTAGATTTTTGGAGAGGGAGGTTGAGCTGGCAAGTCTCTTGCGAGGTCTTAAATTTCTCCTCCTGTGTCACGTTGCAGACATTGCTGAGCCAGAGCTGTGAGTAGCTTTGTAGATACAGATGCCTTTTGGCTGTGTAGGGGAATGTCTTGGGCCTTATGTGTGTGTAGATATACATCCCACTTCTCCAGAGTAGGCATGCTTATTGTCTTTGGGAAATTAGGACCTTTTTGAGCTGCCCTGTATTGAAATTTTTGGGCCTTATCTGATCCGCGTTGATTCTGTGTTCACTGGAATGAACCTTTGTCTCTCCTTTAGGGGAGGTTTATGCTGGATGTTAGGAAGAGGTTCTGTACTTAGAGGGTGGTTGGGCACTGGGACAGGCTCCCCAGGGAAGTGGTCACAGCACTGAGCTGGACTGAGTTCAGGAAGCTTCTGGATGATGCCCTCAGTCCCATGCTCTGACTTGGCTGGCCCTGTGTGGAGCCGGGAGTTGGACTCTGGTCCTTATGGGTCCCTTCTAGCTCAGGAGATTGTAGGATTCTATGATCATGGCAGGGTCAAGGCAGGGGAGATGTATGAATCACTGACCATCCTGCTTCTGCTGCTACCTGATCCATCTTGTGCTCCAGCTGGGGTGGACTGGGGAAATTGCTGTTTCTGAGCATGCTAAGAACATGCAGGAGATACCACAGCACAGTGGTGTCCAACCTTAGTATTGCCACACAAAGCATGCCCTCCTCCTTGCATGTTAAATGATTTGATGCAAAACATGGATGTCAGGCTACATTAGAACTTGACTATTTTCCTCTGTTACCAAGAACTAAGACAGGGCCTCCCAAAAATATCTGGGCCTCCAGGGGTTGGAGGCAGACCTTGTGACTCCAGAGCTTGCTGTGTGTCTTGCTTTTTATGCAGCAGCTGTTAAAGGAGCTTTGTGCCTTGTCCCCACTGCAGTCCTCAGGAAGCAGGATCAGGAAATGGAAGGGCTGAATAGATGAATTTGTGGAAGAAACCCTGGTACATTTTTAGCTGCTGTTCAGTGGTACAAAAACTGGATTTTAAACCCTTCTGGGCAGGGTCCTTTCCTTGTGTGTGATAGAAGAGAAAAATTGAAGTTCTGACTGACTAGGGGAAACCTTAAAAAGTGTTGATGAGGTTAGAGATGGAGCTTCTCTCTTGCATTGACTGCTGAAGGGCTGCAGCTTGTCAGGAACCCTGGGTGCCAAGCAAATCCTCCTTGCCATAAGCTGATACTGCAGCAGTGATGTGCAGTGGGGTGAATATGTGATGCAACAGCCTCTCTTGTAAGAGGAAGAAGCAGGACCATGAGGGTGGGTATGATTAGATTGTCCCCATGTTGGAAGATGTGGGTAGCTCTAGTGTTTGTAGCCCTTTGTCATCTGGCTGAAGGAGCTGATCTGTCTGAGAAGTGGTTTGGTTTTTTAAGGTTTTGGTTTTAGCTGGGATAACTTCCCCCCTCACCTGGTGTGCAGTTGAGTTTACTGGAGCACTGATGCTGGAGGCCTGGTGATGGATGGGAAGTAAAGTCCAAGGCAGACAGGAGCTGGCACAGAACCACACCTCCCTTTCACCATTGTTAAACATGTAACCACATGGGAAGAGGAGGAATTATGGAGGGTACAGAACTACCAAAGATGAAGTTGGCACAGGAACAGAAAGTGTAGCTGGACATGACTTGCTGAGAGGAAGGAAAGTTGCCGGCGCTGCAGTAAGGGTGATGCTGTGACAGACAGGAGTGCAGCAAGGGATGTGACACGCTGCTTGCTGTCTTGCTTCATGTCAGGGACTCGCATCAAGTTAGCCCAAGGTCTGGAACTCTTTCTTTGCTGCCTCAGCATCTTCCCAGCCCCTGGAGCTATTCAGATAACTAAGATGACAGAGTGAATTTCCGGAAGATCTCCTGCAGGTTTCCTTGGTGAGACCTCCCTTGTCTGAGCTGACGCAGTGGCTTAACCTAAAATGAATCAGGATTCTCAGCATGGTTCCTTGGACCCCAAACTATCTACTTCTGCAGCAATGGAGGGCAAAAAATCAGGAGAGATTGTACCTAGGAAGTACATTGTGGATTCTCTGAAAGGTGTTTTAAGTTGTGGCTAAAATACAGTGGAAGAGCTCTGTGGAGAAGGACCTGGGGGTCCTGGTTGATGACAGGTTGGCCATGAGCCAGCAGTGTGCCCTGGTGGCTAAGAGAGCCAGTGGGATCCTGGGGTACATCAGGAGTGGTGTGGCTGTCAGGTCGAAGGAGGTGATCCTCCCCCTCTACTCTGCCCTGGTCAGGTCCCACCTGGAGTATTGTGTCCAGTTCTGGGCTCCCTGGTATAAAAAAGTCAGGGATCTCCTGGAGAGAGTCCAGAGGAGGGCTACAAAGATGATTAAGGGCCTGGAGCATCTCCCCTATGAGGAAAGGCTGAGTGAGCTGGGGCTGTTCAGCCTAGAGAAAAGAAGACTAAGGGGGGACCTTATTAATGTTTATAAATATCTTAAGTATGGGATGCAGGGGGAAATGGCCAGCCCCTTTTCAGTGTCTGTGGGGACAGGACAAGGGTGAGTGGCTGCAAGTTGGAGCACAGGAAGTTCCACATCAACAAGCGGAAGAACTTTTCCCCAGTGAGGGTGACAGAGCCCTGGGACAGGCTGCCCAGGGGGATTGCAGGGTCTCCTTCTCTGGAGATATTCCAGACCCGTTTGGATGCCTCCCTGTGCAATATGAGCTAGGGACCCTGCTTTGTCAGGGGGGTTGGACCCGATGATCTCTTGAGGTCCCTTCCAACCCCTATGATTCTATGATTAATTTCTCATGTAGCCTTCATACCTGTGTCAGGAGACTGGATGCAGTTATCTCTCCAAGAGGTGTCTTCACTGCTCTTGAGTGTGATCTGCCTGGATATTAAGGGAAGGGCTCAGAGAAAACAAGTGTTCAATGTACTCAGTGTATAGCTTGTCCTGCTGGAAGCTGACATTCCTTTCCAGCAGCCTTTGTCTACGTGCCCCCTGCCCCGTTTGCTAAGCCACAGGTCACTTCTGCCTTTCGCAGCCTCACTTCGTGCTGCTTAAAAGAAGCAAAAAGAACTTTCATGAATTCCTGATAACACTGGATTGCTCATTACTCATCTAACTTCCTCCAGACACTGCAGTGACAGTCAAAATGCCTTTAAATACTCCTCCTTACCTAGCCCCCATGAAGCTGGGGCTTTAAAAATGCCTCTGCTGTTTGTGAGACTGGGAGTAAATCATGAGTTGCCTTGTGCTGCTGGCATGTGGCTCCCTGAGCTTTCACCGCAGCCCAGCAGCCGGCGGAGCGGCTCAGGGAAGGGGGGAGAAGCGGTCGCTGTGCTTGCCTGATCTCAGGCAATAAAGCGCATCGCTGGGCTGGTCCCCTGCTGTAATTTATAGTAGCCTGGCTGCTGCTGCTGGTCCTGGCTGCCAGTGGCTGCTAGGGCCTGCTGAGAGGGCTGGGGATGAGCAGGGATGAAGCAAGCTGTGGACTTGGCCCTCTCTTCTCCTGCTTGTGCCTGCCTCAGCAGGGGGTGGGATGGAGAGAGGAGTAGGGAAGCTGCTTTGCCAGCTCTCTGCCGTTGGAAGACCTTCAAGCTTTGAGAGATGTTCCTGAGTCCAGCTCCACAGAGTTACCAGCAGCACTATAACAGGCAGTAAATGCACCTTGCCCAAGAGTTTGGGACTTAAGGCTCGACCCTGTGGTATGAAAATGCTGCTACACAGGGCTTTTCTGAGCAGAAACGTTGTGTGCTAATGTACAGCATTTGCAGTACAGTTCTCCTCTGTGGTACTGAATACATTGGCATTTGAGGGCATAAAAATACTGCTCTGCTTGCACGCTCCAAGCTTAGTTTCCATTTTGCAGCCCTATCTAAAATGGTAAGGCTGTTGCATATAGCTGGCTTTTTATGTCTTTGCTTATGAGGCAGAGGGAAGAGGTGCCATAGGTAAGAGCAGGTCATTGAAGGGAGAGTAGCGATCGATATTAGAGAATAGTCCTCACTTGCTGTATAATGCCACAACTGGCTTCACATTTAACTGTAAGTAGACATACTGTCCTGGAAGACCACACCTTGAGTACTCTGTCCAGTTCTCGTCTCCTCACCATAAGAAGGACATCAAGGACCTTGAGCGAGTCCAGAGAAGGGCAACCAGACTGAGGAAGGGGCTGGAGGGCAAATCCTCTGAGGAGCGGCTGAGGGAGCTGGGGGTGTTCAGCCTGGCGAAGAGGAGGCTGAGGGGAGACCTTATCACCACCTACAGTTACCTGAAGGGAGGGAGGGTGTAGAGAGGTGGGCGATGGTCTCTTCAGCCAGGTGACAGGAGATGGGACAAGGGGAAATGGCCTCAAGCTGCACCCGGGCAGAGTCAGATTAAATATTAGAAAACAATTTTTTACTGAAAGAGTTGTTGGGGCCTGGAACAGGCTGCCCAGGGAGGGGGTTGAGTCACTGACCCTGGATGTGCTTAACAGGTAGATGAGGTGCTCAGGGATATGGTTTAGCTTAGGATGGGAACAGTCGGACTCAATGATCTTAAAGATCTTTTCCAACCTTGTGATTCTGGAAGCACTTTGCATTTACTCAGAACGGTGTCAGCTCCCACAATTGGCTGCATTCAATGAAAATATTTCCAGTTATTTGTGACTGTTAACAGAAAATAGTAACTCTTGTATCTTGTACCTTGGTGGGTTTTTTTTTTCCTAATACAAGTTGGCAGCCCCAGCCCCTCCTTCCTCACGCCAAATGACGCGCTATAGACTTCAGTCCACGAACATTTATTGTTCCCGTTGATGTAAATTGCAGCTAATGGGCAGATGACTCAGGGCTGTGCTGACAGCCAGCACTGCATCCTTCAGGCACATACAAGCAGGTTGGGAGCGAAGGCGTAATGGGGCTTATCTCCCTTTTGCCCTTCCTGTGCCAGTTCCCCCTCAGTGCTAGGCTACAGAAGTGTCCTTGATGTCACTTGTGTCACGGTTGCAGTGGCTTTAACACGTTGTCCTAGCTGTTGCTCCCAGTGTAGACTTCTGAACACAAGCCAAGCGAATCCTTTTTGATTTCCAAACAATATTAAGAGGCTTGTTTAAAAAGCAATAACTTAACATGCCTCATTGCTTTTCGTACAAACATCGGTTCTTTTAAGTCTGTAGTCAGAAGTTTTATTGCATGAGGCAGGATTGTGGAGTTGTGGGTGGTTGTTGGTCATAGACTCATAGAATGAGTAAGGTTGGAAGGGACCTTTAAAGGGCATCTAGTCCAACCGCCCTGCAGTGAGCAGGGACATCTTCACTAGATCAGGTTGCTCAGCTCCATCAAGCCTGATCTTTAATATATGTAGGGATGGAGTCTCCACCACCTCTCTGGGCAACCTGTGCCAGTGATTACCACCCTCAGAGTGAAGAACTTTTTCCTACTATCCAACCTAAATCTCCCCTTCTCTAGTTTAAAACCATCACTCCTTGTCCTGCTGCTCCATGGCCTCGTGAACAGTTCTTCCCCAGGTTTCTTACAGGCATCTTTCATGAATTAGAAGGCCACTATAAGGTCCCCGTGGAGCCTTCTCTTCTCCAGGCTGAGCCTGTCTTCATAGGAGAGGTGCTCCAACCTTTGGACCATTTTTGTGTCCCTCCTCTGGATGTGCTCCAACAGGTCCATGTCCTCCTTGTGCTGAGGGCTCCAAAGCTGGACACAGTACTCAAGGTGAGGTCTCACCAGAGTGGTGCAGAGGGACAGAATCCCCTCTTTCAATCTGCTGGCCACACTTCTGGTGATGCAGCCCGGGATGCAGTTGGCTTTCTGGGCTGCAGATGCAAATTGGTGGCTCATGTTCAGATAATACTGCTCTCCATTGTAGTCCAGCAAGTCTTGCTTTTTCCCTTAATGTTGTCACTACAAGGACTGAGGGCGATGGATAAGGGTAGGTCTGAGCATTTAGGACTTGTGTAGGCTTTTTACAGTGGGAACAAGCCTGTGGTTTGCCCCCATCTTGTTGAAAAATGGGGGGGTGGGGTGGGAACACTGGACATGAAACTGGGGAGCATCTTATCATTGCTCTCCTGCGCTCCCAAGTCTACAGTAGCTGGATGCTCAGTTGTAATTCTGTTGGGTTGCAGATCAGTTCTGGTTATATAACATCTAATGCCTATGGCCCAGCCCTAACCTGGAGGCGTTAATGTGATGTAACTGGTACGTTAGCTTTTGGTCAAACTGGGAAGTTAAACCAGTTTGGAATGCAGATGAGGAGGGATTTCTGCCCTGCTGCGAAACCTTTCAAGGCTGATGTGGAGGATCCAGCTTTGCACTGGAGTGAGTCCAAACCTCTCTTCACACTCTGGTTGTGAAGTATGAGGTAAATAAAAACCACAATCATTATCTTGTGGAAGGGTTCTGGGAGGCTTTAGAAGAGAGGAAGGTGATGGCTACAGACCACGAATGTCCAGAATAACAGTAGTGATTGTTAAGCTACTGGCAAGAAAGAGTTTGCTCCTTATGTAACATCATTTAAAATGCAGTATAATTACTGTTTACACTACAGCCTAAAGCTGCTTCCTGTTCCCAGTACAGTAATTATGCCAGAGGCACATGTTTTATTCCCAATGTATCAGCCCAGGATATGGTCATTACCACATTAATAGGAAGTGCCTTCAAATGGTTACGCCTGGCAATAACCATATCCTGGAGTAACAAACTTCTCACCAGTCAACTTGCAAGTTTTAGAAGCATCTTCTGAGGAGAATAAACAGGAAAGCACCGTTCTTCTCTTCCCTGCCCAGTACTACCAGTGACACCAGCATACGTTCACCCAGTATTAGTGTTGCTTGGTGTTCACCTGGCGCTGTTTCAGCATGTGACATGATGCCAACGCGCTGGGTTGAGGAGTGGGAAAGCTGGAACTTGCCTTTTTAGCACAGTAACTCCAAAACAGAGTCTGTGTCCCCAAACAGCTTGCTGCCCATCTGATGTGCTGCTCTGGGGTGGAGTATATACCAGGCTTGGGGGTGAGTAATGGCCTTTCCAGGGAGTTTGGTCACCAGAAGGAAATGCCACATCAAGTGGTGATTTAATTCTGCAGCTTAACTGGGATATTTGGCAGTGGGCTGTTGTTGGCCTCCTGGCTTTCTTATTGTAGCAACAACTTGTTTTAATTTCTTGAATCAGCTTGAAGCACCATATTTACTGACTTTTGTTTCCAATGAGACAATATGCAATTTTTAATTAATCCAAGCTGAAGTTAAAAAGAAAACAAGTCTCTGTTGGAGTGTCTTAAGGGACTAGAGTCCTCTGACTCTTCTTCCCCGTGGGATTTAATTTGAGTGTCTGTTTTGCTGCTTTTTGTGCTCCAGCCCTGTCCAGTTTGCTGTTATAGTAAGATGCTCTGGTCCTGCTTTGTGTTGCTCCATCAGTAAAACCTGCCTGAGGTTTTTTTTGGACTCTGAAGCACACGGTAGCTGAGACTTCATCCTCAGTTCTGCTTACAAACTTCCCTGGCACTTCCTTCGTTGTTGGGTGTGCTCTGCTTTGGCTCCCTGAGCTCCACATGCTGTGAAGCCATCGGGGGAAGTTTGGAAAGGCTGTACAGTACCATATGGCCCAGCTTACTGGGAAAACACTCCTGGGCTACTTGGAGTAAGGTGGAAGAGGCAACGACTGTTACTTGCATCCATGTTCAGTAAGAACAATTACTTCACAGGCAACCTCTGGGCATGCTGTTGCTTTCCCATGACCTGGAACTCACAGGCAACTTTGAACGGGCTTCACGCATCCTGGCTTTGTGGAAGAACCAACTGTCTGGATAGATGTTTCCAGTAGGATTGGAATGTTTCCTGAACATCCATTGTTCCCTCTGAATGAGTGCTGGTGCGAGGGGGGTTTCCTGGAGATGGCCATGCCTGTGCCAAGCGCAGTTGGTGCTGTGTGAGCCAGATCCTTACCTAGGAGCACTGGGACAGGCTGCCCAGGGGGGTTGTGGAGTCTCCTTCTCTGGAGATATTCTAACCTGTATGGACACCAACCTGTGTGACCTGTCCTAGGGACCCTGTTTTGGCAGAGGGGTTGGACTCAATGATCTCTGGAGGGTCCCTTCCAACCCCTATGATTCTGTGAAGCAGCAGATTTGGGCGCTGTGCCCTCATGGCACCACACGTTTATGGGGTTGGGTCCCAAAGGCAGCATCTACCTAAATTTGGCAAGGAGCTTTTCTGTTCCTGCACTACTGTGGACTGCAGACTCTGTGGGAGTGCAGGGGTTAGTCAGGGGTGTATCTTGTGGTGATTAACTCTCTGCAACTCCAGTTGTAGTAGATTTGGATGATGGATGCTGGGGGGGGGCGGGGGAGGAGTGTAGTGTAACTGTTTATTTAATCCCTTCAGGTCCCTCTGTCTCCTTAAGTCTCCATCCTCTACAGTGCTGATACTTTCTTGTCTGCAGTGGCTCTAGCTGTTAATTGCAGGAAGAAAACAGAATAATGATTTTTGGGGGGAAAGCTGATTCCCTCCACAATGTGTGTTCATGTGTTTGGCCAAGGTAAAATGAGCAGGGCTGGAGCTGACTGGCAGTGATTGTTTTATCTGCTTATTCCAACGTTGCTGTCACAGTGTCTTACTGCTGTGACTGCCATTCTGGTGCTAAGTTAGCTTCTCAAGGCTGTCTCATCATACACCTTCAATGTTTCCATATACATCTATCCAAGTGGTCTCAATTCTTAAAGCAAATTAGGAATTTCCTCTACTTGCTCTTACGCTTGTGCCTCAGACAGGGATTGAGCTCCAAGATGGTCACTGCTAGCAAGAGGGGTACATTGGGCAGGACTCGTTTGAGGGCTGAAGGCTGCTCTCAGCCATGGTTTGCTGTTAAAGTAACCTTTAGTGGGACTGTCTGTGTTGACTCTTTGTTCTGCTGTATGCTAGGGGAAAGCTTGGCCATGCCAATGCCCTACATGGGGTGTTGGGAAGAATCTAACAAATGCTGAAGCTGGAGAGGATGTGTTTAAATTATCCTGGTCTGGAACTGGCAGTGGCCCAGGCTCTTCTTCAGAAGAGCAAAGCCAGGAAGGACATTGCCAGAGCTCTTCAGCCAGGTCATCATGCCAGTTCTGTTCTCATGATGCACAAGGGAGGAGAGAAAAAATAGCTTTTGACTTTTTGTGTGTGAAAGGATTTTGAATGTTTGTGAAAGGCATTTGAGAGAGACAATCTGCTTGTTCTGTCCTTTTTTCTCTCCTTTTCTTCTTCTGCCTTCCATGCAGGTTGTTGTCCTTAAGGTGAGGTGTGTTGTGAATCGCTGTCTATTCACTGGCATCCATTCTCCAGGCAGCTGCTTTGCTCAAAGCCTTTCTTAAGACAGCACCTGCCTGTGCCAGATCCAGGTCAGCATGGTTTCCTAGCTGGTGCAAGCCTAGCAGCCATGCTGATGGACACAGGTGACAGCTAGAAAGGTCCTTCTCTTGGTTTGCCTGGGGAGCAGCCTGTGAAAATCAGCTGTAAGGGTTCAAATCCGATTTGGAATGAAAGTTGTATTCCCCTTGAGGATGGAGAGCCTAAGAAACCAGAGCTTTTTTTAGGGTAGAAAGGGGATGGTAC
This sequence comes from Gallinula chloropus, assembly GCF_964237585.1. Lineage (NCBI taxonomy): Eukaryota > Metazoa > Chordata > Aves > Gruiformes > Rallidae > Gallinula > Gallinula chloropus. Next base: position 158,295,116 of record NC_140086.1, on the reverse strand, counting down.
AGTAATTTTCACAACACATTCTGGATGTTCCTGTGTGTTTGTTGACTTTGGTTGGGACTTTCTTCACTCACGTTGAGACTTGGGAGGAAGGTTGAGTGGCCCTGCTTCCCCCTTCTCGCTGTCTGTCATACCAGCTCTGCTCACCTGACCCTTGGTAACATGGTCCAGGTCATTAAGCCACAAGGGAAGATGTTTTTCAGCTGTCTGGGTTTTCAGCAGTATGTAGGGCTACACTGACTTCCTGAGGAAGCACATGAACTCTTCCAGGGCAAGAGATGAAAGCCTGGGACAGAGAAGGATGCGTTTGGCAGTAGTGAGACTCGACCAACTCACTGTCTCTTGAAGTCTCCCCACAGAGTGCTAGGCTCTGTTCTCATGTTTTTAGCTACCTTAACCCAGGACAAACCACTTTCCTTGTGGTTTTGACGGTACCTTCTGATAAGTGTTTCAGTTTATTTCTTTCCTGTGCACAGAACTTAAAGCTGCAAGCTAGAAATCAGACAAATACCACTTCATGTCTGTCTACCAAAGATACAATTGGTGTTAAGTCCCTACTGGTTTTTCCATGATTGGAAGCAGGAGGTGCTAATATAGGAAAGAGAATATAAGTAATAATAACCTTCTAATGTATTTTTGTTGGTTGAAGGAAAGATTTAATGACTTCCACTTATTGTTGCTTTATCTTTCTGCAGGGATGTGAAAGCAGGAAATATTCTACTTGGAGAAGATGGCTCGGTGCAAATTGCAGGTAACTTTGCTAGTAGCTTTGAAGGAACTTTAGGTGTAACTGTGGATCCAGAGAGATGGTTTGGTGATGGTAAATAGACTTAGATAAAAACATTAGCTTCAAGAGACTGCACAGTTCTTAAAACAAATAAAGCAACACCAAAAACTCCACCAATAAACAAATCACAAACCAAAACAACAACAAAAAGCCCCAACCCAGAGTTTATTACATCCTGGAATGATGATAATCGGCTTGAATAAATCCTTTGACTGTAAAGTCCTCAGAATCAGTAGATTAGATAAAATTCTCAGCATAAGGTAGTCAGATTATTAAAACTGCAAGCTCATGGGTGTGGAAGTGGACTGCACAGACCTCACTGCTTCGTCAGTGTGTAAGGTGGTTTTAAAAGGACTGTGGTGAGCAGTGGATACATTAATCAGAAGGAAATTGGTATGTCTGGTAAGTAACTTGCAACTTTGCCTTAACCAAAGATCTGCTGGTCAAACTGCTCGTGTGGGTGCTCCCTCATCCACTTCAGTGGAACTGAATGGTGGGGTGCCTGTGTAACTGGCTGCCCCAACCCAGCCCAAACTGGGGTTGAGAGAGTTTAGGCTGTGAGAGTTGGTGTTGTTCAGCCTGAAGAAGAGAAGGCTCTGGGGGGAACCTTATAGCTGACTCCCAATCCCTGAAAGGTGCCTACAAGAAAGCTGGGGAAGAACTGTTCATGAGGTCATGGAACACCAGGACAAGGAGTGATGGTTTTAAACTAGAGAAGGGGAGATTTAGGTTGGATATTAGGAAAAAATTCTTCACTCTGAGGGTGGTAGATCACTGGCACAGGTTGCCCAGAGAGGTAGGGGAAGCCCCATCCCTGGAAGTATTTAAGGCTAGGTTGGATGAGGTTTTGGACAACCTGATCTAGTGAGGGATGTCCCTGCTCATGGCAGAGGGGTTGGAACTAGATGATCTTTGATGTCCCTCCCCACCCAGACCATTCTATGATTCTGTGATGGGGCTCTGAGCAACCTGGTCTAGTGAAGATGTCCCTGCTTACTGCAGGGGGTTGGACTAGATGGCATTTAAAGGTCCATTCCAACCTAACACCTTCTATGATTCTGTGAACAAGTCTTGGAAGTAGTTGTGCAAGCTGAGGGACAGGGTGGGGAAGACTCTGCTCTCCTGTGCATCTTGTGGTACCTTTCCAGTCCTTGTGCTGCCTCTGGCTGGAGCACAGAGCTTGCATCTGGTCCTGCCATCTCAGCAAGCATCCTTGTTTAACTATTTCACTCCTGTATTTAACTAGAAAGAGCCCTATCTGTTTATGCTAAGTTACCTTGTCTCTTTTTAGTGCCCTGTTGTGCCAGTGGAGGCAGAGCAGTGGGTCAGGCCAGTCTGTGGGGGGTAAGGGACAGGGCTGTGTGGCCGTGCCACAGTGACTGTCACGTCAGGGAGAAGCGTGTGTTGGCCTGGGTTTGGGGCTTGGAATGAAAAGCATAGATTTTCCATCAGGAGGCAGAAGGCATTGCAGTGCCCAGTTCTTAACAGGTAGTTCTTGTCCCTCAGCAGAAGGCAGTAAGCCTGTTTACAGAAGAGCACAGCAGCTAAAATACAAGACTTGTGTTTAAAACCTGAAGTTGCTCTGGTTTGCCTTTTAAGTCTCCCAGTGCTCTTAACTCCTGCTGTTATATATCTAATGAGGTGTAAATAATTCAGCCCTTGTGGCAGCTGATGGAAGGCAAGGTGTGGCTCCTAAAATGCTCAAAGGACCAAACTTCATCCAGTAAAATCCTACTTTCTTTTTTCCATAATGGGGCCAAGATGCAACATTCTGGATTTGTTGTATGGAGGTTTAGATGATGTTCAGGGAGAGGCTGCAAATAGCTGTTGCATTAGAGCAGTGTGCTGATGTTTCTGCCAGCCTGGCAGAAACCTGCTCGTTTCTCTCCCATGAGGATGCCAGGATTTGGCTGCTTTTTTTAAGGCTCACTGGTCATAGGTACCTGTGCACATATTTTTGTCTGCTTGAGTAACTTTGAGTTGGGAAATAATTCTAATAGTTTAATGAAAACCACTTGCTTAGCTCATACTTGAGAGCAGCCCTGCTGAGAAGGACCTGGGTGTCACAGTGGATGAGAAACTTAACATGAGTCGGCAGTGTGATCTTGCAGCTGGGAAGGGCAATGGGATGCTGGGCTCCATCAGCAGAGGGGTGGCCAGCAGGGACAGGGAGGTGACTGTCCCTCTCTACTCTGCCCTTGTGAGGCCCCAGCTGGAATCCCCTGTCCAGAGCTGGGGCCCCCGATACCAGAAAGATGTGGAACTGTTGGAGAGGGTTCAGAGGAGGCCACGAAGATGATTAGAGGGCTGGAGCACCTCCCCTGTGAAGAGAGGCTGGGGCAGCTGGGCTTGTTCAGCCTGGAGAAGAGAAGGCTGATGGGGGACCTCACTGCAGCCTTCCAGTCCCTGAAGGGAGCAGAGAAACAGGAGGGGAATCAACTCTTTAAAAGGGTAGATAATGGCAGGACAGGGGAAAATGGATTGAAGCTGAAGGAGGAAAGGTTTAAATTAGATAGTAGGGGGAAGCTCTTCACAGTGAGAGTGGTGAGGGGCTGGAACAGGCTGCCCAGAGAGGTGGTGGATGGCATGCCTCTGGAAGTGTTCAAGGCCAGGTTGGGTGGGGCCCTGGGCAGCCTTGTGTAGCTCCAGGCTTGGAGGTTGGTGTCCCTACCTGTGTCAGGGGGGTTGGAGCTCTGTGATCCTTTGGGTCCCTTCCAACCCAGACCAGTCTATGATTCTGTCATACGAGTTTCAGAGGATTTATTTTACCTGTGACCTGTAGATGCCTCCCTGGACTGAGCTCTCTCCTAGTGGCGTATCCATGCGCCGTTTAATGATGGAATCCACCTCTCTGCATGTCCTGCGGAAGCAGCGTTGCGAGATGGGCAAAGTTCCCTCTTTAAAAACCCCATAACTTTTTCACAAGCCACTGCTGAGCATCTAAACTCAACTTTAAGGTCAGCAAGTTCAATGCAGGGGCAGGAAGCTCCTTCCTTTCTTCAAAGGTGGCTGGTGACTTGAAAGAAACTAAAATTAGTGAATGACTGAATAACTAGAGAAGACCCTGCCATAGTTGTAATGTGAGGTTTTGTTTTCTGTGAGAAGTTCTGACACTTAAGTTTCTTTTCCTCTTGACCCAGGATGAAATAGCCAAATTTCTCTTGAATTTTTTGGGGAGGAAAAAATGTTGGAAGGAAACCAAACCAAATATAGCGAGTTCTGTTTCAGCAAGATCAAAGCATTTGCCTTTGACAATAATACTAATGCACATTATGAATAACTCTGTTGATCCTTGAGTGCTTCAGTTATCAGCTGGATGACATCACTGCGTTCCCATGAAACAAATGTGTTTAAGTTTCGCTGGAAAGTTAACACCAGAGGTGGAGTTTGGAAAGAAAAGGTCGATCAGCTGCAGAATGAAGCCGGAGGGTTAGAGGGAATGGGCAGCTCCCTTGAAGGAGCTGGTTTGGTGGCATGAAAAAATGCAAATAGTGTAGAAGGAAAGAATAATTTCAATTCTTTGGTAATGATTCCTTTCCCATTTTGCCATCCCACTATCAAAATGTTAAGGTCTTTTTCAGTGTTTGGTCTTCACAACTTTCTCTTCCTGTGTGTTTCATAGATTCACAAGGTTGGAAAAGACCTTTGAGATCATCAAGTCCAGCCGTTCCCATCCTATGTTAAACCATATCCCTAAGTACCTCATCTACCCTTTCTTTACACACATCCAGGGACGGTGACTCAACCACCAGCTTCCTATTGCTTGACACAATTTATGTCTCTTGTCTTAAAAGAAATGTAAATCCTAAGTGTAAATATAAGGAATGCAAATCTCAAACTGGAAGTAATTCTTTGGGGAAAAAAAAACAAACCATAGGTCATCTTTGATGTTTATTTAAAAAAAAAAAAGTGCTCATTGTTATTGTGGAGGAACCCCAACTGCTGGGCTGTGCCTCCACATTCATTGACAGCAAATTTAATTACTCGGGAACCTTTCACTGTCTGGAAATCTGTAATGACACAGGTAGAACCAGTGAAAACTATTTCACAGAATCATGAGGTTGGAAAAGACCTTTAAGATCACTGAGTCCAACTGTACCTGTCCTCTACTAAACCATATCCCTAAGCACCTCGTTTACCCACCTTTTAAATAAATCCAGGGTCGATGACTCAGCCCCCTCCCTGGGCAGGAGGTGGTCCAATGCCAGACAGCCCTTCTGGTGAAAGATTTCTTCCAGACATCCAATGTGACCCTGCCCTGGCACAGCTTGAGGCCATTACCCCTTGTCCCATCCCCTGTCACCTGGCTGAAGAGACCATCGCCCACCTTTCTACAATGTCCTGTCAGGTAGTTGTAGGTGGTGATAAGGTCTCCCCTCAGCCTCCTCTTCTCCAGGCTAAACACCCCCAGCTCCCTCAGCTGCTCTAAAAGCCTCTTGTTAATTTGGGCTGTGCTGTTAAAGCTGAACAGCAAACCCAGCTTGATGGAGTGTTTCCCAGGTTCTGTTTGTAACTAGGAACTGGAGGCTGTGACCCGGAGGTGAAAGCTGCTGGTAGGAGCACCCTGAGCAGAGGTGGGTGCAGGTACCAGGGTGACGCTGAAGAAATCTGTGAGCTCAGGGGCATTTGCTGCGAGTAGGAATGTTAAAAATGCCTCTACTGGCCTGCACAAACCAGCTCCAGACTCCTCCCCAAGACCTAGAACTTGGTATTTTTACTCACAGCTCTATTTTTAACTGTAGCTCCTTTTCCTTTCAAAATGTGCATCCACTGAACCAAGGCCTAAAACTGCCTTTAACAGATCCAGCTGACCAGCGAGACCTAAACTGCAGGAGCCTGTTTGTGTTGATCTTAACATCTTTTTTTTTCTTTCTTTAATTCTTTTTTTCCTTATCCCCCCCACTACCCCAAGGGTACTGGCTTGGGTTTGTGGCTCAGTCCCAAGTTTTTGGAGCCTGTTACAAGTCAGAGTATCGCTTTCACAGTTTGAAGTTTCCCTGCACGTTGAATTAATCTGTCCTCTGGAGAGAGAGTGACTCTCTCCCAGATACCATTGTTCTGGGCTGCGCTGACGGTGGTTGCAATGTAAATTGAGATAGCAGCATTCTTTTGTGTTCCAGCCTCTCCATGGCAATTATTGTATTTTCTTTTTTTAATCAGAGCATAAAACCTCTTTGCCCTGGCATTTATTAGCTCCCTGGAGGCTAAAAGCTGCATGGGTAAAAACACACTTTGTCAACATAAACTATGTCGGCACCAATATCGCTGCATAGACCAGAAGACTTCTCCAAGTAAGCTTTATATTCTTCAGTTTATTTAACTCTGCAGAACCTATACATTATTGAAGTGAGAGTCTTAATGGACTGGAAAGGGATGGGAAAGGTATGGAGGCTGTTGAGGGGACCTCTCCCAGGGTGGATGAGACTTGGTACGAACTGTGCTGCAGCCATGGCACGGCATTAACACCCCACTGAGACTGGGTGCTGACTAACTCCTTTCCTTTGGTTCCCTCCCCCCAGTTTTATCCATTGGGCCCCTCATTATAAGAAAGACATCGAGGCCCTGAATGTGTCCAGAGAAGGGCAACCAGGCTGGGGAAGGGGCTGGAGGGCAAATCCTATGAGGAGCAGAGCAGATGAGGGAGCTGGGGATGTTTAGCCTGGAGGAGGCTGAGAGGAGACCTTATCACTGCTTACAACTACCTGAGAGAAGGGTGTAGAGAGGTGGGCAATGGTCTCTTCAGCCAGGTGACTGGAGACAGGACAAGGGGAAATGGCACAAAGCTGCACCAGGGCAGGGTCAGATCAAATGTTAGGAAAAAATTACTCACTGAAAAGGGTTATCGGGCACTGGAACAGGCTGCCCAGGGAGGGGGTTGAGTCACTCACCCTGGATGTGTTTAACAGACGGGTTGATGAAGTGCTCAGGGATATGGTTTAGCATAGAACAGGAACAGTTGGGCTTGATGACCTCAAAGGTCTTTTCCAACCTTGTGATTCTGTGTGATACTAAATAACACTGTCACCCACCCTTCCATGGTTGAATGTGAAGAAGCAAGGGTCTGCTGAAGGCTGAAAGGCACCCGTCCCTCCACGTGTGGGGCTTTTCTTTTGCAGGGACAATAACACAGTATCTTCAGGTTATAAAACCAGTTGGTATTGTTACCATGTGCTCCAGGAGGCACACAGCCTGCCTGCTCTGTCCGGGCAAGCCGGGTCACCAAGGGCTTGAAGTAGATTGAGATTTCACGAAGTTGTTCAGGACTTGCTAATTGATACTGGGCAAATTGCCTAACCCCTTCTCTCTTTATCTATTTATAAAATGGGGATAGCTAAGGCCAGGCAAAACTTGTGTAACTGAATTTGTGTAACTTTCCACAAATCCATGCCAGCTTGTCACCGGTTCGCTGTGTTCCTGACTGCTCTTAATTCATTGTACTAAAATAGCGCTCTACATAAACATCCAGCTATGATGCAGGCAGTGTCATTCCCCCACTTCCCCTTAGGAAACTCAAACTTTGGGAGATTAAATTGCTTTAACAAGGGGCAAGGCACGAATTTCACTTGGGGAGAGGAGTACCAGTTGCGGGGCTGCCTTGAGCAGCTGGTGGTGTGTCGCTGACACCTTTGAGCATCTTCTCCCTTACAAAAAAGGGGCATAAGTATTTTACTTTGTGGTTGGTGGAGAGTTTTGGTGCCTCTCCTGCAGCAGCATGATGTGATGTAACTTAGTCTTTGTGATGCTTGCGATATCTGCGTTTCCTGAAGAGATGTTGCACGGCAGGCTGAGTTGGGGTTTTTCAGCCTGGAGAAGAGAAGGCTTTGGGGGAACCTTACAGTGGCCTTCCAATACCTAAAGGGGGCTTACAGGAAAGCTGGGGAGGGACTTCTTAGAAGGGCAGGTAGTGATAGGGTGAGGGGGGAATGGTGTTAAATTGGAAGGGGTTAGGTTTAGATTGGGTATTAGGAGGAGATTCTTTACCATGAGGGTGGGGAGGCACTGGCACAAGTTTCCCAGAGCAGCTGTGGCTGCCTGGCAGTGTTCAAGTCCAGGCTGGATGGGGCTTTGAGCAACCTGGGCTAGTGCAGGGTGTCCCTACCCATGGCAGGGCAGTTTGAACTTGATGATCTTTAAGGTCCTTTCCAGCCCAAACCAGTCTGTGATTCTGTGCGTGATTCTGTTTGGTTGTTGAAGACACTTGAGAACTTCTCCAAGGCTGGTGGTTTCACCCAGCCCAGGCCCTGTCATCCTTAAATTACTTTGTGCCCTATCAGCATATCTTTATTAGCACGCTGCTGGGCCTTGGTGTCAGATGTGATCTTTACATTTTATGCATCTTTTATGTTCCTTGTTGTTATTGCAAAAAGCCTGAACTTGTGATGCCTCTAAAAACAAAGCTGCTGTTCTGCATGGGGATTGATTTGAAATATCTGTGACTGTAGAGGTCTACCTTTCCAAAGGGTTTATTTGCAGAACAAGCATGTATTTATAGATGCAATACCACTGTATAACCAGATAGTCTTTAAAGGAAAGATGGTTTTGGTTCTTGTACTTCCCTAATCTTCATTTTCATCAGTGGCTTACCACCCCACCATGTTCTCAGCACCGTACTGCTCTTTACCACTGCTTTCTTCCTCCTGTTCTTGCCAGGCTTGATTTCATCTTCAGTGCTGTAAAAGCTGTGAGGTTTGCAGAAAAACACTAAGTACAGCTGCAGGTAGTTTCTGATGGTGAAAAACTGAACCAGAGAGAAGGTGACTAGTGGAAAAACCCCCACTTAGTGCTGGCTGCTGAAATCCTTCTGGTTTTGCTCGAGGAGGGATACCATCTTGGCTAGGCAAGGTTAAAACCAGATCTGAATGATTTGAAGTCAAATTGGTTTATTCAGTTGTTCTGTCTCCATCAAAGGTGGGAACTGATGCCTTAGGGTCTGATCCAAACCCACCATGTTTTGTAGGAGGCTTTCTGATGTCAGTAGGTGTTGGTCCTGGCTCCCAACCAGCACACAGTTGTCTTTTCCTTGTGGTACCTACCTGCAGTAGCAGGTACTCGAGCTTTTTTAGGGTTAAGGTAATGTTATGATATGAGACAGCAAGAGAGAGACGATTTTTAACAGCTGACTTCTAGTTTTGAAGGAAACTATCTAAGATACTGTGTAAATGTCTTGCTAAAATACAGAGCAGCACTGGTGCATGTTGTGGGGTGGTTCTGCCACAGTGTTCTTGTGTTGGTGAGTTGTTTAAACTGGTTGTTTGCTTATGCAGCACAGAACAGTAAAAGGAGATTTTTTTTCCTTTCAGCTTTTGCATTTCCAGAGTGGACAGAATAATTTTCAAGTTTAACAACTTGGATACCTTAATGCCTGATTCCATGGGGGTGTTTTAAACAGTAGCTGGAACTTCATTGCCACCACAGTTTGTTTGGTAGGGTATGTGGTTCGCAACACATGTTTCTACTGAAAAAGGCAAAACTGGCTGTTTTATTTTGCAGAGCCTGCATCAGCAGAATTGGCATTTCCATTCTGGATTGGTTTTGCTGTGATATGAAAGTCTGGAGATGGATATTTTATTATTTGTTTTTTAAGAAGCCTTTGGTTTCTATCACTGAAACAGGGCTGGCAGATGAATCTTTTCTATGTTGCTTCAGAAAAATTACTTTTTTTTTTTTATTAAAAAAAAAGGATCCTTCTGCTCCCATCCAGACATCCTGGAGACTATTATTTGCTAGCTGGCTGCTGGAAGTCTGCAATTTCTGGGCTCCTTTAGGCTATCTGACAGTAGTTTGATTCCCAGCAGTGGCGGTTACTGGTATTGCAAGCCAGGTCCAAACGTTTCCAGTTTCCTCCCTGTTTCTGGCAGCTCAGTCCTTTCCGGTTATCACTGTACTGGGCCAATATAATATAGCACAAGCTGCCAAAGAAAAGAACAAATATAAACACTTTTGAGCTATTGTATCTCTTGAATTTTACGTCTTCCCTGTTTTCTAGAGTTCAATTTGCAATGACCCTACTCCCTTTTAGCCTTTCTGAGGGTGTAGTTAACAGTGGCAGAGAGTATGAGATGCAAAGGGGATGAGATGCAGATCATACCAGTGGCTCAGAAGTAAGAATTGAACCCTCACTTGTGGTTTAGGATTTCATTTTATTGCTTTGTGGATATTTCCTGAGAGCAGGCACATTCTTATCTGAATAGCTGGCACTTGGATAAAGTTAGTAAGATGACATTTGAGGAAACTCTTTCAAAGTCATTCCTTACAGCAGGGTAATGCAGGCTGGTTGTGCCTGTTTTAGCCCACTGGAAATGAGGGAAATTGATTGGAAAAACATTGAATAAATCAGCTATGTAACAGAATATCACTTAATTCCGTTCAAGCTTTCTGCTGACCTCAGATGGCAGATGTAGGGCCACGATTTCCAACTGGAATCCATAAACCCGCGTTTGATGTGAGATGTGGTGAACGCTGTGTAAAGGGCTTGTGCTTTTACTGCTGGAATGCTTTTGCTTTGAATGGCATTTCCTTTACCCTCAAAATGACTGCATGGAAACTTGAGGTAAGATAATATACACAAGTTCAAATACCACACATAATAATGCTGATGGCCCTTGGACAAGCTTCTATTAGCAGTATCTTATTTAAAAGAACTTCTAATTGCCTTTGTGTTTAGAACAATAGATCTTACGAGACTTCCCATAATGAGAAGTAAAAAGTGAGTAACTTTACTCTGAACCTTTTAGGAAGTTTATTCAGTTTCCTGAGAAAAGCAAGGCTGCTGGATATGCACAGGGAAGATCTCAAAGCAAAATCACGTTTGCATAAAGTGGGTTTCCAGAAAATTGCAGGTTGCTGTGCTGGTGGGGGTAGTGATCCATCTAGGGGTGCTGAAACTTCAGGGTTAGCAGGAAGATTGGATTTCTCCAGGAACAGGGAAGAAAACAGGACAGCACGTCTGAAAGAAGCCGAACTGTATCCAGTTCTGGGCTCCCCAGTACAAAAAAGACAGGGATCTCCTGGAAAGAGTCCAGAGGGGGCTACAGAGATGATTAAATGCCTGGAGCATCTCCCCTACAAGGAAAGGCTGAATGAACTGGGGCTGTTAAGCCTTGAGAAGAGAAGAGTGATAGGGGATCTGATCAATGGTTATAAATATCTCAAGTGTGGGAGACAGGGGGAAATAGCCAGCCCCTTCTCAGTGGTCTGTAGGGACAGGACAAGGGGCGATGGCCTCAAGTTGGAGCACAGGAAGTTCCACACCAATATGCAGAAGAACTTTTTCCCAGTGAGGGAGCACTGGGACAGGCTGCCCAGGGGGGTGTGGAGTCTCCTTCTCTGGAGATATTCAAGACCCATCTGGATGCCTCCCTGTGCGACCTGTCCTAGGGACCCTGCTTTGGCAGGGGGGTTGGACTCGATGATCTCTGGAGGTCCCTTCCAACCCCTATGATTGTGTGGTTGTCTGATTCTATGAACCCTGATGATTGGTGTTTGCTGGTGTTTGCTTTTTGCCTTGACGTTTCTGTGCAGTTTTCAGTTACCCATGTCCAGTATTTTAGTGAGCACTAAGTTCCTGTCCTCGGAAGCCTCTAACCTAAGTGAGCCTGAAGCTTTCAGCATCTTATTCTTCTGAGTGAGAACTGCAGTGGTATTTTTCAAATCTTGAAGGAACTGGTGAGAAGGGGCTCATTGCACTACTGGTGTGATGCAGAGGGGAGCTTGGGACTGTCCCCATGTGGATACCATTGCTTGCATCTTAGACAGAGGGCTCTTCTGTTGCAGTTGATTTCTCAGTTAGAATAACATTCTTAAGCCATGGAGTAACTCCATGGCTCCTCTGAGTAAGATTTTAGCATTGGCAGTTCACTGTGTCAGCTGAGTTTCAAGAATTTTCAAACCAGTTTGTGGTCAGTGATGTCCTGGGTTTTTTTTTAATGTGAAGTAGCCCTTGAATTTCAGAGGTTTGTCCTCCAAGCCTGCCAGCAGTCTCAAATCTGGCATTCAAGGTTTTGATTGCTTGTACTGTGTTTAAAATGGTGAGGGGTGTGGATAAAGTTTTCTTACGGAGAGTGACCCATTGCAGGACTAGAATTCTGCAGGGCACAAGCAGTGTAAGTTTGGAACAAGTTGGGAAGAAATACTTCCAGTTTTGTGTTCAGCTTCCTTGCTACCTGATTTAATTGGGGTTTTTTTCTTCTTCCAAGGAAAGTCTGCCATCCTCTTGTGAATGACTTAATTGCCTAATGTTCTCTAATGCTCTTCTCTGAACAAACATACTGTACCCCAGTGCTGTCCCTGCACAGAACCACTGCCGTTCACAGATCCTGTTTTCTGCACCATTTGTAATTGCACAAACCACCAGTGTTACCTTTGGAAGCACAGTTTCCATGTGAAAGGATGATTTGCTTTAAGTAATACAATTACCAGCCGGTGCATGGGACATCCTTGAGCATCCTTCAGCTTGTGAAAGGGGTGTGAGAATACTTCTCTGCAAGGCTTCCTCTGGGCTGGTCAGGGGCATGTGCTGCTCGATCTGATAATGGTGCTTTATCATCAGGAACTGGTCTGGGTTCCTGCAAAAGCATTGAGCATCTGGGTGATGCAGGGTTACTCAGCAAAGCATATTCTGGTAATAAAACACCCAGAGTAAGGGGCTGATACCTCTGGACTGCAGGGTGAGGTTATAAAGACTAGTAACATTTTATGTACCGGACTTCTTTGCTGCAAATATGAATTGAAGTTCAGTTATTACTTGTTATGTATGTATACAAATGTAAATAAAGCACTGGCTGTCAGAGGCAGGTTTGTAGAGGAGCAGGGGAGTGAGGGCATACTGAAATGAGACCAGTGAGCCAGAATGGAAAGTGGAATTTTCCCCTCTGATAGCCAGTGCTGAAAGCTCTGTTGTCCCCAGTAATTGAATGATGGACCATGGACTGTTCGTGTACCAGCACTCATAGCTAACTGTTGATCAGTGAACTGTGGATCAGGAACTGTTGTTCCCGGGGTGCATCAAGAGGAGTGTGGCCAGCAGGTTGACGGAGGTGATCCTCCCCCCTCTACTCTGCCCTGGTCAGGCCCCACCTGGAGTATTGTGTCCAGTTCTGGGCTCCCTGGGATAAAAAAGACAGGGATCTCCTGGAGAGAGTCCAGAGAAGGGCTGCGAAGATGATTGAGGGCCTGGAGCATCTCCCCTGTGAGGAAAGGCTGAGTGAGCTGGGACTGTTCAGCCTAAGGGGGGACCTTATTAATGTTTATAAATATCTGAAGTATGGGATGCAGGGGGAAATGGGCAGCCCCTTTACAGTGCTCTGTGGGGACAGGACAAGGCGCAATGGCTGCAAGTTGGAGCACAGGAAGTTCCACACCAACACGCAGAAGAACTTTTTCCCAGTGAGGGTGACAGAGCCCTGGGACAGGCTGCCCAGGGGGGTGTGGAGTCTCCTTCTCTGGAGATATTCCAGACCCGTTTGGATGCCTCCCTGTGCAATATGAGCTGGGGAGCTGCTTTGGCAGGGGGTTGGACCTGGTGATCTCTGGAGGTCCCTTCCACCCCCTGTGATGCTAAGATCACTCTTTGTTTAGCAGGAGTCTCCTCATGCATTAATGTATGGGCTGGTACGTAATAAACAGCTGGGAATGTGAGGGGACAGAGGGGACAGACACCCTTCAGTCTGCTGGGGATGTGTTCTTAATAAAATCTCTTGGTTTTTTTTCTTTTCAGACTTTGGTGTCAGCGCGTTTCTGGCCACAGGTGGTGACATCACCAGAAATAAAGTCAGGAAAACGTTTGTGGGCACACCTTGCTGGATGGCACCAGAAGTCATGGAACAGGTGAATTGTTTTTACTAGCTTCCTCTTAGCTGAACCTGCACCTGGAATTCCCTGCAGTCAACAATTTACTTCAAACCAAGGGGATAATTTGGCAACCTGTAAGGTTTTCTGGAAGCCACAGGTTTATCTTTGATTTGCCTATTGCAGCCAGGCTTGTACTGGGAATATTAAGTGTGCTGTAGGTTTTTGCTCTGTTGCCTCTCTTCGGGCTCCTACTTAAGGTGAGGATGAGACAGTTCAGCTATTGCATAAATAAAATTTAACTTTCCCCTCCCTCTTGCATAAATGTATATAAATAATTTGACACATGATAAATATGCACATATAAAGCTCAGGAACACACTCTTCTGCATATGCAAATAAGAGAATTCGGAGTATCAGTCACGGTGTGCTAGAGTGGGGAGTTACTAGAGGAAAATAACACAGAGTTAACTTCATTCAGGTTTTTAGTTTTTCTTGGCTTTTGAGTATCTATACTGTAGAGGGTGAGGAATGCTTGCCTCTCCCCCTTCCTCTGCTCTTTTGGCTAGCCAGAGATGTCATACTTCTTTCCACTGTGGGGAGATATGCCACTTTTTGTCCTCTGCTACTTCTAGACTAAACTACAGAAGCTTTGTCTGTGTGACTCCTGATAAAGGCCACCTGGAAACTGTTTAACCTCAAATATTGTTGCCCATTTCTGAGCAAAATACACAAACAAAATTACACCACAGTCCTGACCGGGCATTTTCAGTAACTGTCTATTCCATTGATGTTTGGTGCCATAAGCATCACAAATATTATCCTTCATCCCCTTAAAAACAGTTTGGCAAGGGGGCTGGACTCAGCGTTTGGTTTTTGACAGGTGCACCGAACAGAAGTACCACTGACTATGAATGTGTTTCTGTTTTTCTTCCCTTCCAAAAATCTTTGAAACAAAAATATTTTGGGAAAACATGTTTTTTATTTAAAGTAGACACATCTGGTTAGTTTTTTCCTTGCTGTTCACAACAAAATATTTTGACATTTAAGAGGAATGTGAGTAAGACCCCCACGTAGGTGCAGCTGAAACAGTGGTAGAAATTTAATGCATGTTTTCCTGTTACTAAAACTTGAGGAATTCAGGTACTTTTGGAGTAGCTTAAATATACTATTGTTGAAAGGGTTTTTCAATGCTGGCCTTTTCAGTGGCTCCCTCCCCGTGGTGGCATTGAATGGCTGGTGCGTTCTGACTTCCTGCAACATCCCTGAGCACAAGTCCAACACCCAGAGTACAGGACATGCTCCCCAAGTCAGGAGCTGTCTTTGCGAACTTCCTTCTGAACTGCTTCACTGTCATGTACTTCTGGATTTTTTTATTGTTAAGTTAATTTAAAAATAAATGAAAATAGAGTATTTGGTGTTTCCAAAACCAGATCAGGGTTACCCCTTGCTTTTCTGCCCTGTGTGTCTTGTCCTTGTGTGCAGGGCTCAGCAGGCTGGCCAGGACCTAACAGCTCTGCTTCAGGCAGTTAGGGTGGCTGCAATCCACAGGACAACAGGGGAAGAAGGATCTCAGGGAGAATGATAAGCAAGGGGAAATGAAGGTTTTAGCAACAAAGTGGGGGCTCTTGGTGCGTCAGATGCGTTTCTGAAGGAGGCAGATTTTCTAGGGAGTCCAGTGTTTCCATGAAGGCTGTCCACATCTTAACTTGTTGCGACTGTGAGCTGGTAAGGAGGTACTTTGGATGCTGATGTGAAACCCTTCGATGGCCATTGATCTCATCTTGCTGTCTTCCAGCAGGTGTCACTCTGAGCTGCTATATCCAGCCCGGGAGAAAGGACGAAGGGGTTGCTGTAGGTTAGCCTTCCATACATAGATATTACCAACCCGATTCCATCTGGTTTACTTCAGCATCGTTAAGTTCCTTTAGCATGTCAATACATGACAGCCTGGCATTGTCTTTTAATGTATGTTCACTTGACAGATTTGTGGCAAAAGAAAGATTCAGTGAGGGAAATTAATGTCATTGATGTACACTAACTGCAGGGTGGTGGCTAGGATGTGTTGGCTGGATGCCATGATGCACTGTTCTAGGAGTTTTGAACTCTGTAGCTTTCATTTGCAACCAGGATTATATGATATCATTTTAAAAACGCTCCACTAAACAATTAAAACCCCAGTGGGGATTGGGAGCTCCGTGGTGTATACATGTGCTGCAAGACTAACCGAAAGGTAAAGCTAAAAACCACCCCAAGGTTATTCTCAAAGCCTAAAAATACCATGAGAGCAGAAAACCCAAACCCTTGGAGCATAATTCTTCCTGTGCTGTGCTCTTTTAAGTTATAGTAGGTAACTCAGCTTGTTTAGTTAAGTTAAATGACTCAAAATCTGCTCATAGTTGTGGCATCCATAAACTGCGGCACTTCAAGAAGCCTTTCAGACCTTTAAAGCTCATGAAAACGATGCCTGCAGAGTTGATGAAATTAGTGCAAGGTATATGTAATAGATTAGGGGTTTAAGTAGAGTATTACATGAAAAATAGTGCAGGAGTGTGTTCTTATTTGTTTGCCAAAATTCAAGATTATCTTAAAAGCAGTTTGGGGAAAGCTTTTGGCTTTGTCACAATGAGTGTCTTTCCAAAGCTTGTTAGGTTAGCTGAGCACAATATCCCTATTAGCTTTGATTCAGTATTCATTTTTCCATAGTCTAGTGAGGAGAAATACAAAGCCAAAATGCTTTGATATTTTTTTTTTTTGTAGCTACTCTTGAAGTCTGTACATAATGTCTCTCCCCTGGAGTGGAGAAAGCAAGTGCCAAAATATTACCTAATGATAATGAGGAAGTAACTGCTTTGGCATATGAAATATTTTTTCCTGTGCATGAGGGGAAGTAAATGCTATAAATTTTCCTGAACGAGTCTGGGTTTAATGTCAAGTGCAGAAGCTGCTGTTAATTAGTGGAGGGAAATATTAGTCTGCAGACAGGAACGAGGGGCTCTTTACTGACCTGGGGTGTACTGGAGTTTTAGGGTTTGAGCGTGTTTGCAGTCAGATTGATTAAGTAGCTCACTAAAAGTGTAGTGAGGCGTGTGTCCCAAGGGGATAACAGTCCATCTATTAACCACCAGAGGTTCATTAGACTTTTTAATGACTCTCTGTGTAGAAGTCGGAGTCTGGGTTAACTGAGTGTCCCATCATGCTCTACTCATGGAGAGGTTGATGGTGGAGCAGTCCTAGTTGCACAATCCACAACCATGGTGTTTTCATCAGACTGACTTCTAAAACCCCTCCTTAAAGGTTTAAATAGCTGGGGGAGCAGAGGGAGAAAGTGTTCTTCCCATCATTTTAACAAGATAGGGCTGGGCTTTCCAAATTTGAGGGGAAAGGAAGGAAAGGGCCAAAGGGATGGGCTAAAGAAAGGGAACTCAGTGTAGGGGGGCAAGAGGCACGTGCTCACATCCTCTAATGTTTTTCAGGTCAGAGGCTACGATTTCAAGGCAGACATCTGGAGCTTTGGGATCACTGCTATCGAACTGGCTACAGGAGCAGCTCCTTACCATAAATACCCGCCAATGAAGGTGAGCAGGTCTCCAGGTACTTGCACAAGATAAAGGATCAGTGTGTTCTGTGGGTGTTTCCAAGAGTTTGGCCAGCATGCTTTGTTGAAAAGTTTGTCCTTTCAACTTGCACTCATGGATCATGAAGTTCTTGGATTTATCTGAAGTCACCTTTTAAAAATATGCCACTTCATCAGTGGTGTCTGAAACCATGTGCAGCCCTTACTTAGATCCTGAGTCTTGCAGGGTCACCATTCCTGAGAGAAGGGCTGTGTGTTTCAGTCCTGGAGCCTCTGATGGCAGCAGATGTTCTTAGGGATATAAATAATGATTTAGAAAATGTTATCTGTCATCCAGTGACAACAGGATGGTGAGCCATTCCTCCTTCTGCACTGATAATCATCCTCGATATCTCTCAGAAACCCTGTTAGCAGTTATCCAAGAGAGCATCTTATTTCGTTTAATGGCAACACAGTCCTGTCAATCACTGAGCCAGGGTAGTGAATTCCTGGGAAGTACCACATCAGTAAGAAACAGCATGGTATTGGCAATGTGACTGTTTTACTGAAGTTAAGGTAGAGGAAATGTTCTTGTTTAAACACTGAAACTTTGAAAATTTATTTTTGTTTAAATTTGAAACTTTGGATTGTCATACTGTTTGGCTAAATTTCCCTGTTTTCTGACTCTGGGACCAGGAGCTGCTTTCAATGTGCTTTTAGGGATTCTGCATCTTAAAAGTAATGGAGGTTCAGTTGATGTGTGCAACATCCTGTCCTCCTGAACTTTGATATCATCTTCCTTAGCCCCTTTGAGATCTGATGGTGCCCTGTCTCAATCACAAAACTTATAGTCCATTCTGAGCTTCCCACCCTCTTGAAGGCCATTTTCTCCTCCTGGGATGTATACTCCCTTGAATTGAGAGGTGGGGGGTGGAGAACCCTTTGTGATTAGACTTCTTACCTGGGATCTGAGGCTTATGGGTGCCAAGTCCCTCACTGCAGGCATACCATGGAGCAAGCTGCTTTCCTGAGTCCCCAAACTGCTGAGTGCTATGCAAGGTGGGTGTCACCTCTATAGGACCTGGGTGCATCTCCACCTCTCAAGTGCAGCAGCATTTGGGAATCCAGTAGCTCCTACTGAGAACCAGGGACATCTGTGTATCGCTTTAAACGCCAGGACCTGGCAGTGGTTTAACACTTGTAGAACAGGATTAATTTTAACATTTCTGCCATTTCTGTGCAGGGACTTTGGAGGAGCTGAGCGATTTAGGAATGTCAGAAAGTTTGTACTGTGGCAGTAATCGTGGCAGAGCAGTGAGGGGGTCAGGGAGGCGTGTTGCACCTTTCACTGTTGCTGCTTTCATTGATAATTCCTTCTGTGCTGTGATCATTGGTGGCATTTTGTGGTACCTTCTGCAAGCTGTGCTGCTTGTTGAGGTCTCAACACATGGGCTATGGCTTTTAATACAAAGATCTCCTATTTAGTACTGCACGTTATCATATGTTAGATTACAAGTCTCCAGTTTTATTAGGTATGGGTTCCAGTCGTGCAGCCCACAGAGAGGACTTCTACATTTTATTTATTGACTGTAATTGTGTTTCACTGCAGATTAACTTTGTTATGCAGCAAAACCACCCATGCTCTAAGTGACCCTCCAAGGAGAGGGGAGAAAGCAGGGAGTTCTGTCACAGACTGTACAGTTTCAGCTAGATTGATGGGCTCTTGCTGCCCTAAGCAGTGTCGCGGTTGAAAGCTATTTAATGTGCTGTGTGCTGCTTCCTCTTCTAAAAATAGATACTCATCTGTATGTAGGTGACAAGTGAAAATGGAAATGAGTAATTTTCTTCCTTTCCTTCAGAATATCTGAGTGATGTGAAGGAAATAATCAGTTTGGCTTGATGGCTGCTTGTGTGAGAAACATCTTCACCTGCTGTCGCATCAGTACATGGAAGGGAACCCTCATGTTTTTAGGTTGCCCTTCTGATTTACATTAATTTCAGGCTAAGAAATACCTTCAGGGAGATCTAAACAGAGCCTTGAATTTAAATGCCTTGTGCATCTGCTTGTCACAGATGAGGAAGGCTGATAGAAGTTCTGGTAGGCCCACACCAACCAAGCCTGAAAGTACCATCCTGACCTGCATTTGGCTTGTAGGCCACAGTGTAGGCCAGGAAGTCTGATGGGAAACAGCAGCAGAAACTGGTGGGTATAAATTAGCTTTGCTTCCCAAGGAAAGGAGGTAAAGGTAACACTCTCTAGATCCTGTGGTATGATTCTTGATTCTCTCAGCTGACAGTCAGAGGCTGCAGAGGTGTAAAGGTTTTAAAAATAACTTTTTCTACAAAGTTAGTGAATGTGGGAAGCAGAGAGGGGTGACCCTGCAAGTGTCTAGAGAAAAAAGTAGGTGAGTTTTTGCTGTCTGGTGAATGTGAGGAGACAGTCTTAACTTTAAGGAACATTACTCTGAGCTCAGGCTACCCTCAAAGATCTGTTGTAATGAAACAGGCCTTGTCTATTCGATGCTTGATGAAAATCCTTGTCTAAAATACTGTGTTCCCACCGTTTGTCTCTACCAAAGGCCAGGAAAAATCTCACTGCCAATAGACATAATTCTTCCAGGTTTTGATGCTGACGCTACAAAATGATCCTCCGTCTTTGGAAACCGGTGTGCAGGATAAGGAGATGCTGAAGAAGTATGGGAAATCATTTAGGAAGATGATTTCATCGTGCCTACAGAAAGACCCTGAAAAAAGGTAAGAACAGGTAACAGCAGAATAAATTTAAGAAAACCCACCCCTAAACCAAACCCACAAAGCTCACTTTATCCTGTGCTTTCAAAAGCTGGTATGCTCTCTGCCTCTCCAGCCTTTCAGCCACAATAAACACAGCAATCTTGCTGTGTGGCAGCAAGTTCTCTTGGCTGTCCTTATTTTTTAAGGACAAATGTCTGGCGTGGTGCCTGGCCAGGGCACACACATCTTCCATTTGCATTAATGAGGGTGCATCCCAGTCCACTGCCTGTGTGGAGCCATTCTCCCCCTTGCCACCTTCAGCAGGTGACTGCAGTTCATGTTTTCTTCCCAGTCAGGACTGCTTTGTGTTTATAAGTCAGAAGCTGTGTATTGGGCAATATCTGTTTATTTGCAAAGCTTCATAAATAAACTTCTAAAAATTTGCCAGTGCAAAGAGGGCTTTCAGTGTGGTTTTGACTTGTTTAATTATAAGGGATATTTGCTTTGGGAGGGGTTGAAAAAAAACGAGGGAAAACACTGGCAAATTATACTGACATGTTTTCATCAATACAGATTGCTGCAGTGACCTGATGGCACTTTCAGGCTTCCTTCTAACAGTAGCTTGATTACTTAGTGCTGTTAGAAACACCACCAAGGGGGTGGTGTGTGTGAGGTGCTTTGCAGGCTACCATCGTATCGTTAGGTTAGGGCATCTTTTGGAGCTGTGCTGGGCTCTGGCTGTCTATGACACTGTTTAAACCCCACAACCTGTCATGTAGGACTCATTTGTTTCTCTGGAGGACAGTCATACTGTTTGCCAGTCTCAGTGAAGCTGTTTAAAGGAATGTTCATCCTTCATTAAAAAGTGTTCCTTAAAATGCAAAGGTAAAGAAACAAGCATTCCTGCAGATCCATTTTTATACCTCTTAGTTTTCTTTTTCCTCTGTGAGCACACTTAATTCTGGAAAGGGAGAAGTCCCTTCATAAAATAATAATAATGAAGACATTTTTCAGTTCCCTCTTGTTCCAGGAACAAAGGCTTCTCACGCACTGTGAGATGGGATTTCTCTCTTCTAACAAGCTTTACACTCGAAATGCTTAATGAATCCAGCAGAGTGCTTGATAAATGCTGATAGCAGGGTTTTTTCCCAGCATGATGGGATTTTTTTCTCCTTTCTAAAGCATATCCTATCCCTGCAGGTTAGAATGTCTGCTGATCAGAATTAAGCATAATCACTTTAAATCGTGGCATGCTCCTTCTCTCTTCTCAAGCACCACTAACAGCCACTGTCATCATCCCCACTACTGGAGCAAGAGGCCAGCCTGTAATGAGCAACTTGCAGACTCAGCTATGCTTATGCATATTGTATTGGGTCCTCAAAGAGGGGAATTTCATGCAGTTGCTCTTTAATTATTTTTGGGGGTCCCTTGTTGTGAGATACATAATTTTGTTTGGAAGCCCCTTCTAAATTGACTGAGGGATGTCTTTTGCTGTCCAGCATTTACCCTGAAGCCTAACTGAAAGGTGAGAACAGGTTGTACTTGTTCCTTTTCCATTAGACAATGGTTGATTGTCCCACCTCTGTTTATTAGAATTAATTAAGAATGTTGAGATCCTTATGAAGTGGGTGAAGAGTCTACAGCACAAGTCCTATGAGGAGCTGGGGCTTTTTAGTGTTGAGGAAAGAAGGCTGAGGGGAGACCTTGTCGTGCTCTGCAACTACCTGCAAGGCATTTGCAGAGATGTCTGGGTTGGTCCCAGGTGACAAATGGCAGGACAAGAGGGAATGGCTTAAAATGAAACTAGGGGAGATTTAGGTCAGATATCAGGAAGAATTTCACTGAAAAGGTTGTCAGGCACTGGAACAGGCTGTCCAGGGAGGTGGTGGAGTCACCATCCATGGAGGGATTTAAAAGGTGAGTGGATCAAGTGCTTGGTCCAGAGGTGGACTAGGCAGGGTTAGGCTGTGGTTGGACTCAGTCTTGAAGGTCTGTTCCAACCCAGGTGATTCTATGGTCCTGTAATTACACACACACATAATCAAGTATCTCAGGAGTAGCTGGTACCTGCACATGGCAAGCACTACACTTCTGCTGTAGGTGATGGTCATTTTGATTTTGAGCAAATTATTTCTGTGATCCTTCAAACTTGGCTCAAAGAGACTGGAGTTCTGCATCAAAATGAGAGCAACTCCCCCCCCGTCCCCAGAGTTACACACTGCTTTGGGACAGAGCAGGCTTTGATCAGAATGCAGTGAGTGTTTAAAAGACTGATGGTTTAAGAACTACTTGGCGTAAATTGGCTGATTTTGGGGAATTACAGAGGAGAAACCGATGCCCTTGTGACATGCCGTGTCACACCGGGCTGCAGCAGCCTGTAGGGCCGTCCTGTTGAAAGGGAGTGTTTGTAATTAATCTTTCTACCTCTGTTTTTATTGACAGACCGACAGCAGCAGAACTCTTAAGACATAAATTTTTCACGAAAGCAAAGGTAAGAAAACACTTCCTAAACTGGTCTGTGCAGAGGCTGTGGAGAGGACTTGTCAGAAGCACGATAGGTATGGTGACAGCTTTATTGGGCTGTCTCACTTAGGGCCAGCATAGCTCAGGGAGTTGAATGGGTCATTGTGAACAGCCAGAATGAACCCCCTCTTCTGTACCTCTGTGTATATGGTGCTATTAAGAGAAAGTAGCATGAAATTCTTGTGCATTTAAATGTCTTTCAGTGGCTTTTGGGGTTTCTTTTCTTCTCTCCAAACGGTGCCATTCTGGCTGCGTGTCCAACCAAAATGGTCTGTGTGGCAGTAAATGTAAATTATTTCAGTAAACTCTGCAACCAGTCTGTGTGCAAAGCAGTGAATGAGGCTCACTGTGTGCAGGGCGCTCTGAGACTATTTCACCCTCTCTTTTGCTGTATGGAAAGTGAAGATCCTGTGATGCAGAATAGTAGAAAACTCCCATTTCTAGCCTTGAAGTGAACTTCTGGTGAGCATTTATTTAATTACTGCCTGGAGATTAGTGCATATGCAAGGTCATCTGGGGGGGAGCCAGGCAGAAATAATAGAGGGGAGAATTTATATTTCCATGGGAATGAGGAAATGTTTTCTGTTTACTTTTTTTTTAATCCCCTGTGGCATGTTTGTAATCAAAACACAGAGGTTTTATAGCAGAACACAGATTAAACTGTCAAAAAGATGTCTGGTACCTGCAGTGGCACAGCAGCATCACCAATTAAAGTAGTTTTCACCTCACAGATTAAGATGCTTAAATGGAAACAGCCACATCCAAGTATCTGTAGAGGAGCTGGATGTCCTATTAAAGTTGACAGAAATCTAACAAGTGCAACCAAGGAAGTCTAGAGTGTGATCCAATTTATGAAAAGTAGGAGTTTGCTTTAGGGCAACTTTAATTGATTTCTGGACTCTTGACAGTATTAACTAGGTTTTCATTGTCCATAATAGGATTTTAGGCGACTGAATAGTCTGTCTCTGTACACTGGATACAAACTGGGTGTCCAAAGTGACAAGATGGTTTACACATTGCTGACCTTTCTCCATTTGGTGATGCGAGTTCTGGTTCATGTTTTACTTCATTGTGTGTAAAATCTCCTTCATGCTTTCATTAAGCTGCTGCAAAGTAACATATTAGCATATGTGGTGATAGAAAATTAACAGTATTGTAAATGAAGCCGACACCCAGAGTGAAAACCTGTGCCAGTTAACACAGTGTTAAATTACTTTCGTTCATCAGCCACTGCCAAACTGACAGCTGCAACTTAAGGACAGACAAGTCTGACTTCTATACATCTATATGGAACCATATAGTTAAATTCCATGTATGTTATGTAAAAATATGCTTGGGTAATGCTGAGAGCCAGTTACTAGGAAGTGACAGCGTGTGCCTCAAGACTCTCTGTCCTACGTGCAAGAAACCATCATGGGGGAGGTCTGGGAGCCCTTTGTGGGCAGAGGCAGCAGAGCTATCCCACCTCAATTGTGTGGTGTGAGATACCCAGCCTGCTCCCAGTGCTGCTGCTGGGTGCTTGCCCAGCCTTCAGCCCATAGTTCACCTCTGTAGTCAGGCAGTTGGAAAATCATACGCTCAGGAGCCCACGTATTAGCCAGCCCGGAGTAGCCTGCTGAAGAGGAAGTTTAATACAATAAAGTGTCACACCAGTTTCCTGATATTTAGTCTGTGTGATCACCACATTCCTCTCTAAATATCACGTGGTACGTTTCTTCAGCCACTCTGAACTCCTGTTGCCCTAATTCCTGGGTCTCGTTACTCCAGCGTTCGTGCGTCCCACCCAGCCTGCCTGACATCTGAAGCTTGCCTTTGACAGCTGGACAGGCATAAATTTTAGGAGCAAGATAAAGCAAAATTGCCAGATCCAGGTGGTGTAGTATCTGCAAATGGCAGAATGCCAAATGTCTCAGCACGGCGTCAGATGCTGGGATATAAGCTTGTTCCCCAGAATAATACACAACTCCTGGATTGTTAATTCCCTGATACTTTGCATAGGGGAAGAGCCACCACTAGCTTAAAAGGTATTTCAGATGAAACATTGTATGCTGTAGTCTGAAGGAAGAAAGTGGTTAATATCTTTGGGGGAACAGGGCTGAAAGATGTGAAACACTTCCTGCTAGAAATAGCTTAACGGTTTCTTTATTGGAGACGGTGAAGGAATCAAAGGATATTTTCAGCAATGCAAATGTTTAATGTTCTGTTTTCTGCAGAATAAAGAATTCTTACAAGAGAAGATGTTGCAGAGAGCACCAACAATCACTGAAAGATCCAAAAAGGTACTGAAAACCACCTGGGCTTTTGCTGTCAGTCATTCTAGGGGTCTTTTTTAATCCTTGTGTTCGCATTTTTAATGAGAATTTTTCTAGTACAGCATCTTGTAGATACAGAGCTAGACATTCCAATAAAATACTCAGGCACCCTCGCAGATGGTGCAACCTGAAGATGCTCTTGTGCTGTTTCTCCTAAAAATGAGTCAATTGTAGAAACTGTCTGCTTGACACGTTGGTTTTTCTGCCCTTGTGCTGAGCAGGTCCGGAGAGTCCCAGGTTCCAGCGGGCGTCTTCATAAGACTGAAGATGGTGGCT
This sequence comes from Gallinula chloropus, assembly GCF_964237585.1. Classification (NCBI taxonomy): domain Eukaryota; kingdom Metazoa; phylum Chordata; class Aves; order Gruiformes; family Rallidae; genus Gallinula; species Gallinula chloropus. The sequence continues at coordinate 158,270,146 of NC_140086.1, read as the reverse complement.
GGGAATGGAGTGATGATGAGTTGGATGAAGAAAGTGAGGAAGGCAGAGCAGCAATCTCACAGCTCAGGGTGAGTCTGCAAACTCCAGTAGCTCTTCTATTGTCTCTGTTTTGTTTTCTAACATCCAGATATCCCTAGGAAGCATGTGGCCTTGTTTTAATTATGATCCCACAATCACAGAATGTTAGGGGTTGGAAGGGACCTTGAAAGATCATCTAGTCCAACCCCCCTGTCAGAGCAGTATCACCTAGATTAGGTGTCCTGGTTCTGGCTGGGACAGAGTTACTCTCCCCAAGCAGCCAGCCCAGCTGAGCTGAGTTAGCCCAGGCTGTTTCTACACCACCTGACATCACTCCCCCATAAAAGGGGCTGGTCTGAGAGGGGTGCTCCTGGGTGCTTCCAGGGCAGTCTTGAATGTGGCCAGGGCACACAACAGTCGTTGAGTAGGTGCAGTGCTCTCTGTTATCCTCAGGGTCAGTAAGGCCCTCTGTGTTATCATTGGGTGTGAGTGAAAGTTGCCACGGGCTGTTATTGTTCCCCTTTCATGGTGATTTTGTCAGTAAGCTGTCCTTATGCCAATCCACAGAGGCTCTGTCTGCTTGCAGTGAGCAAGCAGTGTGTGGTGCTCAGCCACTCTTTGGGGCTGAACCACCATATTAGGTCACACAAGAACATGTCCAGGTGGGTTCTGAATGTCTCTTAGAGAAAGAGACTCTGCAACCTCTCTGGGCAGGTTGTCCCATGGCTCTGCCACCCTCACAGTGAGAAAGCTTTTCCTTATGTTCACATGGAACCTCCTGCACTCGTTGCCCCTTGTCCTGTCACTGGACACTGACAAGACCATGATACACAGTAAGTTCTAATCCCTCCCCTCAGTTTTGTAGCTGTGTCAGAGAAAGCAGACTAAAGCCTTGAAGAAACCACATCTCTCTCTTCTTTTCTGTCATCGTTCTGGGGCACAGCTGGTCTCATTGAGGGATGCTGAGCATAATTTGGAACATGAATTCAGAGGGCCTGCTCCCAGCTCAGCATACTAATTCACTTGAGCTAGGATGTTCTCTTTGTTTTTCAGGGTGCTGACTGTTAGAGATGCTTTCTTCTGGAAGTATCAGGAGAGGTTTTGTCCTACTGCCCTCTCCAGGATGGAGCTGAAATCGATAGGTCCTGAACTTATGGCTGATACCTGAAACACGTAGGGCCTGGTTCTATCCCCTCAGTTACACTGAAACCAGTATAAAAATGTTATGGTACCCCCAAAGTCACAAGCAGTGATTAGGCTAGCATTTGGCAATCCTGGAAAAAGCACACAATTGGATTCAAGAAACTTTTGAGATGGGTGTTGGAGCAGCAGATCTCAGTTCAGTTGCCTAAATGGACATTGTCCTTTTTGAAGCACCCCATGTAGACACAATGCAGAAGTTGAGGTTCCTGTACCTTTGAGGAGGTCAGGAAGAGCGCTGTGTCATCTTGGAACTCACTACAAATCCGCTGTGATACTCAAATCCTGCCTGGGGAAGTCTTTCCTCTGCACAGCTTTTGAGTTGTTTCCTTCAGCCCATGGATGGAAGGATGGCAGCACCTATGCTCCTCTTGCACTTGAGCCCTTCTCAAGCAATCTTAAGAATTCTATTTGAACTTCCAGTGTTTGCTGTGAACACGGTGGTGGTGTTTGAAGCCCAGTGTTAATCCTCTGTCCTGGCTGGATTTCAAACACAGGGTGTAAATTTCACCTGCTCATAATACCTCTCCAATTCTAAGTTGTAAGATAGAATAACTTGACATTAACTAGTTGTCACCTTTTATTCCTGCCCATGGCAGAGGGCTTGGGCTAGATGGACTTTTAAAGGTCCTTTCCAGCACATACCAGGCTGTGATTCTGGCTGTACCTGCACTTTATCACTGTCAGCCTTTAAGTCAAAGAATGGTTTGCAGATTGACTCCATTTGCTAAAACACCTCCTCCTCTTGCTTGTATCAAAAATAGTGTGGTCCAGGTCTAGAGAGGTGACTGACTATGCCCCTGTACACGGCATTGCTGAGGCTGCACCTGGAGTGCTGTGTGCAGTTCTGGGCTCCTCACCATAAGAAGGACATGGAGGTCCTGGAGTGTGTCCAGAGAAGGGCAACCAGACTGGGGAAGGGGCTGGAAAGCAAATCCTGTGAGGAGTGGCTGAGGGAGCTGGGACTGTTTGGCCTGGAGAAGAGGAGACTGAGGGGAGACCTTATCACCACCTACACTGACCTGACAGAGGGTGTAGAGAGGTGGGCGATGGTCTCTTCAGCCAGGTGACAGGAGATGGGACAAGGGGAAATGGCAAGAAGCTGCACCAGGGCAGGGTCAGATTAGATGTGAGGGAAAAGTTCTTCACTGAAAGAGTTGTGGGGCTGTGGAACAGGCTGCCCAGGGAGGGGGTTGAGTCACCATCTCTGGATTTGTTTAAAAGACGGGTAGATGAGGTACTTAGGGATATGGTTTAGCATAGGACAGGAACAGTTGGACTTGATGATCTTAAAGGTCTTTTCCAACCTTGTGATCGTAGAATCATAGACTGGTCTGGGTTGAAAGGGACTCCAAGGATCATAGAGTTCCAACCCAACCCCCTGCCACAGGCAGGGCCACCAACCTCCAGGCCTGGATCTACACAAGGTTGTGATTCTGTATTATTCCCCATAAAAACTAGTACATAAGGTCTTTGTACTTTTTTCTTGTCTCTGCTTTACAGAAAAAATAGGGTGACTTTAACAGGTACAAATACATATTTTTACAAGCCTGTCCCCTGAAAGCAGGCAAATATTCTTACAAACAACCAGAAATATCTGCCCAGCTCATTGAATAAGCTGATTTGCTGGGTCAATGTTACTTTTTTTGCTAGAAAGACTTACTGAACTTCATTCCTCTCTGCATTTAAAACCTTGAGTTCAGAGTAGAGCTGTTGTGCTGTGTGGGCTCTTAAATCATTCACTTGCTGTTACTCAGTAAATCTACACTAGCACGTGGGGCAGTCACGTTTCACTGGTACTCCCCTCATCTCTGGTTACACAAGCTGAAGTAAGAACTAATACATTTCAGCACATCCCCAAAATCATCTTATTTGTGCCTTAATTAGGTAAACAGCTCTTAATGTTTGTCCTGTTTCCTTTCTGTCTGTCTACGTTTTTCCTTAGTTTACCTCTGCTTGCCTTTTCTTTGGGTTGGTTATTAGCTGGGGGGGGGCAGGGCCAGAGTTTCCATCCCTGTCTGTACTGTATCTAGTGCAGTGTGATCTTCCAGACAAGCTCCTTTTGAGTTATTCCTTGAGGCATCCGGCTACTCTTGGACCTGGTGCCTGCAGGAGCAGCGCTGCAGCCGTGGCCTGCAGATGTGGAGTGTGGCTGTTTATCTCTGGGACCGATGCCACGTTTTTCATCTTGCCTGGTAACTGTCAAGATGAAGGCTCAGCCTGTTGGGATGGATTTCAGGCTTTACCTTTCCAGCTGCATGACTTTTTCCCCCCTGACTCTGCCTGCACATAATCACTGTGAAGGAACTGTTCCTTCTCCTCCTGTCCAGAGGGCTTTTTTCAACTTGCTGTTTTGAGAAGAACAGGGTTTTTTCACTTTCTTTCATGAGAAGCCTCTGGATCATATGTTACAAATTGCTCTGATCTGCAGTGGCATTGGGTAGTGCCTAAACCCACTCAAGATCATGGCATGATGAGACTCACTGTCCTGCTGTCCTAACTACAACCTGTCTTTCACACTGTTATGTGGAGAAGGAACATGTAATTTATTAATCTGAGTGGGGACCAAGCCATCCCCCCTGTCTATCTCCATGGACCTGTCAGAAGTCAAAGCTTCAGGCTGGCTTTATTGCAGGGCTTTCCAGGAGTACTTGGCTTCATGCTCATGTGGAACAGCGAAGGCACGTTATCTTTGTTTACTGATAAGCAGAGATTGGCTGCATTGCTTTGATTGTGCTTTCCCCTCTGCTTCACTGATCTCTGTTCCTGATCTCTGATTCAATTCTGAACTTGTGTACAACTGTCAGCTTTCTGCTTTCTCATGGACAGCATAATATGCTGCACAGTCCAAGGGTGAGGACTGCAGGTGGGAGATCTGTTTCTATGAAGAACCACGTGTAAGAGTAATGTAGTTTTTTCCCCCAAGGTTTTATATAGTTTAAGTAAGTTCTACAAACTAGTTCTCTAACTTCCTTCTTCTCCCAAGTCACAAGCGATGGGACAAGAGGAAATGGCTTCAAGTTGCTCCAGAGGATGTTTAGAGTGGATATTGGGAAAAATTTCTTCACCAAAAAGGTTGTCAATCACTGGAACAGGCTGCCCAGGGAACCAGTTGAGTTGCCATCCCGGGAGTTATTTAATAGACAAGTAGTTCTAGTGCTCAGGGACATGGCTTGTGGTGAGCCTGGGAGTGCTGGGTTAACAGTGGGACTTGGTGATCCTAAAGTCTTCCAACCAAAACGATTCTGTGATTAATTGTTTCCCTACTGGAATTCTGCAAGACAGATTTGTGTGGTTGATCATCTCCTGCAAGACTTGGGTACCTCAAAATGGATTTTGCCATCTTGGTGCACAAATAATTTGATCCAGTCTGGGGGATCCTCAGGAGTGTCTTTCTTTTTCTTGTTTGCTAATGGTTACAATGATGGCAGTGTACTCAATATCACTGTGTAAATATCAACTGCAAGTTCTGATTCCCAACTGTATGGTCTTGGGTGGTATGATGTTATTAGGTCACCAGCAAATGTGTGCTGTCCCTTTTGTTGTGCATCTTAATACATATATGGAAGTTGAAAGCAGTTATGTAGATTTTGTATGTTCATTAGAGTTCTGATTTAGTCATTCTGGTCATTAACTTTCCCTTTTACCTAAGCAATGACAGCTTTTTCTGTTTTACAGTCTCCCAGAGTGAAAGAACCTGTACAGAATTCGGAGGTGAGTTATAATTGCACATAGCCCCTAGTTATTGCTCTTGTTCCATGGAACGTGTTTTTATTAGCCGCTGAAAACAAGATTATGTGCAGCAGAAGCTAGTATCTACCTGAGCTCAGCTTCAAGACCTGTTTTAAATTTTACTTTCTATGGCAAATGTCTGTATCTTGTAAGATAATGAATTGGTCACGTGAATAATCTAAACAAAACAGTGTTCTTTCTGGTTTCCCCTTTAAAAAAAACCTCAGCACAGCCTTAGATCATCTGTGTTGCATAGGCTGATTCACAGATGCTCAGACCTGTGAAATCTGTAGAAATATTTGATAGCAAACAAAAATTCAATTGCAGCTTATAATCTTCAGTTCAGTCTGTGGCTCTTACTTTAGTGATATTAGGGCATCTGATCTTTCAGTGATGGAGACTGTTTATCTTCTAGAGGCTGCTCTGTCTCTCTTTTCTGTATCTGTGTGGAAAGATAAACAGAGCTGTCTCCAAGAAATTAGTCTTGCATTAGGCTGTCCTGTTCTTCCTGTATCAGCTTCCAAGGGTTGATTAGAAAGGGAGATCTTACAGTTTGGCCTCTGTAATTTGACATAAACTCTAAATTCAGAAAAAAAGCTGAAAAAAGAATACCTTTAGGACTGATTTCCCTATTGTGATACATCCCCAAATATATATTTTGGTCTGGAGGGGGTCTGCTGTCCAGTTGTTCTACATTCAAGGGGATTTATGTTTCCTACAACTTAGCAGAGTAGGCTGGATGGCACTCTGAAGGAGTGCCATCGGCCTCACAGCACATTGGCTACCATGCCAAAACCACTTGCTCTGCCCTGAATACCACAGGAGGTGACAATGGTTAAACTTCTGCTTAGCTCTCCACTCCCCACCCCCTCCCCCACCCCCCAAATTAATTATATATGAGGGTTTGGTTTTGTTGTTGCCAGGGACTAACTTTTAAGTCCAACCCTAAACAATCCCATGTGCTGTGAAGAGCTTAAACTCTGAATTCACTTTTTGATTGACTGTCCCAATTGCTCTTACTCTGACACTTGTTTTATGAAGGGATAAATTGTCCCTGGTTCCCTTAATGCTTTGCTGGGCTGTGTTCTCAGCCCAGGCACAGAGTTGCTCTCCTGTGACTGCACAGAAACATAACTCAGCCTCAGATTCTGAGAAGGGGGAAACTAAAGGATGGGGTGCTCTGATCCAAGCTAGGATGTGATCTGTGTGCATCAGCCACACTAGCTGCAGAGTGTAGTTTTTGCCCAGGATCCACAGTTTTTCTGTGGTTTCTTATCCTTTATTGGTGAGTGAAGCTTGCAAATGTCAGGGCAGAAGGGGCCTCCAGACATGAGGAAACATTAAGTCCTTTGAACACCAACTTGGGATCAATGTTAGCGTCCTGGAGGCCTGGGACTGGGAACTTTTCAATGTGATTTATGTGGCAAACAAGCACTTTTTGGAAAGCTGGTGCTTGAGTCAGAACTCTTTGAGTTCCTTTTCTCATGACAATGCCTTTTTACTTGCAGCTATTCCCATCAGCTGAGCCTCCAGGTCCTTCACTCAATGCTCCAGCACAGGCACCTACTCAACTACCTCAGGCTGCAGGACAAGTACCTGCACAACCTCAAACTGCTGTACCTCCACCTAGTCAGGCTCCTCCAGCAGCCCCAGCAGCTGCCCAGGTAAGAGCAGAATCCTTTTGTACCAGCTTTGTGCTTAGCTGTCCTATTCCAGATGCACCAAAATGATCAGAAGCCCTGAAGGTGGCTTGTCTGGAGTTGATTCAGGGCTGCTGCTTATGCAGAAGTGACAGCTGTCCTGATGGCTTGCAAGAGAAGGGTGGTCAGCATGGGCTCAGCAATCTTTAGGTCTTATTCTGTGGGTGAGCAGTGATTTTTTTTTTTTTATTTATTTATTTTTTAATGCCATTTAAGAGCTGGACTCTGGCTTGAGGCAAAGTTAAAGGTAAGAAAAAAAAAACCAGGAGAGGCTCATTTAAGTGGTAGATGCTTATTGGTGGTATTTAAGCTGCAGCACGGATGGGCTTGGATTGTGTGTCTCAGCATCACTAGTGTCTGTGAGGTAAGAGTGAGAGAGTAAGTGAGAGGAAGAATGTAACATGCAGATTCTCCAGACTTCAGGAGAAACACAGGAGGCTTAGCTGAAAATTGTCCCTTGAGCAGTCAAAAATTGGGCAGAAACTCCATCTTTGGGAAGCTCTGAACTTCATAGGGCTTTCAAACATTACCATTTCAAACAGAGAGGGAAGAATGGACCTTTGAGGGGAAGTGCAGGGGAGTGAAAGCTTGCCAAGTTTGTATGTTAGTTCTTAGCTACATCACCCCCAAGCATAGAGTATAGGTCAGACAGACAAAGAAGAGTCAGGACAGAGCTCTGACTTGAGTTAAAAAGAGAAAAATGGCCAACCCAAGTCATTTCTGAGATACTTGGAAGGTCTCTTGTGCTTTGCTGGAGCTTGCCAGACTCCTGAATGAAGGCACCTCTTTTTTTATAAAAGACACTAATCAGATTTGCTGATGGGGAGAGGCTGTTGCTGTTGGAGGGGGCCAGGCTACCATCACCCTGTGGCAGACCCAAGGGGAAGAGACTTGGCAGTGTTGGTCAGAAAAATAACTCTGAGACTTACTCCTTCCTAGAAATGCTTCCTTTAAAGAAGGCAGTGGAATGACCTGTGTATCACTTCACTGCAGGTGGCTCATCTGCCTGTTTAAAGAGGGGTTAAAGACTGAACAAAACTAGTGGAGCTGGGGTGTGAGGTGTTCTTGGCTACACTGCAAGTGGCTTGAATGCTTAAATCAAACCCATTCAAATCTGGGGCCAGTGTTTAATCCCTGGATTTTATGCAGCAGTTGTAACACTAGTGGCACTGAAGGCCAGGAGTCTGTTGGGTAAAATGAAGTAGCAGCATTGGTCACAAGGAAAGTGTTTCAATTTACACCATGTACCATGGTGTTATAATGCCCCATGGCTTGTTAGTACCTTGTCCTAAGGTGAACTTCCTACCCTTGTGTCAGTGTGTGCTTTTCATGGCTCTTATTTGTCAATACATTCTTCTTTACAGCTCTTCATATCAGCATGTTGTTCTTTATAGCTCTCCTTTGGTTCTTGTAGCTCCTTGGATGCGGTTTTGCAGACCTCTAGGCTTGCACTGTCATCCCTTGTTTGTTTTCATTGACCTGGTAAAACTTTCAGCTTCTAAATGAAGATGACTGTGATCAGAAGCCCTGAGCTGCATTGCTGGCACAAAGAGCACCAACAGATGGAATGAAATATTAAAGGGTTATTTGAAAAAACAAGTGATCTAGATGAAAAAACTTGGTCAAGACTTCTAAATTACCAGCCTAGGACATTGTCTGTCTTCTAACTGCAGATTTAAAAACCCTGCTTCAGCGTGTTCAGTACAGATGACTTGCACAGTGGAAGAGTGACTGACCATACTCTGTTTTGTTTGGGGTTTTTTGTTTTTTTTTTGTTGGAGCTTGATGAACAATTAGCCCTTTACTGGAAGTATCACAAGGGCTGTAAAGATGGACCTTTCTTACAGGAAATCTGCTGCTGACCAGTGTAAAATGCTTTGATTACATGTTCCAGTAACTACTTAGAGGTAATTTGGCAGTGAAAATAGGCAGCTATAAAATTGCTGCTAGATGCTCTTAAAGCCTTTTGATTTCACAAAAATAAAATAACTGAGAGTGTATGATCACCTGCCACTTAAATTATTTCCCAGGTATTCTTCATGACTGTATCAGTGTTTTTAAGTGAGATGCTTGAGGTGCAGGTTAAAACAGAGGAAGTCTTCAAGCTGTCATAAATTCCCCAAAACCTTAAGTTTTGGATCAGAGCAGCAGTGTCTTTATGTTTAGTGCTGCTCCTGAAGTCTCCTGCCATTTTGGCATTTCTCAGAGCTGTGTAGCTTTTACTCTTTTAAGACAGTTGTGGAGAGGAACTCCTGGGTGGGTTACTAATTAAATGTGAAGCTCTCCCAGTTCATTAGTCTGTCGCCTTTTTCACTCTACTGTCATGGTTCCAAGGAAGAGTTAAACTTTTATTTGCATTTACAGTTGATCAAGGTTAGCTGTAGTTTTAAAACCAGAGAAAAGGAAGTGTTCATCTGCTTTAACAGGATGTCATCCTATTGCAGGCCCCACCTGCCCCTGCTGCAGCTCCGGTACAGGAAGACACGAAAGTCCCCATCAGCCTCGTACTAAGGTTAAGGTAAGGGCACAAACCCAACCTGTTCTGGCACAGTGAGCCTCTGGACAGAGGGACACCAGAAGACTTCCATAGTGCATCTTGCAATTTGCCTTTTAATTAAGTCTGGTGGTTATATGTCGCTTGTCAGCTTGGATTTCATCTATTCTTTTGAAACTGGGACCCAGAAAAAAGCAATTTATCCCATCTGCTTGTTCAGTTTGGCAAGAGTTGTAGATTGAAAGATGTAGTGATGTTTATATAAATACCCCTAAAGCCTACCGGGGTGAGGAAGAGGAATTAGCTGGGTTCTCTAGAAGGGGGTCAAGGATCCAGAGTCCTGGCCTTGTGCTGGACTACCTTAGTATTCAGGCACAGCTTCAGCCTTCAGCCAGTTCTGAATGTGAAAAGCCTTTACCCAGTCCAAGGCATGGATTCTGGTCTCTGTCCTAGAAATAGGGAGAGGAAGGATTGCAAGCACATCCTACTATCATTCCGTGTATTGATGTTTCTCATTTAAGGAACCTCATCATCTCTGTAGGCATCTCAGTTGTTGGTAGGCATTGGTCTGGGACTTCTGAGCATCACCTCCCTGGACAGCTGCATCTTCTGTGTGCATCTGCAGTCAATGGGTGCTTCCTTCCTCTGAAGGATGTGCTCCAAGGATCTGTTTGCTGACAGATAGGAGCAGCTGAGACAGTGGGACAAGGTGGCACTCATTTATCCTGGGCTTCAGCCCACTTGGGCTTTGTCAGGTCGAGACACAGTGTGACGAGATCCCCGCTTCCAGATGTACACCCAAGACATTTGTTTCCACCCTATGAGGGGGGGAAGGTGCAGTGAGCTTGCTTCTCTCAGATACTGTTCAATGATGGCACTTCCTTTTGGGCACCAATTGGTGCAGTGAAATGGTCTCCTCTATATAAAACTCTTTCTCTCTCCACAGGAATTCAAAAAAAGAGCTCAACGATATTCGATTTGAATTTACCCCAGGGAGAGGTGAGCTGGTGGGAAACTGTGGTGTGGGAAGGTGGCTTTGGTGAAGGAGAAGTCTTGTGTTTGATGTTGATCAGTTGTACGTATGGAAACCCTGTATGAGTGTCTGGCTGCAGTACCTTCCAAAAGGCCTTGCCTTGTGGTTGGGCTTGGAGCACTGCTGTTGAGAAGACCCTTCTTGTAAAACTGTTCATGAATGTGGCCAAAGTTCATCCCTATGATGAATTCCAACTCAGGCAGCAGCACTTGTGAAACCTAACTCCCTTAGGTTTCTGTGTGATGCCTTCATGAGTTGGCCAATTTCTGTTCTGTGGTGACTGGCTCTTGGGTTTCTCCCCAACAGATACTGCTGACGGGGTGTCTCAAGAACTCATTTCGGCAGGTCTCGTTGATGGCAGAGATCTAGTAATAGGTAATTATGCTTTATTTCTCTGCTGTAACCATTTCAGTCCTTTTTTTTTCATGCTTAAAATGACACAATTACTGGGTGCTAGGAGAGGCTTCCATGGCCATGGTTCTCTAGCCCTGTTAATTACTGCTGTTAATTCTGGTGGCAGTTCTGTGCTGGTACATTTAGGCAACCCCCTGTCCACAAGAATATGATCCAGTTGGAAAGATGATGAAGCAGATATTCCTTGTAATGCAAAGTGAAGGCAAATTGATGCATCAGCTAAAGCTTCATCATCTGACGTAATGCATTCCCCAGCCACTGTGCAAGCCTGTATTACTGTCAGGTCCTGCACAGCAGAGGTCTGGGACTGGAATCAGCCAGGTTTTTTGTGTTTTAAGGAGGGTTCAGGAAGGAATTACGAAATGCACGTGCAGTAGGGCAGCAGCATGAGTGGTATGGCTGTGAACAGCTATCTCTAGCTCAATAAACGTGTCCTGCACAGCAGGTGGGACTCTTAAACTGTGAGCAAGCAAAACCGTCCTTTATGCGCAGGCTACGACACCTGAAAAGGCTGCGAGTGCAGCATTAACTGGCTTTCCAGGTGCAGTCTCCCCCTCTACTCTGCCCTTGTCAGGGACCACCTGGAGTATTCTGTCCATTTCTGGGCTCCCTGGTATAAAAAAGACAGGGATCTCCTGGAGACAGTCGAATGGAGGGCTAAAGAGATGATTACAGGACTGGAGGATCTCCCCTACAAGAAAAGGCTGAGTGAGCTGGGGCTGTTCAGCCCTGAGAAAAGAAGACTGGGAGGGGATATGATCAATGTTTATAAATATCTGAAGTGTGGGACACAGGGAGAAATGGCCAGTCTCTTCTCAGTGGTCTGTGGGGACAGGACAAGTTTCAGTGGCTTCAAGTTGGAGCACAGGAAGTTCTGCACCAATATGTGGAAGAACATTTTCCCAGTGAAGGTGACAGAGCCCTGGGACAGTCTGTCCAGGGGGTGTGGAGTCTCCTTCTCTGGAGATATTCAAGACCTATCTAGACACTGACCTGTGTGACCTGTCCTAGGGACCCTGCTTTGGCAGGGGGGTTGGACTCAATCTCTGGAAGTCCCTTCCAACCCCTGTGATTCTGTGATTTAAGTAGATTGAATCTAAATGAAGCCTAAACTGTTCTAGCATTTTAAAAAGTTCTAAGTTTGAGTAATGGAAAGAGCTCTAATGAGTTTGGGATGTTTTTCTCTAGCCTGTCCTAATATTTGCCCATTTTCTTTGTGTGTGTGTGATTTCAGTTGCAGCTAATTTGCAGAAAATTGTGGAAGAGCCCCAAGCAAACAGATCCGTCACTTTCAAACTGGTATTTATTCCTGTTCCCTAATTGAACAAGTTGTCACTTGCAAAGAGAAGGCGTTGCATATAGATGCTTGTGATGTCTACTGGAGGCATCTGATGTATGCACTCTTAAATCTTCCCTCCTTTCCAAAAGCTCCCTACTAGTAGGTAGGCAATGCTGCCTCCCCATTTGCATCCTCTGAGCAGCACCTGGGTTAACTAACTGTGTGAGATGATGTGTTAACAGAGACATTCCCTTACCCTGGCTACAAAGGTTATCAAAGTGTTATTAAAAAAAGGGTATTTTCTAGGCTTGGAAGGTACACTTGCCTGGAAAGGCAAGATAGCTGTCAGGCAGAGAAGGACATGGGGGTGTTGGGTGAGTGAAAACTGAGTATGAGCCAGCAGTGTGTCTGGATGACCAGGAAGGCCAATGGCATCCTGGCTTGTGTCAGAAATAGTGTGGCCAGTAGGTCTGGGGAGGTGACTGTGCCCCTGTACTGGGCACTGGTGAGGCTGCACCTCGAGTGCTGGGTCCAGTTCTGGGCTCCTCACCATCAGAAGGACATTGAGGTCCTGGAGTGTGTCCAGAGAAGGGCAACCAGGCTGGTCAAGGGGCTGGAGGGAAAATCCTATGAGGAGCAGCTGAGGGAGCTGGGGGTGTTCAGCCTGGAGAAGAGGAGGCTGAGGGGAGACCTTATCACCACCTACAGTGATCTGACAGGAGGGTGTAGAGAGGTGGACGATGGTCTCTTCAGCCAGGTGACAGGAGATGGGACAAGGGGAAATGGCCTCAAGCTGCAGCAGGGCAGGGTCAGAGCAGATGTTAGTAAGAAGTTCTTCACTGAAAGAGTTGTCAGGGCCTGGAACAGGTTGCCCAGGGAGGGGGCTGAGTCACCAACCCTGGATGTGTTTTTAAAAAGGGTAGATGAGATGCTCAGGGATCTGGTTTAGCACAGGGCAGGAACGGTTGGACTTGATGATCTTAAAGGCCTTTTCCAACCTTGTGATTCTGTGTGACTCTGTAATACTTCAGGGCAGGTAAGTTTGCTAAGAAATGCTGCAGACTCCTTTCTTGGAGGAGGAGGAGAATGGGGAAGGTCCAGATACTTTGTTTCTGAGTGGGAAAGGAAGGGAAGCAATAAAAGAAAAAAGAGTAGGGGGAGGAAAAGAAGAGAGTGGGAGCCTAGGAGAAGAGGAACAGCAGATGAATTCTTCAGAAGTGGTGAAACTGAGAGGTAATTAGAGTGGAAAAGCAAAGATGTAACCAGTTTATTGGCAGTGAAGCAGTAAATGCCGTGATTTTTGTCTCATTCTGTAAGGGTTTTTCAGTTGTTTTACCCCAGGTAGAGTGTGTAACCCAGGTCAGAGCCCACATTGGCAAAACGTCTGTCCCAGCCCTTCCTAGCTTCAAAAGAAAAGAAAATTGTGCTCAATTTTAGAATTTGGGTAGTGGCAGCTGGTGAATACAGTGCAGAGCTGGCCTGTGACTGCTCCCTCCCCAGCCTGCCTTCCCTGATACACCTTGTGAAATGTAGTATGGTATGTATGGCACTGGTACAGCGTGCCCAGAGAAGCTGTGGCTGCTCCTGGATCCCTGACAGGGTTCAAGTCCAGGTTGGATGGGGCTTTGTGCACCCTGGGCTGGTGGAGGGGGTGTCCCTGCCTGTGGCAGGGGGTGGGACTAGATTGGCTTTGAGGTCCCTTCCAACCCAAACCATTTGATGACTCTATGGGAGGGTAGAGCCTGTGTGTCACGATTTGGATCTCTGTTCCTTGTGTTTCAGGCATCTGGTGTCGAAGGCTCAGATATTCCTGATGATGGCAAACTTATAGGATTTGCACAGCTCAGCATCAGCTAAACAATGGTCCCAGGAGATGTTTCCCAACTGAGAACCCACGTGTGCATATTCGTAATGCTTCTGTTAGCCTAAAAACCACTACTGCCAAAGAATTGAACTACAGCCCCCTTCCTAGAAGCTTTAACATATTTTCCTTAATAGGATCACAAACCTTTCTGAAATTACCGGTGGCGTTTACACCTTTTGTAAACAACTCTCATGTTTTTGTATCTGTCATCTCAAACATGCAGACCCAACACATCATTGCCTGCATGTTCATTTTATTATTGCCTTACTTTAAAGAAAAATACTACTGAGTACGAAGCAGGGGGGGTTCCACTGCTCTGATGATTTTGCCTAAATGTTTGCTTACATGTGGTTTCATTTTTTTTTTTCACTTGCTATTTTTGCACAAGTTTTAATACCGAACGGATCTTTTTTTGTTGTTGTTGTTCTTTACCTGCTTCTCCTTCCATCTGAAACACCAATGTACATGTTGTTTGGGTCACCTGGAGTGCTGAGACATCTGCTTCTCTGCGGCTGGTTTGAATGCTTGCACCTGAGAAAGCAAGCCAAGTCTTAACCCACAGGAGGGAGAGCCTTCTTCCCTTGTGTTTTGTGTTTTTGAGAAGTTCCTTGACTTTGAGGTGTTAGAAGTCAGCTTCCCTTTGTAAACTGCCTTAATTTTATTTTTATTTTTTAACTCTCTTGGTTCTCTCCACATGAGTGCCAGGCGTGGCATGAGGGCTGAACCTTTTCATTTACACTCAACAGTCCTTCCACAGAACGTCTTTCATTCTGCATCGGAGGTGTAGTCTGTTCTTAAAAGCAGACCCATGAGGCGTTGCCGGCTGGGAAACTGGTCTTTCAGGTAGATGGTGGACAACTTAGCCCTGATCAGAGGGGAGAGGAGGTCCGTGGCGTTCAAGAGGCGCTTGAAACCCGCTCCTGAAACCCAGCCCGCGGTGCCCGGCTGCGCGACTCCTCCCGACGTGTCTCCCAGTCCCTCGGCAACTGGTCCCCGTGGAACCATCCCTGTCGTGTTTTACAGCAATAAAGAGGCGCCAGCGGGGTGGCAGCGCTGGGCGAGCGAGCGCCGGGCTGTGTCCCTCCTGCCCTCACCGCTTGGGTCGGCCGCCTCCTCGCCGGTCCCAGCCTGGGCGTTTGATCAGGATGTCACCCCCCAAGCCCGGCACCCCCACCTATCCAGCTTTCATTTTTCTCTGTGGTTGTTTTGAGTTTCTACAGGAATAATATAAATTATACTGGGAGTTTGATAAGAGACACTTGTAATGCAACATGTGAATAATAAATGGTGTTGATTCTTTTGGTTCCTGCTGGTTCACAGTTGGCCTTTGTAACCGCTATTGGCTCGGGAGTGTTTTCCACACAGAAATTGTCAGTCTGTAATTTACCACACAGATGGAAACGGGTTTTGTTCCCATCAGCCACAAACAATGCAGAAACAGAGTGTTAAAGCTGAACCACTGAGTTCAATTAGGACTTTTTCTTTTTCTTTTTTTTTTTTTATTATTTCCAAGTCTTTAGATGAACAATCTGTATTTATATATTGTTCTCTCTGAGCAGCTGTGGAAGCTTCCTGAATTGTGCATGTTCTTGTTATACCGCCCTTGTTGCTTTTAGCCTCTGGTTAGATGTTGGGTACGTCCCCATGGGCTATTTGCAGCCCCGTGGCTGGTGAGCATGAAGGGGAGGAAGAGGAGATGGAGGGTTTGGGAGCAAGAGCATCCCAGGGTGCTGAGGAGAATCTCTTGACAGCACAGGGAGCAGGGTACCCAGTACCAGGGAGTTGGTGGTGTCTGAATTTGGCCAAGTGTGTGGCACCTCTGGCGCTTTCTCCTGTTTGACACACAGCACTCCCAACGGCTGCACCCACTCAGCTTCCTGGCTTGTGAAGAGCAGGCTGGCATCTCAATTTTCATGTCACCCTGTGGTGGATAGGATGTGTTGGAAGCCCTTAGGATATGGAGACAAGGTAGTCTTGCTACAGTATTATTTTCCCTTCTGCCTGCATGCCATGGGGACCCCCTTGTTTATTTGTGTACTGGTGCTGAGAAAGGTAGGACTCGAACTGCTCAAACGGAACAATGCAGCATCTATTTATTGTTATCCCCACCTTCCCAAAGCCAGGATTTAGAGAGCTGGAGCCCAAGCTGACCGAAGGCTCCTTAACCCTTTAACAGAGAAAATACAGAAGAAACGGGTGGGTTTTGCTCTATAGATCTCCAGATGTTTTGGGTAGGGATCCAAAATATTTACTTGGGCTATTACAGTGCTAGACAACTGTCTTTTCTGATGTTGTTCCAGTAAGTGCCAATTCTGTTCATAATTGTTTTCCAGTGTCATTAAGAATTTGGTTTTTGTGCAAATTTCTGATCTGAACCTGGAAGCAGGTGGTAATTTCAAGTTAGTTCCTACTTTTAAGGACAATGCTCTGTTAATGAAAACGGATCCTCTTCACAACTTTGGTGTATTGTAGATTATAATGGAAGATGTAAAATATTCAGGCTTTTTTTTTTTTTCCTTTTTTGGACTTTGTATTTTACTGCATGTCTCTAATTTTTAATCAATAAAGAACAAATTGTCCATTGCCACGTTGTTCTGTGCGGGGTTTGCATGGCATTGGGTTGGATGGTGGTGGATCCTGGGGATGTGGTTTGAATGGGGGGGTCACAGTTTGAGGTGGTAGGAGGTTCAGCAGTGCCTGGGAAGATGCAGTGAGGAAGGGAAGGGGATGCTCTGCAGGAGGAATGGAGCCTGGCTGGCACTTGGAATTGTACCCTCAGTGCTGCTCTCCAGGTGAAGAGCTTGCTCCAGGCTCTGCTGCCCTGTGCAGCTGGGGATGAGCTTCCCCTGGCCAGGAACACTCGGTGTGACAGAGGCTGGTGTTGAAGTAAGGTGAGAAGTGTTTGGAGTGTGGACTGCACTCGTCCTTCCAACCTCCACGACACTTGTTCTTTCTGAATTTGAACAGAATGTGGCAGCAGATGTCATCCAGAGGTGCCTGTGAGGTTTCTCCCTTAGGTTTGCAGTGGGGCCAGGACTTGAAGAACATGCACTGATGGTGAAAGGTAGAGCCCCACGCATGTTCCTGTCTCATCCTGGCAGCTGGCAGTAGCTGGGCTGTTCCTCTCCACAAGCACCAGTATCCCTGTACCAGTGGTTGTGCTTTGGGCTGCGAGACCAAGGAGGTGCCTGAAGTCTTGTCCAAATGCACAGGTGAGAAGACTGGTGGCAGACTGGGAGAAACCTTCTTGCCATGAGATTAAAACCACTTCTGTGACCTGGCACTGAGCTGCTGCCATGGTTAAGGCAGTACGTTTGTCATGATGAATGATTCCCCCTCCTGTGGTCATCCACATCATTTAACATCATCATTTACCAGTAACCTTGGCCACAGCCTTTTAGTGTCCTTCTAATATCATCAGAGAAGTGCCTGGTTGCAGGTGAGCTACCTCCCTCCCTCTTGGAAAGCTAACCCTCTGAGGCACTGTGCTGGAGAAACGTTGTAGAGTTTTCTTGCATGTCCTTCAATTCTTGCCCATCTTACATGAAGGAAGGAGGTTCTCAGAAATGAAGGGAAATGTTAACCAAGAAATTAAAAAGACCCTTGGTATTTCACACTGGAGGTGCTGCTGAAAGCTACTCCCTAATACACGGCTTCTGTTCCCACAGTGACCTGTTCAAACTGACAGCTTTGCTGGTGTGATCTACCCAGAGCTTTGTGAGGTCTTGGTTGAGGGAGGTCATGGTGTCCCCATTAAGAGAAGCAGAAAGGGTTTTCCTGCTCAGAGGGTGGCAAAGGAGGTTTCTCTAGAGCTTTGGGGACTGTCCAGGGCAAGATGTCTTTTGGGAGGGGATGGGGTGATCCAGTTCAGCC
The DNA here is from genome assembly GCF_964237585.1 of Gallinula chloropus. NCBI lineage: Eukaryota > Metazoa > Chordata > Aves > Gruiformes > Rallidae > Gallinula > Gallinula chloropus. Next base: position 158,252,539 of record NC_140086.1, on the reverse strand, counting down.
ATGATCCCTGGGCCTTTTGGCTGGGATGCATCCCTCTGATGTGGCTTAAAAACACACATGCTCTTAGAAACAGCCCCCCAAAACAGCAACAAGAAGTGGTGGGTTTGGTTGGTGGCACTTTCTAAGCTGCCTCTTCTGTTCCCTTTCCTTGGGGCACTTGGGTTTACTTCGCCTTTCTCTGACTTTTGGTTTCCCTTAAGGTGTTCCTCTTCACTTGTAGACCCAGAAAACTTGATGTTAGGTGGATGAAGATGAAGGCGTGGGATGGTGGGGTTGTCCTGGGTCACTGAATCTCATCCCCTGCATCTAAGCCACCTTCTTTGCAGTCTTGCCAATATTGGCAAACCCCGCTGAAAAAGCCCCAGAGAATTGTATCTGAGCTGAGATTTACCAAACCTGCCCCAAGCAGCTTTGCCTTGTGTCAGATTTCTCCCATCCCTACATGCCTTCCCTGCCTGTAGCCTCCGCCAGCCTGCGGGGTGGCCCGGGAACGATGGGCACACATGGCTTGATACTCATTGCACAGGGAAGCTGCAAAGATGAAGGAAACAGAGTCTTCTGTCACCTGGAACCTCAGCCAGCTGCCCACCCTTCCTCATCTCTGGCTCTGCCTATCCATCAGCATCACTCCCTTTGTTCCCTGGACTTCTCCCACCACGCTGGGCTGTCTCAGCCCCCCTGAACTTTGCTTGCCAAAGTGGAACTGCTGGGGACTGTCTCAGCAGTTGCTTTGGAGAAGTCTCTTTCCTCCCATCCATCATCTGCCACTGGCAGAGGGGTGATCCAGGTTGTCCCAAACAGGGGTCCTTCAGCTCCAGCCAGCGCCGTATGTGAGCGAGTGGCACGGGGACGATTAATATATTACATGGTCTATTTAGGTAAAACATCAGGCGTTAAGTGTGTCATGACTTTACATGTTTGTGGTGGCTGCTGACAACTGCAGAGCTTATCTTAGGTTTAAACATTAATTCCAGCCCCCTGGAAGGTCTATCCCAGCACTGTCCTGTTTCAGATACTGCTGCCAATGTCAGGCGTCGGAGAGATCCTGAAAGCGGGTGGTGATTTTGGGACCTTTCAGAAATGGCTGGTGCTGCTCACCATGTTTCCCTGCCTCAGTGTGGCTTTCCACCAGTTCTGCCAACTCTTCATGGTTGTGGACGTGCCCCATCACTGTGACACCAGCTGGATCCGCGCTGTCGGCCCCAACCTGACAGAGGAAGAGCAGCTGAACCTCACCCTGCCCCGGGACGCGGACGGGGAGTATGAGCAGTGCTCCATGTACTCGCCGGTGGACTGGGACCTCGCCTCCATCGTGGCGTACGGCCTGAACGCCACGGAGAAGTGCAGCAGGGGCTGGGTGTACCCCTCAGCACCACCACCGTCCCTGCTGACCGAGGTCTGTAGCCCCTTTTTTGACGTGCTGGGGATGTGGAAGGAGAGGGACACCTGCATGGCCACCTTGTGCTGGTGCCAGGCACTGTGTGTCTTGGGGAGCTTGGGTCTACCAGCCAGCCCCCAGGTGTGGTCCTTGGGGGGAGCTGTATGCAAGCAAGCTGCAGTATAGACACCAGCAAGGCCACAGGCAGAGCCAACGGAGAGGTTAGTCACTCCTGGTGGGACCCTTTGGGTCTCCCTGCCACAGCTGCCCCTCTGCAGACAGCAGGTAACCTGCCAACTTGTCCCTGTGCACAGCTTTGTGCTTCAGACACCCGGCCAGGGGAAGGAAGCAGGGCTTCTGCCCCCTTTGCATGGTGGGGAGCTGTCAGGGCAAGAGGTTGTGGGGTTTCTGCCCCAGGGTCTCAGTGTGCAGGCAGCCAGAGTCCCTCAGTGCTCTTTGCTCTGCATGGAGGTACCAGGTTTGATGAGGGCAGGAGGGCTTGCAAAGCTCACCAGGAGCTTGAGCAGTACCAACAGTGCTGTAGTGAGCAGTGCTAGACTTCTTCCAGGGCTTCCTCACCTCTCTGTCTTTCCCACACCTTCTCTTCCCTACGTGACGCTGTACAGATGCTGTCTGGGTGCTGGTGTTGCAGGACATCTCTGTAACAGAAGCTGCTTGGCCCAGGAATTAGCTTTGCACTCATCCTTTTTTCCCTAGGAAAAGGAAAAGCAGTCTTGAGGGAAGCAACCTGCTGGGGCTTCTGTCCCACTTGAAGCAAAGCTTCCCAACCAGGAGGCTTCCCTGAGGTGCCTGGGCTGGAGATGAGTCCTGCAGGCCCCAGTATTCAGGAGAGGGGCATCACTGAGTGCTCCATAGGCCTGTCCCACCGCTCGTGTCCTGTGTGCACACTGCTGAGGCTCACATCCTTGGGTGGGATCTCTGCTCCCAGGGGCTGCAGCAAGACCTCACGCACCTCTCTTCTGGGTTTACCATGGACCAGAAGATCCAGCCACCCTCAGAAAGCACCTGGGGTCTGCTGAGAGCAGAAGCATCTGTGTTTTCTTCCTCCAGTTTGACCTGGTATGTGACAGGAAGGACCTGAACGACATCTCCCAGTCCATCTACATGTTGGGGCTGTTCCTTGGAGCCATGATCTTTGGGCCACTAAGTGACAGGTGAGGGGGCACAGCCGCCCTTCCAGGGCTGGTGCAAAGCTGGCAGTGTGCAGAGCAGCACGCTGCTCCCAGCCTGGCTGGGCTCTGCACCCAGCTCATTTTGTCACCACTCCTGGCTAACAGGGACCCTGACCAAAGTCCTCAGGTCCTGTGGGGACACAGCCACACAGAGGGTGGAAGGGAGAAGGGCAGGGCGTGTGTGCAGGGTGCTTCACATGGCAACCCAGACTCTAGTCTGAACCTTATCATCCTCAAGAGAGGGTGATACAATCACTGTGTAACCTGCTGGGTCTTCCCCATCTCCAGGGGGGTCTCTCCAGATCCTGACTGTGTCTTCCCTCTTTCTTCCCAGGATCGGCCGCCGGCCAGTCATTCTGATCTCCATCTTCCTCCAAGGCTTGTTTGGTGTAGGAATTGCCTTTGTGCCCCATTTCTATGTGTACATGGCCTTCAGATGTGTCGTGGGGGCTTCGGTGACAGGGATCACTATGACACTACTGGCCTTGGGTGAGTAGGATGCCCGTGCCCTGAGGCAGAGAGCTGTTGCTTCTTGAGATGCAATAGGAAAGGTCTGTGAAGAAATAAAAACCATCAAGTAAGACTTGAGAAACACCTTGCTCTGTGCTGTCCTTGGGCAATTTGATATCTCCTCATCCTGAGTGAGAACAATGGGGAGCATCTCTCCCATGCCTGTGCTCAGAGGAGGTCAAGGGGAAAGCCTCCCAGCTCAGGAGGTCAGTGCTGGTAGAGAGGCCCATGGATTTGGGTGCCAGCTCTGCCAGTGAGGTGCTCTGTGGATGCTGGGAGCAAAGAGGTGATGAGTTTTGGAAAGCAGCATAGGGGGTCCTGATTGAGAGTGGGATGGCCATGAACCAGCAATGTGGCTAAGAAGACCAATGACATCCTGGGGTGTGTTAGAAGGGAGGTGGTTGGTAGGTCAAGAGAGGTCCTTCTGCCCCTCTACTCTGCCCTGGTGAGAACACACCTGGAATATTTGGTCCAGTTCTGGGTCCCTCAGTTCAAGGAGGACACAGAACTGCTTGAAAAAGCCCAGTGCAGGGCCACCAGGATGATGAAGGGAGTGGAACACCTTTCCTATGAGGAGAGGCTGAGGGAGCTGGACTTCTTTAGCTTGGAGAAGAGGAGACTGAGGGGTGACCTCATTAATATTTATAAATATGTAAAGGGCAAGAGCCAGGAGGATGGAGCCAGGCTCTTCTCAGTGATGTCCAGCGACAGGACAAGGGGCCACGGGTACAAGCTGGAGCAGAGGAAGTTCCATGTGAATGTAAGGAAAAGCTTTCTCACTGTGAGGGTGGCAGAGCCCTGGGACAGGCTGCCCAGAGAGGTTGTAGAGTCTCCTTCTCTGGAGACATTCAAACCCCACTTGGATGTATTCCTGTGTGATTTAGTCTGGGTGATCCTGCTCTGGCAGGGGGTTGGACTGGATGATCTTTCAAGGTCCCTTCCAACTCCTGACATTCTGTGACTCTGTGATTCTGTGATTTATCTGAGTTTTGCATCCTCTTGCAGAGGACCAGGACAACAAGTAAAGGTGCAGATCATCAAATACTGCTGATTTGCATGTGTGACTGATGCCAGAGCTCTGACTGGCAACCTCCTCTCCTTATCTCCAGGACAGCTCTTCTCCAGCAGAAAAACCCTGTTTGCACCAGGGGAAACCAATTCTGTGGATGATTCTGAACCTTTTTTCCTCTCCTCAGGTACAGAATGGGTTGGTGTCTCCTCCAGGCCAAAGGCAGTGCTTATCTCCCACTGCTATTTTGCCATTGGGCAGATGGTCTTGGCTGGGTTGAGTTATGGGATTCGCAACTGGAGGCTGCTGGAGATTGCAGGATCCACTCCCATATTTGCGTTTTTCTTATTCAGCTGGTAAGTGGGATGTGGGCAGAGCTCCTTGAAGACCTGATGGAAGCAAGTGTGAGAAGTTGGGGTTGGAGCCGATGATCTCTTGAGGTCCCTTCCAACCCCTATGATTCTATGATTCTATGTGGCAGTGAAGGGGGCATCAGCTCAGGAGCAGGCTGGGTATTACCCATTGCAGTGCAGATGCTGCAGGAGCTTCTGCAGAAGCTCAGATCTCCCTGAGGCATGGAAACTCTGAGAGCAGCAGCTGCTTTGATTCAGATCCTCAAAGGTGGCCTTTCAGGCCTAAATGCAGGCCTGGAAAACCTGACCTGAGGAGGCATTCACACCCATCCATCACATGTGATGCCCATTGCTTGCTGGCTGTGGTTGAAGGGAGATGAGCTGTGTGTGGGGAGGAGACTCAGCAGGTCCCAGCAGCACCTCCTGGTTTCATCTCCTCAACAGGGTGCTACCAGAATCAGCTCGCTGGCTGGTCACAAAGGGCAGAATAGAAGAAGCCAAGGTGGCCCTGCAGAAGGCAGCATCCATCAACAAGCGCACCATCCCCCCAGAGCTCCTTGAGCAGGTACCTGTACTGGCACGGGGAGCTGCCTGTCCTCTTCAGAGGCTGTCCTCTGCCCTTGGCTTCCTAGCAGCCCTTAGGTGATGTTTATCAGATGTTTATCAGATGACCTCACCCAATAAAATTCTGATCATGCCCCCTGGGGCTGACTTGGGGCTGGACCACGGGCATTGAGCAGAGGCAAGGTCAGGGAAGAGCTGCAGCTTCTGCTGAGGCTCAGCCTGGTGCTTTCTGGAGCCAACCCTGGGATATGGAAAGGACTCAGCTGCTCCCCTGGCTTTCCTTCAGTCAGCTCTGCAGGAGTGTTGAGAGCAGGGTCTGGCTTTACTCTGGTTTCCCATGTGTAAGTGCCCAAAGTGGGGGTTACCTCTCTGCACACCCTGATGTCCCTACCCTGGGGAATCCTTCTTCCTGAGGAACCTCTTAGTCACCAAAGCAGTGTGTTGGGCACCCAGAGCTCCAACACAGGAGCCCAGCCCCTGGGGGCTGCCTTCCCTCCCAGAGCTGTTTGGGATCACCAGCCTGTCCCACTGAGGCCCCTCCTTTGACTGCAGCTGGAGAAGGAGCTGCTTGAGGTTTGGCTTGTTGCCTGTTTTGACTGTGGCTTTCTGCATTTTGAAGCTGAAGCCTGAGGCACAGCCCAAGTCTGCAAGTTTCCTGGATCTCTTTCGGAAGCAGCACCTCCGGAAGGTGACTTTAATCATGTCCTGTGCCTGGTAAGACATCCTCTGGTCCCATCTTACCGAAACTCTATGCAAATAATGAAGGGATTGGTGGTTTGGTCCTAATTTTATATTCACTTCATGGGGTTTGTTGTTATTTAGGGATATTTCTGTTCCTGGCTCTTCAGGATGCTCTGAGGCTTGTGGGAAAGATTAGAGCTCTTCCACCTTTGGTTGTGCTGTGTCATTCACCTGGTTTTATGTCCCCTTGGAAATGCTGTGGCTTGATCATAATGTCATTGGAGATCAATATTGTATTTGCTCCTGGCCAATAGCTATGCTCAGTGCCACCCTGGCTTTCAGGTTTGTGAACAGCCTTGTCTACTATGGGCTGAGCCTGAACGTGACAAATTTTGGCCTGGACATCTACCTGACCCAGCTTGCCTTTGGAGCAGTGGAAATCCCAGCCCGTGTTGGTTGTATCTTCACGCTGCAGTGGTTCGGGAGGAAGAAAACCCAGGGTGTTCTCCTGATGCTGAGTGGCCTGGTGTGTCTGATCATCACTGGCATCCCTGAAGGTGAGCCACCTCTTCCCATCCTGAGGACAACCTCTGGGACAAGGAGGCTACAGAGCTAATCAGCCCTTCCCTTGGTGGTGCAGATCCTGTTCTCCACACCAGGTTGGCTCACATCTCTCAGGGACTGAGCTGATCCTGGTGCTATGGCCACATAGTCATCTCCCCAAGGTCCAGTCTGATCAGAAAACCTTTGCCTTCTGATCTCGATAGGGGAGGGGAGAGCTGAGACTGGTAGGCCAACTATTAGCAGAGTTGTCCTCTAGGAAAATTAATGCATGAGGATGTGAGATGATGGATGCAAAGTGTGCTAAAGGTGGCCCCCAGGCCAGAGCTGCTCCTCACTCCATGCTCAGGCACTGTTCAGAGGTGATGGCTCCCTACAGGCAAAGCTGTCATCATACATCCCCAGCCTCCATGCCCGAGCACTGCTGGGCCCTTCATTGTCCCTCAACACCAATCTCTCCTCTTCCCCTCAGACCAGCCTGTGGCAACCACTGTCCTGGCCATCATTGGCAAGTTTACAGCCTCGGCCTCCTTCTCCACCTCTTACGTCTACGCCGCAGAGCTCTTCCCCACGGTCGTCAGGTGAGGTCTCCCCACATTTGGGCTTCCATCTGCCATGGCTGGTGGCAGTGACGGGCCAAGAGCCTGGTTGTCCCCATGGCTACACTTGGTCCCACAGTAGCCCAGGGGACGCTGAGCCCTGCCCACACTTCCAACCACCTCTCTCTTCCCCAGGCAGACGGGAGTGGGGCTGTGCTCCATGGCAGCGCGGGTGGCAGGGATCATGGCCCCGCTGATCCGCCTCCTGGGCCAGTACCACCGGGCCATCCCCATGGCCATCTATGGGAGTGCCCCTGTGGTGGGGGGGCTGCTCTGCTTCCTGCTGCCCGAGACCCGTGGCACCGACCTGGTGGATGACATGGGGTCCAGCCACCCCCCAGCAGAGGTGGGTGCCTGACAGTGCCTCTGTTGCCTCCTGGACACAGGACCACCAGACCCCCTTGGCAGGGAATGGGCGTGCCAGCACTGTGGGAGGCTGTCAGCATTGCATGGGTTGGGGGTGTCTCTGAGGGCTTATGGTGATGGGAAGCAGGTAATGGGACTGCCCAAATGTGGAGGGAGGGAACAAGACCCATAACCCTGTCAGTGGTGGTCATCCCTTTGCTCCTGTCCTTGGAATGGAAGGACTTCAGGAGCAGCCAGAGCTTCACTTTATTCCATGTGCCCTCCCTCAGAAAGGGCTGATGCTTTGTAGCCATGTCCTTTGGCTCCAGATCCTGTTCCCCATGGGACCAGGTGGAATTACACCCCGATACTTCTGTCCTCTTTCTGAGAGAAGTTGTCCACAGGGGCCCAGAGGGTGAGTGGTGACTGAGAAGCCAGGTTGCTAAAGGCTGCACATCTCAGAGGCGGCTTCCATCAGCTCATAACGGGTCTGCTTTGCTTTTAAACTCTTTTCTTTTCCATCAGGTCTGTGAAAATGCCAACAGCAGCTCTGAAAACGGGCACGTGAAAGGAAAAGATGGTGGTCAAGACAATGAGCACACAAAGACCACTCGCTTGTAGCAGGGCCTCAAGTGGCTGCAGCTAAAGGTGACCTTGTGTTGTGCTGGCACTGGGGCCAGGCAGGACCTCCATTTACCCCACTCCACCACCCCTCAAGCTGTCACAGTCAATCCTTGCTCTTCCTTTTCTGTTTTGCCTTCCTGTATCTCCCTCTATAGCTTCTCTTCAGGCACTGCATCCTGGCTCTGGCCAACAGTGCTGTCGATAAGGAAAACCTGATGCTTCTTTTTTTTAAGGGAAGAAAGAAATAAATCAGAAACTAGGATGCAGGCAACGTTTTCTCTCCTTTTCTCCTATCCCATCTCCAGGAATGTGAGACTGTAAACTTTGTCCAAGTGAGACACCTGGTAGGGCATCGAATAGACTTGCAGTGAAGCACTGTGCTTGCTGAAGAGAAAGCCAGAGCAGATGCAGCACTGAAAACAACCTCACACTTGCAAGGAGGAGTGATTTCTCTAGACTGTCTAGCATGATCTTCTCACCCTCTTTTAAAAACACTTTTTTTATATATATATTTTTTTAATTTGAGATGCTCAGCTGACAAAAATAAAAAGATGTGATGGAAGAAGCAGCAAGCAGTGAGCAAGGGTGTCTAACAGGCAGCAGAATGTTCCAGCCTTCGTGCTGGTGGCTTTGAATTAAAACATGTCTCGATGCTTTGTGCACAGAGAATTGTGCTATCAGGCTGTGGTGTAGGACCACACTGATGTGTCTGCTCCAGGAAACTGAGACACGTTGTAGCAGCTGGTCCCTTAGAGGAGAGTGCAAATCTTTCTGGGAACTATCAGGTCTTTTCTGCTCTATTCCAGCCTATCCCTCCTGTCCATTTCTGTCTTTAAATGGTTTAGGACCATTTTTGTCTTATAATACGAATTAAAAACATGTGGTACTTTTTATTCCTTTGCTTCCCCTCCTTTTATCTTCTGTCCCTCAAGATGACTTTGTTTTACCACTGGCTTGATACAGATGAAGCCCAGAAATGATACAGTGGTGGTGCTCCAGTTCTGCCTGTATACAACTCAAAGGCTATTTTCTGGTAGTGCCAAGAAAGCAGACTTTATTTCTTCTCCTTGTTGTCATGCCTGCACGTCTTCCATGGGTGGAAGAACCCCATGGATATGCACTTTGATGAAAACAGAGATTCAGATAAAACCAGTGACATGGGACAATGCCCAGAAGGAGGGAGCTGTCAGTGGTGCCATCTTCTCTCTGGCACTGCTTCTCAAGGATTTGCTGAGGGTAGAGGATCCCAGTCCTTTGCCAGAGGGTATTCTTTCCTTGGCAAAGGCTGGGGGCTGCCTCCTTTGGGGTTTTGTGGAAAATAAGGTACTGACAGTAAAGGCTGAGGGAAGAGTGTGGAGCAAAACACACAGTTGGTCAGCATGGCTCCTTTTGGGAACTCTGCTCTAAGACTCTGTTTCAGCTCACTTCAAAAATAAAGGTGTCTAAGCACATCTGCTCTACTTCTGCTTCCATCTCAGTCATGCCTCCAGCAGGCTGAAGATCCATTTCACCTGCTCTTCTCTACACCTGGTGAGCTTGAAGACCATTGGAGGGTGCACTGCTCCCTGAAGAGCACCTGAGCAGCTTGACTTATGATGCTTTACACAGCTCAACAGAATCACAGAACATTAGGAACTGGAAAGGACCTTGAAAGATCATCTAGTCTGTTTCCCCTGCCAGAACAGGGTCAGCCAGACTAAATCACACAGGGACACATCCAGGCAGGGTTTGAATATCTCCATATCCAGCCGTGGACAGGTCCCACATGACACTGGGGAGATTTTGTGCACCAAAGCCAAAACAAAAAATTAATATCACTTCCAGGCATGCCTGGCCTGGACTTGGGACACACCAGCCTTCAAAATGCCACTTACTATAGCACCAAGCAACCAGAAGTGAAAGGATGGTACAAGGCTGTGACCAGCCTTCTTTGGCCAAGAGCTGTGCTGCTGTGTGAGGGGATAGTTTCACTGAGGGCACCAAATACATTCTCTACTTGCAAGCAAGCAGCACAGGGGGGCAATCATAGAATCATAGAATGAATCATAGACTGGTCTGGGTTGGAAAAGACCCCAAGGATCACAGAGTTCCAATCCCCCTGACACAGGCAGGGACACCAACCTTCAGGCCTGGATCTACACAAGGTCCAACCTGGCCTTGAACAACCCCAGGGATGGGGCATCCACCACTCTCTCTGCAAAGAACTTCCCCTTAACATCTAATCTAAACCTTCCTTCCTTCAGCTTCAATCCATCCCCCTTGTCCTGCCATTGTCTGCCCTTTCAAAAAGCTGATTCCCTTCCTGTTTCTCTGCTTCCCTCAGGGACTGGAAGGCTGCAATGAGGTTCCCCCTGCAGCCTTCTCTTCTCCAGGCTGAACAAGCCCAGCTCCCTCAGCCTCTCTTCATAGAGGAAGACACTAGATGACACAGAAGTGTTGTGGCTGAGCTGACCATATCTAACCAAGGTCAGAGCTGAAGGCTGGTCACGCCTGGGGAAAACTGTCCAGGTGCCCACTCAGCCTAACTGACATTGGATCACAATGCACACCACACAGTTCAGGAAGCTCCCACAGCTTCTGGGAGAGAAAATAAATGTGGATTGTTCATCAGAAGACCTGGGGATGGGGGTGGGTGGAGGAAAAAGTCCTAATTGAACTCAGTGGTTCAGCTTTAACACTCTGTTTCTGCATTGTTTGTGGCTGATGGGAACAAAACCCGTTTCCATCTGTGTGGTAAATTACAGACTGACAATTTCTGTGTGGAAAACACTCCCGAGCCAACAGCGGTTACAAAGGCCAACTGTGAACCAGCAGGAACCAAAAGAATCAACACCATTTATTATTCACATGTTGCATTACAAGTGTCTCTTATCAAACTCCCAGTATAATTTATATTATTCCTGTAGAAACTCAAAACAACCACAGAGAAAAATGAAAGCTGGATAGGTGGGGGTGCCGGGCTTGGGGGGTGACATCCTGATCAAACGCCCAGGCTGGGACCGGCGAGGAGGCGGCCGACCCAAGCGGTGAGGGCAGGAGGGACACAGCCCGGCGCTCGCTCGCCCAGCGCTGCCACCCCGCTGGCGCCTCTTTATTGCTGTAAAACACGACAGGGATGGTTCCACGGGGACCAGTTGCCGAGGGACTGGGAGACACGTCGGGAGGAGTCGCGCAGCCGGGCACCGCGGGCTGGGTTTCAGGAGCGGGTTTCAAGCGCCTCTTGAACGCCACGGACCTCCTCTCCCCTCTGATCAGGGCTAAGTTGTCCACCATCTACCTGAAAGACCAGTTTCCAGCCGGCAACGCCTCATGGGTCTGCTTTCAAGACAGATTGGATCAGATTAGATGTTTAGTATCTGTCTGTCCATTCATCACTGGCTGGCTGAGCCTCTGCTGATGTCCTTCTCCAAGTCCACTCCATCCCCCGTGGTGTTTCTCTCGGGCAAAATTTCCAGTCTGCTGCTGCTGAAGCCAAGAAGGAAAGAGGAAGAGATGTTAGTGGTTCCATCCAGGTTTCTGACTTGTTTCTTGTTGCCTTTAATTTTGTGCCTTTGGGGTTTTTTTGCCTTAAATTAAGAGTTCCAGGTACTCACCTCTGCTGGGGGGCAGATGTCCCTGTGCTGTCCACCAGGTCGATGCCGCGGGTCTCGGGCAGCAGGAAGCAGAGCAGCCCCCCCACCACAGGGGCACTCCCATAGATGGCCATGGGGATGGCCCGGTGGTACTGGCCCAGCAGGCGGATCAGCGGGGCCATGATCCCTGCCACCCGCGCTGCCATGGAGCACAGCCCCACTCCCGTCTGCCTGGGGAAGAGAGAGGTGGTTGGAAGTGTGGGCAGGGCTCAGCATCCCCTGGGCTACTGTGGGACCAAGTGTAGCCATGGGGACAACCAGGCTCTTGGCCTGTCCCTGCCACCAGCCATGGCAGATGGAAGCCCAAATGTGGGGAGACCTCACCTGACAACCGTGGGGAAGAGCTCTGCGGCGTAGACGTAAGAGGTGGAGAAGGAGGCTGTGGCTGTAAACTTGCCAATGATGGCCAGGACAGTGGTTGCCACGGGCTGGTCTGAGGGGAAGGAGGAGAGACTGCCATTGTGACCTCCATGGAGAAGGTTCAGTTTGAATCAAAGATCTCTGCAGTGGGATTTATTGCAACAGCCCTTTCCAATGGCTTTACCAAGCAAAGCTGCCACCTAACCCATTGGAAACCATTCCTGGCACACCCTTTATTGGAAAATGCCCTCTGGACAACTGGAAAAGAGGACCCATGTTTCTCCTGAGGCCTTGGCCATTTCCTAAATCTGCAACTTCAATGCCTCTTCTGCTACACCTTTCTGAGAGGAGATGTTGTCTGGTTGGTGGAGCTGATGGTGTCTAGTGGGTGGTGGTGTATTATGGACACTGCCTGCCAAGGGCCAGGAGCTGTGGAAGGACCAGGCACAGCTTTGAAGGGGAAGAAAGTCGTGTGGAAAGGAAAACAGCACATTGGGAGTGCAGCCCATGGGACTGAGTGGGTCTGAACCAGCCTAGAGCTGGCTGGGGCTCTTTCCAGCTCTGCTTTCAGGTTGGGAAGAGGTTATTCACCTTGAGGAATACCAGTGATGATGAGACATAACAGGCCAGAGAGCAGCAGGAGAACAGCTTGGGTTTTCTTCCTCCCAAACCATTGCAGCAGGTAAATGCAGCCAAACCGAGCTGGTAACTCCACTGCCCCAAAGGCAAGCTGGGTCAGGTAGATGTCCAGACCAAAGCTTGTCACATTGAGGCTCAGCCCATAGTAGACAATGCTGTCTGCAAACCTGAAATTCAAGTGAAGTGGAGTAGAACATGTAACCAGATGGGTTTTTCAAGTGGTTTGACCTGGAAAATTAAGGTGGCTAGACCACAAACAATCTATTTGGGGGTTGGACCCGATGATCTCTCAAGGTCCCTTCCAAGCCCCACAATTCTGTGATTTCAATTCCCAGAAATCTTTGGTTTACTTCATCTGAAACAGTTCTGTGGGACAGGGTTACATGAGGTAAAGCAGTATGGATTTCCATATGGCCTGCAGGTTTTAGACTGCACCCAAAACTTTTGGAGGGGCACAAAACTACCCCAAAACCCAGGGATTGTCAAAGGATGGGATTACTCCAGCCTTTCTCAGAAAATCCACAGCATCTTGAATAATCTCTTCTTTATCTAGGAGGTTGGAAAGAGGGGATGAGGGGATGTCTTACCAGGCACAGGACATGATTAAAGTCACCTTGCGGAGGTGCTGCTTCCGAAAGAGATCCAGGAAACTTGCAGACTTGGGCTGTGCCTCAGGCTTCAGCTTCAAAATGCAGAAAGCCACAGAGTCAAACCAGGCAACAAGCCAAACCTCGAGCAGCTCCTTCTCCAGCTGCAGTCAAAGGAGGGGCCTCAGTGGGACAGGCTGGTGACCCCAAACAGCTCTGGGAGGGAAGGCAGCCCCCAGGGGCTGGGCTCCTGTGTTGGAGCTCTGGGTGCCCAACACACTGCTTTGGTGACTAAGAGGTTCCTCAGGAAGAAGGATTTCCCAGGGTAGGGACATCAGGGTGTGCAGAGAGGTAACCCCCACTTTGGGCGCTTACACATGGGAAACCAGAGTAAAGCCAGACCCTGCTCTCAACACTCCTGCAGAGCTGACTGAAGGAAAGCCAGGGGAGCAGCTGAGTCCTTTCCATATCCCAGGGTGGGCTCCAGAAAGCACCAGGCTGAGCCTCAGCAGAAGCTGCAACTCTTCCCTGACCTTGCTTCTGCTCAATGCCCATGGTCCAGCCCCAAGTCAGCCCCAGGGGGCATGATCAGAATTTTATTGGGTGAGGTCATCTGATAAACATCTGATAAACATCACCTAAGGGCTGCTAGGAAGCCAAGGGCAGAGGACAGCCTCTGAAGAGGACAGGCAGCTCCCCGTGCCAGTACAGGTACCTGCTCAAGGAGCTCTGGGGGGATGGTGCGCTTGTTGATGGATGCTGCCTTCTGCAGGGCCACCTTGGCTTCTTCTATTCTGCCCTTTGTGACCAGCCAGCGAGCTGATTCTGGTAGCACCCTGTTGAGGAGATGAAACCAGGAGGTGCTGCTGGGACCTGCTGAGTCTCCTCCCCACACACAGCCCATCTCCCTGCAACCACAGCCAGCCAGCAATGGGCATCACATGTGATGGATGGGTGTGAATGCCTCCTCAGGTCAGGTTTTCCAGGCCTGCATTTAGGCCTGAAAGGCCACCTTTGAGGACCTGAATCAAAGCAGCTGCTGCTCTCAGAGTTCCCATGCCCCAGGGAGGTGTTCTGAGCTTCTGCAGAAGCTCCTGCAGCATCTGCCCTGCAATGGGAAAGACCCAGCCTCCCCCTTCACTGCCACCCCTCACACCCCCTGCTTTCAGGTCCTTAAGGGGATTGCTCCTTGCTCCTGCTTACCAGAAATAGAAGAAAAGGGCACATGTGGGAGTGGATCCTGCAATCTCCAGCAGCCTCCAGTTGCGAATCCCATAACTTAACCCAGCCAAAATCATCTGCCCAATGGCAACAAAGCAGTGGGTGATAAGCACTGCCTTTGGCCTGGAGGAGACACCAACCCATTCTGTACCTGAGGAGAAGAATGAAGTTTCTGGTCACACTGAAACATGCAGGAATGTCTTTTGTTATTATTCCTTGTGAGGCTGTACCTGTCTGCTTCAGGTCATCCTACTCACCCAAGGCCAAGATTGTTATCAGAATTCCTGACACCGAGGCCCCCACGACACATCTGAAGGCCATGTAGACATAGAAATGGGGCACAAAGGCGATTCCTACAGAAAACAGGGACTGGAGGAGCAGGGAGATCAGAAGGACTGGCCGACGACCTATCCTGTGAAGGAATGGGGAGGATATAGTTGGCATCTAGAGAGACTCCACGGACATGAAGAAGAGCCCAAGTGGAATACAAAGTAGTTTGAGAACTGTTCTCACCAAAGGTGATTTACATCCTGTATACACCCCAGGAGGCAACTGGTAGGAAAAGCACCATCTCCACTTTTGACCCTTCATGGTGGTAGTATCCATGAAAGGAAATGCTGCTAAAGGAACCAGCCCCTATGTCCCCTCTCTTGAGACCAGTGAGGATCACACTGCAATGGGGTGTGGTGTTGGTTCCCTGTAAGGCACCCTGTATGCATGCTGTGTCCTTCTCCTTTTCATGTGCCCTGTGTGGCTGTGTCCTCTTGGGAGCTGAGGACTGGGACCTGGATACCTGGAGGGTGTCCCAGGTTAGAAATAGATGGGCTTTGAGGTTCATCCCAATCCAAACCTTTCTATTATTCTATGACATTGGTCTACATCACCATGAGCCAAGGAGAGCCACAAGGAGGGACAGAGTGTCTGGTTAACACAAGGTGGGTCCAACTAGTCTGTTCCCAAATGGAGATTTCTAGGCTTCCTGAAACACCTTTGGATAGTTGAGACACCAGTTAGGGCTAGACCTGTGATTCCTGAATGACACCCCCATAAGGCTGTATCTGCTTCCCTCTCTTTTCAACCCTCAGACATCTACAGACACGTCAAGTGGTCCCAGATGCCCTTGCTCAGCCAAGAGGACCAAGTGTAGAGGGAGTAGTTTGCACTCAGTACATGGACATCCTGAACACTGAGCTGGGCTGTCCTTGGGTGCTGGACAATAACTCTGTAAAGGTGACTGTGTTTCCTCACCTGTCACTCAGTGGTCCAAAGATCATAGCTCCTAGAAGCAGCCCCACCATGAAGACGGACTGAGAGATGTCGTTCAGGTTCTTCCTGTCGCACACCAGGTCAAACTAGAGTAAGGAAACACAACTACTTTTGCTTTTGATAGACCCCAGCTCCTTTCTGAGGGTGAGCAGCTCTTCTGGTCCATGATCATCCCAGGAGTCAAGTGCTTGAACTCTTGCTCCAGTTCCTGGAAGGACAGAACCCAGCCCCAAGCATGTGAGCCTCCATGGTGTGCACATAGGACACAAGTCAGTGGTGGGACAGGCTTATGAGGTTCTCAGCCTTCCTCTTAATCATAGTGCTTGTCTCCCGAGTGCTGGAACCTGCAAGACTCATCTCCAGCCCAGGCATCCCTGAGGGACCCTCCTGGTTGGCAAGCTTTGCTTAAAGTGGGACCTTGAGATAAGATTCCTAGCAGCTTGCTTTTCTGTCTGTAGAGTCAGGACAAGGTGGAGGAAGGCAGGAGAGCAGTGTTTCCTCTGGTGAAGGAGGACTGGTGTAGTAATGGGATGGGATGCAGCAGCTGCTGAGGAGCCTCTAGAGAAGCTGTGAAATGGACACATTGCTCCAGGGACCCCAGGAAGCATTTGCAAATGGCAGAGGCTGGAGTCTCTCTTCTAGTCAGCTCAGAAGAAGGTACGTAAGAGAAAGTGATGGGGCTGGGAGGGGAGGAGGGAGGTAGGGCAGGAAGGGGAACAGAGGTCCAGAGAGAGAGAAGTTTGGGATGCTGACAGAGCCTTCAGTCAACTGTATGGCCCATGGGGTATCTTCTTGCAGCCCTGAAGGTCTCCTGAGGCCCCAGAAATATCAGTCACAAGCCTTTGGAAGTTAAATGTCTTTCATAGAGAAGGTGATGTGAGGAGACCTGGTCTGAAGAGTAAGGAAAACTGGCAAGCACCCCCAAAATGTCCCTCCAGGCAAGATACCGCATGGGTTCAAAGGCCTGGATACTGGAAAAGGGAGGGATGATGGGCAAAGCATGAGCTGGACTCACACTCTCACTGTCTCTGTCTGTAGCTCCCCTGGCCATCTACATCATGATCATTTTACAGCACCCTCCCAAGGATTACAACTGCGATCTGTGTGACTGAACCAAGGTCCTACAGTGCCTGGTGTAAAAAATCTCAGCCTGACCACACTACACCCGGCACTGCCACACCAAACTACAGGACAGGTGCTCTGCCCGTCCCTCCCCTTCCACATCCCCAGCACATCAAAAATGGGCTACAGACCTCGGTCAGCAGGGACGGTGGTGGTGCTGAGGGGTACACCCAGCCCCTGCTGCACTTCTCCGTGGCGTTCAGGCCGTACGCCACGATGGAGGCGAGGTCCCAGTCCACCGGCGAGTACATGGAGCACTGCTCATACTCCCCGTCCGCGTCCCGGGGCAGGGTGAGGTTCAGCTGCTCTTCCTCCGTCAGGTTGGGGCCGACGGCGCGGATCCAGCTGGTGTCGCAGTGATGGGGCACGTCCACAACCATGAAGACTTGGCCAATCATTTGGAAAGGACTGAGGAGGAGCGGGAGGGAGAAGAGCAGTACCAGGAATTTCTGATACAGCCCAAATCCCCCCAGAGCATTTATAAAGTCTCCAAACTCAGCCATGGGGACTGTCTCTCTGGCCGGGTTGCGCCCGAGCACGTTGTTTAAATACACAAATATTAATGTTTAAACTATGGGAGCACTAAACCCCTGATCAATGTGATAAAATGAGCCCTTGTATCAGCACATTCGCCTATTATGATGATATACCACAGTCTTCCAGGGTGTACTTTGTAACCAGCCATTCCCTCCCTGTTCCTGGGGCCAGAACAAAGGTGCCAGAGCATTGTCACTCTTGGTGACAGCATGGGGACAGCTTGGTTTGTCTCAGTCTGGAGTGTCTCCACAGACCTCCTGAAGGCAATTGTGTTGTGGGGAAAAGTTTTGTCTGAGATATGAAGTTGTGACACTGAGAATGAGGGATAATCTTCCAAAGTTTGGTGAAGGAAACAGAATAAATTTGCTCTTCTCATTAATGGCTTAATGGATATATAGTCCATCCTGGAGACTAAAGGAGAGAGAAGCAGAAAAGCACTTCTTCCCTGGACCAGGAAATATGGCTGTTAGTCAAGTAGACTTGGCCTTGACAGCTATGTCCCAAGCTGTCGGGTTTCATCTGCCCCTCATTAGAAAACCTGGTTAGTCATAAACTACAATGTCTTGAAAAGAATCCTAAAATATGTTTGGCTTAGAGAGTACCCTTAAGGACAACAGCATGCTGTGTGCACAGACATGCAGAGCACACAGGATTTGGGGCTAAGAAATGACACCAGCTTGGCTTTGCCTGAGGTTTTGATGTCACTTCGAAAGCAGATTGACCTGGTTTCTGGTGCATGCCTGAGCTGCCTCCTGGACAGACTCCCTGAGTGGTTTCTATCTTTATTCCTGGAAACTGGAAAGCTGGATTGCCTTCAGTGTATAAAATAGAGTGTAATTTGGCAAAGGTCTCCTGGGTGCTTTCTCCAGAGTGGTAAGGACGGGTCACTAGACACTGACCTGTTCATTTCACGTCTCCTCTCAAATTCCTTGTCCTTAAGTCTCAACCCAGATAGTATGTCTGAACCCCCAGCAAAGTTACTGAAGGATCACATAGGTCGGGGTTGGTGTTTCATGAGTGGGTATGGCTTATGGAACTGGGGAGAGGGGTAGAAGATGGAGTCTTAAAACACCACTCCCTAGGCTAGGGTGGGAGAGAGAGAGTTCACACTGCATAAAGCTACTCGGAGTAAAGAGAGAGAGGAGTAAATGTGACTTAGAGTGGTGTAAATTTGCACCAGTGATGGGCATGTATCATGTGAATGCCTGACACAGCGTAACATATTACTGGGCTTTAGATCTGCATTCCTGGATGAGAGGACTTGCTGTTATCCAGAGAGACACTTTGAAAAGAGGGCTGAGCTAAGCAATCTGCAGAGGTTCCTTTTACTCTAAATCTATCTCTGTCCATGTTGTGAGGTGACTTGGCCAAGGAGATTGCTATGGCAGAGGCATTTGGACCCTCTTCTGCTATTGGGAGCAGGTGCCTTTTACATCAGCATATGACCTGAAGTCTTCAAGCTTACCCTGTTTTGTGTGGCTCATGGGCTTCCATCCCACCCACAACCACCCACATCTCCTGCAGCAAAGGAGTCAGACTTTGACTATAAAAACATCTTGAGGGTGACCCAGACATGACGTCAGACTCCTGCACAGACACAGATGTGACTTGGGGCTGTTCTTCCTAATGTCAACGAGCTCTCCTGAAGCCCTGGGAAAGCTTTCAGTCCCTTGTAAACTCTGTCACCCTACAGTAATGTTTCTCATAGAAAGACATTTTTCTGATGACTGTTGTCATCATCTGGGGCTGAATGGGTCAATCCAGCATGGTGGAGATCTCTGAGACTGCAAAGACGCTTGCAAAGCCTCTCAAAAATGGAGAAGTCTCTATCAGAGGGCATGAGAAATCAGCTGGTCTCAGGGAAGGCCTGGGATGGACAGCTGGAAATCCTCTGCATCCATGAACACATGTCAAGGACCAGGGAAAGGGAGAGGGAGTGTCCAGGAGAGCATTCAGAAAGAGAAACAGTTGCTTGGGAGGAAGACTGGTGTGGGCAGTGGGGGATTGATGCAATACTTCATCGACTTGTCTTTTCTCTCACACAGCTCTGAACAGCAAGAGTGGCTGTAGCTGGAGACCTGTTTGAACACCCATATGCTGGGGTGACTTGCAGCCAGAGCAGATTCGTATCCACCAGCCATGGTGTCTCTGCATTGTCCCTCCTGTAGCGCTGGCAGGGAGAGGCCAGGTTCAGGGGTGTCATGTGCTAATGACAACTTGGTCTGGGGTGTCACTGAGTGCATGGAAGACACGCCACCCCTTTCCCACTGCTTGACCCCTGCAAGCCTCTAAGTCTCACTGCTCCATCTCTAAACACAGCTTGACCAGGTTTCAAGCAGGGCACCTCTGTCCCAAGGCTCTTGCCCCATCCCAAGGCAGACTGACTTAGCATCTAAGGAGCCATGTGAGGACGTTGCTCTTTCCCCTGACTCCTGTTGATTGGACAGTCTCCTGCCAGCACTGACACCCTGCTCTGCAGCAGATGCAGTCCATAAGCAGCTTTATTCCTCCAGCAGATCTGACAGAGCCAGATGAACTTTGGCAGTGGTGAGGCTGGGAGGTTTAAATTTAAAAATTAATTATTTTAACACCTTCATCCTTTTATTTTATTTTATTTTTTACAGACAGAGGATTAAAACAGGTGATGTGATATGCTCCATGATTCTCTTCACAATGCACGTGCTCTTCCTCTGACCCTCTGAGGTTCCTGGTGAGCTTGTTTATCATCAGTGTAATTGTTAACTCCTATAATGTTTATGTTACAGCAGCAAAGGGCAGTCAGGGTGGGGGTGTCAGAGTGCAACCACATAGGGAGAATGGACACAGCAAGGTCCCCCCACCCCAAGAGTTCAAGAGACATGGGTTTCCTTTCTTCAGTGATGAGGGTAAGTGAAATGACCTTGGCAAGGTCATTTCACTTACCCTCATCACTGTACAATGAGCCTGAGGACAGTGACCTTCTGTGTGAAGCAGTTCTGCAGTCTACCAAAGGAAAAATATCAGGAGGGGAGTGAGATACCATCAGTATTAAGTGCAGGCAAGCCATATGGTGAAAAGGTGTGTGATGTTTTGGGTTGGATTCATCTCTGAATGTCTAAATGTAGTTGTCTATATGTGAAATGGGTACCTAAGGTTGCACCATGGTTGGTGGAGATGGATTGACATGGTTAAAAGAATCCAGAGAGCTGTTAGCTTTTTGAATGCAGTTGTCTGGTTTGGGGTGGGCTGAATCACTCCCCAGACTGTACTTGCTATGTCTCTGTTTACTCTGACACAGGCATAAGCACTTGGTGTACATTGAAACCGTAGTATTGCAAACACCTAGACCTCATTTGGAGCCAATCTTCACCCTGCCCTCCAGCTTTGCCTTGGCTCCTTCCTGATAATGGCTTTCTCTTCTCATTTCAGTTCTGAGCTCTTCATTTGCTTGTTGCTTGTGGCTGCTTGCCACATCATGGGAGGTCAGTCTCCCTTCTGCCATGCAGACAGTGGCCATGCAGACATCCTCTGAAGGACCCTGGTAGGAGATGGTGCAGAAGATTGCCTCTGCAGAAGACCCCTGAGTGCAGAGAATGGGGTGCTCCTGGGAGGTTCCTAACAGTGAAGACAGCTCTTGCAATGTTCTTTTTTTGGGAACTGACCTGCTATGACCAGATCCTAAACTTAGCTCCTTAAGCCATCAGTAAATCATTCTATACACAACTGAATTTATCTTGTGCCAGAGGAGTGGGGGATTTCTAAACTGATTTAACAAATCAATTTTTGTCCCACATCAGCTAATCTGTGCTGCAGGGGTGGGAGCTTTTTGAATCTTTTTTTCAACTAAATAAAGAATTCCTGTTCTAAAAGGCCATCATTTGCCACATTCAGGTCTGCACTAGAGACAATTCCATAATCTTCTTCGACTTCTGATGTTTTTCTGCTCCTGTTCATTTTCTCAGCAGCCTCCTGGGCAATTGTGGTTGAATCAACATTGAAAGGATCAAAGACACCATGATTAAAGATTTCAGAAGTGTGGCTGGTGAACAAATACATTGGGGGAAGGTTGTCTTCCTGTGTAGAGAGATGCTTGTTTGCTGAGCCTTCAGCACTGAAACCCAACCCAAAAGCATCTTCTTCAGCCTTTGGAGCCTGGCACTGTGGATCCAACTGCTGCAGCACTGAGCAGCTCTGAATCCCTTCTGGGCCTCCAATATTAACCTCATCCTGTCCAGTAAGAAGTGAGAGACTGGAGGTGTCCCATGGCACTGGTGGGGCATTTGTTTCTGCTGGGATTTCCTGGCATAATTCTGAGGGATTTGCATCAAAGCAAAGGGGAGATTCTGCCCCTGAATTTTGCAAGTCTGAATTTGGGGTTTTACTTGCCATGCTGGGAAAATCTTGTTCTCCAGCAGAGAACATGTTATTGCCCCCCAGAAAACCCACACTGTGTAACTGCATTTCAGCTTCCTTCTGTAACTTTTCTGACTTGCCTGGTGAAAAAAATATCCCATCTTCTTTGGTGTCCTGGACATCCAAACTCAATAGGTTCTGGATTTCTAGTAGATGAGCATCATGATGATTTCCTTCCCTGTGGAGATTTTTGCTGTTACCAGCTGCAGGCACAAGCTCTGGAGGAGGGTGTGGAGGGTTTGTTTCACTTTCCATGATTACTGCAGCTTCATCCTGATTTTCCTGTGCTGGCATGAGAGAAGGCCAACAGCTTTCCTGTTGCTGCCAGACCTCACTGTTTAGAGCCAGTTGGTCATGAATGTCAAGTTCAGTTCTCTCATGTTCATCATTGCATGAAATGCTTGAGCCAGGAGTCAGCAACAAGACATCAGTCTCTTTGCCCTCAGTAGAGTCTGAGAAGCCTCCAGAGCTCTCCTGGATATGTTTAGGGAAGATCTCCATCTTTCCAGGCTGCTGTAGCTGATCATTCTTGGAAGACTTTTGGCTTGCTTGGCTGGAGGAACTGAGAAGGTCTTGAGGCTTTTCTGGCCTCTTGTTGATATTTTTTTGTTCTGAGGGTCTTGCAAGTTTTTCTCTTTGACTCTGCTTCTTCTCTGAGGAGTAACCAAACAAAGTGACCAGGGCTGATTTGGGCTTAGTGGGTTTCCTTTGGGTTGTTGTTTCCTTCTTGGGAGTGCTGCCTTTGTCTTCAGAACCAAAAAGTGTAGTGAAGGGGTTTTTCCCAAGCCTGAAATCTTTAGCTAACATTCTGCCATCTTGACTGCTCGTGGTCTCTCTGCTTTGGGTGCCAGGCCTTGACTTATGCATGGTGCTTTCCCCTGGGAGTTTCAGATCTATATTTTCTTCACCCACTGGATGACCTCCAGATTTGACCAAGGACATATCCAGTTTGGAAGAATCTGATGCCTCGTCTGGTTGCTCAGGAACATGGAAGATGTTTCCACAAGGAACTTGTTTGGGATCCTTTGACTTGGAATTGTTCACTTCATCACAGGAGGGCCAAGTGTCACAGGTTCCTTTCAGAGGTGTATCTGCTGAGACTGGAACATCCTTGCCAGGTGATTTTATATCATGTCTCAAAATATCCTCATGAAAGTTAGTTATCAGTGGGCCACATGTGCCCTGAGGTTCTGTTTCTTGAAGACAGGGCACACTGTGGTCACTTGTCTTATCTGGCAAATCAGGTGATGAGGCTCTGCTCTTTTCTGCTTTGTTTTCCTCAGATCTACGCTCAGGACTGGGGTCTTCCAGAAACCCTGATGTACTTACTGGTTTCCCTTCTTTTGTCTTCTCAAACTCTGCCTCTTTGCTCTCAGTCCCAGGCAAATGACTTATGCTGGGTGGCTGTGTATTTCCCCCCAGAGTTCCAGGCATCTGTTTCCCAGGGAACTCATTGCCGTTTACATTTGATTTCTCATTCACCAGCTCAGCAGTCTCAGGTGGCACACTCAGCACTCCTGCCTCCAAGGAGCCAGAAGATACATAAGGTGTCATTGACTCACCAGAGAGGCAATGGGCTGCTTCATCTTCATTTTCAGGGGGATCTACAACCTCAGCTCCACGTTTTAGCTCTATACTGGTGGTGTTTCTGGTTTTTGGCTCTGTGGGCACATAGATGGACTTTGGGTTGTTGACTCTCTCTCTAAGATCATGCTTGTCTCCTGCAGTAGCTGGGATGGCTATGGTCAGTTCAGGCTTGTCACCTGTCCTTGCAGGCACTGTGCCTCCTTCATTGGGTTTGCTTAGAGACTCACAAACCTTGTTTTCCTTCACTGGAAACTCTGTATCAGGGAGTACACAGCCCCCTGTGCCCCCCAGGTACCTCCAGTTGGTGGGTTTAGTGCTTTGACGTGTGGTGTGGTGAACAAGTGAGCCAGGAGGTGGGGATTTCACAGGCTCCAGGACTAGAGGGGACAAGGAAGAAGCAGGTGTTCTCCTCAATTGGACTTGGCCCTCCTGGATTGCAGCCACTCGCTGGGACACCTTGCCCCCCTGCTTCCCTTTGGAGACATCCCCATCCCCAGTTTTTTCACTGCCTCTCTGTTCTCTGGTCTTGGGCCAGGAGCATGCTTGCTGTCTTTCCTTGGAATAGGTGACACCAGGTAAAAAGCTTCCCTTCTCCACAGCTGATTTCCCCTCCTGAACCCCGAGCACCACCTTCCCTTCCCTGCTGCCCACAGCCTGGTAGGTTTGCAGGCTCAGTGTGGGCTTTCTCCAGGAACATGCTCCCTTTCCACCTTTTTCTACAGCCAACGAGGCTGTTTCTGAAGGTGGCCACACCGTTCTGAGCTTGCTCCCAAAGAGGACAGACCTGCTGCTCATTTCTTGCCTGTGCTTAGCGAGCTGTATGCTGCACCGTGCATTGAGGGATGCATCTCTTGTTTCAGTCTTCTTCTTGTCCCTGCTACACCAGTCCTGGGACTCTGGTCCTCTGCCTACCATCGCCACTCGCTGAACCTGATGGTCTCCCAGCCGGTGATTCAGCCTTTCTGTCTCACTCCTGCTTTTAGCTCCAGCCATCTGCTTGTGGTGGACTTGGCAGTAAAACACCCCGTGGAGGGCAGCATAGTTTTGCAAGCTGGAAAACAGGCATTGGCATAGTGGTTAGTGCCTGTGTGGGAGGGAAGGATTAACAGTAGCACTGATGGACAGGTTTGCAGCAAAATTGTTGTTCAGTGGAAACTGTCAGGGAAGGGAGGGCGTTTGATGAATGAAACCTTTCAAACAGAGTGTTGGTTTCCTGAGGATGTGTTTGATTTTTCTTTCAAAAAGCAAAACGTGGAAAAATTAAACATTTCCTTGCAATGCCCCTGGGAGCTGTAGTCCAGGAGTCCAGGTTATCATAGAATCATAGAAGCATAGCATGGTCTGGGTTGGAAGGGATCCCAAGGATCATAGAGTTCCAACCCCCCTGCCACAGGCAGGGCCACGTGCAACCCCTTTCTAATTTACAGGCCAGGCTTCATACCAGTGCTTTGTCTCTCACCCTGTATGCACAGCATGGACCATATGGGTAAAATGGCACAGGGCTCTCATGATACAGCAACTGCACGATGGGAGAAAGTGTCTGTGCAGCTCAGGGGCCAAGAGTGTCACAAGCAGCCTTGCAGAAAAGGACCAAGGTGTTTTGGTGCCTGACAAGCTGAAAACAAGCCAATAAAGTGATCTTATGGCAGAGAAGCTGAGTACATCCTGGGCTTCTTTAGCAAGAGCCCAGAGAGCTGGTCAAGAGAGGTCACTGTTCCTCTTCATTTGGCACTTGTAGGACTACAAGTCCAAAGCCAGCTTTGGGCTCCTCAGTGCAAGAAAGCCATTTGACTGATTGGAAGGAGTCTAACAAAAGTCCACTGAGGTGGTCAGGGGCCTAGAACATGCATCGTTTGAGGAGAGGCTGAGAACAGGGTTGGCTAGGTTTCATAAGGAGAAGGTTAAGAGGGGGGAACTCATTGATCTGTGCATCTATTTTATGGGAGGTTATAGAGAAGACAGCACTGGAGTGCTCTTGGAGGTGGACAGTGAAAGGATGAGAGGCAATGGCAACACATTGTAACATGGGAAATTGTGATGAGATATAAGAAAAAGAACCTTCCCACTGGTCATCAACTCTTGAAAGAGGTGCCCCAACTAAGACGCTGTGGAATACATCCTTGGAGCCATTCACCCCTCTCCTGCACATGTTCCTGGGCTACCTGCCCTCCTTGGACCCATAAGAGGCTGAGTGGAGACTTCCAGAAGCCTGTTCCAATCTACCTGTCTTTATGAACACGTGAAGCACCCAAACAACTCCTCCAATTAAATTCCATATCAGCATTCCCAAAGTGTAAATATTTCTTGTCTTTTCAGCTCACCCTCACACTACCACTCAGATTCCTGACCCACAGGTTTGAGGGGAGCAGTTTTCAGACTCTAGTGACAAAGTTGTGTATGGGATGGATTGGATCAGGGAAACTCTTTGCTCTTTCTCATTTCCTGAAGCCTGCCCTGTGAGAATTACCCTTGGACTACTGTGATGTAAACTACTTGCATTTTCCTTACAAATAAATGCACCTGGGTCCTACCACTCACCTCAGTTTCCTCCCACAGACCTGGCAGCAGAAACACGAGCGGTGCACACAGACTTTGTCAGTGACCACACGCTCCATGGAGTACACAGGCTGCAGACATGAGGCACACACTTCTTTCAACATGGGCTGAAGAAAAAGCAGAAACTGAAGTTAAATAACTCTGAATCACCACCACTCAGAAATGCATCTGCTGCAAGCTAATTTGCTGAATCTTCTGGTTGTGTTGGATTTTCTTGGTGATGTCCTTTTGCTGATCTGTTGTGAGAGTTTGGATTCCCATCTGATTCATTTTACCTGTCATCTTTAACAGGTCAGCATTCATTTTCAGTCAGGACAGAAAGACAAGACACCCTTGGACCCCCAGTGAGAGAAATTCATTTGATTGAGAGGAGATGATTCACTCAGATGACTCATTTAAAAGCCTTGAGTGAGGTAAGAGATGCTGCTCAGAGCTTCTGGCTGGGCAGCTCCTGAAATCACTCATATCATATGGCTGCTCACACAGACCACATAGTCCAGACCCTAAAAAGGTAACGTTAAAGCTTCCACAGCTCCATAAACCTGGTGGTTTACTCCAGCATGTTTACTCCATGGACTGTACTTTATGCCATGACCTGATTCTGCAAACACCACTTTATGTGAAGAGCCCAGGGAGTCGCTCTGGAAAGCATTGCCAACACCAGCTGTTTTATTAGTGGACAGAGAAAGGGAATAAAGAAGTTTGGACGTCAGCCTAGCTGCAGAAATAGCTCCAGGTTGTCTGCATGGGCAAGTAATTCCGAGAACGCTGGTGGCAGTGTGGATGTCTCTGGGGTGAAGCTGTTAGGCTCATCTTGCCTGGTGAGTCCATCTGAAGCCAAGTTTGTCCAAAGCCAGTGTAGCTGAGCCTAACCTAACTCTGACTAGATTGATGTTCTGGGTACTAATACTCCCTCACATGAGGGCACCTTTGCCTCTTTATTGGGCGTAATTTGCCACAGTTTGATTTGACAACGTTGTGCTGGTGACCCCAGCCCCTGGCTGTTTGTTCAGTACGTGCTCACCCTGTTTTGCAGTGGTGTCAGCTCAGAGAAAATACAAGTTTACTTTCTGCTCTTCTATGGAGTGGGCTGATGGCCAGATTTTAGGTTTGACAAGAGGAAACAGGCTGCCCTGAGAAGCTGTGGCTGGCCCTGGATCCCTGCCAGGGTTCAAGGACACGTTGGATGGGGCTTTGGGAAATCTGGGCTAGGGGATGGTGACCCTGTCTATGGCAGGGGGTGGGACTAGATGGGCTTTGAGGTCCCTCCCAACCCAAACCAGTCTGTGATTCTATGAAACATGAAAGGTGTTTGTGTATCTCAAGAGATGAGTTGACAAGGGAACAAGAACTCTGTCTTTTGTTTGCAACAGACACTCATGAGACCAATGTTTTTTAATTACTCTCAGTTTCACTTGATGTACCAGTAAGAATAGGTCACCTTTGTTTACCTATGACAATGCTTTCAAGAAATTTAACATCTTTGGGTTTCTTCCCTCTCTCTAGAGGGAGGTATACAAAATCCCTCTCTTTCCTTCAGTCTGCAATGATCCCAGCATACCTCTGCTGTTCCAGTCTTCTACAGAGAGGAGACCACAGCTCTATATGTGTCTACATATGTAAGGGGTGTCTAAACTCCCAATATATTCAGTGGAGGTTCAGTTAAGGGAATGTAAAAGATGACTCATCTGCCCTAACCCAGGTATGTGTAGTTGGACAAAGTCAGTTAGGCAAGATGAGTTTCATCAATGTGAGTACAGATCTGTGCTGATGCCAGTGGGAGGGCAGTGTGGGTGAAGGTGGAGCAGAAACACACTTTTGTGCAAAGATAGGTCTTTCAAGTGGAAAATGACAGCAGAAACCAGATGGAAAGTGACTTCTTATTAGTGGGTCTCTCCAAAAGAAATTGAAGCCCTGTCCCTTCAGCATGGATGTCATCTCACTGTAGGAAATGAGCCAGTGATTTGGCAAAGGACATTGAGTGGTGATGGGCAGCTGCATGGACGCAGCTTCATCTGTGATGATGGAGCAATGTGCCAGTCCCAGTGATAACAAATCTCAGCCAACAGATCAACTTTGCTGCATTGGGCAGGACAGATGACAGGTACATGTAGGTGCTCTGGCAGGCATTTCATCCAGCTGTGATGAGCTCTCACACAGCATGAAGGTGTGTGTCCTGGCAGAGAGGAGAGACCTTTTGACATGTCTCTGTTGTATAAGAAAATAATGCTTTCCTTTAATCATGACCAAGCATAATTAAAGCATAATAGCAGAGCTATTTAGCAAACAAACAAGATCTCTCTACTCTTAGCTGGGAATGAATGTACACACTCCTCATGTGTCTTCCCAAAGTGGGATAATCTTTTACAGGGGAATGCAGATCTCTCTCTCCAGGGGATTTATTTTAAGTGCTCACCATTTGATACATGGTGAATACTTTTGCTCTTCAGAGGTATTTTTATCAGCCCCAGAAATAAGCCTTCCTAATGGTTTGCAAGATAGGGAGGTGATTTAGCAGCAATCGAGTGGCACTCTGGGCAAGGAAATTATCTTAAGGCTTCTGTGAAAAGCAGTTACAGCGTGTTCCTGGAAGGCTTTTCTAGCACACTGCTGATTACTGCCATGTGGAAAGTTGCAGCTGGCTTATGGCTTATCAGTCGTTGCCTTTTTTTTTTTCCCTGGCTGAATTAAAATCTTAAATGAAATGCCTGTGTTACTGGTAGGTGGAGAAGATGGTGAACACAAAGCTTCCTGCCCTAAGAGTGAGTCCTCAGGGGAGAGTGGTGGCTGAAACGGATCTGGGAAGGGTGCTACTTGATGTAGGCACTTCATATGTAGCCTGTTTCACGTTTGCTGCTGCAAGAGGACCAGATCTGTAGCTGAATTTGCCCTTCGACCTCTCAAGGAAGTACAGTTAAGACAAAGCCATCTGTCCTCTGCCCACTGGCCCAGGTAGTTCTCCCAGCCATTTTTCTCTTGAAAATATCTTCCTAGCACTATGTGAGAACTTAGCAACCCATGAGGGCAAAGAATGGTGAACAGTCTCATGCCTTGTGTGCAAAGATCACAGAAAAACATGACAACTCATTTGGGATTGGAAAGTTTGTGTGTGCTCTGCTGGTTTATTTTTGCAAAGTCTAAGAATAAAAGCTGATTCTTCAGCTTGGATTTGAGTTTCAAATCTTTGCATTTGTTTTTTTTTTTTTTCTCCAGCAATTTCAGTGCTTCAAGGGCCAGTGTAGGGTCCTGAGGTAATACAGCATCTGTCCCCTCATAATATTTCAGTTCCTGTCTGATGGAAATACCATGAAAGAAACACATCTCATTTTAGCCTCACAAATGGCTCATTGAGACACTCAGAAATCCTGTCAATCCAGAAACACACACAATAAGATCAGTATTTTTAAGGACTGGCAGTGCAGGGTATTTGTGTGTATTTGAGTTCTTGTGAAATCATTTTCATTACTGAAGCAACTTGTTTGGAGCTTACTAAAACTGCTCAGCCACTGTCCTTTAATGAAACAAACGTGTTATGGGCATCCTGAAACAAGTTTAAACAGGAAACAACCAAGGATAAGGAAGAAGTGTTGGAAAAAAATTTGAAGAGCATCTCCAAATTACTAATTCACCACTGTTTCTACAGTTGGTCCTACTAAAACAAGTGGGAAGCTTGTTTTTTGATGATTCCATGAAACGAGATACACTCAGTTTATGGTGATCTGCTCTTCTACCTCAACCCTTGGTGTATTCTTTGATGGAACTGAAGACTGTGCTTGTTTGTCATATCTCAGTTTCAAATTTCTTGGGTCTTAGAAGCAAACCAAACAGCTCTGGGTATGTGCCTGATTTTTTGGGTTTGAAACAGAACCTCTACTTGGTCTGCAATAGCTTGAAGAAGGTATTGCATGATGCCAGATGTTACTTGCTGTTCAAAAACTTAGCTGTAGACTCAGGGATATGGAGTGGTAGACATCGAAACAGCCCCCTCCACCCCCCATCCCCAGTGTCCTGCTCTTCAGTCATCAATGTGAGCTCTTTTCCCTCAGAGGAAGGAAGAAAACATTCACCATGACACCCTACTGAAACATCATGGTTCTTTGAATGATGCTGCTTTCCCTTTCTGCAGAGAAGCAAACTGATGCACTGTGAGGTGAGGTGGCTTGCCATAGACCAGGCAGAAGGTCTTCAGTTAGATCTAGGGGTTGGTAGCCTAAGCCTGAGCCAGGTGGTAGGACACAGAGTAGGAGACAAGAGTATGGGCTGTTAATACATCCACGTTGTAAAGAAGCTCTAAACTACATCCCACCAGTGACTTTTAGTGCTCTCAATATGTGATTCAGATGGTTCATTGAGAGATGATTTCTAGGTACTTTGAAAAGAAACAAGCACTCCACAAAAGAAACTCAACCAGACCATAGTATTTTCAGAGGTAATGTTTACCTTCAGAACGCAGCAAGAGAAGTTAAAAAAAAAAAAAGAGGCCACAAAATATCTAAAATCTTGAGTTGAGAATGTACAAAACAAAGTCATAATAAAAAGAAAATCGATTTACAAAGTCTCAAAATGAATTTAAACAGTACACAAATATGAAAGCATGGAAAATCTAAAATAAGGTTTTTGTATATGTTGAATAATAAATTACAATTCTAAAAGTAAAGAAAGAAAAGCAGTAACCATTCTGACTCAAGTAGAGAATCTTCCACAGGATCTTTCTTTGGGGTAACAGCACTGAGAATAGCTGCAGATCTCATCTTGACGATTTTCAGTAGCATTGAGTACTTTCCAGAAACTGAAAAATACACTGATAAATGCCTAAATACCTCATCCAACCCCAACAGTGACAACAATTTGACTTTTTATTTCTTTTTCTTTTTTTCTCATAATGGCTAAGAGAAAACCTATCCAACCCACCCATCAATACGAGCATGTGTATGTATATATGTGTGCTTCTTGGAAAGTCTGTATTGAAATTAGAAGATAACATAAAGGTGTGTGTTTGCCAACGACCAGACCAGTTGGTTCTTTAAGTGATCCTACCTATCCTTTCTTCTGCATCAGTTCAGATAATTTCAGTATTCCACACCCTCACTTCCCCTGCCAAAACACTCCAGGGGGAAAAAGCTACCCTATGGTGCCCATGGATGGATTCTTCCCTTGTGCTTCTAACAATGTCAGGGATCTGGGTTGTGGAGCAGCACCAAGTCTGTTGGGTTGGCCAGGTGAGGGCAGTTCTCCTCCCATGTTAAGGTAGACTGTGTTTGTCCTGTCTGTACTCCAAACACCAAGATGATGTGACCCTGAGAAGTCCTTAGGGTGTGGATGAAACCCTGGCTGTAATGTGGATAAGCTAGGAGATGTTTTTATTGTGGATTTTCTTTTTTGTCCTTATACAGTTCTCACTTGCCCTCTGGAATCTCCTATTTCTTTGGCTTGGAGTTGCCAAAGGTGACAAAGACCACTCCTGGCTCCTGAAAACTGCCATTGGCATGGAAGTCTTTGCCTGGGCTCTTCACGTACCTCTGAAACACAGGTGAGGCAGAAACCTCATATTGGGGATGAGAAACTGCATTGGACGTGGAAGATGTTTGTGTCTCAGATTGTTTGGTGACTGTGGTGGACGAAGTGATGATTTTGTTTCCAAACTGGTCCATTTCCTCGTACTGCTCCATGACAGTCCGAGTGGCTCCATAGAGCTTGGACCCATCAGGCCCTGTCTGCAGCTCTAAGATGCTTTTCTGCCTTCGTGGATTTTGTGGGCTGGGGACATTCAGTGAGCAGTAGTCTGAAAAGCCTCCTTTCATCCCACAGTGGCAACTGCCTTTGGAAGTGTCTAGAGAGGACCTCTCTTTCTCACTGCTCTGATGGTTGGTATTGCCAAGGGTGTGTTGCTTCATTGAGCTTTGCCCAACTTTTGTTTGGATGGGCTCTGGTCTCTTCTCAAAGGGGGTCATGTCATGCCCAGCAGACCCTGCTGATGGATGGTTAAAGGAGCTAAAGCTGTCCTGAGCAAAACCATCCTTTTTTCCTGGAGTGTCAAGACAGTCTGGTGAAGGGATGTCCCAGGGAGAATGTGCTGTCCTGGGTGATTCTGCTGGTTTCCTGGCAGCAGACTCGATGGAGATGTAGGAAGGTGAGGAGGGAGAGTTGACACGAGATTGAACGAGGCGGGGGACCTCAAGCTCTGCCTTGGTTACCTCGGCCTTTTCTGCCACCTTTGCACCACCCACAGATGCTGCCTCTCCTGTCTCCAGGGTGGTTTCCTCCTGCTTGGCTTTGCTTGAGACAATACTGATTTTACGGATGTTGCTGCTGCTCACAGCACTTTGGGTGTTCCCCAGAGACTCTTTGAACAGCCCTGAGAGCCCAGCGATGTCTGACTCAGACTTGAGGCTAGAGACAGAATAAAGGGCTTTCCTGATGGCTTCCTCGATGTCCAGGAGCCGGGCAAGAGTCTGCTCCTTCAGGTGGATGATCTCAGCACTTGCCCGCTCCAGGTCCTCAAAAACCAGCTCCACTGAGGACACACTGTCAGTGTCCTCCTTTGCCATTGTCTCAGCCTTATCCTGTTGCTTGGCCAGGCGGTCCTTCTGACAAACAACCCACTCGGGGACCTTCTCAAAGAAGCTCTTCAGAGCTTTTACATCCACTTTGCTTGTCTCCTCCTCAAACTCCTTCACCCGAGTCAGTATCTCTTGCAGCTCCTCTTGTCTTCTGAGGTTCTCAAAGATCTCCATCGCTTCCTTGACATTGCCTTTCATGATCTCCTCTTTGTGCACTGACAGCCTCTTCCGACGTTCAACTTCTGTTTCTCTCTTGAGTTTTTCTCTCATAACAACTGCTGGCTTCTCCTGGCCAGGCGTTTCTGTCTCCTCCTCTGCAGGACATTTCAGTTGCCCACTACTCCTCAGCTGTTGTTCCTCAAAGCAGTTCGTTTGTTGCTGATGGAAGGACATTGAATGACATGTTTGCCTGCTCTCATTCACCTGCTGCACAACCCTCTGACTATCCCACGATCCATAAGAATTAGACACACTTTCTCTTTCCACCTTGGATGAGGCTTTTTGTGCAATGTCATGACCTTTCTTTGGAAGAATGGTGTGGCCCACAGGGGAGGTGCTCGACTCAGTCTGGCCTGGCACATTAAGTGTCTGTGCTCTTCCAGGACAGGTTGGATGTGATACTGAAGAGCACCCATTCTCATCCTGGCACAGCTCTATATGCCTCTGAACCACCTCACCTGGGCATCTCCTTGGAGCTGCTGCTTTCCCACTCGTCATTCCTTGCTCGACTCCATTTTTTATCAGCTTCAAATTCTTAGCACTGTCTGATTCCACCTTTCCTTGTCCTCCTTTCCTTGCCTTGTACCTTTCCTCTGCCATTTGAAGAGGGGTTTTGGCAGGGTATTTTGGCAGCTTTCTGTCGGGGCTCATGCCCTGAACTGTGACAGGCTTCTCCACAGATGTCTCCAAGGTGCAGCATTTTTCCTGAACCTCCCCATGGCCTGATTGTTCACATACTTCCATGCACCTTAATCCCATCTCTGTGGGGGGAGGCTTTGGCTTGCTGAACTCCCTAAGGCTTGAAGGTTTCGGAGGCAGGGGTGGAGGGATGCCTTTGTTTGATCTGCTTGTGCTGTTATTTGCAGAGGCAGAAAGCGCCTCATGTAAGAGGTGCTCAGGTTTTGGAGGGGGAACAGGTTTTTGCCTTGGTGGGGCAGTAATTTCTGGTTTTGGAGAAGTCCTGGGCTTCTCTGTAGGACTCTGATCACTGGGTTTGCAGGACAGAGAAGGGAGGCTAGGAAGAGGGGTGTGCAGTGGTGCAGAACATCCTGGGGCTTCATCTTTGCTGGTTGGTACTGGAAGGGCACCTTCTCTTGTTGCTTTAGTTGAGGGTGGGCAATGCTCTGCTTTCATCACAGCAACTGAGGGAGGAGGAGGAAAGTCATTAACAGCCTGCGACCCTGAAGCCACTACAGCTGTCTGGTTACTAACGACTTGAGTCTCATTTTGCTTTTTACACACCGAATAGGACTGCCCTGCATTTCTGTATATCATAGCAGCTTTAAAATCCCCTCTGGAGACATTAACGTTAGACTTTTCCAGTGACTGAAGGGTGGCTTTTAAATTACCTCGGACAACATCCTCCTTTTCTACCAGGCGCTGTTCTGTGGCGGCACTTTGCAGTGCTCTGATAGCTGTCTGTACATCCCCTCTGACAATAACATCTCCTTCTTCTTGCACTGATTGCTCTTTGTAATCAGACTCAACAGAAGGGTTTACATAGGTTTTCACGGGTGTGGCAGTATAAAGGCCATCCTTAATGCTAAAATCTCTACTAGGCACAAATTGGCTTAACAGTTGTCCTCCCTGTACTTCCTCTGAAGCACTGACCTTTTTGTGTGATGTTATGCTCTTCTGAGACATGCTTGTGTGGGTCTTGGATGCCTCCTGGACTCTAGAGGTGGTGGTCCTGATGGCAGTGCTGGTGCTCTCCTGTGTGGCGGATGCAGAGTCCTGTTGGCGTACGGTCGATTGAAGGGTCACTGTCCCCTGTGTGCTGGCTGCCTGCTGCCTGCAGGCCATGTGGACTTCCTCCCTGTTCCTCTGTAGCTTGGTCTGGACATGGTGTTGAATGTTTTTTGCTTCTGCTGTTGCTAGTCTCAGGCTTTGCATTGCAGCCTGAAGATCACTCCCGAGGGCCTTTTCTCCTGTCTGCATCTGACTGTCTTCCCCAGTCAACAAACTCTGCTGTTTCATATCCACTTCTGTCCTCTGAGCAGTCACTTGGGCTGGAAATTTGCCTTGCATCATAGCTTTGGGTTCCTTCAAACTGTTAGTGGTGGCTGCTTCTTTCGCTGCCTTCTTGCTGACGTCTGCAACCCTTTGGATTGACTTTGTAGTCACTTTGAGCCCCCCTGACAGAATTTCTTCCTTTCCCATCACTGTGGGCAGGGGCTTCCCAAGACATTGCACAGTGGCACCTGTCACCCCTGCTGCAGGCACAGCCTCCCTCTCTAATGCACTCTCTTTGCCCACGCTTCCACATGTGAATACCTTTCTTGCTCCCTCCATAGCTCCCATCTCACTCTCTGCAATTACTTTCTCTGTCTGTTCTTTATTTGGTAAGATAGGCATCTTAGCCTCCTGCACAACCCGTGGGGCACTCTCTCCTTCCCCCTGCTCTGCTTGGGAAGAGATGAGGGATTGTATCTCTGACTCCTGCTGGAGATTCTTCAGATAGTTTAGATCTCCCTTCTCGATGCAGCTTGCGAAAAGCTGGACGTTTCCCCTCTCATTGTCCTCACGCTTAATGGTTGCTGTTGCTTTCTGTTCCTGTGAAGAAGCCAACAGGTTGCCTATTGTTGACTTCACATCCCCCTTGACAACTTTCTGCTGGACAGAGTGGAACAGAAGGGAGTAGAGAGTCATCTTCATTGATCCCGACTTTGTCTCTTGTAAGACCATCCCCTTTTTGATGGAAGCATCTTGACTGAGGAGACCCTGTAAGGCCTTAGCTACATTTCCACTCAAGTCCTCTTTGCCTTTAACAACTTCACTCTGGTCCAGTAGTTGCAATGGGCTTACTTTGATCTTGCCCTCTCTATCTTCCTCCACCAGCGCACACTGTGCTTCCATATTGGTTCTGTGCAAGAGCTGCACCATGATCCT
The DNA here is from genome assembly GCF_964237585.1 of Gallinula chloropus. Taxonomy (NCBI): domain Eukaryota; kingdom Metazoa; phylum Chordata; class Aves; order Gruiformes; family Rallidae; genus Gallinula; species Gallinula chloropus. Next base: position 158,217,155 of record NC_140086.1, on the reverse strand, counting down.
TTGCAGATGGCCTCCCACAACTTCCTCTTTCAGGATCTCTGGAGCACCTGGACTGCTCAGTTGATACTTCACCATCTTCACACTCTCCATATCTTTGGCTTCAATGAGGATCCCATCGTACTGAATAGCCTGGCAAGTGCAGAGTGTCTCTAAAGTCTCTTTCATGGTCCTTTCTTTCAGTTCTGTTTCTATATTATCTTCAGAAGCACTAAATTTATCCAAGGGTGTGCTCTCAAAGAGCCATGTTGTACTTTTCACATCTGCACGAGGGATCACTTCTTGAGCAGCAGAACTGGCTGTCACCTCTGTGTCCTTAAGGGTGTCCATTGGCTGGGTTTCAAACAACCAGGTGCACCGTTTCACATCCCCTTTCTGGTTGTCCTCTCTCTGCACTGTACTGATAGACGAGCTTCGCTCTGCATCCCCATACAGAGAGTCCACAGGCTGGTTTTCAAAAAGCCAAGTGGATGTTCTCACATCACCCCGCTGAACATCACTGACACTGACCATCCTCACATACTTCTTCTGGCCAAATTGCTGGGACTCAAAGAGCTGCTTGTTGGACTGAACATCACCCTTCTGCACATCATCTACTGTTCTGGGCACAGATGTCTTTCCTCCTGAGAATGAGTCAAGAGGCTCAGTTTCAAACCTCCACCGGGCAGCCTGGACATCTCCTTTCTTGATGTCCTCTTGGGTGACAGCCCTAATGACAAACACCTCTTCTTCCTTCTTGATCTGATCGAGTGGCTTAGTTTCAAATAACCAGCGAGCACCTTTCATATCACCTTTCATGATTTCTTCTTTCTTGACTGAGGTCACCTCATGGTATCCCCCCTCTTTATCCTGGATAGCATATAAGGGTTGGCTTTCAAAGAGCATTGTGCAGGACTTGACATCAGCTTTGCTCATGGTGTCTTTCTGGATCTTCTGGAGTTCTGTCTCATCCACTTTGTCATGGATTTGGTCAAGGGAATAGGTCTCAAATACAAACCTTTTGCCTCCGACATCCCCCCCCTTCATATCCTTCTCTGGAGGGATTTCCTGGATGCCCTCAGAACTGTCCTTCAGGGAGTCCATGGGATAGTTCTCGAAAAGCCAAGTGAACTTGTGCACAGATCCAGCTTCAATTGTCCCATTATCCTTCTGGGATGTTGGTTTGGTGGCTGTATCCAAGGGCTTAGCTTCAAAGAACTCCTTCACTCTTGACACTTCCCCAGACTGTATCTCCACACGACTGGAATATCTCATATTTTTCTTTTGGTCAGCTTCACTGACAACACTGCTGCCCAAGGGTTCCGTTTCAAACAGGTGCCGGACAGTTTTGACATCAACTCCCTGTAATTCCTCCTGACTGTATGCCTTACTGACTTGTAAGTACTGCTCCTCCTGGCCTTTCAGAGAGTCCAGGGGCTGAGTCTCAAACATCCATGTGTATGACTTCACATCAGCTTGGGGCACAAGACCATTCTCTTCCTCCTTCTTTTCAGCCTTCTCATAGAGGGTATGGATGGGCTGGGTCTCAAACAGCCACCTGCAGGTCTTCACATCCCCCCTCTGGGAGATCTCCCGCTTCACCGAGGGTTGCGCCTCACCTTGCATGGCTTGGTGATGAATGACGTCCATGGGTTGAGTTTCAAAGAGCCACTTGGCTGTTCTGACATCACCAGCCACCACCTCTTGCTTTGTGATCCCCCGTATTATATCCACTTTCTTGGTGCTTTCATCAAACTGGTCCAGTGGCCGGGTTTCAAACATCCATTTGTATTTCTTGACATCACCGCTGATGATTTGCTCTCTGCTTACAGAGGTGACTTCATGGAAATTGCCAAAGCTATCCTTGATGGCATACAGAGGTGTTGTCTCAAACAAGATTTGATTGGCTTTGACATTGCCGGCTGGAATCTTCTCCTCTTCTTTGGTGACTGTCTCAGCATCAGCCTGCTTAATGCTGTCTAAGGGGAGAGTCTCAAAAAGGGTCTTGAAAGACTTCACATCCCCTTTCACTACCTCTTCCATGCTGGTGGCTGGAATTTCTTCCTCAAATGCCTTGGAGATGCTGCCAAGGGGACAGGTCTCAAAGACATGTTTTCTTTGCTTCACATCTCCCTTCTCCTCTGCTGTAAGCTCTACTTTCTTTAACCGTCCCACCTCAAAATTGTCTTTCAGGGTTTCCATTGGCTGGGTTTCAAACAGCCAGAGTGTAGATTTCACATCCCCTCCAATGACTTGTTCTTTGGCTACAATGCTTTCTGAAGCTTCTCCCTTCAGAGAATCAAGAGTCTGGGTCTCGAAGAGCATTCTCTGCCTACTGACATCTGCCCCTGTGACAAAATCTGTTGAAGCCTTGAAATCCTGTTCTTCAACTGTGATTTCTCTGATGGCATCCAGAGGCTGAGTTTCAAATATCCACCTTGCTCCACTGACATCTGGCCTTTCAATTTCTTCCAGTGAAATTCCACGGATTATTTTCACTTTGGAAGTGTCCTTGTTGATGGTATCCAGGGGCTGAGTCTCAAACAGCCAGCGAGCCGTTCTAACTGCATTGCTCTGGATTTCTTCTCGGCAGACAGACTTGATTTCGTGAATGTTGCCAGTCTTGTCTCTGATGGCACAGAGGGGCTCTGTTTGGAAGAGCCTGATAGTTTTCTTAACATCACCTTTTAGCTCCTGGATTTCTGACTTGAGTTGTAGGATGCTCTTCTCCTCCACTGAGCAGCAACGTCCTATAGCATCCAAGGACTGCGCTTCGAAGAGTTGTCTGGCACCTTTCACATCACCTCCCTGGACAGGCTCCTTGAGAACTGCCTCCTGCACTTCAGTGTCATCCGAATACAGTTTGTTTAATGAGTCTAATGGTTGGGTTTCAAACAGCCAACGGGCTGTATGCACATCCCCTCTGGCAAGGTCTGTTTCTGATACCTTGGCTGTTGTTGACAGACTATCCCCATTGATTGACTGGTTTTCAAACCTCAGGGAAGTACTTTTCACATCCCCACCAGGAATGATCTCTTCTTCTGTCAGCTTCTTTGTAGCTTGATGGTCCCCAATAGAGTCAAGTGACCAGTTTTCAAAGATCCAGCGCATGGACTGAACCTCTCCTGGAAGAACTTTGTCCAGGTTCACAGATGCCTGTGCATTGGGATCTTCAGTATTAAGCATTTCTGCCAGGTTCTCAGTCACAGCTTCTTCCAAGTTCTTCCTGAGCTCAGGATGCATGTGCCTGTAGAGCCTCTTCAGCTCATTCACTTGGCGCTGCTGGTAGAACTTGGAGAAGGCTTGCTTTGGAGGGGGCACAGGGAGTGGGTTGGGATCCTGGTTTCCTGGAGCGATGACCTGGACCGAGCCAAGGGCGGGAGGGGGAGGTAAGTCGTCTTCCATTTTCTTGACGTCAACTTTAGATGGTTTCTGAGCCTCTGCCATCTTTAGGGAAACAGTTTTAAATGTCAGCATCATCTCCTACCCCCTCCCCCAACCCCATGGCTTAGTAGTGAGAACGGCAAAGGCAAAAGCCATCCAAGCAAGGGTAATCCATGCACCTATTGAGCTCCATACCTTTGGTTCAGTAGCACACAGCACTCCAAAGCATCACACCACACGCTCCAGGCTTGGTGTTAGCTCTGGTTCCACAGCAACGCGCTCTAAAGCAAGGTCTCTAATCCAGGCATGTGTGGTGGTTAGTCTACAGTCCCCAGGATTCAGTCCAGCTACAGCGTCTCACAGAGTTTCCCATTGTGGACTGTGTCAGCAAGAGAGAGTGACCACAAGAATAACATAAAGAAGGCTTTCCTTGAGTAGCAACCTAAAACTTAACTCCTTCCTTCTCCCAAATGTCCAGGGCCAGCAGAGAGTCTGGGAACATAGGATATGGGTGCAGGAGAAAGCCAAGGAGCTATTTGCAAAGAGGTCTCAAGAAGAAAATGGGGAGAGGAAACAAAAGTGTCAAACTGAGCAGATGAGGAGAGCCTGCTTTTGGGTAGGCAGCTGGCATGATGGCCTTTTGGTAGCACCATGGGCTGCCCACTGCACAGGAGCAAGGGCCTGGGGAAGGATGCTTGGTGGACTGGTGGTTTCTTCTGTTGGACTCACGTGTAACCCACGCTATCATTTGCATAAGAATAACGCACAGTTATACAATTAGAGACTTAAATAAAGCTCTTTTGACTTGAAGACTTGTACTGGAATGATGCTAAAATTATCAGGCTAAATTCTGGGCTCTGTAAGGGTAAAAAAAGCAAAGTTGAGGGAGCAGAGGTTGGGGTAACACTCATAGCTGAGGGGGGGGACAGGGAACAAAAGTAGACCTGTTTAGACTCAGCCATAGACCCAGTCAGCCTGAGCTCAGCTCAAATTCATAGCAGCATCAGTACAGAAGTGAACAGAGGGTACAGTAGCGATGGGGTGGGCTGTGGTTGCTTAGCCTATCCTTTGAGCCTCACTCTCTGCATGCTTTCTCCTGAGCTGGGGAAACCTGGGTGCCGACCGCTGAACTGAAGACCTGCGACCCGAGCTCCTTGGCATTTATCCAGAGGGAAGGTAGCTGGGGCCTCTAATAATTATCTAAAAGAGACTGTAATCCTGGTGGCTTCCCTTTCAGTAAACAGATCTGCTGACCCTTTGGCATGCCTTTGGAGTTACGTCTGTAGAGTTATGCCTGGAATATTATTAGTTGTTGCTCAAAGCAATGGCACACAGTGTTATTTCACTCTCTTACACACAGATTTATTTTTTTTTCTGGCTAAAAATAAGTATTGAACATTATTTTTTCTTTTCTTTTTTTTTTTAAAGGCAGAATACCAAAATCAGCATATTTTGCAGCAAGTGTAAAATGTAAATTGTTCACATGAGCCAACATACTTTGTATGCATTTTTAAAAAGCAAAGAATATTTTTTTGGGGTTTTTTTTTTTGAATCTGTGAAGAATTTCTGAACATGGAGAAGGGCAACTGAGCAGCTGATAGCTATATTCAGTATGAAAGCGCTCCTCGCTGCCTTCTGTGGGTATTTAAATCACACTCCACCACAGTCCACAAATATTTGGTTAGATAACGGTGCTTATCTTTAACATTTCTTACCTTGGTTTTTTTCTGGCTGTGGGGAGGACGAATGGAGTTGTCCTTCACAGTACTCTGGAAAAGATATGAGGAGAAATTACATCAAACTGCATAGAAAGGCAACTTGTTACCTGTACATGTATGTATCTGCTGCAGAGACCTGAAAACCTTTACAGGTGAGGATTCTTTCTTTATTCACTGGCAGTTCTGTACAGCTGGGAAAAACAACGCTATTCCAGGCTGATGGGAATTAGGTTTTTTCCCCAAAAAGTCTCCATCAACACACAAAAGCCCAAACACATTTGTTTAGAGTTGGGGGAAAACAAAACAGGGACTGATTTCTCCAAAGTCTGGTTTAGCCTGTATCTTTTTGTTTATGCTTCAAGCTTTTTAAAATCGAACTGATGTGTTTGCAATTATGGATTGTGAAATTCATTGTTTTGAAATTGCTTTTCTTATTTTTATCTCAGATTTCTATTTTTCCCCAACCAGAACATCTTACTGGAATGAAGATTAATTGGAAGATTGCAATTAGTAGGGATTCTGGTGAAGAGGCATTTCTAATGGGGAAATATTTCTCCACAAGCAGTATGCAGGACGCACAGTCCTTAACACATCCAAGCCCAGAGTGAGACCTGTGTGAGCACCGATCATGGGGCAGCCTTTTCAGGAATCTCAACCTGTTTCATTGCAGTTAAATGGTTGCAATTTTCCAATTAGTCTCCACTTATTATGAACTTGGACTGCTTCAGTCTGGAGTCCTCCAGTGTAGAGCCCTGATGCATGCTAGAGAAATTACATCTCTGGGCAGGGGCCCTGCAAAAGGTTGAGAGTGGGAGGGAACATGAATGAGCCTGCAGAAAGGGTCAAGATGTGGAATCACATCTTGCCTTACTCCTGGATCACCAGTGGAGCTGGGGAAAACACAGGGCAGTGCCTCATAACATTTGTAATCTGTATTATCCTATGGCCCAATGGTCAGCCTGGAGTGGGTGATTAAATGCCTGGATCCCAGACCCAGGGCTATAAATGGAGGAACACAGGGAGGGTGTGCTGCAAAATTATGCCTGTGACATATATAGATATATATCTGTGCCAGGGTAGGGTCAGATCAGACATTAGGAAAAAGTTCTTCACTGAAAGGGTTATCAGTCACTGGAACAGGTTGCCCAAGGAGGGGGGTGAGTCACCATCCCTGGATGTATTTAAAAGAGGGGCTACTTAGAGATATGGTTTAGTAGAGGATAGGTACGGTTACGCTCACTGATCTGAAAGGTCTTTTTCAAACTAGGGATTCTGTGATTCTATATATACATGCCTGTGTTGGAATGGGTGTAGCATGGAGGGGTATGTATTGCTGTATGCTGAGGATTTTCCCAAAGATGTGAATATGTAAATATATACATGCAAACAAAGCAGAAATCTTATGTGTGAATAAACTGTATAGGCTAGTGGATGTAGACATGTGTGAATGTAGTGTGTATATAATAGAATCATAGAATGGTTTGGGTTGGAAAGGACCCAAAGGATCACAGAGCTCCACCCCACCTGCCACAGGCAGGGACACCAACCTCCAGGCCTGGATCTACACAAGGCTGCCCAGGGCCCCATCCAACCTGGCCTTGAACACCTCCAGGGATGGGACACCCACCACATCTGTGGACAGCCTGTTCCAGCCCCTCACCACTCTCTCTGTAAAGAACTTCCCCCTAATATCTAATTTACACCTTCCCTCCTTCAGCTTCACTCCATCCCCCTTGTCCTGCCATTGTCTGCCCTTTTAAAGAGTTGATTCCCCTCCTGTTTCTCTGCTCCCTTCAGGGATGGGAAGGCTGCAATAAGGTCCCCCCGCAGCCTTCTCTTCTCCAGGCTGAACAAGCCCAGCTCCCTCAGCCTCTCTTCGTAGGGGAGATGCTCCAGCCCTCTGATCATCTTCGTGGCCTCCTCTGAACCCTCTCCAACAGTTCCACATTTTTCTTGTATTGGGAGCCCCAGCTCTGGACATGGGATTCCAGCTGGGGCTTTATGAGGGCAGAGTAGAGAGGGACAATCCCCTCCCCGGCCTCCTGTCACCTCCCTTCTGATGGAGCCCAGGTTCCCATCACCCTTCCGAGCTGCAAGAGCCACTGCTGGCTCATGTCAAGTTTCTCATCCACCAGAACCCCCATGTCCTTCTCAGTAGGGCTGCTCTCAAGGATATATACACGTGTGTGTGTGTTGTACATATCCTCTTGGCACTTAGGAACATGGCTTACTGATGAAATGGATAGTGGTAGGTTTAAGGTTGGACTCAATGATTTTAAAAGGCTTTTCCAGCCTAAATGATAAATTTTATACAATATTTGTGAACAGCAGGGGAAAGCTGGTGATTTCATTTTGTATTTAATAAAAAAGCAAGTCAGCTACATTTTCCCAGATTTACCAAACCAGACATGTTCCCTCTCACCCTCTTACAGCCACTTGTTGGGATGGGACATTGTTCTGATGCCGCTGGGGGAGGATGGTGGTGCGTGGTGCTTACCGGCTGTGCGGGGCTGCTGGTGTGAGCAGCAGCAGCAGCTGTCTGGGAGAGATAGAGAGCTGACAGCTCCTTCACGGAGGGTGCAGAGAACCTCCCTTGTCCTTGGTGCAGTATGCAGCTAGTGTTGTCTGAGATGTCTAAAAATGACCGCGTCCTCTCATCTGAAACAGGGACAGACGTGTACAGTGAGCTCTATACCAAAGACTCAAAGGCGTTGCTTACTGAGGGCTCTGCTAGGTGCCTCTGCTGTCTGCACATCAATTTCCCTGGCAGCCTCTGCCCTGGTCCCCCAAAACATAACATCTGGGAGAAAACATGGACATTTCTACCTCTTTCGTGGCTGAGATGGACTTTGAGCCTGGATGGGAGTAATGCATCGGGCAGCGGCCTGATGCCACCCTGCCAGCAGGGCACAGACACCCATCCTTGCACCTCTGGACAAAGCCATCACTGAACAGGAGTGAGTCAGATGATGTGAAGCTGTTACACATGTTCAACCAACTCCCACTTCTTTTGCTCACATCACTCTCCCAACAATGTGCCTCATGCAGTATACACCCTTCTGTCTTTACCTCTCCCCTGGGAACTCATTCCAGGCAACTAAGAGATGAAGAGGCCCTGAGACTATCCCAAGGATGTAGCAGGGAGACTTTGGCAAAGCCAGAGGACCAAATCCTCCTCCTAGTTTAGAGATCTAATATTGTTGAGCTGCACCAGCTCCCATGGGGCTCCTATTGGGACCCAGCATGGGATTGCTGAGATATTAAAGATAATTCAGCATCCCAATGCCTCCAATAGCGATAAATACAGTTGAGGGTGTCTTTGTGTGGTTCATGGAGAAATGGCTACTCTGGGATGAGGTGATCTGTTAGCCAGACCTCCTGAGGGGTGCACAGAGGGACTGGATATTTGGAGCAATCATGCATTTTCAGATAATGCTCAGGCCACGCTCCCTCAATCCTATCTATTGCTCTCCCTCCCCCTTGGTCCTTGTCCACCAAAACATCAGGGACTTCCTCTCCCTCTGAAGATGGTAGCTGTGTCCATCCCCAAAGAGAGGTTCATATCAAAACTGATGGCTCTAAAGGAGGTTGGGATCTCTTCAAAGAAAGAAACAACTCCAAATTTTAACTAAGGAATTTCTTTTTGCATTACCCTGCTAGATGTCAGCAGCATGGCCATCTCCACCACCCACCACAGGCATGTCTAGAGCTTTACACCTATATGATGCATCTCCAGGTTAGCCAGGGCTGTAATTTCCCTGTTACTGCTGTAAAAACACGAGAAGGTTCTGCTTTTATCTGCAGACTCGCACTGCTGCGTTCGGATTTAGTGCGGTATTTGCAATGCTTTCTGTTTGAACAATGGGCTCTCTCTCCACAAATCCAGCTATTCCACAGCCAGGAAAGGGCTGATGTACTTTTTAATACGTGCACAGTAACAGCACTGCAGCAATTTTAGTGCTCTTTGCCCTCAAACCTCAGTCTCCAAATCGTGAGATTTTCCAAATAAACTTAATGACTCTTTGTTTTCTTCATTCTGGGTTCAGATTTTCAAGTTCTTCCCTCAAACACTGAAGATTTATTCTATTTTTATTTTAAAGTGACAACAGCTAGTGTTATACACTGACAGGATTCTGGGAGCTGATGCTTCAATCGAAATACCAGTTCTTACAGGGACAAATGTGCACCAAAAAGAGCCATGAAGAGAAGAGCAGAGGGACCCCAGTGAACATGTGAGACACCGGCCAGTGTGCTGCTGAAAGGTGCCAGACTCCAAGGCTTCTTTAGTCCCTGGGTCCAGCTGCTCATGCAGATGCACAGGCATCTCAATGCAGAACCAAGGCTGGATACATGAGGAAGCAGTGGGATGCGATACAGATTTAGTTGTCTGAAGGTCACTAGGACATGAGGGGAGGAAACAGGAGAAGATATTTCCTTAATGATTCTTTGGCTAAGTTTGATTTGAGGCTGAACCACCACAGTCACCAGGTAAATACAAAACCTCCCTCCCTGATTTCTAATGTCCACAGCATAAACACTGAGTCAAAAAAAACTCATCTACGGACAGTGGAGATGTGGCACCGCTGAGGAAAATTCGGTGCATCTTAAGATAGGCTGCAAGGTTGCAAAATAAACTGCTCTCTGATTCCATCATTTACCCCCAAGTCTGCTCGTTAGATCCCAGACCTTGATTAATCCCTGGTTTTTTGAGATGAACAGCACCCTGGAAACGAGGAAGAGAGGGTACAGGCATCGCTGAGACACCGTTTATACAGGAGCCAGTGCCAATATCTGCTAACACAAGCCCCTCAATCTGCTGCATTGGGCTTCTCCCTTCATTTGAAGGCTTATATTTGAAAGGGTCCACTGTGTGAAAATGGAAAATGAAGTAATTGCCAGCAAAGGTACATTGGGTTTAATGGTCATTCCTCCTTATGGCCATATACTGTGACAGAAGCATTGAAACGTGTGCTGAATTAGCTGCAGAAAGCCTTGAGAAGGGCTTAGTGAAAAATTTTGTCTGAGAATCTCTCTCTTCTCTCCTGCATTGCTGAACTGCCTACTGGAAAGGCAAAAGGGCTCCAATTGGTCTGGAAAACAGGGTCTTTCTTCCTTGCAAGCTAGTGAGGTTTGGCTAAGCCTTCCAGTAAGAGCAATGGGGAGAGCTGGGTAGAGTCAGCCTCGCTAGCTTTAAAGCAGAAATAAACCCAAGAGCAGATTTGTAGCCTTTCTGGTTGGGAAAGTGAACACAAGCTCTCAACAAGGCCATGGCCACGCTGAAAAAGCTCCTGAAAACTACCTTTATGAGATGGGAGAACTTCACAGCAAGGCAGGGACACAGCTTAGGCTGACAAGAGCATTGCTGTGCTTAACCACTTTGATGCTAAGTGCTTAGCAAAAGCATCCCCACGTCCTAGAGCTGATGATGTTTAATGGTGTCCTCCCACCCCAGGCTCTGGGCAGTCCTGCTGAGCTGATACAATTTGCTTTGGTCCATGGCCCCATGGGGTGAGATGGTACACAAAGAAGAGCAATGTGCCCTTCCAGCCAAGAGCAAATAATGCAGCTGAAGGAAGATTTCCAGCCCATCAGAAAATAGCACAGCCTCAGTGCTGCCTGGTCCTATGTCTGTTAGCTTGGATGGATGAAGGGCCACAGGGCTTCTGTTTTAATGACGGATATAATTAGATACAAGGCTTTTGTTGGAGCCTTCCCCTTATCGCTTCCTTTGTTTTCTCTCTCTTTTTTGTTTCTTCTCCTGCTTTTTGACATTTTTGCAGTGCACAGGCTGAGCACAGCCCTCTGCTTATCACTTATCACAAACTGCCTGCCTCAGATAGGGGCTGCTCAAGCCAGCCGGGCGGGTGGCTGGCTCTGCGCTCGCTCCTAGAAAATCTGGTCGCTTCACGCAGCTCCGCCTGACAAAACAGGCTGCTGCCACCCTCTAAATTGCTAATTATAGATAAGAGAGAAAGAACAACAGTTCATTCTGCTAAAGAGAAAGCCAAGCTATATTGTGTGTGCCGCTAACAGCACCTAGGACATCTCAAGAGTTCTGAACGCTGAGCATCCCCTGGGAGGGTGGGGGGGAATTTCCCAGTTGGGAATGCTAAAGCACAGCCAAAGGATGTTATGCAGACTGGGCTTAGGGTGTTGTTTGTTCTGTATGGGATGGAGGGCATGGAAATCCAGTTTGAGACCTGTGCTGGGCTCCATGTTTCTGCCTTGCTGAGCAAAAGGGCTCCGCTGGCATGTTCGGCATCTGTTCCTCACTGAGTGATGCATCCCGCGCCGTGCTGATTGACTAGCACTGACTGCAGCCCCAAGGATTTTAAACCTGATACTTCAAGCATTAAAACATCCCCTCCCAGGAGCTAAAATAGACAAGAAGAGCTCCTGAGGACCCTGTCCTCCAGTCCCACAGGGTGGCTGGCACTGCAGCCGGCCGTGCTGCTGTCTACGGGAAGGATATGGGGAACGCTCCTCCCCACTGGGCTTTGTTGACAAAATGTCCTTTGTGCCAGCATCTGGCATCAGATGAATCTGCACAGTTCATATGAGGGGCTGCAATGTCAGGACTGTCCATAGGTAGCAGCTGTCGGGGTTTCTTTAGCTCTCTACTTCCCCCACATACTTGCAGCCCAGGCTTGGTTTCCAGCCTCTCTGTCCCATCAGCCCCGGTGAGCAGGGAGGGCTGTGGGACCTGGAAACTTGCAACAAGGGAAAAATCATTCCTTGTATTCATCAGTCCTCACTGATCTTCCTAGACACAGGGAGAAGAGGCAAAGTAATGGGGTTTTTCCAACTCTGAAACAATCATGTAAAAATTCACTCCCTCCCTCTCCAGGTATCGCCCATAAATCACTCGACTGCTCTGTCTCTTGAAGGTAATATTACAGGTCCCTTGAAGCATAACCCTGCTACACCTGGCAGTCAGCTCCCAACAAGTGGAAAACAAATTGCCAACAAAACCCCTTTTCCCCTCCTTCCACTGAGAAAACCCCATCTTGCTAATGACACGGCAGCTCCGTCTCGCTCTGCTTTCCATTTAACCGGCTTTATCCTACAGAGAAACAGCACTACCCACCTGCTGGTGTCCACCACCTCTGCTGCTGGCACTCCTTTGCAGCCCGGCTCCCGCCACCAACTCCAGTGAGCTACTGAGTGCCTGAGTCACGTATTAAAAAAGGAAGCTGCAAGCTCAGCACCAGTCTCCTGGCCCGCCTGGCCAACCACATGTCATCGGCTTTGCTCCCAAAATCAGCCGCCCTGAGAAAACACAGCTGCTAAGCAAAGCCCTTTGTGTCGCCCTGTGCACCCCACGGCGGTCTGTGAACTGTGGGGGGGAGGGAGGGGGAGGTGTGGGGTTGTGTAATGGGGCCTGAGATCAGCAAGGGGCTTGCACGGGGCTTGCACGAGTTGGAGGGCGAGGGATAAGCATGGGGGTGGAAGTTGTGCCAGAGTTCTGTTCCCCTCTGTTGCTTGCCAGAGGGAGAGGTGGTCTGTAGAGCATCCCATTGCTGCTAGTGGAATCCGGCACCATCCAGCACCACTCGGCATCTGCCTGATGTTGGTCCTCCACACATGAACTTTGGGTTTGCCATGACGGCTGCCAGACCTGGCATGTCCTCTGCTATGAACCACAGATGTGTTATGGCCTCATCCCCCAGCCATGCCATGGCTTGGGTGCTGGGAGAGACCCGATGCATCTCACAGCACAGCACTCACATCCCAACACCTGAAGGCCAGTGGGAGCAAAGGGACCTGTGTCCTCAGAATCAGGGCTGGAAAACAGGGGTTTCTTTACACCATGGCAAGGACTCTGTTTTCCAAGGGGTTGGAGGTGAACAAACATGGAAAATCTTCTGTTTTCCTCAGCTTGTGGTACTCTGGCATGGCTCTGGGGCTGTTTCTGCTATTCCTCCCAGCCAGGGATGGGTCATGGGTATCCCCCAGTTGCATGGTCATTACCAGTTGGGACTCCTGACTCAGGCTGTGTGGCTGGACTTGTGATGTGTGCCCCCATTCCCACCTCCTTGTCCCTGGCATGCATGTTGGTGAAACCTCAGTGACTCACAGTCCCCTTCATGAATCTGGAAGCCTGTCCCTGAAGATGAGGACCCCATTTTTAAGGGGCTCTATCCCTAGTATGACAACCGGATGTGCTGAATCACACCTACCTCATCCTCCTCCCAGCTTTGCCCCTTGGAGAATCTTTCCCCTGACAAAACAGGCTCTGAACTACAGGCACTACTCTGCGGCTGGGCTGGGGGAATTTGCATGGATGGGTAAGCACTCATAAAAGATGGCTGGGAAACCAGTGCTGCCACTTAATCCGGGAGACTGGCAGCCTATTGGCGGTCATTGGTCAGTGGGGAAAGGTTTAAATCTCTCGCCCCAACCCCTGTGTTGGCAGCCCTGGCCCATGGAAAAGCTCTGCCAGAGGAAATGCATGCCAAAGGTGGCGTGGGAAGCAGGGTAGGCTGCCTGGATGACCCAGTTTGGAGGCTGCCAAAAGGATGAGTGGAGGATGTGTGGGGAAGAGTTGTCCTGAAGAGGGGAAAACATCTCTGGCTATTTCTCATTGGCCTCTTTAACCTGCTCTTGAGGCTTTAACACATGTTAAAATGTCACATACTGCTTGTTCCAAAGAAAGTGGGGAAATGACGGTACCAGGCTGCAATGGGGAGCATCAACAGGCTTTTAGGCATCCTCTAGTAAAGGGTGAGGACTGATGATGCTCTAAAACGTCCTGCTTATCCTCACGGGTACTCCCTCCTGACCTGTGGATCACACTTTGCACTGTTTGCAAACTGCAGTGTTTTCTCTCACTTTCAGCTCTACAAAGGGCAGAGAGGATTTGAAATTCAAGCTCTTTCTTTTTGCCATGGATTGGCCAATTATGTGAGAGAGTGGCAATTGTAAACATGTTTTTTTTTCTTTAAAAAGGAGTCACCTTTTTTTGGGACTGGTTTGGTCCAAGCTAGGTTTTTATTATAAATATATGGGCTAGGAATTGATCTTTAAAAGTGAAAATTGAGACTTTTCGCTCACCTAACCAACTCACATGTAAGAACACCACTGATTACAGTAAGATAGCTAACAAAAACTATGTATCTTTAACAGCACTTCTTTTTATTCTTTTCTTTTCTGAGCCTAAACTTTCATGAATGGACCTTTTCCTTTCAAATCAATTTATACAGCATCACATACAATAGATCCCTGATTTGGAGGCAAGGGGCATCTCTGGTATAGATCATAAACAGAATGACTAACATGCATGAAAATATATATAAATAATTCTCTTCTGAAAGGGTTTAAGAAAGATTTTGTGCTGTCTGCAAGCCATATGTTGCCATCGCTTGAGCAGCTCTGGCACATAGAACTAATATATGAATTTGGGAGTGGGAAATGGGCTGAGAAGTGCCAGAACCAGAGGAAGGTGCTAAACAAATAAATAAAATTCAATAACATAACTGAGCAGCAGCTGTGTTGAAGAGGAAATAAGATTTAAAATGCCATTTCATTCTTTAGGAATTGTCTACTAAACTATAGTCAAACAATGAACATTTTGAAGGTATATGGAGTTACATTTGCAAATCTGAGGGGGTGGGAGAGAGCGGAGGAAAAAGAAACAGCTACTGAGGAGTGTCTTGTTTCCTGCACTTGAGCTCCAAAATCAGGTCTCTACTATTTCTTGCACCTCTAAACCGAAGGCTCACGAGCTTTAGTCACTTCTGCAAATGCTTTTAGCTCTTTGGTGTCAGCTGGACTTCCCTCTGCAGGGGCACCACCACAACCCCCAGGTAATTTAAAGAGCTCCTGAGAAGAGTTGGGAAAATTTAGCCTCAGGCGGAGCTGAGTCTCTGCCCCAAGGCAGCTCGGGGCTATTTCTGGGCTTTGCAAAAATCCAGGAATGTGGAGGACTCTATTCCTGGCACCAAAAAAATGCCAAGAAGCTCTGACAAGAGACAGCTGCGAGTGGCATTGCTGGATGGGGACGTGGCCTTCCTGAGTGGGCAACTGCGGTCCTTCCTTAGACAGGGCCCTCCACATCACCCAGGCTGGCTCCCCTGTTTTTGGGATGCGAAGGGCCTAGATAGGCCCGACAGTCTCCCAGGCACTGCCTCATCCCCCATGTGCCTCTGCTATTTGCAAAGGGTTAATTAGGGCCAAACAGACGTTTAATGAACTGCTCCCCCAGGCTGTGTGTCGCTGGGATCCTGGTATCCAGGACTGTCCTCTGACATGCTGGGATCCTGTGTCATGCCCTGCTCACACCAGCACCATTCTCATACCCTCCAGTAACATTTTATGTCTTATTTATACAGGGTGATTTCACTGAAATAGGGATAAACACCCCTGATCCAGACATCTA
The DNA here is from genome assembly GCF_964237585.1 of Gallinula chloropus. NCBI lineage: Eukaryota > Metazoa > Chordata > Aves > Gruiformes > Rallidae > Gallinula > Gallinula chloropus. The sequence goes on along the minus strand of NC_140086.1, from coordinate 158,201,699 downwards.
GAGAGAGTTTATTTTATTTCCCTGTTTCTCTGTTCCATCTATCGCTGAATGCTGGCTGGCAGCATGACTATTTTTATCCCTAGCCCCCTCTGCCAACCTGCATGTCCTGTTGAGTGCTCTACCCTCTCCTGTTGAGTAGCATCTCAGCCATTGCAGGCTGCAATGAAGGATGGAGACTCACGAAAGCAGCTTCCCTCCCTCTAAAATCCCCTTCCCCAGGGAAAGCAACGCCAGGCTACCCTCTGGAATAACCTCTGCCTGGGGAGAGGGCTCCTTGGCATGCCATGAATACCAGACCTTTTAAGGGAAGCTTCATCTAACAACCACGAAGAGATACCTTGGGAATGTCTGTGCAGATATGGGTCCTGTAAGCATCCCTGGCTGCACATCCTACTTAGGATGCAGGCTACAGCCAGGATTCAGGGTTGTGGCGTGCATTTTTAAACATTTCTCAGCCATGCCACAGTGTTTACGTGGGGGCATTGCATGGATACCATGCGCCTCTGAGGAGCATTGAGACCCTGCCTTTGCTTTCTATTCTTATCGTGGTGTTTCCATGCTGCTGTCAGCCCTTTATCACTGACAGCCAAGAAAACCTAATACTGTTTTGGAAGAAACAGCCCTAGCCGAAAAAAATTTGGCAGTATCTTTTAAAGAGAAAACCCCAACCCACTTGTAGCTATTGAGTTTCCCCGGCATTCCCATTTGTTTCTGAATGAGGCAAATTGCCAGTGAGAACATGGGGAAGGAGAGGAATGGTTGGCTTTAAGGGAGTAAAATACTAGGTTGCACAGTACTTAACGTGGAGATTCCTGCTGCTGTGTTCAGACCCGAACTTGGGGTTTTTGTGGGCACTGAAGAAGGATTTCCATCCTCTTAGCAACAGGGTTAGGGCATCCTAGCCTGGTTTCCCCTAAAAGGCTGGTGTTCTTTTTTATTGTGCAAAACACTGCATCTGTTCATGGGCTGAAAAAAGCCTTTGTAGGATGCTTCTACAAATTTCCACACATGTGGGATCCCTTAATTCCCACCAGTGCATTATCTACCACTTTGCATGGACAGGACACACTGGTTTCCATATTTTACCTCTTCTCATGAAGTGAGGTACCAGCTGCACCTCTCTTTTCCCCAAATCCCTGTTTTCTAATAAAAGCCTGAAGCTATTTGATGTGTTTTCCAGCAAAGAGCTGGATGAAAACTGGTGACCTGGAAGGAATTGGGGAAAGATAAAGAACTTCTATTATGCCCACAGCAATCAGCAGGAAGCGTGTCTTGGAAAGAGATATTCACCATCACCAAATGCATGAACAGAAAAAATACTGCTTTCACCTCAAGCCATTGGGGTCAGGCCCTTCACACAGCGAGTGTGGGGCAGCACCTCAGCCTGGAGTCCCTGCTCTCTTCTGCTGGCCATGGCAGAGAACTTTGAGACAAAAAGGCTTTGATGAATGGATAACCAGGTATGAGGCACGCATGGGGGTAGGTTTCTGCCCTATTTTACAGAGTTGTGCAGTTTTTTTGAGTTACTTTCTGTACCTGAGCGCAAATAAGAAGTGTCATGGCCATATTAATTCTGTGCACCCAACAGTGTCCTGAAGCCCTTTGTTTGGGTCGCGGTCACCAAGACATTTCTCAGCCCTCCCTAGAGACCAGGAGAGAAGAGAGAGAGGGAAATAAATTCCCTCAGCTACCCCTACTTTGCCTCCTGTTCCCAAGGGATGTAAGATGAAGCAAAGCTCATTTTCCTCCAAACAGTCCACATTTTGCTGCCTACTGCCTACCAGTCCTGAAAACAGCTTTGAACTGGAAGATGTCCCCTTCAGCATCCATCATCTGCCTCAAATGTATCCCATACAGACTCTTTCACCTATTGCTGGTCATGGTGACCAGACTTATGGTAAATAATAGCATTTTTTGGGAGAGAGAGTAAACACTGAGATTTGGCCCTGTGAATTTAAACCTCAAATACTTCAGTATTTCAAGAAAAAGCACACATGTACATTGTCTTCTATATGCCCAGGTGCCCTAGGTGATGGTGCTGAAGCAAAGAGAAGTCCCCATCCATAGGACACAGAGACCACATCTTTTGCAGCAGAGGGTGGGATTTACCAGACTCTGGGCCAACAAAGTAAAATCCATGCCTTTCCATGAGGGGGAAACATAATCTGAAGAGGGATGATAAGAAGGGGATATCCTCTCCCCACCAATCTTTACAGTTGTCAAAAGAAGACAACATCCTTCTTTGCCCCATTATTTCAACCCCCATGCTCTGACTTGGCTGCTCCTGTGTGGAACCTGGAGTTTGGACTCATGGATCCCTTCCAACTCAGGAGATTCTATGTTTCTATGAGCTCAACACCTCTTTCATAGCACAAGGTCCTAAGCATCCTCATTAGCCCTGCAAAATCCATCAGTTTGAGGTACATATTCACACAGCAATTCACCCAGCTCTAATCTACCCCAAAATTACTTACAGGGAGGGCTTGGTAGTCCCAGAAGCTGTGTCACGCTGCAGACAGCCCCAGTGGAAAACCGATGTGAACCTCACGGCCGGGCAGCCCTTCGTGTATCCTATGAGGAGCCCTGCTCCACTCCCCACACCCTCAGTCCTGGTCACTGCCCCCAGCCGTCTCTGGAAGCTGGTTTTATCGCTGAGTGCTGGGCTATGTTGGGAGGATGAACCAGTTGGTCTATTTTTAGGGAAGAGTGAAATGGCCTTTCCATCAGTCTGAGTCAATCATGAGTTTTAACAATCCTCCCATGGAGGCTGGGAAAGTCTAGGAGCCTGGCTTATTTTCAGGATTGATTCATTCAAAATACCCCTGGTGTAACCCAGTACGGGACAGGGGATGCTATGAGGCAGTGGTGCAATGGGGAAGAGGCATTTCCCTGACTCACTGTCATGTCCTCGAGCTGTGATCGGCACAGCCAGGCCCCTCTGCCTCTGGCCACTGCTGGGAAAGTGACAGAGATCAGATACGTTTTCTGGTTCCCCATTTCCTCATCAATTCCAGTATTTTAGAACCAAGAAAGAAAGGAAAAAGGATAAATTAGGAAAGTGAGGAGGTGCATGTATGACAAGAAGGACGATCGGACTATCCGGTTTATAGGCAGCTGGGAGTTGTCCCTGTCCTTGCAGTCCCTCTGCCAGCAATGCAGAGCTGCAGGTAGCTGCTCTGGGCGGTGTGAGGAGAGGGATAACAACAAAGTACTTGGGGCTGGAGGGCTCCTGATGCCCTCAAAGCTCAGCAGGGCAACGGCCACTATTTTTGGCATGTTAATGCTGAGTGCAACTATGTGCCAGAGCTGGGGACCCTGGGCTGGCTGGGCTGATTTACAAATACCAAGACAACCAATGGCTCTGGAGCTTAATTTAACGGTCACAGAACCACAGAAGGGAAGGGACCTCGAGAGATCATCGGGTCCAACCCCTGCCTCAACCAGGCTGCAGGAGCAATACAGCTGAAGTACCCAGCAATGTTTGAATCAGGCCCAGCTCTTCTCTGTTTGGCTCACTTTTCCAACACCTTTAGAGAGCATATGCTTGAGTAAATTGTGTGGAGGAGAGATGTGGCCTGGCTATGCCAGTCCAGAAATCACCATCACCTGAGATAAAACACTCACTTAGAGGTGCTTAGGATCATGAAATGCAGGGTGAGGGCCACGAGAGACCCGTGCTCAGTCCCACCCTGCTCACACCCTCCCAGACCATGCTCATGGCCCACAGCACCCAATGCCAGAGATCATGGGGCTGCTGTGATGGGCAAGAGGTGCACAGATGTGAGCTGTGCTGGAACAGATGGTATCAGGGCAAAAACTGGTTTTATCTGCAAGCACAGAATCCATCCCAGTCTTCCTGTGCCCCTGTGCACTGTCAGAAATACAGGGCAGGGGTGCTTTCCCAAGGCCTCTTGGCCTCTCTGCAACGTACAGTGTGCAGCACAGGGACATCTCCATTTCAGCCCAGATCATCGGTCACCTAAAGATCTCAGCAGCAGTGTGCTGAGCTGGTAAAGCACGACCCCGGTCTGTAAAGGGTCTCCATGTGCTTGCTCCAAAAGCCAAGCAACTCACTGCTGCTGATTTTACAGCATGGGATGTGGAGGATTTTTGGTTCCCCCCTCCTGAATACCTTTGCTGGAGTTTTACAGGGGTGTTTGGAGGGGCTGCTGTCCCTCGCTTTTCCCTATGGTAGGTATCAGTCCCTGGAGACGATGCTACACAGAGGCAGGCCACAAGGTTTCCTTGCCAACATCACAGCACATCACACCACATCACATCAATCACATCACATCCAGCTCCAGATAACCATCTGTTTTCATCGACTCCTGGAAGGGCCCAGGTTCTCCCTGCCACAGCCCAGCTTCTTTAAACATCCTGCAAGGCTACAGATTACCAGTGCCCTCCTGTGTGTGTTAAACCTGGTGCCTAGAAAGATCATCAGCCCTCTTTCTGTGGTGCTCCCTGTGTTCTTTGTCGCTTCCTTCGATAGATGAGGATGAGATAAAAGGGCTAAATTAGTCGGCTGAAATTTAACCATGGAGGGTGGGGGGAGATATACAGCCACCCTTGTTAGTGCTGCATACTGAGAAGATAACTGCACACTGTGAGTGATGGCTGGGCAGCACGAAGCAGCTGAGGAGGTGCAGAGTGAAGTGGTATCCCATGAGGCAAAGCAGGAAAGCGAGGAATTTTGTCAGGAGGGTGACAGACAGGTCTTTGGTCGCCAGCCGGGTTGTGAGTCAGAAGGCTGTGGATGGCAGGGGATGTCAGGGGCTGTCAAGAAGCCCGAGCAGGGTGGCAGCACACACAGCAGCAGGCTGGGGACAGGGGTGTCTTGTTTAACCCGTGTGGGTGGAAGGACACAAAGGAAGGAGGTGAAGGGCAGACCTTATCGACTCAGCTCACGACAGGCACACACGTGTGTCATCCCTGCCGCACACACGTGCCCGGCAGGGACACACTGGGTGCACATGTGCATTTCTGTGGAGCTCTGTTCACTGCAACATGTATCTGCCTTGCTGTCTGTCTGTCTGTCTAGCAGCAATGTACAACGTATGTGTATGGGGCAGTCGTCTGCCTGCACGCGTGGCTGGCTGTGCATACTCCTGCTCTCTCCCTCTCCATCACTAGGTGGAGGACCTGATCTGCTGTGGGTTGTGACTTCTGTGCATTGTGCCCCCCACCAGCGCCTCTGAAAACTGCTCCTTCGACTGCTCTCCTGCGAGATCTGAGCTACTTGACAGCTCTGCACATCTCCTGGGGAAGGGGAAGGGCTTTTCTCCTCCAGTCTGTCCATTTACAGGACTCCTGTGAGGAAAGGCTGAGTGAGCTGGGGCTGCTCAGCCTTGAGAAAAGACGACTGAGAGGGGATCTTATTAATATTTATCAATATCTGAAGTGTGGGACACAGGGGGAAATGGCTAGTCTCTTCCCAGTGGTCTGTGGGGACAGGACAAGGGGCAATGGCCTCAAGTTGGAGCACAGGAAGTTCCACACCAATATGTGGAAGAACTTTTTCACTGTGAGGGTGACAGAGCCCTGGGACAGGCTGCCCAGGGGGTGTGGAGTCTCCTTCTCTGGAGATATTCAAGACCCGTCTGGACACCTACCTGTGCAACCTGTCCTAGGGGGCCTGCTTTTCAACCCCTACAATTCTGTGAATCTCTGAATCCTGACATTCAGCTCCTGCTTGTCATGCTCATGAAAAGCAGCCACTGAAAGGGAAACGTGCTTTCAAGGATTATTTTGACTTCAGGGCCCTGTATCATTGCAAGTGCCAGAGCTGGCTTGAGCTCAGAGCTGTCTGAGGCACAAGCACAGCCGTTTATCTTAAATCATCATTTTCACAGCACCTTTTGGATCTTTCCAGTTCACTCCTGATGTTCTCTCAAGCCTGTCTGCTGAGCAGAGTGTTGCTGGAGCGGGGATGCTGGCTTCAAGGCCCCAGGGACAGATGGAGGGTGGTGACATCCTCCCTCCACTGCTGGGACTGGGACATGGCATTTGCTATCTGCTGGGCAGCATCATCATCCTTGCAGAGATCACTTTTGGGACTGGAGCAGAATGGTTTCATGGTCACTAGATGGCACCGCACCCCCTTGCAGGAGAAGTGGGGTGCTACAGTGAGTGGGGGGAAAACCATCCCCTGCCAAACAAGCGTTGCAACCAAGCCTGGGTCTCCCTGCGTGCAGGATGGGGAGCCCTCTGCTTTCTGCCCTCTCCTTCACCTCCTCTCCTTGCTTTCAAAAAACTCCCTGTGGGTAGTGATCGAGACGAATACAGAGTAGAGAGGTGGAGGGGGAGGATGGGAATTAAATGCATTTTGGAGGCTGTCTGGATGCTCTGCAATTTGCAGTCACGTCATGCTCCCGTTTCATCTTTGCACTGTGCTGAGGTAACATCCTCATGTGCCCTTCAGGCTGAAGGCACTGAATAACAGAGCTATATTAATACATACATGCACAAAGCATATGTATGTGCATGAGCTGGGAGGGAAACATGCCCATACCCGTGCCCATCTTTCCCTTTCTCTTGGCCATGATTTTCCTCTCTCCCATCGCCAAAATTCATCTAGAAGCTGATAATTTTGAAACCCAGAGCTCTCGGGAGACTCTACCTGCAGCAAATTAGCTGATGACTTCTCCTCTTTAATATTAAAGGACTCAGAGCTTTCAACCATTTCCCTTTGGGGAAAGTGGTTCCTTGATTTACCATCTTCCCTCCCAGGAAGTATTTTGTTCTGTTGTGTAAGGCTTCCACTGCTCAGTTTAATCTCATTACTAGTAACTATAGCTGCTTGGACCTCTTTAATTACTGACTTATTCTTTGGTGGCAGCTTCCTCTGGATCATTTGATTTTGTTGATATGGTGGGGGATGTAGCCTGGCTGGTTTAGCTGCCTGAGAATGGGTTTTTCTAAGGGGTGCTGCAGCCCTCCCCCTTGAGCTATGCTCAGGACCCTGGCAGCATCTGAGAGGTGACTGTGCCCTGTCTGGAAAGAGGTATGGCAACCCATGCTTCGACTTCATGTGCAGTTATTCAGCTCTGAACTGTTGCATTGGACCCGTGTTTGCTGATAAGCCAAATGCCAGTCAGAAAAGCTGTCTTGAACACTGTCAAGCTCTGTCTTCCATATCATGGCATCCCAGACCTGAGACCCATGCTCTGTAGCTTCAAACCACTCAAGCACTTCCTTCCCCATCCCAGGTTGCTGCACTGGCTGGGTGTCTACTCCTCAGCCCTGGGAAAGGGCTGTGGGGAAGTCCCTGGGTGATGGCAAGGAGGCTTCTATAGAAGACCTGCACTCATGGAGTACTGATATCTCTCTTGGTCCATGGGAATGGCCAAGCACAGCACAGGTATAGCTCCAGATATCTTATTCCCAGAAAACATATGGGACAGCTGGTTCTTGGACTTTCTTATGAAGCTTTACAACTCCTGTCTCTGAACAAATTCAGCACCTCCATAGAGGTAGCTGTCATATTCCCTGGCTGCAGTTGCAGCCCCAGAAGGACCGTGTGCCATGCAAAGCCCAGCCCTAACAAAGAAGCAGTGGTGGAGATGACATGAAGTCTCTGCTATTACAAGGCCTTTGAGTGAGGGGCTGGAGAGTGTTGTAAGGCTCTAAGATAGGCCATGATTCATCATTTGCCAGCTGAAGGAAAGGATGTTCCTCATGCTGTAAAAGGTACGCTGCAGTTAATACTGTGATCGTGTTTAGCATGGTGACTTCACATGCTTTGACCTTAAAAATAAAATCCCAGCAATACTGTGGAAACTTCAGCTCCTCCATTTGTGTACATGCTTGTCTAAGAGACCTCTCTTCCCAATCAGTTGGGTAATAATTAAATTCAGCATCTCAAATCCAGGCAGCATGGGATTTTTTTCTTTCCCTTCTTGTGTGAAAGAAAAGGAAATGAAAGAGAACAAACCCCATGTAGATGTGTTATAGGGTTTATGGATCCCTGGTCCAGGCCTAAAGGAAGCAGGATGGTCCACTGGTCCCAAACTCATTATGAGGTTTTTAGAGAGATCTTTCTTTCTGCCCCAAATCAAACAGCAAAGTTTGGTAAAGCTGAGCCCTCTCCCATGCAAAGCTTCAGCTTTGGTATCTCACTCTTCACAGGCGCTTCTTGCCTTGAAATATCCCTGCCCTGCTTTAGTCCTGATGATATCATAGCATTAGGGATCACTTACATGCCCTATCTTAAGCCAAGGATGACTGTGTCTGATACACCACTGCTGCCAAATTCAAAAAGGAGTCCAGCCAAAACTCCTTGGTTGGGTACAAAGGAACCTCTCCCTTTTCCTATCCTCAAGGTTGAGGTGTAAGGGGATATTACTCATCCCAAACTAAATATGGACATACTTCTTGGTATTCAATGCCAGCTATTTTTAAAAGCTGGGATAACTGCACAGGGAGAGGCAGCATGGCTCAGTGGCCTCATCCCTGGCCTGGATCCTAGGTGTGGTGGGATTTGCCAGCTCCATGCAATGGGATCCATCAGAGCTGGAAGGCTGAAGTCAAGAGGTCGTTTGCTCTCTGGTTCCCTATCCTTGGCCACGCTCCTGCACGGCCAGTCCTGGCAGTACCCACATGATCCCTGGCCAGAACTGCCCAGTCAGTCTCTGCTATGGGATTACATGGGAAAATATAACTTTCTTGCAAGGACCAAGCAGACCTTTCCCAGTTGCAGCTATAGACCTGGCAGTAGACTGGCAATGACGAGTAGCAACCAAAATAAATCCAACTCACAGCTTCTGCCCGTGGCTGAGTCACTGGTTGTATCTGGCATCAGGGAGATGATTGCCTGTCTCTTGTGGGACATCTTCCCATCCTGTGTGAGGACCACAGAGAGTTAACAGGTAAATTCCTATAAGCACAGAGGAACAAAGCTTCAGTGTGAGGAAGGCACTGAACCAGAGGCAAAGGTGGCCCTGGCATAGCCTCCACATACTGTGTGTATTTTTTCTGTAGACCTGACCCTCTCTTATATTTGCTTTGTTCTCTTCAAGGACAGCACTTCAAACCTTCTTGCTGCCCACTCCTGTTTCCAGACCTAAGAGGTATTTTCTCTCCCTGTTCTTGTTTTCAGGGAACCCTTTGCTGCTCTTTCAGGGTGAGGTTTATCCATTCAATCCCTTTACTGCTCTCAGAATGATTCCACCCTCTCAAATCCAGTAATGATTGGTGTTGCCCTTTGCTGTATTCCCAGTGCCTCCTGTGCAGCAGTAATCACTGGGGATGGACATGACTACTGCAGACAGCATCTCATTCATAATTTATATTCCAGATGATAAAAACTTCATGGGACTCTCTTGTTTCCTTGATATAGGTCTCTCTACAATCCAGGCTGCCCATTCTTACCAACTCCTTCCCTCCAGGAAAAAGATCATGGCAAGCAACAGTTTGTTGAACATATGACCTCTGCTCCAGATACCATTAAATCACCCAGAGTTAGATGGGATTAGAGATAAACTATCTGGGAGCACAGAAAAAAAGATGGAAGTCTGGATTGAGAGGACTGGGCCAAGGAGATGTGTTACTGTGTCTGTTTAGAGTAACAGGGCTGGAAGGAAGTTTAAGCCACAGGTGATTATGAATTTGTGCTTGCTTGGAGGCGTTGCTTGGCTCCAGCCATTGTCAGCTGCTTGCACATACTGGCATTAACACCCATTCCCAGCTCCCTTGGTGCTCTGGTATTTAATAGAAGAGTCAGGTCTATCTTTCCCTTGCCACAGTACATTGTATCCCTTTTCCACAGGATGCTGTGGCACTGCAGAACCCAGTCTGAGGGAGACCCAACATGTGTTTGAGAGGTGGCCTCCATGCTGCAAAGAGGTGATGTGCCAAAGGGTATTCTTTGGTAGGCTCTGTTTACCCTCACCATATCTTGGAGCAAGCTCTATCCTGATGGTAGCTCTGATATCACAACATGCCTTGCTCACCAACCTCCTTACTAAACCATGGAAGTTTAGGCTTCCACAGGGATTAGCATCAGTGGATCATGAAGCACCACCATGAATTCCAACCACTTTCAGGGATCACCCTAGACACCCAAGGAAAACAAATTTCTGGGAGATTTCAAAGAAAAGCACCTACTAACCTTTGCAGGAGACTCCTTCCATTTGACAGTGGCAGGACTCCCCTGTGTCTTCCTCTGGATGCTCTCAAGAGAGGAAGGGAAGGGTGGGTCTTTACGGGGTTTGGTCTCTACACGCAGGGCTTGGATTGTTGTCATGATTCTGGTATCAGCCTCCCTCTCCCTCAAAACATCACTGGGAGATGATGTCTTGAGTGGAGCAAAATGTAAAGTCTTACACCGTTGAGTGGCTTTATGAGTGTCAGAGCTGGTCAGGACTCCTTTGAGATTCCTTGTTGGGGCATTGATAGCAGGGATGGGAAGATCCTCCATGGACTTGCTCCAGGACATATCACCACAATGGCTTTGAGATAGGGCATGTTTTTTCCCCACTGAACTGACATTACTCTGTGATAGGTATCTTCTCTCCATGAGCTAAAAAAAACCCAACCCAAACAAACATCAGAATAGGCTCATATCTAGTGTCAGTTATAAATCAACTGAAGTTTTTATTTCCTTCTCTTTTACTCCAAGCATCATGTCTGTCAACCTTCTAACTTCTTGGCATGAAAGAGTACCCCATCCCTTTCTGCTCTATATTCCCCAGAATAAACATCAGGAACATGATCTAAACACACCCTAACCTTTTCTGAAGTGCAAGAGAAGTTTTTGTCTTGCCTATTTCCAGTTCACCCTCCAAATTAGTCCATGGTCACGCAATGAAGCCTTGGAGTAAGAAAAATATGACTACCGACCATCTTCCCTCTTGGATCATTGTCTTATCCCAATCTCCACACTCCACCTCTAGGAAATTGTTTCCAAACAATCAGGAAAGCCTCCTGTCTATAATCTCATAGGATATACGTGTGGTGGTTCAGCCCCAACCAGTGGCTGAGCACCACACAGCACTTGCTCAGTGCCAAATGAGAAACAGGCAGTGCCTCCATGGGTAAGCTTGCTGACAAAATCACCACAAAAGGAGAGAAACAAGAGCCCACAATAAATTCCACTTACACCCAGTGATAACAGAGTACTGCACAATGCAAGGACCAACCCAACACCCCAGCCACACTCAGACTGCCCTGAAAGCATCCCAGAGTACCCCTCTACAACCAACCCCTTTTATGGGGGAGTGATGTCAGGTGGCGTGGACACAGTCCAGGCTAACTCAGCTCACCTGAGCTAACTCAACTCACCTGGGCTGACTGCTTGGGGAGCTGAACTCTGGCCTGTCTGGAACCAAGACAACATGAAATAATAATAATAATTGTCCATAATTGCCTGTAATTTCAAAAATAATAATAATAATTGTCTATAATTTCAATTTTCAAAACCTGGTCTGAAAAGAAAAAAATTCAGATTCTGCCTTTTTATCATGAGATGCAATTCAACTTTCTCTGGTTGGTGGGAATCAGCCCTGTCTTCAGTGGGGAAATTAGGTGAAGTCCAGGGTATCTGGCTTCCAGTGTGTGATTTTATAATTGTTATTGCAGATTGTTAGAGGCCCTTATCGCAGAGCAGGACCCAACATGCAAATACAGAGCTGAGAACTGCACCTTATGTCAACAAAGAGTTTGCAACCAAAATATGATGTAAAGGACACTGGTAAAGTGGGAGTTGCACCTCTACCATGATGTGAGAACGGTAGTCACAGCTTCTAGTTAGAGAGGAATTCAGTTGAGGATGCTGAAATGTAGACATCTAAATGTGGCTGTGAGCAGAACCTACTTGTGAACTTGATGTCTAAGTCCCGTTACAGTCAGAAGTGCCAAGAAAGTAATTTCTGCACCCTAGATTAGACATTTTTCTTTGGTGTGTTCTTAGTGTTATTTGAAATCACACAGGGTAACCCCAAAAGCCTCCAGCTGCTGGTGTGTGAGGGCAGAGATGTCTCAGTGTCACACCTGTTAGCCCAGTGTAGCTGTCTGGGTGCCTTAATGACTTTCTATGCCTTTGCCTAATGCAAGATACTTCCCTTGCTTCCTAATCAGGGCTAAATTCTCTGCCAGGTCCTACACCTCTTGATGGTCTCCCATTAGGATCTACCTTTACAATTTCTTATCTCCAGAGCAATCTGAATGTTGTGTTGAAGCTTTCATCCCATCCTTGAGCATCTTATACATGTCAGTCCAGCTGCATCTACTGAGAATTGAATCTGACCTGTCCTGAGATGTCCTCAGAGCAGCACCAGATATTTCAAAGATTGGTATGTTTTCATTTGCCCCTAATTGCCAAGAACTGGAGCATTACATTGTTAGGACATGCTCTGCCCCACCTGAACTGAGCCTTTGCCTCTCACCTTGGGATGTTCTTTCTTAGACATGCTGCTTTCACAGTCCAGGATGCTCTGGTATCTGCAGGGAAGACAGGAGATGGCACCTTAATCCTTTTTTTTTTAACTGGAATGTATTATTTTTCATATAGCAACAGTCTTTTTATGCCTTCTCCTACCTTCTGGAAAATACCAAACCCAATGGACTTCAAATGCAATCTTGTAGAGTGAGATAGATGTGAAACCCTCCCCAAAGATTTTCCCCCCAAGGTTTTAGGTGTCTAATGGATCAGGTCTGTGCAGTACCACTAGGTCCAGTGTGAGGCTTCTCCTCCCAAACTCCATACAGACATGTCCCTGGAGCAGTCTGTCCCCCCACTGATGGAGGGTGTGCTGGGGGGTGGTATATTGCCGGAAAGTGGTGTATTATTGCACTTTGCTGATACATGGCTTGCATCTGAAGCCAGGCTTTCCCGGAGGTCAATGCATTGTTTATTTATTCACCTTTAACTTAATGTAAAGGGATTTATCAAGCCAGCACCTGACCTAATATTACACCAGTGATGAGAGAGATCTTTGCAGAAGAAACCACCATCCTTCTCTTCCTTGCTGTGGAGAGTGCACTTTCAGCTTTCTCCAAAGACCCTGTCAGACAGATGACTATTTACAGTGAAAACTGACCAAGTTTGGGATATTCGGAACTAAACTGTCCCAAGGGGGAGTTCAAGAGACAGTCTTGACAGCTGCTCTGTCACTCTTACATTGAGGGAGATGTACTTCTGGTTCTGTTGCTAATCTTAATTTGCCTCATTCTTGGCAGCATTGTGGCCTGATCTCAGTTATGGGTTGTAACCAAAAGAGAAATTAGCCCTCAAAGGGCTTGGGTTGAAATTCGAGTCTCCCTGGAGCATTTTGGTTAGAGACAGTTGAGAAAAACCAGGAGGGGGTGAGATGCCCTTACCCCTTTTTGTCTCCTCATCAGCTCATCTCTCCAGCATTTTCTGGTTTCCCTCGTGACACCTTATAGACTATCAAGATTAAAAGCTTTTATTATCCATCTGGGAATGCTCTAATCACTGGGGTCGAGGGCAAATTCCTCCGTGTCATTGTGTTTGGGGAAGTTTGTCAAGCATGCCTGGCTTTTAAATCAGGACTTTTCTTCCAAGGCTTAATAATGTATTAGCAATATATAATGGCTGAGAGCAGTTATGGCAGAAAAACACTTGCCTCTAGCTCAAAGACATGATACACTGGGATACTTGGGAAGCATAGAATCATAGAATCATAGAATGGTCTGGGTTGGAAGGGACCCCAAGGATCACAGAGTTTCAAACCCCCTGCCACAGGCAGGGCCACCAACCTCCAGGCCTGGAGCTACAGAAGGTTGCCCAGGGCCCCATCCAACCTGGCCTTGAACACCCCCAGGGATGGGGCATCCACCACCTCTCTGGGCAGCCTGTTCCAGAACCTCACCACTCTCTCTGTAAGGAATGACCTTTTCTGAGTGAGATTTCTCTGTTAGAGAGGTGACAGAGGCAGAGTTCACCTGGAACACCCCCCCCCCTCCAGATCTAAGGTGAACCAAAACTGTAGGTTACACCCACCTTGCGACCAGTTCAGAGACGGACACAGATTTCCTCAGAACTGCTCTACACTCCGGACTGCTCCTTGGAGAATGGGACAGAAAAGGAAAGGACTGAGCTGGCCTCAGCTTCTCAGCTTTCTCCATGTTCTTTGTCTGCTGGCATCAAAGTGAGAGAGCAAAAGTTAACATGCTAGATGTGAAGATCCAGGGCAAAGAGGCCAACAGTTAGTGCATCCATTTCCACTCATGGGATCGGTGCATCAGTAAAGGGCTGTGGAAGAAATCCTGCCCTCACTGATACATCTGCAGACCTCCTCACATAAATTCACCTTTGAAAAAATTGAGTTAAAACCCCCACAAATTGGATGACTCCAAACACAGGGAATGCAGTATCTTTCCCACCTCTGCCTACCACTCTTCTCATTCTCTGAAATCACCCAGTGCATCCCTGTGACAGGGAAAGGACCCAAAGAAGAATTTGCTTTAAATAATTTACAAATTATTTGGTGAAAATTTTCTATGTACATCTTTGGTTAAAATTTTCTTAACAGCTCCAATGTTGGATAGACCTGAACCAGCTCTGAATTCAGGCTGTAAGTGGAGAATCAAGGACCTTTTGGACTCTTCTGCCAAAAGTGTTCTTGGTTTCCAGGCTTCAGAAATGCTCAGCTGAAGTCCCCAGCACTGGATTTGCAATGACTGATTTAACACTTGGAAGTACATTAGGTCATCTGGGGTTCATCTTCAGAATCCAGACAGAGCTCTAGGGACCTACAAGTTAGATGAAATTGCTCTTTAATTACTGACCAGACATTTGAACTGTGGGATTGTTAGATAATTGTATTTAGATTTTGAAAGCCCTTGGTTTTGGAAGCCATGTTGCTTGCAAAATGTGTTTCATAAGTGATTCCTGTTGCACTGGGCTGAATATTAGGCTGTGCCCAGAGCCAACATCCACCCATCTGTGGGTGTTCACTTCCAGATGCACTCAAGAGGAGCAGATATTCATGGGGAAAGGGGTGACATCCAGCCTCTGGTCTCATGTCTTTCAGACAACCAAAATCAAAACCAAGAGGGAAGGAGATATTTTTCTCACTAGTACTTGTTTAGAAAGTTCCTTTTTTATTAGTATCACTTTTTGGTTTTCCAGGTTATTTTCCATGATGTTAGAGAAGAGGCAGGTTTGTTAGATCACAGGCTCCCACCTCCCACAGCCTAAGGATTGTTTCCCATTTTTGTGGTGGTGTCTAACATTAAACAATTCCAGGTGAGGAGCCCTCAAAGCATTTACTCTGTGTCAGAATGAGTCTGTTAGAAGGAAAGTATTCCCTGATTTCCCATTTATACCCCCCCTTCTTTCTTAAACACAGTACAGGCAGTAGATGGAAACACTCTTCACAGCCCACCCCGAAGAGTTCCCACAATCAGCACTGCATCCCCCAGTTGCTAAAGGTTTACAGGGTTTTTCTGATATTAATTCATCCCATCATCTGTGATCTGGGAGGGGTTTTGTTTAAAATCACTTACATGCTAGAGTGCTTTCCTCCACCCGAGATCTGCCATTTGATAGTCTCCTTGGGGCTTTTCAGCACCACGCTTCTGACTCCTTCCTCTCCCCTCTCTTTTCAAAACAGGAGGCAAAGTCCCTTGGCAAAGCTGCAATTAAATATTAAAAGCTGGTGTGGGAATGGGGATGGTGAGAATTGGAGAGCTGGAGCTGGAGAGCAGAGGAAATGAAGCCTCTCTGCTCCTGTCAGCCTGTTGCCAGTTATCAAGGTCTCATTCTTCCCCATAAAAACAACAGGTCCATTCAGATCCCAGCTGAGGCACGAATGGACATCTAGACCCAAATCTAGATTCTGATTTGAATGGAAATCTGTTGGAATCCACCTCCCCACCTTGACCCAGGTAGAATGGAAATCTGCTGGAATCCACCTCCCCACCTGGACCCAGGTAGAGCAGAAACGAACTCCTCTGCATGGGGATTTTTAAAGGGATGCTGCTGGCACAGGTCATACATTCACCCCCTGAACCAGCAAGTTGGGGGTTATTTTTCATCTCAGCTTGTGGTCCCTTGTGCTTGTGGCTTCACTGGGGAGGTTTTGCATGAACTGCAGGAGAAAGCCAGTCTCCTGAGTGTTAACAGCTCTGGGGAATACGCTGCTCCTCCTGGAAAATATGAGAGGCAGGGCCCAGTGAAATGAATGGAAATACTTCACTGCTGGGGACAAGAAAGGGCAGGACTGTCTGAGGGGATCCGATTTAGCCAACATCTAAGTCTGATGAAAGTCGGAGTCTGGCAAAAGTAACCTCTTAGCTCTCTGGAAGAGCATCGTGGCTGGTGAGAGTGGCTTTTGCACCCGACAATAACTGGGTTTCCATGAAGTTCTTTGGGGATTTATACTGTGCATGCTGAAAGTTGACAAAGCAATAAAGTCAGGGCACAAATAGGAGCACATAGCAGTGTGGTGGTTCATTGTGAACGAGGGCCACTGCATTTGACATCAAAAACTGGAAAATCATTTACCTAGAAATGCCTGAGCTGAGCAAGGAACCTTTGACACAAGGAGAGAGTGAGTTCAGGCAAAGCTGAGATCTGGATAAACAAACTGGCTGCCTCTGTCAATACTTGACAAAATAATAACTTGCACTTGTCCATATGTTCTGATTCAACCCTCACCAAAATAGAAGCTCTTATTTCAGCCCCTAAACCCAATTGAGAAACATTAATGATGTTAATTCTCTATCCTGTGGGTACAACCAGCCTGATTTCAGGCTGTAGACTCGACTCTATCAGTTGTGTTCACTGCAGCAGTGCCTAAGGACCAGCCTAGAGCACAGCCTTGGCTTTGCACATACTCAAACCTTGAACCCTTCACCCTGAGCTTCCAGGGCCTCCCTGACCTGCTGGATGTTTCCCACTGAAAAAGACTCAGTTCTTGGAGAATTGTGTAGGATGCCCTGGATCGTAATGGGAAAATACCCATGAGTTCAGTCGCTGCTGGGCTATGCGAAGACAAGACTGATGGAGGCTAGAAGGGTTTAAATTGTATGGGCAACACAACAATCTGAATCTGGGATGCTTCCTTGTTGGTTATTCATCTTAGATGAGAGGGCTTTGGCCAACAGAATGAAACAGTGAGCATCACAGTCCATCCAACAGGGAATGATAGAGGCTGATAAAACACCCATAAAATTTGGGGGGGACTACTGCTATCTAGTTCCTCTCTCCATGACAAGATTGCATAAAACAATTCTCTGCATAGCTCCAAGGCTCAATGGATAAAGTGTGTTTTGAAACTGCTTTTGCCAGGATTTCAGTGCCTTAGGCTGGTTCCCCAGCTCCTGCCTCTGCTGGGGCCCTCACTCTGCTCGCAGTGATTTTAGGTTTCACTATTAGCAGTGCACCGGGTTTGCTCTGTTGACAAGCATCTGTGGGAAGATGGGATTGAATTGTTCATGCTGAGCAGTTTTCTGTGGGCTGAGAAGAAGAGGTGGATCCCAGTGCAGAGAGGGAGAAGTATCTGCTGAGTAGAGCTGTGCAAACCTGCACAGGGCTGAGTTGCTTCGTCTGGCTCCCTGAATCCCTGCTGACCAGGACAAAACCCTCAAAGTCCCATTCCCTGCTTCTCCTCTCATTGCATTACCTTCATGCTGCTGGAAGTAAACCAGCCTCACTGGTTTACAGGGAAAAATGTGCGTGAATGAGGTTGACTTGCCTCCAGGTATCAAATCATGGCAGTGAGGGACTGGGTAGAGGATAGAGGGACTGAATTTACCAGTCCCCAAAACAGCTTTTCCCCCCACAACCAAGGAAGGGAAATCATTACTCTTGAAGGCTCTTTGGGTTTGTGTCTTGCCTTGTGAGAAGTAGGAACAGGACTCTTGTAGAAACTGGGAGCTTTGGTGTGACATGATTTTGGAGCCTCAGCAGTTTGTCTGGGTGGAGGAGAGGGGGTAAAGAGGTGCTGTGATACTGCATATTGCTCTGTGGCTCCCAAATGTTCTCTCCAGTCACCAGCCCAAGCAGATCCTGTACTGCTTGGGATGCAGATTTTCTTATGGCTACTCTGCTCCTGTTCTCCAAGGGGAGCAAAAGGCTCAGTGCTGACTGCCCTCCTGGAAGGGCCTTTCCAGATGTCCTTAGCTCTAAATAAAACATGGTAGCCCAGTATGCCAAGCTGGAAATAGCAATCAGCCACAAATTCCTCCTCTGTTTCCTGCAGAAAGGTGGGAACAACCAGTGTGTGCATCTCCATCCCAAAGACCCCACAGTGGGGTCTCACCCTGGGAGACAAGACAGCCAAGAAGTTTTAAGAAGTCAGGCTTCCCTTTCTCTCCTCATTGTGATCAAGATCCAAACCACATCCTTTTCACACCCACTGCCTGCACCTTGCCTGAGCAGCAGGCAGCCATTTGAGCCATGCAGGGGGGGTACAGGCAGGGCACAGAGGCAGCTGGCAGGGAACTTTGAACTGGGACCTACTAATGGTTAACACAAGATGATTATTTCTAGCTGTGTCAAATAGACTGATCTAAGTCCACATGAGGTTTGTGCTGACCAGACAGGGACAGTTGTTTGCATAACCACCCCTATTATTTATTTTTTCCCTCCTTTTCTTTATTTTGCAGTTGTATAATGTTGTTTTGATAGCTGTATTCCCACTAAAAACGTGTGTGATCCCCTCTCTTTCCCACCATGTGCCCAGCCGGTGTTGCTCTGCTCCATGAGCGTTCGTGCCCTGCATGTGGGGCTGGTGGGATGGTGCAGGGTGTGAGAGAGCACGAGAGGGAATAAATCAATTTGGGTGTGAATAGAGATCTGCTATTTGTTATAAACAGATTTTCTGCAAAGTGCTGGTTGCAGCGTGTGCCTCCTCCAGATTTGGTCCCTCATCAGGGAATTAAGAGCAAACCCCCATGGCAGGGGGGTTGGAACTAGATGATCTTTGAGGTCACATCCAACCCAAACCATTCCATGATTCCATGACTCTATGAAATTAGCTACAAGCAGTGGAGGAAAGGGCTGGGTTTTGCTCTCTTTCCAGCATGTTCTCCCCATTTTTTTTCTGGGGGGGGTGGGGGAAGGAGAGCTGTTTGCATGTGTGGCCTCAGGGTTGTGTGTGTGGCTGCTTAGTGAGTGTTTAATCCTGTAGCTGAAGGCACTGTGCAGCTCCAGGGAGCTGATGCTGGCAGAGCTGATTTCTTTCCTTTGGTCTGCTGAGTAGGGCTCTGCACTAGCAGCTTACTAAGGGTGGGTGCATTAGGGGAGGAAAAATCTCTGCAAAGCCCCTTGTATTTCTTTCTCCCTGCTCTCCATCTTTTCCTTCTGCAGAGTATCTGGATCCTTGCAGTCATTTCCATAATTATTGGTTTCATGTTAAGTAACCAAAAAATTATCTATCAGACACACATGTGGAACTAATGGGGCTTATTTGAAAAGACCTGTCTCTGGATTTACAGCTGGTGCATCACTTGGTCCATTTTAATGAGCTCCCACGACAATGGCACGTGCTGGGGAGGGAGCTCACATGCATGCTTGCCCCAGGCTGTCCATGTCCCACCTGGGACCAAGGGGCTCCAGGTTCACCCTAGCATGCTGAAACACATGCATGTGGTCTGTGGGGGCAAGTAGAGGGAAACTGCTTCAGGAGCCTTCATGGGTACACACTTACTTCCATGAGTGCTCCCTGCTGCAGACTGCAGAGTCTTTCTTCTAAATTGTATTGGTTTAATTTTAGGAACCTGGGTGGAAATCTTGGGAGACTGGATTTTCCTGGGAGACTGGATTTTCCTGGGAGACTTCTGTAGTGGCTGAGTTTTATGAAGGCTGGAATTACCATGGCAGAAAATGTGGAAGTTTCCACTTCAAGAAGTAGGATGGACTCTGGGTTCCATAAGGAAAGAAAAAGAGCCACAAGTTTAGGTATTTCAGACTCCACAGTCTCAGGTTGAAGTGGAGGTTGGGTGGCAGAGATGGACAAGTTTATAGGATTCAGGAAGGAAGGAAGGAAGGAAGGAAGGAAGGAAGGAAGGAAGGAAGGAAGGAAGGAAGGAAGGAAGGAAGGAAGGAAGGAAGGAAGGAAGGAAGGAAGGAAGGAAGGAAGGAAGGAAGGAAGGAAGGAAGGAAGGAAGGAAGGAAGGAAGGAAGGAAGGAAGGAAGGAAGGAAGGAAGGAAGGAAGGAAGGAAGGAAGGAAGGAAGGAAGGAAGGAAGGAAGGAAGGAAGGAAGGAAGGAAAAATGAGAGCTACCTTTAATACCTTTGGAATGTAAATCAACCCACACAACTAAAAGCTATGTGACTCTCTGCACCCTGAGCTCTCTGCTTGTTCCATGAACTGCTTTTTCACAAGGAAAGACTTTGTCTTTTCAATTGTTGGTGCATAGACCATCTTTTTCTGACTGTATGGGACTGCAGTGTCCCTTCAGGCTTTTCCCTGTGAAAGAGGGTGATTGCCTGAGATGGTTTTATGAAAGTGTTTGGAGGTGGATGTTTCTTCCACCCTCCCCAGCAAAATGCAAAACCACAGATTGTTCAGGCTTCAATTTCTCATTGAAAAGTATCTTTCCCCCCCCCCCTTGGGAAGCTCTGAAAATTAAAACCAGCAAAATACATTTCTTGTGAGAAGGAAATATTTCCCAGCTGCCTGTAAGACACGGTGGGGTTCTGTGTGTGTGTGTGCGAATTACACAGTGTGTGGATTCCGTGTTGTGCTACTCTGTGGGCACACAGAGCTGGGTGCAGCCACAATACTGGGTAGAAATATCTGTTTCCCCCCTTCCCAGCCCCTTTTTAATGAATTGAAAAATGTACGCTGCCCTGATTGATGCTAAAGGAAGGGGACAGGCAACAGCAACAGCAACAGCAACAGCAACCCCATAGCAATTCTGCCCTCTCCTCCCTGGCAAAAACACCTTTGCATGCAGGTTGCAGTATATCTTGGGTTGTTTGAAAGATGTGCAAAGGTTTGGTGACCATTAGGGTGTCTTTTTTCTCTGTGCCTGCACTAGAAGCTCTTGGCATCACAAACTCTTGTACCTGAAAGTGTTGACTCAGAGGAATCACAGAATCACAGAACGTGAGGAGTTGGAAGGAACTTCAAAGGATCATCTAGTCCAACCCCCCTGCCAGAGCAGGGTCACACAGACTAAATCACACAGGAACACGTCCAGGGGGGGTTGAATGTCTCCAGAGAAGGAGACTCCACAGCCTCTCTGGGCAGCCTGTCCCAGGGCTCTGTCACCCTCACTGTGAAAAAGTTCCTCCTTATATTCACATGGAGCTTCCTCTGCTCCAGCTTGCACCCATTGGCCCTTGTCCTATCACTGGCAACACTGAGAAGAGCCTGGCTCCATCCTCCTGACACTCACCTTTTACATATTTATAAACATGAATAAGGTCACCCCTCAGCCTCCTTTTCTCCAGGCTAAAAGGGGATTGCTGGGAAGGAAGGGGACCTCTGTGGAGCTGGATGAACAGCGCTGCTGCCTGCCAGCCATGACCTCCAGCCTTGCAGTAGATACGTGGAAAATCTGTTAAGATCTCTCCTGGGAACGTGAATGAGTGTAAATCTAGATGAGGGGGAGATGCTCCCCACATTGGGCTCAGCAGAGTGGGAGAGGGACCAAGAAGCAGCTCCAGTCCTTCATCACTGCACTGCTGCCAAAAGCCACGCTGCATGCAAGCGGCAAGCCCGGCTTCCCTCGTCCCCAGTTCTCAGCAGAGGACAATGTGTGTCACCCCATTACTCTCAGCTGGGGGTCTGGCCCTGGATGTATCTGGAGCATAACGGCTGCCTAAGGACCCAAGGGTGTTGGGCTGGTGGTGGAACAGCTCCCCAGGCCCCAGCCCAGACAGCCCTGCTCCATCTCTGACTTCCCTCCAGCTGGCTGGGGCGCTTGGCAGCTGTCATCGCCTCTGCTCCGTCCCCGGGCTGAGTTCCCTCCTGTGCGTGGTTAGGAGCAGCAAAAGGGGTTTTGGGCCAGGGGAGAAGGAATGGGACAGAATTGCTTCAGTCTTGCACATGTCCTCACTCAGGAGCTTGTTCCCCAGCTCTGTGCATTTATCTTGAAGGGCTTCACATTGCCAGCTCAATGCCACTGTTAAGAAATAGATCTGGGTTCCTATCTGCATGATCCTTTAGAGAGATGCAAATAAGGAGGAAACATTTGCATACTAAAGCAGGATGTGAGTGCGATTTACTCAGCATTGTTATTGTTGTTATTAACTGCAGTGTGCTTCTGCCAGTGGCTGAAAGGCAGAAAGGGTAAAAATAAAGATCTCCTCCAGGACTTCTCCTGAAAAGAGAAAGATTTGTTGAAGCCCAAAACCTCCCAGCCCACGGTGCCACCATTTACCCAAAGCTCAGAGAGCGATCTCCAGCCACAAGAAGTGGTGTAGTAAAGGACTCAGAGGCTGCCTGTGTGCATCCCTCAAGCTGTCAAGTGTGCAGAGCCTTGGGGACCTCCCTCCCAGGAGAGAGGTCGTCTGTCAACAGCAACATGGGGACATAGGGAAGACAGTGTCAGCAGGCAAGGTACAACATGCCCTCAGGAGCTTAACATGCCTCTGACAAGACAAAACCCCATGGGAAACGCAGGCTGTTGATGGAGAGGAGCCTGTGAGCACAGACCACTCGTGGTGGTGGGAGAGATAAGTTTGGCACTGCTGCTCTCTGCTCAACCAGATATTCTTGCTGTCTGTACAGCAAACTCAGCATTACCTGTGGACAGATGCTGAGTGAAGAAACCCTCAGCTGCAGAGGCTCAAGCCCCTGCTGTGCTCTCCCTTCTCCTTGCTTGTGACATCTTTGCATGGCTGAGCTTCATTTCTGTGTTCCAAACCCTGTTCTCTTGTCTCATCTTCAGGTCTTCGAAGGTAAACACTCTAAATATGGTGTTTGTCAAGCACTTTGCATGTGTTTTCCATCATCAGTGTTTTTCTTCCCTGTGGGTTGCTGTAACCCCTCTACACTGAAGGACTGAGTGTTCACAGCTCCCCTGACTTCAGAGGGTCATAGTCAATGGCCAAGGGTTGACCCGAAGGGCACCTGGGAAGTTTGTCTGCCCAAGGAAGGCAGTCTATTCAGGATGGTGGGTTTGGGTGGCTGTTGAATTATTGTTTCTAAACAGTTGTATTCCAAGCAGATTTTTTTTCTGGGGGGGTTTTCCTGAACCACCTGCCCAGAGTTGCCTGCTGCCCATGGATGGCAACCTGCATTCAATACCTGCTCTCCATGCTGGATCTCACCCATAGTTGGGTGAGCAAAGGGGCCAAAGCCTGAAAGATATTTCTTCTATTGAACATCAGGGGTTCTACTTGCAAAGGTATGTGTGTATGGAGCCTTTTTCCATGGATGATGTTGGTGCCATACATTTCCATGCTATCCTTGTCAAGCAGAGGATAAAATGTCTGGAGAGTGGGAAGCACTGAAGTACCTTGGCTTGTTCAGGTAGTAAGAGCTCCTTGGAAGATATCCTAAGCAAGTCCCTCAACAACATCCTGTTCTGGAAAGGCTCTAGAAGGCAAAAATATACTTTAAAAAAACCCCAAACAACCAAACCAAACCAACAAACCTTTCAGTTAATTTTGACTTTCTGTGTAGTCAATTTTCCCAAATCCCCTCACTGCTGTTCTCCACCTGGGTCTTTCCCCCTTCCAAGTCTATGCTTGAAAACATGTTGGTGAAGCACTGTGGGCTCTGTTCTGGATTTCCTGACGGTGTGGTACAGATTGTGCTGTCTCTGCTTGGTCCTTCCCCTTGCCTTTACGGCAAAAGATGAAACTTCTCCTAGGACTCTGCTTTCACTCTGGAGAACTCCCTGTTCCCCCACCTCCTGCCCTTCGGGTAGCAGTGGTGTCCCCGTGGGAAAAAGGCTGAAGAAAAGTGCACACTCACCTCTTTTCGGACAACCAAACCCCCCCTTCTTGGCCTCCTCCGAGGACACAAGAGGGCGCTTCCACCTCACTTTTGGGGATCGTTTACTCCTTGCAGTAGTTTCTCTCCTCTTCACCCCATCAGCTGGAGCAGGTTGGGTGAAGGTCTTTAAAGCAGGGAACTTGTCCCCATACGTGTTTGCAAGGCACTCAGCTGAAGAAGGGATTCATCCCGGCAGGATTTCCAGAGCCTCCCACAGAGTAATTAAATCATATGAATTTATACAAAGTAGAGGGTGTTTCCATTTCAGGATCTGATGGGTTTTCAGGAGCCTGGCTCTAAGATCTGTCGCTGATTTTGATTGTTCATGGTGAGAAGCACATGGGTCAGAAAGGCATTGCTGTGATCCCTTCTGACTGCAGCAGAATGGGTGGACCTGGGGAAAAAAACGTTTTAAAATCAGGAAGCAGGAGGCTGTGAAGGGTGAGGGGACAGATTTTTGTACTCACTGTCCCAGTGGCAGAGGGGAAGGAGGCAGAGCAAGGAAGAGAGCTGCCAGAGGTTTTGAATCCACCCTGCCTGTGTCCATTTAGGTAATTTCCTCCCTTGTGTTCTTTTTAATGAGAAGGTTGTTGCCTGCTGTTGGCTGTATGCCGTGCTCTGGAGATGGAGACCACAGGACCCCTGACCCCCAGGCTGACTTGGAGTGCACAGGAACATCATGACACTGGCAATAAAAGGTACTTTTTATCCATTGATGGTTCCAAGTGCCTCATACCTGGTGTCTGAACAGCAGCCTGGATGTCCAACCTGCACTGCACTGGTCATCTTGAGACTCTCTTCCCATGTCAGTTTACTTTTGAGACCTGGATGCAGTCTCATGGGTAGTAGCCCGTTTTCCTTCCTCCCTCCCTCTTCAGGGGATGCTGCAAGACTGTTTAGAGACAGCCTGTCCACAGAGGACCACAGAGTTAAGGGACATCTGTGTAATGGGAGCATATTTTTTCTCTCACTGCTGCTGTGAGAGTGGGGACTACAGCAGCCACACATAATTACTTACTCATGGATAGAACCCAGTTAACCACTGCCCAACCTTTCCTGCATATCTTTGTCCCATCACCTCTGTTTCAACATGGGGGAAGTGTTTTTTTCCCCCATGTGTTTGGATAGGGATGCTTTTGCTACAGAGCTGGCAGAAAGGGGCAAAACATTTATAGCAAGAGCAGATCTGGAGAAGGGCACAGGGCATGCTGGCCAGCAATGTCTCTACAACCTTCAGGGGAAAATCAAACCACTGGGTTATTTTTCATCATTACAGTAGAGCTTTAGGATTTCCTAGGGCCATGTGGTTTCTAGGATGTAGAGATGGTGGCTTTTTTGTGAGTTCTGGGTGACAATGGGTGTGTTACTGCCTGGTATTTAAGAAAAAAGGGAGAAAAAAAACCAGACTATTGAATCAAGATGCTTTAAAGTTGCCTGTCTTGCAGAAACTGTTATATGGGGGGAAAGGTATTTCCTGAAAATCAGACCATTTTCTGATGTGTAAAGCTGTGTTCTGGAACAGGATGCTCCCAAAACACTAGTTACATGTGAAAGGGGTCTTGAACGTGTTCTGGTTTTAAAGGAGCAACGAAAGCCACCATGGAAAAAGAAACCAAAGGTGCTTGGTACCTTTGAAAATCAGAGTGCCTCTGTTTAGGTCCTCAAATACAGAGCTTAACGTGGAGAGACTCTGATTTTCAGAGCATACATAACTTCTTGGGGCTGGAGTTGGTGAGGGAGCTTGTGAGCAGCACTACCATGCTCTGAAACTGTGTACTTTTCAGCCAGCTACAACTGAGTTAAACAGATCTTTCTTCTCCATGGTCTCATCCTAGGTCAAATTCAAATGTTCGACAGAAGAAAGAAATCTGGGGCAATCAGGAAGAGGCTGCATCTGTCTTCTCCCCATCCCTCAGCCCCCTTCCTTAGCCCCAGCACAACTTTGGCAACCTCTGGTCCTTGGGCCTGGAGCATCCTCTCACAGGGCTGGAGGTGGGAGGCATGAAGGAAACCCAAGGTGCCTCTGAGCCCAGCTTGCTGCCCTCATAGAATCATGGGATCAATGAATGGTTAGGGTTGGAAGGGACCTTAAAGATCATCAAGTTCTAGTGCCCTGCCATGGGCAGGGACACCTCTCACTAGCCCAGGTTGCCCAAAGCCCCATCCAACCTGGCCTTGAACATCTCCAGGGAGGGGTCAGCCACCACCTCCCTGGGTAACCTATTCTGGTGTCTCACTACCCTCATAGTGAAGAATTCTTTTCTTAATATACTATCTAAATCTACCTCCTTCCAATTAAAAAACATTCCCCTCATCCTATCACTACATGCCCTTCTACAAAGTGCCTCCACAGCTTTCCTGTAGGCTCCTTCAGGTACTGGAAGGCTGCTATAAGATCTTCCCAGAGCCTTCTCTTCTCCAGGCTGAAGAACCCCTACTCTTTCAACCTGTCTTCACAGGAGAGGTGCTCCAGCTCTCTAAACATCTTTGTGGCCCTCCTCTGGATCCATTCCAACAGTTCCATGTCCATCTTATGTTGGGAACTCCAGAACTGGACACAGTACTCGAGGTGGGGTCTCACAAGAGTGGAGCAGAGGGGCAGAATCACCTCCCTTGACCAGCTGGTCCCACTCCTTGTGATGCAGTGCAGGATACTGTTGGCTTTCTGGGCTGCAAGCACGTGTTGTCGGCTCATCTTGAGCTTCTCATTCACCAGCACCCCTAAGTCCTTCTCTGCTGGGCTGCTCTCTAGCACATCATCTCCCAGCCTGATGACGAGGATGCCTGGTGGCCTCCTTCCTGCACCTGTGCCTTGGGGGATTTTGGCCACAGAGCCCTGGCCAAGCTAGTAGGAGGGCAGAACAGAGTTCTGATAAGATCCCTTTTCAAGACCAGCAGGTCACAACTAAGAATGTTTTAATCTTCAGCATGCACACTGTCATTATTTTGGCCTGGGGTAGTGTGACCCCAGGCAATGATTGAATTTGTTTTGGATGTGTCCACAGGGCTTTGCGTTTCACTGTATGGATGCTTGCCATGTCTTGAGGACTACAGGCTGACATTCTATCAGCCCAGAGGCCTCTCAGACTTGGGGATTAGGCTTTAAAAAGATGCTTCATTCTCCTCAACATGCATACAAGGGTCCTGCAAAAACTAAACCCATTCATTAAATATTTGACCCTTTCAGAAAGAAAGCAGGACATGTAGGTGGAAGAAATCAATGTGGTTAAGAACTTCATCATTAGACAAAGACTTTCTGGGCAGCCTTTCAGATGGGTCGTGCTCTTGTGCTTGAGCTAGCACAAGTATTGTTTTTTAAAACTCCAAAATGGCATTTATTCCTCCATCAGCAGAGAAACATGGCAACCATTGTCCTCTTTATAGCCCTAATGCTGTCTCTTGGAAGGAATTTCCCCATGGTCCCTTTTTCCCTGAAGATTATGTCTGAACCTTTCTTCTTTATTCTAAGATTCCACAGTTTAAAACCTTGACCTTTACACCAGAAAGGAAGATGTTGGAGAATTTCATTAGGGGAATTTCATTGTATCAAACATAGTGTGGCCAGCAGGTCTGGGGAGGTGATTGTGCCCCTGTACTCGGCACTGGTGAGACTGCACCTTGAGTGCTGGGTCCAGTTCTGGGCTCCTCACCATAAGAAAGACATGGAGGTCCTGGGGCGAGTGCAGAGAAGGGCAACCAGGCTGGGGAAGGGACTGGAGGGCAAATCCTATGAGGAGCAGCTGAGGGAGCTGGGGGTGTTCAGCCTGGAGAAGAGGAGGCTGAGGGGAGACCTTATCACCACCTACAGTGATCTGACAGGAGGGTGTAGAGAGGTGGACGATGGTCTCTTCAGCCAGGTGACAGGAGATGGGACAAGGGGAAATGGCCTCAAGCTGCATCAGGGCAGGGTCAGATCAGACATTAGGAAAAAGTTCTTCACAGCAAAGGTTATCAGGCAGTGGAACAGGCTGTCCAGGGAGGGGGTTGAGTTACCGATCCTGGATGTGTTTAACAGGCGGGTAGATGAGGTGCTCAGGGATATGGTTTAGCACAGGACAGGAATGGTTGGACTTGATGATCTTAGAGGTCTTTTCCAACCTTGTGATTCTGTGTGTGAACATGCACCCAGTCGCCTTAGTAAGCAGGATCATTTTTATTCTGGTTCTGGAGGGCAGGGGTGGGGGGTCCACACGCTGCGTTCCAGTTACTTCTCCAGGACTTGACCTTGGAGCCTTTTCTTAACTGTTGTTTTCACATTTGCAAGTTGCCTTTTCCCACCGGGCTCCGGGCTCGCGCGGGAAAACATCCAGCCCAGATACCAGAAACCCATGAGCAGCATTGCTTAACGCCATCCATTTTGCAATGTTTCCACCCATATCTGTTTATCCCCCTTGCCTGCCTCTTCACAGCAGGGCGGAGGCATTTTGCTCCCCAGCTCTTGGCAGTTACGACCTCTGCATTCACAGGGACATGCTGGCCAGGCTCGGCTGAGCACAGATGTGAGAATGTATTGCAGATATTCTCCACTTTTTCTTGACCATATAAGGGAACACTGCCCTTCCTAATGCTGGGGAGAGAGGGTAGTATGAATAACTTGGAGGATTAAGAATGAAATCTGGAGCCTTTTCCCTCTCCTTGTCGCAGGCTCATGGGCTGGGAAGGCTTGTTATCATCTGAAGGCTGGTGAGATTGGTTGGCTTCTCACTGTTCAGATCCCCAAGCTTGTTCTGGCAGTTTGCTGGCAGTTCTGAATGGGTTTGTGGATCCAGCCTGGATGGAGTCCTCCAAACCGGGGCTGGAGAATACTGAGCCAGCCTGCACGCAGAATCTGCAGTTGTTCACTGCTTCTCTGCTCTGTGGCTAAATAGGGCACTCAAGTCTTCAGGGCTGAAGTCCATCTGGCTCTTCACAGTCACTTAAGCAGTGTTTTCAAACAGCAGCTTCCAGGGCACCCTCCTCAGCTGCTTTGCATGCCAAGAAAGAGAAGACCACCCCTTGTCTGCAAGGGACGAGAGTTCAGTGTCTGCTAACCATTCCCAGCTGCTGTTCTCAGCCAGGGAAGCCTCCTGGATGTAGGGGAAATGTGGGTAAGGTGGTCCTGCATTCCCACCTCTGCCCTGGGAATTTGTGCAAGAAGTGGTGATTTGCCCAAGGGGGAGAAGCTGGAAGATGGTTTTAACAGCATCTTGGAAATGACTGAGGTGCAGACAGAGCTTCCCATGGAATGTGCAGAGTGGTGGCATTGATGGGAGAGGAAGCACAGCTCTTAGGCACCATTTTGGGATGGTTCTTTGAAATGCCCTCCAAGGTGGCCCAGAGAAACCAGAACTCTTAGCCAGTGTGTTGGGGTGACTCTTTGAAAAGGCCTTCAAGGTGGCCCACGACAACTGAGAAACTCAGCTCTGAACTGCCTGTGCTCCTGGTGCAAGGCTCTCTGCAAGGTTATGGGGCAATCTGAGGCACCTGGATTCAAAGTGTTATTATAGCCCAGATGTACCTCTGAGATTAACCACATAGCTGCCAAGTTCCTTGCTACCTGAGTTGGTAATACTGCCATTTCCTGGTTGAAGCTGGGCCACTCTCCTCTAGTATTTTCTGTCTTGCATATATCCCCATCCTTCTCTCCTTTGTCCTGTCAGCTTCCCCCTGCTGGGAATTGAACCTCTTTCCAGATGCCTGGCTGCTCTCCCAGAAGCAGCACAGCACCATTGTAATGTATAATTAGGCTGGAATTCTCCTCCAGCTCCATCTTTTATTTAAATTGCACCAATTGTTGAGAATGCACGAAGTTATAAACCCAAGCAGACCCAGGTCCTCACACTTTGCCTCTTCCTTCCCCAAGATGCAGCCTTTTAGCATTTTACCTGACAACACAGGAAAAATATCAACAATAATAAAGCCTGGCACTGAAAGAGGACACATCTTGGAAAAACAGAGTAGTGCAATCTTCATCTTATGAATAAGATGGGGCAGAGGTGTGGGGTGAGTTTACCAAGGCTACTTGGCACAGTAAGAGCAAAGGGAGATTAATAAAGCAGCATTTCTAAGGCTGATCCCAATTCCCCCTCCGCTGGCCAACACCAAAATAAGATACGATCAGGGCTGCATCTTTCACGAACAGTTATTAGAACCAGACTGCAGCCAGACATCAAAATAATGCTAAACACAGTACATTAGTGCCAACCTGGATCTTATCTTTAGTGTCTGAAGTCCAAAGCAAGCACGGGAGTGCTTTCGGAAGCCCGGCTCAGACAAATCCAGCTGAACAGACACTTTAGAGATGGCCATCCTGATAACCTCTTCCACCAGCTGGGAAGCAGCAGCTGTCTCTTTGGGGCTGGTTGCTGCAGTCAACACTTCTGAAGGCAGCAACTGTTCAACTTCATTAGAGGGTTTAACCTCATGTAGGATAGACAGATACCATCAAAGAGCCCAGGACACTTTTAATACCCAAAAGCAAAGACCACCATCCCTCTTTGGTACCCAGTCTTCATGAGTTTACTGTTATGGGCCAGTCTCTTTGCCATTGAAAGGGCCTGAGGGTGCATCTGCAGTTGGCACATCTCAAGTGTAGCTTCATGTACCGATGTGACCCTGGGCAGGCAAAACCACCATAGACGTACTGGTTGCATTTGATAGGTGTTAGAGGGTAAAAAGCATTTCTAGGAATTTCCCACTTCATCTGCAGACTTCAAAGGCATATATAAATGCTTGGGAAAAAATACAGATGGAGGTAAAGATGCTTGGAAATTACCAGGTCTTTGGGTTGCTCCTGTCCTCTGCATTAAACCAAAAGACACTGAACTTGGCAGTTTAAACACCACCAGAGCAGCTCTCTGACTGTCTGACATTGTTAGACTCCATCATGTTCTTTGTCAGCGTTGATCTAATCTCTATGAGCAGGAAGGCAAGTTGCTGTGAAGATAAAGCCAAAGTGCTAAAGGGTAACACCCGCACGGCTTTTTCCCCTTGTGTAGCAGTTTCTGTCACAGTGACAGCTTTTGGATTACAGGTCCAAGTCAATGTCTGTCAAAAGGATGTGATTCTCCACTATCAACTGCTACGAAGTGCAGCTGAAATCCTCACGAGTGCCTGAGCTGATCCTTGTTTTAGATGTTCGAGCATCTTGACTCCCTGAGCAGACCCTGGTGTTCACCAAGGAGGTGGCTGTCACACCAGTGAAGACTCGAGGTGCTCTAACCCCTGTTTGGTGCCTGTTAACCATTTCACCTCTGTGTCCCCTCCACCAAGGATCATAGAATCATAGAATCTTAGGGGTTGGAAGGGACCTCAAGAGATCATCAGGTCCAACTCCCCTGTCAAAGCAGCTCCCTAGCTCATATTGCATAGATAGGCATCCAGATGGGTCTTGAATGCCTCCAGAGATGGAGACTCAACTACCTCCCTAGGCAGCCTGTCCCAGGGCTCTGTCACCCTCACTGTGAAAAGGATGTGTGGCGATTATGCTCCCAGTTGTACAGCTCTTACTGTGGCTGCAGCAGGAACCGTTTTTGGCTCCAGAGGGTGTTAGTCCATCTGCCGAGGTGCTTGTAAAAGTGACAGACCTCAGATAACCTTAGAAAATAAGCAGTATTAGTGGGACAGCTCTTAAACACACCTGTACTCTTTTAGGGTCATGCACAAGAAATCCTAGGTCTTCATCCTGATGAGGTTTGCAGTCTGTATCAGATCGCAGAAAGTCTGAATGCATAGGAATTGTCACCCTTCCCCTAGCTTAAATTATGTGCTATCACTGTTGACTGGTACTCTAAGTGGGGAAGGGTATAGCAAGAGTGGAAGAGTAGGGGATAGAAGTACAATGTCAGTTCAGTCCTCCACAAAAATTGTCTGAGAAAGGAGGCAAAGAAGAGCTGAGAAGGCTCATTGTAGCTCCTAGCACTCAAATATTGACTTCAAAAAGTCCCTCCTCTGGGAATCTGGGTGTCACACAATGCAGCCTAGATCTCTGCTCCAGCAAACAGAACCTAAAATAAGACCTCATCCAAATGTCACCAAAGGGAATCTCTTGGGGCGAATCGGCGAGGTCACTTGTGGGGACGCAGAAACCCTGTGCAGCAAATGCATGTGTTGTTCCCTTCATCACTGCGTGCTTTGCCAGCTCTGACAGTGAAACCCTCCCTAAGGGCAGCTGAGACTTCCTCCAACACGTCCCCATCCAGGTGACAACACGTTCAGAAGGACGTGTGCCATGTTGGGTGGTGCATCTATCGGTGAATCTAAAGGCAGCCGAGGGCTCCTGCAACGAGAACCAAAAAGAGGACCTGATCCAAATGTTCTCTTAGTCTAGGCATTTCTTCCTTCCTCTCTGGGTTTTTTATTCACTTGTTTTGAGAAGAGTCTCACTGCCATGAACAAGATTGTCTTGCAGCAGTGTTTATTATAGCATTTTGTGATATGCAGGCTGTCTCTAGAGTATCACCATACCATACAAACCCAGAGTGGTGTCTGGCTGTGTTGTGTAACATGGAAATCTTCTCCTGATCTGTGGCTGGGCCTTGCAGAAAGGGAGATATGGGTGGAAAGACCTCAATTGTAATGTACATTTTTCTCCCTTGGTCCAGGCCAGACTGGATCTTCCAGCATGCTTGAGTTATGCATCATCCACAGCCAGACATGAAATGACACTAAGTCTTTTCCAAGCAGAAATGAGGTTTAAACATATTTTTTTTTTAGTGAGAAGCAACTGTTTTTTGTGTAAGCTTCTGTTTTTCATCACACACATCTGCTGAACACTGAAGTCTTGAGCTGAAAAATGGGACTCACCTCTCAGGAATCATAGAATGGTTAGTGCTGGAAGGCACCGTAAAGATCATCAAGTTCCAACCCCCCTGCCATGGGCAGGGACACCTCTCACTAGACCAGGCTGCTCAAGGCCCCATCCAACCTGGCCTTGAACACTTCCAGGGAGGGGATATCGACCACCTCCTCGGGCAACCTGTGCCAGGGCCTCACCACCTTTGTAGTGAAGAATTTTTTCCTATTATCCAATCCAAATCTATCCCCTTCTGATTTAAAACCATTCCCCCTCATCCTATCACTACACATCCTTCTAAAAAGTCCCTCCCCAGCTTTCCTGTAGCCCCTTCAGGTACTGGAAGGCCTCTACATGATCTCCCTGGAGCCTTCTCTTCTCCAGGCTGAATCTTCCTTCCCACTGTTTGAGCCAGTTCTGCACTGGGTCTTATAGAAGCAACGTAGGCACGTTGGTGACATGAGTAGGTGAGGGTCATGGTACTGTGTCTAGGTGACAGGCAGCTAGTGGGACCTCTCTGTCCAGGAGTGTCAGGTACTGGTGTTCCCCAGACAGAGAATTAAGAGTCAAGCCATTGGGTTCTGATGGTTGGAGGGGGAGAAGTTCATAATGCAGCAGTGCAAATGCAGATGTACCTACAAGACTCACTTATTCAAAGCTGCACATTCGGTGCACAGGTCTGAACAGGTCTGGAGCTGTGGTAGCTTTTGGAACGTTATATTTTGCTCCTTCCCTCTCTCTGTAGGTTGAGATACCCAACCAGACTATGTGCCCCGAGCAATGGGCTCTGTGAAGCATTGTTTCCTTTCACCAGCAAGAACCACCAGTGAGTCCTGCTCAGTACAGAGCTGATAAAATCTCAAAAGTGAGAAGCTGTGCCAAAATCCCAACAATTCCCCTAGAAATCTTTGACTAAACCCACAATTTATATTTAATTAAAAAAATTTCAAGGTAGAAAACAAGCAAATAAGATAAGCTCAACCCTACATCTACTCCAGTTGGATGAATCTAGGCACCTGTATTTTACTTTTGAAGATACTCTAAGAGGTTTTGGACTCAAGATGCAATTCTTTAGTTCTGTGAAGTTGCCCATGACAACCTCAGTTCTCAAATAATTCTTAGGGCTGATGCTCAGCATGCAGTGTATTTTAGAGATGTATCTTCAGCTCTTGAAATTCCTGGTATGTTCAGGAAACCAAAGAGAAGTGGAAAGCCCTGCCCTGGTGGTTTTTTGCCCCCAAGCCATATCTGGCACTATTTTCTTTGTTACAGCTCCTGCTGCAAAATTTATGATCATGCCATAAATGACGACAAGTATTTATGACAGGGTGGCTGTACATCTTGATTTGGCTGGATATTGTCCCAGGAGATGTAGAACACTCCCACCATCCTGAAAATAACATTTGGGGTGCTTTGCTTTAATCAGGACATGAGCTTTCTCTGGTATCTCTTGAGCTCAGCCCTGGGAACCAGCCCATTGTGAGGGACAGGGAGGTGACAGAGCCCAGTGTTGGTGCTTTCTCCAGTTCCAGAGCACACGGTCTGCTAAGGGAAGTACTCCATGTCCTGGTATCTGGTGTAGACGTCATGATCCCTGTCTCCCCACTATTTTAACACTGCAATTTATCACACACCTGCCTAGAGAGAATAAACCACTTATTGGCACTGCTTGTAGGCTCTGCTCTGGAGAAATGAACCTTGATAGATAAGGCAACTACCTATTTCTTTTTTACCTGCATGGACTGGGAGATGGAGAAAAGTGAAGTGGCCAAGATGGGACTAAAACTGATGCTTCTGTGCTTGATGGCTTAATGACAAAGTCATTGCCTCCTGATCTGGAGGCAATTGGCAGAGAAAACCTACTTGTGCTGTTCCTGCTGAGAGCAGTGTAGGGTTTGGGCTGGGTAAGTCCTCACACATACCTACTGAGGTGGCAGCTGTCCTAAAGCCCTGACAGCCACAACAGAGCTCAGTTTGCTCACAGCCACAGAGAACCCATTGCCTTGCCTTGGGGATTTTGCTGCCATTCATCAAGAGATATCTCAGCTGTGACTACTTGTCAGAGAAATTTTACTGTGGATGCTTTATCCTCTCATGACTTTCACTGGACACCTTGATTTACAGCTCCCATCTCTCAGCCCAGATGGAGCAGCACAGTGATGGTATCAGGTGATGCAGCCCGTGCAAGCTGGGGAAACGCTGCTGTGGCACCAGGTAATGGGAAGGCAATGAGAACCACCAGCTTTCCTTTGCCCTTGTGACCATGGGCTCACAGAAGTGCAGTCTGTAACAGGAGGAAAGAGGATTAGCTCTGGGGACCAGCTCCCTGCCTGTGCATCGCCCAGCCTGCACGCAGCATGCCCATCCATGCCCTGTGCATGGGATTGCAGCAATTCTCCCTCATGGGCTCTGGAAAAACACTCTGGCTCTCTTTGCTGAACCACATTCCCTGTTTCACTGCCTTTTGGCAGAAGGAGGGGGGAGGGAGTGCGTGACCCCAGCTCTGCCTCCTACAAGGGCTGCTTGGCAGGGCTTGGGCTGCAAGCACAGGGGAAGACACATCCCATCTCTGAAGTGGCTTTTCCCTTGGGAGACAGAGGCTGTCTTGATGTGGGCTCTGGCATGCCCACACATCTGTACACTGGAACGATGGGCTAGGGAGTGCAGCCCTGCTACAGGCAGCAGAAACCTCACTCCGTGGCTTTGCATATCCAGAAGCCTCCTCCAGATCCCTCCCCTCTGGTTCTGGCACGGCCAGTCCCACACATGCCTCTCCTGTCACGTTTCCTGGTGGATATTGGTTTGCAGAAGGGCTGGAGCAGGCTGTGGGCACATGGCTGGCCAGGGAGGGGAGGGAGGGGGACTCCACCTGAACTCATGGTCCTCTGGGGCAGGTGAGAAGCTGATGTCCAGCAAAAGGGTAATAAGTATTAACCTCTCATCTGCCAGTACCTGAGGCACTAAGGGCCAGCCCTTCGATACACATCTCTAAAACCATGAGGCAGATTCCCTGCCCCCCATGGAGCCATGGGTCAAGCCCTTCTTACCACCTCAGGGCACAGCCTGGATCTGCAGGTATGCCTGCACAGCTCCCTGCAAGCCAGAACAAGTCAAAAGCTGCATTAACCCTGCAGAGAGGCAGGAGAGACTAATTCAGCCCCCAGGATGCTTGTTTGTGTACCAGTGTTGTGCTGACTGCATTTGCACAGACCTGCTCAGCCCAGAGTGTGGGATGCACTTGCCGTGAGCTGCCTGCATGGTGGACCTCTGCCTGAAGGAGCTGGGTTCTGCTGCACTCATGTCACTCCTCAAGGAGCTCCTGAAGACCTTTTAAGATAAGGGCTAGGCCAGAGAGCAGCTGTGCAGGAGCTAACCTGAAAGATCAGGTGGTATTGGCAATCAGTGAACACCACATCAGATATTCGGGGGATGGAGACCAGGGGATTGATCATTATTAACAATCCCTGATCCTTTATTTCCACACCCAGGATAGCATTCACACATCTCGGTGCAGGGCGTGAGGGGGTTTTTATTGGCATGTGTTCGGGCAATCTCATTATTCATGAACAACAGAGTGAGGCAAAGGGAGTGAGTTATGTTGGCCTTTGCAGACAAGTGGCAATAAAAGAAGTTTATGGTACCGCCTCCTGCACCATCACATATTTATGTCCCATATTTATCTTGCTTTGTTAGCCATTTGGGCTTGCCTGTCTTGCCATCCCACCCCAATCCCCCCCTAATGCCAAGCAAAGGGCTGGGCTCTGGTATTGCAGCTCATGCTGGGCAGCAGTGCCTCCATGCCAACCAGGCCTACATGATGGCTTCCTCCAGGCTCAAGCCGAGTGGCTCTGCAGGCCCACGGTGGGGTTGAGAGCCGCCTCTTTTAGCAGTTTGGGATGCAACCTGCTCAGCAGACTGCTGAGGTCTTGAACCATAGCTGGTGCATCCCACAGGTACCTGCTCTGGTAAGCAAGGGGCTTGCTCCTTATCTAGGCCTGTGTGTCTGAGAGGTTCCACTTCCCGCCTGTTGCAGTTGCAATGACACGATTTGACTTCTCCTGTATGACAAGAAGGTAAGTATTGACAGGTGGCAGTTTTATGAGCACCACTGTCTCCAGTTTCCCTGTGGATTAATATCTCCTGATTGATTTTTTTTTTAATTGCCTGTATAAAGAGCTCCCATTTTCCTTGAATAAACCCATCACCTCTTTTCACACTCCTTGGGCTTGCCAGCAACCATGTTTTACTATAGAAATCAACCCCTTTGGGCTGCAAAATTATTAAGAACAAATTGATTCCAGGAAATTAATTTCTCCTCTGCCTTTGTTCATGTACTGTAGCTGTCTATGAGGTATCCTCCCCTGCATCTGGCTAACAGATTCAAAGCTTACTCAGTACAAGAACATATGTTGACAGGTTTGTGTGCAAATCACTTGTTGGGACTGGAGAAGGACATTTTGATATTTGGGATTAAAAGGTGTTTTCTTTCCCTTCTTCCAGATGTCTTCTTGAGATCTGTGCTGCCATCTGTCTCTCTGGCTCCCTTTCTATCAAGGAAAGGTGTGGGTGCATTTTAGAGATGGGGCTTTTCCTGTGGCTGCTCATCTCAATTTTGTCTGCATAAGCCCAACAGAAAGCAAGAGGAGGAGTGGGAGTTTGTTCTGGCCTGGAAAAGTAAGTAGAAGGTTTGGAGTGAGGAGGAAAGGTGCTCATCCAGGAGGTCCAGAAGCCTTTTCACACTGGAAAGAACTGCATTTAACACCAGTTGTGTCACAACTTGCAGACAGGACAACTGCATGTTTGCATATCATAACGTTCCTGTGGCCAGGGACAGTTTGGCACCTTGGTACCTGACAATGCCAGAGTTTCCGCATCCTGTGAAAGTTCCATCCCATTTCAAAGCTAGTCAGAGGGAAGGGGCATAACCCCTGAGCAGAGGGGACTGGATTCTGTCATCTTTAAACAATGAGATTTAGTCTGCATCCCCAGCCAGAGAGATCAAATGCTTGGTTTCAATTCTAGATCCCAAGTCTGCTTTTCCCCTGTTTTTCTGTTCCCTGGCCAGCCCACGGTGTGCAGCCATAATACAAAAGACAGGACAGCAAAGCCCTTTGTAACATCTGACAGCAGCACACAGTCCCCCATCTGTCCTGGGGGTTGCCCTGTAGCAGTCCTTCCATTGTGTTCCACCCCTGCCTGGAGGGTGGTGATTTGGCCTTGCACCTATGAATTACCTGTGGAAGGACAGACATCTGTAGGTCTCAAAGCAGAGGACACTAAATTATGCTAAACAGAGCTTTCTATTTCGCTTCATGAGGATGTAGTGATAACTCCTCTCCAAGTCGTCTCTCCTTCCCTTTTCTGTTATTGACATATATTCCTTTTCACTGCCAGCTTTGACGGCTGCTGCTAACCCAGCCAGCACCCATCTTTCAGCCCTGAATAATCAAGTGACTGGGACAGCTAACAGAAGGACAGTCTCCCTCTAGGACACAATGGTCCCGATGTCCAAACATGTTCAAGCACAATGAGGTTGAAAGGAGAGGGCCAGGTGGGCAAAATGCCCGTGCTGGTACACTGTGATTTTAAACATGTGATAGCAAAGGATAGCAACATTTCTACCACAGTATTAATCCTACATGACGCCTGTTTCAGCTCTGCTCAGTGTGGCTCTACTCTGCCTTCTCCCCAGCCCTCTACTCCAGCAGCCAGGAGCGGAAGAGGCTGCAAGAGAGCCAAATTTATCCTTTTCATACCTTACATGGTGGTGTTAAGGTGGCAAGCTGAACAAAACAGCAGAGTGTCAGTTCCTTGGCCTCCTGTGAAGAGGTGAAATCCCATCCCACCAGCAAGGACAAGCCCCTGGAGAACAGTTTAGTAGCATTCGAGGTAGAGAATGCCTCCCTCCATCACAACTACCCATCCGTACCCCCAAGTCTTGCCAACACCTTCCAAAAGGTTGAATATCCAGACAATTGGAAATGTTGTGGTTTTTCCTTGGTCCTCTGGAAGAGTTAGAGGGTGTCACTAGTTGCTTTGAGACAATCTTGATCTAGCCTTGATGCCATCTCTCCTGCTTCGCGCTCAGGCTAGTGCAGCTTCAGCAAATTCCATCCCCCAAAAGGCATCGCAGAGGCACTCAGCAGGACTTGCCTGACACACAGCAAGCGTTTCTACACGTGCAGGATCCCAGCTAACACCTTTCTCACCAGAAAACAGTGGGAAACACGGTGATGGCACCTAGGCAGCCTACCTGGAACTGCGGAAACTTTTAGCAAAAAAACACCCTAAACACAGAGATATGGGGAGGGAGAAAGAAAACACAAAAGGTCTTCACATTTCCCTGATTTCTCCCGAGACCCCTTTCTGTACACAAAGTGTTTCCTGCTCTGTTCTTGGAAGCATTACCCTTGGCTGGGCCTGGCCTTTAAAACATTACCAGCTGTATGCAAAACACAGCGCCAAGTGCCAAAAAGCCCCGCGGGCTATTTACATTTGGCTGAAGCTCCCTGTGCTGGCCAAGCTACAGAGATACTTTGTTCATCAGCCTTGCAAGGAAAGCAGCTACTCCAAGCTGTTTGGTCCTGTTTATACAGGGAGTTACCATGGAAGTCCCCATGCTGCGCAGCCTTGACACGTGCCCGCGCCCAGGATGTATTTTTCTGGGACCTGATTTGTGTCCCGTCTCCCCTCTCATTTGGTGGGGGACTGGGAGGAAACTCTGCAACGAGGTTATTTAATCGATGGTCAGTACAAGCTGATTGGGGTCTGCATGGATCCTCTCCCCCGCAAGCAAAAGCAGGTGGAGCAATGGGATACCTGCTGGGTTGGTAAGAACATCCTTCCCAGGGTGAATTTGGGGAAAGCAGCCTGAAGCAAGAAGCAAGTCCTGTGATGACAGGCATAAGGGTAGCTGGATTTTCAGGAGACTTTAGGGAAGAGGTAACAACCTCTGCAACATTCCAGGTTAAGAGCAGTATGTTTGAATCCTTGGGCTACTGGCCCAACAAATGTGGATGTGGATTTCTTGCAGTTTCTTTCCTTTATTGTTTGTTGCTTTACCTGTTGTATATTAAAATGACTTCTCACAGCTGAAAGCTTGTCATCAGTCACCTCTTGCAAACATGTCATAAGCAGACCAATTCATGGGCACAGTGGAGGTGGATGCATGGGCATAACTGGAGGTTCTCTTCTCCTGGCTGGTTCAAGGTTACGACCTTAGGGCATTTTACATCTCTGGCCTAGAAAACGGTGCTGGGGTGGACTAACACCCCAGGCCCAGGATCACCTCGTGTGCTTGGCTAATGCAAGACATTGTGTTCTTAGCGAGTGTTCAGAGGGACCACTCTGCTGAAGGGAGTGCAGATGCACGAGCTTCACCAGTATGAAACACTCCTCTGATCCCAGAGCCTGGGTGACAGCAATGGGGACCTTTTCCCACTCATTTTAGCAGAGCAAAGAGTTGACACTGAGAGGTGCTGCAGTAGGAACAGGTGGAGGGGGAGCAGAGCTAAGCCCCACAGGCTGGCCAAAGGTCTCCAAGCTCAGTTGGCTGGGGTGGAGCCTGGGCAACGCAGCTGTACCTGTGAAATAAAATTTCTTCTGCTGCTTTGGCTACCAAACATCCTTACTCAGGAGCAGAAATGCTTGGGAAATGAAACAGCAATGTGTCTGCTGTCTGTGCACTTGCTCTCTACCAAAGAGGGAGGCAGCCAAGCCTGGAGTTCATTCTCTCTTGGCCAATAGTTAATAATAACCCTGCAACAGCATATTTTTTTTTCTTTCTTTTTTTTTTTTTTTCCATTGCAAATTAAGGGTGGATGAATGGCCTGGATAAATTTAGAAATCTCTTCCTGAAAGGCTGAGCTGAGTTTACAAAGTGATAGCAGCTCCATGGATGTCCTGTCACAGCTGGGGAATCCCAGCTACTCTCTGAAGGGTGAATAGATGTTAATAAAATCCACACATGTGTCATGATCCGGGTTGGGGCTTCACATCAACCAATCAACAGCAGCTTTGAGGACATTGGTGGGGTGATTTCTGATTTCACCTCCCTTTGCTGCTGAGACAGCCCAACTCTCCCTTGCCCTGGGAGGCAAGGCCCCCATGGGGTGTTGAGGAGCATGAGCTGATGG
Organism: Gallinula chloropus; assembly: GCF_964237585.1. Classification (NCBI taxonomy): domain Eukaryota; kingdom Metazoa; phylum Chordata; class Aves; order Gruiformes; family Rallidae; genus Gallinula; species Gallinula chloropus. The sequence goes on along the minus strand of NC_140086.1, from coordinate 158,160,930 downwards.
GAGGTTTCCTGGGGTTGTATGATAGATGTGCATTGAGTGGGTCAGATCATGGAAGAGGAAAGGAGAACAGGCTCAGGAAAGGCTTACCTAGTGGGTTCCTTTGAGCATGATATCTAGATACCTGCTGGACAGGGCAAGTATCTAGATATCATGCCTCTATGCATCTTCCCAGGCCCTTCTGTGTGGCTCTCTTCCACCCTGGACATCTGTCCTTGGGGATGACATGGCAAAGTGGTGCCCTTGTTTTGAGGACCCCTGAGCCTGCCTGTGATTCTGGTTTGTAAATGGGAACTCATATTCTCTTGACAGACTCAGACCCATCAGAAATCCAGCCAAAGTGGGTGTAGTATCAAGAATGGGTGCCAGGTGAGGCTTGTTGTGGTAAACCCCACTGCATTTATTTCCATGCCTTTTGTGGGTAGAAGGAGAAAAGACACAATGGAATGTGACTGAGCTGCTGTGACATACCAGATATCCCCTTCAGTGGAGCCCATTACTGTGTACTCCTACATCATCTCACTGGTGAAGCTGTACATGTGAGCTCAAACCAGCATGATGCAAGATGGGAAACAATCAGCAGTATCTGCTTAAACCATATTCATTCACATTCCATTGTGTCCCCCCGGGCCTTGGTTAACATGGTCCCTGAGCCACTGAGTCATTGTGTGTTATCTGGATTTTGTTGGCATCTAAAATGATCTACTGAGGTCAGTAGAGATGATGCACACCGACTCAGTATTAAGCCCAGCACTTTCTGCATGGTGTTAACATTTATGTCCCTTTTAGAAAGGCTGTGGGAAGCACAGGTTACCTTCCTAATGAGGTATTAAAAAAAAAATACTTCCCCAAACAAAAAAATATGTGTTTGATAGCCTAGAAGATCTGTCTGTTGCTTTTAAAAGTCATTCTGGGCCCTTATATAACAGTGTAATTAGTTGATACTATAAACTTATTATGTACCTGCTGGAACACAACAGCTCCTTTGAAGCAATTCAGATCTATTGTGCAATTATATAATTAGGCCACATGCCATCTGTGGGAGATTGTGCAAAGGGGGAAAGCTTTCCATGTCAAACTAACCGAGAGCCTTGGCGGCTGCGGGCATTTTTTCCCCTTGCCCTGCAATTTAGAAAATACAGAACTCTGAAATATATCATTCTTTGGCTGAGTTAAGCACATCAGGAATCTCCAAGGGGGTCTGCAGTATATTGACAATGGAGATATTTCCTTGGACTGTGCAGACCTGCTCTGCATGCTGTCAAACGTGATGGGATCCAGCACTTCCAACTGCAGTGGAAGGGAAGCAGGAGTCAAATAACTGGTTAAAGTGTCTTAATCTGGTTGCATCAGATTCAGGCTTTCTTTTTTTATAGGCACTGCAGAATTACCGCTGGATTTTGCCCCACTTAGAAGAGTTTATATGTGTCTTCCTCTTTGGGTGGATGGAACAATCCTATGCAGGACATGAGACAAGGGCTGGCTACAGCATCTCAGCATCCAGGGTGTCTAGTGGCAGTTCAGCACTGTTTGATGAGCCACTTGCTTTCTAGCACTGTGCAGTATGCAAGCTCATGAAGAAGGATTGCAGGGATGAAAGAGAGTTTGTTGGGCTGTAGTGGTGTTGAAACACACAAGAAGAGTCAGCTGGTTCTTGGTCTTGGTGGTGAATCTTGAGAAGTCTCTAAAATATGTTAACGACCTCAGAGCCTGAGCCTGCACAGGCTAGGCTTGGGATGGGATGTCCAGATGTAGTCACTTACAGGATAGGTACCTCCTCTGTGTTGCAGCTGGTCTCCTCAGCAACCTTTATGTGGAGGTCTGGCCCAGGATGTGACTCCTTTCATCTAAAATGGCCACCAAAGCAAAGCAAGTGAGATGCCCTTTGCAGGAACACGTTTCCCCCCACTGTCTCTAGTGGGAGTCCAATGCAAAGTCTTCAGAAAGACAACCTCCTCACAGATGACTTTAATTCAGTGAAACCTATCCCACCCTGGTTTCCTACTCGTCAGTTGTAGGAGGCCCAGCTTTGCCATGAATTTCTCATTGAAACAGAACAGTGCTTCAACTATTTCCTTTGTGAAGGACAAAATTGTCCTCATCTCCAGAGCAATCCGGGTTTGGGGATGTTTGTGTTTCTGAGCTGGGATCTCTACCAAGCCAGCACAGTTCTGGACATGTTATGCCTAGTTTGGGGCCTGTACAGGTTTTTGAGCTGGAGGCCCACCTTCAAGAAGAGTCTTGGTTCAGGTGCAAAGGGATGGTGTTTATAGTTCTTAGACTTTTAATTTGCTGCTGCTGGATTTGTAGCAGTTTTGATTGACTGGCACACACCCGGGGTTAAGACGCAATATGCCTTTGTGGAAGGATTTTGAGGACACACTGTGACAGAGCTAAGGACTCCCTGGAAACCAAAGGCTTGCCTTCGGTCCCTGCATTTGAGGCCTGGTCCAAACTCTAAATCAAAGGTATTGTTTCCCTTAGCACCAGTGCTGTGGTGGGATGAGTCCTCTGTCTTGATGACAGCTGCCAGCTCCATTGCCATTCATCACACAGCACAGAAATGTCATATTCTAATGACTGGCCTTCCCTTTGGAGGCTGTGCTGGAGCAGCTCCTTGACTGAGTGTGTCTCCAAAGATGTGCCCCAAAGTGGGGCACTGGTGGTCTAAGTCCTGATTTCTTCTTTTCCTGGGCATTAGGGGAAGCAGGTCACTTTCTACACAAAATTTTTAAGAGTACATTTGCATGTAGCTGCTGTGGGTTAGATTCTGGTATAAATCCTGAACAGCTTTATTAAAGATCGTGCATTAAACCATGCTATTTGTGAAGCCTAACTCTTCTGAACACAGAGCACAAAAGGACCATTGCTAAGCTCTTGCAAAACAACAAACAAATACAGAAATTCATCTGGGAGCATTAAGGAATATTTCAGCAAATTCTCCACATTCAAGATTAATTTTTCCCTATGAAAAGCAACTTTTTTTTTTTCCTTGTGCTTGAGCACAATATTTGCTGTTAAGGAAAAACTGTGCAAAATTAGTCACATAAAGAAATCTGACCTGCCTAACAGACAGGAACATGACATGACACATATATACATACACACCTACATGTGTAGACTCACAATAAAGATGTTAGTTGGGAGATGATATAGCTGGGTTGTGGGTTTTTTTTTCCAATTAACTTTTGCCCAGTCAGATTTACTGAAGGATTTTCCTCATTATCTCCTGCTGAATTGCCATGGCAAGAGGACCTTAAAAATGAAGTCAAGCATGATGTTTAACTATACCCATTTTTACAGCATTATAGGGTCTTTTTAGTGTTTTTCTTGCTGCTGCTAAGTTTTTTTCTGCCTTGGCAAGGAGAGTCCTGTGAAGGTGTAAGGGAGTCTGCAAACCTGTTAACCTGGAGTACACAGAGGAAATGGAAAGCACAGATTTCCCAATGTACCCGAGTCTCTGCCTGGATGCAGAAAATCTGGCCCAGCACTAAGCGGTGCCTGCAACATGCAGAGCATCTTCATCCCACTTAGGGAGGTCCATGCTGTAGGGCAACCCTGTAGAAACATAGGCTGAGGCTACCAGAGGTCTAAAAGTGCTGAAATGTCACTTTGAGCCCACATGGGAAAGGAAAGTAAATGTTAAAAAGGGTTTAAAAGAGTAAACACTGATAGCGGCAGAAAAACAAGTTTAGTGGGTTTTTTTCTGCTCCTTTTTACACCCAAAAATGACAGCATGGCCAAGAATTTCTGTGGAGGCCAGATCACCGTGTGAGCGTGTGTGTGTGTGTGTGTGTGTGTATTCAGGGGTTGGTGCAGCCTATTTCACAAGGCACCAAACACTTTGACATTATCATGTGTTTCCTGTGAGTGAAAGAACAGAGCAAGACTCACCCCCCACTGCCTGGACTCACAGCGGGCACCGAGGGCTGTTTCACCTGAGTGATGGAATCTCTCCCGTGTGCATCCCCTGAGCTTTGAGATTCAGCTGCAGCTTCCCCCTTTGTGGGGAACACGTGAGAGGCACAGACAGGCTTTTATCTTCCACCCAGCTGCCTGCTCTGATGAAAAGCACAGGGCTGTCGCTGTGCTTGAGACCTCCCTCAGCCCGTGTGGGCAAAGGGAACATGAAGGCGCCGGAGAAAGGTTGTTTTCATGTGGGAATCACTGCAAGCATCCCATTTACGTGGGAAGCTGCCTGAAAGGGCAGGCTTGTCTTTTGTTAAAGAAGAACTTCCCGCTCTTAACACCCAGCCTGGACTTCTGCAGGGTGAGGGTCAGAGTCCCCTTGCGATGTGCGTGATGCTTTTGCCCTCACGGGTGCCAGCTAGGTGTTTGGATACAATCCTCAGGAAGGGATTTTCCCTTCAATGATGGGGATACTCAATTTCCCACTGCTTTTCTTCCTGCTCCGTTGCCTTGATGAGCTGAGCCGGCGTTCATAAGAAGCTTGGCCGGGGTGCCCGACTCAGCCGTGCCCCCTCCCGCAGCCGGGGCAGCCGTCGGCTCTGCAGGGTCTGGCTGGGACCCAGCTGGAGGATCAGAGAGCAGCCGTGGGCTCCCTCGGGACCCACCATGCTGCTGTGCCAAGCAAATCTCAGCTCAGCAGAGAAACAGGCCCACAACACGGGCTTGGCGGCGCTCGTGCCAGCTGAAATGCAGCCATTCAGCTGCTTGCTTCTTGTTTGCCCAACAGCCCCCGCAAAGCTGGAGGATGCCATTAGAACAGCTGAAAAATTGCAATGCTTCATCTTCTACCCACTTCTGCTGTCAGGCTCTAACACGAGGCCCTAGTATCCAAGGACAGATACAAATGCTTGGTTTCTATGGGGCCGGGCAGCAGACACAGGCTCCTTTGTGCTTACACAGCGTGGAGATCACGGGGATGGAGATTTCGGCTCTGGGCTGCCAGACAACCATGGATGCTGCTGGAGGTGACGCAGCCAGCTCGCTGTTGTGCAGGGCGGTGTGGCTGGCGGGTTGCAGAAGCACATGGATGAAATGCTACTGCTGACCAAGGGCAGAGGCCAGCCTGGTGTCCCAGCACTGCAGGAGGATGTATGTGCTCAGATGTGGCTCCAGAAATAATAAGAAATTGTTATTATTACAAGTTATTGTTTTAGTCTTGTTATTTTACTATCAGTTACCATGACTGTTGGGATTGTGAGATCACCTCTGAACCCCCTACCACTACAGGCTGAAGGCAGTCCTTCCTGGGAAAGTATTGCCCTATACTGTAAGCCATGAAGTGGGAAAACACAAAGCCATGGCAGTGGCAGAGAGAGCTGTGGGATACATTTCCATCCAGATAACAGGAGGCTTTTCACCATCTCCAGTCTAGTGCACTCAGAAGGATTTTCCCTGCAGGGTCGTGGTTTAAATCTGTGTTGAGATGGCACATTACTACATCTATTCCATATGTCTCCAAACACCCATATCCCAGGAATAGTTTTCTCCAGTAAGGTTTTTCTGCTTAATAGGTTCCTGGCTCCTCTGATCTGCCTTTGGATGACAGCATCTTGTTTTCTAGTTCACGTTTCACTGGCATCCCTGCATTGTTGCACTGCCCATGATCTCTCCATCTATTTGAACCTCTTCTTTTCTAAGGAGAGTTTACTTTTCCTTGCCTTAAAAGGAGACAACCTTCACCACTGATATATCTGCACTTCCCTTGCCCCTCGCTGTAGTTTTCATCAACCGATGGTACATCTGTATTCCTAGGAAACTAAGCTGTCCTTAACATCTAATTTCTCTCTGTCTCCTGCTCTGCAGGCAGTGATGTATCTTTGCCAATTTATTGAAGAATTAGCTAAGGATAAGGATCTGTGTACACTTTATACTTTACTTCCCAACACCCACCATTAATAATGAGCATGTCCTTTATGACCTAAGTCTTGTTTTAAGTGAATGTAAAGTATTGGCTCCTTTCTTGATGATCCATAGCCCTTGCAGCCGTGCATTGCTACCTGGAACGTTTCCAAGTGTTTTGGAGCAACATGCTGGAATACATCACAAATGAACCAGTTTTGCTTGTCTAAGTTTTGTCTCTGGGGATTTGGGAGGGACGGCAGGGGAGGAGAGGGATGAATATTTATTAGCTTTTAATCAAAGAAAGTGCTCTCTGTAACCAGACAGGCTACTGTCTGCATCTGATCGAAGAGAGACATCAAGGTCCCTGGTTCTTTGCTATGCTGCAATTCGTGCCCCTCTGAGCTGTGCAAATGGGTTGCAAAGCGCTCCAAGAGAGGTCTGTCTCTGTTTGGATTTCCCTTTGTCTGGATTTTCCTGTCCTTCAGGGTTCACCTGGAAAAAATAGTTGCTGAATGAGTGGAGATCAACAGCAAAGTCCATGTGCAGTGGTGACCCTGAGAGATGAGGCGTGTTTTGGATAGGTTCACATGCATTCAGGTGATTTGTACAGGGACTGTGCATCCTGTATCCTGGATAACCCCTCCAGACCCTACGCTGGAGATCCTGAGCAGGGAATGGAACTTCTCTCAAGCAGAAAGGAGAGCAGACAAAGTATAAAGCAGCAGAGACCCAGAGCTGTGATGCAGAGCTCTATAACCCGATCCAGGAGGCAGGGGAGCTGTTGAGTGGTTTATGTAAACCTTGGTCCAGCTCCTCGCTGAGTGTGACAGCCCCTGGTACCATAGTCTTGGCGTGGTGGGAGAAGCCTGCTGGGAGTGGGATGGTGGGGATACACCCAGGTCAGGAATAAAGGTTTGCAACCTGCTGCCCCCTGGCATGGGAACTGCATGCAGACCTGCACAGTCCTGGGCACCAAGGTGGGACTCCAATGCTTGGTTCTGGCTGGGGTGTGCCTGCTTTGAAGCATCCATGCCATGAGAGGACACGGATGCCAACGGGGAACCCAAAATCTCCAAGGCAACATTCATAATACTGCACTAACCCAGGCACCAGCTGTGCATGGATTCACAATGGGCCACACTGTTAAGCTGTCATCAAGCTCCTTGGTGGGGTTTCACCCTCTCTCAAATAGCCCCTGGGGTCTCTTCAAGGGCTGGCATGGGGCAGGGACCAGTCCCAGCTGTCAGCATGGCTGAGGCCACCCTGTCTAGGGTTTGGAGGGGAGGAGAGGAGGGTTTTGGTTTATAGGCATGTGTGGTGCCATCTGGCCACACAACTGCTCTTGGCCTCTTTTATGTACTGGTACAGACATAGCCTTCTTCAGCAAAATGCTGGCCATTCCCCTCCTGACTGTAAAACCGAGGGAGTCACATATCCCACCCTCTTAGAAATGCAGCTTCTCAGCTAAAAGGACATCTGGTAGGAGCCCTGCGTTTGGGTTAGCAAGAGGCCAGACAGAAAACATGAACAAGCCATGCTGCAGGGATCAACTGATCTCAAAGCAAAGCTAGATCACCCCTGAGCTGTTTGGGGATGGATTTTACCCTATGAGCACATTGCAGGACCAATGTCTTGGACACGTGCTGTCTCTTTATGCCAAGCTGCTCAGTGTGCCTGTGTGGCTCCGACAGTGCTGCTGCCTGAGCATCGTGAAGAGGTCTCCAAGCAGAAAGGCAATGGCACACCAAAACCCCTGAGTTACAGACCAGGAGCTGGGGTTAAGTGACTGGGAACCTTTGCCACAGCAGAGAATAAATCCAGCTCTCCCAAATCCCAGGGCAGGCAGTAGACAGAGCCTTCTCCTACTACTCAGCTGGGATGTCTGCCTCACCAACCAACGTGCCTGCACAGGACCTGGTACAGGACCATAGCTTCAGCTTTGCAGGCTGCTGCAGACGTGGGCTGAGAACTCTCTCTGCAGCAAGAAGTCCTGAGGCCAGGAAGGGGCCATGTGTGCCCTGAATGAGAAAGATTCATATTTTTCTTCTTATTTCCCAAAGCACATTTCTGTTAGTACTCCCTCTTCCCCCAGGAAGTGCCCATGCTGGAGTCAGGTCTTCTCCTGTCCAGAACAGACCAAGGACAACTGGTAGGGCAAAGCATCATTCAGCTTGTACCCAGATTGTGAGGTGAGCATCTGCTACAAACAAAGGCAAGCTTCCATTTAAAAACCAGACACACAAAACAGCCCAGGCACTTCATGTGGACATGTTGGACATGAACACTGACTCTTTTGGGCTTGCATCAAGACACACACAGGGCTGCAGCTGTCCTGCGAAGACCAGGAGTGTGACAAAAGCATCACTGAGAGTGGTGAATGGCAGGATCAGATATCTTAAGGGTGATCACAGGGCAGCAGTAAAGCAATGTCCAGGTCTGTGCTTTGCATCAGAGCACGTGGCAGGATTGTACCCAAAGCCATTCTCTGTGAGAGGGCAAGGGACAATCAGATCCTTGGAGTTATGAGGGTAGGGGATGGCAAAGCAGATTAATAGTTAATGTTACACAGTAAAAATTCAAGAAAAACTTCCAACATCCTTGTCATGTGGGGATGGAGCATGGTGATGCTGGTGTTTGGGATAAAAGTTTGGCACCAGGCAGCATGGTGGGAGTTAGCAGCACGTGCACAGAAATCTTGGTGACACAAGGCACATCACCTGAACAATGCTCCGTGGTGAAGAGATGGCTCTTTCGGGAGCTGGTCCCCAGGGGGGCTGGGGCTTTTGCAAGGCTCTTGATGAAAACACAGAGCTGTGTCATCTCCCTGGGCCCGACGGGAGCTCCCAGTCTCAGCAGAGCCCTTTGATACCTGCTTGAGAGGCCTGCTTGAGTTTAGGAGCTGCAATCCCCCCCAAGAGCCTTTTACCTTTGCATGGAGGGCTGGAGCTCAGGTGTGAAATGTCAGACATGGGTGCTAAGCAGTTTAAGAAGGTGCTGTAAAACAGGCTGTATTTTTGCTGTTGCCACTTCCTTTATGTGTTCTCTGATGTGGCTCAGGAGACTTTTTGTGGCCTTCCAGGCTGTGCCTTATTTCCTAAACATTTAACTACATTCTCTGGCCCTTCTTGATAACATTGTTTTAACTTCCAAATGTTTCAGCCAGAAACTTTCCCCAAATAAATACAGGCTTTCCTTGTCAGTACCTTGAAGGAGAAAAAAAATCAAAACCAACCCAAATTATATTTTGATGCAGTATTTTGACTTACTGGATTTTCTAGGAGGATAATTTGAGCTCTATGATCCTTGGGGTCCCTTCCAACCCCTGCCATTCTATGATCCTATGATAACTGGGATTGGGATGCATCAGTGATGCGAAACACCTGAGAATAAGCCCACTCAAATGCTGGAGAATGTCTCAGAGAATGACTGTCTCTCCAAGTGACCCACAGACAGCAGTGGATCCTCTGTCCACGTAGGGCAGAATGAGAGATCCAGATAGCAGGGTGTTAATCTTGTATGGGGGATTTGCAAGCGCATCCCCATGGTGAAGAGGAGGCATCAGGTCAACTTCTTCCCCGAGCCTCCTCTGCAGACAGGCTGACATTAGCCCAATGCCACAGGACAGTGTGGGGCAGCCCAAATCAAGCTTTTATATGGGCTGAGCACCAGTGTTTCATCCCTTGTCGTCTACGCCTGTGCGAGCGCTCCTGCTGCATCACCGGCACAGCAGCCGCAGTTGCAGCCTCATCAGGGAAATGTTAATGAAAATAATCTATCACAGGCAGGGCAGGGCTCAAGGCAGACAGATGAAGGCACTGCAAGCAAGACTCTGCTTCCAAGTGTGGGAACTGCTGGGTGAGACATTTGCAAGGAGCCTTGTTTTCACCACAAGTGTCTTGTCCTCACAGCCCACACCTGGCTAGAGGAAATGGGGCTTCATGGCAGTAGGGTTTGGTGGCTGGGGGTTTAGTCAGGGGTGCTCTGCTGTTTGCCAGCCAAAGGCCTGGGGAAAGGCTCTATCCTTATGTGTCCTTACACAAGGGCACGGCTCATGCATGAAAGGTTTGGCCTCCAGTTCTCTGCTACTTCATCCCTCCACGCAATAAACTGGTCGCTTTGGTGGAAAGGTGGCCCAAGGGTGTGCTGAGATCTCCCACACAAGAGGCAATGCCAGCAAGAGGCCTTGCTCTTCAGCTGGAAAAGGAAGGGTGGAGATCACAGAGAAAGAGCCAGGTTCTGCAGCCCATGGCTTTCCTTGGACCCTGTGTGGTGTGGGATGGTTTTCCCCATTAGTGAGGAACAGACCTGCATTCAAGGGGACCGATGGCTTTTACAACATTGAACCCTCCCTTAAGGGGTGTCAAGACTCTGTGTGCATTGAACATGTCTGAGTGCTTCTCAGACACCCTTTTTTCAGGAATATTAAGGGGGATTTTCACATCTGTAGGCCCATACCTGCCTTGCTCCCACTGGCTCTGCAGTAGAGAGGTCCTGCAGTCTCTGCAGCCTGTGTGTGCTTCTGGATGGACTCTGATGCTCTCAGGCAGAAATACAAAAGGCCAAGGGGGGTGTTGCCTCTACCCAAAACCCCCACGTACCTTACCCAGCCCAGTTCTCACAGTTAAAACCACAAAGGTTGTAGGCCTTGCCTACAAAAGTCTCGCCATGATGCTAATGTCTGTGAAGATCTTATCCACAGGGAAAACACTCCTGCACACCCTGCATGCAAGGGTTCCCAGGCTTCTCACCCAGAAGTGACTGTGTTTTCATTGCCACCTTGCAACAGCTTTGGGGAGAAAAGTTAATAAAGGGGCTTTTTTTTCTCCATTCTGAAAGGCAGTTGTACTTTCCTGAACTAGATGGGGCTTTGCAGGTAAAAGGAGAATTTCCTTAGAAAATGTCAGCTCTGGTAGAGAAGGTTTAGTGCTTTTGAAAACACCAAGCTTAGAAACATAGGGTTTTTCCCTTTTCTTTCCTCCCTGCTCTCTTCCAAAAAACAGGTGGGCACGAGGGGGAGGAAGATGGAACATTTTCTGTTCTCATTTTCTCAAAAAAAAAAAAAGAAAAAGAAAAAGAAAAAAATTAACACATTGCCAAGAAAGATGCAATTTTTATTTTTGTGTGTGTTATTTTCTTCTGATTTTTTTTTTCCATGGAAAAAGACCATCTTTTTTAAAGCCAGCTTCAGTTGCTGCTATTCTATAATTATACCCCAAAGTCTGGGAACTAGGGCAGAGGAGGCAGAGAGCAGGGAGAGCACTGTGGTGTAGACAGTGCATGCAACAAGCAGGTTGCAGGATTCTGCAACTGTCCTCTCTCAGCCATATGGTACGTGGGGCTCATTCCAGAGGAGCGCTGGTTCTTTGTCTTTTGAAAGTATCCACCAGGTTTTATGCTGTTTTGCTGAAAGATCTAAAGAAGGAAGAAAAATAAATTAAATATAGCTGCCATTAGGATGAACTATCTAATTAGAGTGTGCAAAAACGCTTGCCTCCTGAAGGGAGAATGAATTAAATGGCCTGAGGCACAGGGTGATTCATTTATGCTTTGCTCTTGCATTTCCCCTTCTGATGACATGAATCATTTGGCCGCCAGCACGTGCTGCAGGGAGGAGGGCAGAGCTCCTCTGCCAGCCCATGGGGCTGGTTTCCAGGACGAGGACCCAAGGCACCCTGACCAACCAGCCAGGTTCACTCTCCTTTAGCAAGTAAGCTGTTCATATGAGCTGCAGCTCTTGTGGAGTCTTCCCATGGCTTCTTGCCTTGTGGAGGGAAATCCATGTGTCTCACGATGTATTAGTTCTGATTGAAACATCTCCAGAACGTTTGTGTGTCTCACCCAGGAGTCTTCTCTGACTTCTTGCTGGTCTTGTGCTGTAGCTGCAGAGATGGAGCCTCACTCCTCTGCCTGCTCACAAATCTAGTGGCAATTAAATATCTTTAAGGTCTTGTAGTCAAACAGCCAAAACTTCTCCAAGGGTTTTGAGGTTCTTGGAAAAGTCAGGACTAAAATATGCACAGACAGACACTGCAGTAACAAAAGCCTCATTTCCCCAGGAAACCAGGCTAAAACATTTCCTAATGCTCTAATGAAACCCCCACAAAGGTGTTGGAGCTTGGAGGGTTGCAGCAGCGTTACCTTGATGCGACTTCCAAAAGCAGAAATTGCAATCCAGATTGTCATCAGTGCCTCCACCCCACAGGGTGAAGGGTGGGAGCAGAGGGGTGCCCCAGGCTCTCTGAAGCATTCAGCCCTTTCCCTGAAGCTATGGATATGTGACTGGGCAGAAGAGGTGGCTGGGATATCCAGGCCATTCGCCCAGATACAGACAGTCTCTGGACTGCAGGTTTTGACTCAGAGGTCAACCCAACCTGCTTCCTCCCCAGGGCTGAGGCGAGCAGTGACCACCATCCTCCATAACCTGCAACAGAGAAAACACATCCTCACAGAAATCACAGGATCATAGGGGTTGGAAGGGACCTCAAGAGATCATCAGGTCCAACCCTGATGCTCTAACCCTGCTTGAATCACACCAGGTGCCACAGGGAGGTTTTAACCCCCATCCGAGTGAGAAAATCAGTTGCTCACTGGAGGAAGAGCCAGTGTGAAGGGGAAAGCCAAGGCCCTTTGCTGCCAGCTGGGGATGGTCTTGTTTGTACCATTTCAAACCAGGGCTCTGGTAAGGATGGGTGGGTGGGGAGCGACTCTGCTCGTGCAGCGGAGCTGGACAGAAAGTCTTAGCATCACCTTTTAGGAAACAACAAAGGTCAGTGCCTTAGAAATCTCCATCTGCCCTCTCTCCTCCCTGCTGAGGAAATGCAGACCTACTGTCTGACAAGGTCATGCTTGGAGTCCAGTCAAAACTTGTCTCAGATCCTTCTGCAGGAGCGTTTTGCAGATGCTGCTGTTTCTGAGAAGAACCCATCCTGCTGGTGGGTACTGCCCGCAGCTTGTGGGTAAAATTCAGCCAGTCTTCTACCAAGACTCTCTTCTCAGCACTGTACCAAAAATGCTGTTGTGCCTGTTATCAGCTTCCCTTTGTTGTTGTTGAGAAATAGCTACAGCAGACAGAATGACAACTTTCTTAAACATCCAGCTGGCTGTTTCTACATCTCATAGTTCAAACAGACTTGCTCTTCATGTACTCAGGTAGCAAAGGTAAAATTCCTTGTCAAGGGAGTATGTCCTTTTCCCTCTCATCTCGCAGGAGAACTCCTGTCAGCCACACAAAATGGGGTTGTTTCTCCTCTTTTCCACTGCAGCTTCTTCAGTGTGCATAGGAGACTTAGATATCTGTGGGAACATGAACACTATCCTGGACACCCCTGAGAAGGGTGTTCAATCACTATGATGGGTGGTGTTGCTCCCTCTTGCTGGCACATTTTGGGGCTGCAGAAGGGTGCTTCCCTCAGCGTGGCAATGAGCCCAGCTGAGAAGTGGAAGCTTTGAGGTCACTAACAGCAGTTGCCAGGTATGTCTTAGAGAGATTTCATATTTGTTAAGAGCCTTCCCGATCAAATACTGACATTTCCATCCCTGTTCTTAAACAAGTGTGAGTACAGCCTCAGGGCACAAGGAATGAGAGTGGACTTCAGGCCTTGACCTACAGGCAATGCTGGCACCAGGTGACTGATGGGGATGGTAACTCAGAGCGGCAGACGGCATTCGGCATGAAACCAACCCCCCCCACCCAAAAAAGCTGCCTACCTCCAACCTGCCTGGCTCAGACCAGACAGCAGTTAAGTGCTCCAGATGGGGCCCTGGTAGCGTGACCGGCTTAGCTCCGCCGGCTTCAGCCCGCCTCTTTCTTCTAACCCAACCGACCTTACCAAACAGCCATCGCTTCCTCTGAACATCAAAGGTCTTCATTAAAACCTGTCAACCGCAGGGCTGCGCTTCCCTGGCAGGCGGCGACGTACAACAACAACGAACACTGGGGGTTCCCCAGCCTGCGGTGGGAGGTCAGCCTGATTTGGGGGTGGGGAGGCAGGGGGGGTGGGGGTGGGTGGCGGTGGTGGAACTATTCATGTCATGCCGCTTTCAATTTAGGATGTGCTCTTGGAGTCAGCGAGGTGGAAGAGGAGCTCGTACCAAGCCTGCGAGGCAGGTGCTGCAGCTGTAGGACCCAGGCGCTGGCTAAAGAGAGCTGCTGGGTGAAACAGCCCCCACGTGCAGGAAGGCAACCTTCTCCCCCTAGCCTGGTGGCACGTCCCCAGATGGGGAAGTGGTCTTCAGCCTTTGTCAGCTCTGCTTAGATCAGTCATGTCTCATTGGGTGCTCTGATGGATGGAAACGGGCATGACCCATCGCAACAGCTCCCCATCAGCCCCGGGGTGCATCTGCAGAGATTTCGTTTCAGGATGTCACGTGCTGAGCTCTCTGCTGTGCTGAGATGCAGATGTAGGACAATCCCAGGCAGCTGATCACCACAGCAGCTTGCATGGGGCACAGGGTGAAGGGACAGTTGCAGTGATCATTCCTCCCTCTCCTCATCCGTGTTCTGGGACTGTTTGGAGTGACTGTAATGCAAACACCTCTATAGGTGCTCACATGTAGCTTTGCTCTCTGCACGTTTGTGTATGCAGGAAGAAAGATGAACAAAGGCTAGAACCTCTCCTGGAGCTGCAGGAGGCACTGTGAAGATCGAGATGAGGGGGTTTGCAGTGGTGGTGGGCAACGAAAACCATGTCTGCTGACAACTCCACAGCAGCTTTCCCCTTTTCAGCTGGCACCTACAAACAGCACATGGCATTGTGGACATCTCCAGATCCCTATTCTTGTAGCAACTTCTGTTTCTGGGACTGTGAGCACTGTGAGCATGGAGGAGGTCTTGAGCAGTTTAAGCACAGTCCCTACATGAGGATGTATTGTCTTCATGGCAGCGGGCTGTGCTAGCATGGGATCGCCTGGGTATGGGGTCTGAATGCCCAGGTTATTCTCTGAAGATGGGTTTTCCCGCTTGTATCTTTAATCAGGAAAGATGCCCTACTCATGCAGCATGTACCCTCCCTGCAAACACCCTCCTTGCAACAGGTCTGCAGTGCCAGATGCTGATTTAGATACATGTGCAGGAGAATCCTGACCTTAATGCAGATGTCTTCGTGGGTTCTTTCTCCCTTGCTGGAGGAAACACTTTCGACTGCAAGTAATGTTCCATGTTACAGCCACAATAATGTTTAATGGTTGTGTCCTGTGGCTGAGGTTAATGACTAGTTAGGGAAGCTTTTACACCCAGGAATAAAAAAATATAAAATAAAGCTGGCAAGGAGCAGGGAAGAGGGTAATCGCTGTTGCTTGCCATTGCAGACCCTGACTCTCGGTCCCAAGGAAGTTGGACGTTGTAAAAGCCAACCCAGATGGCCCTTTTCAGGGCACTGACTTTCCCAAAACTCCAGGACCTTGAACAAGACCTTGAAGACATTTTCAAGGAGCAGATTGGTGAGCACCTCCTCCTGGATGTATTTGTTTGGTACACCACGGGTACGCACAGGCTCCTGCACCTTGAGCCTGAGCTCGGGGAGAAGCCAACCCAAACACCACACAGCGATGCTAACCCAGCCACCCTTGGTAGGTCTCTCTGCCTGCCCCTCCATACCCACAGCAAGGCTCTGTGAGCTCGGGTGTCCTCACAAATGGTCACACAAGCTTAGCTGACATGTTGACCCATGGCTGCTGCAGTTGCTGGTGCTGCAGGAGGAGACCCTCTTCGGTCAGGCATCTTGGCTCCAGACCACCCTGCACCAGGCTGTTTTTGTAAAGCCTCATCCTTTCTGCAGCCCCTTTCCCAGCTGAACTGTCAGCATTTTGCAACTGGACTCCATCTGTCCTTGTGTTGGTGGTACACTCGTCCCCCCTCACTGCCTTTTTTAACAGTTGTTACCAGAGGGCTGTTTTTGTTTTCCCCCTTCCTTTCTTTTCAATGATTTGTTGCATAAAAAAGGGCCCTGCTGTGCCTGTGTGAGTAAAAAATGAGAGCCAAGGGAGAAGCCAGGGCTGGTCTGTGAACCCAGGTCTCTGCTTTCCCAAGCTCGGAGCTATGCCGGGTGTGCCAGCTGTGGGGCACTGCCCTCTCAGCTGCTGCCAGATGTGACAGCCCCTTCATCGCTGCCTGCTCAGCCACATTGGGCACAGGGTTGGTCCCCAGAGCAGAGAGGAAGGTCTGGGGAAGGGAGAAGCCACCTCTGCTCTCGTGTGGGTTTGCTGGCTGGGGACAACAGACCTGCAGCCTGGCTCTGGAGGCAGGTCCAAGCCAAGCTGAGCATCCACAGCTGTGCTGGGTGCAGTGGTGTGGCATCATGGTGATGGGTGTAGAGCTACTCCAGGTGTCACAGGATGGGCCTGCTAACCTTGGGAGAGCTTTTAGGACCCACAACTGTTGTTTTTGTTTGGATATTACCTTCAGACACGTTCTCCACCATGGCTGGCTGTTACTGCTGGTCAAACCTAGCTTACTTGTCACTGGGTATGTGTTTCCCTCTAGACCTGGATCATCAGGGTCATGTATCTGTTGATACCTCCTGCTACCTGCATCATATGTTTAGCAGGGTTTCAGTGCCTTAATGGTGAAGATCCCTCATTTCAGCCAGGGCAGGAGCACCTTGCACAGCATGGCACTGCAAAAGGTTTTGCTTCAGGCAATCAGGGCTTTTCCAAGGATGTTCCCTTGTGGGTGGGTGTCTGGGCTCCCACCCCCAGTGAGCAATTCACTCACGCAGACACACAGTGAATGCACTTGAGATGTCCCAGAGGGGCCACGCTATCTGCCAGGAGACCCAGACCTGTCTGCACCAGGCAGTGCAGGCCAAGACAGGGTATTTTGGGGCATCTCTATAGCACCAGACACTGGGATGGACACACTGCCTGAACTCCCCCAGAGGTAAGGGGTGCAAGCCTGATTGCCAATGTTTGCCTCTGAACCCAGCAGCAAGGTGGGTGGAGCAGAGGATTGTATCTCCAGCAGAGAAGAGGGACATGAGGCTTGTGCCCCTGTGAAATGACCCATCTCTTGGGTTTACATAGCCAGGTTTTCAGGGGTTCACAGACTGGGAGACAAAAGCCAACAGGTCTGGTAACCTGAAGGAAGAGAGTACCAAGGATGGAAACCATAGTGGTGCTTGTCTTTGCTGGGTCCCTGAGCAAAAATGAGGGCTGAAGTGCTTGGCTCTGAGAATGGGGAGGTACTGGTGCTGTCTACAGAGAAGTGCTGGGGAGCAATTGGAGACAGACCACAGGCTGGAGACTTCCTTGCTGCCTGGCCTCACACCAAATCCCCTGTGAGATGGAGAAGGGTTAGGCTTTGAGTCTGGTTGAGACCCTTCATTCATGGCACTATCTGACCCAACCCTTATGCAAAGGTCCACAAAGCCCTGCTGAAGGCCAAGGATGAGACTGACCTTGGCATGGCACTGACACCTTGCAGGGCTTGAGAAAGCAGGGCAGCTATGAGGGTGTGATGTCCTGGCTAAGGAATCAGTGCTCTGCATCTTCTCAGGGAGGGTGTGAATTCAGCACCCACCCCTGCTGCAGGGACCCAGGTAACACATGAGACTCACCAGGCAAGGACACACCTTGCACACCATCCTGCTCAGCAGCATCTTTGATGTTGTTAGCAGAACAGACAGCAACCCTAAAGAGGCGCTAAAAACACCATTCCTTGCCTCAGCCTCACCTGAAAGCCACCTGAAAGGTAGAACCTCTTTCTTCCTACCTAGCACCTCACCCACAAGTGCCAGCACTGGGCAGAGTTGAATTAGCCCTCATGCACCCAGAGTATGGTCAGGATGCTTTGATTTTTCCAGTGCACCATTTAGCTTAAGCCAAAATACAAAACCTGGAGGAACACACCCATCCTCCACCACCCTCCCTCCCCCTACCATTCAAAGGATGACATGCAACCTCATCTAGTTTCTATAAGACTTTTGTGTGATGAGGCTCAAAGGGAGGAATTAGGGACTAGATAAGGCTGCCTTGCCAGCATCCAGAGAGCAGAGTGCTTTCATTACTGCTCACTGCTTACAGTGGCTTCTTGACCCTCTTTGGGATATATTTATTGCCGCTGGTTGTAACTTGGACACACATTGTGTAGTCTGGAGGATAAAAATAGCTGCAGTGCCTATTTCTGTCAGAGCAGAGCGCACCAAACCTTTGTTTACCAGTTGCCTTTGGTTTAAATATAGCAGGAGGCTGAGCACTCGAAAGCAGAGGGAAGCTGCGTGACGTTAAATCCACCCAGCTAATTTTAGATCGCTCTCTGTGCAGCGCTGCCAGCAGAGAGGGAGATGTAGATGTGTGGTTCCACAAAGGTATCTCTTTGGAGGAGGAAGGGACAATGCAGTGTGTGCTGTCACTCAGCTTGTCACCCTTGACAGCCTCTGCCTGGGCAAAGTGAGTGTCCCAAAGCTGCCATTTGGCTTTAGGGATTCACAGAATCACAGAATTGCAGGGGTTGGGAGGGACCTCCGGAGATCATCGGGTCCAACCCCGCTGCCAAAGCAGGGTCCCTAGGACAGGTCACACAGGTAATAAGGATAGCATTATAAACCCACCATAGAATCATAGAATGGCACCATAGAAGGACCATCGAGCCCATTCCCTGGATGGGGAGGTGGCAGTGTGTGTTGCATAGGGCAGGGGGTCCTTGTTTTGTCAGATGGGGTGGTTACAGCGTGAGCTTTCACAGGGCAGTGGGATGCAAGTGCTCCCTCTCTTTTTTTAATCCCCAGCTCCTGGAGTCTTGAGATTTTGGAGGACTATCAGGTTGCCTGTGTTGTGCAATGTGTATTTCAAGAAAGTTCACAGCCTTGGTTTCTGTGGGAAAAGCTTGGAAATACGACTCGGAAGGTTTGGAAATCAGATGCAAAAGGAAGAATCAAACACGAACCTCGGTATGTTTTTTAGCCTCCGTTCCCATGAAATCAAATCTCATGTGATCATGACCCCCTGGCCTCTCCCTGAAGGTCTGGCTCACAGCACGGATGGCATCATAAGAAATCACATCGCCTGCAGTCGCAGAGAGCTGCTGAGACTGAAGAAATGTCTTCTGATGGGTGAAGCCGCATGACATAACAGACTCCCGCCTCAGTTTCCCCACCTGCAGAGTGGATGGACTGTTTCCTTCCCCAAAGGGTCTCACTAAGACTTGAAATGCACCATAAATACCTTGACACAAGGGAATTGTTCCCAGCTCTGGACTTTGTGCCCTGATCCCTACCATTTCTTATTCAGCAGTCCTTGGAGGTGCCAAGCTTGTCACAACGTCTTGATGAGGGTCTGTAGAGATGCAAAGCACCGAGACCCAGCAGAAATCAAATCAGTTTCATTAGGAGAGTGATTTATATGACATAATTTCTAACACTGCTTGCAAACATTTGGTTTTATAAACCCTCCAGGGCTCCTGGTCAAGCCTGAGCGTGCCAGGACATCCCAGGTGATGAGGAGAGCTGTGTCCAACCATGGGGCTGGTGTGACTGTGCCTGTCCTGCCAGGTGGTACCACCAAGCTCTGCAAGCGCTCAGCTACGGAAAATCAGCACAGGCAGGTTTGCTTCAATGGGGAGACACTCATTTTACACCACTGGAAGACCTGGCCTGTTTCCTGTGAAGGTTCCTATTTTAGGGGAGCTTCGATGCACTGGCCATATCCCCTTATTTATTTACTTATCTATTTATTCATTTATTTATTTGCAGCGTGTCCATATTTACTCGAATCCCGGATAATCTCACATCAGAAATAACTCTGTGTGTTCTCAGAGTTGTTTCAGGGAAACAAATAAACTCAGGGCAGTTTAAGTGAATCCTTTCTGTTTGGTGTGATGTTGGTGTCACGTCCATTTCCTGAGCAAAGCTCATAAAAAAAAAATAATAATCCCTGTTTAGAAAACCCACCTCAGGCTGTTGATTATCAATGGTGCACCAGTCCTGGGTGAGATCAAGGTGGCCTTTAAGAGCACTTTTAGTTTTGTTTTTCACTCCAGCATCTTCCAGTTTATGTGTGTTTCTTGGGATTTTTTGTGGATTTTCTTTCTTCTTTTTTTCTTTTTTCTTTTTTTTCTTTTCTTTTTTTTTCTTTTTTCCCCTGGTGTCCACCCTGCTGAACCTCAACAATGAGAGACGAAAATATCTTGAAGAATGCCATATCTGAATTTGATTTGAATCCTTTTACTTTCCCAGTTAAGCAACATTCTTGTGTACCAATAGACAACACGCCTCAGTAACAACAACACATCCATTTGGGACAAGCTGCTCCCTGTTTTCCTGCACAAACAGCGCTCCCTGATCACCAGCTGCCTCCCTCTTCGCTACCCTCACTATGCCATCACCCCACAGGGAACAAGAGGTGACTCAAATAACTTCATCTTAGCAAGAAAATTGAAGATATCCCTCAGACTTCTCAAACCTGGCAGGACAGAGATTCAAATAAACCCCAACACGACCCAATTTTTGGCTAAATATGGCTTTTGTGGGGCAAGCAATTGGCTGCAATTCATCCCCCAGTGCTACCCATCACATACACTGGCTGTTATTAATGAGGATGTGTGTGTGCAGCGGCAGCATGGGCAAGCTGGAAGGGGCTCCCCTCTCCCCAGCCAGGGGCTGTGGAGAGGCTGTCTGTCTTGCAGCTGCCATCCCCTCCGTGCCGCTTCACTGCCAGGGCCCCCCCGCCCCGCTGCCTCCCTCCTGCTCCCCATCAGCACATCTGCTCTACGGCTTGTGCCGGCACTTCTGACGCGCTCCCACTCTGGAATTTAAGGAGTCCTCACTCTTTGAGCTGCTTGTTAAAGGACTGGAAGGTTTTGAAGAGGTGGTGGGGGGGTCATTTCTGGTGGGTTGGGTGGGACCTGGGCAGCAGTCGAAACAAAGGATGCACTGGCCATGGACATGTGGAGTTTAGGACAGGTTGGAGGCCCCCTGCTTAGTGAGGACTTTGAGAACATACTAGGAGCAGAATAAATCCTGCAGCAGCATATGTCAGTGGTGCTGCACATACTCTTGCAAACCACTGAACATGAGACAAAGCCAAGGGAAATGTCTCTTCAAGGGCAAATTTCTACCTCACGATGCAGCCTGTCTCTGGAAAGCGGCATCTTCTCTGTGCTCACTGGATGATGGCAGAGGGGATTTGGCTGGGCATAGTACCTGCAGGTGAAATGCAATGTTTTTAGCATCACTGGAATAGCTGGGGAAAGAGTTTCTGTACATTTCAAGTGTTTAGAGGGGAAACCTTCTGCCTTTCTTCTTCAGCGTCAGGAACAGGCACCCAAAAGGGCACCTTGGGGTGCTGCTGGTGGGTCGGTGGGCTCTTCCCTATGGTCAGAAAAGATGGGCTCAAAGAGACGTCACTAAACACCCAGGTGAACAAGGAGAGGTGCTGGGCTGCATCTGCTGAGATCGTTTCCCAAACAAAGCTGGTAATAGAGAGTGACAAAGAGGAGAGCAGGGGCAGGGAACATCCCCTGTCTTCTTTGCAGGGAGGAAGGCCAGTGACACTGGGCTGAGTGAGCAATAAAAGGAGTTTTTCCCTCCCATGAAAAATTTATTCTAATTAAAAAAAAAAGACTAAAGAGAAATATTACTTGCAGAACCCAAAGTAAATGACTTCAGAAAGGGTCTAATGAGACTGCCGCTCTCTTCCTATACACTTCAGCAAGATAAGAAGATTTGAGCTTTTGATGGGCCAAGGGTCAATTCAGGAGTTAATGCAGAATTTAAAACAGAAGCCAGGAGTCCTGCAAATTCAAATTCATCCACATGAGTGCCACATTGTGGCAGAGGAATTTACTGGCAGGTGCATCTTCAGCAAAACCTATTTGTTAAGGAAACTGCTTTGCTTTGTGAACAAAAACACCAATGAAGAAGTGAAAAGATCCCCACACAGACACCATAAAATTAAACCTCTTCAATTGCAGGCCTGAACAGAAACTGGCAGTAACTAAATGGTGTTCTAGCTGGGCTATCCATGTCTCTCCCAACCCTATTTACTGTCATTCTGAAAAATACACTGAGCAAAAACTCCTGCTGTGGTGAAAAACACAGCTCCATTACTCTCATTCCCTGAATCTTCCCCACCACCGTTGTCAGTGCTGTGAGTGCCAGGTACATGGTCCATCCTCGGGGACATGAGGCCAGACAGACATATACCAGCTTCCAGCTAAGGCAGCCTGGCATTTGTGTTGTCCACCAAAGGAGTGTCCCAGCCCACTCCTGCCCTGCCAGCAAGGTTAAACTGGGCAGGTGTGACTCTACCAATTGGTACACTCAATCCCTTGACAGACCAGAACCCCTGGGAGCAGCACTGGGTCCAAGCCATGTCCTGGTACTGATCTGACATGTCTCCACCATTCCCAGCACACAGTGAATCTGGGGAGCAGATAATGGCAGGACAAGGGGAAATGGACTAAAGCTAAAGGAGGGAAGGTTTAGATTAGATATTAGGGGGAAGTTTTTTACAGAAAGACTGGTGAGGTGCTGGAACAGGCTGCCCAGAGAGGTGGTGGATTCCCCGTCCCTGGAGGTGTTCAAGGCCAGGTTGGATGGGGCCCTGGGCAGCCTTGTGTAGATCCAGGCCTGGAGGCTGGTGGCCCTGCCTGTGGCAGGGGGGTTGGAGCTCTATGATCCTTGGGGTCCCTTCCAACCCAGACCATTCTATGATTCTATGATTCTATGATTCTATGAATCTGGGCACAAGCACATGGTGCAGTGCTGAGCCGTAAAGGTCTCTCTTCTCTGTAAGTGCAGTGACAACAAGCCTTGGAGGGGGGGCATCCTAAGGGTTCTGCAGGGCGCACCAGGCTTGCACATGGGTGGGCTTCATCTTACCTGGCTCAAGCTGCCCACCACTCTGGTGTCAGGGCTTCCTCACTCAAACATCAACAGATCTGTGTGCTACATGGTCTTTCTGTTTTTCAAACACAGGCAGGTGCCTACAGGGAACTTGAGTTTCCCCCAGGCTTTCCAAGCAAGTACCTTGAGCATTGCCAAGAGGTGAAGGAATCCCGAATGAGAAAGGTCTTCCCTTTTGTTTTTCCCCTGAAACAGTTAGAGCTCCTGCCAGATTGCCCTGTGACATAGGGACTCCCAAACGCATTTGTGAAGCGGCTACACACGCTTGACACGGCTGTGGGTGATGCTGACAGGTAGCATGCTTCTGACCACCGGAGCCCAGGTACAGGCATGCTGGCATGGAAAGATGGTTGCAATCTGTAGGAGCTGCTGAACTGAATTTGGGGAGCTGATGGACGAGTGCCAATTTCCATTCCAAGGAAATAACAGAAGTTTAATCTGAACTAGCAAGCACACTCATACTTTGGCAGAACAGCCATATCTGTAAATGCCCAGCATCTGTAAATCTACTGCTTTTGATGTCAAAGGGTTTTCATGTGTTTTGAGAAGTAAAATATTGACTAAATTATGACCTATTGGAACCTTCTCTGATGACTGCTGGAGGGCTGGCAGGCGATAAAAAGGGTTGCTGAGCTTTTTTTGCTCAAGTTGGATTCCAGCAGATATAAAAGAAGTGATTGAATTAATTGGCTATAGAATGCAGTTCAGAGGTTGTTTGGAGTGAGTTGTGGGATGGGTTGCTGTGTTAGGGATTTCTTTTTTTTTAATGTAGTCAGTGCAGATAAACCTACAATTTTCCACAAGTGTTTAAAAGTTTCCCACACCAGGTCGATGTTACACTTCACAGAGGTTCTGGCCTTTAACCTCATGCGTGTAAGCCAAGGATTTCACACAAGTTAACTCATTCAACCAGCGCTTTCTTGGTTCTCCAGCTCTGACTGTCCTTCACAGCTATTCGGTGTCACCATTGAAGCCTCTTAGAAGAGAGACCTTCCCAAACCTCAATAAATGCAGTTTCTTCTGGACTGAAGCACATGATAGAGAAAACTCTCCACCAAACATTGACTAGTCCTTGATGTGAACCATGAGTGTGTAGGTGTTCCCAATCCAAGCAGCAGCATTTTAGTAGGGTGCAGACAGTTACGGGATAGAAAGGTGGTGGAGATGGTGACAGGCTCAGGAAGAAGAGCCCTTGAAGATCTAACCCTGATGGATGATGACATTTGCTTTGAAGGACAGACTTGACCCTTGGGTTGGGTGAGCTGGTGATGCCCTGATTCAGATGACTTCAGTCGTGCTGGGTGGGAATTTTCTGGAGAGACATTTTTTCATTAGGAAATGATTGTTTTCAATGCCAAAGCTTTGGCTCCAACTGACTTTGGGAGCAGGATAGGAATTACAGCTGGAGGAAAAGGTTTGTCCCTTTCTCCTCTGCAGTAACTGGGTCAGTGCTGAAAGCGGTCTTCTCTCCAGCTATATGTGCCAGGGTCAAACCTCCTCTCTGTGTCTCTCAGAACAGTGACTTGAATGTCACTCACCTCAGGAGTTCCTTTAGTATGTAAGCAGCTGGGTGGTTCTGGGTTTTGCCAAACACTTTAAAAGCTCAAGGGTTCCTTCTAAAATGCCAGATGGGAAAACCTTTCACATCTCCCAACCTTTCTCAGAAGAGGAAAAAAAAAACCTCTCAAACATCTGGGACGGGATTTTTTGGATATTATTACTTCAAGCCAAGATAATGCATAGCATTACATTTAATGCTGATTGACCAGAGAAGAAAATCAGTTGCTTGGAGTGTAATGCAAAAAAATGCTAACAATGCATGGGAAATCCTGTAACAATAGACCTACTTGAGAATTTGAGGGGCATGAAATGTGAAGGGTACTGTTACTTTAATTGTGTTTTTATGCAGACGTACTCAATTCCTATTAGTGGCAGAGTTGTGTTTGCATTTGGCCGGAGGCAAAGAATTACTAGTGGACAGTTTAATCAGGATGAAAGAAGGAAAATAAAATTAATGTAGCATGCACTAGGCTCAGGCATTTGTGTTGGAAGAATTTTCACATCTTTATTGCATTGAAGCTTGGTCCTGTTTATTTTAAAAACCTGAAGATGAGGGTTGAATGATTTCAGACTGGAGTTGCAGTTGCCAGTCATTCAGTTCAAGGGTTGAGGTTAGTAAATGAATAATTCTAGTCTGCCTAAAAGCCTTTGTTGGTAGTCGGTGGTTAAAAATCAAGGGCTGAAGATGTTGCTGCTTTACTCCTGTGTAAATCCACCCATCCGTTATTTATATAATTACTGCTTTGAAGCCAAATGCAGATGGGAATTTTGCTGGGCTGGATAACCCATAAATACCTTTAGCTACTTAGCAAATGCCCTGAAACGCTTCATACCTGCATAGGACACAGCAGAAAGTGGAACCGACTTGCCCATGTCCTGCCAGTGGGTGGTCAGTCCTGGATCTGGGAGGGGGGAGCCCCAAAATGACTGGACCAGATGTTTACAGCTGCATGGTTGCAGCTGGGGTCACTGAGATGAGCCATGTTCCCTGGGGAAGGTGGTTCCTCCTGTCCCCTGACAGACACCTGAGATGCATGCGAGAGATGAGTTGCCCTATAGTGGTATCTACTTCTCTGTGAAGAGAGATTGCAAAGACTACAAAGACAGGTGGGGGTGAGGGCTGAGCCCTACCTTCCAGGTGTTTGAAGTGGGAGAGATCAATTCCACCGTGTCTCCTGACACCCTGGGCAACAGCTGCATTGCTAGACCAGCTCTGCCTGTGCTTCTCATACACCCAGACCTCCAGCTGATTATCAGATGCAGTGACACTGACAACACTGCCAGTGCAGTATTTTCTGCAAACACTAAATTGCCTGAAAAAATCATAACTGGGATGAAGAGAAAACTGCAGAAACTCACTCTGGCAAGTAGTAGAATTTGTGTTTATATTTCTATCAGCTCTGGCTTCCCTACAAGAACCCTGCCCTGACGTGATCAATCTGAGAGGAGGAATTTTCTTTGCTTGGCCTCCATTTATTTTACCATTTAATGCTGAGTCTGTTTAGTCAGGAAGGACTTGCTTCCAGACTGCGCAGTCAATGAACGATTCATCTTGTCCAAGAGCAAATTAAGCAGAGTGAATAATTAAATGGAAGCACTCGACCAATATTTCTCAGAGCTCTCTTAAACAATTCCCCACAGTCTTCTTGCATCCTCCCCCATCCTCACCCCCAGACAGCTTCAACCCATCTATTCAGCAGCACTATGTCCGGCGTCAAGCCCAGCCCGTGCCAACGCTGGCCAAAGGTTACTGCTATCTGGGTGGTCAAAGTGAAAGAGATGGTGGTCTAGCTCCTGTTCCTATGGGAAAATCTTCTAGACCACAAACCTCCCACTCCATTCAGCCTGTATTAATAAGACCTCCTTGCTGGGAATGGGGTTGGGATTGATTGGGCCGAGTGAATAAGCTTGTTAGAGGAGATGGCTCTTCTGGGAGGCGAGCAAGTGGGTTGGAAGCCTTTCATGCTGCCTCTTTGTGGCAGTGCTGCCCTTCAGTGAGATGCAGGGCTCCCCCCTACAGCGCTGTTGGTCTGGCAGGCTTCCCCACATGAGCAAGGGAGGTTAAAGGGAAATGTTAACTGAGGATTTTAACCCAGCTGATTACATTGGGAGGCTTCAGACAAGGATGTTCGTGCCTTTTTTGGGGGTAAATGTCGGGATGAATGAGATGCGTTGTGCAGACTCGGAGGCACAGAGGGTGTTGGTGTGACATGATAAGCACCACGCACTGAGGACAAGCTAAGCATGAATGGAAATTGAGACATCCCAGGGAAACTTCTTTATGGGCTTCAGAGGCTAAGCAAGCAGCAGAAGTTTCTGCAAACAGAAAGAACCACCTCCCTCCTGGCCATTTCCTCTGAATTACCTGCCTTGGCAGGGCAGAGCTACGAGGAGGCGGAGCAAAATTAATTAAAAAGTCCTCTGTGAAGGGACTTCCAACTCCAGTTACCCTGAAAGCATTAAAATCAAAGACCCAACCAGACTCTGAGAAACAGAGCCAAGACAGCCTGAGACTACCTGGCTCCTGAGACCACCACCGTGTAGGTCTAGAGTAGGACATGATGAGGTGGTTGATGGATGGACTTGGAGATGTCTTGAGAGGTGAAGTGGACACTGACAGTGATTGTTGATTTGCTTTAGAGAAGGTTTTAGAAAGTGATGACAGCGAGTAAAAGATGATGGAGAGGGGGACATTTTTGTTAATAACACATACATGTTCTTCTGTGCTCTGCTGTGCTAAAGTTGGCTGTGAGTTTTCCAGACAAATGTATTTTCCGCAGAAAATGCTGATGTGTCAAAAAATAGCACTTTTCATTGGATTGAGCCAGTCTTGGAAATTATTTTAGGGAAAGGCAGGAGTATCCTCAGTTCCACACACCCCTGGCCAGGTAATCATTTTCCACAAGGTCAATGACAAGGGATGTGGAAATCCTAGGGTCCAGTGGTGGTTTCAAACAGACATTTGAGTACAAAATGGGGCACCTCTGAGAGGGAGTTTAGAAAGCAGAACCACTTCAGGATGCAAAAAATCCCCCAGGTCTGTTCATCGTTTGTCCTGGACACACCATCAACAGAGACTTGAGCCCCAGCCTCCTGGAGCAGAGCAGAAGCACCCTGCCACCACCACGCTGGGGCTTGGCCGAGGTGATCACCTCACTTCTATCTTACTAGAAAAGCTTCATAAGCTCTGGACTTTGTCTCAGTGAGGAGTATGGGAATCTCTGGAAGACACAAGAAGTTTTAATTGGACTCAGAAACCTTTTCCCGCCAAGCTCTGATTTCTACCATATTATAATAAGCAAACATGAGGGGAGGAGAGGGGAAAATCTTGGTTTTCCCATAACACTGTTGCTGTCAAACAGGCAATTTTTCACCACCATGGATGCCACTATGACACGATTCCTAAGCTGAAAGAGGCCCAACAGAGTGAACAATATCCCAGTTGGGAAGATAAGGAGCTGCAGAACATTACCCAGAGAGATATAAATTGTAGTAATCTATTTGTTCTCTTGCCCATGGGGTCCTTGTAGTAAACAGAGAGTGCTGGGAAGTGGGTAAATTCTGACACATCATTTCTCATTGTTCCCCAGGGATGGCGAGCAATCCTAGTGCTGGCAAGCCAGACAGGCAGTAAATGTTTCCTAGAATACAAACAGTGGGAGCCAGTACATAAAGGCTGCAAAATCATTGTCAAAATGTAATCAGCTGAAAAAAAATAAAGTAAAAGCAGAGTCTGAGCCATGACCACGCTGCCACAGACCCAACACCCTAAGGAAGGGTGAGGGAGTATGATGACTACCTGTGAGGAAATGAAATCTGCCCCTTATAGAGGGAGTGAGGAGCTTCTGCAATAGGGGCATATGATGTGGCATGTAAGGAGAGCTTTCCAGAGGTTTGTCAGGCAGCTTTGTATCTGATGCAAATCAGAGGTGTAGTTCTGATAACGACTCAGATTTTTTTCAGTCTGATAATGCTCTGGGCCCTGGCTTTGTGCTTTTTTTTAGGAACTCCTGCTTGCAGGTGATAGGTTAGTTTTCCCAAAATGTTATTAAGATGTGGGGATGCTGGACCTGGAACGGAGCCAGATTCCATCCCCACTTGCACATTTCCAAGCACTGACAGGTTTTCATAGAAAGGCACAGCAAGCTGGCAGCCCTAGAGCCAGCCCCAGGGCTCACAAAGGAAAGTACACTATGGTCCCAGGACAGGCTGAGGTATCCACTGACATGCAGACATCACACCTCTGTGCCAAGCAGCAACTCAAGGCAGCTTCCTAGCCTCCTAGACAGCATGTTGAGCTAAGCGCTGTCAGAGGGCTCAGATCAAGGTGGCTTAATTCCTTCTGGAATTGTCACTGCTTGTCTCAGGTAGGAAGTAGTCATTGACCTCAGGCAACCATTGACCTTGGGCAACCATCCTGCAACAAGCAAGATGCCAGCTGGTAAGCCCTGGGCGTCATACTCCAAATGGGCTGCAAAGCCAGCAGAGCCCTAACAAGAAGACAGAGGTTAACCAGCCTGTGGGGTTCAGGAAGAATCCAAACAGATTACAGAGAGATGAAAGACACCACCTGGAGATATGAGCTTACACCTTCTTTTCCCAGGCCCATACTGCTCAGCTGTTTTTCTGCCCTGTTTTCCTTCTCACTGCCCCATCGCCCAGTCTTTCTGCTTTCCTGCCTGGAGCATAGCTCTGAATAGGCATCTCCCAAATGCAGCTTCCACCTTGACTGACTTTTGATTGAGCTTGAGATGGGGAAACTTGTTCTTCAACCCTCTGCTTGACTTTCTGCTTCCCTGTGGCAGTCAGCGGCGTCACGTCGTTCTGTGACCTTCTGAGGGACGAGCCAGGAAATATCTTCCTGGCTAAATAACGAATCTAAAAATCAATTTGTGGAGAGGTTGGAAAGCAATGAGCATACAAATTAACCATTGGATGAGTAATACATTTACATCTCGTGGATCCAGTTAACTTCAGAGCAGGCAAAATTTATGACCTACTGAACTCCAAGTATGAGGCTTAAAGAAATTACTGGGAGGAGAATTATTGGGTTGGATACTAGACATCATTCCAACCTTCATTAACGTTTTCATGTGCTCTTTAAAGTTTCTCCCTAGCAGTACCTATTTCCAAGGCTGGGAAAAAATCAACCACTGAGATCACTTGAAAAACACTTTGCCTCCTCCCTCTCATTTCCCCAAGTTGTATTTTTATTTTCCACATAAACCTGATGGTCAGACAAACTGCTTTAAAAGTGAAATCCTGATAACAGGAATCATGTTGCAAGCCAAATGCTGAATATTCACAGATACTATGATAAGGAAAAAAACATCTTTTGTATGCCTGTGTGCATGCGTTTAGGTAGGTGGTTCTATCTATAGATGGTTGGAGGGTATAGAGAGGTGGGCGATGGTCTCTTCAACCAAGTGACAGGTGATAGTACAAGGGGAAATGGCCTCAAGCTGCACCAGGGCAGGGACAGATTAGATGTTAGGAAAAAAATCTTCACTGAAAGAGTTGTTGGGATGTGGAACAGGCTGCCCAGGGAGGGGGTTGAGTCACTGACTCTGGATGTGTTTTAAAAAAAGGGCAGGTGAGGTACTTAGGGATCTGGTTTAGCACAGGACAGGAACGGTTGGACTCGATGATCTTAAAGGTCTTTTGCAACCTTTTGATTCTGTGACACTTCCTGACACTTGCTCTACAGCTGTGCAGCCATACAGCCCAGACAGACCTCTGGATTGGTTCAGCTGTTCCTTGTGGTTCAGGGAATGATGGGAAATTGCATTAAGCCATCAGGCCTCCAAGATTCGGGCTCATTTGAGGTTTCACAGATTGTTGACAAATCCCTGTGAATCACTTTTACCATCCTGTCATTTGAGAATAGACACCTGTGGACACCAGCTTCTTGGCCTCCAGGTTACAGGGAAACGGCCAAGCCCAGCTAGGACACCTGGATTTCCCAACTCACTTTCTTCTGGCATTTCTCTCTTCCCCACAGTAAGGTACCAACTCTCTTAGCATTCCTGTGGAAAGCCCTAGTCCTTAATGTTCCCTAGGGAGAGAAAGAGATGGAAGAGGACACTTCTTTGTTTGCTTACATCTGTGGTGGATTATCTGCTCTCCTGATGATGGCTGTTCCTGTGCCAAGAGGTGCAAAGTGGATGAGGAAGCAGGTTGAGGCAGGCTCAGGTCTCCTGATGGTTGTTCACACACCTGCATCTAAGCCTGAAGGCTCTTCCAAAGCCCCAGGTGATGCTGAGCCACAGATAAGTGCAGTTGAGATGGGTTTCCACACACGTGGCCTGATCTTGGCTCGACCTCTGTGAAGTACAGTGTCACAGCGTCAGCACACCGAGGCTCTGGAGATGAGGTTGTTGTCATAGTCTGGGATGGAGGCTTTGCAATGTGTCTTGCATATTTTGGAAACAAGCTCAGACCTGTGTTTGTCTGCCAGGGTAAAGGTTTTTTTTCTCCTCCAAGTGCCATAATTTCCCTTTTGCTTTCCTATGTGGTGTCCTTCACTACAGTGGTTTCCTCCACAGTGGTGGTGTCTAGACTTAAGGGTCAGGGCAGTTGTGGTTCCCTAATTGTCCAGATGGGAGGACACATTGCACCTCACCATTGTGGCCAGGAGAAGGGGACATGCCACCTCCTGTCTCCTCCCAGCTTGCAACCAGGGTGTGGACAGGATGCACAGCTGGGCCAGGGCACTGGGGAGCAATCCCGGGCTGCACGATACTGCCTCTGATTGCTTCTCATTTGTCCACAACAGCAGGGAAAATCATCAAAGGGAGAAGAAAAAGAGGTCTAAAAAAACAAAGCCAAATAAAAATAGGTCCCGAGCTGTAAAATTTGTATCTGAACTTCCTGGAAGCTTTGAAGCATCGGGTGGGGTTTCATTATGCTGCTCCAGTGAAAATGCCATATGTAAATCTCCTCCAACATGAAAGATCACGTTCCCTCGTGATCCAAATAGACAGGGACATATTACTGGGGACGGTCCAAGCAGCTGCACCAGAGTAAGGATGCTTATTAAAGAGGGGGTTGCTGGATATGCTTTTCCACTCCTGACTAACAGCCTCAACTCTCTTCAGCGGAGGGATGTTAGGATGCAAGTTTGGAAGAAACACAAGGGAAAGAAACACTGGTTCCAACACAGTCCAAAAAGAGGTAGTTCTGCATGTGGGACATGGTATGTGATAACACACAAGAATGAACAATTCTTTGGAATCCACCTTTCCAGAGAATTTAAAGGAACTGAAAGCAAGAGGGTGAAAGCCAGAGAGGTTTTTCCTCCTTCTGTGGAAATCGTCGGTGTTGTGGTCTCAGAGCTGGGGCTGGCAGGGGGGTGCCCAGGCCTTGCAAGTGCACAGCAATGTCTGGGTGTCTACAAAGCGTTTTACGTTTCCTTGGTAAAGCTGAGACAGCTTCCCAGCATGGCAGGCTTTCTCATAGCCCTCTGCCAGCTCCCCTGGGTCTAACACACTTGTGGGCTGGGGAAGCTGAAGTCAGTGCCCACCAAGCAAGTTTACAGTACATATGTGAACTCAGGGATGTGAAACACCCTTCTGTAAGAAACAATGACGTCCCATGCTGACAAAGCCACAAAGACGTGGCAGAGGTCTTTGGGGACAAGCTGCAAAGCCCTCTTGCAAATGTGCTTCAGCCACAATGTTCTCCTCTAACTGACAGCGAGAGATCACAGGAACCCATCTGCTCAGGTATGGCCCTTGCTGTGGCAGTACACACAGATTTCCCAGGAAGGAAAATTGCCTGAGCTTTGTTTTCTGGTGTGTTGCAGAGAAGAGGATGTGACATCCATCATTTTCATAAACAGGATTGCCGCATGGAGTGTCTTTGTGTGGTCAGATCCTATACGCAGGATTACGGTTCAGCCAAGGAATTTCTTCCCTGTTGTGTCTCCAGGCATTTAGACTGGGAGGTCTTTGCATAAAAAAAAAAAAAAAAAAAGATCTTTCCATTTGTTTTCCACCCCAGCTCTGTGCCCAGCTCTGTAGCACCAGGACTGTAGGCAACAACCCCACATGGCTCCTGGTGCTGTGAACAGCGAGAAGAGTCACCGCAGCTGGTGCCCGACTTCCCAAAGGCAGAGCGCTCCCTGCCCAGCCTGCTCTGCCAAGGTGACACTGTCAGCTCCCATACAGCCTCCTGCATTTCAGCATCTGCTTCTTTTAAAGCTCCTTGAATAAGGCAATTTCCTCCCCCCCCATCCTTCCTTTTCTCATCCCTTGCAGTGATCTCCTGCTCCCAACAGTAAGCTGCAATGTTATAGCAGCCCAGGAGAGACTCTCAGGGGTACGCTGAGCTCTTCATTCCCAGTCAGTACAAGCCAGGACCACACACGCCAGTGAAACGTGTCACAATAAGAGGGTGGGGACATCTGTCTTCTTCCAAACTCAGGTGTTCCTGCTCTTCCTGTTTGTTCACCCACCCCGGGTTTCAGCTGCATAAGCTCCTTTGCACCCTGTCACCTCCTTTGCCCAAGGTGTGGGCCCCCCTGCAGCTGATCAGAAGGTACTTGGGGCCCTTGTGCTGGCAGAGAATGTGGAGAAGAGGGATCGAAGTCCAGCTGATAACACGTTCAATGCAGCCTGTTTTCTATCAGTTTTCTGTACACATTTTCTACTCACCACAAAGCTGAGTTGTGAACGTTTTTCTGTATATTAAATGAGGGGATTTTATTGTTGTGGGGTTTTTTGGGTGTGGTTGGGGTTTTTTTTTTGTTAGTTTGGGTTTTTTTTTTCAAAAATAGTGAGAAATGTAAGTAGGACAAATACTTGTTTCCCCATATGAAGCAGGGAAAAGGATTCTTTTGAGCCAACTCTACTGAGCAGCCTACATATACTCTTCCACCATCTGACCGAAGCATTCCTCAGTTGCCCTTGAAGGAAATTAAGCCAGAGCAAAGCTCACAGCCTGTAACAATCTCATTTATGATGCAACAACTAGGAAAGTAAAAACCCCTGGATGCATTGGGGTTACATATATCATGTGCTGGTCTAGCAGCCAGGCTGTGGGTAGCTCAGCATTTCCTACCTGCTCAACCCTGACCACTGCTGTTCACAGCATCATTCCTAACCTTGGTGAAAAGTTAGCACTTTGTGTGAACCTGAGCTTTCAATGAGGGCTGCTGAGTCTCCTGGGAGACTCCCAAGTTTGCAGCACCCTCAGGGAGTGCAGAGGACCATCTTGTGGGTGATTAAGCTCTCAGAGTATGACCGAAGGATGCTGGGATGCAGATAAGGGAAGTTCAGTGCTGGTTTGTACTGTTCCTGATAAAGCACACAAGGCTGGGAAACAGAAGTGATATATGTGTTTTTCTCACACTATCTGATAGAGTTGGGAAAAATGGGTGAGTTTGTGGGCATGGGTATTTTGGTGATGTCTCCTTCTCCTACAAAGTGGTTGAACGAGATTAGATAACCCACTCACAAACTGTGTTTCATAGTTTACAGCTCCACTGAATAATGCATTTAAAGGATCCCTTCTCCTGCCCAAGGATTCATCTCTCATAGATTTTGGGAACACTTGAGATCTAGCTAGTTTAGTAAACCTGTTCTTGAGAAGGTTGTACAGATCCTCAGATAGTAAGGGCAGAGAACCAGACTCCTCCACACTTACATTTTTCAATTAGACCACACAAAAGCCCTTGTGTGCTGGCAATGAGGAATGGGAGCAGTTGCTCCATCACTCTCCTGTTAGGTGGCACTTCTGGCACACAGTCTGCCAGCACTGGTTACTTATGAATTGTGGTTTCTCTAGCATCTTAAATCCTTAAGCTTTTTGGAAGTTTTCTGGAGGTGTGTTTCCTTTCTACTAATAAAATACTGTATTCAGGGCTCTTATCTCTTGATCAGAGTGTTGAGAGGATGGGAAGGACTCCTGGGTCAGAGTGGGACCAATCTTGTGTGCTGCCTCCTCAGACCTGGCCTGCAAAGTCTCCATGAAACATGGAATATTCTCTTAGGAGGGCCCAGGCAGAGTGTTATTGCAGCAGCACTTTCTTGCAAAGCCCTAATTTAGTGCGACTGGGCTTGTGAAAAGCCTCCCTACAGCCCTTGCCCTGAGCCTGTGGAGATGATACACAGGAGACAGAGTGCTGGATGCCCAGAGAAGCTTGCAAACATTGTAAAGCCTCTTTGTACTTCACTTTTTAAGCTTATTCATCTGCTGTAAACATGATAACAAGACAGTAGCTTGTAAATAATTGTTCACCCGTGTTTTTGCAGAAGCACGTGAACCTGGTGCTGATGAGAGTTACACAGCTACAGCTGTCAGCAGCCCCTGCAGAACTCCCAGCTTGAGCAATGTGGACACAAGGCAGGGAAATGGGCAGGACCAGCAGGGGTGGGGAGGCTTGGAGTGAGGATGGGAACTGGTGCTTAGCCTTATTAAGGGCTAATTAGCAAGGTCAGTAGAAATGGGCAGGCTTAAGTGATAATTTGTGATAGCTGTTGCTAGGAGGTGTGGGGGAAGTATTGTAGGGCTTGTTCAGGTTTTGACCCTCTTCCAGCAAGAGAGTGGTGCCTGATACTCTCTGCTGGGAGCTGGGAGAGCATAAGGGGAGACAGGTAACACCAGAGCAGAGAGGATGGGAAAAAAAAAGCCACAGAGCTCTTTTCTGTGCAGAGTTACTGGAAAAGAAATCTGAATCTGTAGGCTGTTATCCCTTTCATCTCTCTGCTGTGATTCCTAGATCCTTCTTAGAGGAGCTCATCAGTGCAGCAAGAACTGCACTGTCAGATGACCATCCTCACCCATCCCTGATGGACTGGTGCAGTTCACTTCTGTGCTGGGTCTTCTGCCAGGTTTCTTCTCTTTGGTTGCTTGTTTCCCAGAAGAGGCCCCTGGGCTTGCTGGAGAGCAGGCTCACCTGCAGTGGGTCCAGCTGTACATGCCAAGGGCTTTGGCAGCTGCTGCATTTAGCTTGGCCACAAGAGCATCGAGGCCACCTCTTTGCTCATGAGAGCTCACTTTATACGACAAAGCTTTGTAGACAGCAAGGCAGACATGAGGGCAGCTCGCCACAGGGCCCACAGGGGAAAACTTGAGGTCTTAAGTCATGACTGTTGGAACCACAATGCACTTTTTCATGCTTTAAAAAAAACCCTACTATGTTCCCTGGTGGGGAATTTTCTGGTGGATGCCAAAATATGAGAAAATGGGCACAGGGGAGCTATTCTGAGCACTGTATTTGGTGCTGGTAGCCCCAGGCATGCTAGACAGCTAGCCAGGAGAGAACCCCCTTAGCCCTGAGTTTCACAGGGTCACCAATCTGGACACTTCAGACCCAGTCAATATTAGCTTCAGTCTACAATTCACCAGCTCAGTAAGCCCACAATTTATCCTCTTTTCTCCCCTCCTGCTCTCCACTTTCTTTCCCATCACAGACCATCGATGTCCAAACCTCCAAGCAGTTCTCAGTCAGGCTATCCACTACCCTGTCTTGTGGGGAGAAAGCAAGGTGATTTCTGACATGTCTCCAATTCCACTTCCCTGTTCCTCCACAGGGCCCCTGGTGACTGACCAAGTTGTCCATGAGATCAGAGCGACAGCACCAAGCAGGTCTTTGCAAGGGCCAGAGCATCCCCTTTGCGGTGGCTGCCCAGAGACACCATAAGGTTGGAGCTGTGCCCTGGAGCACATCCAGGCAGCATCTCTCAGACATGTAGCTCAGACACAGGCTATGCCAGTCATGGGGCACAAGGCTTTTGTTTAATTCTTGTGGGGGTGGGATTGGTTGGAGGTAAAAGCTTCCTTTGCTGTGCTGTCTCCTTCCTGGGCTGGCACCACCTGGGTGCCTGTAGCAATAAGGGCAAGTGGTATTTGGCTGGGGAGCACCCTGATGTTCACTGCTGCACAGACGAGCTGCAGAGCCTCTTCTGCTGTGAGTATTGTCTGGGTCACCTATCCCAGCCAGTCCTTGGGAAATTCCCAGTAAAGCTCTAGGCCTGAGTCTTCAAGAAGCTGACACATGTTTGGCAGCCCTGGGGAAGGAAAGCCTCATGCCCCCTGGATGGCCCTGGCTGGGAATCCTTCTGGTGACTCAGCCCTGTGGGATGCTGAGTGTTGCTCCAGTCTCCAGAGACTCCCTCCAGCAAAAACCCAGCAATGACAAGCTTGGAAAAGAGCTGCTGCAGCAAGGACATGTAGAGTAGCAAGAGATCTGACAGCAAGTTCTCCTGCCTAGGACCAGAACATCTCTCATTTCCAGCCATCAAGGCCACCATTACTTGGGATGAAAATTTCCTAAAGCTGTCACAGGTAGCAGGTCAGACAGTTTGACACTGCTATGGCTCTAAAAAAGGCAGATGTCTTTGATAAGCTGCAGGCCAGGGAACTCTGCAGCCTGCCCTGACAGTGAGGGAAGGAGCTCTGCATTCGGGGGCTAAGGAGAAGGGCCATCAATCAGAAAGGCATTGCTCAATGGAGAGCAGTTCTTCGTCACTAAAAAATTACCTAAACAAATTACCTAAACAAATCTGTGTGTTTTGTTCATTTTTTATCATTTACATTCATGGCTGTTGCAGTTCCAGGTCTCATGGTGGCTTTGAACATGGTGTCAACTTGGAAGGGTATTTCAGACACATCCAGAGGTGCTGAGCATCCTCAGGGAAGCCAGGGTGCCTGCTTCTAGTTTGATATTTTTGTTTCCCTGCTCCACCAGTCATCAGGTGGAGGGACCCGGACCCAGTTCAAGGCACCCCATGTCCCTCTCTCTGCGCTCTGGCAGCCGTCAGAGCCCACACGGTGGCACTGCGACCCAGCGTCCTGCACTGCCACCATCACTCTCCCTGGGACTGGTGGCGACCAGCAGTTGCTGGGTGCTGGGAGGAGCAAACACAGCAGCCGGGCTGGTGTGGGACAGCTTAGTCCTGGCCGGACGAGCCTTGAGCCATGCTGGACAGCGTGGCAGTGAGTGGGACCCCCACACCTGCACGTCGCTGCAGCACCGGTCTGCTCCTCCAGGGCTTGGCTTTGTCTGCACCAACACTGCCAGCAAAAGTCACTTCTTTCTCGTCCTGGAGGTGACATGAGGCATGTGCTGGGTTCAGCAGCTGATTGGGATGTGGCCACTGCTCCTTTTGCTGCTGCTAAGAGATGTGGGTTGGCCTGAGGAGGAGGAAGGCCCAATCTCCTCTGCTTAACCAAATGGCCAAGAAGTTTCTGCATATTTGCGAGGGTCTGTGAGTGACCCTGACTCCTTCACCAAACAGCCCCATCCTGCATCCATGCATCTAACTTGTGAGCCTGTGGCCAAGCTCTTTCATCACGTGGAGGAGCAATGAGACCAAACCCAATGACCCCTTGAGCCACCGTGACAAAGCAGCGGCTGGCTGCAGTGCTCAGCCTCACCCAGACTGTAGGTACACATTAGGTCCGTGTCACTGCCTGGGTTTTCAGATAAAGACAGTAGTGTTTCCAAAAAGAGCCCTTCACCCCAGGAGTCAGCTGCTTCCTGCCCTGGGGCTAGCCATCTCCTTCCCTGTGGAGGTGCCTGGTGGGGCTCCCCATCCTGCTCTGCTGCCTGCTGAGCTAAAGATCCCTTGTCCTTGTCTTGCTCTGGGTCACTCCATTGTAGATGCCTGTAGGAACAAAGCAGCTCCCTGTGTCTGGGCTGTCTTTGGGAGGGGGTGACTAATACATCACCTGCGACTGAAGCCGGGGACCTTTTGTAACTTCTGCGGCAGATAGGACTACAGATCATTCCAGATGAATGGAGCCCTAAGTAGTTACAATTCATATGAATTAATCAAGCTGTTCTCTGCCGTGTACAATCATTTAAATCACTAAAGCTCTCCTACTGGCATCACTTGGTGGTGGCCTATTTTCATGGCAGGGAGTCTGTTTATTGTGGACCAGAGCACTCCTTCCCCCCACCCTCCCACCCCAGCTCCGGGTGGGGAGGGGGATGCTCAGACAAGGTGCTGTCCTGGTGCCTATTATGTTCCTCCTCCTTCTGTCCTGCTGTGCTTACCGTGCAGAGCTGGCAATAAGCTCTGGTGGAAAGCATGCCATTAGCACGTTGTGTGGTAAAGCCCAGAGGATGCAACTAAATGAGCTGCCTCCAAGGGAGAACCCCAACAAAATCACACACACCCCCCCCCCCCCCCCCCCACTCCCAACCAGTTGTCATAGGATGTGTTATGAAGTGAGAGGCAGAAAGCATGGAGGGTGAGGGTGTGTGTGTGGGGGGGGGTTCTGACTGTGTCTTGGTGGGAGGAAGCACACTGCAGGGTATGTTTTCCCCTTGCCAACAGCTTCTCCTGAAATGGAGAGAGCCACAGGGACACTTGTACACAAAGGGTTGAGGCAACCACACATCGTAAGTGTGAGGAGGACTTGTTCTTACCCAAATCCCTTTCCAGCCCCTTCCTCTTTCTCAGTCCTGGTCCTCAGGGGGATGCTGTCTGCTGATCTCTGGATCCTCCTCCAAACCCCATGCTGGACATCTCTTCAAGCCCAGGCGAGCTGGAAGTCTCCCTGAGGCCAAGTTTTCAGGTAAGCTGTCTCACAAGGCCCAACCTCTGGTTATAGTCCCAACAAAGCAAAGAAGAAACACCGTTGTCCTCCCTTTCCAGGCAGGGAGAGCCCAGCTGCATTTCTTCCCATTTGGCCTCAGGCTCACCCAGGTAAATGTCACCCAGCCAGGGTAACCCAGGAGATGTTGTCAAAGACTACACACCAATGCAGCATTTAGATCAGGCTTGATGAAGCTCTGAGCAACCTGATCTAATTAAAGGTGTCCCTGCTCACTGCAGGGGGGTTGAACTAGATGGCCTTACAGGTCCCTTCCAACCTAATGCATTCTGTGGTCTCAGGTATGGGGAGCAGTGCCCTTTAGCAGAGGGTGTAACAACCTGCTGAAGAAGTGACAACATTTTAATGCCTCCCAACTCTGTGTGCACAAAAAGTATCTGGCTCTGCCTGATGTACCTGGAGCTCCAAGTCCTTGGAAAGAGCACTGTGTTAACATGGGTGAATTACTTCTCGTCCCCAAGATATCTCTGGTGCCTTTGCTTTGCTCTGTGCTGCGCAGAATTAAATGCCTTTAGATGTCAATGTGGGAGGCACTTCACAATCCTCTGAGAAAGATCTTATCCTCCAGCCTAATGGCAGGATCAGAACTGTTCCCAAGCATCAGCCCGTTGATCCTGCAGTGGAAGTTTCACAAGATGCATCTATATGCAAGACCCAAGGTGTCCTTCAGGGTGACATGTGCCTTGCCACAAAAAAGCTTTAAATCTTTAATGGGAAAGTGCACTTTGTTCCTCTCTACGAACACAGTAAAAGGCTTTAAATAATAGCTGTTCATGTGGCCCTGAAAAAAGGTTGCCATGTGGCTGAACTCTATAAATCTGGACATTTGCTGAATTGATTTTGCCAAGAAGCATACTATGGCTGAAAAATGAGCTGGGGGGGGGGGGGTAAGACAGTGGTTGCTTGCAGACACTATGGTGCTGCTGCTCTGCAGAGAGCTTTGTTCCTCATTTAAAAGCCGTATTAAAACTCACTGTAGTGGTGGGAAGCTTTTAGGTGGCTCAAAGAACTGTTGGATGAAGCTAAAACACTCTCACTGTGTAGGAACCCAGTCGTTGGGAGAGGGGGGAGAACAGCTGAATTAGATGCCACTGCACAGAACTGTGAATCCAGGTCGACTGCTGTGATTCATTCCCTCCCTGGTTATGAGAACAGAGAGTGGCTGCTGTCTCTTGCTTCCAAAGCCGGTGAACATGGTGTGTTTTTGTTTTGTTTTGTTTTTCTGATATGCTGGTGTAATTAAAGTGCTCTTGTTTTGCCAGTAGCATTCCCTTATGCAATACTGGTTATACCAGTATAGATGTATTCAGGAATAAGCCAACCACCAAATTACCTTTTCTTTTTCTCTTTTTCATTTTTATATTTTCTTTTTCTACTTTATTTTATTTTATTATTTTATTTTATTTTATTCTATTTTATTGTATTATATTTCATTTTATTTTATTTTATTTTATTTTATTTTATTTTATTTTATTTTTATTTTATTTTAATGAAGATATTCACAAGGCATCAGTCTAGCCACTGGAAAAGTTTAAATTCATGCCTGCAGTTTCAGAGGTGCAATCTCCCAGGTAAATGAGTACTAAGAGCCTTCCAGTGCACCAGCTCTGTTTGTGATCCAACACTGAGCAGCCTCCCCGTGCACCTCTGGAGCCAAAGGGTGTCTGTGTTGCTGGATGTCTGCATGTGAGCAATATCATTGAGCTCATAGGAGTCCCTATTTGATGAGCTGAACAGCTCCCAGGCTTCACTGATACTGCTGACTAGATCTGGATTGACTACATTGTGAATCTTGCTTTCAGGTGGACATGTGTGTAGGCACCCAAATGTGACTGTCAGCCTGGAAGCTGATCTACACACCAGTGTCCCCTGTCAGTGCTTGGGGTCAGATACACTGTACAGATCTATTCCTCCCTGACACTACCCTCTACTGCTCCATTTCCCCCTGACACTAAGATGATGCTGAAGACACAACCTACACACATCATCTGGAGTGGATTCTCCTGGTGCTAGAGACTCCAGAATCACCTGGATCATGAGCTTTCTCCACTGTTGCTCCTGACACAAGAGGATGGATTTGGGCAAGAAACCAAAAGATTTTAGCAGTTTTGTCTGTACTATTAAATCAAATGTGACTAGTAAAGTCTGCTACCATGGAACATCCAATTTTCATGTTAAACTTGGTCAGCATTTGAAGCAAAGGGAGCTGCAAACTGACTGTTGGGAATGGGTCTTTCCAGGAATTTTTTGGGACAGTTCTTGGCATGAGTATAAACCAGCCAGGGACTGTGCTAATGATCTAAAAGTATGGCTCATCAAGTTCCACTAGCAGGGAACATTTCCTGATACTGCTTAATTTACTAGTACAGATGAAGCCAGAAATAGCAAGAACTTGTATTTTCCTCCCCTCCTGCTTGGTTGGTAAGAGAGGTATGTCTTCCATTTAATATCTTTGGAGGAGCTCTTTGTATTCTGGTTCAATTCTTTTCTCTCTCTCACATAA
The DNA here is from genome assembly GCF_964237585.1 of Gallinula chloropus. Taxonomy (NCBI): domain Eukaryota; kingdom Metazoa; phylum Chordata; class Aves; order Gruiformes; family Rallidae; genus Gallinula; species Gallinula chloropus. The sequence goes on along the minus strand of NC_140086.1, from coordinate 158,119,656 downwards.
TGTGGTAGAATATTCATCTTTCATTTTCTTGTATCACTGTTTCTGGGTGTAGCTCCTAAACACAAATCGTCTATGCAGTCAAAGTGAAACTGTCCTGAAAGAAAACTTTGAGAAACCTCCTTAGAAGAACCTGCCAACCAATGCATATAATCAGTGCAGAAAAGATGCAAGGTCACAACCACGTATCTTAATTTCTTGCTCTTCCTTTTCAGTGTTACCTGAACCCCTTGGCAAGAGGGAAAGGGATATATTTGTTTCTAGCCAGTTTTGAGGCCATGGTCCATTAACCTTCTCTGAAACCTCCATCCTTGGCCCACGAAAAGGCATACTTTAGAAACCAAGCAGTGATGGAGGAGGAAACTGAGAGCAAAGGTGGTGCATGACCATCTGTTTCTCTTGAGTGAGCTTTTTCCACTAATGTGGAAAAAGCCCTTCCATCCATCTTCCAATGTTTGAGGCTGTTGAGGGCTTGTTTCTAAGCCTCTGTGTCCAGTGACAGATTCACAGCATGTGATCATTTTTAAAATGCTTCGTGGATGATTGTAGCAGCCAAAAAGTGCCCATCGTTCCAGTAAAATAACCTTCTTCATTTCCAGCCAGAGCCTTTTATTTCTCTATAAATATTGACAGGAAGGGTGACTCAAAAGATAACTGTGTTCAGGACTGTTTGCTGCAGTATTACTGCTTTGGATCTCACTGTGGTCACTCCTTACCAGCACGTTGCTGTTAATGTTTGCAACAAAACAATGTGTGAGCCAAGCACGTGTTTCATGTGTTATCGTATTATCTGTAAGCCAGGAGTTGATACTACAGTAACGGGTCCTCTTTGAGCTTGTTGTATCTGAACACGTTGGATTTTTGACCTCAGAAAAATAAACTTGAGAGAAAAGGATAGTTTTGTTGTCCAAGAGTGTGTGTCAGTTCCTCTGTTCTCCGTTTTGCTCAGTGCGTGGCAGATCTCAGTCATGTCTCCAATAGGCATTGAGCCACCAGGAAAGTGAAACAGCTGCAAGAGGAGATGCTGAAGGAGCACTTGTAGGACATGCCATGCGGGCAGAGATGAAAAAAGGGATAGAGTATCACCTGTCATTTGTCCGGATGCTTCCCTGAAAGCCTGAGCTGCAATTAATTGAGACTTTCCAAATAAAAAGAGCTACCAGCTAATTCCCATCCAGGTGCAGCGTGGGTGTGACAGCCACAACAAAACCGCTCCAGAAATGAGAAATAAACTTTGTCTGTGCAAAGAGCATTTCTGCACAATGCTGGCCAATAGGACGAAGATGGTTTCAGTCTACATGGCCACTACCTTCCCCTGTGGTTTTGGAGGAGAATTTAAATAGACTATTTTTCAATAGAGAAAGGGCTGTAGTCTCCTTTCCCCTCCCCCTCTTCCCACTGACATTTTTAGCTCTCAAGTCTTCAGGCCGCGATAGGTGACAGTTGCGTTTTGTGGCCAAACAGCTTCCCTCTTTCAAACGAGACTGCTTTCAAAAGCAAAGCACAACAGGAAAAAGTTGGCAAAACCAAATTCTATTTTCATGGGGGGCTCTTCCAAGACCATCGTTTCTCTCTTTGCTGCGCCTTCACAGTCAGAAATAATTCTGACTGTAGCAAAGTCCCAAGCTATAGTTATGCAGAGTAGCCCTTCTCGCTTGCCTTGCTTTCTCAAATAGAAAAGGAAAATGAGTGTTTGAGAGGATGAAAATACTAATTTTTCAAGTGGTCCTGTGCAAGATGCAGTTGAATACCAAACACGATGAGGTGTAGATCTTGAACTGACTAAATAGTCAGTAGTCCCTCATAATGTTGATTTGAAACATTTTTAAGACTGGAAAATATGTATATTACCAGACCCCCCACCCAACATAAGAGAAGAGACCTCTGGTCCAGGGCCTCTTTTTGTCAGTTGTTTAACATCTGGTTGAACTGGAGCATTTTGTGTTAGGACATGCTCAGTCTTCATTTAAAAGTCCGCGGGTGATGGAGAATTCGCTGTATACAGAGATATGTTGTTGCAACGGTTCATTACCTTTGCCATCAGAAGATGTGTACATAATTTCCAGCCTGAATTGCTTGGATTCATCTTACATAAATTGAGGTGTTTACAGCGTAGGTGTGCACTGCTGAGCTGATCGCACTGAGCATCCCTTGAGATTCACAGGAGAGAAAACGTCTCTGTGGTGGGATCCACCAGCCCTGTTGTATTTGTCTCCTTTGGGATAAGAGGAATCCCACCCTACGGCTGTGTTGGCTAGATATCTGTTGGCAATGTAAAGGCCTGGAGCAACTAAACTGTCATGCACTTGTCTGCCCTTAGACTAATGCTGCTTGACACATCTAACTAACATCCAGCTCTTTCTGCATGTTCACCTTCAGAAGCCTCAGCCCCCACACTGAAGGAGCCATGAAGAGTCAAGAAACTTTTACTGTCTTGGGTAAATGGCAGGGACTGAGTTTTCTAAGCCTTTTCCAGACTTCTTGCCATCAGAGCTTTTCCCTGAGCTCTTGCCAATATAGAAACAGCCTCTGTAAAGAGAAGGTTCCCAGATCAGTCCTGCTAGCGTGGAGTGGAGTTAGGGCAACACTCACAGTCTTGCAGACTACTTGGATCTTTTCCCCTTTTTACACACCCAAAGCCAATGTTTGCCTTCTGGGCATTGCACTGCTCTGGGAATTCATACTGCCTTCACATCATTTGGAAGGTCTTACCACCTACATCCTTTCCAGAAAATCATCCCTGCTCTGGCAGTGCAGTGCACATTGACCCTGCACTGAGCTGGTTATTCATGTGAGCCACAGTTGCCCACGCACTGCTGGTCTGTGTAATTATCTGGTACTCTATCCCGTTTTTCATCTGTTTATTTAATGATGTCAGCACATGCTATCCTGAATGATTTGCTTTTCGTTTTTTTCTTGCATTCTTGCTAAAATGACCAATAACATGGACCCAAGGATGTGTTCTGTCTTCTGGAAGTATTCCCAGGGACAGGAATTCCCCAGTTTAAATAAATTGCTGTGATGTATCATAAAGTATTTCCCTAGTTAAATATGGGTTATGCTGACTGCATGGGTTTGGGTGCTACCATTGGTGACTGAACCATACAGCTCCTGGAGTCTGACCATTTTATGACATCAGCTACTCACACCTTCATGACTTCACCCTTGAACTGACAGATGATGCCTTTGGGATCCTTCCAATCCCACACCTTGATGTTATTTGTGCCCCCAACCTTTACATCCTCCCTGGGTGCTCTCAACACTGCTGTTTCCATGACGTTGCTTAGGTCCAGTGTCAAACTGACCAGCCCAGAGGTACCACAGGTGCTGCAGAAGGGTAAGGTTTGCTGAGCTCCCTCATACCACTCATTATGAACAGCCACAGGGGGCAAAGAAAAAAGTCCTGTGTGCATTAGGGAACCTTTAAATCACAGCACTCTGCAGGGGAGTTCAGTAACCCCTGCATGCAGCCCAGAGGCTTTCTGAGCTGGATTGGTTTCTAGAATTATAGTGACATCACGTCATGTTTTGAAATTTCTAAGTTTCTCTCCCATGAAGTTCTCAAATCTCTTTCAAAAAGATTAAACATCCACAGTGTCCTGTAACAAGGAGATCTGTAGTGCAACTCTGCACAGGGTGAAGAACTTTCTCCTGCTTGTTTTGAACGTAATCTCCCACTTCTTCCATCTGATGCCCCTTAATTCTTGTATTGGAAACAAACATGGTAAGTTCCTACTCGCCTTCTTCCTTCCATTTTACATTTTACTGCTTCTGGACAAGGTCTGAAAGCCCAGCAAGAGGAGAAAGGACTTGATTGTGAAATGGATTTGACAGCTCCACACCTTCTTCTAGGCTTGGAGGCCTTGGAGAGGTGACCAGCAGTGGAAGACTAGTAGACACCCTCCCCTGCCCATCACAACCTGTTCCCCCCATGCAGACATTTTCCTTGGAGAGTGTGTAATATCTAATCACATTTCCACCAGGCCATGTTGTTTTGACAGAAAGACTCGTGTGAAGCAGGCAGCAAAAGCCATACAGTGAGAAAAGAAGAAAAACCCCTGCTTTTCATGGTCCCCACACTGAGTATCTGTTGTGCAACACACATACACACACTTTCAACCACAGATCTTATCGGGCTGGGCTGTTTCCACTGAGAGGTGTCTTGCTGTTCTCTTCTATCAGCAATGTGCACACAGCAGTTGTGGGGTTTGTAGAGTACTTTATTTTGGTGAGTAATCTCCAGATCTCTGCACTGCAAAAAGGTCATGGATTTCTGACTTCTTAGTAAGAAACACAGCTGTAAATGCTACAGAAAACTCCAGAGACTTTGGCACGCTGTGCCAAAATTGGGGAGCTGCCACGAAGGGTTGGATAGGGGGGTTGGACCCGATGATGTCTCGAGGTCCCTTCCAACCCCTATGATTCTATGAAGCCAGCTCTGGAATGATGGATATCTTGGTGGCATCTGAGGTTGTTTCCTCTCCAAGGATGGGACATGCAGACCGGTCATGAGAAATTCACCTGCTTGTTCTGCATGACTGCATGACTGCTTATCCCGCGTGACATGCGTCATATCAGGCTCTCGTGACTGCCCATACACAAGAGTGGTGATGAGTGACCATTGTGGTCAGTGCAGAGAAACAGGTACTGCAATCAGATTTACAGCTTAATGGAGTCTCCTCTAGCTGTAGGCATTCCTGCCCAGGCCTTGCTGGCATTTGGGAAGGGAGTTGGATTTGCAGCACCCTAAAATGAAACAAGAAATGCAGGGCTGGCAACTGGAAACCTCGGTGCCTCGGCTCTGTTCAGGAAAATACTAATGTCTGCCTCCATTTTGTGGTTTGCTACATTGAGGCCTAACAGGGAGTAAAGCTGGGCCCATTTCTGAAACACCCTCCCTGACGCTTTCTGAGGTCCACAGCTTTTGTGTCCCCCAGCAGCCAGGGAAAGGACAAACACTTCAGTGTCTGGGTTCTTCAAAGGCTGGTTAGGCAGGAGGTGCTCGGCATGTAGATGTAGCTCCCTGTGCCTGTGGAGGAAGAGGGATGAGGATTTAAGCAGAACTGTGCATGGTTGCAGTCTCAGGCAGTTGGTCCCATGTGTCCTGGCTGGAAATCCCAACCCAAAATGTGGTCTCTCAGGCTGTAGCTCTCGTGGAAGTCTCAAAATCACCAGAAAAAGAAACAAAAGAGAAACATCTAAACAGCCTTATTTTGAAAGTAAGCTGAAACAATGCTCTCCTGTTCTGTTTGATGCTGACTTACCAGCGACTGCTCCCTGCCCCCTCCACCATGCATCGCCCTGTGGGCTGTCAGATCAAACTAGATGATGCTTAGAGGCAGGAGGGGAAGAAAGGAGAAACAAAGAAAGAATTTCATCACCCAGCTTACAATATCCGTGCGTGAGGGGTGGGAGTTAGTGTCAGATACAGCGCTGTTCCCACATAAACCGAACCATGGTCCCAGGTAGGAACAAACCTTTGATGATGGCATGAGCCCATCACCTGTGAGTTGGCATTTGAATTATATCATGAGTGGGGAGCTGGCAGAGAGTGGGGGGAGGAGAGCGGGGAGTGGCAGATAATTTATGGCTAAGGTCTTCAAAAGAGCTCTGTTCCCATTCGGGACAATAGGAGCTACTGGGGGCTTCGCATGTTCTTGCCAATCTGGTCACGTAAGCACAAACTCCCTGATTTGGTTTATGAAGAATACCCTTCAGTCTGACACTGACCTCTAAAACAAATAGAGTATTGCGGCGCGCTGATGCCCCATTCATCACCGGGTGACAATGGGAGCCAGGGCCCGTGAGCGAACAGCATTTCATTCAGGGGAGGACTGAATCGCTCTGAAACACAGAGCTGGTACCAGCTCTGTGCTGCCCCACGGGCATGCTTCTGTGCCTGTCTGAGATGAACCCCCCCTGGGAGGCCTCAGGATGCCATGGCACTGTGGCAGAATCCTGTTTCACAGCACACAGTTGGGTTGAGCTGTTGGGTAAAACAGCTAAAGCAACCCAGGGATGGACAGAGAGTGGCAAGGACAAGGAGGTTCAGGACAACAGCTCACGCAGGAGTGTCCCACTTTTCAAGAGGTGTCTTCTTACTCTGGGCTGAGCCAAGGGGCGGTGTAGTTCCAGAGGGAAAAAGATGCCTGAGTGTCTGTGGATACGGTCCTTCTCTGTGCACTGATGGAGGAGAACTGAGTGTGTAATACATCTGTGGTTAAAGGCAATGGAGAAGCAGGGAGAAGCAGGAATGAGCAGTGGTAGGGATCTGCGCCTGAAGCCTAGCTGTCATGCTGTGCCACTGCCAGATGGGTAGGCATCTGCAAACAGACCATCACAGCGGCACTGGTACCTTTCTAGCTAACTTTAGTGGTTTCTCTGTTGCAGTCATCAGCTCCAGGATGAGTTTTCTCCAGCTATTTCTGCTCCCCACAGCTCTCATTGTTGCTCTTCCTATGCATGTGGTCCGAGGAGGTGGCTGGTGGCAGGAGAGAACCACTGTATCAGGCTTCAGAGGAAGGTCAGGGACCATTTGATGCCCTCCATAGTGAGCCAGGACAGAGGAAATCTTTATTCCCTGTCCCTAAGCCAGGCTGGGCTGAGCACTAAAGCATGAAGGTACATAAGCTCACTTAGGGTGGGGATTTTTTTAATTCATATTCTCCATCAATGGTTAATTCCTCTTGAAAGGGCCTTGGACTAGCTGGTGATTGCACTTAGAATCGTAGAATGGTCTGAGTTGGAAAGGACATCAAGGATCACAGAGTTCCAACCCCCCTGCCACAGGCAGGGCCACCAACCTCCAGGCCTGGAGCTACACAAAATTGCCCAGGGCCCCATCCCAACCTGGCCTCGAACACCTCCAGGGACGGGGAATCTACTACTTCTCTGGGCAGCCTGTTCCAGCACCTCACCACTCTCTCTGTAAAGAACTTCCCCCTAATATCTAATCTAGACCTTCCTTCCTTCAGCTTCAATCCATTCCCCCTTGTCCTGTCATTTGCCCTTTTAAAAAGTTGATTCCCCTCCTGTTTCTCTGCTCCCTTCAGGCACTGGAAGGCTGCAATGAGGTCCCCCCACAGCCTTCTCTTCTCCAGGCTGAACAAGCCCAGCTCCCTCATAGGGGAGGTGCTCCAGCCCTCCACTTGCTGGTCACATCCCTAGATCACAAAAGCAATCACAGTTTTGCCGGTGTTTCTCATCAGGACTTCTGCAGGTGACCGAAGTGAATCTGCAGCGAGTCATTCCCACACGCAGGCACTAGCAGGGAGCAGATCGCCTGTGTGTGTACAGATGTGTGTGTTCACACTTCTAACGAGCCCGGTCTTTTCTAGGCAAGCATCAGGCCTGAGAGAAACGCTCCCACACATTTTTTGGAGGGTGTTGTTTCAGGGACTAGTTCTGCCAAGCACTTGGCTCTCTGAGCAAGTGGTCTTGTGCCGGTGCCTGAAAGACTGTAATGTGCAACATTATCTTTCAACAGGCCTCTGTGTTAACAACTGAAATGAAATGATGGCACATTAAAAACTTTACAGTGTTGTTGCAAAACACTTGCAAAAAAAAAAAGCCCAAAACCAACAAAAAAAAACCCCAACCCCAACCCTGAGCTGCTGCTGTAGGTTACTCTGAATTCTCCCTGAAAACAGCATGTCCAATGTTACTTGGAAGCAGACACATGGTCGCTAGCAAATCTAATTATCTCCTGGAAAATAAAACACCAGCGCCTGTGTGAAAGGCTCAGGGGTGTTTGCAGGCATTGTCCCAGCACTGGGGTGGGGATAATACATGGATTTGTGATTTCTGTAGGTTGTTAAAGCCATGGTGTCCTTGCCAAGTGCGCAGTTGTCTGATCGTGTGAAGATCACCCACCTAATGCTGGTTTGGCCTGCGAGGGATCTCGGATAAAGCCAGCAAGGACAGCGCTGTGAGAATTCATGTCTTGATTCCCCAGCTCACCGCTCAGGAAAGCACAGTGTTACGAGGGTGGAATGACTCCAGGCTAGGTTTGTCCTCACCTAATGTGAGTCATCTGGGTGGCCATGGTTATTTCAGCACCTTGGAAACCAGTAGGTGAAACCTGCATCATCTTCTTGTCCCCAGGAGGTGTCTGTCTGTCCCTCTGTCTCCAGGATGGCAGAGGGAGGCTGGGTGCTTGGCTCAGCTGGCTGGAGGGTAGGAGATGGGGTTATAGGACAGAAGCCTGGGGATGCCCTGCTGGGTCAGCTACATAGATGGAGCAGCATCACTGTGGCTGTTCAGGCAGTGCACCAAAGCCCACCCAGATGGCAAGTGTTGAATCAGGGACCAAAGGCATGGCCTGTATTCTGGAAACATCTGAGAGATCCTTCAGAGGGGAAGGACTGGGTGAGACTACTACCATCTGTCTGGCCTGCTGGAACCAGCATGACCTGGAGGGAGGGGGCTTCAGTCTCTGCAAAAAAGTCTTGCCCTGCAAGCCAAGAGGGCAATTTCTGCTTTAAAATCTGTTGTAATAAGAAGTTATAATCAGGGAGAGCCCAGAGTCTCTCTGACAGGGGTAAGAAGATACTATATGCTATGTCTGACCCACCTTACAGGTATACCTGTTTGTGAGGCAGCAGTTGTGAGCTTTTGCCCAGGGCTCAGGGGATTCTCACTGCCACACATAAACAGCATGATGAAAATATGGCTCTTTGATATTAAGAACATAAGAACAGCCACGCTGAGTGTGACAGAGTCCCATATCCTCTTCCCCACCGTGGCCATGTGCAATTTGCCTAGAGAAGGGTTCAAAACAGAATGAACACGTGTATTTCTCTGACTGCTTGTTAAAGCCCCAGCCACTTCTTTGAGAGGGATGTGGCTTCTTTGTATTTACTAATCTTCATGGGATTTCTCTTCCACGAATTTGCCTCGTGTCATAGAATCATGGAATCATGGAATGGTCTGGGTTGGAAGGGACCCCAAGGATCACAGAGTTCCAACCCCCCCTGCCACAGGCAGGGACACCAACCTCCATGCCTGGAGCTACACAAGGTTCCCCAGGGCCCCATCCAACCTGGTCTTGGTGTCCCCTGGATCTACCTGCATGCTCATGTACATTTTTAGCATCTACTTCTTCCTAAGGGAAGTAGCACCACAGCTGGACTACCCTTTGCAGGAAGACCCACCTCTGGTCTGTTCTGAACCTGAGTTCTCCTACATTGATCTCTCCAAAGCTTCCTAGAATCTGTCTGGAGAGGGAAGGGCACCAGGTGAAATGTAGGAGATGTGCCTGTCCTTGAGAGCATAGGTGGTTAATCATGGAGCAGACACAACTACAGGATTTCCAGAGGAGCCTCTGTGATGTGTCATTGTATAATAAATGTATGCAAAAAAGCAGCAAGTATTTGCATGAGTTTCCTTTTCAGCAGAGTTTATATGGGGGTCAGCTCTGGAGAAGGTGAAAGGAGGCTGGATGGACGTAGGCCACTGCCAAAATGAACATGAGGTATTCAGCACATACTCCAGCATCTTGTGGGCTCTTTGAACTGATAAGCCTGCAGGGCAGAAGCCAGTCTTGGAAACTGTGCAGCAAATGGTGGAAAGAAGTTGCTTAAAATAAGTAAGTTGTGCCATATGGAAGGCTCTGAAGTGTGGGAACATTGCAGGGTAAACCACAGAGGGTGGGAGGAGAGGACCAAGGATTTAGAGGAGACCTGTGATGTTTTGGAGCAGCAGCTGGAGACCAGAGAGTATAGGCAGAGCACCTGAAAGTACCTGTCTGTACATCAGGAACTGAATCTGGCCACAGCTGTTACACATTACAAGTGGAAATCAGCTCAGAGTTTATAACATCTGCATGATGAACCAGGGCAGATGTTTCCAGTGCCATCTGAAATGCCTGGTGGCGTCCCATCTGGATGGGATGAAATGGCACGGGATGCCTGTGTCTGCAAGCTGAAGCTCACCTCATGTTGGAGGAGTCCAGAGATGTCTCAGCTGACCAAAGGAAGTCATCTACCCTGGGGGACCTGCACAGCAGTCTGTCTTCTCACCCATATTAACTGTCTCTTCCACTACAAGGGCACTTTGTGTGCCAGATCCCACGCAGACACGCAGATGTAGGGGCCTAAATTTAATTTATGACTATGTTAATCTCAGAGAACTGTTGTTGGTCTCAGCATCATGAAGAACCATGAGAGGTGGACACAACATGCAGAGCTCATGACTGGTCCAATGCTGCACCGGGAAGCACACAACACCCAGGGGGAGGGATTTTCACACTGGGGCTAATGAACTGTGCTGAAACTCTCACTCCCCTGGCAGGCATATCCCAAAGAGTTGCAAACACACACTGCAGAGAAGGTCCCTAACTTGCTTCATCCTTTCAAAATCTCATGCAAAACCCACACATTGTTCAACACCAGACAGAGCTTTATTTCTCACGGTTATTTATCCTCAGGATATATTTATTTATTTTCCCCCCCCATCATTATTTGTTGAGGATTTTGTGATAAACTGTGCTAAGAATAACCCTAATTGGAGAGATGTGGTTTGGCTGAGTGAAAAGGAAGCCCACTGTCCTCTGAAGCTTTGCTATGAACTTCTGCAGCGCCGAGATTGATCCTCTGGGTGCCTAAAGCGTGAGAAGCCTCCCCCCACCAAGTATGGTGAGTGTGGCTTGGTAATGTGGTAGAGGAAAATATTGGCTCTGTGGGGAGAGTTCAGCATTTTTTGCTTTTGCAAAATTCACAGTACTGTCAAAGACTCTCTGACTTTCTGCTTTGGCAGAGGGGTTGGACCTATCTGAGTGATATGTCCTAGGGACCCTGCTTTGTCAGGGGGGTTGGACCCGATGATCTCTCGAGGTCCCTTCCAACCCTTCCAATTCCATGATTCTATGATTCTATGACCTGATGATCTCTTGAGGTCCATTCCAACCCCTGCAATTCTGTGATTCTGTGGCCTGAGCCTGGAAGTTGCTGCAATCTGAGCTATTGGTGAGATTGTACGTGCGATGTCTTGTTTGCTCTGTGTCATATTCCATTCTCATTCTTAGGGGACATTGTGTCCAGACCATCTCCTGGTCTATTTTATATTAGCAGACCCATGCCTTCAAACTTAATCCCTTGACCAAACTTCTTGAGTTCTCTTATTTTTTTGGCTGGTGCACCAAAGTCTCAGTTTAACCTTTTGCAATAACGAAACACTCCCTGGGATAATGCCTGAAGTCTCTGCCTGGTTAGCAATTATTTAAATACTCTGTTATGAATAGGATCAAAGCCTTCCCTTATTGAAACACTTCATTCCTGATGCCAGAAGTTGTCACCGCATGACAAATGGGTTGCCTGTTCTCTTCTCACAACTGCGCTCTAAGCAGACAGGGCTGGGCAGCCTGTGGGAAGGGGAGTTTAATTAATAACAATATTTAATTTCTACAATAAAGCACTTAAGGGAGGGTGAATATCACAGCAGCTGCTGCAGCTGAGACGATGCCTCTGCCTCTGATGGTGAGCAGAAGGTGTCTCAGTGCTCATGAGGAACAGCTCCATCAGCAAAAAGGCACCGGCGAGAAGCGCGAGCTCGGGCACCACGGGTCTCTCAGAGTTTCCTGAAATATTTCAGCTGGGCCAGTTTCCCTCAGTTCCCGAGCAGCGTTAAGTGTCATCGTTGCTCCAGCTGATAGTAACCATGGAAACCGTGACATCACCGCCGACATAGCGATACATAAAAATTCAAATGGCTGGGGACCGGTTGCTAGGAGAGCTCCGCTCGGGAAAGTCATCGGGCAGGCAGCCAAGGGACCGGAGTCTGCTGAACATGTTGTACTTCACCCTGGTGATTTTACCCTCCTCCCCCTATTTTCCCTTTCACATGCAAAGCTTCTCTTTTTTTTTTTTTCTTTTCTTTTTTTTCTCTCTATTTTCTCCCCCCCCCCTGCTTTTTTTTTTCTATTTTCACCCTTAAATTATCTCAGAGATTTTGACAATGGGCTAATGAGCTGGTGTAGTAGCTGCACATTACCACAATGTGTGTGCAAGGTCAGGAAAGAAAACCACATACTGTACTTACCATCAAATAAAAGCCATCATCGTAGCACCTGAGTTATTATAAACCTGCATTTTGGATCACTTTTGGGAAAGGGCTTTCCACCAGGCTTTATGTGTACACAACGTAGTGGAAAACCTGACCAAAAATGATCAGAAATGAAGGTAATCTGGGATGAGGAGTACCCTCTGTAGTGGGTAAAACCACATATTGCAACAAGTCTGAATTTGGGAAGTGTTTTCCAGCAGTCTGAGTCACACCTGGTTTCTAGAGAGCTGGTGTTTTTGGACCACTGGTGGTCAAAGGAAAGAAGTGAGGCAAGTTTTGTAGGGTAAGGTGGTGGTTTTGATTGGAGCAAAACTGTTTTACTAGACCAAAGTAAGTACCAAAACCCACCAACCAAGGAAATCCTTCCTTGGGCTCTGAGAGGATTTGGTGAAGCAGCTTGTTCTCTCCTGCTTGCATTGTTGTCTGGCTTAATAAGGGATCGGCACACAGATCTTGATACATGCCAGAGTGTGCATCTCCCTTAGGTCTGCCTGCAATAAACTCACAACTGATATGTCCATGCTTGTATGCCATAGATTATGGGGTCCAGGTTTAAATTTGTGTTTCTATGTACATATAAATACACACATACACATATATATTACTTCTTTTTTCCACTTGGTCTGAAGAGTAATTCACAGAGGAAGTTGTCCAAGTGCATTTTCACATGACCACCCAAGTAGTAACAAATGACAAGATCTCAATAAAGGCAATATTCATACTGAATAGTCCTGGTAGCAGACCAAACAGTGGAGTGGTGTTAAAGAGCTTTGCCTAGGAATTACTCATCAGAATTAATTGGTAGAGGGTTGTTGGGTTTTTTTCCCCCCCAGAAAATGGGTGTGCAAAATTCTTGGAGTATAAACAGAAACTGAGAAGGAAACAGAAAAGACAAAAAAGTCACTGAAGAACTTGTCAAAAAGTCTCTGGTTCTTGAGAAATGCATGTGTACTTGGCACAGCCCAGCCACCCACATGAAACCAGGCACAACCTGAAGATGCACATGAGTGTTGAGTGAAAATAACATTTTCATTTGTATGAACTGAGTTGTGACCTACTCAACAGCTAGTATGTTCTGCCCCAGAGGCAACTGTGATGTAACTTATTCTTGTTTACTAAATGAACAGAATGACATGTCTTAGGTGCTGAGGCCTTCTCAACCAAGACAGTAGAAGTTTAGTGTTAAGAATACATCTTCTGGAGCAGAAAGATGTTCACCGAAAGTGCAGAACACTGATTAATGTGTATTTTATGTTCTTTCTTGTACTGATATCCCCTACAAGGGGACTTCCTTGTTCCACCTCCAGCAGACTCTGCTTGCTCTGCCATGGAGATCCACAGTTCACTGAACTGAGCTCTAGATCTCCTTTGAGTTGGATATCTCAGTCACATTGACACCTAAACTTAAACATCTTCATTTGCTAACAGCTGGTCCTCCAGGAACTGCACGGCATCATTATGATACTGGTTTAGTAGCACATTTCTGTTTCAATATATCAGTTATGATGAAGGAAGAATAAGGGACCAGGCTCCTTAAGTTTGGAAAACATCTAATTGCAATGTCTTCAAGTAGTCCAGTACTTGAAGAACTGGACACTGAAGTACTCCAGTATTTGAAGTCCAGTAGTACTCCAGGTGAGTGTGGTCCTGGGCTCAGCTCAGGCACTACAACATACTGAATAATCTAGATGGTTCAGATCCTGCAGACATCTCACTTTGTATACTTAAGGAAACTCTACTAGGTTCCCCTGCATAATGCCTGGTGGGTACATGAACTTTGTTTCTACTTCTCTCAGTTAAGTGGCACTGAAGAACAAACGAAGGGTTTTATCTTCATGCCATGTCTGATCCCTGGGTCAACTGGTGCCTCTAGCAAAAAGTATTTGAGCTGCAGATACTCTGATGCTCTTTCATCTGTGCACTGTCACTTGAACCCATTTAATAAAAGCTGACTAGTGCAAATGCTCCATGAACTTTCCATTCATTAAAAAGACACTAATTTTCTTGATATTCCAACTATTCCACTCATTTCCTGTGGACTTTGCATCATGCTTCCCAAAACTGAACAGGATCCTTAGTGATGAATCTGGAGAGAAGCAAGAAACATGGGGCTGTCCTTTGGTTTAAATGAACATTTTCTTGCACAAACTGTGGCAGCAGAAGCACTTGGTGATTTTCTTCTCTGGGATCCCCCACAGGACACAATTACTCAAACCAAGATGGAAGATCATAGAGGTGTAAATGCAAGCATTGGGCCACTTGATCAGGATAAGGATAGAAGGCATGGTGCATTCAAGGAAAGTGTGGGCAGGTTTCTGGATCTGAAACAGATATGAAATAAGAGACACAGGGTTCTTGTGGACCACTGAGACTATACATCAATGCAATAGACTGAAAAGTTGTTTGAAACTGCCTGCATTAAGAAGGAAACAGTAATAATGAAAGCCAGGGCTAGTTAGCCATTGGTGCACTAACAGCATCTCTTCAGAAGATGCACTCTGTATGAGAAGCACTTGTGAAACTGAGGGCAGTGCAACGAGATGTCAAGTGTGGCATGGAGGTTGCACCTCCCAGCCTGCCTTTCCTGGGTGAGCTGTCCTTCTGAGATCAGACTCTGGCAGTAGTGGAAGAAGGTAACTGTGTCTAGACTGTACGTGAATACGCTGAGTGATGTGTCTGCTGGTAGTAGCCATTAGGTTTGTTATCACTTTTTGGGAGGAAGGTGACTTGGAGATCTGTGTTCTTCTGCTGCAGTCAGCAGAAGATTTGCCATCATCTTCCAGTGGAATGAAGTATAAAAAACTTAGAGTCCCTGAGTGGAGATTTTCCACCATGCTACACAAACATTCCTCTGCTCAGTGTGGTGCTTGAGCATGGTCAGTCTAACAACCTTTATTCTTCCTCCTGCTTAATATGATGGGTGCAATAATACCCCTCTTCTGTTCTGTCTGAAGGTGCGTGTATTTCTGTGGGATCATTTGCTTTCCCAGCTTACCTTCAGGGGATGTGAAACGCTTTGGACAAGCTGCTGCATATTTCACTGTCACTTTAGCAAGGTTTATCCTTTTGTCATCTTGATGGGAAACAACAAAAAGAATTAACCAAAAGCCTCTTTTAATAAATGCAGCCATAGCAGGATTTTAACTTGCCTCCCTTAAATAAGGTAGGCATTTTACTATCCATTAGGATACAAGATCTTTGGCTACCTTCCATGGGAATTTAAAGGCATTAAATTAGCTACAGGAGGGTTTCACTATTGTTCCCTAAATGTAATGGGAGCAGATTTAAATTTACAAGGGGAAAAAGCTAATAATTAAAAATTGAACATAAGGGCTATAAAGTACAAAATGGGTTCCTTTGGATTGGCATACAAAACTTCATGAGAAGTGGAATTCCTGCTGGGTTATGCTTTTCTAGAATGACTAAAAAAGGGATTTTTTTTTAACGTGATTTTTGCTGCAAATTAATTGCTTGTGGCATCCATGGGTCTTACAGCCTATAAAGATGGCACCGTTGTTGTTGCCATTGATTATTTCATTGAGAGTTTCCCCTCCCTTCTTGTTGCTACCAAAATCACGTACAAGTAAATAGTGTTGGTGAGGATGTTGTGAGAGCTATTCCTGCCTCAGGTCTCTCAGAGAGACCTTAAGCTCTTAGGGTACAAATCACGACTGTCTCCAGTTCCTGCCCAGATTTCATGCATCTGCCCCTTTTCCAGTGTCCCAAGGCAACCACCCAGCCCAGTATGTAACATAGGTCCCCATCTCTATGAGGTCTGTGGGTCACAGGCACATGGTGCTATGATCTACCTATAAGACCCCTGACAGTAAACAAAAAATTACTCCTCCCAGAGGTTCTTTCAGGTTGGAAAGCACTTTGTCTTGGTCTGTTTTCAGCCCCTGACCACTAAATGAGAAGGACCTACTGGCTTTTTTAGCATCACAGTGTTTTACTTCAGGGGATGATAGGGACTGGGACCAGCTGGTGCTACTGTAGCCTTGCCAGATCCATGTGATGGAATTGTACCTGCCCTCAGGTCAGATCATATACCCAAGTTCTTCAATATGAGGGTGGTAGGTCACTGGCACAGGTTTCTCAGAGAGATAGTGGAGGCCCCATCCCTGGAGATATTCAAGGTCAGGCTTGATGGGGCTCTGTGCGACCTGATCTAGTGAAGATGTTCCTGCTCACTGCAGGGGGGTTGGACTAGATGACCTTTAAAGGTCCCTTCCCACCCAATACATTCTGTGATTCTATGATTCCAGCCAGGTCTGGAGCATGAGCAATTGGGCCAACAAGTTGACCGATCCCTCAGCAGGCACCAGAAAAGACAAGCTTAAGAAAGCGAGCAACCTGGCAGAGGATGGAGAACTACTCAGGGAGCAATCTCATCCTCACTTGCCTTCTACTCCAGGAAGTCCAAAGGTGCAAGTCCCAGCAATCCCAGCTGCTCCAGTATGCTCTCACTGGGAACAAGGGTCAAGGTAAAGCCTTGTTCTTGGTGTGTTTCTCCTGCAATGGGACTTTTTTTTTCCTGAATTTTAGCCTGTTCAACCCAGAGAACTCCCCTCTCAGAAACACCTGCCAGTCAGATCTTTTTCATCTGTGCAGTCTCATTCATCTCCTCATACTCTTTTTCTCCAAGCCAACAGTTTATTAATGTTCTTATTATTTTTAACTTCTGATCAGTGCAAAACCCTATCTGCATTTTCTCTTGCCACTTCTGTCCAACAAGCAGTAGAACCATCCTGCCTTCTAGGACCTTTTTATTTCCCTAGGTGTGGGGATTTTTTTATTGATTTTTTTTGCCACTCCTCTAAACTCTTCCTGGGTCAGACTGGATTTTCCTACCTTTTCACTCCTAGCTGTTTTCACCCAGGTAATATAAACTCCAGGTCTCCTGGGACAGCTAACCTGATATAAAGTACCTATGGGGAAAACTTAGCCTGGTAGATTCTGTTGTGTCTTCAACAGCATTTCATCCACAGGAAAAATTCTGAAGGGGATAGTAGTTTCAAGGAGAAAATGGGACACAAAGCAGGGTGGGGTTACCAAGGGTAATCCCCAGAGTTTACTTGCACAAGATAAGGTTGTTTATAGGAAGGTTGTGCATGGGAGCTAATCCCTTTGGGTGCAAATGTATTCACTGCTCTGAAGGATGCTATGAGATGCAGCCCATGGCTTGTATTGCAGTACTGATCCCCTAACAAAAGGGGGCTGAGTAAGGAACGGGGAGCTTTTTGCTCAGCATATGTGAAATCTTTGTTCCACTGCTTTGGCAGGGACTCTGTTTCATCTTGTTTAGCACTCCTCTGCAAACAAGCTGTTTAAAAATATGGGTTTCCCTTCTCCTTTTTGTGAAGGACAACAAAAAAAGTTGAAAGATTTTCAGCTCCAGCTTAAATTCCAAGAGGAAGAAAGAAGGGATAGAAATCTGTTATTTACTGTTCTGCTGCTGTGATATATCAACATGTATGGCTAAGTGGCACAATCTGGGCTCTTGCTTCCATTATCAGGAACACTGAAGAGAATTTCAACCAGACCTCGTGGTCCTGGCACAAGGACTTGGTGCGCGGGGAGGGTAAGGACTGCGAAGTTGGTACAATCCTCAAACAAAACTGCTGGCAGCCTGCACGGCTGTAGGTGTGTTTTGCAACAGACTCTTTGCTCATTAAAGCTCAGCTTCTACCCATTTGCTCCCCCAGCACATTAATCATTAGCTGTAGACGGGTGGAGGGGAAGTGATGCGTCTCCAGGTTTTAGCAGAACTTTGATGCGTCGAAGTTGTCGGTCCGCTGAGAGACGACAGAAGATCAGATGAAAGGCTGTATGTGAAGTGTTTTCAATGGCACTGCCGTTCAAAAGAGCAATGCAGGCTACCTGCTCGTGCAAGCACCCCTGTGTCAGCCAGGGGAGAGCCTCTGATTCACTATTCAATGACTGCTTTTTTTTCCCAATCAAGGGAAAAAGGGATCAAGGATCTGGCAGCACAAGGGCGTAGAAAGTCCCCGTTTCTCACTGATTTCTTGAATTCTGGTTGCATGCTTTGAACATAAGCGTCCCAAAGTCACTTTTCCTGGGCTGTCTACCTGGATGTGCAAAGCAGTAGGACAGTCAGCTTGATCCGGAGTAGGAGAACTTCAACCTGGAATGTCAGCAGACCCAGACATCATTCTGGTTTCATCTGTGGGCTCTTTGGGTTGGCATTTCTCCTCCCTGTCTCTGGTTTCCCCACAGGCAGGGAAAAGGCAATACTCTGAAGTCACTTCCCCATGTAACAGAGGGAAGAAAGTCACCCACCTTTTGACATCACAGGGGTGCTGTGTCACATCACCATCAGCAGACAGGCGAACACAGTGGACACAGCGACTCCGTTCCCAGCACACTGTACTTTTCCAAACCCCGTATTACTGATGTGATACTCAGCAAAGGCAGCGGGTCTTGGACAGAAAGCCTGGGATGATTTCACTTTGAAAAGTGTTTCAGTCGGCAGCCAACCAGACTCTTACTGAATATTCAGCATTTTATTTTTTATGCAGAAATAAATGGCAAAATTCCCATGATCTTCAAAGGGATCATACAGCCCTGAGTTCGTATGTAATGCATTACTATTAGATGGAAATACTTGCTGGGTTCTGTTACTGGTGAGATTTGGAGGTTTTTATTTTTAACTGCTTTATTTTATTTTGGCACTGCAAATAAACTTTTCAGCATATTCAAGGAAAGGAATAAAATCTGGTCCTGGATGGTTTAGTCTACGGCTCTTTCCACAGAATGAAAATCCAGAGATTTGGATCAAACTGTATTCCCTGACTTGGGAAAGGAGGGAGGGGTGGTGGTAACCTCAGCTCAGCTTTGCAGCGCTGATCCCAACGCCAAACACTGTCACCTCCAAACGCTGTGGGTTCAACCTCTGCTGAAACGTAGAGGTGGGGAAGAAGCAAGCCAGAGAAAAAATGGCTGATGTGATCAGGTGAAGCCGTGCTGGGAGGCAGGGGGGCACTCGCAGTGCTCTCTGGCGTGGCCACAGCAGCAGGTGATGTGGAAGGAGTCGGTTCAGCAGCGATTTGCACTGTTCACGGCTGAATCCAGCCCTCGTGAACACACCGGGCTGTGACTGCCAGGCTGCCTTAAGCCCCACATGTAAGTGTGGGACCTGTGATGCTCCTGGAGCCAGCAGCTGCATCTGTAGCTGGCTGCCTTCCCCTAGGGCCCTCCTCACCTGCGCACATACTTCATTGCAGACTGCAGGCCAGGATTCTCAAAGGGGTTGCCAGCAACTGCAGGCTGATTTATGTGTTGTTGTAAGATGCGATGTGATAGAAGGAGGCTTGCAAGCTTCCCAGGGAGACCAGGTGGCTCTGAAGGGTCCTCCCTAGGTCAGGGCTGTAGGTAGCAAGTGCCCTTGCCTAGTTACAGCTTGGGAAATAGCACTCTCTGCAGCTGGACATCTGAAGGAACCGGAGACCAGGAGGATGCGGATGGGTGGTGATTCTTCTTGACCCCAGTTCTTGCAGACAGGAGATGAATTGCTAAGGACAAGTTATTCCCTAATTGAGCGTTACTGGCGTTAGTGCTGCAGCTGACCCAGCAGGTCCAAGTAGCGGCCATGCCCACATGCAACCACATGAACCGAAACCAAAGGAATCTCATGCAATGTTGAGGGATGGTGGTAAATACAGTGAGGACCAGGGTGAAGGCAAAAGCTGTCAGAGAGCCTCTCACTTTCCTCTGAAGCACCTGCTTGTGGTCACAGCTGTAAGGGGAGTGCTTGACTACTCTAATACCATGATTTCTTTGTGCCTGGCCCAAGATCATCCAGGCTTCCCTGGATCAGCAGTTGGCAGTAGGATGTGCAGTGCCCCGAGCAGAGGGAGAAGCAAAAGCCCCATGCGTGGATCCCCAATTGTATCATTTGTGAGCAGATTCCCCAGAGCAAGACAAATCCTACAGCCTTGTCCATGAATACCTCTCTGGGAGTCAATGCCAGAATGATGGTTTCCCAGCATCCCTGCTGAAAAGCTCCAGACCAGCTTTGCAAGTCGGGTGGGCAGATGGCATCCAGCTGAAGGACGCCACGGCACCATTTGTCATGGTGAAGAGCCACCAGGCTAGAAGCAACCTTCTTGGCTCATCGCAGCCCTGACATTGCAAGTGGCAAGGCGATATGGTGTCTCCTACAACCTGTGAGTCTGATCACATCTCATCAGGAACTACGCTGAGAAGCTGTGAGAGCTCCCTATATATATGGCATGGCTTATAAGCTTCTCCATTTGTCACTCCACATGTGTGTGTTTCATGCCAGGTTTCAAGTCTGTGGTAGGTGTCTTTGGTTGCTCAGGAAGGTCAGGATTCTTCTCAGCTAAAACTCTCTCCCTCATGTTTGATCACATTTTCCATTCCGGTTTTGGTAGGGATCCAGCTTTCAGAGAACCTTTTATAAATACTGCCTTTTCCCTGGTCTTCTTCTCTTCCCCCTTCCTCTACCTTGTAATTCAAACAGACCTAGACCTTCCACATGCTGACCCGTGCACCGATATGGATGCAGATCTGGATCCATACTGGGATCTAACCTACCGCAGGTAAGCACGGAGACCAGGGCACACAGGAATGTTCCCAGAGCAGAAAGCCCAGGTTGAAATGCTCTGTGCAGCTCGCCCAGAAGTGGGAGCTTTTCCTTCCAGAAAAACTTTTCATCCAGGGGCTGCTACAAAAGAACTCTCTCTCTTTTTTTTTGCTGGAAGTCTGTGTCTCTGTGTGTCTGTATCTGTGCAGAAACGCCAGCCACGCAGAGAGTAAAATATTCACCAAAACACAAGAGTTCTCCAACAATCCATCTCTCTTGTCAGTTTGCACTGCCCCAACTCTGCTTTGTGTAAAGGCCATGGGGACCCCTCGGAGGAAGGGAACGGGGCAGGCCGGGGGGTTGCTGGCTTGCAAGGAGATGAGAGGGGGATCGCTCACATCGAATTGCTCCCCTGGCCATGGCGGGCAGGGGGCTGAGCTGTAAACTCAGCCCATGAGTAAACACCAGCAGCTGGCTGCCCCCCGCCCTGGCACTGCCCGGAGAGGGGACGCTTCTCTGCCAGGCTTCTTTTCCATGATGGATGCTGGCACGTTCCCCAGCGGGGACAAAGGGGACTCGGCCGTCTCTGAGCCATCCCTCCCGGGCTCACGTGGAGCGAAGGGTGGCTGTGGCCTGGTCCCCCGTTGCCCACGCGTGCCCCCGGCTTGCATCCCCGTGTCTGGCAAGGCCTGGCTGCCACCGCCTCGCCGCTAATAGGATCAGGGCTCGGGGAGGGAGCTGGGGAGGCCGCTGTCTGACGTCGGCCCCGTGTTCCTCCGCCTGAGGAACGGCCAGCTCATTGCAGGGCATGTGAGAGAGAAACCCGAGCTGCCACGGCGCGGAGCAGCCGGGGGGGAGGGCGGGAAGCCAAGGCTTCCCCCGGGTCCTAGCCTCCGGACCCGGAGAGGCCTCCGGAGGTATCCCCCACCGTGCTTGAAGAGAAATCGCTTCTCAGAGGTGGTTAAACGCGACTCCCCCTTGGCCCCCTGCCCACCGCTGAGTTTGGGTTATGATTCAGGGAGCAGGGAAAGGGAGCAGGGGATGCGGTCATGCTAACGGGGGAAAGGGGGGTTGGGGGGGGGGGTTTGCACACCAAAGCCTTCCTCACTCATGAGTGGTGGGGGGAGGTGGGTTTGCAGGTGGAAATGTCCCCACCGAATGCCACTGCTGGGCTGTGCTGTACTAGGGGCTGGAGAGCTGCTGCAAGGCAGGGTCTCCAGGCGAGGGACCCCACCACTGAGCCTGGCTTTGAGCTGCAGAAAACCTCATCTCTCTCTGTGCCAGGGAGCACCTGGCCTTCTCTGGGGTGCTAAAAATAGCTCACGTGTCCTTACATCAGCTGTCAACTGGGCCTACCAAGGGGACACACAGACCTGATGGACCTGCCAAGCTCTTGGATCACATCAGTAGCCACTCTTCACGTAACTGGTTTGGAAAGGAGAAGGAGATGTTTCCAGCCACTTACTCATTTCCCTGGGCCTGGTTGTGAAAACCAGCTCTTGGCTGCTCTGCAGGGAACCAGCAGGAGATCTTGAGGGAAGCTGGGAACTGAGGTCTCATAGCAGATGCTATCTCTGCCCTTTCTCCTGGGACTGCTAGGTAATGGGGAAAGAACTGGATAGCAGCTGTGTGGGGTAGCACCATTTCAGAGCATCCTGGCCTGCTTCGTGTAAACCAGGGCAGAGCTCACCAGTGCAAAGTGGGGGTCTGAGAGGTGAGACCCATGTATGGCAAAGTGGGAGGCAACGTGGGCTGTTCCCACCATGGGCAGGTAGCTCCATTCTGCAACAGCTTTCGGAGCAAATGGCACAGCGTGCTGTGCAGCAACGAATTGGATCCAAGGGGGAACTCGGCAGCAAGCTGCAAGTCAAACCCATATATCTGGGGCATGGAGCTGTTCTCAGACTCAGCAGCTTTGCCTTACTTAAAAATCCCCAATCTGCAGCATTCCACAATCCTTACCTCCTTCAGGATGCTCCATTTAGAGATAATACTGCATCCCTCTCCTGAAATCACATAAAACCCAGAAACCAGTGATGATAGCATCTGCTTGGATAATTTGGCTGACCGAGCATGACTTTGATTCATTTATTTTTTGAGAGGGAAATATCTGCCTCAACTGGAGACTAATTCCCTCCCTCTCCTGAGATTGTCTTTACTAGCTAAGTCTCAGCTCTCTCACTCGCTCTCATACCTCTGGAAACAATTGAATCAATTCCTTGTTTATAAAATGCCTCTGTTTGTGTACAGTTGACAAAATAAAACCTGCCTTCTATTTTCCTGCCAGATCTCAACAGCATTAGACTTTGAGGAAAATTTTCACTTTATTTTGTGTGTGTTTCTAACCCTCCTGCTGCAAGAAAGACACACTTTTAGAGAAATGGGAAATGAAGTCCAGGGTGACTACTCACATTAAGGAATTCAAGTCCTGACCTAAATCCATTTTTCACCCAGTCCTGAATCCAAACACACCTGATTTTTGGTAGCTGATAGCTGGAGCTGGACTTGAAACACGACACAGACATGTCTATCACAGACCTCTATCTCAATTACAAGGCCCTAAAGATCTGCCTTAATAGCTGTTTTTCAGTGTCTGCTGACCTCCCACATGCCTCTAGCTAAGATTAATTTTCTCTGACCTTAGCCATCTGATGGTGTGGAGGATCCATCCTCTTTCAGAATGAGCAGGGGGATGGCACGGAGCAATTTGTCCTTGCAGGAAGGGCTCCTCTGCAGGAGAGCATCCCCGGAGGATGCTGTCCTACCTGTGGCAGTGGGTTTGAACTAGATGACTTTTAAGGTCCCTTCCAACCCAAACCAGTCTGTGATTCTATGTTTCTGTTTTGGTCTTCTGCTTTGGGTGAGAAGAATCAGTCCAGGACCTCGTGAACCTTTAAGGGGTCCTGAGTGTAACTTGCTTTCATGAAGATATTCATCCTTGGTCCATGAATGCCATGGCTTGATGCTGGAAGAGTGCTGCACAGTTACATCTGATAGACAAGTGTGAGAGTGGGGCAGCTGGGGCTCACCGTGGACTGGGTGGGTGAGGAGAGCGTGGGATGCTCTGTGTGAAGGACCCAAACCCAAAAGTTGTGCCTCTCTGCAGCACTGCAGACATGCCTCTGTGCTCCAGAGAGTTTCAGATTTGTACTGAGACTAAGAAATGGACAAAGTACTTATGCTTGTCCAGTGTAAAAGCAACATGGAGGGTCTTACTGGCAAAACACCCCAGTTTCTCCCAGACCCAGGACAAGCTCAGTGCAGCATGAGGATGGGTTCTGGCTTTCCCATGCAACCTTGTCATGCTTTGTTGCTGCCAGCAATGTTCCAAAGTCCAGGGCAAGTCGTTGCCCGTGCTTCACACACAAGTCCCTTAGGCTTCACTGTCACTAGAGACTTGCCTAGCATGGCCAATCTGTCCTGGTCCCTCCTGGAAAGCAGCAGAGATTTTGCACAGAAGAATGAGTGTGCACACAGAGCTATTCTGGCACGACTGTGATGCTGTTAATTGATATCCTCCATGGGTTTGGTATAGCATCCTCATGCAGGCAAGCTTTACATTCAGTTCTACCAAAACCATTGAGTTAATCTCTGCATTCAGCATTTATCCATCAGTTCACTCCTGGCTTTCTGTCTCTGCGAAGTAGCATCTACCACATTTTGTATACCTTGTGCAACCTGATAGCCAGTCAAGCCAGGGTACTCCTGTGAAAGTGAAAGTAAATCAACAAAAACAAATACTTCCCCTGTCAGGATCTAGGCTGCAGAGCAGTCAAGGGCAGTTCTTACTAACCAGTGGCTTTTGGCTGCCTGGGGAGGTTGTGAAACACATCAGCTAGGTGGTCATGGGTTAGAAGGAACAGCCTTATCCACCAGCAACACTGTTCTTCCCACATGGGAAGCAAGAAGCACCTCGGTTACTGGTTAAAAAAGGTCACACTTTGCCAGGGAGCTGATAAATGCTTTTAATTGCTTTGAGCACTCAGTCCCCGTGCTGTGGGTGCACCTCTTACCTCTGCAGCCAGTAACCACCAGCACATCTCGCTCCTTGCCTGGAGGGACTGAGCTGCTGCTGTATGGACTTGATGGAAGCTGGTCCCAGTGGGAGGGACCTTGAAACGTGCCAGTACATTTTTAAAAAATGCCACTAAAAGGAGCCTTATCTTCAGGCTGATAGAACGTGCAGCTATTTTTACCTCAGCATGCCTAATTTTTATGTGCAATCTAAGGTAAACACACCACAGAGGGAGGGTAGCCCAGGTTTAGTCAGCAGTAAACTTCACTAAGCCAGCTCCAAGGAAGGGATAATCTTTCCCTTGTCTAGCTTGTTTGGAAAGAAAATTAAACTCGCTTGTTCTCATTGTGTGTTTACCCATTGTATGCACATGGGTTCTCACTGGTACAAATCAGGGCTTTTTCTGCAGTGCAGCCCAGCCTGTGAACATATTAACTCGCTTTTGCTGCTTTCTTTAAGTGATTAAAAAACCCAAACGATGCCAAAAGACCGTTTTCAGCTGAGTTTTTGCTGCAAATTAAATGAGGAGTTGAGCTCTCTGTGTTGCACTGAAAGAAGAGACTTTATTTCTATTTCTTGTGAACATTTGTGGTTCAACCTGTTTTGTGCAGAAGCAGGAATCTTTTCTGCTACATCTTGTGCTCTGGGGCTCTGTGGTTCATGCTATATAATTATATTTCATTGAATCACCATCTGCAAAGCAAGTGCAGCCCCCTACCCTTATTTGCAGGGGGGTTGCTGTTTCTACCAGGCAGGTGGGCAAATTGCTGATGTTCAGAACTGAGCCTTATGAATCCTGTTGCTTAAAGGTGTTTCTAGTCTGGAAACCAACAATAAAGGAGAAAAACTGACAGTGCTTATGATTAATTCATTGGGTTGATACTGAGTAAAGTGATGTTGCAGATACTAAGTACTATTTCTAACAGCTGGCTGAAAGCCATATCAGTGGAATGTTTATAGGTGGCTGTATCTGTTGACTCACTGGCCATTTATGAAAACACATATCCATGTTACAATCCTTTACCACCCGTTGAAAGTCCTGTGGTGGGAACTATTCCCAAAAAAGGACACCCCACCATTCATTCAAGAATAAGCTGATGGGGTTTTTTTGGCCTTTTGCCATGCAAAGGTGGTCTGGATGCCACAAACCACACTGATGGAGGGGAGAAGAAGGCACGTGGGTTCTCTGCAAGCACGGGCTGGTAGCACCTAAGTGACACAGCCATCCCTTTTCCTGCCCTCTTTACTCTTGACCTCCCAAAGCTTAATAGAGGCAGTGAGGATTTGGGGTCTACCCTCAGCAGTCAGTCATGATTTTGGAGCCAAACCAGTGAGATGTGATTTTTTGGAAGTGTGTGCAGTGAGGTGAAGGGACTGGTGAGGGGAACCTGCCAGGTACCTTCAGTGCATCTGCTTAAAGCTTTTCTCGTGGGAAGAGCTCAGCAGAGCTGAAATTGCTGTGCCAGCATGCTTCCATGAGAGATGTGCAGGGGCTCCAGACCCTGGTGTTTCAGCTTCTTCCTACTGGAAGACATTAACCACTGATGCTACATATGTAGGGTACTCTGGGGCTGTGGGGGTGGAATATCTTTTCCCCTCTTGATTTTTCCTCATCCCTAACCCCTCGGTCCCCTTCACCGTTTCCTTTCTCTCCATGGTTACTCTACACAAACAATTTCCCTGCTGACATGGTCAATGCAAAAGTGCCATAAATATGTGCTGCAGATGCAATGTATTACTCACCCGTGGGGTGACTCATCCGGAGCAACTTGCTGAAGAGCCATACTGGGGGCTGTGAGTCAGCAAGGCTGGTTTGCTTTTGAGCTCACACCCACAGGGAGTGGAAGCACATCTCAGTGTCTTTTGTGGAAACCCAGGGAGCCCTGCACGGGTGGCCCAGATGGCTCATTTAGGGGATTACTGGAAATAAGGGGAGGAAAGTCTTCGGTCTGTTTTCCTGTTGTCGCTGGCAGAAGGAGAGGGATTGTGTAATGAGAAGGTGGCCACCGTGATTAGATTTGGGATCTGAGCCTGAGCCCTCCCATGGTGAGAGCCCTTGGTCACTGGAAGCCAAAAAGATATTAGCACCTGAAGGAGGGCAGGCACAGCAGGTAGCAAAGGGAAAGACATAGAGCGACTATGTCTTTTTTAGGGTGGAAAGCAAGTTTCACATTGTCAGTCCATAAACCATTGAGTTTTCTTGTGGTCTTGACCCTAACTCAGCCACAGCTCAAATGTGTCCTGAGGCTGTACAGTCTCAGAAGCCTCAGGATGCTCAGAGACATCCTCGATTTACCTATTAATGTGGTCTGTTTATTCCCAAATATTAGAAGACAGACGGATGGATAGATAGGTAGATAGATAGATAGATAGATAGATAGATAGATAGATATTCACAAGAATTCAGGGTCACTGCCCCAAAATGGTTAGGTTTTCATGGTGACAGATTGAAGTAAATTTTGCTTAACAATATAATCAGTCACTGCAACAGGCAAACAAAGGATAAAGCAAAACAGATATGGCATGGGAAATTGATGTGCAGAACTGATAGGAACAGTATGTAAATGTGAAAGCAGAATAGAAATAAACCCAAATGTAAAATGAGGAAGCATAGGTACGTAAAATCAGAAGGGAAGTGTTTTGTTATTGTTTTGATGGTTTTTAAAGGGTAGTAGGCTGGTGGACTACTAAGGCAAAAATTCTTGTGACTGAATTTCACACAAGTCAGGGGGTATGTGCAGGTGGAGGTGAATGCCAGCTTGAGGACAGGAATGCAATTGGGGCATCAGATCCTTCTTTTATTTTCTTAGGAAGTAATTTTAAATATCCTCATCTAGCTGAAGCAGATGGCTACAATCACACCATTTTATCTTAATCCGAATAAGGAAAAAATTGTTTCTTGGCTTCATGACACTCAAGCTGTTTCTCTTAGCCTTTTCCCCAGGAAAAGCCCCGGAACATTTCACACCTTTGACATCCTCATGCTCTTTACCTGCTGGCCACTGACTCATGCTAAATTTCCCTAATGTGTTCATACCAGTTCAGGTATGCTAATCTACCACTTGTATGCTGGGCTATCTACAACAGTTACAATATATACAACAGATACATTATACATTATACATTATACATTATACTGTGCTAAGTGCTATATTGAAGTGTCCTGAAATAATTAGGCTTAAACAGGGTGTCTAAAGGGTGCAAATCCCTTCTAGGTAATCATTTGTAGATTGGTCAAGCTGCCAGTTGCAGCTTGTGCCCAGTCCACTCTATCTGCTGAGCAAAGATGGGACAGTGTTGCAATGCTCAGCATGCTTGAGACTCCTGGAGCTCAGGTCTGCCTTCCTCCAGGCTTTTCTCAAAATCCAGGGTTAGCTGGGGGCATAGCCCCAAACCCCAGAGGCTGCATTGTCTGAGGGACCATTCACACCAGCACCCCACAATCAGGAAGCCGTGAAATACCTCCTGAGGAAACCACTGGGTTATGGTACCTTGGCAACTCCTGCTCCTGGACATGGCCTGCAGCACTGTTGCCTTCTTTTCAATGAAGAACTGTTTCCAAATCTACATTGTGAGCCTCCAAAAAGGGCTGGTGCACAGCCTGTTGTATAGAGGAGATAAAGTTAGATGATCCCTTACACGCCATGAAATGCTCCATGAAACTTTGTAGGGGATAGAACATGAACCTCCTTTAAATAGACTCCCTGTGACTGCCTGGGGCCTGCATTTCTCATTAAGATTGCTTTTGGTTTTGATGAGCAAGGGATTCTTAGAGAGCATCACTCCTCTCTTGTACCTAAATCCCTCCTTCACTTCTCTAACATGCTGTGTCTTGGCTGTTGCGGTGACACCTTTGTGGGGCTCTTGCTAACCACTGCCTGGTTCCCAGACCAACTGTACCTTGCTGGGTTCGGTTCCCCCTTTGGTGCCCAGGCTCCTCTCCACATTGGCAGGAGATGGTGCCTTCACACAAACCCACCCTGAGCCA
Source organism: Gallinula chloropus (assembly GCF_964237585.1). Classification (NCBI taxonomy): domain Eukaryota; kingdom Metazoa; phylum Chordata; class Aves; order Gruiformes; family Rallidae; genus Gallinula; species Gallinula chloropus. Next base: position 158,091,030 of record NC_140086.1, on the reverse strand, counting down.
GAGGAAAGGCTTGCTGAGTGCAGAGGCAGAAGCATGAAGACATTTGTCAGGCTTCTTGCAGCAGGGAAGGAATAAACCACCAGCTGCTGCCAAAGCCTATATGGTGCAATAGAGCATGTGTTTGGGGTTTTTTTTTTGTGCTTTCCAGAGGGAAATTAGTAGGCTGAGATGTTAAGTGGACTCGGGTGGAAAGGGAAGACCTGATGCATGAAAAGAGCAGGGATGAGAAGAGGAAAATCTCTCATGGTGGACGTGAGAAGGGTGCAGACCATTTGTCAGCCTGGGAGCCATGGACTGCTTCCAAGAGGTCCAAGAGTGGTAGCTAAGAAATGCACATTAGTAGGCTTTATTTTGCTTTGCGGGAGTCTGCTGCACAGCTGGAAAATGTAATTAGGTCCTTGTGCTGTAAAATGGGCTGCACACATGCTGCTCCTGCTGAGACTGCAGAGGGAATCTGGGAACAGGTTAGGCACAGGCTATGCTGGAGTGGGAAGTGTTTGCTGTGAAAGGAGGAGGACAAGATTTGTCCCAGAAGCCACCTTCTCCTGAGCCCAACTATTTGTCTGACACGTCCATGGCAGCCAGAATTTGTTGTAAACTTAGAACATCTCATCTATGCCCTTGTTTTGGAGACAGTGCTCAACCATTTCTAGAACCTGAACATCAAGTTTACAGAGTAAATTGGGAAATCTACTGAAGGAGCAGACTTGGAGGAAGAGAATGGGACAGAGAGAATACTGAGCTATAGGACCATTGCCACAGGAGATGTTCTGCACTGATACAGGAGTGAGAAACAGAGCTGAAAGAGGACAACATATGAGCGAGGGAGATCTTGTCCCAGTCAGTGAACTGGTGTGGAGAGACCCCAGGTTTGCATTTCCCTGTCTGTAGTTGCCTCTACTGGAGATTGCTCCTTCCCAGAGCCAGGTGAAGGATTCATAAAATTTTCTATCCAACATTCTTCCTCTATATTGCAAGTGAACAGAGCACACAGGGTGTGGTCCTCTGGTGGGGCTTCCAAACAGGAGATAACCACCTGTCATTACCATCAGTCAGTCCTTCAAGTTGTAAAGATCTTGATTTTTATTCATAGATTCAGATTTTGTTCTAGACCTAGAAATGTATGTATAGTCAGTAGGTTTCCACGTGAAAGAACTCTTCTTACATTATTACTTAGCTGCTTGTTTTTTTCACCTGGAGGAAATCCAACCCAGAACAATAGCAAGACTTGCAAGGTTGCAAAGTCCAGCACCCTGGTGCTAGAAGCTGCCAGGAATCAGCTCGTTCGCCTGAGTTCAGCTTTATCTCCCATTTTAATTTCTTTTTACAAGAACCTGGGTATTTCAGCAGAGGGCCCCAACCTCATTCAGTGAGCCAGGCAGAGTGCACCATGAAGCAAACACTTTCTCTTGAGATTAAGGCACAGTGTGGGTACCCAGGAGAGGTAAATTATGTTCTTGGCTTTGCTACCACCTTTTGTTTGATGTTTACTTGGGTGAGATAGTATCATAATGGAAGTGTACGGTGTGGCTGAGTTATGGTGGTGGCTCAGCAGTGGGAATTATGGCCTTCCCTGCTGTACCTTTTTTGATCTTTACTTTGCAACCTTTGTGTTCTTGCAACCAAGCTTTTTTCATAGGACACATTGTCCTGGAGGATTAGGTAGATCCCTGGGGGAGGAGGGGCGGGGGGTGTTTAGTGTCCTCAGAAGGAAACAGCATCTCTGATGATGGCTGGCTGATGCGGCTCATTGTGATCGTGCCTTCCTCCACTTGAGGGCGATGTGCCCTGATCCAGTACACGCCAAGAGGCAATTCAGTTTGCAGTTGAGATGGCTACATTTTGGCATCTAACTTTTGGGTGCCCAAATGAGGTCTGGGCATCTGAGTTCCCCACTGTAGTTGGTGGAGATTTGGTCGATACAGCCAGTGGAGTCTGGCTTTCTCTAGGATAGACAGGCATCAGCTCAGCACGTGAACTGCTTCCTGGGTTCCCTTGGGTGGGATCAGGACTCCCTTCCCACCACAATGCCTTGTGTCTTCGAGATGTCCCTAAGTCTCCTGAATGGGCTCCAGCTGTGGCCTCAGAAAGGTCTCACAAAGACACCTCTGTAGCTGTGTACAGGTATGTTGGCTATTCTGAGGCTTGTCAGGTGGCACTGGGTACCTGCTGAACAACCAAACCAAGGCCCAGAACTCTACTCACAATTATGGGAGCTTGGGAATTAAGCTCAGGTGTAGACAAAGGTATTCAGCTGCCTGCATTTAAGGGTCTCATTTTCAAGCTAAGCCCTGCCCAAGGTTATTGATATCACTGAAGAAGGGAAGATACCCAACTGGGTGTGGAAATACAGGATGTTTTTGCTAAGGAGGCTGCATGCCCACCTCTCAGACTGTAAGGAAGTCACTTTGTGGATCAAGAAGAAGCTGAAGAAGTTGATTGAAAACACAGGTCTTGTTCCACTGCCTGGTTGCATAGTCAGGTTATGCTGCAAAATATGTGGCAACAGCATTTTTAAAAACAAAAACCTTTGCTTTGTAAAGGCCCATGCTACTTCTTAAGGCAAGAAATGTATTTCAGGTTCCTGCAAATCAAGCAATACACTTTCTTTTCCTAGCCCAGGAAAACTACCTTGAACCCCAGCAATAAGACTTCAGTGACTGCTTGAGAAATGTTAGTTGATCTAAATGACCCACCTTAGTTATGTTTGGTTTATCTGTCAGGTAAATCAGCATTTATCTTTCTTGTTTGCAGAGGGATCAGGTGAGAAATATTACAGATGGGAATGTTTCAGTCCGCTTAAAACTACTACATGAAAACAGATTAGTGCTGTAGTGGCAACTGGAGCAGACGTTGCTAATTAGCATCAGCTTAAAGTACCCAGACAGCAATGGTCTGTAATGAAATAAATAGATTGTCCCTAGCAGTAGGGAAAGTGTAGTAGGGCACCAGTTATCCCTGTCAGAAGCCTAGGAGCTCATGCCTCTTTCTGGACCTTGCCATCCGTGACCACATTCAGAATTTCATAGTCAATTCATAAAGCCATTTCTTATATGTGGCACTTCAATGTTTTGAAGCAGAAGGGCATCTCTTATGACTTACTGGGTGTGAGTGTTGCTCTGATGTGGTGAGAGCTGCACAGAAACTATACTCTTTTGGGTCAGCAGGGATAGGAGAAGATCAAGTCCCAGGTCTTAGAGCAGACCTCAGAACTACATAGGCTTGTCTCCTTCAAACCAGCTGCAATTCAGACCTACAATGAACTGTTTGGTCCCAGAACACCTCTGTGGACATTCTCAAACATGTCTTATATAGTTCCTTCAATGTGGTCATCTTCTGATGGCTTATCTAATAACACTGTGGTTGAGTTATGGCCTATGCAGGGCAAGGATTGGGTTTGCTTTAAAAAAAAACCAACATAACAAATCAAAAAAGAAGAAACTGAAATGCTTTCTCAGTAATTCTCTTATGTGTTAAGAAAATGATTGTTGGATCATTTGTTTTGTGTTGGACTCTGTCTCAGTTCTCAGACAGACATGGTATTGCTGTTCCCTTGGCCTTTGATTTGGGACAAAAGTGATAATGGAGTGGAATTAGCTAAGGAAAACCAAACTCCAATGGGGAAACTTCATACTGGCCTGTGGACCTCACTTCCATGGGATTGCACAGAGAGCAGGATTTAGGACAATTGGAAAGTGCTTGTCCTCACCTAACTAACTGTCCTGGGTCTGACAGAGGCCACCCTTCCAAATACACATTGTGGGGTTGCCTGACCTTGACTGTGGCCCTGCATTTTCTCCCCAGACATGCAGCAATAGTTCTGCTTACCTACCTCCCGGTGAAGCCGTCCAGAAAGCCCTGGCACTGTGGTGGCTGACCCTCCAACCATCTGCCAGTAACAGCAGGAGCCTTCTGGCTGCCTTCTTGTGGGAAGCATGTGGTGACATTCTTGCAAGAGGGACTTCTGCTGAGCAATTGCCCTGCAGAAGGCTGAATTTACTGGCTACGTCTTAAAAAGCTTCCACCCTAGTGCTGAAGGTAATGGGAATATACATTTCTGCTGGCCCGCTTGCTGCTGGTTTGACAGCATGCCACGTGGGGGAGGTGTTGGAAATAGGCAAATACTACAGAATTTTTTAAAAAAATAATTACAAAAAAAGCACTCTGAGTTGAAAGGGAGGAGAGCCAGGAAAGGAAATACCTCAGGCAGAGAATTACTACTTTTGTATCAGAGCCAGCAGCTCCTTACTCTAATATTTAACACCCAGGAGAGCTGAGGGGGAGGATGCTGAGAATGGGTGAAATTTTTCAAAGGCACCCAATTTCTTGTGGTTTTCCTTGGGTGCATTTTTCTAGTAAACACTCAGTTTGACGAAAAGCACGATTTTTGGTCATCAGAAGCATATTTACAGGTTCAGCTGCAAATTGTGGAACAGTTTTAGGTTGAAAGCTGAGTGTGGACTGTCTAGAAAGGGAAGTGAGTGACAGCAACCCCTACAACCAAAATCTAGCAGTTACAGCTGCTGCTTCTCTTACTAGAAGTCAAAGTAAATGGTTTCACTCCAGGTCCAAGGGATTGCTGAAGGTGTCAGGAGAAGACAAAAAGAGAAGGCAGCTTTTTGCTTTGTTCAGCTACCTAAAGGAAGGCTATTGAGAAGAGGTGCACAGCAAAAGAAGATGAAATGGGCACAAGCTGCAGCAGTGGAAGTTCTGTTTGGGCATAAGGAAAACCATCTTTCTCATAAAAGCACTGAGACACTAGAAGAGAAGCCCAGAGAAGGTGAGGGGGTGGTCATCTTTGGAGGTGACCCAAACTCAATGCAGCAAGGCTCTGAACAACTAGTTAGGACCATGAACCTAGATCTGCTTGGATCAGGCCATCGAGCTACAGAACTCCAGAGGTCCCTGAAAACACAAATTATTCTCCAGTTCTGTGAAGCTGAGACAGAGATTGAAAAAAATAATGAGGAAAAAGTCCCCCTTTTCCCCTCACTCCTCTTCCTTCAGCACATCTGGAGGCTGGTGGTGATGTGCTTTGCGATTCATTTTGCTTTTAATACTTCTGGCCCAACTGAGGTACTAATATGCATTTCAGCTGCTTTGCTCAATCAGTTAAGCTAGTTTGAAGTTATTTCAGTCCCCAGTGATGCTGTCAGCATCAGTGACAGGGAAATCAATTGCGTTGCAACAAGAAGCACTCTTCCTGCATTGCCAGCACTTATGGGGATGTCTTTTGATGCTACAGGGACAGGAAAACAAAAAGGACAAGGGCCAAGACAAGGTACAAGGTAGGTCTACAAGCTCACCAAGGGAAAGACAACAAGAAGCAGAGGAAGTTAGCTGGTGCTTATTGGAAGGGTGGAAGCTGGTTGTTGAAGTGTCATGGTACGTGCACAGGGATCTGCTCCCTCTCTCTGCTCCCTTAGCCCATCTAGTTGTTAGGGATGGTATATTCTGGGGTGCCAAGACCAGATCCAAACTATAGGAGGCCGATCCTGTTATTGAAACCACCACCGTGACAGCTCATCTGTATCTGGTAAGGAGCTGCATCCAGGTCTCCTCAGAAAGCAGCAAGATTTATTTGGTTTTGCCTATTTGGAGGTGGTGTGCAGGAATCCCAGGGGCACGGTTTAGTTTTGGGGCAGAGAGGTGCAGGGTCTTTCTCTTGCTGCAAAGCCCTTGGGCCTCTTGGAGTTCTTAATTTGTGTGGGGCTCAGACTCTGCACGAGGCTGGAAAACGAACCAGTGCACGGGGTGTTATCTGGGCAAACCCATAATAGTGCGTGTCACAGGTTGAGGTATGGTGGGGCTCTGGTTCTGATCCAACCTGCTAACTCCAGTGGGAAAGTCCACAGACTGATGTTGTTTGGCTGGAGATCACCCCCCATCTCTGTAAGAGTTAGGAGAGGGCCACAACCCAGAGTTAAACAAAACACTTGCTGGCACGTGTGCTTTTTTTCTGCACTGGCAAAAGCTCTGTTTGAGTTTATCCAGAAGGCTTTTGTCCCAAATATTTACAATATGCTGCTAAAAGGAACTGCCGGGTGTGAGCTGGGGGCCTCCTCTCCACCTCTTTGCCTGAGGGAGATCCAAAACAATGCCAGGGAGCTAGACTTTCCCCGCAGGCTTGTCTTTGCCTGGGGAGGGGATAAAAGAAAAAGACAGACAGCAGATGTCCCTTATTTTACTTAATACAGCCCACCGTGGGGGGCAGGAGAAGAACCTGCAGCCGGTGGACCAGCTGAAAGCTCTGGGGAACAGCCTCCCTGCAGCTCCTGGAAAGGGCTGGGACATGGAGCAGCCAGACCCTCTGCCCACGTGCTGGGTTGCTGCAGCCAACTCAAACCCCGACTTGCTGTGGGTCACCACATCTGCTTTGACACCGCTACAGCCAGTGAGAAAAGGGGAGAAAGCTGGTCCTTTGTCATTTATTGGAGGAGGGTCTGTTTCCCCTGGAGTTTTTGAGTCCTCCAGTGACACACAGAGAAAGCTCTATTCCTGCCCAGCGCTGCTCCTCTGTGGTTTCAAAAGAAACTGTGCAAAAACGTTCCCTCTTTTATTTGTAGAGTCTGTCCCAGTAGGACTTTATCAGTGCCTCTCCTCTTAAATTCAGAGACTTTTTTCTGACTCAAAGGTAGCTGGTAATTGACTTAGAGCTGCCTCTCCACAGGAAATTGCAGCATCGTATTCCCTTTTATGTTCCTGCATCGTGGAAACGTTCCCATAGATTTTGGGAAAGAGGAAGAATGAAAAGGTGAGAGCAGGACAGAAATCTGCCTGTGAGAGGCCCCATGTCTGCTGCTGCTTGCCCTGAAGATCAGAGGGGATCAAACTTTGTCCTGTTACAGACTGATTAAGGAGAGCTACGTGGTGATCACGGTCATCACAAGGAGAGCTATGTGGTGAGCATGGCCATCACAACTCACATAGGGGACCTTCACGTGGGTATAGGTAACTATTGCTCCTGAAGTTTTCTTGAAAGGTCCCTCTTCCTTTTGCAAATGGTGGTTGTGTCTCCATGTCTGTTTTTCTAGAGGATGGTGAGACTAAGATCCTTGCATTCAGTCCTGGATATATTCCTGTTCCAGCCCACGGTGTTAGGAGAGCCAGGCTTGGTCACCTTGAGTGCCCATGCAGAAAGGTATGTCTGCACCTTCTTGTGGCTTGCATCTCTCTGTGGATTTACCAACCACTGAACAGTGAAGGAGAAGGCAGTTGCAAGGCTCAAAGCCCACACTTTCAATGCAAGGAGCATGCTAACAAACCTAGAGGAAAAGGCAGCCAATGCTAACCAGGTTAGCTGCAATTACAAGGGCTGGCCAGCTTCATTCTTCAGGGAGAAAATGATCTCTGGGGATGGTCAGGATGGCTGTTTCCCCCATGGATCTGGAATATACAAGCAGGTGCACAAAGCAGGTTTTATGACTGTAGCACAGTAACAGCTGGATTTCCCAACACTGGATCAGGTTTCTTGGCTTGGCCCAAGTTTATGTATCACTACAGGGACTGCCAGAGATGCATGATCTGGTTCAAATCAGATAAGAACATCTGCTTTCTCCCACTGCCCTCCATGGATGATATGTCAATACTGGTCCCCGGCACAATTCAGCTGTTTACTGCTGTGGATAATTTGGTCCAGTGTGTAGCAAAGTGTCAGAGCTGCTGGGGCTTGAATTCCCGTGTCCATAGCTGCTGCTGCAGAGAAGATGGCTTTGTTGTTTGTTGCATGATCTTGTCTCCCCACCATGGCTTCACCAAGCAGAGCAGCTTCCACCCAGCTACAAAAGGCTTTCTCCTTACACTTGGTGTGTGCAGATGGAGACTTGCCATGGTACAGGCATGCATGGACCATGTGGCTGTGGCTGGACCATGTTGCTCAAGCATCTCCACACCGGCAGAGATGCTTATCCAGGTCTGTTCCTTGAGCAGCTCTGCTGTACCTCTTTCTTCTAATATATTTGTGAAGGAGAATTCTGGCCTGATAAATGCTCCTGATAGAAATCTAGACAGAAATGAAGCTGCTGAAGCATCCATAGATGAAAGCTTCTTCCTCATGTGGTCATAAGCAGGAAGACTGGCGATCAAGGGAAACAGTATTTGTGTGATGCCTGAGTGAACACGGCCCATACTTCACAAGGCCCTGTGGGATGTCACCAACCAGCACCTATTGATGGGCCAGCACTGTCCAAGTCTTCCAAGTCATTTCTGAGTGGACTGAAGAGTCCTCCAGCATTTTGCAAAAGAGCCAAGACTGGTCCTAGAACTGACACAGGAGATGAGATGACAGGTTGTGATATAAGGACCCCTGTATGTGACACGGCTGATGTTATGATGCTCTTGTCTGAGCTTTGCACTAAACAACAAAGGTGCAGAGAAACTTCACACCAAGAAGCCTTAGTGAAAAGGATGGGCAGTATTAAAATAATTGGAGCTTCTTGAGGTTTCTGGTCAGAGTCTCACTGCTGTTCAGCTGGAAGGCTGGAGAATAAAAGGCTATCGCCACTACACAGCGGTGTAATTTAGAGCCGTGACTCCTGGGACTGCTGCTGAATGATCAGGCAGGGGCTGCTGAAGAGCTGTGATATGAGACAAGCTGACCCAGAGAGCAGCTCGACGGGGAGACACGTGGCGTAGGCCTGGCAGGGTGGGTGAGTGCTTGGGAAGCTGTAGTTTTATCTCCCCTGAGATGCCTTGGCTGTATGTACAGGACACGGCGTGCCGACAGAGCTGGAGGCATCGCTGCCCTGGGGGAAGCAGAGCTGCGGGGGCTGAGCTGAGGCTTTGGCAGGTCTGCTGCAGCACGGCTGGGTTGGCTGCTCAGGAGCTGTGGGAAATGTGCCTGCTACCTGTCTGGGAGGAGAACCTTTAGGGATAAGAGTAGTGAGGGAAGGTGCATTCATCAGCTACATCTCAACTGATAAAGTACACAGGTCCTGAGCGTGGGCTTTATTGGCAGCACAAGGTGGTCCATGCTGTTAGAGGGTGAGCACAGCCCTGGGCACGGCCCTGCTGGTGTTTCCCAGGTGATGCCCAGCACATTGTCCTGGAGACATCCTCAGCAGGCAGTTTTGAAGGACAAGAACACCTCAGTGGGATAGATTCAAACTGTGCTGCTGCTGCTGCCTCTTATATCCTCAGAGCTGGAAACAAGGGTCATGCCCACCCTGCTGGCTGGTGCATCCAGGATGGTGCCAGAATCGGAGTGCAGAATTGGGGCTGGCACTCAGGGGACTCTGGCTGTGCATCATCTGCTCAAGCCACTTCACATCATGGTCTCCTAGATACTCGTCTGTTCGTTTACAGTCACCTCTGAACTCTCCCTGGCTTCTGTCAGGTTCACACATGCACTCCTCAGCCCCGTGGATGCTCAGGGTAAATTCAGACTAGGTAGAATCTGCACTGGGAAACTGAATTGAGGACTCTGCATTGCTACAGACCCATGCTATGGGACTTTGAGTATTTCTGCTTTATCCTGGTTTAAATATCCTGGTGGTGGTGCAGCCCCACGGCCCTGAAGAACCGCCCTGATCTGAACAGCACTTCACAAAAATCCAAGCTGCAGAATTTCCTGGTGCCTCCTGGAGCTGCCTGAGAAAAAGGAACGAGAGGCTGCTGTGTTAGCAGCACAGCAGAGCAGCGGGCTGGCCAGCTCTTGCAGCTTCAGAGTTAATGCAGATGAACAACGGGGTTAACAAAATAAAAGCAGGTTGGTTCTTCCTTGTGCTGGACGGGGAATAGGAAACTCTGCACGGGTAGAGGTGAACAAAGCGTTAAACCCTGGCAGAGCAGCTGCCGCTGACCTTCTGGTCCCGGCACCACTAAACAAAGCTCCTGTTACAGCTGAACTTTAATACCAACTTCTGCTGCTGCAGGGATCCTCGCAAAAGTACACGCCGAGCTGCAGCCAGCACGGTGCAGGCTCAGCGGGGAATGGTGGGGGGAAGAGGATGGCAGGGTGGTGAAGCCCACAGAACCCGCCGTGTTCTCTCCCTAGGCTCTCCCAAAAAGCCATCCTCTGCTGTGGTTTAGGACTCTTGAAGCTGGAGGGTACTTACAGAGTGAGGTGTTTGGTAGCTCCTGGGTGGCATTTCCACCATAAATGTTTGAGTTTCCACCTGGATTTCTTGCCTTCACAGCATCCTGCAGCAATGAGCTCCGTGGATGAATTATGTATAGAAGCTGGGAAAACATGCTTCCTTTTGTGTCTGAAATGCATTCAATTGCAAGTTTTCTGAGTGCCCCTGGGTCCTCTGGCATGGGAAATAATATTTCTCTTTCCCTCCCTGTTTGTGGTTTTACAACCTCTAATATCATATCCTCAAGAGAAGTCTTTCCTTTCAGAGGGAGAATCCAAATTCGTTCAGTCTCTTCTCACATGGGAGCCTTCCACAGCCCACGCTTCACGCTGAGCATCCTCGCTGCCCTCCTGCATTGCTTGCCCAGAAAGCAGAATTTGAGACACTTCCCAGCAGAGGTATGGCCCAGGCTGTTGGTAGAACATAAAGATGCAGGAGAAACATTTTCAACTGATGGCACTTCCCATGCTTAGTTTGAGCTGATGCTGGAATTACACTCCACAGAAAAAAAAAAAACCCCAAAAATATTTATTTCTGTGTGAGTCTTGATAAGAAGGATGAGGCAGACTGAACATGAAGCATCTGGAATCCCCTTGTTTTTATTCAGGCTCCCAAACTGTGAGGAGGAAAGGATTTTTTCCTGTGAAATAATAAATATGAATCAGCAGACTTAGGTGAGGGCTTAGGTAGGTTGTGGCATCAAACAGACAAACAGGACCAAAAATTAGAAGAAAAAAGTGAAGGTTTGGGTCAAAATAGCAATAAATATCTTGCTGCATGCAGCTGAGTTCAGATGTGGTGCTCAGTTTTGACAAATTGAGCTTGAAATTTGGCTCAGTGCTTTTACTGCACACAGTTTACAGTGTGGTCAAGGCTAGAGCTGCCTGTGATGTACTTTTTGCTGCTCAGGTCGAGTTCTTCCATGTGTTGGACTCGATGTTCCCAGCCTGTTGCCATTACACTGGCAGTGGGATGAGGGGAACTGGGAGGCTGCTGAAGGTGGACACTGCTCCCCAAGTGTACAAGCATCTGGGGGATGTATCTTGGGGAGCAGGTCGGTTGGCCATCACAGGTATACCTGATAGTACAGGTCAATAGGGAGGTCTGTGAGGTCAACTTTAAGATCAGGTCATTATTGTTAACATTGTTTCCTGGGTCCCAGGCAAACAGGGAGCCTGGAAGGACAAAAACATTGTTGCTTGGGAGCTGGAGACTTTTTGAGCTTTCTTGGTCCCAGACTAGCAGCAAGAAGTATCCCAAAGTGGTTGAGCTCTCAAGTGCATGGCATTCAGGTCCTTGTGTAAATGATCATATTGGATCATCCTGGGCACGTACCGCCCTGCCTTGGCACAGCTGGTAGCTTCAAGAAAGCTATGAGAAACGGGATGCATACACTGCTTCTCCCATGAACCGTTTCTCTGAGCTTTTAGTAAGCAGTGTTTGTATTCCCTCAGAGGCAGGACAACACCTAGATCCCTGGAGTCCAGGTATCTACGTCCTCAGCATCCAGCTAGGAGCCGCAATAAGCAACGTCTTTGCTGTACACGTGTTAAAACCTGTGTGGTTTGGTTACAAACTGTCTTCTGTGGAAATTGGTTTAACCAACTAGTCTCTGCCCTCCTCTAACCAGTATTGGTTACTTGGGAGGGCTCTCACCTTTCAAAGAAAGTCCAGGTGCAGGTCCTAACTGACATGTGCTTCAGGATGGACTTAGGATGAAGCAGAATCGTGTGTAACCAGTGACAGAGTGGTATGCCGGGTTCATGTGTACCTGAGATACAGCAGGAGTTGTTTTGGCATGTTTGGAGCTCCCATAAATCATCTCAGGACAGGAGGATTTGCAGGCTTCATTGTGCCACTGCCAGTATTTGTCAGGAGCTGAAATTGCTGTATTGGCGGCAACAGTGGTCAAGCTTCCAATCTGGCCAACACTGCAGAATGCTGCCAGGACCGAGTCTTAACCCAGGACCCCTGGGAACATGCCTGGGGACTGGCTCATCCCTGTTTCACACTGCCCATGGTCCACCCCACCATTCTGCCCTCCAGCTCTGCCTCTCTACCAGTTGGCAACTCCAGCAGGAGACCCTGCACAGCAGCGGGAACCGAAGCCTGGGGTCTCCCTGCCTGGGGGCATCCCTCTGCAAAGCTGGCATGAGGAGCAATTCCTGGCTTCCCTGGGCCAGTCCTGCAATCCAAAAAATGTGTTCAGAGGCTGCCAGACAGCCCCTTGGAGTGGTCCCATGGTGCTCTGTCCCAAGAACCAGGGCTTTTTTTGATGGGAGGTTGTTTTTTTTAATCTACTAAATCAACAGTCTGGTGAAGTGTGCAATGCAGCCTGGACAAAGAGTGTGGGAGAAAACATACCAAAGAGCCAAGCCTCCAACTTCCACAGTTGCTTTGGACATCGGGAATTACCAGTAGATGCACGACTAGCAGGAGAGAGGATGGGGAGAGCAGAGGTCCATTAGCGATTCCTTACCCCCAGCATATGGCTAATTAAAATTTCTAATTAAGGCACCATGGGGGTGAAGAAAGGAAGCTCTTGGCCGAAAGTCCCCCTCCTTTTTCTGTATTTCCTTCGATAGCTTTATAAATTTTCCCCCTAAATTAACTAATTAATATCACCTAATCAGTTAATAGAATTAGCTAATTAGATTGCTTAATGGAATTTCTGAAGAGCAGATTTAGAAGCTCTTAAGGAGACTTTAATCACTTTTTATCTGGGAAGCGGGGCAACCGGTCTCTGCATTCACACAGCAACTTAGAGCAGCCGCTGTTATCAGCAGAATGTTTCTGAAAATCACTAATCGGGCTTCATCCAGCTCTGGAGTCGCAGCCACAGCCACCCAGGCTTGAGAGGTCAGGCTGAGCCTTGCCAGCTCACCCCCTCTGAGTTGTTTCTGCCTGCACCCGATGGCATCGATAATCCACTGCTCTCCACCGCGTTGTAATAGAATCAGTGGTGGGGAGGGTAGAGCAGTGCAAAGGTAGCCCATCTCTTTGCTAGCCAGTGGCATTTTCTCAGCTTGTTGGCTTGATAGGGAGCTTAAGTGGTGGTGAGTGACAGCAAATCACTCCCACAGCCACCGCGGCAGTTGTGCTCACAGAGGTCAAAGTTTTCTCCCAGGCTCCTCTGGCACCCTGTGCTGCCAACTGCTCCTGACAGAGATAAGGGGCAAATATGGGTGTTGAGAAAAACAAAGCACTGGGTGAGCTTGTGCCTTGTCCCACGTGCTGTGGGTGTGCACGATTTGCAACCACCACCAAAAATGAAGCTCTTCAGGGAGGACAGAGGAGCTCCAGCAAGTAGTTATCTGTATAAAGTTGGCACATGGAGGTGGATGAGAGGAGGGCTGAGTTTGTGATGGTGTCCAGCTGCAGGTAGGCTGGTCTTGCTGGGACATCCAGAGCTATTCTGGCTTTGGTATTGGCCCTCATGGGGTGTCAGCAGTGGAAAGTGGGAGTGAAGACTGGAGGGCTTGTCTCTGCTCTTTGGGGACACCATATGTGAAAAGCAGATCTTTGTGATCAAAAGCGAGCCCAGCTCACCGGGTTCCTCACCATACCCACCATGAGGAACCAGGGGTGGAATGGACTGGGCTGTGAGGTCCCATTGTGTTCCTGCCTCCACACCAAGGACTGAATCCTGAGTCCTCTGCAGAGCAATTTGGACTTGCTGGAGTTGGGTTGATGTCACCCAGCCCAACATCTGGCTACACTGCCAGGATGGGAGGTAGGGATCTGCTCTCCACATAGTGTTGCTAACGTGGCTTTGAAATAATTTCTGAACTGTGTGCAGCTTCCAGCCCCCCTTGCTCACTGGCTTGTTACCAGGGAGGTTGTCAACAGCCACAGCTGAATTTAAGATGTAGAATCGTGGCTGGGTCCAGGAGCCCAGTGTCAGTCTCAGCCAGGCCATCTGGGAGTCACTAAGTTGTGTTCCCCCTTTGGGCAAACTATGTCCACCCTGCAGCAAAAATCAGACTGACACAGCCTGAACTTCAGACTCTGAAGGTGGTTTAATCCATCCCTGGTTTTTGACAGCACAACCTGAGATGGGTGCAGCAGCCAAAAGCTGTGCTCTTATATTTTGTGATCTTCTGCTCTCACCCTGAGTGTAGCATGACATGCTCTAGGAACCCCTCAGCTGTCAGAATTTTCGATGGCCATCAAGGTGCACTCCTTCTCCAAGATTGCCTCTGCAGTATGTAAGGCAGTAGGCAGTATGGCTGCTTGTCTGCAGCTCATATGGGTGGCAAAGGGGAGCTGACAGGTACAACTCGGACCTGTGTGGAGATAGCTACAGAGCAATGGCAGGCTCCAGAGGGAGATCAGCCTTTCCATGGGGGAGAAACAGAATGACATTGGACCAGAACAGCAGACAACCTTGAAATTTTTCAGACATGTTTTCCTTCTGTGTTGGAATGAAAACAAGGGTTCTGAAATATCTCCCTGTGACGTGTGGCATTTTCTTGAGCTGCAGATGCTCAAGTCTCTGCCCTGCATGAAGGTTCAGTGGACAGTTTTGTCTCCAAATGCCTCAAAACAGGAACTAGTCCACAAGCCTAGGAAGTCTGAAGGTCTCAGGGTGGTGAGGGGGAGCTCAGGTAAGTCAGCATCAAGGAGGGAGCCTTTCCAGAACCTGGTTCAGGCTCCTGCTGTGAATCCCCATCATAGAATCATAGAATGTGTTAGGTTGGAAGGGACCTTGAAAGGCCATCTAGTTCAACCCCCCTGCAGTAAGCAGGGACACCTTTAACTTAATCAGGAAGCTCAGAGCCCCATCAATCCTGACCTTGAATATCTCCAGGGATGGGGCCTCCACCACCTCTCTGGGAAACCTGTTCCAGTGTCTCACCACCCTCAGGGTGAAGAATTTTTTCTAATGTCTAATCTAAACCTACCCTGCTCGAGCTTAAAATCAGGAAGACCCTACCTGTGTGTGCTGGCTCTGCAGGACTGGTGCCTGTTGCCTCCCAGTTTTGCTGCCTAACACAGACACCTAACACTCCTTTGACCCTCCAGCACCAACAAAATTGTCCTGATGAAGCTCCCATCAAAGCCCATCTCTAAATGAGTGCACTGTGCTAGGACCTGAGTCAGCTATGCAAGACTGTGTTCTCTTAATAAAGAAGTCTAGGCAATTATCCAGGGAATTTTCTCCCCGTTCTCCCCTCCTCCTTATGGATTTCCCGTGAACAAGCTGAGACCTCAATCATTTCCTCAACATCTGGGGTTTTTCTGCTATTAGCCAGCCCAGCCAGCCCAGGGATTGCCTGCAACATGGCCCAGGCAGTTATTTGGTTTGAGGATGTTTCCTTCTTGGTCTGAAGTGTGGCCAGACCCAGTGGTGTACAGGCAATGAGACAGCATCCCGTGAGCCTGGCTTCAAAACCTTGACATTGTACATAAAGCAACCAAGCAGTTAGAAGGGTCATTGGAGGAGGCACTTTAAATAGGGTGATTCGCCTCTTCCTTGAAAGACAGAGAGAGAAGCCAGTGAATGCACCCTGTGTGATGATCCTTCAGGCAGCAGCACGGTGATACTGGAGCAGCATATGTGTCATGGTGCCTCACCTCTGAGCAGCCAGCTGCTCACAGGCTTCCCTTGACAAGGCTAAGGAAAACATCTGTGAGACTCTGGTCCCCAAAACCTGGGGCTTAGAGGGAGAACCCAAGAGGTAATGAAACAACTTTCTCCAGTGAAACAGCTGCATTGTTGAAAGGCAAGAGAAGAGGAGCTGGAGGATCTCTTGCTACTGGTGTTAGCCTGAAGAGTTACAGTCATTTTCTTGTGGCAGCACTGGTTTCCCTGACATGGAAATGGTGTGAGGATTGAACTGCATTTACTTAATCCCAGTGGAAGGCTGGTGGTGTGTTTCCTGATGAGCAGGCTAGTTTTAGGTTTGTCCCTGGGCACTTGCAGCAGTAGCAGTTCCATGTGCAGTTGCCTGCTGCCATAATGCTACCTCTGTTGGCAGCTGCCTTGGTAACAGCAAGATGATGAGGACCATATGGCATCCAAGCAGCACCACTGCTCTTGTAGCATCTCTTAACCCTTTGAATGGCATCTCCTTCCAGGCTGAGTAGTGTGGTAGGTTTAAATGGCTGTACTAGGGCCAACCAGTGCAGCACCTTGGCTTTGATAATGGTCCCCTGGAGATGTCCAGGGAAATAAAAGAGATCTGAAGTGGTTCGTTTGCCTCCCTCTCAGCCCCACATCTGGCAATATGTGGATTAGTATCTTCCTGATCCACAGTTGTGTCCCCATTTTTGTGTTTCAGATCACTTGATGGACTTGGAGGAATGTGTTTAGTTTGTAAACTGTTTGCTCTGGCATATGAGTTCATGAAAACAATAGGATTATCATTCCTTCAAGCTCTCCATGGAGATTTCTTAGCCTGCCAGGTGAATTTCTGTCGTACTCTCATGGCAATGGCAAAATTTCTTTCACTAAGTGTACCAAACTACTGCTGGGTAATTAAACTTCAAACAGTAAAATAGGAATAAAATGCTTAAGAACTGCCTAAAGTGCTTACCCAATCCCTACCAGTGACCAGATGCATAGAGAAAAGCTGGAAAAGAGAAAAAAACATATATAATATTTCCACAGGACACTTCAAGGATTAGCAGTGTGTTATGTGGAGCCTTTCTGAGGCAGGGTGCCCAGCTCTAATAACTCCAGATGAATATATTTTTAAAGGAACTTGCCTAATTCCCTTATAAGCTGTTTTGCATTTCTGGCATCGCAACGTCCCACAGCAAGGAGTTCCACAGCTCAACTGCTCATTGGTTAATGAACCACACCCTTTTGTTAGTTTAAAACACCTGCCTGTTAGTTTTACTTGTTGGTCTCAAATTCCTGTCCTGGTGGAGTCCTTGGTAATCTTCTTGGAGACATTGATGAGCTTTTAGACATCACACCTCTATGCCCAATAACATTCAAAGGCAGGCAAGCCCTAGCTTGATCATTGAATAGTGTGTTCTACAAAGGATGTTCCATCACTGTGCTATATTTGTCCACTCCAGATGTTTCATATTCAGCAAAATGTTTGTGATAGCAAACCCTGTACACTTCTGAAAAACGTGGGCTCATTTTGGAGAGAGGGAGAATGATGAGAGCACAGAGCTACAGCAATCACAGTAGGAGTATAGATAGAGATTTTAACTAAAATGCTAATCTCTAAATAACATCTATTTGGACAGGCTGTCTAAGGGGTTTTTGCCTTATTTAAAACTCCCCTGAAAATGAATATACCAAACAGGGTGTGGTTTGTTGCTGAAGTCTTGCTCATGGCTTGTATTCTGATCCAGCATAAAATGGTTAACACTGGAAAGCTACAATATCCCTCTCCTGGACATTCCTCCAGTGGATCTACTTTCACAGGCTCTGACTCCTGCACTCCTTGAACACATGAACATTTTCTGGTTTCCGAAACTGCAAGCTTGTATTAACTTTCCCCTGGTCAGGTCACTAGCAAAGCTGTGTAAACAAATGACCTGTAGCCATAATCTTCTTCAGTTCCCCCTATTGATTTCACTCTGCTATTCGCCTGCCAAATATTAGCAAACCTTCCTTCAGAAATGGAGAAACTTTTGAAGGCTTCTTAGATGGGGTGAGTCAGAATGCAAACAGTCTGCTGGTGCCTTAGGATCACAGACTGGGGCTGAGGAAGTCTACTGGTTTTGGCTGGGACAGAGTTGTTTGTACAGTTGCTTGTGAGGTGCGATGTTCTGGATTTGTGATGAAAGCAGCGTTGATAACACACTAATATTTTAGTTGCTGCTGAGCAGTCCTTACATGGAGCCAAGGCCTTCTCTGCTCCTCACCCCACCCCAACAGCGAGTAGGCTGAGGGTGCACAAGGATTTGGGAGGGGACACAGCTGGGACAGCTGACCCCAAATGACCAAAGGGATATCCCATCCCATATGACATCACGCTCAGCATATAGAGCTGGGGGAAGAAAGAGGAAAAGGGGAGCATTCCGAGTGATGGCATTTGCCTTCCCAGGTCTCATGATGGATCCTGCTTTCTTGGGCCTGGCTAAACACCTGCTTGCCAGGGGGAAGCAGTGGATTCATTCTTTATTTTGCTTTTGCTTTACCTTAGTTGCTTTACTAAACTGTCTTTATGTCAACCCATGAATTTGGTCACTTTGAACCTCCCTATTGTCTCTCTCAACCCTCTTCTCTGGAGGTAGTGTTTATGTGGAGCTAATCCACTGGCCAGGGTTAAACCACAACAGGAAGCCACCACATTGATATGGTTAATAAAACTTCTTCAAGGAATATCACCCATGGTAGTTGATGATATTTTCATTTTGAAGGTGTACATTTTGCAGTATCAACAATTAGGTAGACCAGTTCACCATTGCATCTTAAGCCATTCATGCCATGACTCTAATGAATAGAGCTATTTTGAAGTGGCTTCCCCAGAAACTAGTCTTGCTCCACTTCTATTTAAGGCTTTGTGTAAGTCATTTTGCAGTGATACAGAACATAGAGGAGCGAAGAACCTTTTACAGTGTTACAGATGATACAGAAATTTGCAGGCTAGCAAATAAGGAAGATATGGGTTACTCATACTGAGAGATATGGATTGTGTACTTAACTGGTCATGGTTCAGCAGGATGCTTTTAGTCCAGCTAAATTGAATGAAATCCCTGTGGGAGTGAAGAACACAGGGCTGTGCTTACAGAAATGCAAGCTCCCTGTTTGAAAGCAGTGTCCTGAAGAACAACTTCAGGGTCATGTTTGATAACCTCTCAAGATGAGCTCTCACTGCAATGCCATGGGGGAAAAAGAAAAAAAGAAAGAAAGAAAAAAATAAAAATACAATCCTCAAATCAGTTAAAAAATTAGATAATGTCATCTAGGACAGGACAGCAGTCTTGGGAGGAGAGCTGTGCTGAGTCCAGGCATGTTGGGAGAGCAAGCATGAAGAGTTCAGTGAGACACTCCAAGCTGGAAGGTAATACATGAAACTCAAAGAAATTGAACCTCAAACTAGGTAGACCTCAACTTCCAAAGGCTGGAGACAACTGCACATTGGACTGTCTGGAGAGAAAGAGAATGGACTAGGCTCTCTCCAGACAAGCTGCTGAGCTTATGCTGTAGCTCATCTTTGAGGAGATCATTTTTAAGGGTGGAACTGGTGGAGCAGTGGTCTCCTGGACTAGTAAGGCTCTGGTTGTGATCCTGAATTTTTCCCACTTCTTTTCATGTCCAGCAGCTGATGCAGGTCCACAGCAAGATTAACCTGATGAGCTTCAGGCTGTCCATAAGTTCTTTACTACGAGGGTGGTGAAAATATTGGAACAGGTTGCCCAGACAGGTGGTGGAGGCCCCGTTCCTGGAGATATTCAAGGTCAGGCTTGATGGAGTCTCTGAGTGACCTGATCTAGTGAAGATGTCCCTGCTCACAGCAGGGGGGTTGGACTAGATGGCCTTTCAAGGTCCCTTCCAACCTGACACATTTGTGATTCTATGATTCTGTGGAGTGTTCCAGGAAGGGCTCCTCTACAGGAGCCTTTGGGTTTCATGAGAAGAAAGGAGTTAATGACTGTCCTGTGATGCAGGAGGACACTTAGATGAGCCAGTGCTCCCATACACCAGCGATTCCTGTTGCCCATGTGTGGGTGCAGAGTTATGCATACTCATGTGCACATGAGCGTGCAGCTACGTGTCCCCGGGATGCTCAGCCCCACTGGTGACATCCAGGATGGCACCATGACTCCTCTGTTCACTCAGCCAGACTCATTTTGGTTTTTTTATTATTTTCCCACCTCCTGTTCATTTGCCCTTCAAATTCTTTGAAGCACACCATTCATACAAGAGGGAGCTGGCTGCCTTTTGCTTCCCCCTTGCAAAACAAAAGGAGAGACAGAGAGAGAAGCTTGTACATATAAAGAAAAAGCTCCAGAAGAACAACCTTACAGCTGACAGCTCAGACAGGGTCTCCCCCAGGGAAAGGAATGCATTATATTAACCGTGATACACGAAGGAGCCTTGTGCATACATCACTTCCCAAAATGTTTTTAAAAAGTTCATTAACTTCCAGTGGAAAGTTGTGGCTGCATCAGTTGCCTTCGAGCCATTTTCACTGACTCTTGGCCCTGGCTGGGGAATACTTTGTTGATTTAGACGGGTCTATTAGAAAGTGTAAGTCTGCTGGGATATATAAAAGGCAAAGCTTCACTCTCCTGAACATTTCCTTAGTGCAGCACTTTAAAAATTGCACGGGAAGCAGGCTTTGAATGCCTTGCTGCTTTTTAACTGCTGGACTTTCAGCTTGAATGTTTCAACTTGGTTAGTAACCTGTAAATGACACCAATAAAAAGGAATCTGAATGGGGAGGGAGGAGAGAAAGAAAAAGATGAGATCCATCCAGCGTTTCTACCACTTCTGGGAATTTGTTTCTAGCTAATAATAAAAACACCTGGCACCCAGTAAGGACCATGTGCTGGAAAATTGGATGTGACCCATTTATCCAAAGGAAAAGTCTTTTTTTTTCTTCTTTTTTCTTCTTTTTTTTTTTTTTTTTTTTTTTTTTGGTAGGGGGCAGCTAAGGGGGTTAAACAAGTATGTCTATGATATCATAGCAGGGAGAACAGCAAGGTGAAATATTTTCAGGGTTGTCTCTATCACTTTTTGGAGGTTCTGACCCAAACCAGTGCTCCTGGAGCTTCACATGGGGATATGAAGTGTCTCCTCCTCCCAGTACCTCACCGGGCTGGGACCAGTACTGCCCTTGGGGGACCTGGGGACACAGCCACAGTACAGGACCCACTGGGTGATGGGGACCTGCTCTCCTGCACCCTGAGCTCTGGTCCTGCCACCATCCAGGCAGCTTTTGCTAACATTCTTTCTCACAGAGAAGTGGAGAAGATCCTGGGACACGTGCCCTTGGGAAGCTGTTAGCTAGGGTTGGCTGCAGCTTTTGGGGAGATAAAAATCAACCCCTCTCCCTCCCCCAACCAGCAATTGCATTTTCTGTTTCGTCCCTATTTCTGTCGTGACCCCGACTGCCAACATTTCCTTACATACTGTATTTTACCTTCCTTTTTGTTCTCTTTTCCTCCAACCTGACCGTTGCAACATTAGGAAAAGAGAGGGAGGGATTAAAAAAAAGGGAAGGGTCATCTTCATTTGAAAGCAAGAACAATGCAAACTGTTTGCTAAGTGTATTTAATGCATTTATCCTTTTCTTTCTTTCTTTCTTTCTTTCTTTCTTTCTTTCTTTCTTTCTTTCTTTCTTTCTTTCTTTCTTTCTTTCTTTCTTTCTTTCTTTCTTTCTTTCTTTCTTTCTTTCTTTCTTTCTTTCTTTCTTTCTTTCTTTCTTTCTTTCTTTCTTTCTTTCTTTCTTTCTTTCTTTCTTTCTTTCTTTCTTTCTTTCTTTCTTTCTTTCTTTCTTTCTTTCTTTCTTTCTTTCTTTCTTTCTTTCTTTCTTTCTTTTCTTTCTTTCCTTCCTTCTTCTCAACCAGTCCAAATGCTGCTTGGTAGCCAAAGAGAAACTGCTGTATTTTTCTGGCTCTGACATACGTTGCACGCTGTTAAGCCTAATACATATTTATTTAAAATATTAATGCAGATGACTGAGCGCTGCCTGGCTGATAAGCGTGTTCATCGGAGACTTGTGTGCACATTGTCTTCTGTTGCTCTCCGAGCATCGTTCAGGGGCCTTGTTAGAAGGAGAAATATACTGGAGAGTAAAGGATTGCTTCCTACCCTATAGGAATTTTTTAATTACTGCTTTGACAGAGAACAAGTTTAACTGGCTCTCCAACCACAGACTATAAGGTCATTGCTATCACAGACCATAAAGAAGATACAAAAACGAGGTAATAAAGTATATGGGCTGTGTATGTCTGGTAATTTAACATTATTTTTGTAACCCTGTGAGTCACCTGTGACTAATTTAAAAATGCTGATGCACTTAGATGAAAGCCACAGTAAACCACCTAAATCAGAGTCGGAGAGCAGTAAACACTGGGGGTGGGGAGGAGGATGGAGAGGAGGAGTGGATCCAAGCTTTTATCTGAAAAGATGCAGTCAAGATGTGCCAGTGGTTCACAGATCCAGAGAAGCTGCCTGCCTTGCACAAGCATCCCAAAGTGCTGCTCACCCACTGCGTGCCTGCACGTGCCAGAATGCTCTCTCACCAGCACAGGAGCTGAACCAGGTCAAATTCAGAGGGCTTTAGGTAGGCACCTACCCTCAGGGGTGACAACCAGTCCTAAGGGGTGCAATCCCTGGACTCCTGTTCAATGGGGTGCAGAGGGTACTGGGTAGCTGGGCCCAGGGCAGCATCTCTTCAGCTTCTTGCTAAAAATGTTTTATCCCAAATAAATGGAGGGGAAAAGACATAAGCTGCTGCTTCTGCTGCACTGTGGCCAAGAGACGCTGCCTGCTTTGAGTCTGGAGTGTAGCTCTTTCGGTTTCTTTTTCACCCCCATCCTTTGCCAGCAGCGGTTTGTTTGTTTTCCAGCAGTCAGCATCATGGGGCTGGAGGTGGAGGAAGCTTTTCTTGCAGGCACACTATGTTTTCAGGCAGGTTCCCCAAGCAGGCAGGACTGGGGTGCACAGCTCTGCTGGTGAAGCCAATACAAACCATCTCAGCTCCCTAAAGCTGTCTTTGTCCCTGTCCCCCACCCCAGTCCTGCATTCCCACTCCTTGCTGGGCAGGGACCGATGCACAGCTTACCCTGGGGTGAGCTGGTTCAAGGAAATGAAACATAATGAGGAAATTATTTGCTTGTTTGGGATGTTTTCTACAGGCTTAGCTCTCTGAACCATCTGTCCAGAGAGGGAGGGCAGGTACATCCAGGAGGGAGGATGAGAATGCCCAGGCAGGTGTGGGGCAGAGGCTGAGATTCCTGGGAGTGCCAGACCCAATGAGTTAAAGACTCAGGGAACATCCCACATTTGGAGACACCCCTTCCTTCTCCATCCTCCCTACCCCACTGGAGGAAGCAATAAGAGCTTTCACACGCTGGTGCTGTGCATTTTGTTTCCAAGCAGAACATGCACCAGAGGGGATGCAGTACTTTTAGGATGTGATACTTCAGTTATTTTCTACCCACAAAGCTAAAATGTCCAGTGTTGCTCTAATGCAAAGACAAACACAACCACTAATACCATAATTTCAGGTTGTGAATTAATACTGGCTCCAAGGAACCCAATTCTGAAGCTCTCTTTGGGAGGGAAGTAGGTGAATTCCTGCTGTGGAAAGCAGGCCAGGAAAGGAGGGCAGATACATAACCACGGGGGCTGGGGACACTTGAAGGAAACAGCGATGGTCGATAGATATTGATCCCCCTCTTCGGTGCACTCAGCAGCTGCAGGCTGGAGAAGAAAAGCCTTTTGTTCATACTGGGAAGGTGCAGGAAGCAGCTTGTGCTTGGTGGCCCCAGGAGCAGATAGGTCAGAGTGGGTTTTTTGTCCTATCTGGCACAGCAGAGACTGGTCCATGGAAAGGAGGAAGGGATGCTCTGGTGCTGCACAGCCCCAAACCCATGTTTTCTGCTAAAGTCTCAGCAGAGTAACCCAATGCAGCGTTACCCAAGCCTCCTGTGGGATTGCACAGCCCTGTGGGGCACATGCTGCATGGTTTTGGAAGCCAAGCCTTTCTGGATGGTGGTAAGGGGGAAGGTCTGCCATGGTCTGCTTTGCTCTGCTGGTAAATCTGCTCCAGGCTTCAGCCTGGTTCTGCCCTACCTAGTGCATGACCCACGACTTTGGGGGTTTCCTGCAGAAGGCAGGTACAAGAAGAGAGAGGCATGACAGACTGAAGGGTGACACAGATGCAATAATGCAGAGTCCCTCAGAAAAGATGCTGGTGGATGAGCCATCAGGACTTATCCAAAAGAATTTTCAGGGCAAGTAGAAGTGGACCTCTGATAGAGGCCAAGTTTGTCCTCCTGGTCTCAGGAGACAAGGTGATCATCTGAGGAAAACATCCTCCCTTATTCACTCCTTCCTTGACGTAGCCACCAGATCCATTGTGCCATCTCAGGATGGGAATCTGGAAATGCCGGTTTCCCTCCTGTCTCTGACCTGGCCAGTGGTATGATTTGGATTGAGTCACTCCACCTCTCCCTGCTTCCCTTTGCCCTTGGTGCTTTGTCTTATTGGATGAGCCCATGAGCTCTTTGCTGGCAGTGCTGCCTCTTGCTCAACATGTAGCACGAGCCACCAAAACCAGCCACGACCTCTGGCCCTCACTGCAATGTAGATAATGAGGATCTCTTTTGGGCAGTGTTCCCAATTCAGGCTTTCCTGTCAAGCACTCAAATTCTCAGCTTCTTGGGAATGCAACGTCTGTCTCCCCCAAAAATCTGCCACATCTCAACGCTCGGCTTTACAATGACATGGTGTGAAAAGGTGACTTGGGAACAGGCCTACCTAAATGTCTTCACCCAACAGCAAAGTCTGACATAAGGCAACAGGTCTTAGGGAAAGATTTCAACATGTTTGACATAAAGGATATAATTTTTCAGATAAACCCTAAACATCTCCCTTATGAGGAAAGGCTGAGTGAGCTGGGGCTGTTCAGCCTTGAGAAAAGAAGACTAAGGGGGGACCTTATTAATGTTTATAAATATCTTAAGTATGGGATGCAGGGGGAAATGGCCAGCCCCTTCTCAGTGGTCTGTGGGGACAGGACAAGGGGCAATGGCCTCAAGTTGGAGCACAGGAAGTTCCACACCAACATGTGGAAGAACTTTTTCACAGTGAGGGTGACAGAGCCCTGGGACAGGCTGCCCAGGGGGTTTGTGGAGTCTCCTTCTCTGGATATATTCAAGACCCGTCTGAACACCTCCCTGTGCAATATGAGCTGGGGAGCTGCTTTGGCAGGGGGGTTGGACCCGATGATCTCTCAAGGTCCCTTCCAACCCCTACAATTCTGTGATTTACAAATAATGATTTGAAAATGGAGGGAGAGGGGGAACAATCTGTTTGCTTAATGTTCGTGAAAAGATACCATGGAGATCACCATTGAAAGTCATGGTTTTGAGCCAAAAATTATGTTTTGACAGAATCCCATATTTCATTAAGAAATATCTCTTGGATGCACGACACCGGGCGACCAATTCCTCCCTGAATCCCAACAAGGTATGTTCCAAGCAGCTTCCTACCACGCAAACTAACTCTTATCTCTCACTTTTGATTTCCTTGCTTTGTAACGTATATTTTGAGAAATGGAGGCAAAGCCTAGGAGCAAAATTGCCCAGTGTGTGACTTTCTGACATATAATCAATTGTCTGCTCACTGACTACGGACTAGCTGTGTTAATATGTCCGTGAAGTCCTTCAATTTATCAGGCAGGGCAGCATCATCTCTGAACCTAGAGCTGGCTGGCAGTAATAGAGGGGAGAAAAGTAACTGAATATAGCCATTCTTCCCTGAAACAAGTTATAATTCAGTCTATATTCATGGATTAGCCTGTGCTATGTTTTTCAGCCGCTGGTTAGCTTGCAAACTGTGGGCTGGTTTTTACTCAGTATGTGTGAAAAACATTTGGGTAGGGAAAACTTTAGGCAGCATGTAGGAATGGGTGCTGTTAGATAATATTTTTTGGTGGAAATTTTGGAAGAAAACCCTGGCAGAACCTTATTGGTCAAACCCTTTTCTGTTTGGTGTATTGGTGGCTGCCAGAATCATCTAAAACCATTTAATTTTCTTATCCTGTGGGTAGCTGTGACACAGGCATCACCCAGTTTTAAAGGAAGAGCTTGTGGGAATCCTTCTTTGTATGATTAAACCACATCTGAGACACTATGGTAGACCTGTTGGGAAAAGCCTTCATAGGGCACAAATGTGGACCTTGCTAAGTCTCATGTTTTAAAATATTTGCCTTTGGAATGCTCAGTGCCTGTATGGGAAGCTGCTGAGGAGCTGGGAATAGTCATCTCACCAGGCTGAGGTACTACATGGATGGGGCAAGAAGGTGCCCATGGCTGAGGTGGCCCCAGATACAAACTTAGCCCATTTTTTTCCTGTCTTCCTTCCAAACCCACTGCAGACCATGGAAAGAACAAGTTTGCCCTTCGCAAGCATCCAAGATTTTCCCCCTCATGCTGCCCTTTAGCAATGGCAATCAGAGCCACTCTCTGCCAGGACTTTTATTCTTTGTTCCTTTGTTTGTTCCCCTGCTCCTTCTTTATTTCTGTGCTTCGAGGAGTTTAGCTGGAGAGGGAGTTTCACCAAAGGAGGTGAGCTGAGCAGCCCTCATCCATGTGAGCTTTCCTGGGCGACAGCCCCCAGTGCAGCTGGAGCTTGGACTAGATTAAAGAAAAATATTATGGGGATTTTAATTTCCCTGTGTGGAGCTGGGAGATGAAGAGCCACCATGAGAGAAGTTTGCCAGGGGCAGCAAGTAGATGAGAATGTCAAGCCCAGTGAGAAACTACTGAGAAGTACTGGAGCAGCATTTTTATTCGAAAGGAGTTCTCATCTCTGGCACTTGCTGCTCCGGGCGCCGAGCTGGAGTACAAAATGAGATCCCCAGGGTCCTACCAACAGGACAACATCTAAAGAGCCCTGCTCAATTACAGTCATACGGCTGTTGTCACTCCAAATCTCCCTGTGTTCCTCACGTGAGGGGAATGAAACATGAGGATGGGGGCTCCGCTGCTGGCTGCCCCGCACAGGCTGCAAGGTGGGGAGGAGTGCTTCTCGGTGTGTTTCTTGCTGGGTGTTTCTTGAAGATGCTTCTAACGTGACCCTCTTCCTGCTCAGTTTGCTGTGCTATCCATCATCTTTCAGTGGCTACAGCAAGTACAACAGGTTTTGTCTCCTAGGCCCTGAGTACGTGTCACTTGGCCTTTCACAACACCTCTAGCCTTCATGGAAAATAGTTTTCAAAAAGCATTGACTTAGTACAGATCCTAAATGCCATGTCCCAGCAGGGCTCAGGAGCCTGGATATCATTTCAGGTAGAATTCAAAGGGAATTAGTTCAATTGGGGCCCTATACAGAAGGGCTGAACATCCCCTCAGTCTCTGCTGCAGGGATCCCTGCGGTGCTCTAGACCTTCACAGGGGGCAGCCAACAGGAGCCAGATAACACAGGTAGCACCACCATCCTTTAAATCATGGAACTGTGAGAGGAAGAATGTCCATGTGATATATTCCCATTCTTTTTTCTGAATCTTCTTGTCTAAGGTAATAGGGATTCATTTCTTAGCATACATCCCAGAAGCATCCCCAGGTGACCAAGCCCACAGTGGAACAGAAGAAAAATGCCAGACAGTTTTGACATGATTTTCAGTTCATGTTCCTTCTAATTCTCAATGGGGGAAAAAAACCCAACTTTTCAAATCTTAAAAATATGTATTTTTAGTGTCCATATAAACATACATGTTGGATGATTTCAACTAATTTTGGTAGGAAGAAAGGTGTCCCAGAGTCTCCTAAATGTCCTGAGGGAGAAGTAAGGCTGAACTAAAGGAACCCCCATAGGCAAGACTCCTGATACATGCCCAAAAGTGGAAGCAAGGCTCACCTCTTTTCAAAACCCCATCTTCTAAACTCACCTCCCTCTCCTACACCACAATCCTGGGACACAGATGTAGAGGAAGCCAGGTTTCCTCAATTCCTGCTTCCTGCCAAACGTTCAGGGAGTGTCTGGCTAACACTTGGGATTTTGGAAACTAAAAACAAGCTGAAGGCTCAACCCCCTGTTGCACATCAAAATGCCAGAGTGCTTTGGTGCTGCTCAGTCCTTCTCATTGCGCTGGTTAACTTGAATTAGCTTGTTTGAGAGTGACGCCTTTTATCTGGTTGTCACATGCATGCTTAATGTGAACAACAGCAAGAAGAATAGCAGAAGAATAAAGGCCTTTGATGGGGATTTATGAAGGTCACGTGTCTCAATTTTGCAGGGGTGGAAGCATGCGCTCAGAGGGGCCAGGGAAAGTGTGCTTGGCAGGCACCCCTAAGCACGGAGACCTGGAGGAAGCAGAGTGGGGGAAGAGGCAGTTCCTGAGAGGAGACCAGAAGGAGCCAGATGCACCATCACCGAGCGGTCTCTGCCTTTCAGGACCAGTGGATCTTTAGGATTTCTCCCTAAAGCAGCAAAAAGACCGGGAGCTTGACATGCCCATGGTCAAACTGTCAGGTTGCTACCAAGGTTTGGTGTCACAGGTACCTCGAGGAGCCATTTCAAGTGCTCCATCACTAGTTGGTTACTGAGTGCTGGGCTGACACAAGTCTTCTAGGTGGCTGAGAGGAGCTGTTGTAACTGATGAGACCGGGTCCATCAGCACTGTGGGGTTCCCATCAGGCAGAGTGACCTGGGTCAGCACAGACATGTTCCATCCCTTGCATCTATCAGGAGACACTTCAAACGCAAACAAGATTAGTGTTTCCCTGGAAAATTCAGACCGGTTGTGTCTGTTCAGTGGAGATGGTGCAACTGTGAGGACCACAGCAGATGACCGTGGGGAGCAGTAACCCTTAGACCTCACTGCTAAATGAATCTGGCATCTCTTACTCAAGGTGTTGGGACTAGAGGTGGGACCAGACAACACTTCTTCAAGCCTTGGTAACAGGGTGGTCAAAATGTACTTTGGATATAGACAGAGAGCAGGTGGGTGCAATAAATGGAGACATTTAATGAAGAATATGTCCAGGATGTCTGTTCCCACAGGGGAGAAGAGGTCACATCCAAAGATGCTGTGGGTTCCTCTCACTTTATCAGTCCCATCATCAGTATTTGCTGCGCTGGCTGCTTCATTCCCTTGAGAAAGCTCCAGCCCTAGCACCCAGGAGGAGGAGAATACACCACCAAAGGGGACACTGACTTGTTTAGGATGGGGACTGGAAATGGCCATGCCTGCTGCTTTAAGGAGAGAGGTTGATGATCTGATCCGTGCCAGTAACATGCAGTTGCATATGCCAAGCTCCTTCATTTCATAGCAGCCAGCTACTTGCTGGGTCTTGCACCAACCAATGTGCAAAGAGGCCGCTTCCTCTCCTTCTCCACTTCTCCCCCTTGGCCCTGTTGTCCCCCTTGCTGGGGCCACAGAGACATTTCCTCCAGACCAGTCTCTCTGGGTCTCTGCAGTAAATACCAGTTCCTTCTGTCACAGGAGGACAGCATCAGTGATGAGTGGCGTAACATGGATGTAAAAGACCATGGGGCAGGCAGTGGGTATCAGAGAGATTTTGGGTCTCTCTTGGATCTTTTTCTCTGTATCTTTTTCCCCTTATCTCCATGGTAAGTTGTGCTCCTTCCCAGCTCTGCAGGACACTCAGAACAGAACTATGATTTTCCTATTTTCTCCCAATCAAAGGACATATGAACATATATCCTTAGAGCAAAGAGTGCCCTACCGAAGGCTGCTTGGCTCCAGCCTCACAGCAATTTAGCAATCTGCCATCTTAAACTGTGTAATGACAACTCTTCAAAGCAATTGGAAAATTGAGGCCTTCAGTAAATTCTCCAGCTGAGTGAGAGCTGGTTTGTGTCTCCTCCATTCTCTCAGCAGGGCTTGGCACTGGCAGCGAAAGTCAGGCTGCTTTCTGTGTGCTTGGCAGGGCATTAATGCAAAGGCAGGATGCAAAGGGTGGGCTGAAGACTGTCCAAGGTTATGCCTATACTATTAAATAAAATGGGCCAGGGTTTGCTCCCTGGCATGGGCAGCAGCTGGAGGAGTTTGCATGCTCATGTGTAGGTCTCCTTCTCTTCAGCACAGGGTGGTTGCATCCAAACCAGCATGTCCTTGGCTCAAGTATCGGCCCGATCTTGGGTTCGTGGCAAGAGTTCAATGGCCAGAGCTTGGCCAGGGACTATGCTTCCAACAGCCTGATGGGACTGCTTGCAGGACATGTTGGGGACCTGCCTCAATTTACCAATTTTAAGAATATTTAAATAGACAACTATTTAATTTTAATATTCAACAAGAAAACAAATATTTAATAGCATTTGTAGTCTTGGCTCCCCATCACATGGCTGGAGAAGTGGTCAAAGCAGTGTGTGATGGGTTAGCACATGCTAATACTTGCTGTCCAGCATGTTTAGAGGCTCCAGATGGGATGCTGAGGACACACAAATGTGTAGGTAGTATCTATCCAGTCCCATCATTGCTTTGACATCAAGCTGTGTAGAAAGAATAGAAATGGAAAAAAAAAGATCTGAGGTACTCCATGAGACAGGTGGGGAAATGAGGCCTGGAGGGATCCAACAGCTCCTGGAAATGCAGAGTGGGATCATGAGGAGCTGTGGTGTTATGCTTTGCTAAGAGCTGGGTGCTGCATAGGGAGCGATGGGGCAGGCAAGGCTGGGGTTATCTCATCTCTAATGAAGCCGTCAGTGAAGCAGCAGTCAGAGTACACTCACTTCCTAAAAGTAGACTAAATCTGGCTGAAGAGATTACTTTTTTGGCACGTTCAAACCTGTCTGGGAATCTGACAGCATTATTCTTGCCTGAGGAAAGAAAAAATGGATAAAAGACGTGGTGTACTATGTGTAAGGCCAGGGCGACATGGAGGGTACAGGAAGAGAGGCAGCATGAGGCTGAGGCCTCATCCCACTAACATAAGGAAGGTGCCTGCTCTGGCTCAGCTCACCCACCACACTCTGCCTCATCGCATTCTTGGGCAGATCCTGATGGACCCTCTTCCTGCATCCCCTCAGTCATGTGGAAATTTATCCTCACCATGGGTGCATGCAGCAAATTTCCAAGTCCCCATGGGTGTCCTGCCATTCCCACAGCTGGCTGGGGCTAGCACTGGAGAAGGGGACCTGGAAGGGTGGGAAGTCTCATACTCTGACAAGGGGAGACAGGGATATGGATCCAGAATGAGAGTGTATGTGCGGTGTGAGTAGGGTGCAGCATGCTGGCAGCTGGCTTAGCTGCAGACAGTGATGACAGACTCAGCAGAGCTCCATGCAAGGAGAGAAGAGAGGGAAGAGCATCAGAGATGTTGACTGACAGAGGCTTGGCACGCTTACAGAACCCAGCTGAAGTGCTTTGGCCAACGCACTGAACCGGTGTACATCAGGACAGGTTTTTTTGTTCATGGGTCAAATAAGGACAGAGGAAATGCAGAGACCTGTGTTCACCTCCAGTTCTCCAGTCGCAACTCACCCCTGGTACAAACTGTAGATGTCTTGTTCAGTCGAACCACATGGGAGCAACCCCCCTGTACTGTGGGGCTGTGATGGGGAGGGGTATGGGAGGTAAAGCCAGGGCGTGAGGATGTCTGCCAGCAGTCTGCTGAAGGGATGTCATGCCAGAGGACGGCTGTGGCACCAGCTGCACCAGGGCATATGTGCTCAGCCAGCTTGGGACCCTGTTGGGGACCACAGCATCGCTTGCTGCCACTGCACCCCCTCTCTGCATGGGGCATGGCAGCCAGGTCACAGCACAGACCCAAGGAAGGTTTTGACTCCAGCTCTGCCTGCTGTGGCTTGGACTCCGCAAGGCAAACTGACAAATTCCCAACCTGATGCTTGGAGCCAAACGATCCTACAATTTGGGAAGCAATTTGATTGCACAGCCCAAGTTGGGTGTTATCACCTCAGCCAGCTCCAGGGATGAGCAGAAACTGGAGCTCAGCCGAGGCCAGTGAGACCAGCGTTGGGCTGACTGTGCATCTCTGCAGCACTTGGAGCTCTGGCTTTTATCTGTATTTCTTTACAGCTTATCATGTTTGCACGAGGGCTCCACAGATAACAATCTATTAACAGCAAAGTGAATTAGATCACTGCCTCCTTGTTTCGCTCAGCTGAGGCCAAACTGCTCCTGTCCATTCACAAAATTTGTGTTACTTTATTCTCTCTGCGCACGAAAGCATGTCACTCTAATTACCTCCTGTAATTGCCCAAGCAACTCTGAAACATTTGCAAGGCAGGAGGAGAGCTATAACCTCATTAGAGCATGTTATCGTACGAGATCAGACACTGGCAGGGGTTTGTTGTGACGAGCCGCTCACAGATGTTTTCTTTTGAAACTACAGAAGGGGAAGAGGACTCTGAAGCCAGAGATGGGGAGCCTTGATATAACGCCCTCCAGTAGCAAGGACCGTAAGCAAGTGCACAGGGTCACATCCTGCTCTTCCCTCAGCCTGTAAGGAGTGAGGAAAGCCAGAGGGGGCTGTGGGGATGCAGCGTGCAACTTAACACCCTAAACCAGCCCATTCCTCACCAGAGCACAGCGTGGGGAGAGCAGGTTTTGAATCTGCAAGTGGACGTGTGCCAAAGCAAACAGATCTTGCAGGCAGTAAATAAGCTACCAGCGCGGGGTGAGTGGAGCGGGCTGGTGGGCAGCAGCTGAGGTGGGATTGGGGTGTGATGGAGTCTGGCTTTGCTGCTGTGCAATCCTTCTCCCAAATTGCCTGGGGTCTCCAGTCCAGAGATGCTTATCAAATGGGTTTAGGTTTTCTTTTCCCCCCATCTCATGAATATTTCTGATGGAAGCAGAAACTTTCTCTTCCCCTCTAATGACAGCAAAGCAAAATGTCAAGAAATCCAACCTATTATTGCAAGCCATTAACCAAATTAACAAAAACCAAACTATATTTGGTTACATGTGGACATTTTTCATTGACATGTTCCTTTTGTTCCAGGTTAGGAGAGGGAAAAGTTGAAGTAGCCATGGACCTGCCAGGAGAAGTGAACGTGTGTGGGAGCAGAGCAAGCTGGCTGTGACGGGGAGGGCTGTCCCCAAACCCTGTGCCCACACCTTGGAGAAGGAGCTTGGTAAGGGCTAGCCATGCTGGCAGGGAGTTGGGACCAGCTGGTCATGGCAGGTGGGCACAAGCCTGTCACAACACCTGCTGTACTGTTGCTTTGAAGTTATAAGTAGTGCATCTTCTTGCTGGTAGACAGGCCTTGAGCATTTAAGGAATTCCATGGAGCACCTTCCCAATGCATCTACATCTCTTAATTTGTGTCAGAATAAACTCAAATGATCCCTTTTATTATTAGCTGTTGGAGAGAAGTTGAAGCCATAAATGTTTAATAAAGCCAGTGCCCATGAGCACCTCACTGCTGTTGCATGTGCCAGGACCATCTGGCAAAGGCATAAATCCCACCTTGCCAAGAGCACCAAGGCAGATTCTGGCAATTCACTGATGAAAGCAACTAAATGGGATGTTAATTTAAGTCATCAGGACAGATATATGCCCAGGCAAGACAGCTTTCAGGAGCAAAGGAGTCAATGCAGAACCACCCACATCCCAGTGTTGGTCCCAAAGGATGTATCCATTTGAGCTGGTGGGATTACACCATGGGGATGTGAGACCATGCAGCTCAGAGATGTTTTATTTGGTGGGATCACTGGAGCCAGAGCTGCTTCAAATGGAATTGTTCCCTGCTCGCTGCTTCAGCAGCTTCTTAATTTAATGTTTGTTTTCACCCCTGCTCTCTGGGAACACAGCTACCCCTAAGGCAAGCGGAACCATGACAGCCACACGCAACAACTCACCCATGCCTGTTTGGGTCTGTGGGATGAGGTTTCGCCCTCAGTGCACACTGAAGCAAAACAATGAAGGTCCTGATCCAAAGCCCTCTGAAATCAAAGGAAAGTTTGGATCTTGTTTTCTGTTTTTGACTCCTACTACTTACTAGAGTTGGGCAATATCCAGTGTAGCTGAGCGCCTATATATACAGATGGTCCAAGCTGAGGTCCTTGCTCTACACACCACTACAAACTGGGGAATTAAGCATAGACCAGGATAAAACCCACCCAGCAGCTGTGCAGATGCATTCCCCTCCTCCAGACATCTGCAGGAGACACCAGTGCTCAAAGTCTTGACCACCTTTCTGCCTGAAGTGCAATATGAAACCACAGTCCTCTTCCACCTCTGGTTTTCTCCCTTAGAGACACCTGGGACAACCCTGACTTTCAGGTGCTGCAGTTAAAATTTGGAGCCAGACCCACAACTGGCTTAATATGCAGGCAGTGACCTCAAACACAGCCTGAGGGGGCTTCCTAGACCTTTGGGTGCAGGGAGCTGTAGATTTTAGCTCTCCCACAAGTCCAGCAGGGACAGAAAAGCATAGGTCTGGCTTTTCTTTTTCCTCTCTGTTTTCTTTTCTGAGTTTTCCAGTAGAAACTTTCCTTGCCCTAGAGACGATCCAGGTGGTGAAGCCTTGGGATGGAGGATGGTCAGAGTTTAGTTGGGCCAAGCACACAAGCATTGACTCCCATTCAACTGCTCCCTAATGTGGTGTGTGGAAAGCTGAGGAGCTCATTCTCCTCCAGGACAGATACCGTGACTGCTCACAGACCGATACCTTCAACAAACACAAGCCCAGGGGACCTGTGCACCCCTGACCTCAGCAGGAGGGCAGTGTGAGAAGCAGAAGAGAGAAGGCCGCACACACACGCCAGAGCAGACATTGACTGTGAGAGGAGAACTGCTGTAAGATGAGAAAGGGGAAAAGTCTGCTCTGATGGACACATCAAAGCCCAGAAATGGGCGAGGGAGCATTCCCAGCAGCAGGACAAAAGGTGACTTTCCAGCAGTGGAGTCGCTGAGTCTGTCCCGTTGCCCTCAGTCTCCACTCTGGCTGGTGAAGCTGTTGCAAAACTGTCTTCCCAGCCAAGGCTCTGGCTTTGCGTCAGCCCAGCACATGTACAGGGCAGCTTCCAGAAATGCAGAGCCCAGCAATGTCTGCAAACACAAAGCCTGAAAGAAGCCAGTCTACTCCCAAACCCTTTTGGCTGTTGGGGGAGCAGAGGCCACAAGGTGACAGAGGGTAGAGGATAGATGGCAAAGGGGGCAGAAGCCTGCTTAGTCCAGGGAAGCCAAGTGAAACACAGGGGCATTGAAGGCACGTACGTTTTACAGTTGTGGAGTGATTTATTGAAAGCTGCAAAAAGGAATTGCCAGGCACTCTTTGTTTCCATGGTACCATAAAAAATGGATGGGAAGTGACTGGGCTGTCTTGTAGTTTGAATGTTTCATTGGCATGTCGTGGAAACCTCCAGAGGATGCCTTGAGGGCATGAGAACTGGCTGATGGAATGTGCTAGTTTGTTAATTTAATAGGATACAGCGTTTTCCCTGAACACCACACATGCAAATCAGGGTGGTGAATCAGGTCAGCACATCTTCCCCGAGCTGGGAATGCTAGGACCCCACTCTCAACTAGCATCTCCTGCAGGATGCTGAGATGCCCCAGCCCCTGGTGGGATCAGGCTGCCAGAGAGATTGTGGACTCCAAAGTGTCTACTGGGAAGTGAGAAATGGTATTTCTGTGGTGTGGAAGCCAGTCTGAGCAATGTGGTGGCTTGCAAGGCAATACCAGCTTCACCAGCTGGATGAGAACAGATCGATGTGCACATTGATAGGAGTATTAAAAGGAGGAGGTTGTTGGGGACTTTGTCAATGAATCCTTCTAGGTGATTAAGGAAAAGGCATATAAAGGATTTATTTTGGATGAGTAAATTTTCTGAAGCATCTTCAAACCAAGCTACAGAGTGTCACGGTCTGGACATGACTCTTTTAAAGATCACAAGGTGTTTATTTAAATCCCAGAGGAAGGATATCAACCTGCAATAACCTGTATATACAATTTTAAGTCTTTCCATAAAACTGGAGCATTTTAATCCCCATCAAATTCCCTCAATGTTTCCAAAAGGATGTTGGTGAATCCCACAGAAATATCATGTGTGAGTGCATACATACATGTGTGTGCATACGCATCCAAATGCCCACAGAGCAGGTCTTTGCCTCCCAAACACCCACAGCACAGGGCTTTGCCTCCTCTGTCACTGGAGCTGAGTCCAATACTTCCATCGAGCCGAATGACTGCAGTCTCATTTTGGGAGGGTTCTTCAGGGGATAGACATAATCCAAAATTAATTGAATTCAGTGGAGCTCTGCTCATTTAAACCAGCCAAAGACATTTGAACTCGATGACTTACCCCATCCCTTCTCCTTACTGCAGCCAGGAGAGGATCCCAGATGTAACTTTGCTCTGAGATAACCAGGACATCTGCAATCAGTATCCTTGAGTAAATATCATTTCATGCTTCCTGAAGCTTATGCAGCCATCCTGCAAAGCTGTGGTGTGTCACTGGGCATGGGCTTGATGTCAGCAACGTTGCTGCATGGTGGCAGGGGACCCTGATCCCAGCACTTGCATGATTTGACTACTCTTGGGTGGAAGGATCTAGCGGATCCAAGCTCGGCACATCCTTCACCTTGCTGTATTCTCCACCCCATACAAAGGCCTCCTGTGCGTGGGTGGCTGGGCTGGCCCCGCTCCAGCTGTGACACTCAGCCAGGCGGTTTCATTTTCTGTTGCTTGATGGCTTTGTGCTCATCTTCCTCTCCCTGTTATCTTGTGCATTGCCAGAGCACATGGCTGGGTTTCAGGCTGTTTGCCCCACACTGGAGCTCTGCTGCTCCACCACCCAGGGTAAAAAAAAAAATCAGTGAGACATTCCCATCAAGCTGCAGAGGCAAGGCTTCACCATGCTCCTTTTTCATTTAGTGGGGGAGGGAAATTTCAAAGGTCTATTCTAAAGAACTTGCTGTTATGTGGGAAGCGGTCTCTTTGAACTCAAAGAGTTTTATCCCCAGTCATACAGACCTTGAGTACCCTGGCAGAGGGTTTTTGTGCTTTGAGAGGAACTCCACCAACCTTCCCCGTGTCACCCCAGCTGCTCCCAGTATGAGCCAGGAGGATAAACATGAAGCGAGAACCTTTCCTAGAGAAAAAAAAAAAAAAAAAAGGAACAACTGTCACAAAAATCTGACTGAAGCTCATTCCCAAACAATTCAGTGCCAGCTGCACAGCAGGAAAGCGGATCCAAACGGACAGTTGCAGCAGTCGTGTTTGATCTCCTACGCAGAGGAGGCCAGAGGCTGCATCAATGCCAAGTCCTGCGTCGCTACTAATAGCTTGCGGCTGAACAGGACTCTGCTCCTGGCAGTATGACTGATCTTAATTTAATGACTAGATGGTAAAGAAAGTACCACCTCTCTTTCTAACCAGCACGTAAGTCCTTTTGGTGTTGCATTTACTTCATCTGACTTTCATCGTGTGCTTCCCCGTGGCTGCACCTATCTTATGGTGGGTCACTGTGGGCTTGAGTTAGCAGAACTGAGTGTCTCTGTCATTTCTGGGGTATTTCCAAGCCAGCTAAAACCAGGACGTGTAAAAGCCCAGGCTAGCTGCAAGTGCACATCCGGACCACACAACACCCACTCAGACTTGGACCAAGTGCCTGAACCTTTTGGAGTTCCTCTAGCAGTTGTCGTGCTGAGGGATGATGGCATTTTAAATAAGAGAAGGCTATATGACAATCTGCTTAGGGAAATGAGTTTTAGATGCGCACAGACTGCCTTCCCTGGAACAGAGTGTGGATATAAGCAAACAGATTTCAAATCACCCTGGTAGCCACCTTTCATGACACTGGCATGTATCATACTGATTATAAAACCTGCCTATGAAACAAGAGAAATTAGCCTGGTACTTTGCTCCAGCTTCTGTTCCCTTATGTAAAGAGTTGTTTGGTTTGTTTGCACGATGTTCTCATGCTCTGAGCAGAGAGTGAAGTGCAAATCCTTCAAAGGAGATGTTATGAGAGGCTTTTCAGCAGCATGACTACAGCACAATTGTACTGCAGCTCCTTATCACACTACCTGTAGGATGCTTCAGTACAGCTGTGGGGACAGACAACTAGAGCAAAGTGAACATCCAGTTGCATCAAACACTCTCAGCAGCAAGTGCTCATCGGGATCCTATGCAAAGCACCTTCAAGTCTGTGTTCATTAAGCACTCTCAACTGTGCCCCTGGAGAGAAAGAAAATCCAGGAGTTTTTTTGTCCATGTCAACTTCTACTCCAAAGGTTTTTACAGGATGTACAGCTTCCTGTAGCTACCAGCTCCCAAATGTGTCCAGTTTAGCATCCTCTCCAATGTGCTGCACTGAGCTCTGCTGTGTGATGGATGCCAGACAAAGAGAATTAACCATTCCTCTGTTCTTATTTAGTTAGGAAGCAGTAACCTTTCAGTGCTCCCTGATGTACAAGATATGTCAGAGCATCCCATTCTGACTTCAAAGGAATGTCACAGGAATAGGAAGCACAGAACCAGCAGCAAAGCAATTAGTGATGCGATATGGTAGGGCAGTTCCCCTGTTCTGCTTCCTAATGCCACTTAGTGTGTTTCCATTAATGTTAAGACACGTGCTAAAACAGATCAGACACTGAGAAATGAAGTTCCTCCTAAAAAGAACCGGACACTACTTCACTGTGGATTCACAGTAAAAAAAGCATCTGAAAAGCCATGGCTCAGCATTCATAGCAAAGTGAGGCAGGAGGAAAGAAACCAGCACTGGGAATGGATTTAAAGCCTGCACTGGGGAACATTTTTCTCTTGCATGGGTATTTCCCACTCAAGTCAGTTTATCTGAGTTTAAATACAAGGCAATCAAAGTCTCTGCCTGAAATCCTGCTCTCACTGTACGGTGGGACATAGTCAATTGGCAATATAAATGTAAGTAGTCCCAGAGCAGTGGGAAAAATAAAGTCTGGCTTCCCTTAACTATATCCTACTACAATAACTATAGTTCCTCTATAGCAAGAGTTTGTCTGCATACCGATTTATCATTCGTGCTGATAGATTAGCTAGTTCTGCATGCTAAATGACCAGCTGGCAACCAACATTTTTCTGCATGCTTTCCCCTTGTTTGCCAGTAATCCATTGCTCTCTGCTTGTCCAGGATCTGTGTAGCCAACACCTGAATATTATACAGTCTGCTGATAGGGAAAATACAGGGAGGATCCCAGATCGGTTCCTGCAAGGCTGGGCTCCTGCTTTACACCAGGTGCTTGTTCTCTTTACACCATGTGTAAGACCCTCTCAAGGGTCCTTTCTCTAAGGGGAGAACTCACCTGCCTAAAGAGGGACAAGGAAGAGGACAGGCATCCAGCTCAGCTTTCCTGCTGCTATCCTATTGTTTGGCATTGCAAAGAGCTGCGTTGTCTCACATCAAGACCTCAGAAATGCCCAGTTGGTGATGGACCTGGTCTTTGAAATCTGAGTCTTGATCTTAAGAACAGCTTTGGCATTGCCCCCTCTAATATGTGAGGAAGAAGGAATGGTGGGTTCGTTATGGACAGCAGGTTCATCCTTGTGTGTCTACATCTACCTGAACAGGGGATGTTTTCCCACTGCCTGTGAGGAGCGAGATCTATTTACAACAGCCACATCCAGGTGCCTTTAGTCCATTTACATTACGTGAGGATTTGGACTCACATCTGCATTAGCACTATGTAAAAACTGGAAGGCTACTTGTGCTGTCCACTGTTATTTATTGCTCTGGTGTTTAAAGGCTCTACAAGCTTAAGGCAGACAAGGAAAAAAAGTAGTTCAACAAACTACTGCACGGGGTGAACATAACCAGCCAAATAAACCACATTGATGGTACCCACGGGCAGAGGGCTGGATGCTGATCCCTGATATGTGAACGCTCAGATTTCTGTGCAAAAAGCCACCTTAAGTCTCTGTTTGGGGAAACAAGAGGGGGGAAAGGTTCCCCCCCCCCCCCCCCTTAGGCTTTTCAGACTCTGAGTGCTCCAGGGCAGGACCTGCTTGGTTGTTTGTACTGCAGCTCAAAGGGCACTGGAGCTTTGCTACTCCTCAAAGAAAGCACTGTGACTGTTAGGTTAGCATCGTCTGGTTTATGTTTTCCTCTGTCTTTTCCATGCCCTGATTTCAGCATGGAATGGGGATCAGCCCCTTATCAAGCACAGCAATGTGTTGTTACTGTTGCCCTACCTGATGGGCAGATCCCACAGCCGGCAGGGCATCGTGGCTCACCCTGCCCTTGGAGGGCATGGAGGATGCTCAGCATCATGTCAGGATCAGGGTTGGCCCCAGCATGGAGCCAGCCTGACCTAATTCACCTCCCTGCTCTGGTGAGGAAGGTGTTGCTGGTTCTGCTCTGAGGGGGAGCAGAAGCAGTGGGGAGGAAGGGGAGGTGGGGGGAAAACATGCACACCGGCATCTCTGCAAAGGAGGGCAGCCAGGGATGGTGCCTGCTTGCAGGCAGAAAAAAAAAAAAAAGGATGGGAAGATGAAGTGAGGGAAGAAATGGAGGAAGGTTTCTTCTAGGAACAAAACCTGTAAATGAGAAAGACGCTTTTCCCCCAAAGCCTTTTTTTTTTTGTCAGCAGGCAGGAGGCACGAGCTCTCTCCTCCTTGTGCAGGTGTTTAGTGAGTCTCATGGCTCACAGAACAGATTTAGGCTTGTGGCTCCTCCAGCTCCCCTCCTTTTTTTTTTCTCCCTAAAGTGCCCTCCATGCTCAGCTTTTCATTCGTTGCGTCTCCGGCTCTAATTAACTTTTCTCTCCCGCTGCTTCTGATGAATTGCTCCGGTTTTTTTTCATATCTTTGGGGCCCTGCTGCTTCTTGGGGATCTAGGCTAGAGAGTTATATTTCTCATCCCTCTCAGTCATTATGAAAGGCAATCCTCTCTGATGAGGACATTCATTAAACTGATTTGGGATGCTTGGTCTGTCTTTACTGTGTGTTGTTTGCATTAGTGCAGAGAAAATAAATAAAATGCACAGGCAGCATAGGCTGGAATAACAAGAAAGGCTGGCCCTAAGCTTAGGAAATTCAGGGGCAGGGTACCAATTTACTTTTTAATAGGTGTCTCCATCACTGCAATTGTAAACCACATTTGAGTGCTTTCTTACTCTAGTCTTCGTGCATTTGGGCATGTGAAAGACATGGGTGAAGAGGCTCTGTGTTCAGAACTGCATCATCCCAAAGTCCTGAGGTCACGGTAAGAACTTGACATTTAACAAATCACTGATGTAGACAGGGTGGGGGAAGGAAAAATTATTATTTGCCCTATGAATATGGACCTCTTTAAGGTTGCTAGATCCCAACTTCCCTCCGCACCCAGATAAACTTAAGAATTATTTCCAACATAAAAGCTGAGACAAAGCCCATTACAGAAGATGGGGAATTAAAGGAATATGAAACGCACAGGGATGACAGTGCCAGGATGGATTTTTTAGTTCTGCTGGTGGAGTAGGCAAGCAATCCCAGAGATACACCCTGCAATGAGTGGGCACAAGAACAGGGGGGTTTCAGTGAGGACATCAGCACAGATCTGTGGACCATGAAATGTCAGCTCTGCCACGGCCTCTATGAGTCAGGATCTAGCCACCTCCTCTCTCTATTGTTTATCCCCAGTAAAAGTCTGTTAAACACTTCCACTTTTTTCCTTCCTTGCATATTGGTCTCTAAATGCCTCTGGGCAGGAGTGGCTTTTGCTGTGAGAAGCCCCAGATGAGGTTTGGATGGTGCTGGTGCCACTACTGGGCTGTGGGAAAACTCGATTTATTCAGATGCCACTAAGGTGTCTTCCTATCCTTGGAGGTGAAATGGCCACAGCTTGCACGGGTCACCAGGAGGCTCACAGGGCTCAGGAGAAGCAGGTCACAAAGATGGGTGAGGAGCCCTGTGGGCATGTGCCTAACAGCAGAATCAGATTTGCTTCTTGGCATTGCAGATAAATGGGCTGCCTTGGGCTGAGTTATACTGAGCTATCAAGACATGTCAGTCTGGGATGTGGTTTAGAGATGCCCAACTGACTGAAGACCAACCATAAGAAGGACTGTACTGGCTGGTACCTCACTGGGTTGTACAGCCTCTCTCCTGCTGCGGTATCTGGAGGGGTTTTCCATCAGGCCAGCTGGTTCTGCACTTTGTCAGCTCCCAGTTGGGGTCAGAGAGCAAAATCTCACAGCAGAGGAGAGGCACATACAGGTACCATGGCAGGGTGGTGTGAGATGGGTCAAAGAGAGCAAGTTTCATGCTCTGTGTGACCTGGTGCACTTTGTGTCAGCTCTCTGACTGAGTCACTCTCACTGAGGACGTCACAGCATCATGATATCAGTCCATGCATGTGCTCTGCCTGTGTTTCAAGTAACGGCTGAGTGGGATTCAGCTGTCTTTAGGCAGATGACTGCATCTCAGGCTGCTGCCCTTGCTCCTCAGTGGAGACTTGGTCAGTACTGTCTCCAGGATTCATCTCTTCCTAAAGGAGATATCTCCAATGGAGCAAATGGATAACGAACTATAAATGCCTCTCACTCTGCATGCCTACCAAGGGAGCAGGAGTGGTGGTCTCGAGTGGGGACATCCAAGCTGCAAGTATATAAACTTAAGCTGCCTAACGTGACAGCCAAGTTACTGGGGTCTGGGATGGCAGGGCTGTGGGTGCAGAGCATCGGGTTTGGGGCACTTCAGTAACAGAAACCCATCAGCAGGAGGACAGGAAGGTTTTAATCAGAGAACAGTTCTACACGCACAAATATTCCTGTTCCAGCTCCCTGTACTGAGAAGGAAAATGTGTGACTGTATGGATGTGTGTGCACGCTAGTGTGGGTGTGAGAGAGACAGGAGATACCCAGGGAGAGGGAGGGTGGGAAGCAGGAAGAGATGATTTAGTACCACTCACAAGGTATGTCCTATACTTGCCTCCTCTCCAAGGTCTTGGCACCAACACATTTCTCTGCAGAGAAGCCAGAGGTGCGTTCCTCCAAAGTGATACTCTATCAAACAGGAAAGCCATTTACTTTCTGCTGGCTCTGCAGATTTTCAGTGCCTGCAACTGCAGACCTAAAAGTTTATCTTACCAGAGGAATTTATATGGGGCTGCGAGATGTGCTGGTGTTATATGGCTCTAAGTAGTTACACGAAACCTCTGTGGGCTAATAAAATGGTATTAATTGTATTGCTAAGGTTGCATTTTAAACATTAAATTATGGATGGCTTGATTGCATCGTGAAAGCCAGCATCTTGACATGACCTAGCCATTATCTATGGAAATGGCTAAAATGCCTTTTTACAACGTACTCTGGTTGATTTAACTCTTTGAGGTGACTCTTCACATTAAATTATTTCCTCAGGCAGAGGGAAAGCAATGAGGGCTTCTTCTGTTCCTTCCCTTTCTTGAGCATCCCTGCTCCCTTTCCTATGCTTCTGAGCTGTTCTTAACTTCCCCAGCTTACTTCAGCCCAGAAATAGCAAATGGAAGAGGAACGATCCTAGATCACATACCCTTGCTCCACTTTGCCCTATGCATCTCTGATGGTGCAAAAGACAGGGCCCCTCCAGGCATGGGGAGCAGTGGCAGCAGGAGCTCAGAGGAAACCTGGTCAAGTGGGAATGGGTGCAGTGCCCTGGAGGGGTCCCTGCCCAACTCTGCCCCCAGCCTGAGGAAGAAATCAGAAAGGGAATGCCCCAACCTGCTAATCTAATTAAAGGGGTCAGCCCTAAAGGCCACTTATAACACAGCCAGTGCCAACAGTGACTCTTCCCTCCCTGGGGCAGGGGCAGAGCTGGCAGCAGAGCCTTTTGAGGCTGGGAACTGCATGTGCTGCCAAGGAGGAAGCAGGGACAAATAATTTAGTGGGTTTACTTTATTTATTTTTTTAAGGGATTGATGGATTCGTCACTGGAGGTGACTAGACAGACACCCCTTGTGCCCCCTCCCCTGTGTTACCCACCCTGGTATTTTTCCATCTGTCTCCTGCAGCAGGCAAGTCACAGTGTCCCCACGGGCTCTGTGGTGGGAGCCTGACTGGTAGCCCACTCCCATCACAGCAGTGAGAGCCCCTGACTTGCACCCCCAGCTGTGCAAGGTACAGCTGGCTGGTGGGGTGGCCATGTGGGACCTGTCCGTGCCCGGCATCCCACGGCTGATGTGTGAGACTTGGCAGCTTGGTGCTTTCAAAGCTGCAGCTCTGGTGTGTCCCCACTGACCCCAGTAGAGCAGCCAGCGAGCTGCTCCCGCTCCTGGCTCCTGAGCTGCTCAGAGCCCCAGCTGGAGACCAAACCCCCAGGGTGTTTTAGGAGAAGCCCTTGGCTCACCCCAACTGATGCACTTTAGCTGAGGGAAACATTAAACATAGAAGAGAGGCGAATTATACCTTCTGCCACCACCCCCTGTGGTCCCTGTGCAACGCTGCCCTGGGCACGGCGGTGTCTCTCCTAGTCCCATAGCTGCCTGGCTTCATCCCACAGACCATGGGACCTGTCTCCCGCTCCATCACCTCTCCACTCCCAAAAAAACCATCCACCAACTGGCAGACATGGAAATGAAATGTAAATCTCTGCTGCTAGCGGCTCAGTAGCACACCCATCCTCTGCTCACCGCCGCAGTGTGAAAACCCAAGTCGTGCCCTCTAGGAATCAGACAAAATAGGTAAAGGCCTGAAGCTTGTGGTCTGATGACCTTGAATTTTTATCCTAATAAAGCTACTTAATAGGGTTTTTATCAAAAGGGGAAAAAAATCCTTTCGTAGGTTGCTGTCCCCTGACAGCACTGTGACATTAGAGACCCATCATGCTTCTTGTATTATGGAGTGCTAATTTATCTTGGAAGCCAGTAGCAGCTGCTCATGTTACAAGTGGGAATTTCTCCCCTTTGTTTTCCTTGATGTTACTCTCCTCAACTTCGGTTCAAGGGTTGATTTAAGTGGATCTGCGTTACAGACTGATGAGATATTTTCAGGGAGCAAAGTGAGTAAATGTGGCATGTTTAATGTCTTTTGTGGGTCGAGCTCACCACTC
This sequence comes from Gallinula chloropus, assembly GCF_964237585.1. Lineage (NCBI taxonomy): Eukaryota > Metazoa > Chordata > Aves > Gruiformes > Rallidae > Gallinula > Gallinula chloropus. Next base: position 158,046,391 of record NC_140086.1, on the reverse strand, counting down.
GTTTCTGGCCAATTTAATAAGCCCAGCTTTGTAGAGCTTATAGTCTGAGGGCTGGGTTTACGTGGTACAAAGTGTACCTGAGGGAGTTAAGCTGATGCAAAATGTATGTAAGAATCTCACCACATTTATGTCCCCCACAGCTCCCAAAGACCCCTGTTACAAAGCAGCTGCCCTGGGAAGCTAAACTGTTACACAAATCAGCCCGGAAGAGGAGAGCCCAGAACTGGTGCCCGAGTGCCCAACAAAGCTGATAACAACTTGAATATGAAGAGGAAAAGGAAATCCTGCCACAAAGGCCCAGAGGATGATTTATGGAAAGTGTTTGGTAATAATGCTTAAATTTGATTTAAAAGTTCAAGGGCTGAGATTTCCTGGAAAATGTTTCTTCTTGGGGTGTAGAGGAGCTGTCTAGATGCTGTTGGGGTGGGAGAAGATGACTGCAGATGCAGAAAGATCAGATCAGGCTCAACTCTTCTGCATGACTTGCAAAATAGTTTGTTAAGTTCAGAGCTGCTCTCCAACCTCAAGAAAAACATGGATCCTTCATTCAACCTGAAATCCTCTGTTGGGTACCTGGGACTGGGTTTGGTGGTGTGGATGCCTGGTTTGACTCAGGGAGGATGATTTTTCTGGGATAGTGCTCCTGAGGCAAGAGAGCTGGTGACAGCAGTGCCATGATGGCTGTCCCATCACCCATGTAGTCTATGTAGAGGCTGCCTGGCTGGTCTGGGACAAGCCAGCTGGCCCTTCTGTTTGAGCAAGCAGTGCATGACTGAAGCCTGATCCATGCTCTGCTCATCCATGGAGTCTGGATATGTGGAAGCAAGCCCTCTGGCTCTGGGAACACCACCATGGGCTGAAGCACAGCTCCTAAAGGCAGAGAAATGCAACCCAAGGAGGCTAAAACCCTCCTTGACCTTCATGTTGTTAAGAGAGCAAAGGGTCAATTCCTCCAGAGGTAAGGGGAGCTTCTTGCCCTGTTCCCACTGTTGCATCCCAAAGAGATGAAAGGCAAACCTCTGGCAAAAATTACAGCAAAGCATGGCCTCAGTTTTCCTAGGAAGCTTTGGAGTCTGTTCCTTGATGAAAGCGGGTTGCTGCAATCCTATGTGAACCGTAACACCAAGGCATCGTCTGCACAGAGTGCTGAGAAGTCGAACCACCACTCCCCACCCAGACTTCTTCCCCAGTTCCCAGGCTGACGGAGAGGGTTTGGCTCATCTTTATAGCAGCAGCCTCCTTCTGTTCCCAAGGTCTGCTCACGCTCCTGGCTTCCCCTTTGTTCTTCAGACCACCAGGACAGAGACATGCAAAGCCAGTCCTGCCCTGGCTCTGCAGTGGTGGTCTCCATCTCACTTCGACAGAGGTTTGTGACCTAATGAGCAATCCAGGATTTTTCTGCTACCATTTGTTCTTTCAGTACAAGCCTTCTGTGATTTGCTCAGGAACCCCAGCAGATATCTATCAAGGCCATGTCCTTTCCAGCTGGAGTTTGGTGGGTTTCTTCTGCTGTTTGCTGGTGGTCCATCAATCAATCCTCCAGCAGATTCACAGAAAGATGATCTGCTTCTTGGCTCTGTGGCAACAGTCAGCTCATGCCTTTTTATGACCAGTTCCCTCCATACATTCATTGTAGGTGGTGGCCTCTGATACCTTTATGGAGGGCTGGCATTGGTGAACATCTGTGTGACTACATGGGTTATGCCTGTGCATCTGAATACACCACTGCTAGCACACAGCTAGTGACAACAAGAGGAGATCACTCCTGTCGATGGGTGACCATCTAAAGATTTAGGAGGTTGGTTTGGAGCAGCATCTGAGAGTTCAGATGCTTCTCTGAAGCTTAGCCAAACCCCTTTGGCCTGGAAAATGAGCTGGGAAATATAATGAGATTAGGCTGTCGCGTGAGATTTATGGCTCATCCTTCTTCCAGCTGGGTCAAAAATACCACAAGTTCAGCCTCTTTGAGAGTGCATTGGTGTCTCCGCTCTCAAAGTCGGGGAGGGGAGGACAGGTGGGGTTTCCTTTCAAGTCTGCAGTTGATGATTAGTTTGGAGGAAGTTCATCGTGTGCTCCAGGCCCATTTGTAGCTGGGGCCATCTGCATGATGATCACGTACCCTGGGGACAGGACTCACCCTGACCCCCATGATGAAGGCAACACTTGTGGGGGCAGGCTGCAGATCTTAGGGACACTGCCCTAGTCCTGCTGCATGGCCACATTATTTTCAAGCCTGGTTGACAAACTCCTTATAGAAACCAGATTTTTCTTCCAGCCTCCAAGGGCTTTCCTCACTGCTTGGCCTGCTGTGCTTCCAGCTTGGATAAAGCAACGTGGGGATCCTTTACCACTGCTGCTTATAACTTCCACCCTCTTTCTGTTCCTGCTCAAAAAAGCTGGGCTGGAAAAGACCTACTGTTTTAAAACTGGCTCTTTCAGACTGACCTGAGCAAGGGCTCCATCACAGCGTAGCTACCAGGGAGGAGAAGACAGCAGTCAGTGATGGGGCTGAGGAAAGTAATCTCAGGCAGCCCAGCTGGCACTAGAAAAGGCCATGTATCTGTGCCCTAAGCCTTCTCAGGCCATATGGTGGGGCACCTCTCAGGATGTTTGCATCAAGCCACAGTCCCTGTCTCTGTGAATCACATCAAACAGGAATTGTGAAGAAGCAGAGAACAAAGCAGAAAATGTCATTATCCTGCTACAAATGTCCCTGGTGCATCCACACAGGCTCAGTGGATGATTCAGGTTGGAAGGGACCTTAGGGTGCTGTTGTCAGTGATATGTGTCACTTCGGTCCTGCAGTGCCAAAAGGGAAAAGGATGTTTGGGAAAGATGCATAGCAGGTAGAAAGGTTGGCTGAAGGTCTAGCAGGAGAGATTCTGCAGTTTGGAAATGACCACGGACACACACAAGAGAAGTCTAGAGAAGCCCTGAGGGGTGACTGAGTGCTCGCTGTCTCGAAAACTGGAAGAATTAGGGACATGAAACAAAACTAGCAGCTGGCAGGTTCAAAAGCTACACCCTTCCACTGTCCTGCTCTGGGGCGTGGGTATAGCCATACCTCCTGAGGCATGGTGTGACCAGCCATGAAAGCTCATGCTATGCCACCAGGCTCACCTTCAAGCTCAGCTGAAGAGGTGCCATGGGTTCACTACGGCTTTCACACACGGTGGCTTTTTTAACCCCTCTGTTGAATACTTTTGAATCCTGCCCTGTAACTGTACCAGTGAAACCGCTGTGTGATTACAGAACAAGGCAGCAGCCACTGCAGTGAGCACAGGCCAGAAGCAGTGATCTCTCCAGAGTATCAGCCATTATTACAGCCCATGGGTATACCTAGGAAATTCAACCACATGCCTGCCCAGTGGTCCTGGAAACCCACTCCTCATCACTCTCCAGGGCTTTTTAAGTTCAACAGAATTGACACTGAAGACTGCTTTCCTGACAGAGCCTGTCTCCTAGTTTGAATTTTCTGGTGTCCAGTGAAATGTAGACCCCAAAAGTAGCTTTTCAAGGTGCAGGGTGGTGGATTCTCTAGTGGCCAGTAAGAGATGGGCTCAGTATTGTCAGCTTTATCCAGGTGGGGTTTTTTCCTTAGGACTGTTGGAGGTCTGCTGTTGAGCTCTGATTTGATTTGGAGGAAGTCAGACAGAGAGAATGTTGCACTTCCTGAAGAAAGCAGTTGAGAAACCCTTCATTTTGCACAAACTCTCCTTTTGGACTTTACAAGCATGTTCTCTTTTCCCATTAACTGGGTAGCACAAGCTGCTCATCACCTGCTCTCCTTGTCAGGGCTGGTACTAGCATGACTTATAGTGCAATGGTTTATAGACACAGCAGTGCCTGAATTACTGATGGGTCACTTTTATAGCATACTGTGGGAGGAGGAAGCTTTTCTCCTTAAAAACATTCATTTTTCCTAATAAGTACACCGTGCAGCAGCAGGAGGGAAGGGAGCCCACACCTCCATCCTGGCGTTGGACAAACTCATGCCAGTGTCATCCCAGTTTGAGGTGGCTGTGGCTCAAAGGTATGTAAATTCCTCACCACAGTGGGGTTGCAGAGTCTCTCCTTTCAGTCTTCAGCAGTGATACAGAGAGATGTGAGAGGAAAAAAAAAGTCCTTTTCTTAGCTGCTCTAGATTCTGGAAATACTTTGCCCAACACTTTTATTTTGCTTTTCTTCTTCTTTAATTTTTTAAATTAATTATTTACTCAAGAAAAGCAGCCATACTGCTACGGAATTATACTTTGTTTTCTTAGAAGGAGAGTCCCCAAAACTCAAACCAGCTCAATTCTAACTTTTTTTTAAAGAAACACATTTAATTTTTCAGCTACTTCTCCACAACAGGTTTTTGCTCCCAGATTTCTTAACGGGATTTTTTTTTCCAAACAGGGCTCAAACCCAAAAGCACTTCTTTTTGTGTCCGAACAGCATTTTTAAAATTCTCAATCCATGGAAAATCTTCTATCTTTTGGTTACCACAGCACAATGAAAAGAAGCATTTGGACGGTTTGAACTTGCCATCAGCCAGCAGAGCTGGGTGTGTGAGCAGCTGCAGCTATTGAGAGGCTCTTCAGCAGCTGTGAGCAAGAGCTCTAAGTCAGCTCTGTCCACATCTGCCATCACACAGTAGTATTTTTTTGCCACTTAAAGGAAGTTTTAGCATTCTTGTGTACTGCAGATTGCCCTCATCTAGATGCTGTGAATCTCGTGGCCAGAGCAGGCCTTTTGCAGGTGGATCAGAGCAGATGTTCTGCTGCCTGGCCTCACCTGAGCCCCTTTTCCTGCATGCATGGGGATTTCAGTGACCCTGAAAAATGTCCCTTGGCTCAAAGCATCTGCTCATGGGGCAGATGGTCCCCAGGTGCCCGGGGCCCACCATGTGCCATGTAGGGCTGCAGCCTGGCAGGGTGGCATGGAAAGCACAGCTGTGGAGGGTGGGACAGATGTATCCAAAGGGGGGGAAACATCTACGCCTCTTTCGCTATTTCTTTGTCCCTCTTTATATTTCTTCCCTTCTCCTTCTTCCTTTTTTTCTCCTTTCTCTTTTTTTTTCTATTTCTATTTTCATTTCTCTTTCAGTTTTTTCTCTTTTTTTGTTCATGACTCTTTCTCTTTTGCTCTTGCTTTCTTGCTTCTTTCTCTCTCCTTTCCTATTCCTCTCACTCCGTTTCTTCCCTCCTCTCCTCTTTTCTTATGTGCCACTCTCACTCCCTTTTCTCTCTCTTTTTTTTGTCACTTCTCTCCCCTTTTTAATCCTCCCCTCCAGAACCCCTTTGGCTGTAACCCCCAGTGCTCTCACCTGGATGCCGTTGCCTTCCCTGAGGCATCACCATGCTGTTGACTGAACCCAGGTGCCAGCAGCACCTCAGAGCTCATTTACAAGCAGCAGGGAGCTTTAATTGAGAATTTAGCACCCCCCACCATGACTCCCATCCTTGCGGGATCACAAGGAGAACAGTGATGTGAGAAGGAAAAAATGATCCTGGGGGCTGAACCACCTCTCCAATTGTCACCTTCCTGGGAGACTGGGCTAGTCCCAGGGCAAATCCCCTTTCTTCTCACTCTGCCTGGGGTGGGGATTACCTTGGGGCTGTCTTCACCCTGGCTGCCCATTCCCCAGCCTGTCCACCCCATCACCAGCTCTGGCTGGTGTGTTCAGGCACAGAGCTGCTTTGGACTCGTGAGGTGCAACCAACCATCTGCATCATTCTGCAATGGCTCGGAAGGCGGCTGGTGGACTAATTTAATATAGCTTGGTCTCAGTTCTTTTAATTATGTCTTTATAGTCTTTTAATTAGCCAGAATCCTACTAATTTAAACCACTCTTGTTTGGAGAGACTTCTGCTGAGCAGCTGTTCTCACTCAGAGCTTTCTCTGGGTTAGGAAGAGCAGCCTGGGATGTTTGCTTCTCCCCTTCAGGCAGTTTTTCTTATTTTGCTACATCAGCAAAAGGTTGCAGAACAGAAATGGTTCCTCTGAGATAGAGAACGTGACTTACAAATAATTATTTGTGTCTGGAACCTGTTTATGGGGTTCAGACAATAAAGAAAGCCAAACGCACAGTGTTTCTCTTTCAATACAACACCGGTTTTCCTTCAAACCGGACAGAGATTAGAAACTTCAAGGACCAGGATGACAAAGGTCATCTGAAAAGCAGCACCTATCTAAGATAAGAAAGGTCCTAGCAACCAGGTTAACTTCTCAGGAAAGCCATTGGAAAGAGGGCTTTGGACTTGCTCTTTTATGCTTGTGGTGTGCCAGACTGCTGGCTGCAAATCAGCCCTGTGCTGGGTGCTGTACAGTCCCAAGAAAAAAAAAGGGAGTTTCCTGCTACACAGCACAAATTAAGACACCAGCCCAGAGGTTCACAGGACCCACACAAGCTTGCTCACCTCCCCTGACGAGGGCTTGAGCACACGTCTCCTCTGAGAGGTGACACCAGACCCTCTTTGTCACCGAGCTCCAGGGAAGGAGGATTTGCAAAAAATGCAGCTTCCTACATAGAATCATAGAATGGTCTGAGTTGGAAGGGACCCCAAGGATCACTTTGTTCCAACACCACTGCCATGGGCAGGGCCACCAACCTCCAGGCCTGGATCTACACAAGGCTGCCCAGGGCCCCATCCAACCTGGCCTTGAACACCCCCAGGGATGGGGTATCCACCACCTCTCTGGACAGCACATTCCAGCACCTCACCACTCTCTCTGTAAAGAACTTCTCCCTAATATCTAATCTAAACATTCCTTCCTTCAGCTTCAATCCATTCCCCCTTGTCCTGCCATTGCCTGCCCTTTGAAAAAGTTGATTCACATCCCCATCAGCTGGTTCTCCTGACACTGGTGGGACATGCAGGGGCTTGGGCTGCTCCTGGGCTGCCAGTGACACCCGTCACCTTCCCATGGCCCAGCTCTGTGCTCAGCAAGCACAGGGTTGTTGTCCGGCTTCAGATTTTAACAGGCAATAAAGAAAAAAAGAAAGGCTGTGCAGCAGCTGTGAAGGATTATCAGTGTGTATCGTGCTGTCCTGCACTGCAAGAAGAAAGTATGCTTTAAAGTTTGGGATAGGCATTATTGATTGCATTTAATTGCTTATGTCCCAGCCCAGGCAAGGGCTCCAGCGTGCCAGGAGTGATGCAAACACACACAGAGGGTGATCCCTGCTAAAAAAAAAAAGGCCTGCCATCAAAGTGCAAGGCAAGAGACGGCAAGTGGGAGCCAGCCTGCTTTTCTTCTTTAATAACTCTTCCAAAACATTAGGCTTTTGAAAACAAATACTGAGGATGGTCCAGGGAATTGAAATCCATCACAGCGAGGCAAGCACACAGCCCTGCTTGTGCTGCAAGTCAGGAGGGAGGTGGGAAGAAAAGGGAGAGCCGAGGGGAAAAGCGTCAGCATCGTGTGGCTCATTACCGCGACTCTTTCAGTCGCTGTCTTGAGTTTATAATCCAGGCTCCACGGTACTGTAAGGGCTCATTAATTCCAGGCCTGCACTGGTGACTCAAACGTAATTAAGAACAATCACAGAAATGTCATCACAAAATACACTTCGTGGATTTCCCTATTCAAAGTTCCGGTGTCTCTGTAATTATTTGTGGTGTGAATTTGCAGCGCTTCTCTGAACAGGCCGCGGCCATTCTTCCAGCAAGACCAGGCCTTTGTAGTAGGAGGGCTGGCTCCGCAGGCCGCCGCCAGTGCTCCGCTGGCTCCTGCCAGTATTTCACTATTAGGAGGGGGTTTAGGGAAGAGCAGATAAGGACCAGGCTGGATTTTGCACACAAGACAAATAACTGACCTGTGCTACTCAGTGCCGGCTGTCGTGAAGGTTACAGAGTCCAGCTGGAACTGAGTATGGACAAATTTATGAGTAGTAAGGGTGCAGCCGTGGCTCCTGAACTTGTTGGTCTGGACACAGACCTGGTGTAGGACATCTCTAGGCTGATGTTTGTTGGATGATTACTCAGGATGACATGCTTTCTGTGCATTGTACCTCTCCCTGAGCAGCCCCTCACCCAAGACCCAGGTCTGAGGGTGGAGGGGGAGCCGAGCAGTCGGTGCCTTTCACACCATGAGGAGCTGTGATGGAAGGGACAGTCCTCCCCTCCCTTAACCACCCCACCAGCTGACCACTGTGTACACTAGGAAGCAGCCCGTATCATAAAGCTGGGGGACTCATGGGTGGAAAAAGTTCTCAGAAATTTCCACTGACCCTCTTTTTCAAGGGATAATTACTTCTTTGACTAAATGTCTGTTTGCTTGCCAAAACAGTTGGGAAACCAGACACTCTATGCCACCGTACAACCAATTTCTGTTTGCTGATGTTGGGATGGTTTTGTGGAATTCTTTTTTTTTTTTTTTTAAGTTTCCACCTGCTTACAGCCAAAGCATAATTAAATCTAATTTTCCTTTGAGGAGGGGAAAGAACACATTTTTTGATTATGCTCAAGACCCCCAGAGCTGTAAGAGAGGACTTGTTATCCTGAGAAATACGTCATTTGTGAGGTCCTGAAGGGTGTTGGGCAGTGGGCTGAAGGAAGGGAATCTCTCATCTTAGAGCATGGCTGGGAGTGAAGTATGCAAACCTACGACTCCACACTGTTTTGGTTAGGTCCATTAAGCAACTTCTCTGATCTAAAATCCAATATATGCCTTGGTGTCAGATGAAAAACAACCGTGTTCATCCATGATAAAGTTTGGTGGAAGCCAGTGCTGCAAGCAGCCTTTGGCCAGGGACGTGGTTGAGTCACCATCCCTGGATGTGTTTAAAAAAAGGGTGGGTGGATCAGGTACTTAGGGATATGGTATAGCACAGGACAGGCACAGTTGGACTTGATGATCTTAAAGATCTTTTCCAACCTTGTAATTCTGTGATTCTGCTTGCTGCCCACTGAGACTGGGTTTTTCAGTGGGACCAAGGAGAGTTAGATGTCCATGGAGAACCAGATGCCTGCCTCATGTTGACCTCTCCACTTGCAAAGGCGCCTCTTTTTCTTGGGTGGGCTGAATTTTGCCAGCTGCTGTCATCAGTCAAGTTTACAGCCTTTGCTGAAGCTTGAGGTGGCCGGGGAGGTGGCAACACAAGCACCCTGTCAAGCACGGGGTGGAAAGATTCACACCTCCTTGATGGTGTTGTGTTTTCTCAGGTCTTTTGCTGGTGCATCCTTCAAGTTCCTTGTGAAAGTGTGAGCTTGCCTGCAGGAGGGAAGTATGTGCGAAAGGATTTTACTGGTTGCCACCCGTTAATTGTCCCACAGTGGTGGCCAAAAGCCTCAGAGATGTTTCCTATTATTATTATTACTGCTAATCATAATAATGAATCTCTGTGTTATGGTAGTACCTGAGGTGTAAGAGTCTCCATTGATCACTACATTTAAATGATCACCATGCCCTAGTCAGCACCCAGTCTGATCTATAAAAAACAAAAAAACCCTAAAGGTTTGGTAGGGAATTCTGCAAGTCAGCCTGAAACTACAACACCAGCTGAGCAAACCTCCTCCCAGCCAGAATCAAAGCCCCTTCCCCAGCCAGCTACTCACTTTTTATTGCTTTCATTTGCATTTCTCTGCCACCACATCAGTCATCCCCAGGATGCCCAGTGTTTCTTGCTACGACCTGTAGAGGGAACCGTGCAATATAGAAAATTGTCCAAAATTCTGCTGTGTCCCCTTCCAGGAAAGGGTGTTCCTCACCCGTCCCCTCCATCCTTAAACAGACCTCACATTTTCCACTGGTATCATTTGATTTCAGGTGGGCTGGGATAATACCAAGCATCCTGTGCAAGGTGAGGTGCACACATGCTGGCTGTGGGCAGCAACGAGAAGATGCAAGACTCCATGCAATCCCATTTTCCTTTTCCTTCAATGGAAAACAGCTAGTTGGAGGAATTCAGTCCATTATTTTGACTCGTGGTTTCTCAGGTTTTGGGGACTGACAGTAACAAGTTAGGGAAGGGCTGTTTCAACCCAGGATAGAAGTGGCCAGACTTCCCAGGCCCCTGGCCAAGGGTAAGCCGAGCCCAGTGTTTCTGGAGAGAGTACCAGGCTCAGCACCACAGCTGTGGTTTGGGCCCTGTTTTATTGTCTCTCATGACACTGAAATAAAGTGACTCAGGAGTCCCTGGAGCCAGACAAACCTTCCTCACTCCAGGGCTGTGTTGCAAAGCAGAGTCAGCACCTTGGCAAGGCAAGTCCACTCCTCTCCATGCAGTGCAGGGCTGTGGGGCAATAAAAACATGGCAAAGGAGCTACCCCAACCTTGCAAAAGTGCCCATCACTTCCTGTCTTCTCAGCACAGAGCTTGGGGTTTCTTGCTTGTTCTCAGCAAGGCAGGGGACCAGGCAGGCTTCCTTAGTCATGGCTAGGTCTGTGGATATTTTCTGATTGTAAACGGCATCAGTTCTGTCAAACTCCCTTTTTGCTGAGGTGGCAAAGTATGTCCTGACTCAAAGCCCTTTGAAAGCAGCGGAAGGATCTGTCTGAGGCTGGAAAATCCAGTGGCTTGAATCTACTTGTCTCCTGACACTGGTCCTATGAAGGAAATGACACCAAAGCTGGACGTGATTGATGCTGAGGTCTGCAGATGCCAAATCCCTCCCTTGGGATTCCTCCCACAGAGAAGTTCCTGCATGTCTAGAAAACACAAATCTCCCTGGAATGGGTTAATACACTGCGGTGGATGTGTATCCCCTACCCTGTACTTCCCTTCATTCCCCTCAAATAACACCATCACCAACACCACAAGCAAGTAAACAAACAAAAAACCCCACAAATAATTAGTTGGTGGCACCTTCAAGATTAAAAAGGAATTGAGCTGGGTTATAAAACCTGCAATTCTGAACATTTCTTGGTGGACCGCAGGTCTCTGCCCTACAAGATATAACAATGCAAGGCTCCATGGGGTTGCTTTGTTTGGGTTTTTTTTATTATTATTTTTTCTTTAGTCCAACCATCCAGTAAAAAAAATAAAAATCCCTACAGCCTTGTTAAGATTTTTAACTTTACTTGTCAACTGTCCACACAGTGAAAAGCTTGTCCCATGCAGCGATGGCTCCACTTTCTCTCCCAATGACCTTCTCCAGATCTTCACCCCGCCCAAGGAGCAGTGATGGTTCCCCCTTACATTTACAGCCCTGGGACCCTTGTGGTGGTGGGACATAGTTCCACTTTGGTAGGTGAATTGCAACCGACTCCACACTAACAAGTCTTCACAGACTGTGGTGATGACTTTTATCCAGCCCATTTTCAGGGCAGAAGCAGGGGTGAAGTGTCAATCTTTCCTCCCGTGCTTTATCTCTCCTAAGGGAGCAGCATCCCTCACTGACATTAAAGGTGACTGAGTGAAAGGGCATGAATATAGGCCAGACTTTATATAATTATATAGGGAGGAAAACTGGGATGTCTCTTTGTAGAGGCTGGGAATGTTCCACTGGAAAACTAGGTTAGACTGAAATAAAGAAAGAGCCTCTGTAACCCAGAAATAGCTGGGAGGTTTAAGTATAATTTTCCAGCCCTGTGTTATTATGGTGCTAATTCAAGTCTGAGAAATAAATGTAGGTAAAGGTCCCACAAGGTCAGGGGGAGAAACGAATCACACTCACAGCTTCCTTTTCATGAAAAAATCCCTGGTCCTGATCGAACGATCTCCATTCACATGGAGTTGGATCCCATCACTGTGTGTGTGTGGGGGGGGGTAATATTTGTGTTCAACTCATTGATAGATTAGTTAGTTAATTAATTTGGAAATAAGGCAATTTCTTGAGTTGCCTAAAGCATTCTTTCACCTGAAAGGTGAGTTTTGGGACCAAGCAGAGCCTGGAGGTGCCTTATGTGTCCTGGGAGCCGAGGTGGAGGCAGCGCTGCTTCTGCAAGCAGAGAGCTGGGGGAGGGGGGCTGGTGGGTGCCATGCAGCCAGCAAGGGGCTGTGATTTCAGTTTGCATCCCCACAGCTTTCCCTTAGGCAGTGAGTGATGGCATGGTAAGGCCAAGCCAACTGCCTTGCAAAGCCCAGAGCAAGATTACTGAAATATTTATTGCTCCTTAAGTCCATGTTTCTTTTTTGTTTGTAGGAGGCTAGTGACAATTACCTCCCTTCGTAGACTGACACCGTGCGGTGTGCTGCACAAGAAAAAAGTGCCCATGCCTAAGAGGGAGCAACATCAAAACCACATCAGCCCTTTGACAGTCCACAACACCCTGCTTCTTGCTAAAAGCAAAGTGACCAGAGCCACCAACATCTCTGCTCAGTCATGGGAGGAGATTGTTCCTACGAAATGTCAGCGATGCAATTGAGGAAGGAAGAGGAAGTCAGTGCAAGAAACTTTCCGGGAAAGTGAGACCTTTCCCTTCCCCAACTGCAATGTGCATAATTTTAGCAAGTAGTAAGGAGATGGGTAAAATAAAATGAGCTGGTTTAGGTAACAGCAGAACCCAAAGACTTGTTGCATTGGGATCTTCCAAGCCTCTTCTTAACGTGAGCTCCTAAAGAGATGGCAAGTCTGTGGGGAACCGTGAGGGAAGGATTGCCAGCCACAGGTTTTGTTTCACATTAATGCTCATTTGCAGGGTGCTGCTTGGGTATCTGGTAGCAGTTTCACCCTACAGCCGCCCTGAAACCCCAAAAGTGGTGTCCATACCTAAGACAAGTTGGGAAACTCTTGTCTCTAAAGCCAGAGTTCAGAGCAGGAAAGAAATGGCTGGAACAGTTTGGAGGAATTGTGGGGTCTGGCCAATCTGATAGGCACTTTTTCTTTCTTAAATGTCAGGCTTTCTATGAGACTTGAATTGCTCTTATCTTTATTTCCTTGGCACATGGAGCCTGTGCAATCATCATTCCTCAGAGAGGTAGACAATGCGGCTGGGATGATGAGGGTGATGAGGATTTGGGAGAGGTACGAGGGCAGGAGGGAGGGGGGTACACTAGTGTTACTGTCCAGGCACAATGCACTGAAGGACACTGATCTCCAGCAGCAGTGCACAGGACCGGTTTTAATTGTTTTTAATTTTGAACTCCTCCTTCTGTGCATGGTTTCAGCTGCACTGCCAAGTCCACCCATTCCCCAGCCAAGGCCGCAGGCTGAAAAAGGCTCAATAGTCCTGAGCAACACTTCTCAGCTGTGATTGCTCCTGGAAGGCAAAGCTCTGTCCCTTCTGGTTTTTATCCCCAAAGAGATGACAGGTGGTAACTCTTTTCTTCCACTGTGTTTTTCTGAGAATAATTTAAGTCTGAGCCCTGTAGCTTTTTGACTAGGACCCTGCTCAGGTCGTGCCAGTTATGACTGTTCATATCTAAATGCATCAAGAGGAAAACTCTTTGGCAAACCTGAGCAACAGGCTAGAAACGGGGTGAGTAAGAAGTTAAATTCTCAGATGCTCACAAAATCCCAGCTTTTGAAGAAAAGTCCCTCCAGACTTCACAGCAAGATTTTTCGCCCTCCCATTTACACTGCAGGTCTTTAAAGGCAAAATTTGCCCTGGCTGGTGCAGAATGTGGCACAGCATGAGATTTGAAATGAAGGGAAGTCAGAAGTACCAGCAGGGTCAGCTGTCACTGTGGGACAGCAGGCAAAAATCACCAGCCTTGGGGTTAATCCTTGTGGGTTGCTCTCCTGCATCATCCTGTGCTGGGACAGGACAGGGGCAGTGCATGGACAGTTCAGTGAACAGATTTGCTTGAGCTGGAGGGAGACATGTGTCTTCAGCCTAATCTAGCAGAGAGGACCTTGAAGCCACGGCTATTTTATCATCTGGGAGCAATAGAGCTGCAACCTCAGGCCAGCAGCTGTGGTCTTGTGAGTTTTGGACCCCAAAGAAAATGGGAGATAAAAGTTGCCTTTGATCCTTTTGGGCTGAGTTTTTATTGCCAAGTCCCCCCCGTTTGTAATTTACTGTGATCCTAGGTTGGGGAAGGATGGGAATTGGGGGAAATGGAGCAACACAGCTTGTGGGAGGGTCTGGACATTTTGAAAGCTGTGTCTCAGAGCCAATATGCCTGTCTGCTGCTGGGTCAGACAAGGAAGAGACTATTATTATCCCCCTTCCTCCTCCTTTACAAAATACATCCATGTCTGAAGTTGCTCAGTACCAGGGACCTGTCCAGAAACCCTTCCTTATCTCTTGACTAATCATGCCTGGATGAGGCCAAACCAGAGCTTGCTTCATCTCACAAAGGACTAAACAAACATTCTGGCTCCCGGTGATGCAACTCCAAGTTGATTTTTCCAGTTACTCAACTTCTCTCTCCCTACGTATAATGTGCTGAACTTTGAAATAAATGCCTCTCTCAGCGATTTCAGCAATTTATGTCAAGAAAATCTGGATGCATCAAAGTGAGAGATAATATTTTCTGACACAGCACAGGAATAAAGCTGCAGCAGTACATGTAGCTCCTGAGCCCTCATCTCAGCTCTGCCACTGACAAGGTCTATGGCCAAGGGCAAGGTAGTTGAACTGCCTCTTCCTCGGTTTACCCCACTTATGAAAAGAGGATACCTGGTGTTTATCCTAAGCAAAGGAAGTGGGAAAATATCATAAAATGTACCTGTAACACCGATGGAAGCTGTCTGTGGAGGAAGAGGAAACGCAGACTCTGATGCCTCAGCAGAGAGGATGTTTTATTCTCAATTTGTGCTAAAAAATGCAGCATGTAAAGAGGTGTTGCCGATTATTTCTAGGAATCAGCAACATACATTGCATTCAAAGAGCCTTTTCCATATGCTATTTCTGTTTTCTTGGCTGCTTCCCAACATGGGTCATTAACTCCTGCCTCTTACAATTGCCCCACTGCTTCTTTCCGACACAGCCTCCCCCTTCCCCACCCAAAATGCCTGTATCAAGTTGCAAGGAGCTTGGAGGGCTCAACCCCCAGAAAGATGGAGTACCCTGTTGGGGGCTGAGAGTGTTCAGATATTCATGAGAGCAGCTCCCAGCTTCAGAAATCAGACCCAGTGCTCCTATTTTTATGCAAACAGCCTCGCTAATGAGAGACAGCTCTGCCTCTAGACCCCTTGATGAGAATCCTGGAAGCCTACAGGGTTTGAAATCCAGAGCATCCTTGTGATTTACCTAAAAGAGAGGGAAATGCAGGAAATGAACAGGGTCTTGAGGTTGCCTTTTTTCACCCCATGAAAGCTGGGGTGGATGAGCAGATCTCTTAGGTTAGTGTAACCTGGCCATAGCTCCGGCTCCAGCAGGACACAAAATTGCCCAGCTTTGGCCATGAGATTCCCAAGGGCAAAGACAACAGGTTTGTCTGGCTGCTGCCAGAGCTGGGGGGCTGTCACCCCCTCTGCCTTCCGAGTATCATGCTGGAGGGGCTCAGCCCTGGCCTGGTGAGCTGCCACCACCCAGACCTTGAGTCTCCATCACTGACACCCTCAACAGAGCAAGGTCCAGCCTGAATTTGAGATGCCCCAGTGGAAATCTCAAACTTTGGCAATGTCCAGGGAAAGGAATTTGTTCTCTTTGCCCTTTTGCACAGTACTTTTATAAAGCTCTCTTTAAGACAGCCTGCCTTTCAACCCTTTTATCCTCACAACAACCTAACAGCATAGGGATGAGCTATTTCTTTTCTGATTTATTGACTGGGAGGTTGGAGTGTAGAAGAGCTAAATAAATACCTTTGTTGCATTCGCACAGATGGTCTGTGGCAGAGCAGAGACCTCACACAGCCCTCACCAAGTCTTTGGTTACCATCCAGAAGAGTAAATTGTTGTTGTGGAATGAAGAATAGAGTGACCTTTGGCTTCCCATACACACATTATTTGGGTAACATCTTCCACGTGGGTGAAGCCTCTTTTGGTCCTTGGCTCAAGGCAAGGCTCTTGTGGTGTCCTCCAGCCTGGGGTGTTTTTCTTTCTCTTTTTGTTTCAGAGCCACGAGGAAAATGCTCACGTGGAGGCTCAGCCTCTTGGGTCCAGCTCTAACCAAGACATCTCTTCTGAGAACTATCAGGAAAGCAGTACTTGAACCTTGGCTTCCAGAGCTCAGCTGCAAGTTGGAGATGCTGATCGGAGCTGAAGCAACCTCAACTGACCTGAGCCACTTCCACAGCCTCGTCCAGCATCTGCAGATACACA
This sequence comes from Gallinula chloropus, assembly GCF_964237585.1. NCBI lineage: Eukaryota > Metazoa > Chordata > Aves > Gruiformes > Rallidae > Gallinula > Gallinula chloropus. The sequence goes on along the minus strand of NC_140086.1, from coordinate 158,030,313 downwards.
AACACACTCCCTCACAACACAGATACCTCCATCCCAGCTTCTCTAAAAGGCCTTTTCTCCTCTGTCTGCTCCTGTAACCATCAAAGGAAATTTTATGCCTTTGTCCTAATTCACAGAAGCATTTTTTTAAGTGCTGTGCTGAGCATGAAGGCAAAACTTAAAATGAAAGTTTAGTCAGTGGTGCAATGGAAGAAGGTTTGAGCAGGCTTGTTCTTTCCCTCTGCTTTTTCTGGCTACTTTTGGGTTTTGACTGGATTTTGTCCATCTTTGGACCAAAGTTTTGCCTCTCTCTTTCCTCCTCTGAGTTCACCTTATGTAAATAGATTGAGGCTTAGGCTGTGTAGCAGTATGTGTGGCATGCAGCCTCTCACTACTGATGTCAGTATACTTATCAGAATATGTGTAAGTATGCTTTATACATGTAAATATATATACATGAAATATAAGCACACCTGAGCTGTTGTGATGCCACACAGTGTGAGGTGGGCAAGGATCAAAGCCTAGGTTCCTCTCCTGCCTGGGGATGGAGGTGACATGGCCAGGGACCAGCACGTGGATCTCAACTGTCCTTGGATCAATGAAGAAGGATGGAGGTACATGTCAGGCTGGTGTTTTATCCACCTTTTGATATGGGAGGAACTCCCCTGCAAGCGTACCCATGCAGTCATTTTGCAGACAGAGAAGTACCGTGTCTGGCTGGGATACCACCTGGGCTGTAAGTAACAAGATACTTCAGGAAAAAACACCACCAAACAAAACCTCTTTCCTTCCCAAAAATCCTTCAGTAATGAATCCTGGAGCCAGATGTGCTTTAAAATCACACTGAGGCTTGCTGGTGGATGCCAGGACTGATATCCACCGGTTTCAAGGTCTGCTGAGGAGTCACACCAGGGTTAGCATCATCACAGAATGCCTTTGGGACCCAGGGATAAAGTGACTTGTCCCCCAGGAATAACCAGAGGGAATTTAGCAAGGAGTTTTGCTCCTGGGGATGCTCGCTGAGCATTTCCCTGGAGCCAGCTGAGGGGTTTGCTTTCCCTGCTTGGGATCTCTTCCTACTACTGCCCAGAGCCGGCCCTGCAGCCAGGGTGCAAATTACAACCCACAGTGTGCAAACAACCCTGTGTGCTCTCAGGGGCCCAGGAAAAGGCTGTTCACAGGGAGTCCTCCCAACACAGCCTGGCCTTAGCTGAAAGCTGGGCATGAAGTGAAGCACAGCCCTAGCTTGCTGTTGCCATGTCTGCCTCGGTGTCAAAGCATCTGGGATCTCTGCCTTGCCCTCCATATTCCCTGTGATAGGGTGCATCAGTGCCAGCAGGGAGCTGTGGGCTGCTGAGAGGAGGATTAAAATGCAAGGGAAGGAGGGAGGGGATTTGGGATGCAGCAGGTATGTGGGTTTGGATAACTCCTTCCTTCCTCTCCTTGCAGGAAAGGAGTCCCCGTGTCTATCCCCCAGCACACAGGTGGTATCTGACCTCATCCTGGAGGTAAGATGGGGTGCAACAAAATTAAAATGAAGTTGCAATGTGTATTTAACCCCCACCTAAATGATTTCAGGCCAGCATGGGCTGCTGCATATCTCCTGGTTGCTGCCTGGAGGTGGTGAGGGACCAGGCACTTGTCCAGAGCTATCATGGGTAGTGCATGAAGCCCGGCAAGAACCCAGCAGATGCATGCTGCATCGCTCCTGCCAGCACCCTGACTCCCTCCTGTGAAATATCCAGGAGCTAACAGGCTGTGATGGGCTTCCTTTTGTCCTGGTACCTTGATCTACAGGAGGGAAGTCTCCCCACTGCCTGGCATGTTAATGGACCTGGCTGCCCTGAAGTCCAGGGGGAACACCTGGGCTGAATCCAGCTGGAAAGGGCAGAGTAGGAGGCTTTGGAGTGACTTCAGGAGGCTTGGATCAGGCCTTGGGGAGAAGTTGCTTGTTTGAGATCTGGGGAATGGTGTCAGTGCAAGGAGCAGAGTCAGACACTGGTGCCTGTTTGGTTAAGTGTGGCTCAAAGAGGGTTTCTAGAGCACTAGGACACCCAACGGGACACATCCTCAGCCAGACCAGCCTTGTCAAGCTCTCTAGGCTCAAGCTGCTGAGCTGCTTCTCCTCTGTTCAGTTTCAGACTTTCCACAAGATAAAACAACCCCTGAGTGACTATATTCCTCTCTTCTTGCCCCCAGCACTGGTTTTGGGCTCCCCACAGTGTAAATTAATCCACATAGAGATAGTCTTCAGAAGCAAAGTGCAGCCGTAGACCCGAAGTGACCCACAGCTGTGAATACCTGGAGGAGCCCCATCCGAAACAGAAAGGGTCTGCCTGTGAAGACAAAACCTGACCTGTAGCAGCAACACAGAACAGGAATTTCCCCAGAGGTCAAGAGGAGCTGGCTGATGCATTTTTACCTCCTCACCTGTCAGTAGCATATACTTGGCAGGATTTTTAATGAAGAATCTGAATCGCTTTAGTACAAAAGCTGGAAGGACGAGATGGTTTTTCCCCCAAACTCCTCCCATTGCAGCTGCAGAGAAAGCTCCTGATCCCCCAGGTCAGGCCTGGCTTGTTACCACAGTGTCCTTCTAATGAGGATGCCACTGTCTGGCAGTGCCCACTCCAAGCTGCTGCTGCTTTGGGAGCAGCAGACAGCCCCATCCCATATCCAGGAATACAGAGGATGGACGCAGAGGCCTGGCTCTTTCCTGACTCAGGTATCACATCACCATCATGCTCTAGGGTTTGTTCAGACCCTAAAAACTGCAGGTTTGCCTGTTTTAAATATAGGAAGAGAAACTCTGCAAGGCAAGTGTGTGATATGGTTCTCACACACATAAGCACATGCACCCAGCTGACCTAATGCTTTTGGACATGTGGACATGAGCCTTCTTATGGTGCAACAGAAATTGTTCTAACAGGTTTTTCCATTTGGAAGATACCCTTGAGTTTCTAATTCAAATTTTTCCTTTGATTCCTATTCTTACACAGAGGGAGCTCCCCTGGAACCACTCTAACCCCATCCCACCTTCCCTTTGGTGCCTTTAGCATCATACAGTTATAGAAAGCTTTTGCATTTCCCCATGCCTGGTGATGGATGGAGCAGTACTGAGAGGACAGGAGCCCTTGGTATGACTCCTCCTGGCATTGCTGGCACAACTGCTGGACAGAAGTACAAATACCTCCCATCTGAGCTCTCTTTAGAGCCCAAATGACTGTCCCTTGTTCCTTCTTCATCTGTGCTGCTCAGAATGAATGAACCAAATCAGAGAAGCCAGCTAAAGGGATTTCTTTGATTGCCCTCTCTGAAGCCAGACCTCCTACATGCTGGTGGCTCACATTGCTCCTCACACAGCCTCAGCCTGGCTTCACCACCACCCTTGGCCAACACTTTGGCCTCTCCTCCTCTGACCTGGCAGTGCTTCACATGCAAAGTAGCATTCTAATGGCTTCATGGACACTAGTTAAATATGTAGCCCAGCTAACAGACTTTTCCAAGGCAGACAAGAAGAATCACCATGCCCTGCAGCAGTCGGAGGTGCTCAGCAAACAGCTGCTCTGGATCAGAGCCCTGAGCAGAAAGCTCGGCAAGGAAGGGGGGCATTTCAATCAGAGTATCTCAGTGAGCATTTCCCTTCAGCTTCCTTTCAGCAGAAAGTGGATCTGGTTCATCTGAGGCACCCCAGCCGCACGTGTTGGCCACTTTACAGCAGCCAGGGAGATTAAATCCAGCTCTTCCTGTGCTAGAAGTGCAGGCTCTTTATTATCCAAATGAAACCTGACTTCCTTAAGCAGACACACTGCAGGGCTTGGGACACACAGACGAGCCATCTGGAGCCCATCCAGGTTGAGACTGGCTTTTACACCTACAACTGCACTATCTACAAGTCACCAAAATCTTCACACCATCTGATTTCCACTGTCACCCACTCTCTGCCCTTGACTTCAGCACTCCCAAGGGGAACCCCTATCAGTCCTGTAATGAACAAATTTTACATTAGGAGCTATTGCCCAAACCAGAACATGACCATTGTGTTAAGGTAGCAGCATCCAATTAGACCCAACAACATTAACCAGCCTGAGTACAGCAGCGTGTTCAGCAAGGCTGCGGCTGCCACTTCTTTTTATGAAGTTGTTTGGGTGGGATTTTTCTCTGTGTGCCTTTTTAATGTCAGTGCATGTGTTTTGAAACCACAACAGTTTTGTTCCTGAGAACAGATGGTGACTGGGGGCTCTTTCAAGCCAGCTGCAAGAGGAACCTGGCCAGGGCTTTAACTGCTGGGGCAGAGTCTCCCACCTGCAGGGTCTGTCCCCTTTCCCTCACCAGAAAGCAAAGACGACCCAGCTCAGCTACAAAATAAAGGTAAAATAAAGGCCTGCCCTGCAAAGCTCCCACTGGTGTCAAAAGCTCTGCAGATGAAACGGCAGACCCTGGGTGTGGGAAGTGCTAGGTTTGCCAAGATCCCATCGAGCACACAGACACGTTCTCCTTCTTGTCAGGACCTCAAGCCAGTGCCACTTCACTCTCATTGGGGCTTTTTTTGGGCTGGCAGCAAACAATCCTCTGCCACAGAGCAAGGTCCTGGGCCATGATGTCCACATGCCAAAACCCCTGAGCTATGGTACAGCCTGCAAGGATGGCCCTGCTCCCTGCCAGGGAGGGGAAGAGGAGTGGGGCTTTGGAGTAGCAAAGGCTGCAGTGTGGGGTTGTGTGCACAGACCCTACCAGAGGAAAGACAAGTGAACATCATGTGGGATGTGAGAGCAGAAGGAAAGTCCCTTAGACAGGGTGAACCAGCTCAGCACAGCCCATGACACTGGGTCACACTAACAGCATGACTCTGGTTGCTGTCCCTTGCCTCCTCACCCCGCAGTCCTCCCACACGCTGGTGCCACAGTTCCTTCTGCCTGGATCCATCCCCCTTTGCTGTGAGCATTTCCATAAGGAGTCCAGCATCCTGGTCAACATCAATGGCTGTGGAGAGGACAGGTCCCTGCAGACAGTGATCCACAGCCTCGAGCTCAGCTTCCTGAGGGAGAGTTTCTTGCCTTGCATGGGCTACAAGGAGAGCCTGTGGTGACCATGTTTAACAGTTGTTTCCCTCAGTGAAGTGCTCATGTTACATGACTAAATCAGGATCCATGGCCTGTAAAGGAGATTTTAAGTCATCTCCTGAAACTTGCCTTTAGGGGAGCAAGGAGACCTCAAGAGCAGGCCAGTAGCAAGAAATGATATATCTGTCCCCATGCACAAGCACCTTTCCTCCGTGAAGCTTCTCTCCCTTAGAAGAGTTTTAACCATGCAAAACTTCATCCCAGACAGCCCTGGGGAGACCAGGACGTTCTGCAAATACAGTATGTTGGGATTAACAACCGTGTACATCAATAACAGGTAATGTGACCTGACAGGTATTGATTGGGCAGTGCCACGTCACATTTGCTCCGTATGTAGGTCACGCAAGCACAGGCACTTCAGATGAGTGTGCAGCGTGCCCCGTCAGAGCCACGGGTACAGGGTGTCCCTTCTGCAAACAGCATGGGTCACTCCTCCTGCCTCCCCAGTTCACTTTCATCTGAGGCAAGAGATCACCCTAATTAGCGTCCAGCACTAATGATGTTTCCATTGACGTCTGGGATAGGGATGTTCTGCTTTTTTCTAAGTACAAGCATAAAGCCATGTGTCTGGGTTGGTTTGTTTTTCCCCCACCTCTGTGTCTTCCTCTCTCTTCTTGCCCTGATTTTGGGGAAGACAGGAGATGATCTAGGGGGATAAGGTGGGCTGCAGCAATTTCAATGAGTGGGCTAGGACAGGATGGACCCAAACTGAGGAAGATATGGGCTGGGAAAGGTTTCCGGGCAGGATGGTTGGGAGATGTGAATTTTGGGGTGAGAAAGGAGAGAAGGGAAAGTAGTGGGACAGGACACTAAGGGATGTGGGTGCCTTGTTATATGTTGGTTCTCCTTTGCCTGTCCATCCCTTGATCACTCCCTCCCTCCATGAGCACACAGAGGACTGATCTCCCCCTCCCCATGAGAAGCAATGAGACATCCATCTCCTACTGTTTTTAACCTCCAACAACAGGGCAGTACTCAATACATCCCATGCTGTGGTTTCACCGTTGGCTAAAGGGTCTGCCCACAAACCTAACCCCACAGACTTTAGGGAGGAGCTCTTGGTTTGGGATTTCTATTAAACCACCTTGCTGTGTCATTTTTTCTTTCTTTTCCACTCCCATTTCTCCAACCACAACCACCTTCAGCTGGCTTGTGAGGGAAGAGGAACTCATGTCAGAATTTTTTCTTTCTCTTGTGGTTCCTCAAATGATTAATAGAGAATGTGGGACTTGTGCACTTCCCACTTAGGAAAAACCAAAATAAGACTACAGGGAAATTCTCTGGGCTGCCTCTTGCAAAGTTTTAAGCGGATCATCCTATAAACAGGGAGTCCTGGAACTGTCTCCTGACTAAAGAAAACCAGACATTTCCTTCTATTCAAAGAGGCTGTCAGAAAGCAGCTATGCTTCATATAGCAATAAGAGAAACACCAATTTTATTCCAGTGGTTTTACAGGCAGCCAGAAAACAGGATGATTTTTTCATGAAAAGTTTTGCAAAGAGATGTAGTGGTTTAAGGTTTGCTGTTCCAGTGGGGAAGAAGGGGGACGGAGATGGTGGAAATTAATAATTTGAAATATCTCAAACATCTCAGATGTTGTTTACCTCATATCTAACCTTCCTGGAGCACTACAGACACCCCTGGAAAGGAGAAGGAAATCCAGACTGGCTACAGGTTTTTCTGATCAGAAAAAACAGAAAACCCACACAGAAAAAAATGTGTGTTCTGCAGCCTGGCATCACAGGGCTTTCTGATCAGGGCTCAGGGTCTGAGCTCCAGGGATGGGAACAGGCACAGGCACTACTGGAGCTATTGAGCTCTGGGACCAGCAGAGATAAACATTTAGTAAAAGCCAAGCAGCCACAAAACCCCCAAGTCTTTAAAAAAATGAAAAAAATAATATTAATTTAAAATAAGGATAGGTCAAGGGGTCATGGTTTTAAACTAAAGGAGGGGACATGCAGACTAGATGTAAGGAAGAAATTCTTTATGAAGAGGGTGGGCAAAACACTGGGACAGGTTTCAAGAGATGTGGTAGATGCCCCATTCCTGTAAACACTCAAGGTCAGGTTGGATGGGGCTCTGAGCCACCTGGTCTTGGAGATGTCCCTGCTCATTGCAGGGAGGGGTTGGACTAGATGGTCTTTAAAGGTCCCTTCCAACTCAACCCATTCTGTGATTCTGTAACTCTGTGATTAGGGCTTAGTATCATCAAGCCATATTCTGAATCCTGTTATTTCTCTCATGCCTGATCCAAGTCTTGGGTCAAGACATAGAGCCCCAGAGATCAAAAAGTCACAACTTCTCTTGACATTTACTTGCTTTAAGTGGCAGAAATGAGAACTGCTATCAACTTTCCTTAAGGCATTAAGGCATTTTATGGTATCATCATAAGGCTGAAGGAAAGACCCACTATAGTTGGGATTTGTGGACTGCAGACAGTGAGCAGCTCATTACCATCCTCATTAAACTCACTGTTGGATTGTGATATTAATACGAGCGATTAACAACATTACTGATAACTTGAACATTGGAAATTAAAAAAATGAGTCATTGGTCCTTTCCCAGCCTGCAAGGTTGGCTTGAAGATTAGAAAAGTTGCATGTTAAGGCTTTTAAGCTTTCCTCCCCAAAATGCAAGGGCTTGAAAGCTTCTTACTTAAAAAAAAAAAGAAGCAAAAGAAGATTCCAGGATCTGGGCAAAGTGAAAAACCCTGAGACATGGCAGCCTGGGAGCCTTAAATCCTGCCACAGAAAAGATCAAAACACTGGGTTCCCGTAATGTGGTCTTGATCACGGGATGCTCTGGTGGTTTATTTTGTCTTGCAGGCTGTTTGTTGAATGGAGGAGAGTTTCTCATGGATGTGTCCCAGTGCTCTGTGTGTGTCTGCAGGCTGCACGCCTGAGAAGCGACTCCGTGTTTTTATCCTCTGTGTTTGGCTTGTTGAAAAACAAAGGAAAACCAGAAGCATCATGTAAGGCTCAGGAGCAAATGGTAAACTAAAAAGGCAAAGCCTTGTTTTGGGATAAGGCTGTGGAACCGAGCTGAAATCTGTTACACATGGTGCTCTAGTCTTAACTTTTTGTAATTCTGGAAGGGATAAGAGAGCAAAGCTGTTGACTTTGCTAAGTGTTTGCAGGTCAGGCTGTGGGGAAAAATCCCTTCCATGCTCCAGCTTTCTCATTCCAAGGAAGAAGTGAGCAATATCCCACGCTGTGCCAGGGGAGATTCTCCATTCTGACTTGTGGGAGGGGATTCTGCCCTCCAAAGAGTCTCTCAGCATGGAGATAGGGTGGGGCTGGGTGGCACAAGCAGGGCCAGAGCCTGGACATAGGGCTGCTGGGATACTGGTTGGCACTGAGGTCTCATGGATGGCCCAGGTCACACAGGTCACAATGACACACAGGTCATTGTGGTTGGACTTGATGATCTTAAAGGTCTCTTCCCACCTAAGTGATTCTATGATTCTATGAAGTTAGTTGGCATGGCAGCTTTTCCTTCTGCCAAGGCTGAGGTGCCAAACAAGGTCTACTTAGCACCCAAAAATTGCATTGTAGATACAAACAGCTCAGCAGTTCCCATCAGCCATGGTGGTGTTTCTGGGCCATCCATAAAACCTCAGTTGCAGAACACACTGAGAGATAAGGAATAAGAAAACCCCAAGCTGCATTTCAGAGGCGTGCACAGCCCTGCTCAAAGCACCGCACCACCCACTGCCCCTCTGCCTGGCATGACCTGCATCACCCCTCAGGACACCCGGCCTCAAAACCCAACATGTGCAGCACACTGAAAGCAAAAAATAAAAGGGGAAGAGGGGGACATGGCTCACAACCTATGGAATTTAGCATCAGGATGAATGAGGGGAGGAAGGGATGGATGGATGGATGGATGGATGGATGGATGGATGGATGGATGGATGGATGGATGGATGGATGAATGGAGGGCACATTAGTTTCAAGACATCTAGGCTTTGGATTGAACTGAGTTTTGATCCACATAACATATGGACAGGTCTCCTGTTAAATTAGACTGTACCTTTGCTGTTATCTGACTTTGAAACCATCCTGATCCTCCAGATTCAATGTACATGCACACACACACACATAAAAATCACTTTATTTGGGGAAATTGTTTCTCTGGGGTTTCATTACCCCAGAAATGCCTTAGGAGGGTCTGACTCAGGCTTGCAGTTGGAGGAGCCTGAGGACTAGAGCAAGCCTGAGCATCTCGTTTGGTGACCTCCTGGCTCTGAGCTCTGAATAAGCATCATCTGCCAGAGATCCTCACCATTCCTTATATAAAGGAAAATTGTGCTAACCCAGATTTATAGGAAGAGTAAAAGGAAAAGGCAATTTTTTTATTGTTACTGTTGTTCTCTTTGTTGCAAGAACCTCTGCAAGCACCAGGGTGTCCTGGTGCTTTGTGTTACATAAAAACACATTGATAAAAGGGTGCCAGCCTTATGTGACCTACTGGATTTGGGAGTCAGAGCCAGGATTAGGTCTTCAGTTCTCTCCCAGATTCTCCTTATTAAATGACACCTCATCATTACAATAATGAGATCATCTCTGTTATTTAATTACGTTCTCCTTGTTGTTACAAATCCTCTGTGTAGCAATCCAAGTACTTGCTTTCTAAGGTTAGCAGGAACATGGAGATATGTTTCCTGCCTCTCTGTTCAGATGCATATCACTTACATCTGGCCTGACATCAGCTTTTTCCTACTGTGGCCCTGGAAAAGCTGAACTCATATGCATGCCCATGCTCTGAGCAGTGAGAACTGCCAATACCTCCTCATTCCAAGATTAGGATCCAGGCTTCATTTTTTAAACCTGTGGGATTTATCAAAGGCTGCTTACACCAGGAAACTGAAGCCTCTACAGGACTGAGGCTTCTGGTGCTACATCCCATTTGCTTTTTGCAAAGATGTGGCTCTTTAGGATGCCAGACCAGAGAAGATTCCCTGCTCTAAGGGGGTTTGGACATGCTGAAGATGTGATTCTTTGCCCATCTCTCTTTGCCTTTGTGCAAGAGACACCCTTGCCTCCACTTTAGTAAATCAGAGACCCTGAGAATGAGAAGATGCTACCTCCAGGAAGACTTGTTGCTTCTGGTGCTGGTAGTGCTGCGACACTCAATCCATCATTAGTTCCTGACATATGGGGGAAAATAAGGTTTCCAGGAGGAGAATTCATGAGCAGAAATCTAGGTGGGATTGTTTACAGGGCTGCACCCCACCACAGCTTCATTTGGGAACTGGGTGCGGGGGTGGCAGCAGCAGCACTGCAGGATGACCAGATGTTAACCACCACCACTACAAGTTATCCCAAGAAATGAAGAGCACTAGAGAAGAAAAGCCTGGGATGACTTCTTGAATGATGGCTCCAGGCTGCTCCCAGATCTCCAGCTCTCCTAGGGATGACTGGGGCTGTATTTTTGGCAGCCTTTCCAGCCCTGGGTGAGAACAGAGATCACTGAGTTTCTGTCTATGAGGAAGAGGCAGGTCGTGCGAGTCACGGCACGGCTTGTGCGTGGAGCGCTGCCTGCCACAGCTCTTGCCAGACCTGGCTATCAGGGCTACCAGCACTTCCCAGTATGGGCCCTGTTTGCCTTGGCATTACCCCCTGGGATATATTGACATTCTCAGTTAGGCAGCCCAGGTACTGGGGACTTTATGTGACTTACCCATGCCTATGCTGAAGATTCTGGCCAAGGAAGAATTTAATCCCAGGCAGGGAAGGTCTGCAAGTTTATGTCTCAACCACCCAGACATTCCTTTGTGGTTTCTTTCTGTTCTTATATCTCAAGAAATGATGTCCCATGTCTTTTTTACATCCCTCTTTAGAATGTCTTTAGCTATGTTGTCTGTCAGAAACAAGTAAGTAAAGATGCCACCTTGTTCTGGGTGTTAATTTTTCATCCCTTTGTCATGCCAGGCTGGACATCAGTGCTTGCTAAGCCTGAGCAGGTGCCCCAGTGTCTCTCTCCCTCCAGCCTTTCAACGCTTCATTACCACCTTGTTCCATGTCGTCAGAAATGAGCCAGGAAGTCCCCAGGGCAGGGCTGCGTACCTGTGCAGACTGGGAGGGTTTAGCATACTTTCCAGTACTGAAATAATTAGCAATTAAGTCATTAATTAATAACTCACATGGATTTCCACTGGCACGTGAAGCACTTCGTAGTGGGATCACTACAAAGATCCTCAGCTACATTTAATTCTAGCACAATAATGCCAGAAGAAGAAATAAGGCAGAGGCAATCCCTCCTCCATCCCTGAGAGATGTGGAGACTTCCCGTCAGACAGACAGATGCCGTCTTTCCTCCAGACATCTGGAGACGGGCGCTTTGATGCTGGTGGTGGGAAATGTTCTTGGCTTGCTCCGCTTGGATGAGAAACCGCTGTTATCTGAGACAGGGATTTTGCCATGTCTTTCCTCCCAACAGTAAATGGGACTGGAAGAAAGGTGCTGGGAGAGAAATGCCGCTCAGTAACAGCGTCAGGGTGTGCAAAGAGGGGAAACATCACTCTGTCAGCATCCCCAGTGAATCTGCAACTGATCTAATTGCTCAGCTCCTTTGCTTTTTCTCATCACCACGTGAACTTGATCCCTTTGATGGGTTCAAGCAGCAGCAGTGTTGTAAAATACTTCACTCTATTTATAATGCAACTTCTGCTGTACACAGGCAGAGCTGGAAGATGTTGACGTATGGGCTTTGCTTGCCACCAGCTCATGTCCTGACCCAGCTGTGCAGACCCTCAAGACGTTAAAGCTCCACAGGAAGTTGTTGGGCTGGAGAAGGGCCACTGAGCACCCCCCCTCTGATGCCATCACCCATCAACCTGCAGCACGGGCAGAGCCCAAAGGAGAAACATTTCCACTGGAAGATCAACACAGGGCACAAGGGTTCTTTGATGATGTTGCTGGGTCAGCCTCCTGGCCTGGGAGACACTCAATGATAAACGTTGATTAAAGTAAACCACAGGTGTTTTTTCCCCCTTCATGACGAAAAAAACCCACCCCAGACAAACTAACCACAATGTAGTATTTTGTTTTAAACCACCCCCCACACACCGTTTCCCAGAAGAGGGAAAGGGGAGAGTGCATTTTACACACCAGAAAGCTCCTGCCTTCCTCCCAAGTGGGGTGCTCAGTTTGTGTGTAAATACCCCTGTTTTGCTAAGACACCGTCTCCCACTAACAACCAAGGACAAAAAGTCTGGTGGAAAATTTTCAGCCAGTTCAAGTATCAGTTCACAACCCCGAGTTTAGCTATCCTGGTAGAACAAATAATCCCATCAGACATCCTGATCCTGAGATTGTATGTCCATATAGCCAGATAGACAGGTTGACTCAAAGTCCAGAGTTTAAAATGTGTTTGACTTCGGTGCAATAAAATCAAAAAAGGAAGCAAGAAACCTGAGGCAGCACCGTAATCGTTAACCCATAGTGTTGCTGCAGTGAATATCATATTTGTGTGCCTGAATGTAACTGAAATCCTCAGGGTGGTCTTTTATGTACCTGTAAAGCAGCATCTACATGTACAGCACTCTGTAAATAAGTAATGCACAGCACTAACGTCTAATAACATATGCTGGATGGTGTGGCACTTCGGCTGGGTTGCTGCTGACAATTCAGAGATCTGATTTATGACTTTGAGGTCATGCTGGGAAATATTATACCAGGGTTTTGTCATCCTGTTGCCATGTTTTTCTGATTATTTGTATATTTTTCTGTTGAGAAAAGCAAGCACTGTTCCGTTATACTACAGGCTTGAAGTCAGAAGAGAGAGTCACGGTCTTCTCCTTTGTGCTCCTGTAATTTCTTGCCAAACTAGTGGTTTAGCATTTGTGGTCTGTGAGTAATGGTGGGTGTAAAGGCTATTTCAGAAGGGTCTGTAAAGGTGACTAAGAACACTAAAAGGGTTGGTTTTTTTTTTTTTTTCCCAGTTTAGGGAGTATATCAGAAAATACTGAAAACTATTTTGGAGATGCCAAGGAGCAGGGCCTTGTTCTGGGTGTTCATTGACATCATCTTTGCATCTTGCTTTCCATTTGTATTTCCCTGCGTCCAGACCTCTGCATTTCATTTTGTCTTTGTCCAACTGAAGAGCACTGTGCGATCAGAGAGTTGCTGCTCTAGTGATGTGGCTTGCAGCCTATGGTTCCAAGATGCCTATCAGGGCAGTGATCTCTCCTGAGGCTTTCATGGAAGGGGTTAGGAAAAGCTCACCAGTTGCCAACAGGCTGGAATTTGCCAGTGTCTGCATGTCTAGGGACAATTCACAAGGGCCATAGGTCAAGAAAGGTGGAAAGCATCTGTCTTCACTAAACAAAAGATCTGAGCTTCTCCAGAGTCACACAGTGCAGCAGACTCAGCGGTTCCCAGCTCATTTTTTTTCTGCATTGTTTCCAGACTAACAGAATCACAGAATAGTTTGGGTTGGGAGGGACATTTAAATGTCATCTAGTCTAACCCCCCTGCAATGAGCAGGGACATCTCCAACTAGATCAGGTTGCTCAATGCCCTGTCTTACTTGACCTTGAATGTTTTCAGGGATGGGGCATCTACCACCTCTCTGGGCAACCTGTGGCACTGTATCTCCTTGTATTGGGTCTGAATTTCCCCTCCTTTAGTTTAAAACTATGATCCCTTGTCCTTTTACAACAGACCCTGCTAAAACATTTGTCCCCATCTTTCTTATAAGCCCCCTTTAAGCACTGAGAGGCCACAATAAGGTCTCCTCAGAGTTTTCTACAGACATTGTGAGCCTGACATGCTGATCAGGTATTTGAAATACTGTCATATCATTGCAATCACCAGCATTTTCTGTTCATTCCTATCTTCAGTGGTTCAACTTTATTAGATAGAGCTCTGAAGACGTAGCCCTTTGCCCAGACTTGTACACAGGGACCACAGCTGGACTGTCATGGTGGGATAGAGCAGATGTGTGAGGAACCAGGTCCAAAGGCTGCCTGCATCACTGGGCACCCATTTAGACCCCAGCAGCAGCAGTAAGCTCAGTACCCTGTTCTCAGGTGGCTGTTAGCAGACACATTATCAATACAATCAATGGGCTGCAGGCTGTGATTTGTCTTGGCCTAAAGTAGAGATCAGCCACAGCTAAGATGAATCATGCTCTGCACATGTCTGTTTCTGCCCATTGACTATAAAGAAGACCTTGAGGGACAAACTCAGCTGAAGACACGTCTGAAGTTAGATGGGGTGAATATCATCCTCACTGGCACTCACAAAGCTTTGCTGGCTAACCTCAGGTTCATCCCTGTCCTGTAAGCTGGTCCCTTCCAGAAACTCCATCCTCAAACCCTGAAGGTCTCTCACCTCCACTCCTCTGCTTGCAAGGCTCCAAAAGCCAGCCAGAACCTAATTTCCCAGACAATGAGGGAAAAAAAGGTTGTTTCCACTTATGTCTCACTTTTGTTTTGCTAGGCAAAGCAAACCAAACAACTTTGGTCTCCTGTCACCGGACACTGCAGCCAGCTTTCCACTGCACCTGCTCCAGTATAAAGTTGCACAGTGACAATTCCCCATCAGCAGTGATGCTTGGAGATCTCTATCAGGGCAGGTGTTCAGCAAATGGTCTCTTTGTAGGGGGAGTACCCCACTCTGCTAATTGCTAGCACGAGAGCTGTACAGCACAGTGACACAAGGCTTTGTACAGGGTGAATATAATCTTCTCCAGCACCTGAAAGTCTGTGTTAAAAGTGTTATCAGCCATCTATACAAACTGGGGTGTGGAAACAGGTTGCAATACAAAATATTCCACCAAATGAAGTTGGGTGGGGGCACCTTGGGTTGTCTTTTCAGTGATGCGGGTGAGCAAAACCACCACAAACGTGATGGCAAACACTTTAAAGATCAGTGGTCCTGAAACCTAAAGGGTGGAGCTGGAAACCAGAGGTGGAGAACAGGCAGACAACATGTTTTGCAAAGGAGACATGGTTTTGGTCTTGTTACTATACCATCTTCTAAATGAAGAGATGATTCTCCTTATATTTCTTCCCTGGCATTACTCTGAGATTCCATTTGGCTAAAGTTTGTTTTGATCACACGAGTCAGAGTGATTTGCAAGTATCAGATCACAAATGTCTCCCAGAAATTAGTTGGATCCTGCCTATATGTATATATATGCATATATTTAACCATTAGAAAGGACCATTGTAACAGGCATTAGCAAAATCACAGAATCACAGAATCGTAGGTGTTGGAAGGGACCTCCAAAGATCACCAGGTCCAACCCCCCTGCCAAAGCAAGGTCCCTAGGACAGGGAGGCATCCAGACGGGTCTTGAATATCTCCAGAGAAGGAGACTCCACACCCCCCTGGGCAGCCTGTCCCAAGGTTCTGTCTCCCTCACTATGTAAAAGTTCTTCCACATGTTGGTGCAGAACTTCCTGTACTCTAACAGACAGAAATCTGCATCCTTAGCTAGAATGACTCTCCTCCACTCACCTTCCTCTCCCAGGCGACCGAGCTACATTTAAAAACCTAGACTTGAGCTTTGTAGCTCAACCATCATTATTTGCTCTCAGCTAAAGACCTGAAAGGCCTTGGTTTTGAGAAAGCAAGCGTGATAAAGCGTCTCCTTGGGCGAGAGGAGATTTGCAGTCTTTAGCATCTCACGGGCCATGTTTATTTCTTACTGATGGCAAAAAGCAGGTACTTTGTTCCCCCGCTGGTTCCCAGCAGCACGCAGACAGATGATCCCCAGCCAGCCTTTGTTTGATTGCTCCTGCCATGCCGCATCTCCTGCAGCCTGCAGATGCAGGGGCTGGTTTATTGTTGGAAGCCAAATGGGTGCCAAAGATAAGCTTTCTCAAAGGAATGTCCCTCCCTGATCCAGCTCTTGCACCAGTGGCATGTTAGTAAAATAAACTCGGCTGTGCGCAGGCCATGTGCGTGGAGCCCGGCTCCCGGACGTGGAATTCCTGGTCCTGGCCAACTTTCCCCTAAAGCTTCGTTATTCCAATAAATCATGGAGCTGAGTTATGGGGCTCAGCGTTGGTGGGGGCTGCTTTTAATTGCAGTTTTAGGAACTGTGGGAAAGGAGAATTGATGCCATATGTTTTTTAGGCTTTCGGACCAGTCGCGGGGTCTCGCTTTCAGTTTTGGCTGGGATTCAAACATCACAGCGAATTTTCAGGTTCCTCTGTGTCAAGCCACAGGGAGAGGGGGAAGGGGAGGAGGAGAGATGGTGGCGTGGTGAGGGAGGGTGTTGTTGTGCGTGTGTGTTGTGCTGCTGGGGTGGAGAGTTGGAGAGAAATGAAAGAGTGCTTCCAGAGGTGAGAAGCACTCCAGGTAGAATCCACCTGCTTTCTGGCTTCCAGCACGGACAAATGAGGCTGAAACTTGTGAGAAAGGGCAACATGCTGAGAGAGGGAATGGAGCATATGGTGATGGTTTTTTTCCTGGACGCTGGTTTCTCTCATGCTGCTCCTTTCACTGATCTGCCTTCCCACAGTCTTGGATGATCTGTGTCAATCCATAACGTGCAATCACCTGCCCACTGCACACTTCCTGTGGGAAGAGCAGTGCTCAGGGTGTGAAAAACACTGGCCTGAGCAAGAAGCAGGCACAGGATAACATGGACCACTGCTCCTGTTCCCTCTTTACCTGCTAGGTCTAGGTACAGGTTCATGGTAGGTATTGCATGAGTCTAATCCCTCTCTGTTCAGAGAGGACGTGACCATATCCACCACTCCAGGTGAGCACCAGACACCTGCCAACTCATCACAGTCTCCATCTGACGAGATCTGCAGACTCATTGCACTCAGCCATAGGCTGGCATTTGCAGATCCTCGTGACACACTTGCTGAGGCTGAAAATGTGTCATTTTGCCTTTTCCAATGCCAAATCAGGACTCAGCTGTCCCTGTTGCAGGTGATGGACGTGACGAAACCCTCACCTTCTGAAAGCCTGTCCCAGGAGTGCATTTAAATGCCCGTGCCCTCCAAGTCTCTGCCATGGCATACACAGCAGTGGCTTCATTTGGCAGAGAAATAAGATCACTTCTGAAAAAGAAATTATGGCTATTTGTAAGTTCTGGGCATCATGGGAACAGAGGCAAGTGAGAGACTGAATAGTGAGCAAGGTCTCAGCTGAGCATGGAGGTCCAACACATAGATACAAGCTCCCTCTTTCTCCCCTGTTCCTGGTAGCTGCAAGAAGACTGTGGCGTTGTAATGTTGTGACACCCTCAAGAACACTTTTCCCTCCTCTCTTCTATTCTGAGCTGCTTTTAGCATGGGTTTAAATATCCTGAAAGCAGCATGGGATGTCCTAGTCATTGGTGGAGGCAACTCTTGCCCAGGTGGGGACCCATCCAGCACGTGTGACCATGCAATTGTTTGGAGCATGACTAATTGTGCCAATTACTCATCAATGGTAAATAACAAAAGGATGACTCCAGACAAGCCAAAGCTAATAATTAATTAACTCATTTGTTAATATGGTATGAGGAAAGAGGGATCTGACAGATGACTCAGCTCTGATGGGCGAAAGAACGTTCACAACGTGTCATGGTGGTTAGATGGATTTTCCAGGTCTGAGGATGACATTACCCTTTCTAGACATTGGCATGAGTTCTACCAAAACAGCTCACTCTGAAGTTTATCCAGCCATCAAAAAGCACCTGCTTGTAATAAAAGCAGATTGTGATGTGCATTAAAACGGGGTGTAAGGAATTGTTCCTATCAGCTCTGAATAGGTGCAAATACCTGGTGACTTCTAGGTCTTGCCAGTTTTTGTATTTTGCAGAAAAATAAAATCCACACAGCTCAGAGCTGCTCAAATCTGTTGAGAAAATCACTCTCCATCTTAAAATGCATTCACAAGGTTACATAAATTTTCATGACAAGCTTTTGGTGAAACATTTTAACAAATTGCATTCCCTCAGATTCACTTCAGCCATGCTAAAAATGTTTTGGTGACACAGAGAGATATTGTTTCAAGTTGTTTGGATTCGTTCTGTATTGTATTGCAATATTAATTGAAGCATTTTCAATGTGTGTGATATTTTATTGTGCTGGGATTTATGTTGCATGTGCCTTTGTTATGCTTGGTGTTGACATTATCAAAGTGAAATGTTTCAGGGGTGTCAGACTGAATGGCTTTTACATTCTTGTTCCATCAAACATTTTAAAATTTTATGGTTTTGTTCAGATTTGGAATGATAAATAGGAAGCAAATGTGGACATTTCCCAGAGGACAAAAATGCTAAATTCCAGCCAGCTCTGCTTCTGTGTTGAGAAGGAAACCATGTTTTCTGGGTATTAAATCTGCAATTTTGGAGAGCCAGTCTGTCTCCCAGCTCCACCACAGCCCTGCACAAGTCACTTAGGACTTGACTATGCAAAGAAAGAGACTGGAACATCTAACCACAATCACCCAGAGTACGTGCATTTACTCCACATGAAGGGTGAACACATCACTACACCAGGTCTCTGTCACCCTGAACTTGTTTTACATGTGACTCATCCCACCCTAAAGTTCGCTCCTCAGTCACTTCCCTAGGAAAAAAAAACCCTTGATCAGCCTACTGATCCAATTTATCACCTCTAAAATGAGCATCATGCTAATGCTTCTTGTCTCAGCTTGCTCCATCTAGACACCAGGAGCATTTCTTTCTCTGTCTACATTCAGGGATGAGCACAAGGTATCCTCGATCTTGTTCAGACCTCATTACACCCCAGAGTGGTTGTCCTTTGGGTTTTCTGCATTATGGAAACATCTTTTTTGTGTGACCAAACATAGCACAATTTAAATACTTACAAACATCTCCCTTGGCAGAACAGATTACTTTTTCCCTGCCAATCTGCCCAATCACACTGTGCATACAGTTTGTAGATCTGCACTGACAGGAGCAAGCTGCTCTGTCTTTTAGAGTAGTATGGGGCACTACTCCTGAAGACCTCTTCCCAGTGACACCTAGGATAAAACTCCCATTTGTCTCTCTGGGATCAAGGTCCTCACCAATTGGTAAGCAATTCCCCATTGTGTCTCCTGGAGAGAGTCCCATGTCTCATTTAGCAGGCTGGGAAACTGAGAAAGAAGGGTTAGGACAATAAGAGACAAGCAGAACTTCAGCTGATGGTTTCTCATCCTACACCACCTGTCTGTGCGACAGCCCCAGCTGCCTCTCTGGAGCTTGCAGAGGGAGAGGAAATGAGGAAGAGCTGTCAAAGACAGACAAAACAGCAGTTTCAGTTGTGTATTTTAGTTCACCTCAAAGACCTCTCCACTTTATTTTTACAGTGCCTTTGTCTTATTTTCCTGCACACACAAGTTTTCCCAAGCATCTTCTCATTTGGGGAGCCCTGCGGAAGGTGTCTGTGGACCTAAGGTCAACTACTTCCACTCCTCCACATCTAGGATAGGCTTGCAAACCACTTTATTGGGACAAGAAGTGTGATGGGCTATCTAAACTCCCCTTTCTAGTTGTTCATCTTGCTGAAAGACTGTCAAATCAGGGCAACACTGCCAAGTCTGGAGGCAAACCTCAGATCTCCTGTACATCTGAGTTGGTTTTGAAAGCTGTGCAATTCCTTGCACTTTTTTCCTCCTTCTTGGGCTTGTTAAATAATAAAACAAAATGTAAAAGGTCACATAAAATTGCAGTTGCTCTGCACCAGCCCACATCTTTATCATGAAAGGGGTGGGAAAGCAGAGAGGGACAGCATGTGGGTCCTGCCTTCTGATTCCATTGGGGAATAAAAGAAAAGCAGCTGATTTTGCAAGTGGCATGAAAAGCTGCTGGAAACCTTGTGTTCCTCATCTTTCAAAGTGATCAGGGCAGCTACCCCCTTCACTTTCCTTCTGCTTCAAAAAACAACTCTGAAATGGGAGGTGTCGTCTGCAGCTTACAGTAATATCTGCTCCATTTCTGGGATTTCTCCTCTTCACAGGGCTCCTTTCATAGGTGCTACATCAGGACACTGGGTCAGGAGAAAGACAGAAAAGTCAATTAAACTATTTCCTAGCAGTCAGATGATCACCAGGTTCCCTTCCTTCCACAACCCTTCCATCCAGTACAGGGTACTGGGTACTGGATGGGGGCTTGAGCTATATCAGCAACTCGAGAGGTTTATATTCCTCCATGCAAGACATGCAAATAGATTTCATGGAGAAATTTGAGTATGAACATGCTTGTACTCACTGGTGTTTGCTGGATTTGGTCCTACATCCCCTGACAGCTGGGTCCCACAGGTAAAATGAAAGTCTTCAAAGGTTGTGGTTGCATGAGAGGCACCAGCGCATTTAGGCAGATCTTTGATCTCTTTTTAAACCAAGGGCTGATCATGCAGAGCAAAAGGTCACAGCAAAAGCCATCTTTGGACTGGTCAGACCCACAGCATCATGATACAAAACAAGACAAAGCATAAATCTTTTCCTCCTCATCAGTCAAGACCAGAGGAAGTACTCTCATTAAATCAGTCCAAAAGGATCCAAGATGGTGTTAACCCCTTTTTGGGCAAAATTTGGATAGCAGCCAGTCTGGCCAAGAAAGAAAAAGAGAAATCTGTCACCAAATTAGAATCATAGAACCATAGAATGCATTAGGTTGGAAGGGACCTTTAAAGGCTGTGTAGTCCAATCCCTCTGTAGTGAGCAGGGACATCCTCACTAGATCAGGTCGCTCAGAGCCCCATCAAGCCTGACCTTGAATATCTCCAGGGATGGGGCCTCCAACACCTCTCTGGGCAGACTGTGCCAGTGATCTACCACCCTCAGAGAGAAGAATTTTTTCCTAATATGCAACCTTTTCAAGTTTAAAACCGTTAGCCCTTGTCCTATTTGTTGTGGTTTTGCATGGCCGGGTTCAGGTGGAGGAGGGGACTGCAGGGGCAGCCTCTGCAAGAAGCAGCCAGCAGCTCTCTGCAGGCCCCACAGAGCAAACACCAGCTGGCTCAAGGCCGTAGTTGTCGCTGAGCAAGAGCCCATCAGCGATGGTCACAGCGCCTCTGGGAGTCACA
The DNA here is from genome assembly GCF_964237585.1 of Gallinula chloropus. Taxonomy (NCBI): domain Eukaryota; kingdom Metazoa; phylum Chordata; class Aves; order Gruiformes; family Rallidae; genus Gallinula; species Gallinula chloropus. Next base: position 158,009,220 of record NC_140086.1, on the reverse strand, counting down.
GTGAGGAGAAAAACCTGCAAGCAGCTGCTTTTTTGCCCCCAGAGAAGGGAGTGAGAAGATGTAAGGAGCTGTGCAGGCACCAAGGCCAGGGAAGAGGGGGAGGAGGTGCCCTAGGTGCCAGAGAGAAAGATGCCTCTGCAGCCCCTGGAGAAACCCATGGTGGAGCGGGTGTCCCCCCGCAGCCTATGGAAAATTATGAGACCCCCCACCTGCAGCCCGTGGAGAGGCCTCACACTGGAGCAGGGGGAGACATGCAGAGGGAGACATGCAGAAGATGCTGTGACCCACGTTGGAGCAAGCCCCTGCCAGCACTTGCAGCCCGTGGAGAGAGACAGAGACACAGAGATGAGAGAGAAAGAGAGAGATCCGTGCCAGACCAGGTTTGATGTGGGAAAAGCTTGTGACCTCGTGGGGGACCAGGCTGAAGCAGCCTGAGAGACTGAGAGACTGAGAGACATTGTGATTGATGACTGCACCCATAGCAGTGACCCACGCCAGGGCAGCTGGGGAAGAGCTGAAGCCTCGTGGGAAAGGACTCACATTGGAGAAGTTCATGAAGGACTGTCTCAGCCTCTCTTCATAGGAGATGTGCTCCTGCCTTTTGATCATTTTTGTGGCCCTCCTCTGGACCAAGCCCCAAGCCCCTCCCATTCCCTGATGTTTAGCACATGTGCTCTCATCCAAGTGCTTGCCACACACTCCAGACCCCCAGAAAAAGCCTATGAACAGCCTAAGGGATGTTAATGTTAACTTAAGGACCTTGTTTATCTGTGAGGGATTTGATAGGGACAACTGATGAAGAATTCACCTTCCGTTTCTGAAGGATAAGCAACGTCCAGATTTGCTTCAAAATCAACCCATCTTTTTAAGCCCAGATCTGTGTGGGGACACTCATTTTGAAATAAAAATGACTGAGTTTTATCAAAAGCTGACTTTCACCAGCAGGATGAAACTCTGCTTTTCAGACCAATGTGCAACACTTGCACTGATGGGACCAACGGTGCGAAAACCAAAGATGTTTATTTTGGTGCAAAATTTACATACAGAAAGGTCTCCAGAGCATTAACCGTATGACTTAGGGCAAACAGCTTAATTTCTGGGTTTCCATTTCCTCTTCTTTAAGATGAGGGTGATGCTATTTATACATTTTTCAGTTTAAATAGCACTTAGCAGGTGTGACAAGCCCACACACCCTGCAGTCCTGGGCTTTGCTTGATGGGCGTCAGTAGGAAGGGGATCAACATCTTCAGAGGGGGCATCAAGCTTTCCCTCTCTTTGGCTGGCTGTGTAAGGACATGGTAGCTTGTCATTTAAACTATACTAATAGGCTATGGAAAGAAACAGGTGTCTACCTAGACTGCCACATTTTCAACATCTATCTTAGGACAGAATGAATCAGGGCCTCTTTAATCCAGCTCATCCTCATATTTAACGTGTGTGGGACTTGTACATGACTAAAATTCTGACATTGGTCCATTATCCATGAATCCAAGCATACCACTGGCAATGCCTACTAGCCCTCTACAGCCACAGCAGTGGTTTATTGGGGTGTCTGCCACCCACCGTGGCACAGGTTAAGTATTCATAGTAAGTGTGCAGTTAAAAGCAGGATGGACAGTGGCTGCTTCCCCTCCCTCCCCCTTGCTGTGAGGAGAAAGGTAATTTTAGAGTGGAAAACTAAACCAGCACAGTACAAACTAAGAGGAACTACCTTCCCTGGCTATCAGGAAACCAAAATCAAATAAAGGTTAACTGGGCAGAGACGGTACTGTCTGTAAGTAGGAGCTTTGGGCTTTACAGTTGTCATTAATTTCCTTCCTTTTTCTTGATGCCAGCTCCCCAGATCTTTGCTGGTCCATCTGTAGGATGTCAGAAATGATGGTCTCTTTAGAGGACATGAGATACCAGCAATATCACAGCATACCTGCTTTACTCATGCCTTTATTGCAGAAATAACTAAGAAAGCCTTGGTTGCAGCTGCTTTCAGTAGGTTCTAGAGTTAATGACTTGGAGCAGATCTCTGCTCAGAAGACCACTTCATGCCCGGTCTCATTTTTGCATTTTGAAATGTGTTTTTTCCCCACTCAGGTAAGATCTAGAGCCCTGCAGAAGCAGGGAGATAGAGGAGAGCCTGTGTGACTCTGCCTGAACCACTCCCTTTCTTTATACATTTCCTCTCCTCTGAATATTTGCCTGTCTCTGCTAATTAGATTATTAAAACATGTGCCTTTTGTGCAGCTCCAGGGATGATCAGGACCTGACCTCAGCCAGGAGCTCCAAACACAAACACTCGGTCAGGAGGAAAGGACAAGCTCCCCACATCCACCTCCACCCCGCTCCCTCCTCTGCTCCCTGGGACCTTGTTTATCTGTACGCCAGCTGAGTTTCCCAGGGAAACCCAGCACAGGGCGTTTGCCAGACGTTCATTCCTTTGTGCAGCTGAATGTATCACTGCTGGACCGTTTTTGCAGAAACCCCAGTAAATTCATCAGGAGTCACTGCTCCCCTCCCTAGGCTGCTCCTCCGGGGCAGCGGGACATCTACGTTGTGGTGTCAGTAGAAATGGGTTTGCAGAAAGGCTGGGAGCCTCAGCAGGAGCCAAAGGCTCCTGGCATATCCCAAAGTCAACGCCTCATTGCTACAAGGCTTCCCTCCCACCCAGGTTTCTGTACAGCCGGACAGAGGGTTTATTTATGGGCTGGGATGCTCAGCAGTGAAACGGTTTAGAGCTCTTGGCATCAGGGGTCATAATTACCCTTCCAGGTTAACACCCATTGAGATGAATGGGAGCACACCCTTTTCTGCGGGTGTTATTGTTGCAGTCTGCCTGGCTGCAGACTCAAAGGCGAGAGTTTACCTTGGTTTGCAACCAGAAAGGCCTGAAACTGCCTCTCCCGCTCTCTCTCCTGTTTTTTTTTTTAATGAAAGGGAAAGGAAAGTTTTGCTTTTGCACATTTGTGGGGTGGGGAATGTGGGGGAACGGTGAAGCAATGTAATTTAGGCCTGATGGTGCTGAGCACCTATAAAGTCTTCTTGCTTGGGAGAGGCTGAAGTACCCTGAGAACCGAGCTGCTGGGTTCAGCCCGGTTGCCATTGGTGGCCAGAGAAAGTTCTTGTGTTATCTTTTCCTCATATCTGAGAAAAGGCTGAACCTAATAAAGCAGCTGAAGATGCTACACCCCCCCCCCCCCCCCCCCCAAAACTGCTGGGGTTTTCCACACTCAGTGGCTGCAGGCACATCCCTGGGTACAACCACCGTCCTGGTAGCAGCTCCATGGTCACGTCCATCTGAGACAAGGAGATGGGCTATGGCTGGGGATGCAGCATGGTTTGGACATCACTCCAAGGACATCTCAGCATGTTCCCTGCCTTTCCCCCAAAACACCAGTTAGGTGCAAACCACAAGTGACTGAAAAGGGCTGCACCCCGACCTGGACAGAAGCACCTCCAGCTGTAGGTGCCTCAGCCATCAGGTGTTCACATGAGCACAGAGGAGGAGCTGCTGACCCTATAGCTGGGAAGACACTCACCCACCTGCCTGCCAGAAATCACTTTTCCCCTGAGCAGGAGTTGGCTGGGGGGGCAACATGTCTGCTCTTTAATCCCCTATTCCCATTCTGGCATGCTTTACCTAATTCGGCACCCGTTACCATTCCACACACCAACCTGGGAACCCACAATCAGGGCAACTAAAGCCAGCCAGGACAGCAAACCAGAGCCTGGAGGCTGTGTGTGCAGGAGGAGATGTTTACCAAGCAGCCCGGAGGGACACCGCTCCGCTAGTGTGGTGTTTGGTGTCGGGATAACAAACTCACCCGAAGGGATTGTGTGCACTTGAAAGGAATTGGTGGGAGAAGCAGCACAACACTGGTCCTCCAGGGAAGATTCAGACCTTGCCTTCAGAGGAAAGCTTTGGCAGTGATAGTCTGGAGCAGTTCCTAGGCTAAAATAAGCTACCCTGGCACAAAGGTTTTGTTTCTTGCATAATATGAGTTGTACAATTAGCAGGGAGACTAGAGACTTCTAATGCTGCCCACCCTGCTCACAGCATCATTTGCAAGTGTGTATCCCAGGGTATACAACAAAAAAGCAAGCAAAAGTATCTTTACCACCCCACCCTACCCCCCTGCAGCTGCCTTCCCTCTAGGGTGCAAATAAGAGTTGCATATACCCACGTGCCAAGAGTTATTTGCAGGAAAAATTATGCTGGCTAAGGGTTTAAGGGTGTTTTCACCCATGCTTTTAAGTGTAGTAAAATGAGGCTCAGGTACAGGCTGCCTGGTGTGCAGTGGGAGCAGCTCTAAGGTATCAGGGGCTTGGGATTTTCATCCCCCTGAGCTCCCCTGCACTTGTTTGTGTAGCCAAGGCCCATGGGGATACCAGTAGCATGCTCTGTGTGTGCGATGCAGACACACACACACATATGCACAAAGATAACCCCAGGGCAAAACATTTCCTGTAACCTTCTCCTTCAGCTCCCAAAGGTGGCAGGACTGGGGTGGTGGTGGTGGTATCTGGGAATCCTGTGGGATGGCAGCACCCACTCATGGGAACCGTGCTCCTCCGGACCCCACGGCCTCTGCACCCCATAAAACCACACCTCAAGCATAGCTGCCAGCACATGCTGGCCCAGTAAAGTACAAAATCAGGAGGCAAGTCCCCAGAATTCCCAAGATGAGAACCAAGACCATATACAACAGTCTTATTTACCTTTTTTAATGGCTACTCTTATAAAGTCTGCAAACACTCTTTAAATAAATTCCGGTTAATAAGATCCTATAAAGATGTGGACTTTGAAGAAGTTTGGTTTCATGAAAAAAAAAAACAAACCAAAAATTGGTCAGGACAGGATTGTCCAAGGAATTGAGAAACCTGGGCAGCCTTTCTGCAGAAACAAAACTGCTTCTCCGCCGGGCGCAGCACGCAAACACCTGAGCGGCCCCAAGGGCAGGGGAGTTGGGTGAAATCACATGATCTTCCATAAAACCTTTAGGAATCGGATATGACTAGTTCTGTGAGCTGAGGATAATGCAAATGAGCAACGAATAAGGGAAAATAAATTTGGTTGCAAAGAAATCCACTCCTAAGTAAATCCTTATCAAAACACGCTGCTCAAAAGCTCCCCGCCTGTGCTGCAGTGGCTGTGCTGCTCCCTATAACATTTCAGAGTGGCAGCAGATAAAATATGATGAAAACCCTTCTCCCCACCCAGTTACACCAAATAAAGAGGTTTTTCCAGCCTGAGAAATTTGTATGTTTGTAACCAGAGAAGCAAACCAAAGTCCACCTGGCAAATCCTTGCGTGGCTGGTCTTGGTTTTGCGCAGCGACGACTTTGTTGTCTGCTGTTTGTTTTTCCTGGTTCAGCTGGGAGTCAGGCAATTTGTGTGAAAGCAAAAGGTGATGCTCTGCTTGGAAATAAACTGCTGCTTGAGTGATCATGGGCTGCTTTATAGCCAGCCTGAAAACAACAAGAACCCAAGTAGTGCTGGTGCAAATACCCGTGTGCAAAAACACATTACTGTGGACAACGTGCTGATGCAAGCTGTGTTAGCATCACTCTTTAAATTCAAGTCGTTGCCACAGGTTGTGTTTGTCTGTTGTTTTCAGAGCAGTGACAATGGAAAATGCCCACAGCGGGGTAATCCAGCTGGCTCAGCACTGGTGGGCCACGGGTGAGCACGCTGCTCGTGCACGGGTGAGTCAGGTTAGCTGATGGGTAAAGTCAGTGTGGTTTCGTGGTTAGAGCCCAGGCCAGCACGGCAGAAGAGCCGAGCTCTTGCTCCATCTGTCACCAGCTTCCTCTGCGAGCTGGAGTGTTTATTCACACACGAGAAACTTGGAAAAGAGCTCAGAAAGCTGTTTTCTCTCAATCCAAACCCACCGTGGGTCGGATAAAAACGATACCGTTGAGAGCGCAAAGCAACCTCCCTCTCCACGGTCATGCCCACGTAATGGAGACGCTCTCTGCTCTGCTAATATTTACAAGCAATAGATTTGGTCAGACTCTAATGATCACCTTTCTTGCTTAACAGAACTTCCTTCCCCTACCCATCTGCGGTACTCATATCCTCGGCTGTCAGCTGTGTAAATTTGCTGAAAAGCAGAACTGCACACAGAACTGATAGGGGTGAGGGGTTGCCAGACCGGAAAAAATAAACATCTTTGCTGTGGGGTAACCAGAAACGACCATTTTTTCCTGCTAGGAAGGGGCAAAGCTGCATTTTAATGAAATAACTTTGTTTCAGGCCAAACAAGCGTGGTGCCTGACCACAGTGATCTCTTAAGTGCTTTTGTAAATCACTCAGATAATTTGTTAATATGAGAGTAGCCTCAAAGAGAAGTGAAATATTTCTATTAGAAATAACGCCTCCTTATTTTTTTATTATTATTTTTTTCACTGAGGAACAATTTCCTGAAATTGCTTTCTGTCAGTGCAACATTGCAGTCAAGCCCATCTGCACATTTTGGAGGAAAAAATGTCCTTCTTCCACCTCACATCTTCTCTGGCTGTTAACTGAATCCTCACCCATTTAAACCCCTTCTCTTGCTTCCTCCTTTTCTCCTGTAACAAATGTGAATTTCCTGTCCTTTTTTTTTTCCCACCCTGTCTAACCTGTTATCTGATCCGTGCTCTCTCAGTCCTGACCTCTCCTTCCTCCAGCTGACCTTCCTATCCAACCACTGATATCTGTTTATCTCCTCCTCCCAAAAAACATCCCTTCCCATTTTCTTTCCCATAGCCATGAATCATGGAGCAGCTCCAGGGACCTGGGCTGCTGGACATCATAGGAATAAGAGCAGGGAATAAGGAGGGAGTCCAAACCCAAGCTGTACAGGCCTGGGAACACAGCCCTGTTGCAATATTCCCTGAGTGATTTGTAGTTTGATAACCCGAACCAAAACTCTGGATCCCACATCCTTAAATTGGGTGTGTGAATAGTGTTGCTCAGCATTCACTCCATGTCTTTAAATTAGGTCCCTTCATCGGTCCCTTCATGACACTCAACGCCCCTGCTCAATGTTAGGTGTCATGCACCGGGCACCGGGACTCTGCCCTCCAGGTCCCCATCCACCCTGCTGCGATGTGATAAGGTCTTTGCCAGGCTCCACAGGCTTCCCGGGCTGCTCTGCACAGCAAACA